>NC_090922.1:216812995-218232951 GCF_040938575.1 Ambystoma mexicanum
ATGGATATTGTGGACTGGAATATAGAGGCGAGCAGAGTAGACATGTGACTCTAAGCGCAGCGATTTATAGGTATATTGGAGCCACTAGACACATGCGTTCTATCCCCATTAGGTGAAATAGTAGGTGCGCCGATAGGGCTTCACCTCCCCACTGGGTCCCGAGTACAGCCAGCGCAAAGAAAGGGGCTAGATGTGGGGGAGCCTGAGATCCAGGGATGGAGCTGGGTGCCAGTTGGGAGGGGAAGGGGAGTGTGGGGAGTTGGGTGTGGAGTTGGGGTTGGGAAGGGAGGGCGGAGGGATGGAAGAAGGAGTAGCTGAAGTTGGGAAAAGTTGGGGAGGGTTGGGGAATGAGCTTACATACACGCGCAACAGCATTCGAACAGAGCCTGGAGATAGACAAAGGGAGGGGTGGAGAGTGCTGAGACTATGGGGGACCTTAAGATAATCACTTGGAACATCAGTGGGCTCAACAGCTATCTAAAAAGAAATAAGGTCATGATGTAGCTGCGCAGATAGAAGATAGATATAGCTCTGATACAAGAGACTCACCTCACAAAAAACAAACTGGAGGTGGTCAGGAAGAAGTGGAGGTGGACCGTGGAGGGTGCAACATACTCTGCCTATGCTAGAGGGGTGATCACCTGGGTATCACTGCATGTTCCATTTCAGATACTACAGTCCACAGCGGATGCAGATGGGAGGATGGTGGCGATAAGGGGGCTGGTGGAAAACAAAGAAATAAGCATTGATATTATTTCTTTTTATTTTTTTTTTATTGTGATTAACTGTTGTTAGCAGTTTTTACAAAAGAAAAGAAAGAAAGTCCGTTTTATAAGTGAGTTTCTCCATGTGCTTATCGAAATGGGCTAAATCCTTTAGGGCTCATCCCAGTTGGTCACATATGACGTCCAGCTTCAGACTATGTACGAAATTTGCCACTGTGATTACTGGTCTTCGATTTAGCCCGTTCATTAGGTATGACCACCAATAGTCCTCATCCATTTTTGAGAAATTTGACGCGAGGTGACTCAAATGGGTTTCCCTTTTATCGCTTGTTCCCGGACATTGGAGGATCAGGTGTTTTAAGTTCTCCTTGGAATCTTGGTTCCGGCAGAATCGGCAGGAATCAGATGCTGCTTTGCCTCAAATTTTCAGGACTTCATTAGTTTTTAAAATGTTCAACCTGGCTCTCAGGAAAGTCGAGCGGGAGAGCTTGTTCGGGAATTGCAGTAGGTAGCTAATTGGTTCGTTTAGTTTTTGGGCAAATGGTGGAAGATGTGCCGTAGCTTTGTAATTTGCGGCTTTCAGTTGAGTTTCACACCAGTCTAGTTCTTTCAGTTTTTTTGCGGTTTGTTTAGGATTTTCCCAGAGCTCCTCCTCTGAGCAACCTATTGCCTTCAAAAGCTTTTGGTTTTTTTCCATCCAGGCTTTTAGCGTTTTGTTTGACCCTTTCTCGATTTCTTCCTGAATCAAGATGTATATTTTTTCCATGGATGATCTGACTTCTCTGTAGAACATCAAGCTGTTTAGAGATATTGAGCCCTGGAGTGAGGTAAGACCAAGTTCTCTTCTGATCAGGGTTATTGGAGTCGAGGTAGGCAGTTGCAGGACTTTTTTCCAAAGTGCGCCTTCCAATTTAGGCCAAATTGAATCTGGAATACCAAACATGGCCGCCATGCCATATGTAAGCGCTGGAACTGCTTTCATCCTGTAAAAATGTATCGCCGCCTTTACTGAAAAGCAGCCACATTTTTTATCCATGATGATCAATTGGTTTGACAGGGTTTTGTTTTTGTTAATTAAGAAGTCTAGCATTGCCTGTTCGATCTTTTTGTTACTGAACATGACGCCCAGGTATCTGAAGGTGTCTACCTCTTCAAGGCGGGTGTTATTAAAGAACCAAGCCTCTGAGGTTTTTCGTTTGGCCATTTTGGTTAGTCTCATCACTTTGGTTTTCGAGGCATTGCTTTCTAGCTCGTTTGCTTGAAGATATTCGTTCAAGTTATCCAATTTTCGTTGGAGCCCGATCTTCGTTTGATCTATTAAGATGATGTCGTCCGCATAAAGCAGTCTGCTGATTTTTTCCAACCCAAGGGAAGGGGGGAAAGCTTTTACCTTCCTTTCTGTGTTTTGATAATCAGTGATGAAGGCGTTGTAAAGTGCCGGTGCCAAGGGGCAACCCTGCTTTACTCCACAGGATGTACTGATTGAGGAGGAGAGTTGCCCTGTGCCATTAAGTCTCACTCTCATGGATGTTTCCGAGTAGAGCTCCTGTATTGGGTCCAATAAGGACGGGGGGCAGTTCCAGTTAGTACGTTTTATCCAAAGCTTCTCTCTGTTTACCTTGTTGAATGCTTTTGATAGATCGATAAAAGCTATGCAGAGAGGTGTCGCCCCTTCTTGGGGTCTGGCTTTGCGTATATTGATGGTAAATATGTTGGCCATGGTATTCATGTTCTTTCTAAAGCTGGTTTGGAAGTCATCCCACCCCTCTGTGTTGGGCACCCATTTTTTGAAGCTGTCCAGGAGGAAGGATCCAAAAAGTTTACCGATGCAGTCTAGGAGTGTTATCGGGCGATAGTTGTTTGGGTCACTTCTATCCCTTGCTTTGTATATTGGCACCACGTTTCCTGTCTTCCAGGACTTCGGAATGGATTTGGTAGTTGCACATGAATCGAAGATTTCTGCTATCAGAATGGACCAGCTTTCTGAGTTGGCTTTTAAATCCATGTTTGAAAGACCGTCCGGGCCTGGTGCACGTGACGATTTTAATTTCATTATTTTTGCTTCGATGTTGATTGGGGTGGGGTCGAAGTCCCATCGGGAGCCTTGGTGTTTCCGATGTTCCGTCCTTTTGGCAGGTGAACCGAAGAGGGCAGAGAAGTGAGTGATCCAGGCTTCTTCTGGCACACTGGACGATAGAAGGTCCTCATTTGCTGGACTTTTAGAGTTGACCAGTGACCAGAATGCTTTTGTTTGTTTGCCGGCCAATACTCGCAACATTTGTTCAGAGTCCTCCTGGTATAGTTGTAGTTTGAAGCCCTTTAACCAGTTCTTATAGGCCTTAGTGATGGTCCAGGCAGTTTCTATGTTGGTAGTAGAGGGGACCTGTCTGGCCTTTCGAACGGCTCGTCTCATCTCCAGCCTTTTTCCTCTCAGTATCGCATTGTTGCGGTGAATTGTCTTCCCTTTAAATCGGTTAGCAGTTGTTTGAGTCTGATAAGGCTGTAGTAAAGGACCATAATCTGTGATGGTTCCTAGCCTTTTTACGTTATCCCAGGCTTTTTCTCGACGGTAATCCGTAATTATTGTCGAGATGGCAGAGTCTTTCAACCTTAAGCGTGTCGCGTTAGCGTGGGTCTCAATATTGGATGTTTTTAGGACGGTGGAACTCTCGTGTGCTTCTAGGCTGGGGACGGTCCATGTCATTTTCAGAAGATTGTGGTCACTCTTAAGTGTTCTGATGACCTCGAAACCAGTGACTTGCGGCAGGAGGTTCCTCGAAAGGTAGATGTGATCTAGGGTTGCTTGTCTTCCTGCTAGTTCCCAGGTCGGAAAGACTGGGTGAGCTGCGTTGCCAAGGAAGAGAGCGTTATGAAGAGCGAAGCTGTTCATCAAGGTTGCCCATTTCTTTCCTCTTTCTAGTGAGGTTTCCGGCAATTGTAACCTAGTATTTTTAAATTGGCGATTTTCCTGTTCCTTCTTCTTAATTGTGGCATTTAAATCGCCACAAATGATTGTGCAGTCAATTAATTCATTCGATAGAGCGTCTTTCAAGATGTTTTCAATTTTTCGTAAGAATTGCTCTGTTACACATTCTGTTGGATTCCAATACAAATTGACTAATAGGTAAGTGATTACCTTTTGTTTGTTTACTTCTTGTTGAGTGCTCCTGCGTTGGATCAAAGTAGCCAGTATGTGTGGCTCCGCCTTCAGTACTTTGAGGAACTGAAGGTTGGACCCAATTCGCAGTGCCGTCAGAAGACCTGCTCTCGGTCTACCAGAAGCGCGTCTCAGGGCTGGAGAATTGATGGTTGCGTAGCCCTCTATCGATGGCTTGTTTCGGATCCAGGTTTCTTGGAAACACCAAATGTCTGACGATCCTAAGTTGACATCTGAGGCATGCATCAGATGAGTAAAACCTTGGGTGTTCCAAGATCCCAAAATAAGGTTGGAATTAAGTTCTATAGTTCTTGGCTTGCCAGAGCGCTCCTTGTTATTCTGGCATGAGTTTGGTTGCTAAAATCTTTGTTTTGTTGATAGGGCTTTTGGCAACCAGGCCCAACGATTTGTATCTTCCTTTGAGCCAAAAGGCTTCCCCTCCATGTTTAACTTCTCCTTTCCTTTTACTGAGATGTCTTGTTCGATGGTGATGTTCCAATTTTTCTGCGGGCCTGATGGTACTCTTTCTAGTTCAAGGGAACTTGGTCGGAGTCCTTCGTTCTGTTCCCGCCTGGTGACTCTTGAGTGGTTCCTTTTTTTGGTGACAATTCCCGGTCTTTCTGATGAATTCGATCCTTTGTACCATAATTCTTCGTCTTTTTTTCGAGAGAGCGTCTCTCCGGAGAATTTGACGATTGATCATTAAGGTTAGACCCCTCTTTGCTTAAGTAATCTGTAAGGTCGTAACCTAGCGCTCTCAGTTTATTTTTTGCCTTAGTTAAGGCGGATTTTATAGTTTCGGACCGTATGTGTAAGTAGACGTTGTCAACTCTCTTCTTGTCCCGAAATTCCACAATTGTGATGTCTTCGGTTGATAACTTAGATAATGCTGGGACCAAGTGCAGGATTTTCATGATGGTTTTTCTGTTGAGGATAAAAGAGGCATCTTCTTTCCATATACTTTTCAGGACAAAGGAACAGGTCTTTGTGGATCTAGCCGAGCGCCTTATGAGTTCTCTTTTTGTTTGGCGGTCGTTGTTTTTCTCCCCCGAAGTAGTCGCATATTTGGGGGTTCTTGACCTTCTGGATTTAGACGACCGTCGGTGGTTTGAAGCAGACGAGGGTCTAACTGAGTGTTCTGGTTTGTGATGTCTTTTTGGGCTCCACTTTCTGGTGGTTGAGCGCTCCTCTCTATAGGAACTTCTATGGGGTCTGGAGCGCCAATGGGTAAGAATTTTGGGTGAGCGGTCTTGTTTTCCTTTTTGCTGTCCTGGTCTCAGTGGTTTGGACCCAATAGAAGGACGCGACCCATGGATTGAGGTTTTTGTTTGACATTCCAGTTTTTCTTTTTGGGGAACACGTCTCAATGGTTGGGTCCCCGCAGACGTGTGTGGCCTCGACTTTGACCCTTCACAAGTCTTTTCAGTTGTCCTATTTGGTTGCTTCTGAAAAGATGTTTTGGCCTTGTTTTTCGCCAGGAGATTGAGCTTTCTTTCTTCCAGTGTTAGGAAGATTGGGCTGTTTGGATTTGGTGGGCATTCATTAATTTTCTTTTCTTTTGTTTGTTTATTGTTAGTACGTTCTGCAGCTTGCACCGGGCTTTGGGAGTTTGTGTTTCTCTTCCTTTTTTGTGGTGGATTCTTCTCCTCCACGTCTACTTCTTCCCAAGTTTCATTTTCCTTCAGCGCTTCATCCATCAGCTCGCTTTCCGGAATTGACCATGTGGTGTCGTCCATGACCGTCTTTTCCTTGTCAGGTGCCTGTGAGGACTTTGGTTTAGGAGGGAGAATAAGGTCACTTGGTTTGGGTTCAAATGGTAGACAAGATTGCTTAAAGGAGGAAACCAGGTTACCCTCAGTGAATTTGAGTCTTATTGAAGGGTTGCTCATCTTCCCCTTAGTGGGTCCTCTCAGGTTGTCGTCCTCATTTTGGATTGATTGGTCATCTGCCCAGGGTGCGCATCCATTCTGCAGTTGGGGTCTAAAACCCGTTTTCCGTGTGGTTTTATTTGAATTAGTTTGCGGTGGTTTCGAGGGGTTAATACTTAAAGATTTTGCTTTTTCTTTTACTTTCCTTGTGGTGCTTTTAACAGAGGGAACTTCTGATGGTGACTCTGCTTGCCGCCCCTGTGACCCATTGTTCCCTTGGTTTATAGGTGCTGCCCTAGTTTCTTTGTCCAAGTTCCCTGTAAAGTTAAAGATTTTTAGTGCTATCTCTTCAGTTTGGGTGGTTCTCGAGCACTTTAAATGTGCGGTGAGGAGGCCAGATGACGATGCGTCTTCTCTTGGAGGTGCTTCTGTGTTTGCTTTTGCTGTGATGTAACCTTCAATGAAGGACAGCCTAGTTTGCATCTGCGTCAATAGTATAACTTGGTCTTTCGCCGAATCATTGAGCGCCTCGTACAACTTAGTGAACGGCGCGAGAGCAATGGTCAGTGACGACATAAGGACCGTAAGGTCTGGTTTCCTTTTTGGTGATGGAGATTGGGGGTCAGCTGCGGTGTTGGTGCCAAAAGTTTGATTGAGAACCTGTAGTGTTGACAGCAGATGCCGGAGCTTGGGAGTGCTGCATTCACTTTCTGGATTCTCTTCAGTGGATCTATTTAGCGATGAGACTTTGCTCCTTAGGTCTGGCTCGCTAGTATTTTTTGGGGCTTTTCCTGGAAGATCCCTCTGCCCCGAGTTCTTCGTGTGGGGTACAGGGTCACTTTGCCCCGGGTCCGTAGTTGACTTATTTACGGCAGAATTAAGTGCCTTCTGCGCTTGATCATAAAAAGTTGGCGTGGGCCTTTGAGTCAGATTGGGCTTTGCAACCTTGAGAGAGTTCGCAGATATGTGCCATCTTTTCAGGAAGGCATGTTTGCGCAGTGAATCCTTGTCATTTTCGTGGTTCAACTCGTGGGCAGTTCCTTCCAGTAATTCGGCATCCGATATCTCTGCTTTATCTTCCTCTTGCTGGAGCTTACTTTTAGTAGCGAAGAAGTTGGCTATGGATCCACTTGCTGGTGTTTTAGGGGTCTTGCCAATCCGTGATGAAGTTAGTCCTTTCATTGGAGTTTTTTTAAAGGGCTTCTGCATGATAGCTTTATGGGAAGTCGTTGTGCGTGTTTGGGACTGGAGCATAGCGTAGTTTGCGCTCTTGATGTTGAAACGAGTTGCTGGGACTACTTCTATCGGCATGGAGATAGGATCCGAGAAGTTGAGTCTTTGAGGGATTGTTGTGAGTTCAGTTGCCTCTCCTGAGACATCCAACTTATCTTCGGAGTAATCAATTGTGGAGTACAAGTCCTTCTCCAAACTTTTGTCTGCCACATTGGTTTTCCCGGGGCTAGGAGAGTCCTCGGGTTTGTGTGGCTGGTGGATTTGCACTTTAGTGATTTAGTGATTTCCTTGTTCGGAGTGTCAGCTAGTTTGGCTGAAGAGATGGTGATTACCAAGGGCCTCTGTAGGGGCAATGTTTTCAAAGACGTAGTGGTTAAGTTGAGTCCCCCCTGGTCGGGATTCTCCCTTGATTTTTGAAACTCTAGGTTATTTGTTGGAGCGGGGACTGTTTCAGAGCTCCCTGATGCGGTCTGATTCCGGGGGCCCTCCAGATGTTGCATGGAGATATTTGGTGCCCTTCGTGGGCTCAGTGCTGGCGTTGTTTGGAAAGACTTCTCCAGCTGTTGAGGCTCCAGCTCCGGGTCACCGGTCCGTCCCGGGTTTTCCGGCTCACTCTGCACTGAGCGCGGCACGTCGGCAGCAGGGCTCACCGCCTTCGCGGCGGGCTCCCGGTCAACAGTGGCGCCCGGCGTGAGAGGAGGCGGTCCACGGTTGGTCGCCACGGGCGGGTCCCCCGAAGCGGGACAGAATGCTCCAGTCCCGATCTCACCTTCAGGAGTCCTCTCCACGATGATGGAAACGCTGGGTGAATCCGCCGTTGAAGTTTCTTCAACGGGAGCAAGAAGGCAGGTGGGTCCCAGCGTGTTGTTTTCGGGAGCGCTGGGGGTGGGGGGAGAGGGTGATGATAGCGTCCGCCAGCGAGTCCTGGATTGGAGTAACCACTGTTGGCTCTGCCAGGTCTGGCTGGATTCTCTCCCCCTCCAGAGAGGGCGATTTAGGTGGCAATATTGGCAGGTGGCGATCTTCCAAGCCAATTGGAACGTTAGCCAGATCTTCGTTGGAGTTGTCAGATGGCAGTGGGGCCTGGCCTTTAAATGCAAAAAGTTTTGTCATATCAGTGGCCATTTTTGACGAGGGCGGTTTTTTGGCGCGAGTCCTCCGCTTCAGAGGACTGCGCCTCTCCAGACCTCTATCCTCGCTTCTAGTTCGTTGGCTTCTCAGCCAGAGCCCTTCACAGTCTGTGTCCCTGTGTGGCATCCCGGGACCAGGTGGGCCGTAGCGCGGCCGCGGACTGCCGTAGACTGCGAGCACCTCAGCGAGCAGCTCTGCGGCCGCTCCGCGGCCAAAATGAGGTTTTGTAGGCTGTATGGGTCACTCCTCCCACCACAGCAACAGCAACCAAGGAAAGACTGCAGGAAAGCAGGATAGTGCAAGGGACTGCCGTAGACTGCGAGCACCTCAGCGAGCAGCTCCGCGGCCGCTCCGCGGCCAAAATGAGGTTTTGTAGGCTGTGTGGGTCACTCCTCCCACCACAGCAACAGCAACCAAGGAAAGACTGCAGGAAAGCAGGATAGTGCAAGGGACTGCCGTAGACTGCAAGCACCTCAGCGAGCAGCTCCGCGGCCGCTTCGCGGCCAAAATGAGGTTTTGTAGGCTGTGTGGGTCACTCCTCCCACCACAGCAACAGCAACCAAGGAAAGACTGCAGGAAAGCAGGATAGTGCAAGGGACTGCCGTAGACTGCGAGCACCTCAGCGAGCAGCTCTGCGGCCGCTCCGCGGCCAAAATGAGGTTTTGTAGGCTGTGTGGGTCACTCCTCCCACCACAGCAACCAAGGAAAGACTGCAGGAAAGCAGGATAGTGCAAGGGACTGCCGTAGACTGCGAGCACCTCAGCGAGCAGCTCCGCGGCCAAAATGAGGTTTTGTAGGCTGTGTGGGTCACTCCTCCCACCACAGCAACAGCAACCAAGGAAAGACTGCAGGAAAGCAGGATAGTGCAAGGGACTGCCGTAGACTGCGAGCACCTCAGCAAGCAGCTCTGCGGCCGCTCCACGGCCAAAATGAGGTTTTGTAGGCTGTGTGGGTCACTCCTCCCAACACAGCAACAGCAACCAAGGAAAGACTGCAGGAAAGCAGGATAGTGCAAGGGACTGCCGTAGACTGCGAGCACCTCAGCGAGCAGCTCCGCGGCCGCTCTGCGGCCAAAATGAGGTTTTGTAGGCTGTGTGGGTCACTCCTCCCACCACAGCAACAGCAACCAAGGAAAGACTGCAGGAAAGCAGGATAGTGCAAGGGACTGCCGTAGACTGCGAGCACCTAAGCGAGCAGCTCCGCAGCCGCTCCGCGGCCAAAATGAGGATTTGTAGGCTGTGTGGGTCACTCCTCCCAACACAGCAACAGCAACCAAGGAAAGACTGCAGGAAAGCAGGATAGTGCAAGGGACTGCCGTAGACTGTGAGCCCCTCAGCGACCAGCTCCGCGGCCGCTCTGCGGCCAAAATGAGGTTTTGTAGGCTGTGTGGGTCACTCCTCCCACCACGGCAACAGCAACCAAGGAAAGACTGCAGGAAAGCAGGATAGTGCAAGGGACTGCCGTAGACTGCGAGCACCTCAGCGAGCAGCTCCGCAGCCGCTCCGCAGCCAAAATGAGGTTTGGTAGGCTGTGTGGGTCACTCCTCCCACCACAGCAACAGCAACCAAGGAAAGATTGCAGGAAAGCAGGATAGTGCAAGGGACTGCCATAGACTGCGAGCACCTCAGCGAGCAGCTCCGCGGCCGCTCCACGGACAAAATGAGGTTTTGTAGGCTGTGTGGGTCACTCCTCCCACCACAGCAACAGCAACCAAGGAAAGACTGCAGGAAAGCAAGATAGTGCAATGGACTGCCGTAGACTGCGAGCACCTCAGCGAGCAGCTCCGCGGCCGCTCCGCGGCCAAAATGAGGTTTTGTAGGCTGTGTGGGTCACTCCTCCCACCACAGCAACAGCAACCAAGGAAAAACTGCAGGAAAGCAGGATAGTGCAAGGGACTGCCGTAGACTGCGAGCACCTCAGCGAGCAGCTCCGCGGCCAAAATGAGGTTTTGTAGGCTGTGTGGGTCACTCCTCCCACCACAGCAACCAAGGAAAGACTGCAGGAAAGCAGGATAGTGCAAGGGACTGCCGTAGACTGCGAGCACCTCAGCGAGCAGCTCCGCGGCCAAAATGAGGTTTTGTAGGCTGTGTGGGTCACTCCTCCCACCACAGCAACAGCAACCAAGGAAAGACTGCAGGAAAGCAGGATAGTGCAAGGGACTGCCGTAGACTGCGAGCACCTCAGCAAGCAGCTCTGCGGCCGCTCCGCGGCCAAAATGAGGTTTTGTAGGCTGTGTGGGTCACTCCTCCCACCACAGCAACAGCAACCAAGGAAAGACTGCAGGAAAGCAGGATAGTGCAAGGGACTGCCGTAGACTGCGAGCACCTCAGCGAGCAGCTCCGCGGCCGCTCTGCGGCCAAAATGAGGTTTTGTAGGCTGTGTGGGTCACTCCTCCCACCACAGCAACAGCAACCAAGGAAAGACTGCAGGAAAGCAGGATAGTGCAAGGGACTGCCGTAGACTGCGAGCACCTAAGCGAGCAGCTCCGCGGCCGCTCCGCGGCCAAAATGAGGATTTGTAGGCTGTGTGGGTCACTCCTCCCAACACAGCAACAGCAACCAAGGAAAGACTGCAGGAAAGCAGGATAGTGCAAGGGACTGCCGTAGACTGCGAGCACCTCAGCGAGCAGCTCCGCGGCCGCTCCGCGGCCAAAATGAGGTTTTATAGGCTGTGTGGGTCACTCCTCCCACCACAGCAACAGCAACCAAGGAAAGACTGCAGGAAAGCAGGATAGTGCAAGGGACTGCCGTAGACTGTGAGCACCTCAGCGAGCAGCTCCGCAGCCGCTCCGCAGCCAAAATGAGGTTTGGTAGGCTGTGTGGGTCACTCCTCCCACCACAGCAACAGCAACCAAGGAAAGATTGCAGGAAAGCAGGATAGTGCAAGGGACTGCCGTAGACTGCGAGCACCTCAGCGAGCAGCTCCGCGGCCGCTCCACGGCCAAAATGAGGTTTTGTAGGCTGTGTGGGTCACTCCTCCCACCACAGCAACAGCAACCAAGGAAAGACTGCAGGAAAGCAGGATAGTGCAATGGACTGCCGTAGACTGCGAGCACCTCAGCGAGCAGCTCCGCGGCCAAAATGAGGTTTTGTAGGCTGTGTGGGTCACTCCTCCCACCACAGCAACAGCAACCAAGGAAAGACTGCAGGAAAGCAGGATAGTGCAAGGGACTGCTGTAGACTGCGAGCACCTCAGCGAGCAGCTCCGCGGCCAAAATGAGGTTTTGTAGGCTGTGTGGGTCACTCCTCCCACCACAGCAACAGCAACCAAGGAAAGACTGCAGGAAAGCAGGATAGTGCAAGGGACTGCCGTAGACTGCGAGCACCTCAGCGAGCAGCTCCGCGGCCGCTCCGCGCCCAAAATGAGGTTTTGTAGGCTGTGTGGGTCATCCTCCCACCACAGCAACCAAGGAAAGATTGCAGGAAAGCAGGATAGTGCAAGGGACTGCCGTAGACTGCGAGCATCTCAGCGAGCAGCTCCGTGTCCGCTCCGCGGCCAAAATGAGGTTTTGTAGGCTGTGTGTGTCACTCCTCCCACCACAGCAACAGCAACCAAGGAAAGACTGCAGGAAAGCAGGATAGTGCAAGGGACTGCCGTAGACTGTGAGCACCTCAGTCTACGGCATTTTTATTTATAATAAGCATTATAAATACGTATGCCCCGAACCACGATACAGCGGCATACTTCAAGAACTTCCACAACAAAATTAGCATGTACCTGGGGGGGGCGGTGATTTGGGGAGGGGATTTCAACTGCACGCTAAACCCGAAAATTGATCGATCGGATGGCAAAATAGACAGACCCACCCCGGCTGCCACGGCATTGCAGTCAGTGTTGACAGATTTTGGCCTTGAGGATGTGTGGAGAGTGTACCACCCACGGGATAGACAGTACTCGCACTACTCAGCCCCTCAAAATTTGCATACTATGCTTGACTATATATTTACCACACAAGAGCTGGTGGCGGAAATAGCACAGTCAGAATATAAAGCGAGGGTTTTATCAGACCACTCGCCATTGACCCTAATGTGGCAGTATCGGCCCCCAAGAGCTAGGATTCCAACATGGCGACTTAGGGCCGAGGCACTAAAAGAAATAATGTTTAGGGAGGATCTTAGAGAAGAAATCATAAGTCACTTTGAAACCAACACCGGGAGCGTTGCGTCAGCCGGTACGCTGTGGGAGGCCTTCAAAGTGGTAGTAAGAGGGATAGCCATAGCCAAATCCAAAGGATTACAAGGAGAAAAACTCAAAGAACTGCAGAAAACTGAAATAGAACTAGAAAGTATCCTGGGAAAAGGGGTAGCACCAGAGAGGATGCTGATATCATACTTAAATTGCAACAAAAATGCATGGGACATTGGGAGAGGCTATGCAATTTGAACTATAAAAAATATGTAGAGAGACAACATGCAGAAGGGGAGAAACCAGGGAGGATGCTGGCATGGTTATACAAAAGCGAGACCCCCAGAACCACAATCCGGGCAATAATAAGGGAGGATGGGCAAATAGTGGACACCCAAGAGGGAGTGAATCGTGAGTTCCTGAAATATTATCAACAATTATATGAAGATGCAGAGAGAAGCGATCGAAAGGAAATATGGGAAACATTGGGAGACATAGTCATGCCACGAATTAGTATAGAAGAACGAGAGGATTGGACGCCCCTATCACCCTAGAGGAATTGGAAGAGGTGGTAAGTCAGCTACCCACTAGCAAAACACCGGGAGCCAGCTGACTCCCTAGCGAATATTATAAAGCGTACAGAAACAAGGTGCTTTCCCGCTTTTGTCAATGCTAAATGAGTCGTATGATACAGGAAAACTGCCTGAATCCCTAAGAGAAGCAATCTTCATTCCACTCCCCAAACCCAATAAGCCGGGCAAAGATTGCAGATCTTTTAGACCGCTACCGATGCTCAATCAAGATAGTAAAATGCTTACGGCGGTACTGGCAAATAGAATGAAACGGATCATTAATAAACATATACACCCGGATCAGACCGGATATGTGCCACATAGGAACATATCTGATAACCTCAGGCGATTACACCGAGTCATAGAACACACAAGATGGGTCAAATTATTATACAGTGCACCGCTAGCCAGGCTCAAGACAGGAGTGGTAATATCAGAGAGATGGCAACTCGGCAGGGGTACTAGGCAAGGATGCCTATGGTCCCCGATGTTATATATTCTAGCGCTTGAACCTCTAGCGATATACTTGAGGCAGCAATACAACATAATAGGGATTGATATCAGAGGGGAATCGCACTTAGTCTCACTGTATGCAGATGACATGCTACTCTATTTACGGTACCCTGAGGAGAACCTCCATTATGTCCTGGAAGTGATGGAGCGGTTTGCGTCGCTGTCTGGCATAGCGGTGAACCCCATAAAATCATGTATATTTCCTCTGGGCAGGTATGTGGGGATCCCGCGAGACCAGCTACCAATCTTACAAATACCATGGGAGATAAATACGTTTAGATACCTTGGGATAGACATCTACCACATGGTAGAGATAGAACACCAGTACAATACTGAGAAGGCGCTTTGGAACATCGAAAATAGCATGAGGTTCTGGGAGAAACTCCCTTTAGGAATGATGGGTAGAGGTGCAATGCTGAAGATGGTAGTTCTGCCAAGATTATTCCATTACTTTGGGAATATACCATATCTAATACCAAGGCGATTTTTTGTCAAACTGCACAGCATATGCAGGGACTTTTTATGGCACGGGACTAGGAATAGCATCGCCCTCTGGAAGCTACAAAATAAGTATGAAAAAGGGGGTGTAAAATTGCCAAACTATGAGCTCTATTATCTAGCTAGCCAACTACAGTATGTGGCTAAATGGCTGTCGGAAGACCCGACCTCAGAATCTAAACTGTTGAGACTGGAATGTGCCCCGTTCTTCCAGAAAGAAGTGAGATGGCTGCCCAAACTAGAGATGAAAAAACGCCCAGGGATGTTGACTCAGGGATGGGCAGTATGGCGTAAAGCCTGTCAGGTTATGGAGAACCCAACCCCATGCTCCCTGCAGGTGCCACTAGTCACACTGACGGGAAAAGATGGCCAGCTAATGAAGATAATTAGGAAGCACTGGGAGCTGGCAGGGATAGCAACAGTGGGAGATGTAATGCAAGAGGGGAAGATCAAGGAATTTGGGACTTTGATGAAGGAAACGGGGTTGCATAAAGGGCAATATATTACATATACCAGAATGATGAAGCGAATAAAGGAGACATCGTCGGAAATAACACTAGATGAGCAACCGGACGCTGCCATAGAAGCAATATATGACATAGCAGAAGGTCATGAGATATTTAGAATAAATGAGCTGTTAATGTCCAAAGCGGGGAAGGAAGTGATACAACTAAGACAGGACTGGGAAGATGAGGTGGGAGCTCCAATGAGTGATGGGATGTGGGAACGTGCCCAAGGGTATCATAAAAAAGTGTCAAGGAATGCTAGGTTACAGCAAATACAGCTATATATAATCCATAGGGCGTACATGACACCCCAAAGGATAGCTAAATTTAAAAATGTAGAAAGGCAAACCTGTCCTAAATGTAGTGAAGAAAACGCTGGGATGACGCACATGTTCTGGGTGTGCCCAGAAATCGGTAAATCTGGAAAGAAGTAGCCCATAAACTAGACGAGAAAGGGATTAAAATAAATGGTGAAACAGCGTGGGCATGTCTGATAGGAGGGTTCTCCAGACCACGCAAATTGAAACACGTGAGAAAATGAAAGGATTTGGCGTATATACTTGCAAAGCGTAGAATTGCCATGGGGTGGAAGGCATGACACAGACCAAGGATAGAGATTTGGTGGAAAGACCTCCAGAAATGGACTGAAGCTGAAACAGCGGTGTGGCAAGATGCTGGAAATATAGGAGGGGATGAGGAAGCGGAAACCCTGTTGGCCTGGAAACAGGTAGTGGCTACACTGTATGGGCCCACTCAGGACTGGCCAATGACCAGGACTCAGTTGAGAACGTAGATAGGGAAACCCCTGCGCATGATGAAGCCGCAGTGCACAAAGTAGAGTAAGCTCGAGTGGGGGGAGGCTAAGGGGATGCAGTAAGCTTTGATTGACCTGTGTAAAATCTGTGATGATGTGATACATACTGCAAGTTGGTTTTGTGTTTGTTTGAAGCAACACAAAAAAAATGGTTTAAAAAAAATAAAATAAGCATAACATGTACAAATCATGGGGTAAACATAACCCACAAATCAAAAAGTTAAACCAAAACACATCCCAGAATTCAAAATGACAACAGATCAGCCCTAATTAGTCCAAAATAATATATAGCTTAGAGACTGAAAATGTGACATTAAAATGTTTGCATTAACTCAAAAAACAAGGAAGATTGGTCTGGCCACAACCAATATATTGCAGAAAATATATTAACACATGGGGAATGTGTAGAGGGTGTTGTGGGTGAAATGGGAATGTTATGCGTGGAGGTGATGTGCAGGAGATGTATTTAATATGGAAATGTATGCAGGGAATACTAACCATTTTTTTTGCAATAGTGTTATGTAGAAAACATTGCATGTGTGGGACATCTATAACCTGAACTAATACTGCATTCAAGAGTAGGCCTGAATCCTCACAGGCTGTGCTGTGTTGAAAACACAGAACAACGAGGCCCCTTCTCTTGCTTCGTTATCACATTCCAATTCCTAGGCACAGTAGGGACCCGCACGTACACTCATATACCAATGTATCACGTTAAACCTTTGAACAATTAGGAAGGAAGGTGAGTAGCTAAACTGGAGAAGGGATGCAGCCCGGTACAAAGGCCATACTCATGGGAGCCAGAGCTGATGTTTTGAGCTGCCAAAACACGAGCTGAGATTTAGGACACCTGCGCCCCCCAGAATAATGACACCCTGGCCCCCCAGAATAATGGTCATTCTATTTGAACTACCAGATAATTAGGGATAAAACTCTTAAATCCTTCATGAATTAGATGGATTGGTGGGATACCAGGCCTATTTCTTGGGAGGAGTTGCTGATACAGGGGGAGCAGAGAACAACAAGGTCCATGATTTGTACCAGAGAGAGCAAAGGGCGATGCTAATACTTATACGATTGCAGCGGGGAGGCATGATGGGGGTGCCTGCGTGTCTGGGATGAGAAAATAGTTGCTTTGTTTGCAAGGAGCAGGCTGACCTCGAAGTTATCTGCCGAGTTCATGTTGACGACCAGGTGCACATCACGTGGTTAGGAGTAAAGACAGAGTGGTGCATTGTAAAGTCTAACCAATTACCTTGCAGCATTCCAAGGTGAAGAGGCTGTTACCCACTTATGAAGAAGATGGAGGAGAAGATGACACGACCAATCGGAGAGGGGCCCATATGTGAATATTGGCATGTAAATAGGCGGTAGCCAATGAGGGTGGGGGACAAATACTTTATATTGAATGTGTCATTCATGATGATTTTTACACTTATAATGTGATTTCCACTTTGATGGAGGCAGAGATCTCTGCGGCAGTGGACTTACAGGAAGCTTCTCATTCTTCTTCACCATTTTCCGTTTTGTATACAAGATACATCTTTTGTTCTTCTTGAAAAATGATGCACCTAGCCTCTTTCCCTAGTGGGTTGTTTTTTCTATGTCTGGTTGTTGTGGAGTTACCCTCCACTAGGCTCATTAGTGATATAGACATTTTTCTTCCAAGTTTGAGTAATTACAGGGTCTCGCATTGTATGGTCTTTGTGCATTGTTAACTATTCCCCCAACCTGATTTTATGTTGCATTCCTTCTTCTGTACGTCTCTCTTCTACTCGATTAAATGGTCTATTAGCATCCCCAATCCGAAATCCGGACTAGGGAGGCTTACTCTGAACATGATCTTTCATAGAGTTCTGCCTTACTGAAGACAGATTATTAGATACATCTACACTAATGGCCTTAAAGACTTTCTCCAGTGGGGCAAGTGCCCCACAGCGTTGCAACCTCTCTTTGGTTAATACAGTAGTATATCCCCCATTTGTTACTGGTAGTTTAACATTTGCATTGGACTCATTGACTTGCCCTTGCTATAACAAGGGACTTGTGACTGAAGGCTTTACCCGTGATCATGTAATGTCTCTCCTATCCAAGTCTAACAAATTAACTTTACTTAATGGAAATAATACTACATCTTTCTTGGGCTCAGGTGGTTGCACGTCACTAAGCTTATTAGAATCATCGTCGTCCTCTACACTGACGACCCCTAATCTATTACAAACAGGAATTGTTAATTTCCCATAGTTGAATCCCTTATATCCATTTTTGTTTTCTATCGTGAGCTATCCCCCTTGTCTGGATTTATAATCGTACAGTCGTAACATCTCATCATATTTATGTATATCAGTGTGTAGCGTTTACTTCCGCTCACCCTCTTGATTATCATGTAGGGGGACCTTGTACTTTGCCAAAGGATCTTCTTCATTCAGTATGATAAGTGGAGCAGCATGTGGGTTATCCCTTTTTACTATAGAAATTGAGAAAGTTCAATTTCTTTCCTTTGATGTTATTTCTGTGTGTTTATTAGTATTATTATCCTTTAAGGGCAATTGGGTTAGATGTCTTGGTGGACTAACATAATTTCCTTCATTTTGTTATTAGACTAGCCTCTGTATAATCACAAGTAACACAGTTGAAGCCTGATGTAAGGTTTTTTCCGCCCACCATGTCATTTACACCATTACCCAGTGCATTTAATAGATTCTTGATATTCCCAATTAAGTTATTTGCCTTTTGTACAGGCTTACTTAAGGCATCTGAATGCTTAACTGATTTACTTGGTGAGAGGTATGCTATAGCTTTCATCTTTGTCATTGTAAAAGTTGTGTCCAATGACAATCGATTAAGGATCATTTGCTATGGGTCCACTAAACCAAGTAAAACAATCAAAATTATAAAACAATTGGTCAAAAAAGACATGCAGATCATTAAAATGTCATTGATTCATGGTGCGTCACCCTTCTCAACTCTCATGCTGGACTTCCTTTGCATCTTGTTCTGATGGTGGCCCTGAATCATGCTGTTCCATTTTCATCTTGTATCCTGGCTTGCAACATTATGTGTTATTACTGACTTCTGCAATTGTATTCGCTCTCCTCTCTTGCTTCTCCACTCTTTTTGACTGCTTACTCTCTGTTCTCTCCTCCCCTCCCCTCTCCCTTTTCCTAGCTCCTCCCCTCCTTGCCTTACTTTCTTCTATGCACTTACTCTATCAGAATTGTCCCTGGACCTACTATGATAGCAACCTCGTCTGTCGCTCTCCTATCCCCTTACTGTTGCCCCCCCTCCCTCCAGCACTATCTGAAACGTTGTCAGGCCTAGTACGATAGTCACTTGTTTTGTTCCTCCCCTCCCTTTCTGCACCCCTCTCCCTCACCTTTTGTTTTCCTCCGGCTCTACCAGAAATGTCGTCAGGCCTAGTACGGTAGTCGCCTGTCTGTTTCCATTTCCTTCCTACTCTCCCCCTCCCTTATCTATGTCTTAGCATGAAATGTCGTCAGGCCGAGTACGATAGTTAATTTCACATCCTTACTGTTCACGGCCTGTAAGAATGTCGTTGTATTTTCCCTTGTTCCCTTCCTTGCCTTGAAGCGTTTTGAAACACATTGTGTATATGCGCTATATAAATAAACTATCATATCATATCATACAATAAATCAAGTAATTAGTCTTAAGTGGTGACCATAGATTGCCAACCCCCTTCATGAGGGAAATGATATCCGAAAGTGGCCAAAGAATCCTAAATCCTTAGCTACAACCAATCTCTGGTCGGAAATATTAAGAGGGGGATGTCATAGCTAGTATGATGTTGATGCACCCTTCTAAAAAAAACATGGGCATGATAATGCTGGGCTTGCACTGGTTTCCTTGTGTCCTTAAATCATACCTTACAAGGTATCTGATCCATTGTTTACAGTTCCCACATCTTTCTGTGTTCCAAAGGTAGTCCCTAGACAGGCCTAAACACAGAAGGGTTGACCCGTGGGGATTTTATCCTTCCCCTTCTCCATGCAGAATCCTTTCTGTCTTGGCTCAGCAAGAATACACTATAATAAGCTGAAAACAAGATGGCTCAACCATTCAGGAGGCTGAAACCTCTAATGTATGTCTAATTTATGCCTCAGAAGAAAAAAACTGATTTAGTGCACACTTATCTCAGGATCCCAGTCAACTTTCTAATAGATGATATGGCCCCAATTCCAAACAATAGGGGTCATGCCGAGATTCGCAGTAAAAAAAATGTTTTCCCGGCATGGAGCAAATACCGTGTCCGTGCAGCAATGACGCTGCTAACAGCGGCCGATTACGAGTACGCGTGCACACGCATAGCAGCATGCCGGTATCGACAGGAAAAGTCCCAAAAAGCTCCCTTAGCGGCATCATGAAAAGCACAGATAGCCCTTTCACCGCCGTCCACCTCGAAATAACGGGCCCGGCATCAACGAATACGGCATTAGCGGACCCCGCTAATAGCGGGGACCAGAAGTAACGCCATCGCGCCGGAACGGGAAATGGCACGGCGGCCATCTTGAAAGACACAATCCATTGCCATCCTCAATACACAGGACCTGGAGGCTCACTCCGACACAAGAAAATCTTCTAATCCACCAGCATCATGCCAAAGGCAGTCAAGAAATGGGCATCCCAGCAACGGAAGGAGCGGTTCTCGGAGAATGAACTGACAATGATTGCAGACACTCTGGCTGAAAATGCTGAGGTGGTCTTTGCAAATGACCTCAAAAGAGCAGCCAAGCTAAAGAAAAAAGAGATTTGGGAGCTAGTAGCCCAGAAAGTGAGTGTGGTTGGGAACACCCGCCGCATAGTGAAGGACGTCCGAAAACGTTGGGACGGCCTGCGCCTCAGAGTGCGCAACATCCTGTCGGCCAACCGGAGCCAGGGCTACCGGCGGTGGCTCTAGCTCCCCAATAAAACTCAGCCACTGGGAGGAGACCTGCCCCAGCACAATCGGCATTGAGTTGATCGAAGATGTGGGCGAGATGGAACACGGAGCCACGTCATCGACAGATGGAGGTGAGTGTCCTAAGAAAACACTGCAATGCAAAGTATGATGATAGTCCACCAATGGGCCGTGCCATGAGGCAATGCATGGCCCATTACACACACATGGACACATCCCTGCCTAGATGCCGTCTTCAGCACTGACACATCCACATGCATGCAGCATGCCAATGCCATACCTGAGACACACCCCACAAACATGGAAACGGCATGTGTCACACTGCACGCAGTCCACAACAGAAAGGCATGTCACACAGCATACACCACCTGACGTATGCCTGCATGATCCCCCATACCATATAGCAAGCAACCTAAATGTCACAACTCCAATACCCAATCCCCTCAAATGTGTAGAACAGCAACCATACTAATGCATGCATGATGCATGTAGAACCATCACTGATGCCGTCCCTCTCTCGGTCCCCCAAGGTTCAGATCCTAACTGCGAGGCCCGGGACTCTGCGGCGCAGGCAACGACTTCCAGAAAGAATGCCAGGGGCAGGGAAGAAGGTAACAGGCCTTCTACGTCAAAAGGCCCAGGCAAGGCACAACTGTCACAGAAGGAAAAGGCACCACAGGATGTTAAGTCATGGGGACGGCTATGGGCCACTGCCACAGCCACAGTGCCCACAACAGCTGCATCCATTGCACAAGAGCCAGTAACCGATGGGGCCCTTTCTGCTGCCAACAGCTCTGTCAGGGAGGCGGCAGCCACGGCACCCCAGAGTGACGATGAAGTACAGAGCCAAGGCCAGGTGTGTGTCCCTGTGGAGGACGTGTCATCCAACCTACCTGGCACACCCAGCTCCCCGCCATCACCCCAGATCACTCCAATCAGCACCACCAATGACAGCCCACAGGAGCAGTCTGGAGGGGAGCCAGGGAGATGGAGCCCCACAGAGGAAACACATGATTTGGGACCTTTGCCACATGCAGCATCCACCTCCACTGGTGTCCGGGATGGTGAGCAGCGAATGGCACTGACGGAGCAGCGCCAGGAGGAGCTGACGGGGCTAGTCAGTTTGTATCTGATGGTGCCCAGGCAAGGCAGGAGGGCCGGGACAACACAGCGTCCTTGAAAGTGGCCATTGAGGCGAGCACAACTCGCATCTGCGAGGAGTTGTCTGCCGTGAGGCAGGTCCTTTGCCGAATTGTAGAGGCACAGCGTCCTGCCCCAACACTGGAGCAGGCAGGCACGGCCTCCTCTTCGAGCTTGACACAGACCAGCCCACTGCGCTAGTCTGCGCGCACCTTGCGGCGCTCAGACATGCCGCCACCGGAGGCGGGAAGTGGGCAAAAGTAGCAGGGGCAGCCTAAATATGGCAATTGATGCAGACACCTGAAGCATTTGATTGCACACCATGTGGGGGGGAGTTGTGGGGGGAGTGGAAGGGGGGAGGGTGTGTGGGGGAGTTGTGGGGGAGGGGGGAGGGTGTATGGGGGAGTTGTGGGGGGGCAGGGAGGGGGTGAGGGTGTGTGGGGAATTTGTGGGGGGAGTGTGAAGGGGGTGAGGGTGTGTGGGGGAGTTGTGGGTGGAGGGGGGTGAGGGTGAGTGGGGGAGTTGTGGGGGAGGGGGATGAGGGTGTGTGGGGGAGTTGTGGGGGAGTGGAAGGGGGATGAGGGTGTGTTTGAGGTGGAGGGTATGAGCACTTTTTAATTTTTACTGTTTAATACACCCGTTGTGTACCAGAAAAAATACTTGACTGGACATTCCTTATTGTGTATGTGTCATTTATTGGTTTACAGTGCATAGTGTCCATATACTCACACACCCAGTGCCCTCAGTCCCACATTCATGGCACCCTCTGCACCCATGTGTCTTAGAAATATTGGCCAATCACAGATTGGCGTACATCACGTCCCTCCTGTGCATCGCCACTGCTATGATGTGCGCCCGCATCTTCTTCATCTTTTTCATCATCACCTGGTGGTTGCTGTTCATTGTCAGGGGGCAGAGGCATGTTCCGTCGAATGCACATGTTGTGCGCACAGGGGTGAGGTGCCACGTCTTCAAGGGATAGCCACTATCACCTGCATGGGTGCAAAATAAGGTATGTGTTAGTCAATTCATGATGGGCACCTGTACTTATCACAAATGCCTGCAGATATTTGTGGTTCACATGCACATTTCCCTGGTTGCATGCACACATTTTACCTTGCCACATTGTGTGCTGTGCCATGGTCTTATGGTGTGGATTGCGTCTCCAAGAAGATACACGGTGTACACTGCCTTGATGTTGCTCATGCACGGTGGACGCATACCGCTGTGTTTGTTTTAAATATGTGATGCATAGTGATCAGTATGATTTTCTTACTGGCAGCGTTGGCAGTACTCTCTGCATTATTTATCATTCTGCGCTTATTATTCCCATGGTGACATGCTGCGCTACTGTGGTGGTGGCCCTGTGACAAGCAGTGGATTCCCTTGGTGGTTTTGATTTGTGTAATCTCATGGATGTTTGTCCTATGTTGTGAATTGCTGGAGATATTTACTTTGTGCATACTCACAGCATGTTGTTGGATTGTGTTATGGAGGGTGAGGTCTGATGATGGTGGACGTGTTGTGGGATGTGGGGTGGTTGTAAGTTAGGCATTCTGTAATTGATGTGCAGCTTCCATCATTGATATGGGGATTGGTAGTCATGTTCAGTTAGTGATACTTTGGGCAACAGTGTTTTGCGATGTGGACTTTGTGCTGTCTCCACAACAATGACGCCATGGTGGTGTGTGCATCTCTTCCCCCATTACACTGCCATGTGCCTGTCATGTGACTTACCAAGCAGCCAGGCACGTCGTCTTGCATGTCGCTCCATGTAGCGTGGTAGCGTGGAGTTCAGCAAGGCCATTGAGTCATGAGTTTATCCGGGAAATCGGGCACAACAATGTGTGATGATCTTGCTGGAGTCACATACCATCTGTACATTGATGGAGTGATATAGCTTACGATTGTGGTACACCGCCTCCGTGGCATGCGGGACCACCAATTCTACATTCAAGTGCACCAATACAACTTTCGTGTCAAATATCTGCTGGGCAGTCCGTGGTAGGGTTATGTAGTTCCTTGAGTGCTAGAGGAGGGCATCCAGCACTTGGTTCATCATGCGAGAAAATAAGGGTTGTGATATGCCATGCATGTGCCCCACTGTGTGCTGGTAGGTGCCTGTTGCCAGGAAGTGGAGCACAGACACTACCTTCAGTAGAGGGGGGACGGTGGTGCGTATTTCAATCAGGCTGACAATGTTGTCGTGTATCATGTCCACAATGGTGGTGATGTTGTCCCGGTCCAGACGGTACAGGGTGTGGATCTGCTCAGGGGTTAGGTTGAATGGACTGGCTCTGATGCGAGGGATTGGGGGCTGCCTGCGTGGTACCACTGGCTGCACTGGTGGGGCTTGCTGGGCCTGTCTCACCCTCCTTCTCCTCCTGCGTCTCCTCTGTGGTGCCTGTTGTTGTTGCTGGTGTGGCAATGCAAGCATATCCTCCAGCCCCAGCATTGCTACTGCAAGTGGAATCATTTTGGTGTGGAAAGGGGTGTGGTGTGTGGATGTGCTCCTTTTGTGCTGGCCCAGACACCATTGCCTCCACCTGTGCTGATTTTGTGCACCTGTGGCAGTTGGGAACACTGCACATTGCTGTTTGCGGGTGTTTTGCGATGCCGGCATTGCCGGCATTCCCGGTATCCCTTATTACCGCCTTCATGATGCCGGTATTTGCATGTCTGCCTGACTTGTGATGTCCTCCTGTTAGCGCCATCCCGGTATTGCCGGACTGAAGGGCCGCGTGCCCGCACGCATGCCGGTACGGGGTAGCACGGTATCAGCGGTGCCGCTAATACCAGGTGGTGGATGAGTCGGAATAGCCCGGAGCAGTATGTGGTGCCGGTAGTCCCTTACCGGCATCATTTTTCCATTACCTCCAACCTCGTAATGACCCCCAATGTCTTTGCAAATTATGGAACCAAAAGGAATTATAATGTGTGACGGGTGGCCCGCCACGAATAACCACTCTGACTCGGGATGGAAGTCCAAGGGTGTCTATTGTGAGGAACTCATGGTGGCAGCAAGTAAGATAGACACAAGTGATCACAGTTCAAGGGTGTTTATTGAACAATGAATGCTATATGCAGGTTGGAAAAACGCCTAATCTAAACATAAATCTAAGATGGGAGCAAGCGTCAACCATCAAATGAAAAAAAAAAAACAGTTCTAGTGGCGTTTTGTCAAAGAAAAAGAGTCTATACTAAGAAACCTATTGCCAAACCTTACAACTAAAACAAAACGGGGTGTGGGATAGTTATGAAAAGAAAGGAGTGCTCTCAAATAATACGTCAGGATGCGGTAACATGGGTCTCCCTTACCCATGTTTTGAGCACGGGGTAAGGTGGGATCGTGGAGCACAGCACACTCTCGAGCTTTCCCAGCACGAGATGACAGTTCAGTTTTCAGTTATCAGGACGTCAATGGCCAAGTCTTGTTTCACTTGAAAGTCTCTTGCCTTCGAGGACCTGATATCTCCAAAATAATAAAACAAAAGTTCCTTCAACAAATGAAAGTTTGTTGCTTGGTTTCACTTAGGGTGAGGATTCTCTACCTTTGGGTCCCCCTCTTCCGGGCATTGACCCCTGCTGAATCTTAGCCTCCCTCGGTCGGGTTCACTACGGCTTTTCCTTCTTCACAAATCTTAGTCTTTTTAAACAATTCCAGCGGACATCCCTCGGCCATGTTCACTTTTGTCAACACACTGTTTTTTGGGACTTTAGACTTAGCCCCTCTAGTGATTCGCTTCTCTTATTTTCTCTCACTGCGGGATTCACTTTGCCTTCTCTCACACAGTTTGTATTTGAAAGTATTTCGATTGTACAGGGATTTTGCTTTACTCTCAATATGACCACTTTGACCTATTTCGGTTGCTCTCCTACGGCCTTCTGGTATCTGTAGTCTCGCTCAGATGGGGATCGACCACAGTCTTTGGAGTTAGCACCCACGTGGTGCCGGTTTCTCTCTGCAGCTGGTCTTCCCTTTAACACTTTTTACAGTTCTTTCACAGTTCATTGAACTTGGTTCAAACTTGACATTTTGCAATTCTCGCTACACAGCCCGCCTCTTATCGGTGCTCCCCTCAACTCACTAGCTGTGATGAACGATTGGCTTTCCGCTTCTCTGAAATCAAGGCCGGTACCATGGTCGCAGGAGCTTCCCTCGCTCCTGCTTATCGGTGTAGGCTTGCCCCATGTACCGTTGACATCTACTGCAAGACACTTGTGCTATTGTTCGCGGTCTTAGGCTTTCTTCCTCGAAGGTTCCATGTGTCTGGGACGAAAAGGGCAAGGTCACTTCTCTCCTCACCACCCTCTCGATTCCTACCACCTTTATCCTTCTCCTGAACTGCTGCGCCTGATTAGCCGTCTTGTCGTGCTGTCTGCCATGCCTGTACTGTGCTCTCGGGCTCAACCTTTTATCCCAGTGGGGAAGGGAAAGGGCTGTCAGGTGTGTGTGATTCTGATTAATTGCCTGACTTTGCCTGACCCTTGTATTGGGACATGTCAGGTAAACGGCTCTGGTGTTAGTCCATTTTCCTTTGTGTTGTACGAAAGTGTTTGTGTTGGAAAAGGGGGGGCAGTGGTTTTGAATGTCCTACATGAGAGGATGGGAAAAGGTGTCAAAGGAAGCGAGATATCGCGTCTCACCCGTCTGTGTCCCACTCCCTCTCCCCGAGGACCCCCATCCAGGTGATCTTCCCTCACTAGTCCACCCCCAGGAACTGGATCCAATAGCGATGGTCGTGTCCTGGCAACCTGGATGACAGATCCCTGGGGACTAGCTAGAGAGACACCTCCAGGTTTCTCACATACCCTTCCTCCATGCGATGTAGCCACATTTGTTTCACAGGAGAACCGGGAAAGAAAATCCACATTTCCCTGATCTTTTCCTTTCTGGTGTTCCACCGTGAAACAATAGGGTTGAAGGCCTAGAAACCATTGCATGACCCGAGGGTTGGACTTTTTGCGTTGGCTAATCCAGACTAAGGGTAAGTGGTCAGTAACCAGAGTGAAATCTCTTCCCAATAGATAGTACCTGAGATGGATAATGGCCCACTTGATGGCTAGGGCCTCTAATTCCACCGTGGAGAAGTTTTTTTCACGTGGGAATAACTTGCGACTGGTGTATAGTATGGGGTGTTATAGTCTGTCGCAAATTTGGGACAGGACAGCTCCTAACCCTGTAAGGGATGCATCCGTCTATAACACAAATTCCTTTGAGAAGTTAACTACCTTTAGGATTGGGTTTTGGCATAGTGTTTGCTTTAGGATACCTCATCGTCCTCGCTCCACTAAAGTTTCTGGGCTTCAGCATTTTTAAGTTTATCTGTCAGCCATACCATTTTATCCGAAAAGTTGGGTATAAACCTACGGTAATATCCTATTAACCCAAGAAAAGCTATAAGGTCTCTTTTGGTCATGGGAGTTTGAATATCCAAGATGATGTTTACCTTTTCATGCTGGGGCTGTACAGTTCCATTCCCTACGAAGCCAAGATATTTCACGGCGGATTGGGCTAATCTGCCTTTAGCTGTATTTGCAGTTAGGCCAGCACTCCTAAGGACTTTCATAATGGTATAAAGATGGAAGAGATGGTCTTCCTGTCACAACCCTCACCCAAAACCCCCTCTGGCAAACCCATTGGCCAGGTGGAGTCAGGACTCGGGCCTCTAGAGCCTGGCATCCTCTTCCAAAACCCTCTTGGGGCCAGTCCTGGCACCTATGGCGCCAGGCTCATTCACCATAAAAAACAATGTGCTTGGGAACTACTTTATTGTGTTGTCAGCCAACATGGAGGCATCCACATAGCTCGGTTCCTCAGAACCAAGCTATGCAGTCTAGTGTTTTGGGTGTGGTAGCCTAGGGACTACTTTACCTGGACTATTTTGTTGGGGCTATTTAAACCACACCCGAGCAAGACAACACGCTTCACGTTACTTTGCAGCTTGCAACGTGACGCTCACCGTGTCCAGCTATACTCCTGAACCTCGGAGAAGCAGAACCTGCATGGAGACAAAAGGAACATCATTAGCAGCAACATCTTACCTGCAGTCTTCATCTTTAGTTACTCGCAGCTCCTGAGAATAGCTTCCCTTGGATCTGCACGCCTCCCGGACTGCACTACCTGAAAGAGGAAGATAGAGGCAACATTAAGAAAGCAGAAGAGACATTGCAAATTACGAACTGCTCAAAAGGCTTACCTGGCTGGTCGCCTCTCGGCTGGCACCACTCCGGAAAATTCCACACGCGCTGAAGAACACAGCGACCTGCAGGGAAAGAAGACAAAACAGGTTAGCAAAGGCAAGCCATCGCAGCGCTGCACATAGCGCTTACTTACCGCATCATAGCGCTCTTAAGGCACCATCATTTACCTGCGGGGCTCAACCAAGCCAGTTCGCCGCGCTGAAGCTTCGCATACCTAAGGGAGAAAAAGAGACATTATTAAACAAGAGACGCATGCAGGATAGCAACAATACTAAAGAACAGCAATAAGACCTACCTGAACGATATCAAACAGGCCAGCGTCAGTGAAGTAACTGGACCGCACACGCCCACGAAAGACAACGCGCCCCTGCAAAGAAGGCAGGGCGGAGAGCACGCCTAACTCTACCACAAGGTGAGGAGAGGGCCCCTGAGGGGCTGAAATCATACGGGGGTGGAGGGAGGATACTTACCCCCGGTCGGCCAGTCTTGAACACAGTCCTCCTGTATTTTCAGGCAGAATCTTCCCCGCAGACCACATCTGGGCAAAACTGAGAAGCATACCAGCGAGTAACCCAGCTGGGTGGCGTCCCTGTGGATACCAGGTGAGTGTAACACTTCCCAGGTCTAACTATAAATGACAATATTGTCAATGTAATCTCCACAAATGTCAGAATAGGGTTGTAGGATGTTATCCATAAGATGTTGGAACGTAGCTGGTGCAACGTGTAGGCCGAAAGGGAGGACTTTAAACTGGAATAACCCTAGGGGTGTTGAAAACACTGTTTTTTCCTTGTTGACTTCGTATTTGTATTTGTATTTTGTTTATTTAAATATAGCGCACCGGGCCCAAGGGCATCTGGGCGCATATCTTAGGATGCAAAGTTACGATTACATACATGGAAAAATAGAAGACTCTACCAGCTTACAGTAAACATGCAGCTAGGATTACGGTATGACAAAAATATATACAATATAAAGTACAAAAGAGCACTTCCTCAATCACTATCTGTTTACTGGCCTCTAGTAGACGATAGGGATTTAGGTGAACTACTTTGATTTAAGTGTTCGAATATAATGATATGTACCTTTTACTCTTCCCGTTTTTTCTGAGAATACATCAGGGAATGAGACTATTACGTCTTTTAGAGATTCCCGTTGTTGGATAGATGACTCGGGTGGAATTAATTCAAAGTTATCTATGTATTTTGTAACCAGGCAGGCTAGAACTTTGGCATGTGTGGCTGTCATAAAACGCCCATGAAGCCTGTGGGAGAGATGGAAGCAATGGAAGAAGGACTGAGCTCCTCCTTTACCTGGACGTTACGTTCTAGCCTCGCTGGAACAGAGGCTATAATTAGCTGTCAGGTGTGGCAACCGGTGCTTTGCAACCGATTTCTTTTCCAACGCTAGTTGACAGTGCTCCTGTCTCGTGCTACTCCTTGTATTTCCACCCATTTGCCTTTACACTGTTTGTTTTCCCTGCTCGCGCTTTCTTGCTACCTTCCCATCGTGTGTGTCTGTTATTTTTGCTGGAGTCTGCAGACACCTGCGTTCACTCTGGGGCCATTACTCAGCGAGCGTGAACTTGCTATCTGCAGTTCTTTTCTAACACACACGCTTTTAGAAGCAGCTGCCACTTTCAACTCGTGTCCCCTGAGTTGTGTGCTTCCTCTGACCTGTGTCACCCCCCTTCTGTTTATTTACTCAACCTTGCTCACGGAGTTCTTGGAATCTTTTACAAAGCATAGACATTGCACCCAGTGCATTCTGGTATATGTAGTACTCTCAAGAAGTGGGATTCCAAGAAGGATTGTGAATTACCCACTTACTGAACAGTATTCCAAGAAGGATTGTGAATACTTATATGAACTTAAGCTGTATTCCAAGGAGGATTGTGAATACCTATTTGAACAGACCAACTCACCTGAAACTACCCAGGGTTTTTCTGCTGCGGCTTTTCCCTGGTTTGGGGTGGGCTCCCCGGAGTCCCCGATGCCAGGCATATTGCCTTACTGGCAAAGTGGCCTCCGGAAGAGCTCGGCCCTATCTCTTCAAACAAAAGGGCAAGACGGTGAAGAAGAAAAACCCAAGAGCCTGGAGAGAGAAACCTATGGAGACTTCTTCAGACGAGCCTTCGGAAGCCAACTCAGAAACCTCAGGTGAGGAGTGGGAGAGTTATAAGGGTACAATTGTAGAAAGAACGTAGGGACGGACTGCGGAGGCCTTATTTTAAAAAGCCTCCAATCCAAAACAGCTAAGAACTTGGGTTATGTGATCTTTGTGGCCTCAATGGACCTTTCTAAAGCATTTGATCTTGTAGATAGACACATTTTATGGTCAATCCTAACAGATCTTTCGATACCCAGACATCTATTAGAGATGATTATCGATTTATATTCTGACAATAAGATCAAGGTAAGGCTTAACTCAGCAGGGCGACTTTCTTCGGAAATTTCTATCGCTAATGGTCTAAGACAAGGCTGCAAGTTAGCGGCCACTTTATTCAATTTATATGTATCTAAAGCCGCTCACGCCATATCGGGTAAGGGTCTGGTTCCTCCGAAATTAGGTGAAACTCCAATTGAATGGATAGCATATGCCGACGATTTTTTGTTATTAGATCGCACAAAAATTGGTCTGCAAAAACTCATTAATGCATTTGTGAAATTTACTGCTGATCTACATCTAAAAATTAATGCTGCGAAAACTATTATCATAAGAATGGGAAAATCGAACAAAAGACAATCATCCCTAACCTGGTGCTGCGAGGAAAAACGCTTAAAAAGTCAAATAGTCCTAAGATATTTAGGATATCACTTTACAGCAAATAGCTCGATGGCCATAATCAAAAGACACCTCGAGGTTAAAGCAGAAATAATAAAGCGATAGATGTCGAAAAGTGATGCCAAATATGGAAGATTCACGGCCATACCTCTGAAACGCTTTTATATTACTTCTGGTATTCCTAAACTCACCTATGGTTTAGAATTCTATGAGCTTGAAGATTCAGATTTTATAAAAAAAACTTGACAGAGATATGTGGAAAGGTGTGTTGTTCTTCATCCCTAAAGGTGTGCCTATTCAGGCAATCATATACGAATTTGGGCTGCAATCTTTACAATCGATTATTGTTTGGAGAAAAATGTCATTATGGAGAAAATGTATGTGAAATGATATCTCTTCTCTATACACGATTGCAGCCAATGATCGATCTAACCCTTACTGTGTGAATTTAAAAACTGTAACTGAAGATACATTGTTGAAGGCAGGTGTAAGTCTGGAGATGTTGATAAACAAACCGCAAAATGTGAATCATATACTTCAATGTAATGATTGGCAAATGACTCTAGATATGGTTCAACAATCGAAAACCATTAATCAGATACACTCCTTTTGGAAATTTTACCCCCTTCTCGAGAACTATTAAGTGAAATATCCCTCACAAATTTTTAGAAACTCTTTCATGAGGTTTCGGTTCGATACCCTGAAAACAAACAATATTTTAAAAAGGTGGAATATCCAGAACATAGAATGGGGATGGTGTAGACATTGGGCCTCATTACGACCCTGGCGGAGTGGGTTTACGCCAGCGTTATTCACGGCGGACCCGTCCGCCCTACTACGAGATTCCGTAGCGCCATGGAGCGTTTTCCGCCTGGTTTTTCCGGGCGGAGAAATCCATGGCGCTACGGGACCTTGTCGTTAATTACGCCACCGTATTTTGAGGTGGCGTAATTAACGCCTTCCCCACTCCCATTATACCCTATGGGGCAAAAATGGGAATGGGGAAGGGTAAAATGGGGGATGGGGATTTACCGCCCCGCCAAGGTCGGAATGGGGCGGAAAATCCGCCAACCCCCATGGCGCTATCGGCAGCTTTCCGCCGTGCTCCAAGGTGCATTTTGCACCGCGATTTCCGCCAGCGTCGTAATGAGGGCCATTGTAAGTCAGAAGGGTCTGAAGAAACTCTGAAGCATTTATTACTACAATGTCCAGCTCTTTTGAAACAGAGGATTTATTATTTTGAACAATTTGTATTGCACCTACAAGCCGTTGACACCGAATTCTTATGGTTTCAAATTAGACATAACACCTCGATTGTTTTAAAACTAAGAATAATGGCATTTTTAAAAAATGTTTGTGATTTATCTTAAATAATCATAACGAACTGTATCCTTACATCGAAACCTCCATACATTGGTTTAACAGGTTTTAGAAGCTAATGAAATCTTTTAACGTTTTGTAAATTGACTTGATACGAACTGTTCTTAATTTTGGTCTTAATGTTCTTCTGTTTATTTTACGTTTTAGTAGTTCTGAATTGTCATGATTATAATATGTTTAAAATGATTGTTCGACTTGTGTTTGAAGATAATGTATCAAAATTGTTTTATTGTCTTTTCAAAATGTAATTCTATTTGTTCGAACTATTTTGATGAACTATTTTGTAAAGGTTTATATAGACCATAAACAAATGAATAAATAAAAATAAACAATTGTAGACACTAAACAGCCTGAACCTGAGAGATTGCAACGCCCAGATAACATGGCAAGCCTTGAGCAATACCAGGAAATGGTTAATGCTATTGAAGCCCTCACAGTGGAAGTACAGTCACTAAGAGCCGATAATACAGCTCTGCGACAACAGGTACAACAGAGAGAAGATAACTGAGGGGATCTACCTCCCATTGCATTACCTTGTGGCAAGTTTGACGGCAATCCCAGAAGAATGAAGGAATTCCTGGATGCCTGTTTGGTACACTATACCTTTCGCCCGAAAACATATGAACTGGATAGGGCCAAGGTGGGATTTTTGATTTCTAATTTAGTGGGGAATGCGTTGGCATGGGCTACTCCACTAGTTACCAACTCTGACCCAGCCCTCAATGATTACAGTAATTTTGTTCAACGCTTCCGGGATAGGTTTGAGAGACCCGAAGTTCTGTACTCTACTTTTGAAACTTTATTAGACATACGCCAAGGATCAGCTGATGTTCAAACCTATGTGACCAATTTCCAGAGGGTCGCTACTGAAGCAGGTTGGCCTGAGACGGCACAGCAAGCCATATTCCGTCGTGGTTTACATGACGATATCAAGGATGAATTAGCTCGTGTCGCCAGACCTTCTACGTTTCAGGAACTAGTCTCCTTAGTTTTGCAAATTGAGTTCCGTATGGCCGAAAGGAAGAGACCCAGATCTACTGTACCCATTCCTCACCTCCCTCCCTTACCGGAAAAAGGGTCTGCAGATGAGCCTATGCAGATCGGTACGGCCAGAGGCCCCCTCACCGCAAGTGAAAGAAAGAGGCGTAAGCAGGGCTTTAAGTGGGCCGGGGCCTGCCGGGGCTGGGCCCCGGCAGTCTCCGAAATTTCGTTTTGAGGCGCGGCCCTGCCGGGGCCCACTGATCTCCCCTGTCAGCCCCGGCCACTACAGGAAAAATCATTTTTTTCTACAGCCTGAAACTTTCGCTTGTATGCGAGAGCTTCAGGCTTCAGAAAAAAATGCCTTTCAGCCATAATGGTGGCGCCGCACCTGCGAGGCATCCCTTTAATCAAGGGATGCACGTGGGCCGGCGCCACCATTATGGAGAAAACGTGAGGCCGCTGGAAGCAGAGGCCTTGCTTTCTAAATACTGAAGCTCCCGTGGATTCTCGGAAGTTTCAGTCTTTAGGAAAAAGGCCTCTGCTTCCAGTGGCCTCACCCTTTCAGCCTTAATGGTGACGCTGCCCCTCCCCAGCTGGCGAGGGGCAGCGCCACCATTAAGGCTGAATAGGAGAGGCGCTGTCCCCTGCCAGGCAAGCCTATAGAATAGAAATGCAGAGATCAGCACCCTCTCCCCCAAAGGGGAGAGGGTGCTAATCTCTACAAAAGGCTGCCTGGCAGGGGTGCCAGTAGCCCATTGAGCCGGGGCTCGTCAAGGGGGCGTGGCCTAACGGCCCATCAAGACCCCCGTTGTTAGGCCACGCCCCCTCGATGGGCCCCGGCTCGATTTGTAGTGCCACTTAAGGCACTGGGCGTAAGAATCTAGGACTGTGTATGTACTGCGGATCCGATACACATTTATTACGGGATTGTCCTGAAGTTCCACCCAGGAGACAGGGAAACGACAAACCCCGACCTTGAACAGGGAAAAGGGAGGGGTGTCTACAGTGAATCCCTCTGAAACTACTCAGCCAGCTATGATCAATAAATGCAGCCTGATGGTCATTAAGATCCACTTAGACTGGAAACAGGAAAGCCCGGTGGAATGTTTGGCAATGCTGGATTGCGGTGCCGCAGGCAATTTCATTGATGACAAATGGGCAGGGGAACATCAAATCCCCAGGCGCCAAAAGGTACGTCCAATACCTGTGGAAGGGGTTGACGGCACACCTCTAACTTCGGGTCCTATTGTTCATGAAACCCAGGAATTAAGAGTCAGGATAGCTGCTCATCAAGAATACATGACTTTCGATTTAATACGCGCCGCTCATTTCCCGGTTATACTGGGAATCCCCTGGCTCAGACAGCACAACCCTTGTATTGATTGGAGACTTAATACAGTAGGATTCCAGCCTCAATATTGAAAGCAGAATTGTTTAGTACCGGTGGAAGCACTTCCTCTGATACACGCGTCCCTTCAAGATACTTCCTGCAGTGTCAACACAGTTCCAATACAATATCAGGAATTTTCTGATGTGTGTGCAGACACTCAACCACGAAGCCTTCCGTCCCATCGGAAGGAGGACTGTAAGATTGATCTTGTGCCTGATGCAGTAGTGCCATTTGGTAGGATGTTCCCGCTTTCCTTACCTGAAAAGGAAGCACTTAAAGAATATTTGGCAACCAATTTACAAAATGGCCTCATCAGAGAGTCATCCTCTTCAGCCAGAGCTTCTCTTGTTTTTATTTCCAAGAAGGGAACCACAGAACTCAGACCCTGTATTGATTTCAGGGGCTTAAACAGCCTTACAGTACGGGATAGATATCCCATGCCTTTGATAAAAGACATCATAGAGGCTGTCCAAGGGGCTCATGTATTCACAAAGCTTGATCTCCGAGGGGACTATCATCTTCTAAGAGTTCGTGAAGGAGACGAATGGAAGACGGCATTTAGAACTCCTCTGGGCCACTACGAATACAGGGTCATGCCGTTTGGGCTGGTCAACGCTCCTGCACAGTTCCAGCGTTTTATGGATAAGATCTTTGCAGATATGCTGTATAATACAGTAGTGATTTATCTAGATGATTTACTCGTTTATTCAACTTCCCTAGCAGAACATCGTCATCATGTTAAGGAAGTTTTACAACGACTGCGACAACACAGTCTGCTGGCCAAGCCGGAGAAATGCATTTTTGAAACAACCACAGTTCCTTACCTGGGGTTTATCCTTTCAGCTGACAAGGTGCAAATGGATCCAGCCAAGACTAAGGCCATCTCGCATTGGCCTGTACCCACTTGTGTCAAGGACATACAGAGATTTCTGGGACTCTCAAACTTTTATAGAAAATTCATCCCAAATTTCTCCGACATAGTGCTCCCAATCACAAACCTACTCAAGAAAGGGGTTAAGTTTGTATGGGATACAAAGGCAGAGCAGGCATTCAGACAACTTAAAGAAACATTTGTTTCAGCTCCTATTCTCAGGCAACCAGACCAACCCCAGCCTTTTATAGTCGAAACCGACGCTTCAGGTGGTGCAATTGGAGCAGCTCTGTTGCAGAGAAAAGAGGACGGGTTGCAACATCCCATCGCATATTTTTCTAGAACACTCAGTCCCAGCAAACGGAATTATTCTGTACTTGAAAAGGAGCTTTTGGCCATAAGACAAGCCTGTTAAGAATGGAGGCATCTGCTACAAGGAGCTGTTTACCCATTCCAAGTAAGTACCAATCATCGGAACCTAAAGGTCCTTCAGCTAATGGAATGTCGAAATTCTAGACATGCAAGATGGGCTTACTTCTTTTCCCAGTTCGATTTTGAAATCACTTATTTGCCTGGTAAAGACAATCAATTGGCGGATGCATTATCCTGAAGCATGGGAGAAGGTACAGAGGGATTTCGAGGCCATGGAATCTTACTCGCAGGAAAAAGATTCATTAACACAGTAAATTCCTTCCTCCAACAAGTACAAGCAGCTCAAAGGGAGCAGGAACAGCAGACCAATCTAAGACTACTACGCAAGGGCGACTACCTCTTTAAAGACGAATCCCTATATCTACCAACTCAGGAGTTACGTGATCTGGCTATGTCATGGTGTCACGACTTTCCCACCGCTGGACATAAAGGACAGAAAGCTACCCTGGAACTAACTTCTCGTCATTTCTGGTGGCCTACGATCACTCAGGATGTTAAAGAGTATGTCACTACCTGCCCCACGTGTGCCCAAAACAAATATCCATACTGCAAGCCCTTGGGTCTGCTACAACAAGAGCTTCCACCGGCAGGTCCCTGGCAACACATTTCGACTGACTTCGTAGTAGATTTACCCATTTCTCAAGGATACTCTGCTATCATGGTTATGGTGGACTCCTTCAGTAAGCTGGCTAATTTTTCACCACTCAAGGGAACACCGACGGCTTCTACTACAGCTGAGGTATTTTTAAGGGATGTGGTTAGGTTACATGGACTTCCCAACACTATAGTCTCTGACAGAGGCACACAATTTACATCCAAATTCTGGACAAGTCTGTGTAAATTGTTGGAGATAAAAAGATCCCTGTCCTCAGGATTCCACCCAGAGAGCAATGGACAGACCGAACGCCTAAATGCCACTTTGGAGCAATACATCAGATGCTTCTGTAATCAAGAACAGAATGACTGGTATCATCTGCTACCCCTGGCTGAATTTTCATACAATAACACAAGACATTCAACCATAGGAATGAGTCCATTTCATTGTACCTACGGCTACGGTCCAAAACACATGCCACTGTTCGGACATGTCTCTTCTAAAGTTCCCTCTGTGGAAACACTTCTGAACAACCTACGGAACTGACAAAAGGAAGCCCAGACCAATCTACAAAAGGCTCGTGAAGACTACAAGAGATGGGCAGACCAGAAGCGAAGACCTAACCCCTCATGGGAAATTGGTACGAAAGTATGGTTGTCGACCAAGTTTTTACCCAGATGGGTACATCATGGCAAGTTCTCACCTAGATTCATTGGACCTTTTAAGATACCGGTGAAGATGAACCCGGTCGCCTTTCGTTTATCTCTACCACCCAAGCTGAAGAGAATCCATCCAGTATTCCACACATCTTTACTGAAGGCATATGTACCAGATCCTCATGCTAGAAAGATGAAGAAGGCGAACTGCCAGCCCCTTGATGTGGATAAGGAATATGAAGTCTCTAGATTGCTCGATTCCAGATACAAGAAGGGTACATTACAGTACCTTGTGTTGTGGAAAGGATATCCCAGGTCAGAAAGCTTGTGGGAACCGATTCACAACATATCAGCACCTAGACTCATTCAAAGATTCCATCGGATGTATTCGGGTAAACCTGGAGGAGGGCCGTTGAGAAGGGGTCATACTGTCATGAAACGCCCATGGAGCCTGTGGGAGAGATGGAAGCAATGGAAGAAGGACTGAGCTCCTCCTTTACCTGGATGTTACGTTCTAGCCTCGCTGGAACAGAGGCTATAATTAGCTGTCAGGTGTGGCAACCGGTGCGTTGCAAATGATTTCTTTTCCGACGCTAATTGACAGTGCTCCTGTCTCGTGCTACTCCTTGTTATTCCACCCATTTGCCTTTACACTGTTTGTTTTCCCTGCTCGCGCTTTCTTGCTACCTTCCCATCGTGTGTGTCTGTTATTTTTGCTCGAGTCTGCAGACACCTGCGTTCACTCTGGGGCCATTACTCAGCGAGCGTGAACTTGCTATCAGCAGTTCTTTTCTAACACACACGCTTTTACAAGCAGCTGCCACTTTCAACTCGTGTCCCCTGAGTTGTGTGCTTCCTCTGACCTGTGTCACCCCCCTTATGTTTATTTACTCAACCTTGCTCACTGAGTTCTTGGAATCTTTTCCAAAGCATAGACATTGCACCCAAGTGCATTCTGGTATATGTAGTACTCCCAAGAAATGGGATTCCAAGAAGGATTGCGAATTACCCACTCACTGAACAGTATTCCAAGAAGGATTGTGAATACTTATATGAACTTAAGCTGTATTCCAAGAAGGATTGTGAATACCTATTTGAACAGACCAACTCACCTGAAACTACCCAGGGTTTTTCTGCTGCGGCTTTTCCCTGGTTTGGGGTGGGCTCCCGGAGTCCCCGCTGCCGGGCATATTGCCTTACTGGCAAAGTGGCCTCTGCAGGAGCTTGGCCCTATCTCTTCAAACAAATGGGCAAGACGGTGAAGAAGAAGAACCCAAGAGCCTGGAGAGAGAAACCTGTGGAAACTTCTTCAGACAAGCCTTCGGAAGCCAACTCAGAAACCTCAGGTGAGGAGTGGGAGAGTGATAAGGGTACAATTGTAGACACTAAAAAGCCTGAACCTGAGAGTGGCTGACGAGTTTTCTTTCCACTCTTTTAAGAGGTTAACGTGATATAAGTGGATTTTCTGTTTTCGATTTGGCTGGGTTATTTTATACGTGCACGTTCCCGTTTTTTCTATTATCTCATAAGGTCTGGCCCACTTGGAGACAAGTTTGGTTTCTGAGTTGGGTAAGAGGACTAGTACTTTCTGTCCCATAGAAAAAGATCTTAACAAAGAGGGGTCTGGGAATCTCTCTACCAGCACGAACACAGCCCAATGACCTGTTCTTGGGTGAATAACCCCTGGGAGAGACTCTACCAAATCTTTAGCTCACTGTCCCTTTCACAGAGAAGAAATTTCCCTGCATATCAGCTTTTGTACTGCCCAGGGGCAGTCCAGCGCCGAAATGCTAGGCAATTCTCCTCTGAACAAGAGTACCATCAGTAACCCCATACACGTGTTTCAGCCTTGTTGGGCATCATCAGTGAGGTGAAACTGTTGCCTCTCTAAGAACAATGAGCAAGGGGTCCACGTCTGGATCGCCCTGTTAACTTAGGGTGAAACCCAAAGTTAATTTATTCAAAACAAAGGGGGGTCTGTGAATCTCTCTACCAGCACGAACACAGCCTAATGACCTGTTCTTGGGTGAATAACCCCTGGGAGAGACTCTACCAAGTCTTTAGCTCACTGTCCCTTTCACAGAGAAGAAATTTCCCTGCATATCAGCCTTTGTCCTGCCCAGGGGCAGTCCAGCACCGAAATGCTAGGCAATTCTCTGAACAAGAGTACCATCAGTAACCCCATACCCGTGTTTCAGCCTTGTTGGGCATCATCAGTGAGGTGAAACTGTTGCCTCTCTAAGAACAGTGTGTTGTCTCTCTAAGAACAGTGAGCAAGGGGTCCACGACTGGATCGCCCTGTTAACTTAGGGTGAAACCCAAAGTTAATTTATTCAAAACAAAGGGGGGTCTGGGAATCTCTCTACCAGCACAAACACAGCCTAATGACCTGTTCTTGGGTGAATAACCCCTGGGAGAGACTCTACCAAGTCTTTAGCTCACTGTCCCTTTCACAGAGAAAAAATGTCCCTGCATATCATAAAAGTGCAGTCAGCTGGAGGCAAGTGCAGGGGGAAAGTGCAGACATCAGAAGTGCAAGTAGGGGCCGTGGGGATACAAAAACAGTCCCAGAGTGCAAAGGTTGTCAAGGAGGCAGTGCAGTGTGAAACTGGCAGGGAGGGGACCTGGGACCGAGATCAGAGGGTAGCCAGGTAACCAGTGCAGTATCAGATTCAGCCAGGAGATCAACAGGGGAGAGGAGCAGAGAAAGCAGAAGCAAAGAGGAAGGTCTTGAGGTGCTTCCGGAACCGGAGAGGGTTCTCCTCAAGTTTCTGTGAGGCAGGGAGGCTGTTTTAGAAGGGGGCCCCAGGAGAAGAAAGAGATCTACCACCAACTCACTGCTGGGAGAAGCGGCTAACCCTGAGGGAGTTGGAGGCTGATGAGTGAAGAGCTAGAGAAGGAAGATATTTAGGAAGAGAGAGTTGAAGGTATTGAGGCCCCATGTCCCAGAAGGCCTTGTGGACAATGCAGAGGGTTTTGAACTTAATCCTCGCCTCCATCTAGGAGCCAGTGCAGAGATTTCAGTCCTGGAGACATGTGATCTCTGGACTTGAGGCCAAGGATAGTCTCACAGTCCTGTTTTGGATTAGTTGAAGAGGGCGGAGAGTAGAGGCAGGCAGATTTAGAAAGAGGCTGTTGCAGTAGTCCAGCCTAGAGAGAACCAGGGGAAGGAGAGGAAAGAATGTCACGTTTGATAGGAGCAAGCGGATTATCTTCTATGTCTGATATATCAATGTCCACCTCCCCTTTCTCCTCACCTGTCTCTTCCGGGACGAATTCTCGTCTGGAGGTCTTGTTCTTGGGTCTTTTCTTCTTTGTGAAGAGATACGGCCGTCCGCGGGAAGAAGCCACCCTGATTCCCTGATAAACAGGGAAGCAGCCGGCTCCCGTCCCGCAGGAACCAATATGAGAGGAAAAAAGCAGCCGCTTAAAAAAACCTATCTACGATGTAGCTGGTACTGGTGCTGTTCAGGAAGCGATGACCAATGTCGTACGGAATTGCAGGTAAGAGCAGGAGCAGCAGATATGAAGGTAAGTTTCTCGATGCCGCAGAGAACCGGAGAGTCCGGATTGCGGAGAAGTTGGTACTGAGCAAGGAGCAGTGCAAAGGACTGGAAAGGAAGCACCGGCAGGAGCCAGGGACGCGGTCCGAGAGAAAAGAAGGAGAGGAGAGGCCCAATACGGTACGGGAACTGAAAGGACGGGATAACAGGGAAGGGGAAGGGAGAAGGAGAAAGCTAGGAGGGAAGAATCCGCGTGGGAAACAGCAGAAAAACAACAGGTACGAAGCTAGATAAGAAGTAGCACGGCAACAAGGCAAAAGGAAACAAAGTTGCAACGCACAGAGCCCAGAGAAGGGCGTGGCTAAATACGGAAACAAGAGAAAAGACTAGACCGTCAAACCAGGAAGTGAAAGGAAAAAACACGGGACAGTCTAATGGCGCCGCCAACGCCAAGCCTTCCATAGCCGCCAGCGACCACCAAAAGACGGCGGCATGACAGTATGCCCCCCCAAGGGACACCCCCCCCGGCTTACCCGGGAACAGACGGTGAAATCGTTGAACCAACGCCGGAGCGTGCACATGAGACACCGGTTCCCAGGAGTCCTCAGAGTGAGGGTACCCCCTCCAGAGGATCAAATACTCCAAGCGACCCCGCCGATAGTGGGAGTCACGAACGGAGGCCACCTCATACTCATCGGAAGGAATCACCGTGGGGACCGGATGCCGTGGCAAAGGGCGATGATAGGGATCTCCCTTGCATTCCCTCAGGAGAGAGGGATGGAAAACAGGATGGAGACGGTGCATGTGCTTGGGCAACAGGAGGCGGAAGGCCACCGGATTGATCCGGCGAAGTATAGGAAAAGGACCCAGGTACCGGGGAGACAGTTTAGAGGGGTGAAGCCAGCGAGGCAGAAACCTAGTAGACAACCAGACCTTGGTGCCCCTCCGCCATGCTGGAACGGGCAAGCGTTTAAGATTACAGTAGGATCGATACCGAAGACTGCTTGCCCGCAAACAACCGGCGGCTGACTTATGGGCTTCCGAGATACTGGTAAGTAGGGCATCCACAGATGGAGTGGTGGAAGGGGGAAAGGAGAGAGAAGGAGTAAAGCTGGTATGGAAACCATAGGAACAAAAAAAAGGACTGAGACCAGTGGCACTGTGCTCGGCATTGTTATAAGCAAATTCTGCGGTGACCAACAGACTAACCCAATTATCCTGTTGGGCATTCGTGAAGCACCTAAGATACTGCTCCAGTGTGGCATTGGTTCTTTCAGTCTGCCCGTTAGTCTGCGGGTGGAAGCCAGACGATAAGGCACGTTCAATTCCCAGTCTATCACAAAGCTCCTTTCAGAACCTCGAAGTATACTGAGAACCTCTGTCAGAGATAATCTTGTCCGGAGTACCATGCAAACAAAATATTTCTCTGGCAAATACAGCCGCCATCTCGGCGGCAGTGGGAAGACCAGCCAAGGGAGTGAAATGTGCCATCTTGGTGAAGCAGTCGACAGTTACCATGATGCATGAACAACCTTCCGAGGGTGGCAGATCCACAATAAAATCTGTGGAAATAAGGCTCCAAGGTCTCTTAGGAAGATCCTGCTGTTGGAGAAACCCAATCGACTTCTGAGTGCAATGTTTGGATCGACAGCATACAGGACATGACTTGACGTAGGTTGAAACTTCTTTGGCCATGCCGGGCCACCAAAACCTGCGATGAAGCAATTCCAGAGTTTTCTTAACACCTCTGTGACCTGCCGTTGGGTCATCATGACACCACTTTAAAGCCGAATGACGGGTGAATCTGTCTGGCAGGAATAATCGCTGTTGCTTAAAACATAAGCCATCTTGAATGGATATGTCCTTTGAGAGAGGAGAGCCAGAAAACATGCTGGTAGACTGTATGGCCTTGCGAACCCTTTCCAAGAAAGACTCCACCGTACAGATTACCTTGATTTCAGGAAGCATGAGACTAGGGTATTCCTTCTGAGACGTGTCTGGATAAGGCCTTCTAGAAAGGGCATCAGCTAGGATGTTCTTGGATCCTGGCAAGTAGGTCAATGTGAAATCATATTGGGAGAAAAAATGCGCCCAACGGGCCTGACGGGAGTTGACACATTCCATCTTTTGCAGAATTTTAAGATTCTTGTGGTCAGTTCTGATTTCAAAGGGGTGGTTAGCCCCTTGTAGGAGATGTCTCCATTCTTCGCATGCGGATTTCATGGCCAGGAGTTCTTTTTCTATTACCGAATAGTGTGTCTGGCTGTCATTCAATGTCTTGGACATGTAGGCAACAGGATATTCCAAACCTTCATGTTCCTGTAGAGGAGCTGCACCAATCGCAGCGGAGGAGGCGTCAGTTTCTACAATGAATCTTAAACTTTGATCTGGTTGATGAAGTACCGGGGCAGAGCAGAATTCCTCCTTCAGTCGTTGGAAAGCCAAGCTTGCCTCAGAAGACCAGACAAAGGGCATTGAAGACTTCTTTAACAGCCTTGTAATGGGAAGGACTCGATCCGAGAAACCTTGGATGAATTTGCGGTAAAAATTAGCTAGCCCTAGAAACCTTTGAACGTCTTTGATGGAATGGGGTGTAGGCCATTGCAGTATGGCGTCGATCTTAGCGGGATCCATGCGGATTCCTTCCGAGGACAGGATGAAGCCAAGATAGCTTACCTCAGATGCTTGAAAGACGCACTTATCAGCATTAACCTTAAGTAGGTTGTCTTGCAGTCTTTGAAGAACTTGGTGAAGGTGATTAGAATGAAGTTGGGCGTCTTTAGAATAAACCAGGATATCGTCAAGGTAGACGACGGCACAATGAAAAAGCAGATCAGAAAAGATGCGGTCCATGAATCTTTGAAAAATCGATGGAGCGTTGACTAGACCAAAGGGCATGACACAATACTCGTAGTGTCCGAAAGGAGTGCGAAAAGCAGTTTTCCATTCGTCGCCTGATCGTATCCGCAAAAGGTGGTAGTCTCTTCTTACATCGATCTTAGAAAAGATTTTAGCCCCTTGAACTGCTTCCAGAATGTCTCCGATCAGCGGCATGGGATACCTATCCCTAAGCGTGACTTGGTTGAGGCCCCTATAATCGATACAAGGACGAAGTTCATTAGAACCTTTCTTTGGAACAAAAAAAAGTGAAGCCCCAGCGGGAGAGAATGAAGGTCGGATCAGGCCATGATGTGAATTAGAATCCAGATATTCCTTGAGAGCCTTCTTTTCCTTGAGGGAAAGAGAAAACATTCGACCAAAAGGAACAACCGCATTGGCCTGGAGAATGATTTGACAATCTTCTGGTCTATGAGGAGGTAACTCCTGAGGGCCATCGTCCGTGAACACCTCCTAATAGCGGAGATATTCTTTGGGGATGCTATTTACCTTCAACACATCTGATCTGGAGGCTAAATCTGGAATAATGTGGACAGAAGTCTGCAGGGTCTGCGAAGAACATGACTGACGACAAAATGTTGAAGTAAATGACAGCTGATTCTTTGTCCAATCAATGATCGGGTTATGCTTCCGAAGCCAAGAGACCCCCAAGATCACTGGAAAATGTGCTGCTCGGATCAGGTCGAATTGAATGGTTTCGTTGTGATGGAGGATCTTCATCTGCATAGGAGGAGTGGTATGGGTAATGAGACCCGAGCTCAGGGGTTTACCATCAACTCCTTCCACCTTTTGGTCCTCGTCTTTCTGCAAACGGCGAATGCCGGCCTTGTCAGCCCAAACCAAGTCCATAAAGCAATCTGCAGCGCTGCAGTCCAGTAGCGCCAGGACCTCATAGGACTGCTGAGAGATGAACAACTCAACTCCAACTACCATGAGACGGTTGTCTTCTGTGGTATTCATGGGTGTTACTGATAAAGAAACAAAGGGACCAGGAAATCCCCCTCGGTAACTTGTCCCTACTAGCTCCGAGGAATGGCGTTTCCCGATCGTCGTGGTGGTACATCAGGACAGTCTCTAAGAATGTGCTGATTGGATCCACAATACATACACAGGTTGTTCTCCCTGCGTCTTCGTCTTTCTTCCGAGGTAAGTGGCCCTCGAGTAGTCCCAATCTGCATTGGCTCCTCTTTCGACAGACAGGTAGGAGAGGGAGGGGTAATCCCAGGATCAGCCGTAGCAGGTAATCCACGCTGCTTTCGACGTTCAGACCGCCGCTCTGAAAGGTGGAAATCCAGCTGTACCACTGTAGACCACAAGTCGGTTAACGTAGCGGGTCTGGTTACCCTTGCCAATTCGTCCTTAAGGTCTTCCCTCAATCGTCGACGAAAAATGGTGTACTGGGCGTTCTCTTGCCAGCCTGCGTCTGCAGCTACCCGTTTAAAGCGGGAGATGTAGGACAGAAGATCTGAATTTCCCTGTCGAATATCAAGTAACTGTTCACTGGCAACTACCGCAGTCTCTTGCCTTTCAAAGGCCAATTTGAACTGGGCGGTGAACCCGGCGTAATCGTGTAGTAACGGGCTGGCACCGGTCACAAGTGGAGTAGCCCAGGAAAAAGCGTTGCCCGTAAGATTAGAAATCAGAAAACCTATGCGGGCTGTATCTGAGGCATAGGTCTGAGGTCTGAAGTTGAAATAGATTATGAAAGCCTCCATGAATTCTTTAAATCTAGTAGGTGAACCATCATATTTACCGCAGGCTAAAGGCATGGGAGGTAGATCACTCCGGGACTGTTCGAAGCAGTCGACTCGCTGTCTCAGAGCAGTGTTTTCGGCCTTCACAGCCTGTAATTCTAATGTCACATTCTGCATTGCTGTAAGCAGCTCTTGGACCTGTTCCGGGGTAGTCATTGATATCTCCTCTTGGCGTTGCAAACTGTCACGTTTGATAGGAGCAAGCAGATTATCTTCTATGTCTGATATATCAATGTCCACCTCCCCTTTCTCCTCACCTGTCTCTTCCGGGACGAGTTCTCGTCTGGAGGTCTTGTTCTTGGGGCTTTTCTTCTTTGTGAAGAGATACGGCCGTCCGCGGGAAGAAGCCACCCTGATTCCCTGATAAACAGGGAAGCAGCCGGCTCCCGTCCCGCAGGAACCAATATGAGAGGAAAAAAGCAGCCGCTTAAAAAAACCTCTCTACGATGTAGCTGGTACTGATGCTGTTCAGGAAGCGATGACCAATGTCGTCTGGAATTGCAGGTAAGAGCAGGAGCAGCAGATATGAAGGTAAGTTTCTCGATGCCGCAGAGAACCGGAGAGTCCGGATTGCGGAGAAGTTGGTACTGAGTAAGGAGCAGTGCAAAGGACTGGAAAGGAAGCACCGGCAGGAGCCAGGGACGCGGTCCGAGAGAAAAGAAGGAGAAGAGAGGCCCAATACGGTACGGGAACTGAAAGGACGGGATAACAGGGAAGGGGAAGGGAGAAGGAGAAAGCTAGGAGGGAAGAATCCGCGTGGGAAACAGCGGAAAAACAACAGGTACGAAGCTAGGTAAGAAGTAGCACGGCAACAAGGCAAAAGGAAACAAAGTTGGAAACAAGAGAAAAGACTAGACCGTCAAACCAGGAAGTAAAAGGAAAAAATACGGGACAGTCTAATGGCGCCGCCAACGCCAAGCCTTCCATAGCCGCCAGCGACCACCAAAAGACGGCGGCATGACAAAGAAGGAATACCTCTGAGGAAGTGCAGCTGGTAGTGTGTGACTTCTTAGAGACGTCAGAGATGTGAGGAGAGAAGGAGAGTGTGGAGTCAAAGACGACCCCAAGGTTTTTAGCCTCTCCGGTGGGAGCAGGAAGAGGGCCAAGAGAGGCCAGCCAGAGAGTGACAGGAAAGGAGGGAGCAGGTGTGCCGATGAGGAGAATCTCTGTTTTACTGGCAATAAGGCATGATGCTGTTGGTTTACATGAAGTCCAAATCTTGTTGGTAGATTAATTTATAAATTGTCCATGGATATTTGCAGTGACACGTGTTTCGGAGACGGAACAATAGGTTTCCGGGGTCTTCATAGATAGCTGTGTTTTCTCAAAAATGTTTCATTGCAAGTGGTTATTTGAAGGCTTGTGGGAGGTCACCTTGTTGCTTTGATGAGTTGAGGAGTGATAAGAGAAAGGGGCAAATCAAGGTTGGTGGGCTATGGCCTTGTAGATATTTTAGGGGCACAGGTTTTCTGGTGATCTTACTGGGTGGCTTGTGTTGACTGTGCTCATGAGTTCTTGCATCTAGAAGGAGCAGAAGGCATGCTGCATAGGGTATACGGATACTGGGATGAATCTAGGGATTTAGGTGAGAGGCTCAACTTCCTCAGTGCAGGTCTTCGGCAATGTACCTCACGGATCTGGGCTTCTGCCAGAGAGCTTTTTTTTTTTTTTTGTCATTTGTGTCACGCCTATCCGCAAGCCACATCTAGGCGCAGGTCTGATCTGAATTGAATGGACTGTCGTCATTGGCACAACATTATTCAAATACATGTGTCTTTAGTTGCTTTCTGAAGACTGACAGTGATTCTAGCTTCCTTATTGAAAGTGGAAGATTGTTCCATGCACGTGCTCCAGCTACCGAGAACCTTCTGTCCGCCCAATGAACAAATCTGGAGGTAGGGATCACTAATTTATTCAAGGCCAAGGATCTCAGAGCTCTTCTAGGGGTGTATGTTTGGATCTTGTCCACCAGGTAGGATGGGGCCAAATTATGTACAAACATAAAAATCCAACACAATAGCTTGAACTGTATTCTTTGATGGACTGGAAGCCAATGCAATTTCTTCCAAGATTCCGACACTGGCTTTCTCCATGGAAGTGCACTACCCGTAGTGCAGCCTTCTGTGCCACCACCAGGCGTTGAAGCTGATAATTTGGACACCCGACCAGGAGGCCATTGCAATAGTCTAACCTTGGCATTGACCAGCGTGCCAACTCCCTTTGCTCGGTCACCTTCAGATATGAGGGGCAGAAGTGGTTTTAGTAATTTCAGCTGGAAGAAGACTGGTTCACCTTTTTATTACATCCCATGTCTGACTGCCAGGTGCACCCTAAATTCCTAACAGAGTCCGTGTACACCTGGGCATTGCCAAAAATAGGTGGACAGGGGACCATCTGAGCAGTTATGTTGAGATTGTCTGAGGAGCAACATAATACAAATATGGAGCTGCAGGACTATAGAAAGAGAAGTGTTGTAATATACACTGAGTTCAGTGAAAATTAATCAATAATAATAATAATTTCGCATTTATAAAGCGCTACAAACCCTCAGGTATCCGAGCGCTGCTTACGGTGTGTGCTGCTCATTTATCGACCTCGGAAGGATGAAAGGCTGAGTTTTGCTGAGCTGCCGGGATTTGAACCTGCATTAGCAGGCTCTGCACGGATGTCAAAGCAAGCGCTCTACTGCTGTGCCACTTGAGTACCAAGTGTACCACTATTCTACCATAATGTCACAATCTATCTACATATATATATATATATATATGGTTATATGACATTTTTTTCGAATTTTGTAGGTCGCCTAACCAAAAGACTGATTTATTTTGCCCGATTTTAGGCAGCCTACAAAAATAGAAAAAAAGAGTATTTCCTCACACCCCCGCTAGCCACCCTCCACCGCCCACCCTTTCTTGGCACATTTGATCAAAGGAATGGGGGGTTACACCCCCGAACATCGCTCAGCCCCCACCGCCTCCCTCGGCTCCCACCCCCATTACAGACACACAAATACACACACACGCAAACATGTACTTCACTGTTCTTCCTCTTGGCTGGTTCCGGTTCCTGATAGTTCGATTTAGAAAGACCGCTCTGTGCGGTCACAGAGTGAACTTTCTAAATCGTTTTTTTTTTGTTCCTTTGGTTTATTTAAAAAAAGATCATTTGACCTAGTACCATTTATTTTTGTAAAAGGTATGTTTGTATGTTCGGGATTGGCTCCAGCCCCATAACAGTTGGTGTACGGAAATTCTGGCCGAAGGTCAGGATAACAGTCTGGGGTGTACTGGTGATGCTGAAATCTGACCAACCCCATCCATTCGCCCTGCACATTCGCCCTGTGCTATCAGTATAGGCAATTTTGAAGATTGACGATTTTGTCATTTCATTTTCCAAAATAGGAACTTATGACACAATAAAACATACATATACACAAGGTTAAAGCAGACCCCCACGTGCATGTCAGCTGCAGACCCATGCAATGCAGGGTGGTAGCGCTAGTATTGGTCATAAAAATGAACTGACAAAAATGTGGGCCTCTTTCGTGTGGGTACTCTGGTTTTCTGCTCCCCAAACCCTCTATCTCAATCACCCCAACCCTTTACTTACATCACTCCTCATCCCTCAGACATTTGTTATAAAGCTTCCAGTATATTTTTCCTCACTCTTAGCAAATATTATATGGTCGTTGTTTGCATGTGTAACCCACCCCTAACCCGTACTACAGATGTTAGACTTGCTTGCTATATTCGCTTACACAGTGTAACATGTGGACACTTTAAAAAACATTTTCACGGCCCCTTTCGTTTCACAGTCAACCCCAGCCAACAGTACAACAACGTTTCTAAGAGCAGAAAAAGGGAAGGAACAGTATTACAAGGACAACAAAAAGATCAACAAGAATTTCCACGAGAGAGGAGTTCAACACTAGGGAATCGCGTCCCAGCAACAAACAAAAACAAGGAGAGCCCAAGAAATGCCTGACAACAAATCGGAGGGTCAGAAGCCAGAATCCCTAATGGGGGACAGCTGAGCAGTGAATAAAGGGGAAATTCGTAAACAGTCCAAACAAATGCAGAAGTCAGGATACAGACTATCCAAAACTTAATGCTGAAGCAAACGCCACCACCATAACCAGCAGGCGGGAGCACTTGGCACCCACGAACAAAGGATTTTCATTTCGCATTGATTTGGGCCATCACGTGATCATGTAAGTGGGCTGCGCAATGACATAGAAACACTGCATGCTGAGAATCATAGTAGTCCCTTACAGACGACCCCCAGGTGCTATGGCAGGTGCCAGTATTGCTGCACCTGAACTATTCGCTGCGGGCATGCTGGTGGACCATGACAAATAACAATATATTTGAGATGGGCTTGGGCACACAGAATTGGATACAGGTGACGATGATGACATTGCATTTATTCAGATAAAGGATCTTTTTGCAAGTTCTATTGATGCTTGACAAGGACAAACATCATTATGCCTGTTCATGATAGTTAAGAAGCTGAGCACACACCCAGTATCTGACCCCAGGCAATGGCGCCCCCACAACTCGGCAACAAATCACAGGTAGGCCTAGATTGCCACGCTTGCACAATATGCACAAACGTGCTGCTGCAGGAGTACACCGTACACTGTGCTAGGAGAAAGATATAAATATGTGTTTTAATGCATGATCCAGCACACTTTCTGAGAAAAATTGGCTAAAAGACCAGAGCGTTTGCAATTGTTTTGTAAGGTAACACCAATCCAGACTTCAATACATGCAAGTCACCAACAGTGCACAGAATCATTAATGCTTTAATTAATGTTAAGCTTTGCTATTAAAAAGGCCATGCCACAATGAAAACATGTTCAACTGGCTGCACAATGTAGACCAGTCTAGACACGTAATAACATATTGCATACAGTAAAGCATGCCAAGCCACATTTAGAAATACCTAGACTGGTTGCACCAAAAAGCCAGTCGAAGCAATAACAATTATCATGGTTATTTCATCACAGATACCCAGAAAAATAAACAATGCTACAGTAAGAAATGGCTAGACTGGCAGCACCCAAATGCCAGTCCAACCAGGCAATTACACTTAGCAGGACTGCTTTATCAGAGATGCCCAGTTAAAAAAAAGTCAAGCCAAACTAAGAACTTACTAGACTGGCTACACAACAATTCCTCTAGCCCCTAATACCACATATCATGCCTGCTTTTAGCCTGGACATGGATGACCATAAGAATTTATCGCACAATCCCCACCCTAGCCCTCCAGATATCCCCTCTCACTCCCACACCCTTCCCCAACCCCCAAAATCACCTTTGCGGCCCAGAATTACCTCCACATCCCTTTTCCTTGTCCCAGTGCTTACGTATGAGGCTTCTAATAGATAAGTACTGGGATGAGAAAGAGTAGGACAAGGAGTAATGAAGATGACATGTAGCTAAGCCAGGCATTACCTCCATGTCCCTCTACCTCAACCCAATATTTGTGTATGAGTCAAAGTGCCTCATACACAAGTACTGGGACGAGGAAGAATAGGGCTATGAGTAATGAAGATTACCAATAAGTAACCAAGAGATGAAACGCAAGTAGTGGCGCAACACCATTGAGCTGACTGGGCTTCAGCCCTCCCCTTCAACCCCTGTTGAAATTTAGGGCAGAGCAGGACACAGATGTTAAACGGCACCTGGGTTTCACTGTTAACAAAGGCCCATCGATTACTAATGTAAAGCATTTCACTGTTAGTTAGTACTGCATTCAAATGCATAATTCTTTAGGCAATTGAAATCTTGATGTGGGTTTAGTACTTGCTTGAGGAAATCGTTCATTTGGGGTGCATATGTGGCCTTCCAGCATTTCAGTATACATCTTTTTGCAACAGCGCGTGCCACATTGAATAGTCGTCGAGTGGTTTCAGTCGCTTTACCAATGTCTCCAAACGGATACTTCAGGGGAGTGTGAGAGACCGGGATTTGTGTTATTTTCTCAAGAATCTCAGCATCATTGCTCCAGAACCTAGCAATCAAAGGACATGCCCAGTACATATGAAAAGTGTTCGCAGGTGGGTACCCACATTTAAAAAACTGCCCCTAACAGTTCTCTGTAAACGTGCCCATCTTGACAGGGGTCTAATGACGTTGATTGAGAATTTGGAACTGAATCAGGCGTAGGCCAGCGTTCAGAGACACTGTTTTTGTCAATTGGCAGTATTTGCGCCATTGCTCTTCACCCAATGTCATGCCAAGGTGGTCTGATACCCTTGTTGCTTTAATGGTGTTCAGGGATTTCGAATGTGTTTGTACCAGGGCATACAGATTGGAAACCCCCGCCTTTACAAAATCTACGGATGTTATAGTATGTGTACACTGGTGTGTGATAGGTTCTTCTGGAAATGTCAGCCATCTTGTACCGAAAATGGCCCTCATGTGATGATATTGGAGAAATTTTAGCTGCTCTCCCCAATAGTATTTACGAAGTCCCCCAGACTCACATATTTGCCCTTCGGGTACATGTCCCGCATCTTCAATTGTTTATCTGGGTCCCATGTTCTCTGTAAGGCATCGTCAAATGTGGGGGAGATTCCGGGGAAGCGCCAGAGTGGGGCCTCTACATTAATTCTCTTATACACGATGGACCATGTATGGACGGTAACAGTGACAGGCTCAAATCTACATGAGTCTTTATGGCGAATACTGAACAGGACAGAGCGAAGATCAGTGGGGTATGCTGCATATTTTTCTATGGGGATATGTGTGGCGTATCTTCTGGATCGTACCAGTGTTTGGCGAATTGGGCTTGTGCCGTTAAGTAATAAAGCTTGAAGTCCAATGCACAGATGCCACCGCTCGATTACGGTTCCACCAATTTGTCCCATTTCATCCTCGCAGCTCCTTGCCCCATTTGAACGAGGTAGCCATGGATTGTAGTTTCATAAAAAATACTCGAGTTTGGCCCACAGTTGGAGTTTCACAGTTAACAGCTGTAGGAAAGTTTCATGGCTATCTGAGCATAATGTTTGTCTTTCTCTGGACACAATTATGCCCAGATAGGGAACTAGGACAGGCACCCATTTGAATCCACTAATATTTGATGGGCATTCGGTAGCAGGTGTGAGTGGGAAAAATTCTGATTTCTAATTATTAATTTTATACTCAGAATACCGTGCAAACACATGCATGTCCTTTATAATGGGTTCTAGATTTAACTCAGAGTCTCGAATATAGAGGAGCGTGTTGTCTGCGTAGAGTGATAATATTTGAGGTGGACCGGTCACTCTGATGCCCCTATGCCCATGGCTTTTACAGACGACGCAGCCATCGGTTCAATTGTTAGGGCAAACAGTATGGGATAGAATACTGGGACATCCTTGTCTGGTACCCCTACCCAGGGGAAACAACGCAGATAAAGTATGGTTCGTAAGGACTCTCGCACCGGGGTTGGTGTAGAGGAGTCAACCACATCTTATAAAGTACGAACCCAGTCAGAAGCATTCAAGCACTGAGAACAGAAACACCCAGGAGACAGAATCAAATGCCTTTTCGGCATCTAGCACCGCTATTGCTGCTTTTGCGTTCGGCATATCTGTGCCATTACCCCAAATAGCCTGCAGAGATTGAGGGCTGTGGACCGCATTGCAATAAAACCAGATTGGTCGGGATGTACCAATTTGGGCATGTTGGGGAGAAGCCTAGTCGCGAGGATTTTGGTGAATATTTTCGCATCTGTGTTGATTAAGGAAAGGGGTCTGTATGAGGACATGTCATAAAAAGGGCAAAAAGGTTTCAGCAGGAGACTTATCAGTTATTATAGCTTTGCGCATCGAGTCTGGGAGTGTACTCCGGTCCATAGCCTCCTCCCACACGTACAGCAAGATAGGGGCTAGCTTTCAGTGGAACTCATTATACAATTCAATACCTAGGCTGTCAGATCCGGGGGCTTTCCTTGAAGCCAGGGCCTTAATAGTGTCTACTTTCTCCTCCTGGGTAATCAGGATTTTACCTCAGGTGGGAGCTCCGGGAGCCCAAGTACACGTAAATATTCAGATGTTTCCTCGGCTGCCCTCTCGTCTCAATTGGAGCATTGTTCTGTGTAGAATTGAGTAAATGCAGTGTTTATTTCTTCCCCTTGGGTCATCACCTCCCCATTTGCTGCTTGGATACTGGCAATAGGGTTGCTGTAGTTTTCCGCTTTCAGCATGTTAGACAAGGATGTTCCTGCTTTGTCACCCTCCCCATACCTGTGTGCCCTCGCTGGGGTGGCATATATTGCACTTCTCTATCAGCCAATTTGTGAAATTCGCTCAACAGTTTATTAATATCCAGCAGGGTGTCCTTATTATGTGTGATACTATAACTCTTCTCGTGATCCCGCAGGCAGGATTCCTCCTGGCTCAATCCCTTCCTAACCGATTTAAGCAACCCGGTGGTTCTGGCCATAATGAAACCCCGAACCCAAACCTTGAAGGTTTCCCAGAGTGTTGCGTGAGTGTTAACTGAGCCTTTGTTGATGTTGAAGAACTCTTTGATCTCTATATGTAGGAGTTCAGACACATTAGGATCTTTAGGGATAGCAGAGGGCATCCTCCAGCGCTTAGCGCGTGGGGGGGACATCACGTAGTTCAAGGCACAGAGAAACCGGGGAGTGATCTGAGAGTGTACATGGGTAAATATCACAGCTCGACACCATGTTCGAAAGCGAGGCGGTCAGGAGCAAGTAGTCAATCCGAGACTCAGAGTCATGCACCGTAGAGTAATACAAATATTGTTTGTCTAATGGGTGGAGTGTTCTCCAAACATCTATTAAAGGTACCTGTAACAATATCTGATGAAGTGTAGTAGCAGCTTTCGTGAGTATACAGGGGCATCGGATGACCTATCCAGTGTTGTGTCAAGAATCGTGTTAAAATCTCCTCCCCAAAACACCTAGGTCTCGTCAGGTGGGATGAGCATATCCAACACAGCCTGGTAGAATTCCGGGTCATCTATATTGGGCCCATATGTATTTACCAGAACCACTGAGTGACCAGCTAATTCCCCCCACACCAGCACATAGCATCCCAATGGGTCAATTTTACTGTTTGTGTACTGGAAGCCTAGTGATGGGTGGATAAGAGTGAGGACTCCCCTGGCCTGTGTGGAGTATACTGTGTAGTATCGGAGTGGGCCCCAACTAATGTTAAAGCCATCGTTTACTTTTTTCAATGCATGGGTTTCTTGGAGCATCAGTATCTGCGGGTCGTGTCTTGTCATGTATGCACCCACTTTTCTGGCCTTACCCGGATTATTGAGGCCCTTACATTCCAAGTTAACAGCTTAACATTCACCTCATTGCCTTCTGGTTTGCTACGTACCATTTGTAATCACCATGCTTATCATTATCTTTACTTGCACTTCTAATTCCAGTACTGTTCATAACGACATGACCTTTGATTTTAAAACTTTTAACATCCCCAACTTGCCCAGCGTCCCTTACCCATACCTCCCTCCTTCCAGGTGTACCAGGGAATGACCATTGTAAACCCCACCTCCCCCCACCCACACCATCAACCCCAACAAGATGATGATATTTCCCCCTAACCTTATGGAACCTTCCGGAGGTGCATATGCTGCAGCTTCGTGACTGCCACAGCTGGACGCTAACGATCCGGTTCAAAATCACAGTTTAGTTTGGTGCCATTCATTGACATCTCTCCCCAACCTATCTAAAGGGTATTACATTTTGCAACATTCAGTATGCCCGACCTCTCCTCTCATCATTGAGTCGAGGGTTCCTATTCTGATCTGCTCCACGGTCGCAGGGTGGTAGCGGAATTGAAGCTTCGATGTAGTCCATTGCCGCCGCCGGGTTCTCAAAGAAATGTGCTCTTCCACGTTGTTGTATTCGCATCTTACCCGGAAAAATTAAGGCATATGGGACGTGACACAGCCAGAGTTGTCTTTTAACTTGTTCGTAGGATCTCCTTTGTGCCTGCACTCCTGCAGCAAAGTCAGGGTAAATTTGTTCGTTGTTGCCCTCATATTGCAGCGACCCCCAACTTTCTGGCCATTCCGAGGATCAAATCCCTATAATTGAGCAGCTTGGCAATGATGGTACGAGGAGGAGCCCTGGGTTTAGTCGTTGGGGCCAGGGGGGTTGAGGCCTTTGGACCAGGAAATGGTCAGAGTATGATGTTGCCACGAATAGGGATTTCATGAGAGCTTTGATAAGCACTTCCATGGTGCCTTTGCATGCAGATTCTGCAACTCCAACTATACAGATATTTTTTCTCCTGGATCAGGATTCCAGGTCATCGCACTTGCCTCGCATTTTACCGACTTCACCTTTCAGTTGTGCAATGTCGCGGCCCTATTGACCAATTGTATCTTAATTTGTGCTTATTCTGGCCTCGCTTTCCGTCACCCGAGCACTTTCTTTATCCAATCGTGCCTTGAGTGACTCAATGGTGGACACAATATCGTCCAGTTTTACATTTACGGATAGGAATCCATTTTGCATGGTGGCGAGAAGATGATACTCTCTAGGGTTAGCTGCAGGCATTGTTGGGGCATCTTTAGTCGAGGGCGCTGCTGTCGTTGTTGCCAAGGTCTGAGTGTTTGTAGAAGAGTCCATCGGGCCATTTTTCCTGGCGCCAGAGCCCTTTGTCATTATCAACGAGTTGTTGTATATGGGCTGCTCTATAGATCGTATGAGAAGAGATGCTGAGCAATATTAGTGATGGGATAATGACCAGGATTCGAGTACTTCATGCAGTGGAAGTTATTCTTGCGTGGTCGCACATAAGGGTGTAACGGTACACCGGTATGCTGGTATAATTACCATGAATCTCCTCATTTAATCACAATAACCGTGACCTTGTCCATACCGGTTTACTGTGTGTTCAGCATCAAAGCAAAGTTTTGTTTGTTTAAAGTGGTTTCAGTTCGTGGGAGACAGAGGCAAGGCGGCAAAGCAGATCTGTATACGCAGACAGTGGAAGTTCTGACCACTTTATTATTTTGTTTACATTGCCTGCAGCTGCCTGGCACCTTCCAGTAAACTAGCACCATACTTGCCAACATTCTGTGACCAAAAAGATGTAGGATTTTTGAAGTTTTAAAAATGAATAATTCCCATAACAATGACATCAAAGTAAAATACATAACATACATTGTTGGCACCACTGAAGTATTCTAAAATACACAACCCACCAAACGGCACAATATGGAAAGATGTTCAAATGTTAAAAATGTATAATTCTGAATGGTAACTTAACACCAAATTCAATTACCTAACTTCACAGAAGGTAATCACACAGAGCTGGCGGGCAACGTTTGCCACTGCTCTGTAGCAGCATCCTGGGCAATACATATTTATTGCAAGTTGAACTTTGAATGACATGGTGACTGATACCCCCCTTAGTCTGATAGGCAGATGTTGTGTGAAGGTGTTACACTCTGCCACTTGCCTTCGCTGGTGGTTCACCTAAGGGTTGTCCCGGCCAGAGTGCAGGACAGTCACGTAGCTGTCAGGTCAGTGGATTGATCTGAGCCCAATCAAAGTAATCACCTACCAGTCCACTGCACAGACAGACTAATTAATGTATTGCATGCTTTGTCCTGGAGCTTGCCTTATAGTCATATAAATTACTTGCCTCTATAAAAAGCAGTAGGATCTGTCACTGAACTCTGTAGGCGGTAGGACTGATTAAAAAGCAGTAGCCTACTGCCTAAATCTGTAGGGTTGGCAAGCATGTAGCACCCCCGCTGAATAAGGCAGATAAACTGGTGTCAAAGTCGCGAAGCTGCAGTCACGAGGCTCCAGAGAAAAATGCATTGAAAGCTCCAGTGAAAGCTGCATTGCTTGGGCCCTCTAGCAATGTGCTGTTATCTTTGCATTGCGGAAAGGGTTGTTGTCCCAGGAGTGGGGCTCAGGGGATCCCAAATTGTCATGTTCAGAGCCGGTATGTGTCGTGAAAGCTTTATTTTTTTCCCATTTTGTTTTTCTTTCGGAGCTTTTCATGAAAGAGACAGGCTAGCCAGGCCCGTTGCACAGCAACCACCCTGCCAGTAGGATCATAAAGGTTTCAATTTGGTCCAGGCCCTTTGAACACGCTAAAAAATAACACATTAGCTCCTGTCCTGCAGCAAACTTTGCAAAAGCACTTCAGTGCAAAAGCTCTCCAGTGTTGGTCAGGTGGCAGGCTGCTTTGTTTGGGCAAATGCCGTAGAGTCAGTCTTGCCACTGTTGCCAAGGTTTAGAACGTGAACATTGCAGAGTAAAATGCTACATATAGGTTAGAACAGGGGCTTCTTTTAGTTCAGAGACAATGTGCGAGAGCTACTGGAGCAGTGATGTGCATGGGGATTTGTACTAAAATTGGTTTTATTGGAATTTTATTTTTACTCCGGAATAAAAATGTATGCGTTCACTGTGGCATTTCAATACTGAAATTAATTTCAAACTACATAAACTGCAAGCTTACAACTACCTCTGCACATTATAAGGATACATTATGTACTTGAGAAGTTGAATGTTACATACATATATTTTGTACATACATCCAAATTATGTGGGTGTTAAGTATTTATAAGAACTATCTCGCTTCAGGAATAGTCTTTACAAAATTATATAAGAACATGTTATCATTGTCCAGGTACTTTTACAGAGAAGAGAAGATTGTATACTTTTCGCTGCCTTTTTTTACATACTTGCAAATTCGATAACATTACGTTTTGAAAATGTTGATATGGATGTCTAAGAATTATCATTTTCTTTCCCAATCGACTGTGTTACTATACATGTCTGTGCATCCCAAAACATAATACTGCAACGCCATGATTTGTATCCATACCACTAGGGTTTTAAAGTCATGCCTTATTTGAAAAACTTTGCTTTGCATTGTCAGCTACACGAACCAACAGCCCAAGCCAAGATGGCTAACTACTGTTAGCTTTGGTTTAGAAGTCACCTTCTTTTTGTCTTTCACTGAGGTGGGTGTGTTTTTTATAAAAATTAACTCCCTGCAGGGGATGAGTGACTGTGAACAAGCCACTAGGGAGTGGTGAAACGCGTCAGGCTGCCGTCAGGCTTGAATACTCTCACTGGGAGAATTTTCCTTTTTTTTTTTTTAAACGCTGCAAAATGAAATAAAGGTTGTTTTACACATTACAACCGAAGTCGCAGTGTTTGCTATTGGCTTTCCGTGTATTTTATATTAATGGAACACTTGTTGTGGAGTGCTGCTCGTTTGGACAGTTTTCTGTGGAGTTTTCTGTGGATGCCGTTCACATTTCAAATATATTTTGTTATGAAATCCTTTTGCAGTGTGTTAAAAGGTATTGTGGCAAAGCACTGTAGAGCTGACATTGTGGATTATGGGCCTGCTAAATAAATGGGTCATTTTTAGTTTTGGCTGTTAGGTGGCACTAAAAGTGCTTCCTATAAACCAAAACTATTGTCACGGGAAGCGCAGACAGGAGAGAGATGGGATGCAAGGAGGAACACACATTCTGTGGGTATTGCTTGAATATTAAGAAAGCCATGGCCATGGTAGTCCCTCCGGCCATGCCGACTGACTATCTTCCCCTCTCTGCCCAAAGCCCATGACCCTGGGATCGCAAAGTCTAGCAATGTGCTTTCTGATCATCATTCTGAAAAGCAATGGCATAATTACAGCTATAAACCAGCCCTTCATGTAATAAAACTGTCTTAACCAAGTGTACCATCAGCCACGTGATGTGTAAGCAGTATGTGTGTCCTTGCAGCTGTCCCTTGCACTTAATTCCTGTTCCAAACATTCGAAAACCCAAAGGTTGTGGCTCTTGTATAGGCATTAAATAAGCACTTGTAAGGCACTTCCGTTATATATGCCCAGGTACTAGCATCATTTTCAGCTGTTGGTTTTTTATGGCCAGGTAGTAATATTATGGCAATGCCTGAAAAAGACAGAGATCATGTCTACACAAAAGCCAAAAGTGTTGGCTTTGTCAATGCTTGTCATTAGTAGACAACATCAGAATGAAGCATGACAAGCCCATGTAATTTGGGAGATGCTCATTAAGTCCTTTTTTACATTCTGGGAAATTTGGTTTTTCCATTATAAATACTGGGCGACAAGCTCCATAATGCAAAGAAAAAACAGGAATCGATAAATAGCTCTCAAATTAACATGGAGTTTTTTGGCATATATTTGCCATTGAAAAACAAATACATGCTCTTACTCAGCTTTTAGTCCCTCATTCAAGCATTTTTCCGCAACACAGCTCTTCGTGTTTAAACGATCTTTGTAAATTCCTTCTTGAAATGCTTTGAAAAACATATGCTGCCATTGCATTTATGATATGATAGTTTATTTATATAGCCCTATACACAATGTGTTTCAAAACGCTTCAAGGGAGGGAACAAGGAAAATACAAGGACATTCTTACAGGCCATGAACAGTAAGGATGTGAAATTAACTATCGTACTCGGCCTGACGACATTTCGGATGGTGCAAGAGCTAAAATAAGGAAGGGAGGGGGAGAGTGGGAAGGAAATGGAAACAGACAGGCGACTACCGTACTAGGCCTGATGATATTTCTGGTAGAGCCAGAGAAAAACAAACGGTGAGGGAGAGGGGTGTAGAAAAAGAGGGGAGGAACAAAACAAGCGACTATCATACTTGGCCTGACGACATTTCAGATAGTGCTGAGGGGGTGGGACGCTAAGGGGAGGGGGGAGGAGACAGATGATGTTGCTATCATACTAGGTCCAGGGACAATTCTGATAGAGTAAGTGCTTAGAAGAAAGTGAGTGGAGGAGGGGAGAAGATAGGAAAAGGGAGAAAGGGAGAGGAGGAGATAACAGAGAGTAAGCAATCAAAGAGTGGAGAAGCAAAAGGGGAGAGCGAATACTATTGCAGAAGTCAGTAGTAACTCATAATGTTGCAAGCCAGGATACAAGATGAAGATGGGAACAGCATGATTCAGGGCCACTATGAGTACAAGATGCAAAGGAAGTCCAGCATGAGAGTTGAGAAAGGGTGATGCACTGTGAATCAATGAAGTCCATAAAAGTAAAATCCAGCAATGGCCACAAGACGTGATGGTGAAACCAGAATGTATCAGGACAGACTCCTGCAGATGTAGGCTGGAGTGGGCAGAGCACTAAGCTACAAGTGAAAGCTATTAGTGGGGCTTTCAAACATGATGAATGTGTGATCTTGGGCACATAAAGTAGTTGATTGATCTCACACTTCCCTATATACTTGGGGACTGTCAAACCAACAACTCTTTAGCAAAGTATAGTGAATCAAAAAATACAAGAAGCAAATAACGTAATATTTCTTTTACACTGGTTACTTTCTTCTCCAGATGCAAAAGCAAAAGAAAAGCACTGCCAGCACTGCATTGTGATCAAATCCCATAATTTTAAATGTTCTGAAACATACACAGGTCTTACCTGAGGATGTTCCCTTGTGCTGCTGAGTCCGTAATGTTAGGCTGCGGTCAGTATAAAAATAATTAAAACATTGCCTGTATATCCTCAGCTGAAAACCCTTTTGATTATTCAATGTTTGCAGAGTAAACAGGAGTTTCTGTAAAATTCGCCATAATAGAATCTGCACTCTGAGCTGTTCAGTGTATGCCACTGATATGCACTCTGCTTCCAGCGGTATTCACAAAAACCAGGGCACAAAATAACAATCAGTTATATGCCCAAATTAATTTATTTCTCTCTTCAGAGACTTGGAAATACATAAGGCACACAGAAGGAATGGCTTGCAAAGTTGCAGCAGCAATGGCTCAACCCCGAGCTGGAGTCAAGCAGCCCCTCCTCCCCTGACCTGGCTTAGGGGCCAGCAAAGGCAGCACAGCTGAGAGAGCTACTGGGAAGCACGAGGCGAGCTACCAGTGGCTCCCGATCGACGGGTTGGAGACCCTGGGGTTCGAATAATGGTCCTATGGGTGACAAACCTAAGGATAGTTATTTGCCTCTGTCGCCCAACTTGCATTCTTGTCTACATTGGAGTGGACTTGATGTGCATGAAGGTATGTGGGGGGGGAGCTCAGACCTGCACGCTATCAGTTTACTTACACCCATCAGAAAAGTCCAATGGAACACCATTTGCTGTATTGGTACATAATAAATACCAAATAAATAAAATCATACTGAAAAAGGCTTCTTTATAAGCGATCATGAGCTATGTTGTGTTCCTTTTAAATGTCAACGGTCTGCATTTCTCTGAAATGTCTGAAGTGCTGCTAAGCCTACAGCCTACTTTTGTGGCATGCAGACCATTGCAAAAGAGAAGTATGCGATTGCACGAGGTCTCCCTAGAACCATTTTAGTGAATAGAGTATGGCCCAGTTTTCACAGGGGCTGAGGGGGTGACGGAGCATGCACCAAAGATTTTAAATGTTTGTACGCATTCATTTCTCTGGCCCCATTTTTGAGATGACCGAGTAATTACCAGGAAATATCCATTTACCAGATGTTTTGCTTTGGATACCTGCAGATCTGGTTGAAGAGGCATGGTTGCCCATTTCAAAATGTTATTTGGGGAGCCCCATTCCTACATCTGGAAAAAACAGCCTGCATATGTTAACAATATGATTTTTGGGTACACACAGTTTCAGGTGGTGCCGTTTGTACCTTTTGAAGCACATACCTGATCACAAAATCAATAAATTGTAAGGAATGAGAAGGAACCAGTTCATGAGGTATGTGTGGTATGTAAATTATTATGGATTGTATAAATTACATTTTAGATTGTAACAGATTATAATGGATAATGTGTTTCTAATGCATACTACAATGGCTGAAGTCCCTGGTTTTATCAATGAATTTGAATAATAATCCCAAAATGTATCACTGCCCCACCACACCCACTAGCTGAAAGCAGGGTAAAAATTGTCTGTGATTATTGATCACCTTTTGGAGCGATTTATGTTTGGCCATCAATTATACATTTGAAGTGACAGCCTCAATGTGTGCCTTATTTTGTGGTGTGTAGATTATCAGGGGAAGTTACCTGTCCTCTGCATTTCCGAACAAAGAAAAGCAGCCTAGTTGTGGAGCTGAAACCCTAAATGACCACTTAAACAATGCTATAAGCTTTTTTTTTAAAGATTAACAGGGCCCCCAAAGGCTTGGGTGGGGAGGATCTACTTCAATAGAAAGGCATGAAGTTCTGGCCTACCTATACCCTCGCCCAGACATTTGTCCAGCGTGGGCACAGGGCTTCTTTTCTCTGGTGATATGTGTTCGCTATGCACTCAGTGCGGCCAAAGTGTTCTCAGTAAACGAAGAAGGGAGTTTGTCTTTTAGGACTGTTAATTGGGAACACCAAAGTGCCCACTTTTGTCACTTCTACTAAAACATATTTATATACAAAGACGACTTCTTGTTTGTGGTGTAAGTCTGTTAAGAAAAGTAAAACATTCTGTCAAAGTATTATTTAAGGTTACTTTAATATGTGTGCTATACCGCGATAACCGTGGTATACCGTTACTTGGCAAGAAGGTTATCATACCGTCCAAAAATCCATACTGTGGTACCCCTAGGAAGCATTCACCTCACTTTATTGGGCCCGGCGTGTTCAGGGTGGGTATTACTATCAGTGGCCACACTCCTCAACGCAGTTCGACAGTGGACGCTGTATCTCCTATGAGTCTGAGTCGCAGCACATAAAGAGCTCCATATTCACAGTCCGAATCTTTCAATAACTGCCCGGTATCAGAAGGACCAGCTAGGGGTTATGCCGTTCCGCACCCCTCAACATCGTTCTGGTATTTTCTAGCCCAAGTTATACAGTGTGGTGTATCCAGGCAATGATTTCCACAGGGTTGGACAAGGCTATATGGCCGTTTCAATGGTCCTGTAGGGTGTATACAGGGGGGTAGGCCCTGATGTCTTCTGTATGGATATCACTGTGTCCGGTGTGTCACCTGTGGCGTACCAGCACACAAGGCCGGGTATCAGTGTTTCAGCTAACCCGTATTTCTCAGAATGCTCGCACTATATTGTCATTGAGCGTTCCACACTTGCTTCACTCTGGTTGGAGAGATGGATTGTGCTCTCCTACCTTTTAGGGGTACTGTCTGTTTTGTCGGATCAACCAGTAGCACGCATGTAATGCTCTACATCAATGTATTCCTTGTTTTGTTCTCAGAGCGTAGAGTTCAGTAGTGCTGCAACGTGATCCGCCCCACTGCGTATTAACAGTCTCTGTCCCTCATTCGACAGTGTCCTCTCCAGGCCTATTGTTTCGAGGATTATGCCCTCATCAGGGTAGGTAGTGTCCACCGCACGTGTGGTGAAGGGCCCACGTCTAGGGGCAGGGTGCCACCCTGCTTATTGCTTGACTATGTAACAGACGGGCTGTGTGGCGACGACCATGCACCAAGACGGAGGTGTAGTCATGCCCGGGGTATTACTTCTTACCTGCTATGTTCGTGGCACCCAGTTGGATGATGTTGGTAGATGGTCTCACCTCATGGTTTCCCACCCCGTGGCAGAGCATTCGTCGCCTCTGAGTCCAGTGGCTCAGTTTGAGTGGCAGCCACGGCAATGTCTGCGGTCTGCCGCCGGGCCAAGTCTTCCATTGCACAATGATTTTCAAAAGATAGAATTCTAGAATTCTGGCTTGAATATATTATTCTGAGTGTCCACAATATAGTATCAATGGATGCCCCGCGTTAACTTCGGTCTGGATAGAGCAATGGGCTGTGTTCTCCCACGTTTTGGGGATTATTGCTGTGATAACGGGCAGCCTGTTTCAGTGTGGACGGAGCGTTATTTTGGTATGTCCGCTTTATCTCTGTTCAAATGCAGTGCTCAGCAATTTTGCAAGGCCCCCCGCCGTATCACAAGCCGATGGCCCACTCTCCCAGCCGGCAGGATCTATCCAGGCTTTGTGGTATAGGAGTTTTATCTTGGCAGGGACAGCGAGCCTCCTTCGCAAGTGTGGTGTTGGGCACAAGCGGGGTAGCTGGCGTAGCTTCCACTACATGTTCAACCTTGTGCCTAGCTAGTGTTGCATCCAAGTCTATGTATGGAGCTCGGTGCATAGGCAGGGGAGGGGGCATCGTATCCTACCTGGTATGATTGTACAGCCCCACCGTCAGATTTGCACCGTCCGCTGCCTTCAGGCTAGGAGGCGAGGCTCAAGGAGGTAGGCACAGGGAAGTCTGCAATATGATGTTGGGTCCAAATCGTTATGTTGTTCACTGCCGCAGTGGCCTCCACGCTGTCTCAGAGCCTGTTCCATGATGGGCAATGGTATAAACCGTGGCTGGCTCCATTGCAACAGGGCAGCCGATGATATCCCTGCAGCCTAACCAGGATGTAGCTCGCCCATGTGTTCCCCAGATCCAAGCTTGTTGCTGCAGCTCAGTGGAATTGCGCTTGCTGCGATCGACCGTAGCACACAGTGTCCATTCGGTTGAGGTGTCTTGGGGTCTGTCCGGCTCGTTCTCCATGTAGGGGGAGTGACTGAGTGTCTGACTGCCGCAGGGCTGCACTGCACGGGTAGGAAGTCTGCAAAGTGCCTGGCGGCATGTCCGCAATCACAATTGGCCTCTGCGCCCAGCTCCCCCTGCAGCCTCAAGTAATTATCTTGTGGTTCTCGCGCCCAACCTCCGCACCATGCTGTCCCCCGCTCAGCTCTTCCAAAATGGATTTCTCAGCCGTTTGACATCGGATTGTTCTGAAATTTACTCTGTGTGTTCTCCAATCCTTTTATGAACGAGCGTTGCAGTAAATGTCGTCGCCGGGTGGCTCCAAAAGCGGATTTTATTTGAATTAGGATCTGGTCCGGATCGGAGCTCTACAATTAGGCGGCTATCACGTGTGTGCGCAACAGCACCCCACCAGCCGCCCATACATTTAATTGTGCACCCTTTCACCATAACCTAACACAGGCAGCCACCTATACTTTCAAGTGTGCACCCTTTCACCATACCCTCACACAGGCATCAACCTATACATTTAAGTTTGCACCCTTTCACCATACACTCACACACGCATGCGTCATGGGGTTGAGGGGAGCCCTATTACTTCATGGTTTCTTTTTTAAGTCACTCAGACTTCATAAAGAAATTATTTCTATTAAGGACCGAACCATAATAGAAATAATTTCTAAATAAGAGCTTCCCCACTCCATCACATGGAGTCCTCCAGCCTAGAGGCATCCATGTCATGGGGTGGGGGGAGCCACATACTTTTAAAAAAAAAGTTTCTTTTTGTAGTCCCTCTGCCATCATAAAGGAATTATTTCTGCTACGCTGTAACAGAAATAATTTCTTTATGAAGGCAGAGTGAATAAAAACATGTTTTTTAATTTTATTTTTTTAGTCCAAAGGGCCCCCCTCCCAGGACATTTGGTGGTGGGGCCCCGCACACCATAGGGGGTGCAGGGGCACCTGTTACATCAGTGACCCCAGGTTACTTATCAGTTCATTTTCACACAGTGGAACGGTCCCCACTGACCTAGACTTTTGGGAAAAAGCCTCTGTGAAATTAGCCTTTAAAAGATCCCTGTTATTTTTATCTCTCTTTCCAGCGTAACTGTTGGAGGGCTAGGGTCACCACTCACTTAAACGGTTTTGTGGAAGAGCAAGAAATTCTTGACCCCTTGACTCACTTTATTTATCAGCTCATAGCAAAGAGGAAATGTTAGTGTCAATGCTGAGTGACATTAGATAGCTCATGGATTAAAACTTTGTTGCAGGTACTAGCTTAGTTAGACCAATTGGCGGTCTCCGACACAGTTGTCCATGTGGCTTGTTGGGGGCCATGTTGCAATTGTGTATGGGGATATCATGCGAACCCATATGTCTGTATGAATTAGGTGGCATAAGATGTGCAAGTCATACTTCCACATGTTGCCACATTTGAATGTCTGGGCTGTGCATGGGATCACTGATGATGCACAGACTTCAATCCTTCCACTCCAGTGTCTCTCTGTTACTCTTGTTAGGGGATATGTATCTACCCTTGCACATGCAGATCATGCCATGTTGCACTGTGTGGTATGCCCATACATGACTGTGAATGTCAGCTAATGCCATTCATCTGTAACGTACAGCTCACATTGTGCCTAGTCACAATGTCTGACGTATTTGTGTCCAGCCATTTTGTGTCTATTTGCACTTCAATGAACATGTGCATACTTGCCAGGGAACTCTTGATTTAAAATGTTGTTGTCTGTCCATGTAGTTGATGATACAGCAGATGCAGGGGAGGAGGAGGAAGCAGAAGAGGTTTTACGTCAGTCCACCAGTGGAGGCCATGGTGTCGTATACCATGAAAATCCACAGGTGCTACTTTGAATTCTTCTGACTCTGCAGGTACTGATGCCACTTTGAGGGGCAAGGTTGTTGCCAATGGGCAGATCGGATGGGAAAGTTGAGTCTGCGGCGGTGCACCAGGCTTCACGAGGCCAGTCAGTGGTAAGCCCCACGTCTGCAGTGGTTATGGCTGCAAGATCTCACTCCCATGATTTGAGATCAGATTCTGGGGTTGATGTCCAATGGAGAGTTGTAGACCTGCAGCCAACGACAGGGGCCTCACAGCAACGGGCCTGGTCCCTTGCATTGCACCGCTGACGGCCCTGCACACGTGGTGGACGTTTGCATGCTGGAGAGACAATGTGGGAGAAGCAGATGTTGCATGCTGCCATGCAGCATGGCGATATGTTACGTCATATTGCTGAGGGTATGGATCAGGCGACTGAGAACATTTTCACACCAGTGGCATGAGATGCGTAACAGCAGCGACTCTTGTCCAACATGTAGAAGAAACTGAATGCTGAGATGCGGTCTTCAAGGAGTTCTCACAGACTGGGCATGGAGGCCAACATCAAGGGCTGACGGGTTGATCTGAAGTGCCTGTAGGACTCCCTGAATGAAGATGCTGTGGCACATGGAGAAGCCCTGAAGCAGGAGAAATTGGCATGTAGAGATTCCAATCACAGTGAGATGGATATCTTGAGGGATTCACTGCACGATGAACTTACAGCCACAAGGTCACAGCTCCACCAGGATATGGATGACTAGTGGCAGATCCTGTCCCAGCAAATTGATGTGTCATGAGTGAGCGCACATGCAGACTCTGTGGCCAATCGGGAGGAAGTTAATTGTGACCTTTCAGCCATTGGAGTGCTGGTGCATGCATCTGTATCACGGGTGGCCCTAGCCAATGAAGACCAGGCTTTGGTACTGCATGGACAGCAGGCACCACCACCACCAGATGATAATCCACTGCAGGATGTCAGTCCCTGTACACCCACGCCACCTCAACCACCTCTGCCGTGATGTCTATGAGCCCATGGAGGGATACATATTTTTAATTTTGTATTGGTTTTGAATGTTTTGGTCCACTCATGTGGACATGGATACACACCCTCCTTCCCCCTCTAGGGTGGACATTTTTTCCCCAGTCCAAGATGTGCTCTTCTGCCTACCACCCTTACCCCCGTCCCCATGTGTTGAACAGGGTCCTGAAGGTGTACTCTGTGTCCACCCTGCTCTTAGACCTGTGCCAGGACCCATTCCGCTCATATGACATGCCCTGTTACGACTACACATCATGCACACACACATCCATTCACAGATCACCAACATCCTCACAAGTATTATTTGCTGTTTTCATTTTGGGCTTTGCCTTCCTCACATGTTCTCCTGTGTGCTGTTGGGGGTCTGCGTGCACAATAGTTGGTGGTTTTCATGTGAAAGTGGTCAGGGATTTCGTTGCTTGTGTGCTTTGGTGTGAGGAACATGGATACTGTTGTTTCCACTTGCTATGATTGTGTCAGCGTTTGGTGCATTTGTTTTTATGGCTATGGACACACACAGTTTGCCTTTCCCAGACAAACATTCTCAGGGTCTTGTTTGGGACATGGAGGATTGACCCCAATTCATCATTGAATGGCGCCAGGGATGTGGCTTCACTGTGTCTGCTCGAGAGGGGCTAGTTTTCACAAGCTGATTGCACGCAACCTCTCCCTGTGCCCTTTGGCCGACTAAGGGCAACGGTGGCGCCTGTGGATAAGATCAACGTCCCTCCTGCAGATCAACTGATATGCCATGTAATGTGTCAAGATTGTGCAAGACACAAGCTACCACAAAGATTTTATTACTACTGGTGGGGCATATAGCAATACCCCACTAGAGTAGTCAAGGGAGTGCAAATGTGACTTGAGCACCCCAAATGTGTGCTCCACTCTGCCCTTAGTGGCTACATGTGCTGCATTGTATCTTACCACGGTTGTTGTGGCAGGATTCCTGAATGGCATGAAGAGGAATGTTAATATCGGGTAGCCACTGTCCCCTGAAAATGTATGAAGGGTTGTTATTGGCATTGATTGTCATGCTCTGTTGTTCACGTAAATGTATGCATATGCGTGACAGTTGATACTCACTGAGAACCCAGGTGTTGTCAAAGGCACAAGATACCAGTGCCTGGTAATGTGGTGACTGGTGGTAAATGTAGCTGTCATGAGTGCTTCCAGGAAAATTGGCATTTACTTACATGATCACTCAGTTTGCAGCACAGATGACCTGCACATTGATGGAGTGCCAATGCTTCCAGTTGAGGTAAATGTGCTCCGTCAATTGGGTGGGCTGCAGTGCGACATAGGTACAATCAATGGCTCCAAGAACACGTGGGAAGTGTGCAACGGCATAGAACTCCTGGCACACTCTCTGCCTTGCCTGATGTGATGCTGACCAAAACCTGGTGGTAACAGCGGGATTGTGTGGGCTGAGATATGCCACCAACAATGGCAGTGGTTCGCTGAAAGGAGCCTGTGGCTGTAAAATGGAGTGCTGCCATCACCTTTTCCAGAGGGCTGAGAGCATGGGAGCAGATGGTGGATGATGCAAGCTCTTGCTCGCACTCCCTGCCCAGGTCTAGGATGACATAGGCTGGGAACCTGTACCTTGCACACACCAGGTCATCTGGAATCCCAAATAGCGTGATGCGTGTTGAAAAAATCTGGTCCCTCAGCCTCCTCCTCCTTCATCTATGTCCATGTATGATAACTCAGTTTACCTGCATTCATCGTGGGTGGGGGACTTTTGCATGGTGTGCATTGCATGCTTTAAACACGTTGAATCCTTTGTGCATTGTATTTTGCGTCTCCTATCATGTGGCGGTTAAATCACAAGGTTTGTGTGTGACTTTTCCTGACGCGCAGTTGTGCGTTTTATTACATGAATTTGCTTCTGCCTGCGCTTTACTGAGCATGCGATTTCTTTGCATGGCCCTTCCCTCAACACGCCCATGTTATTCCTCGTTCTTCCTCATTTTGCGGGGAGAATGGGGAATATGCGTGTTCCGCCCTCTATTTATTTCTTTGTGCAGGCCCGTCCCGCATTTTGTGTGGAGTGTCACGCACAGCGCTCAACTGCATGCAAAGTCGTGATGGACCCACGCAGAGTCCTGGAAATACACGCTAAGTCCGATCCATGAATCAGTGAAAGGAGTTTTGCACACTGAAAAGTGCGCAAAGTCAGTTTTCACTGCTCCAAAAATTCAATAAATCAGGCCCCAAGTCTTTTATAATATGTTTTGCAGCTGGTAGGTAGGTAAGGGTTTATATTAAAAAAACTTCAGTTGAGACAACGTTAAGATGATCCAATTGATTGCAACAAAACCCATGAAATTCAGTAGGTGGAAGAGGGGATGACAAAACTGAATGTTTTGGAAAGCACAATTTATGGATATTGAACACGTGAAAAGGAAATAAATATAATACTTAGGTTCTTGTGATACTATTATATATTTTAAATAATGATGAGTTGTAGGTCTTAAAATGGGCTGTCTCACCTAAGTGTTTTATCGCTTTAAAGCGGGAGGAAGGAGGCATTAATCTATATAGTAGTAATAAACAGTCCCCAGGGCAGTAATAGCTCGGGACCTGACTTAATGTTCAGCCTTTAAAAGAGGGGCCATGGGAAGTACTACCTGGTACTGCCTGGGGTTATTATTGCTATCAACAACCAGCTTTAATGTCCCAGGGTGCTAGCAGCAATGTATTTGGTTGCATCAACAGGTTGCGCTCTCTCAGTGATACATTAATTCAGGCAAATACTCAGCTAAGATGGCCACCATAGAAATGGAAGGTGGGGCTTCATGCAGAGCCCCTCTTTCATTCCCATGGGGCCCAGGATCAGTGCACATCTTGCTTCGAACCCGGGCTTGGAATGTGTGATTCAGCTCAGGTTTAGAGCACCCTGATCGGCTGCCACACTCACTAAAGGTGCTAACAAAGAAGAAACCTACATGCATGCAGATTTAATTACTGTCAAGTAATAATGGTATGGCAGTGAACCCGTGAATGGGCCCTTTTTAATCAGTAACACGCCATACAAGGATGGGGATGCAGAATAACTCTTACACCAAATAATAAGACTGACTCAGGAAGTTTGGCAAAATGTCTCCTCCGACTGTTTTATTTTCAATTGTCTAAAACAGGGCGTTACAACAGACATCAACGGACGTTCAATCGTGCTCTCAATCATTTTGCATAAAAAACACACTTAAGTACTAAGAATTTGTCATAAGTGACGTCATGTGTGGCAAACTAAGAAAACCTACGTGGGATTGTGATAGGTTCAAGGGGAACATCTAAGTATACTTTCTTTAAGGGATCGGGTTGTGATTAGGTCTCTACCGTCAGGTGGACAACTTAGGCCCACTCCTAGTGCAAGTCATCCTCATCAGTTACTAGATACACGGTACACCATTGGCTCTCAAACTATAAGGCCATTCGTTATATGGCCTTTTACAATTGCTTGGCACGCTCGTATCCTTCTGGAACATTCGGCTCACTAGCAGTACGTAACCTGGTACCCGAGGTGCTGGTGGGTGGAATTGACCGTGTCTCCCCACCCAATTAGCCCTACATCTCTCATCGCTCAGGCTTTCTGCCATTCAGATTTTCTTTGAACTTGGCCTTGCAAAGTATCACTGCTCTTGAGAATAAAAGGGAGTATAGGCACATCCTTATCGTAACTCAGGTCTGCACATCCAATCCTATTTTCATACTTCACTCATGTGACAGGAGACCGTATTTTAGGCTTTTTTGCAGCATTTAATTGTCTTGAATTAATAAACATGGCACTCATGGTGTTCTTTCTTGCACCTTAACAAGGGCTGATTCAGCTTCTCACGATCACCGTTCTTTAAGGATAGATAACCGGTTCTTGGCCGTTCCATCTTTTGACACCAGGCTAGACAGCTATTCCAGGCATTTCCTCGATCTTCAGCTGTTTTCTTATTGCGACACACAGACCTCTGATTCTTCTTTCTTTACGGGTCTGAGCTTACTAAATATGTGACACTGATGTCCAGAATTCTATATAATGGCGGTACCGCCTGCAGTCTATTCACTACGTATAGCCAGCCTTTATGATTACTTAATGCATTACATTACAGCATCTGTACAGTTATAAAATGGCTTGTATTTTCTGCAGTGCTCTTCTCGATTCTTTACTTCGTTATCAGATTCTATAAGGTCTATGCACCTTCTTCTTCAACCATTCTTCTCAATGCGACACGCTTATTTCTTGTGACATCAACAGACTCTTTTCTTCTCATCTTCATATTCCTTCGGTGACCTCCTCCAAGAGATTATCTCTGCGAGGTTACATCACATAAGGTCTTCTCAATGGATATCTTGTCTCAAAGACTCTTCGTAGAATAGGCACCATCACCAGTGGTGCGCATGTTGCATTTTCCGGAGTCCAACATATAGGCAGAATGGGGGCGGGACTTCCTGCAGAGGCAGTCATCTGCTCCTCTACACTCCCCTCTCTGGTTGATTCATCAACCACTCTTTCACCAGTCTCCACATCATGTTATTCTCTCTTAAAGAAGTGCTTCTTTGGAGTCCAGATTTTCACTACTCCCTTCAGGGATCCTGCTGATTTTACATTTTCATTAACACTCCAGGTCATGTGACTGCACTGTCCCTTTGGATTACAGTTAATCAATTGTTTCACATACTTCCTGTGATTTCTTCGAAGCAGGAACCTTGATCCCTCAAGTGCTAAGATGCTGCACTCTACATATTTTCTGATTTCTTCGTCAGTCAATTCCATCTTCATTCCTACTGCTTTCTTTGCTGTCTTTGTGCACTGTATGATTATAATCCTGACCAAACACAATCAAAAACATTATCATCACCAATACTGCTTCCATCTTGTGAAGTTTCATCAGCAACGTTATGGCCTCTGTCCAAGTCCCATTCTTGTCATCATGAAAAGGTATGAACGTGCAACATGATTCTCCAAATTCGGCACAAACTCCTCCATCCATTGATGTAATCATATCAAGGACCTAGCTGTTCTGAAGGGTCATCAATCTTATGGCCCTCAATTCTTCTTTAATCGCATTGAATCCCTTTATGGTAGTGTTGATTGTCTGCAGGAGCTCCCAGCGAGTGATCTGTAACCACTTGGAATTCACCATTGTCTGGATTCCTGGCATAAAGATAGTCATGAAGATTGCAGAAGTCTGGCTGAACAATCTGTGCTCATATGGAATAGCATCATAGTCTTCTATCGATTTAACTGAAAAGTAATTCTTCCTCCTTGTTCAGTTGAGAAATTTGAATGATCTTCTCTTCCTCAAATGGGCATCTGCCTTTGGAAACTCTTTGTAATCACTAATGCTGGAACATGAATAAGCAGTATAGAAAATGTCCCTGCCTAGTCCTTGGGCAGCTTCAAGTAGGCTCTAGACGCATAAGCCCAATAGTGGTTCATCAGAACTACTGTCCCATCCATCATGCCTGGTGCATCAAAAATTGGCCACTCTGATGATTCTCTCCAACCTTCCTCATGCCATTATATCTGAAACACAAGGATGCATTTGTTAGAGGTATTATCTGCAATGGTCCTCCTTTATCGTCGACCCATGTCAGTAACTATGTAATCTTCGACCCGTGATCTACGCATTGTCCTTCTGTGTGTCCCACAATTGCTTCAGGTCATCCAGGTAGTGCTGGTGCTTTGCGCACAATCAGGCCTTCAGCCCATCCTTCTGGGGTCAACACTTTTTCTTTAATTTGTAGTGGGCCTCTTTCCCAATATCTCCATATCTATTCTTTATCTTGACAATTTAACATTTTGTTTTCTTCCATCCGAAATCCTGCTCCACTCATTCCAGGCTGTTCATATCTGATAACTAAGTTCCTTGTTTCTGGCTTCCCTCTTGTCTTCAAATCTTGCACGTAATTATCTTTTCTTTGAGATGTCTCTTTAGTCACCCATACCAAGGATGCTGTTCGACCCTGGAATCGTCCTCTCGTCTGGCAGAGTGCGAGATGCATCAGACAATGAGCTTGTTGCACTGGTACTTCTGTAGCTATGAATATCTTAGAGGTTCCCTTGGCATAAGGTATGCCTGCAAAGACGTAGTAACTCTCCTTAGACATTCTCTCTCCCACCTTTTTCATGTGCTGGTACCACATGTTATTAACCAAGTGTGATGTACTGTCTAGAAATGTGTTTATCCCATTATTGTCTTCCTCTGTCTTTCTCCTGTGTCTCTTTAGCAAAATGTTTGCAGCTCAGGGAAACAACTCTAAAGGAGCTCTAGACCTTGGCTCACTGGCAAACCTACAAGAGTTCCTGGAGTGGGGAGAATCAAAGGGACTATTGCCTTTTTTGGATCAAACATATAAAAAAGTTGAATCATAAGAAACAAAAAGACATAAAGCATAACTGTGCATATGTATATCGCAGACCAACATAATAATCCCCACCATTTATGCCATTCTGGAACTTCATGAGCTTGCTCATTCTCTGAAATTGTGTTATCTTCAACATTTCTCATTTGTTCTACAATTTAAGGAAGGAAAAACACTTTACTCAGGTAACTGTAATAGTTTTGGCAGCTGCAGTAGTCCCTCTACTATTGCCACAAGCAGCCTTATAATTACAATGCAATTCTTAGGATTGTGTAAGAAAGTGTCACATCTCTTTTAACAAGGGCTGGATATGCTTGAAGAATAAACACAAAAATAGCAAGCACGATACGATGCACATTACTTTTGGGGAGAACCATAAATCAGTCAAACAAATATTCAGTGAGGAACAAATCGGGGTACTGTTCGCATTTCCAATTCTTAACCAAGTGTTGTTGTTTAAGCATAATCACAATATATCGGCATTTCACTAAAGTTCATTTTCAAAGATTCAGGTGACTCAAGCAAAAGGATTGCACACCTGCTAGAATATCTATAAGGAGTGTGCAAGCCACAGTCCAAATGCAAATCTGCAGTTATTAATCCATTGGTGTATCGTCCTTCTTCTTTGTCATCGATCGTGTCTGCACACGCTGAAATTCTTCTTGTCTTTCTTCTGTATTGATGGCTGGAGTGCTACGGTCTCACCGGTGTAGAGCTTGACATCATTCAGGTGGCTCCAAGCTCATCTGCCTTGAACTTTCACTGCTGAGGGAATAATGTTCTCTGCTACAAACATGCCATCACACCTTGGCTCGTGCCACTTCCTAGTGAAGTTTATTATCAACATGGTGTCACCAGCAAAGAGTTTAGGAACCAATAATAGTTCTGAAGATCTGGTTGCTGAATGATTCTCATCTGTGTTCTGTGACTGCCCCACCCTGGCGCTTGAGTTTATCTGAAATGAGAGCGACATTAGCGGTCATACATGTCAAATAATCATGTTATTCATTTCCTAACATTTTTGCTGTACTCTGGGCATCACTTCTACTCCTCGATGGAGGAGTTAAAGGTGTTTTCATTCTTCTTCCTGTCACTAGTTCGTGGGGTGTGAGGTGATGGTCCGAACCAGGCTGATTCCTATATATAAAGCTAAGGGCAGGAAATATTGCCATCCCTTTTTCAGTGTCTACTTGAGCTTGGCAATACTTTCTTCAAGAAGGCTGTTGAGTCTCTCACATATCTGGTTCACTTGTGGGTGATAAGCACAAGAAAACTTGTGCTTAATACTCAACAATAAACCTATCTGTTTAAATTCTTCATTGACAAAAAGTGGTCCATTATCCGATCTCAGCACTCCACACACTCCCCATCTTTGAAAAACTTGATGTACTAAAAACGTTGCTGCGCAAGTGGCATTAGGATGTGTATACGGACCTGCTTCCATCCACCTCGGGTAGGGACACACTACCACAATCAAATACCTGTATCCACTACATATTTGCAGCATATCAGCATAATCGATATGTAAATTGCTGAAAAGGACCATTCAGTTGAGGAATTACTCCTCTAATAGTTTGCAGTGTATGCCCAGCGGTAAACATTTGACATACGATGCAATTTACTACATACAATGGAACGTGTTCTAACAGGTTTGGAACAAACCAGTCTTCTCAATTGTTGCAGCAATACTCTCCCTAGTTATATGCGCAGGGTAGTGCAGCTGTTCAAGCGCTACCCTTAACAAAGCTACTGTCATCACTGACTTTCCCGTGCTGTCCTGTTGCCATAATGCCTCAGTGTCGGATAAAGAACAAACACTTTGTTTCTGCAATTCCTGCTCTTCCTGTGGTGCATTTCCTTGAATCTCCATCAATTGAGTTCTTGGTAAATGATGAAATCCTTCTTTCACTATCATGATTTTAACTACCTTTTCCTTAACATCTGGAGTATCTAAACTTATATCTGGTGAATACGCAACCCTTTTGGCTTCTGCATCTGCAGCTTCATTCCAGCAAGAAATAAAATCAGTTTGCTTAGTATGTGCTGCGCATTTAACTATCACTATGGCTACTGGGAGTTTCCAATGTGCTAGCCTTGTGTGTACGGTTGACATCACATAGGTGGAGTCACTGTATACCGTCACTTCCTGCCCGCATGATTTTCGAGCATGAGAGTAAGCGCTACCAATTCTGCCGCTTGTGCTGAAAAGTGAGACAGTAGTCTTGCACTTGCTACAACTTTGAACTCGCCATTTACTCTGTGTCTCACTAAAGCTGCGCCAGAATGCCTTTCTCTACTTGCTTGATCAATTTTTTCAAAGAACCATCAATAAAGAGAATTTCCCCTCCTGACAATGTGTTCTCTTTTACTCTCATAAAACTCTATATAATTTGTGAAGTCATGAACATGCTCGCCCTCTGTCACTGGCTCAGCTACAAATGTGGCAGGGTTCACTATTTTACATCTGACAATTTTAATCGCTGGGATTGAGATCATCCCTTCATATGCCGAAGCTCTCTGGGATGTCAATGTACCCTTGGGTTTCTCTAATATGACAGAGGAAGACAATAATGGGATAAACACATTTCTAGACAGTACATCACACTTGGGTAATAACATGTGGTATCTGCACATGAAAAAGGTGGGAGAGAGAATGTCTAAGGAGAGTTGCTACGTCTTTGCAGGCATACCTTATGCCATGGGAACCTCTAAGATATTCATAGCTACAGAAGTACCAGTGCAACAAAGCATGTTCTACAAAAAGCGTCATAGAGCAGCCCATTACGATACTTGTAGATTTCTCAATTGCGAGCGCAGTGGCTGCCAATGACTGTTCGTAAGGAAAGTGTCATTTCATAACTGGGTCTAGAATCCCACTGTAATATGCTAGCGGCTTATACCCCAATGTGGTCCTCTGTGTAAACACTGCAGTCATGACTGTCCCATTTGTGTGCGAAAACAAGAAAAACTCCTCTGCATAATTGGGAATTCCTAAAACAGGAGCTTTACAAATTGCTTTCTTTAACTCTTCAAACCCTCCCTCTATTTCCTCAGTCCATTTTATTTTCTCATTGTTCATCTGTGCTTTCTTTAAATCCTACAAAAGGGGTCTTGTCTATGAACTATAGTCAAACACCCAGGCTCTTACATAATTACATAGTCCCAAGAACTGTTGCATCTGCTTCACTGTGTGCGGTTTTGCAGTCTTCATATTGCCTCAGCTCTTTCACTCTTTCAGGCGTTACCCTCTTTCCCTCATGCGAGATCAACTGGCCTATGTACAACACCTCTTCTACAGTATCCCTTGGCTGCTAGGATAGTCATCAATTGAATTGAGTCCTGCCTGCACTCACCCTCTGTGGTGCTACAAATAAAAATGTAATCTATTTACTGTATCACAGCCCCCTTCAAATCAATATTGCCTAGGTCCATCTGTAGGACTATGTTAAAGATCGATGGGGACTCACAATACCCTTGAGGCAGCCTAGTGTGTTTCAGACGAGTCTGGCGAAACATAAATTAAGTCAAGCCTTGTGAGTATTTGTGTAACGGGATTGAGAAAAACACATTTTACAAATCGATCACCGTGAGATATCGAGCTTCTACTGGGATACTGCATAGTATCGTCGTCGGGTTAGGAACTAAAGGAAACTCTGCTTCTACAATCTGGTTAATCGGTCTCATATTTTATATGAATCTTCACAGCCCTCCCTTTGCTTTTTTCACAGAGTACACTGGGGAGTTGCACGATGATTCGGACGGTACCAGGATACCTTGTTTCATCAGTGCTGAGATAGTCTTAAAAATAGCTTCATCTGCCTCTCGAGATATTGGGCACTGTCTTGCTCGAGGTAAAATTTCTCCTGGTCTCAGTTTTATTTTAACTTCCCCTGCCCCCTTCAATAGGCCTATGTCATATGGTCCTGTAGTCCATAAGGCGCTTGCCACTTTCTCCAAGCCTTCATCCAAACATTCTGGGCGCTGCCGCATTATCGCCATGCGCTGTGGGATCTCTCTTTTCTATATTCTAATCCAATATGTGATGCTCATGAAGAACACTACTTCATCATCTGTTGGGTCATCTCTAAACATGTCATCATCAGTGATGTCAGTCAACCTACACCCTTCAATACATATCACTGTCCTCCATGGTCTACCCTCATCATTCGTTCCTTCGAGCATTGCCATTTCCCCTTCATCTATGGCTGCATCTAATTGTATTGGGAGGGTCTGTCCCCCCTCTTCGTCCATGGGTATCTGTGGTCTAAACAAAAATTCATCAGGTATTCTCATAGTCTTTCCCACTAAGCCAGGTAGCCATGTCAACAGAATGCCCACGCCATAAAGAAAAACCTCAGGCTCTACAGGGACGTCATTTCAGGGGTAGCGGAAGTGACATCACATTACCCTTGACCCCCTGATGACATCACAGGAAGTGATGTCATTTGACCCCGCCCTGAAGTGATATCGCGGGAAGCAATGGAACACAACCTTTCCGCGCTTTATATAGAAAAAATGTACACCCAATATCACCCAACCTGTGTTGGTACTCATTTATCGACCTCAGAAGGATGAAAGACTGAGTTGAGGCATTTAAGCACAGACTAAATCAGTGAAGTGTGCCTGAAATAAACCTTTGATGAGTCTAGCAATTATTGTATAGAATTCCATAAAGACACATTATTTGGTATTCCTATTCTTTCTTATTTACAGTCAGTGCTGAAAGTGTTAGACTTGTAGCACTCCTGTTCTTATTTTTCTTCTTTTTTTTAAAGGGGCCTGAACAAGAAAGCCAGCCACTCCAGAAGCAAAGAGCCACATGGTGCTGGCCACAGCCCAGGAACTTGCATTACCAAAAAAAAAAAAAAAGTTTTTTTTTTTTTTAAAACAGAGGTCGCAAGGGAGACCTCAGAGGTCGCAGTTGCGACTTCTGGCGACCCCTAAATGACGTCCCTCAGGCTCTATTGGAACTCCTTCCAGAGCCATTTGCCTTGTAAATGCCAATATAAATTCACCCACATTTAAGTAGTGTATTCCAGGAGTGGAACACACTATCCCTTTGTCATGTTAAGTTTTGTCATTAAATCCCTTCCCAAAATGTTAACAGGCGTATGTCGTGAATACAGCAATGGAACAGACATGTCACACTCTCCTATAGGGACTGGTAATTCATCAGTAAAAGGAACTTGACTTCTAGCTCCAGAGAACCCTTGAGCATTCGTGGGAATTCCCGACTTCCCTCTCGTATACATAAATGAGTAGCCCCAGTGTCTAATGAAAAAGATTTGCCTCCTATAGTCATATCAATGCTTGGTTCCTCTTGGGGGTTTGGTGTCACTGATAGTAGTGAACACATCAAGTCACCCTGTGAGCTGTCCTATTGTGGATACATACATAACCCTGTACCCATGAAAGTATTTCCTCCCACCACAGTGACACCCCCTATTCTAGGTGTCAATAACTGTCCCGTGTTTGCAAACTGCTTTATCTGCATAGGGGTGTGCTGCGATTGCCCTGGCAGTGGATTCATCTTTGCTTGCTGTAATTGCTGTGGCTGCTGTGCCTGTTGCATTTGCAGCATCTGTATCTGATACATCCTCTGATCTTGGGCAAACCCTTCCCTAGCTTGTAAGCTACATGCTGGAGGATAAGCTGTGCCCTTTCTTGAGAATTGGCCATTCTGTTCATACCCTTGGCTCCTGCATAGGCGCGCAATGTGCCCAGTCATCCACAAGTCCAACATACAGGAGGAGCCCTTCTAACTAGTCCCCTTTGGTTGAACCCTCCTTGTGCATTCTGATTCTCATTCTCCGCATTCTGAAACCCACCTTGTTTTGTAATCCACCCCTTATTCTATACCGCATGCCTCTACTTCATGGTACAAACCCATTCCCTCCTTGGTCCATCGGGTGCTGATTATTCGCCTGCGATGTACCCGTTGCTTGCTGTACTCCCAGACCTTCTACACTTGTCAATACTGCCCCTTCTATGGCATATTTTGACAATTTCTTCTGAACATGTTTAACTTCCTCGAGTTTCCTAACCTCTTCTCTCTTCTTGTCTTTCTCCTGCAACAGCCCACAGTGATGCACTATTGTCAACTGTATTTCTGCCCATGATTTTGCTCACATTGCCACTTGCTTGTTCATTTGCCTCTGTACTTGCTCTGGCAAACCCGGGCATAACATTTGGTAAACTAATGCCACAGTTTTTCCCACGGCTCCCTTGTTTCAGAGTCCAATGCTCTTGAATGTCCTGATTGTAAGCAACAGGATCTTCATCTTCTTTCATCTTACATGTCATGAGTCATGTCATCAGGCCTAGTACGTTAGACGCCTGTCTGTTCCCTTTCCCTTCCCACCCACCTCCTCCCTCCCTTATCTGTGTCTTAGCTCTTGCACTATCTGAAATGTCGCCAGGCTGAGTACGATAGAACATTTCACATTCTTATTGTTCAAGGCCTTGTAATAATGTTTTCTGTTTGTATTTTTCCTGTGTTCCCTCCCTTGCCTTGAATCACTTTGAAACACATTGTGTATAGGCGCTATACAAATAAACTATCATATCATATCTGTTGTAATTTGACTGTCGTGTAGTCAGGAGAGACCTCTGTCCACAAGTGCCGCGCAGGGAGGAGCAAAAAGACTCCCTGTGCAACCCTTGAGGCCACAGGTGGGAGATCTTCTTCCTCCGGAAACGCAGACCCTCGGAAACCCCGGACCACTGCAAAGAAAGCACGGTTATGCGCCCAACAACAACCACTATTCAACACAACAACAAGTTGGAACAGTCTTACCCAATGGAGCGTTGAGGTACTCCGGTATACCTATGGGGTTTTTCCGGGATTCTCCAGGACCCTCCCTATCAGGGAAGTATTGCCAGAAGGTCAGACGCACTTGAGATGGAACGGGCCCACCCGTTGTCAAAGTCCAGAACAAGGACAAGTGATCGTAGTGCCAGGGATAAAGAAGACGAAGTCCAAAAAGCAGTCCGTGGTTAGTGACCGGTAATTCCAAAAGACAAAGCCAAGGAGATCCAATAGCAATTCCGTGAAGCAGTCCAAGGTCGGTATCCGGGTGTTCAAGAAATCAGGTACGTAGCGCCGAACAGTGTCCAAGGATTTAAACAGCTGTGAAGTGCCGGTTGCACCGACGCGGCCGTTTAAATACTGGCGCTTCGCTCCCCATCTGGACGCGTGACCCGCAGTCTCCGGTCACGTGATCTACTGCCGCACGCGTGCGTACATTCCGGGTAATGTGACCAGCAGCCATGTCTTGGGAACGTGAAGCATTCCTGGAATGCGGAAGTGCGGCTGCACGAAGCCGATCCCTCAATCTCCATGGGAGACGCCACTGAAGCGGGCGCGCAGCGGGCGGGTTGCAAAACGCTGGGGACCATGTGGTGGCAACCTAAATGAGGAGGGTACCGGTAAATCCCAGAGCTGGGCATGAGATCGGGAGGGGCTAGGCACCATGGAGGGGGGACTGGGAAACCTGTTGTGATCCCTACGAGTCGTGACAGAGCCCCCCCCAAAGGCCCATGACCCCGTGGGCAGGCAGGATTGTCCCGATGGAACCGGGCAACCAGACGAGGGGCATGGACGTCCACGGCAGGAACCCAAGACCGCTCCTCAAGGCCATTGTAACGCTCACCTGATTCCCGTAGAGGCGCCGGTCTTGACTGGGCGTATACCGTATCTTCAAAGGTGATGTGTAACACACGGCCGGCTTTTTGGGCTGGACCTCTGTGCACTGTATGTCTGACTTGAAGGGTAAGATGTCTGCAGATAGAAAATATGGGATTAAGGAACTGGGTTATTGAATGTCTCTCTCTTCTTCCCTTTCTCTTCTCCTGTAGAACCCCAAAGGTTAACGCTCTCACCTTAGGTAAGTGAACGCCGTGCTCTCCATCTGCCTCGGGGCAGGGTGCTGTAACCAGTTTCTTCACTGGATAAGGGGAGCAGGCCTCTTGACTTCAGAGGACTGCTGTCCGTCGTTTACTGCACGAACGGTAAGTTTCGAGTAATTCTAATGTCTTTAAAGTCTTTAGTAATGATGTTTCTTGTTTTGCAGGGTTCCGGCGATGGCGGATGACGGGCTGAAGTGAGTTGAAGATGGAGCCCGTGTGACGAATAGAAGCGCCTGGAAGCACGTAAGTAAGCGCTTGTTGCCTGCTTCACGATGCGCTCTAACTGTCTTTTTATTTTGCAGGTACAAGTTCGGAGCGGCTGCAGGGTGCCGGAATACCCACTGGGTTAGATGTGGAAAGGGGTAATGGCACGTGAGTATTAAAGTTCCCCAATGTCTTTAAACGCACCTTGTTTTGTCTTTCAGATGCGGGATGCAGCGCCGAAGGCTTCCGGAGCGTGCGAAGAGTTGGTAAGCTTTTGTCTTTCAGATGCCGGAATGCAGTGTGAAGACCAACGGAGCGCACGAAGAGTAGGTAAGCCTTTGTCTTTCAGATGCCGGAATGCAGCGCGAGGCGTTGGTGACAGCCGATGGACCAGGTAAGTGAAGAGCTGTCACTGAAGACCGTAATGCTAACCTGTTCGTTCTTGTCTTTATAGGTGTTGCTGAAGACTGGATTCAGGATGGTAAGCCTTTTTCCTTAGGCCCAGGATCAGATGCAGAAGACACGATGAGCGTTCTGCTGCAGAGGATGCAGAATAACGCAAAGCAAGATTCATCCATCGGGTGTGGTTTAAATAGCCTCCTGTAGTGCTTAGATGTCTCCTTCCACAGCCACGCCTAGGTAAGAAAAGAGTTCCTGCTTTCCAGAAGAGTTCCAGTGTTCTGAATCTAGGGAGTGGCTCCTGCCCCACCCAACAGGAAATGTAGTTCCAAACAGAAGAGGATCAGAGGCTCAACTGGCAGGCAAGTAAGCAGCATGGTCTGCTGCAGGTAAGTCCACCCAAGCATTATGAGCCCGGCGCTTCCAGCGCTGGGACTGGGCATATTTATGAGCCTGGTGCCACTGGCGCCAGGACTGGGTCCAAAAGGTCCCAATTGGGACTGGTTGGCACTCGGAACCTGGGTTATGGATCTGCTTCCAAGGGAGTTGGGAAAACCCTGACCTTTTGGAAGCAGAGATCATGACAGTACCCCCCCTCAAGGCCCCTCCCAAACCGGGCTCCTCCGGGGGTTTTGGCTTGTCAGGAAATGTTCGGTGAAATCTTTTGATTAGGCGAGGAGCGTGGACATATTCAGCAGGTTCCCAGGATCTCTCTTGGGGGCCGTAGCCTTTCCAGTCAATTAGGTAAAATAGTTTAGATTTGGAGATCTTGGAGTCCAGAATGCTTTTGACTTCAAACTCGAGTTCTCCATCAACTAGGATAGGTTTTGGAGATTTAGTTAGTCGGGTTTGAGGTTGCACGGGTTTTAATAGAGAGACGTGGAAGTCCGGATGTATCTTCATGTGCGGGGGCAAGTCCAACTTGACCGCTACTGGGTTTACTATGGTAGTGATGGAATAGGGACCAAGGTATCTTGGGTTGAATGTGCGTGGCCCTTTTAGAGGTAGATATTTGTTGGATAACCAGACTTGATCCCCTACTTGATATTGAGGGGCTTCCTTCCGATGTTGATCTGCTCCTTTCTTGTATTGTTCTTTAGCCCTTTGAAGGTGAGAAACAGCTTCCTTAAAGGCTTGGGTGATTGTAGAATGCAGGTAGTCTACTGCTGGTGTTTCAAGATCTGGGAGGGGATCCAACTCCGAGGTTCGAGGGTGACTGCCGTACAAAAGAAAAAACGGGGTTTTCCCAGTTCCCGAATGGACAGAGTTATTGTAGGCATATTCGGCTATCCAAAGGATGTCTTTCCAAGTTTTTTCAGTTTGTTGCAGCATGCAGCGTAAATACTGTTCCAGAGTTTGATTGGTCCTCTCGGTTTGTCCGTCGGTCTGAGGGTGGTGACTGGTCGATAGTCTCACATCAATTTGAGCCGACCGACAGCAACTTCGCCAAAAATGAGAAATAAATTGACTACCTCGATCCGAAATTAGAACCGAAGGAAAACCGTGCAGTCGGACGATGTTTTCGAGAAATTCTCGGGCCAGAGTTGCTGCTGTTGGCAAGCCTTTGAGCGGAATGAAATGCGCCATCTTGGAGAATAAGTCCACGATTACTAGAATCGTATTGTATCCGGAGCATGGAGGTAGATCGGTGATGAAGTCCATAGAAAGCGTATGCCAAGGGCGAGGTGGGATGTCAATAGGGCGTAAGAGGCCTGCTGGTCTTTCCTTTTGACTCTTGTTTTGGGCGCATACTCCACAGGACATTATAAAGTCTCTGATATCTTTTTTCCAAGACGGCCACCAGAAGTAGCGCTTGATCTTTTCTGAGGTCTTGGCCATACCGGAATGTCCTTCCATTAAAGAATCGTGATAACAAGAGATTACTTTTTTCTGTAAATCTGTGCTGGGTAGGTATAATCGTTCTTGGAAATACAATAAGTTGTCCTTTACTGCAAAGTCCTTTCCCTGCAGATGCCAATTCTGTATGTCTGCTGGAGTTACAAGTTGCCTGGCTTTATCCTTAACTTCCTCTATGGATTCTGTGGCGATTACACCCAGAATTCTTTGTTCGGGAATGATTGGTACAGGTTTAGGGTTGATCAAGTGTTCTTCCACTCCCATCCGAGAAAGGGCATCAGCTTTACCGTTCTTTGTACCAGGTCGATAGGTAATTATGAAGTCAAACTCGGCAAAGAATAATGCCCAACGGAGTTGTCTAGAGGATTGGGCTTTTGCGGTTTTCAAATATTGCAGGTTTCGGTGATCCGTAATCACAGTAACGGTGTGTCGGGCCCCCAGCAGATAATGCCGCCAAGCCTTAAAGGCAGACTTGATAGCCAGAAGTTCCTTGTCAGTAATCGTGTAATTGATTTCAGGAGGCGAGAATTTGCGGGACCAAAATGCCACGGGATGCAACTGATTGGTTACCGGGTCCTTTTGTGATAGAACTGCTCCCATGGCAAGGCTTGAAGCATCAGTTTCCACGATGTATGGGAGTTCGGGGCGAGGGTGTTTTAAGATTGGTGCAGAGATAAATTTAGTCTTCAAATCCTGGAAAGCTTGTTCCGCCTCGGTAGACCATTCAAAACGTTTGTTTTTCTTTAACAAGGCAGTGATGGGCTGGACTATTCGAGAGAATTCGGGGATAAACCTGCGGTAAAAGTTAGCGAAGCCTAACATGCTTTGCACACCTTTTACGGAGGATGGTGATGGCCATTTGAGAACTGCATCGACCTTCTTTGAATCCATACGCACTCCGCCAGGTGATAATATGAATCCCAAGAATTCAACTTCAGTCACGTTGAAAACACATTTTTCCAACTTAGAGAACAGTTTGTGTTGACGCAATCTTTCGAGGACCATTTTCACGTGTTTCCGATGTTCAGATTCCGATGAAGAATAAACGAGGATGTCGTCAATGTAAACAACAACACACACATCTATGAGCTCTCTGAGGACATCGTTCATAAAATATTGAAAGGCGGCCGGGGCATTGCAAAGTCCGAAGGGCATGACCTGATATTCAAATAGCCCATACTTGGTGCGGAAGGCCGTCTTCCATTCATCGCCCTCTTTTACTCGTACCAAGTGGTAAGCTCCTCTAAGATCCAGCTTTGTATATATGCATGCTTTTCTGACTTGGTCCAGGAGTTCAGGGATCAAAGGTAACGGATATCTATTCTTAACGGTGATCTGGTTCAGGGAGCGATAATCTATACAAGTTCTAAGGTCTCCTTCCTTTTTTGGAACGAAGAACAAAGCTGAAGAAGCAGGGGACTTGGAAGGACGAATAAACCCATTTGCCAGGTATTGATCCAGGTATTGTCGAAGGTGAAGGTTCTCAGGCTCGGTGAGGGCATAAATTCTACTACAAGGAGGAGTAGATCCAGGTATCAGGTCTATCTGGCAGTCATAAGACCTATGAGGAGGTAGAGAGTTAGCCTGATCCTTCCGGAAAACATCTTGGTATTCTAGGTATTCGGGAGGTAACTGGGGAGTCTCTGAAGAAATTGCTGCCAGTGCAACACCAGGTGGAGGGTGACAAGTAGAGACACATTCTGGAAACTGGACCGTTCTTGCTCGCCAATCGATCAGAGGATTGTGTTTCTCTAACCAAGGTATTCCTAGAATAATCTGAAACTGAGGGGCCTTGATCACATCGAACACGATCTTCTCATGGTGTCCATCTTGACTTACTAGCGTCACCTCTTGAGTGGTATGCGTTACTGGCCCGGAGGCTATCTCCGTACCATCCACCGTAGTAATGACGTCCTTTACAGCCTTGGGACAAAGAGTTAGATTCATCCTCAAAACCATTTCATGATCCACATAATTGCCGATGGCACCGCTGTCGACGTAAGCTTCAATTGCATGTAATTGATCCGGATTATCAGGGCTAATGAGGACCATAGGTATCACGAAATGCGAGGTCACGGAACTGGTTTTCACGCTCGGCAAGAGGACCTCTATTCTTGTCGGGCGAGGTCGTTTCCCTGCTCAGAGTTTGTAACTTTGGTAACTGCAGCTCCTACTGCCTTCTTGGCAGGTTTCACTGGACAGTCTCGAAGAAAGTGCCCTGAGTTTCCGCAATAGAGGCATAATTGCAACTGTTTTCTCCTTTCCCGCTCCTTTTGTGTTAGAGGACCTTTCAGACCCCCTATTTGCATGGGTTCCCCGGAGTCTACTCCTTTGGAAGGAGTTGGCGGTTTGGAAAATACTCGAGCATCAAACTTGGAACGATCGGCCTTCCTGTTCTGCAGTCTGTGATCTATTTGAACGACTAAGTCTATATAGTCCGAACAATCTTGTGGGGGATTCACTACTTGGGCTAACACATCTTTGAGCTCTCCACGTAGACCTCTATAAAACAGCGTAATCCTTTTGTCCTCAGGCCATTGAGTTTCCACTATCAGTCTGTTGAAAGACGCAATATAAGCCAAAAGGTCTTGATTACCTTGTCGCAACGAAAGAAGCTCATTGTCCAAGGCCTGCCCCTGTGAATGTCTTGCGAACAGTTTTTCCATACTGAGCTGAAAAGCTTGAAAATCATGGAGGACCGGATCATCTTGATTTACTAGAGGGATCGACCAGTCTGCCGCATTGCCACTAAGGTACGAAAGCACGAAAGCTACTTTAGCTTGATCAGTTGGAAAGGCTGCTGGCCGGCATAAGAAATGCAACCGGCACTGATTGATAAATACTGCAAACCTCTTTGGGTCACCAGAAAATCGTTCGGGCGGAGCCAGAGGTACATTCCCAGGTAGGTTGATCTGCACTGGATTCATAGAGGATGTAGAAGGAAGATTTCCCCCAGATGCGGGTAACGGGGTCTGTCCGGCTTGTCACTGTAGCAATTGTCTAGCGAGATCATCTGTTCGCTCCTTGGAAATAATCAGTTCCCTTCTTAGAGCGTTCGTTTCCTGACAGGCTGCATGCACTTCTGCCCTTAGTTCCCCAGTAACTGGGCTAGCTGGTCGGTATCCGAGGTTTCCATAGCGCCTGGACGGGAGTTTTGTGGTAGGCTTTGCGTTCTGTAACGCTCACCTGATTCCCGTAGAGGCGCCGGTCTTGACTGGGCGTATACCGTATCTTCAAAGGTGATGTGTAACACACGGCTGGCTTTTTGGGCTGGACCTCTGTGCACTGTATGTCTGACTTGAAGGGTAAGATGTCTGCAGATAGAAAATATGGGATTAAGGAACTGGGTTATTGAATGTCTCTCTCTTCTTCCCTTTCTCTTCTCCTGTAGAACCCCAAAGGTTAACGCTCTCACCTTAGGTAAGTGAACGCCGTGCTCTCCATCTGCCTCGGGGCAGGGTGCTGTAACCAGTTTCTTCACTGGATAAGGGGAGCAGGCCTCTTGACTTCAGAGGACTGCTGTCCGTCGTTTACTGCACGAACGGTAAGTTTCGAGTAATTCTAATGTCTTTAAAGTCTTTAGTAATGATGTTTCTTGTTTTGCAGGGTTCCGGCGATGGCGGATGACGGGCTGAAGTGAGTTGAAGATGGAGCCCGTGTGATGAATAGAAGCGCCTGGAAGCACGTAAGTAAGCGCTAGTTGCCTGCTTCATGATGCGCTCTAACTGTCTTTTTATTTTGCAGGTACAAGTTCGGAGCGGCTGCAGGGTGCCGGAATACCACTGGGTTAGATGTGGAAAGGGGTAATGGCACGTGAGTATTAAAGTTCCCCAATGTCTTTAAACGCACCTTGTTTTGTCTTTCAGATGCGGGATGCAGCGCCGAAGGCCTCCGGAGCGTGCGAAGAGTTGGTAAGCTTTTGTCTTTCAGATGCCGGAATGCAGTGTGAAGACCTCCGGAGCGCACGAAGAGTAGGTAAGCCTTTGTCTTTCAGATGCCGGAATGCAGCGCGAGGCGTTGGTGACAGCCGATGGACCAGGTAAGTGAAGAGCTGTCACTGAAGACCGTAATGCTAACCTGTTCTTTCTTGTCTTTATAGGTGTTGCTGAAGACTGGATTCAGGATGGTAAGCCTTTTTCCTTAGGCCCAGGATCAGATGCAGAAGACACGATGAGCGTTCTGCTGCAGAGGATGCAGAATAACGCAAAGCAAGATTCATCCATCGGGTGTGGTTTAAATAGCCTCCTGTAGTGCTTAGGTGTCTCCTTCCACAGCCACGCCTAGGTAAGAAAAGAGTTCCTGCTTTCCAGAAGAGTTCCAGTGTTCTGAATCTAGGGAGTGGCTCCTGCCCCACCCAACAGGAAAAGTAGTTCCAAATAGAAGAGGATCAGAGGCTCAACTGGCAGGCAAGTAAGCAGCATGGTCTGCTGCAGGTAAGTCCACCCAAGCAATATGAGCCCGGCGCTTCCAGCGCTGGGACTGGGCATATTTATGAGCCTGGTGCCACTGGCGCCAGGACTGGGTCCAAAAGGTCCCAATTGGGACTGGTTGGCACTCGGAACCTGGGTTATGGATCTGCTTCCAAGGGAGTTGGGAAAACCCTGACTTTTTGGAAGCAGAGATCATGACAGCCATAGCCCGACCAGTCCACCAGATACTGAAGGGAACCCCTAAAGACCCGGGAACCCAGGACCGCAGAGACCTCATACACGTCAGGGGAAACCAGGGAGACTGGGGCCGCGGGGGCACGAAGCCGCGTGGGAGCAGAACAGGGCTTGAGAAGGGAGACATGGAAAACAGGGTGAATCCGCCAGGACCTCGGGAGAGCCAGCCGATAAGCCATAGGATTGAGAACCCAGGACACCAGATAAGGGCCAACAAACCGAGGCAGGAGCTTCCTACACCCCACCAACCGCAGATGCCAGACGCGCGACCCCATGGCATACGGGGGGGCCAACACCCACCGTCTATCGGCCTGAGCCTTCATGGATGCCTGGGCCTCGAGGAGATGGGTCGAGGTCTGGGCATGGACGGAGGCCAGGTCCCGGACACAGGCAGCCGCGGCTGGGTTAACAGTGGAGGACAAATGAGGGATGGGTAGGACACGGGGATGCTGACCATAGAGTACATAAAAAGGGGAGAACCCAGTGGAAGAGTGGACAGCATTGTTATATGCGAATTCCGCGAGATGCACCACTTGCAACCAAGACGCCTGTTGCTGCAGGGTCAAACAACGCAAGTACTGCTCGAGGGTTTGATTAAGCCTCTCGGTTTGACCATCCGTTTCAGGGTGGTAAGCCGACGAGAAGCGTACGTCTATACCGAGCAGTTTGGCCAATGCACGCCAAAAGCGTGACGTGAACTGAGAACCCCTATCCGAGACGATGACTGATGGGAGCCCAAAGAGACAAAAGACGTGAACAAAGAAGAGCTTGGCCATGGCAGGGGCAGTGGGTATTCCTTTACAGGGAACAAAGCGGGCCATCTTGGAAAACAAATCAATAACCACCCATAGAGTGTCAAAGCCCTGGACCCGAGGTAGATCCGTGATGAAGTCCAAAGACACGGTGTGCCAGGGACTGGGGGGAACGGGCAACGGGAGAAGGAGACCCACAGTGCGACCCCTACGATGTTTGCACCGTGCACAAATGGCGCATGTGTTAACGTAGCGCTCTACATCTTTCCTCATGGAAGACCACCAGCACCATCGTTTGAGCAGTGCCAAGGTACGAGATTGACCGGGGTGTCCGTGCACAGGGGCATCGTGGGACCATTCGAGCGCCATGTTGCGAGTATCCGTAGTGGGCAGGAACAACCTATCCGATACAAAGGGCAGGCCGTCATGGTACACGGGATCCCATTCGGATAGCTGATCGGGGTGTAAGATAACCCATTTTTGTATAGCATCGAGCAAGGGCAAGAATGGGGTGCATAGACACACTACCTTGCCGCAGTCCAGGAGAGTGTCGGGGTAAACAGGTAAGGCCACGCCCCCAGGGGAACGAGACAGGGCGTCAGCCTTTCCGTGAGCTGAGCCAGAACGGTGCTTGATAACGAAATCGAAAGCAACAAAGAACAAGTGCCACCGGACCTGCCTGCTGTTGACACATTTCAGGGAGGCCAGATCTTGCAGGTTTTGATGGTCGGAATACACAGTGACCTGGTGCTTAGTACCCAAAAGATGATGCCTCCACACATGAAAAGCGTCCATGACTGCTAAGAGCTCCTTTTCAGTCACCGTATAGTGGGATTCGGTGTCAGTGAACTTGCGGGAGTGAAAGGCCACAGGGTGAAGTCGGCCAGAGGAGGGGCATATCTGTGACAAAACCGCGCCTAGAGCAAAGGAGGAAGCGTCGGCCTCCACGATGAAAGGCAACTCCGGGTCTGGATGCTGCAGAACGGGTGCGGTGGTAAATGCTGTTTTCAAGGCCTCGAAGGCTTGTTGATGTGTGTCCGCCCATGAGAAAGGAGTGCGGGGGCTGGTCAAAGAGGTGAGAGGAGCCACTAGAGAAGAAAACCCCGAAATAAAGCGCCTGTAAAAGTTAGCGAAGCCAAGAAAAGACTGCAGTGCTTTCAGGTTTTTTGGAACAGGCCAATCCAACACGGCCCGTACCTTGGAAGTGTTCATGGTCAGCCCCCCAGGAGTGATAGAGAAACCAAGGAACTCCACGGAGTTAGTATGGAACAGACACTTTTCTGGCTTGGCGAAGAGAGAGTGTGCCTGCAAGCGAGAAAGCACTTCGCGTACGTGCTGTACATGTTCACCCAGGTTTCGAGAAAAGATCAGTATGTCGTCTAAATACACTACAATGAACACGTCCAGGATATCGGAGAATATGTCGTTCATGAACCTCTGGAGCGTGGCCGGAGCGTTGCATAAACCGAAGGGCATTACTGTGTATTCATACAACCCGTAGCAAGTGCAAAAGTGGTCTTCCACTCATCGCCAGGGCGTCCACGAACCAGGTTGTAAGCCCCACGCAGGTCCAATTTGGTGAAGATGGAGGCGTGGGAGAGACAGTCGAGCAGGGGCGTGATCAAGGGTATGGGATACCTGTTTTTCACTGTGATGGCATTAATCCGTCTGTAGTCTACGCATGGACGTAGATCACCCTCTTTTTTGGGGACAAAAAAAATGGGACTAGCAGCTGCAGAAGTGGAGGGGCGGATATGACCTAAGCGGAGGGCCTTTTGGATATATTCTTTCAAAACCACATCTTCAGCGGGGGAAAGGGAGTAGATCCGACCCGTGGGAATGACACTGTCGGGTAGCAGATCTATCGGGCAATCGTATGGGCAGTGAGGCGGGAGTGCTTCTGATGAACCCTGATCGAATACCCCCGTGTAGTCTTGGTACTGGGCCGGTACAGATGTGGAAACCAGGCCGACTGTGGGGTGCTCTACCGGGGAACCCGAGGCTGTGGCGTCCCTGATGGTCAGGTGAGCAATGGAACCCAGAGCTTGAGCGGGTGTAGCGTTCCCGATGTTGGCGGGAAGGCAGAAATGCTGACATAGATCGGACTCGAAGTGTACTATACCAGCCTTCCAGTCTATCAACGGGTTGTGCTCCTGGAGCCAGGGTATCCCCAATATAAGACCGAACTGGGGCACTCTGATGAGATCAAAGCTCTCGGTTCCGGTGTGGATTGACTGGATTGTCAAGAGCATCGGGGCCGTTTGTTGTTTAATAGGTCCAGATATCAAGGCAGTGCCGTCAACCGCATGTACAGGTTCGGGTAAGGGTTTGGCCAGGAGCGGTAGGTTCAGGGAATGCGCAAGGGTGATGTCGATGTAGTTACCCGTGGCCCCGGAGTCTATGATGATTGTAACAGGGTGTGTGATTCCGGGCATGGGCTGGATAACTGCTTGTACATGGATCGGCCTGATGCGACCGAAAGCAGGTGTGGCGTTCGGGGTAAGACCAGAGGTGCTCGACCCAGCCCCCGTGTCTAGGGTCGAGCGGTCCGAAAACCCGAGAACTTGAGTTTTGGTCTGCGGGGACATTCCTTGACATAGTGCCCTGTGAGCCCGCAATAAAAACAGGCGTTGTCTGTTCTTCTACGCTCTCGTTCCGCTGGTGTGATCGGGCTCCGTATGCCCCCTATCTGCATGGATTCAGGAGTGGTATTGGGGGTAGCTGAGACACCGGGCAGTGGGGGAAAACCTGCCTCGGCTCTTCGTTCTGAACGCCAGGCGTCTACCTGTAAGGCTAAGTCCACTATGTCTTGGAATGTGGTGGGTAGCGAAGGAACAACAGCAAGAGCATCCTTCATGGCGTTGCTCAGGCCCCTGTAGAACACAACGGACCTCTTGCTTTCGGGCCAGGAAGTTTCTGCTACCAACTGATTGAATCTAGTAATATACTCGATCAAAGAGCCCTTCCCTTGCCCCAGGTCCAGGAGTCCTAAATCACGGGACTGTACTTTATAACGAGTGTCGAACACCCTTGACATTTCCGTAATCAGTAGGTCGAAGTCATAAAGGGCAGGGTTGTCCTCCTCCAGGAGGGGATTGGCCCAAGCGGCAGCTGTACCAGCTAAGTGGGAGAGTGTAAAGGCAGCCTTAGTGGTGGAGTCCGGAAAAGACCGGGGTCTGCACAGGAAGTGTAGTTTACACTGGTTCAAGAAGGTCCCGAACTTACTGGGGTCCCCATGAAACCTCTCGGGAGCCGCCAAGGGGAAGGGGGACGGTAGTAACACTGGTATGGGACCCTGGGATGGCGGGACAGGAGGAGGCGTGGGCTGTGAAGTCGATGGGATGTCCCCAAACTCAGTATCGGGAGGCAAGGGGTATCTGGTGCTTTGGATGTGGTCCAGGCGCTGGTGTATGGCAGTGGTGGCTGCGGCCATATCAGCACGTAACACGGTTATGGCTTGTACCATAGCAGCCCGGGGTTCATCTGCGGCCCCCTGCATGACTACACGACAGGTTGGCTTCACAGTCTGTTGTAATTTGACTGTCGTGTAGTCAGGAGAGACCTCTGTCCACAAGTGCCGCACATGGAGGAGCAAAAAGACTCCCTGTGCAACCCTTGAGGCCACAGGTGGGAGATCTTCTTCCTCCGGAAACGCAGACCCTCGGAAACCCCGGACCACTGCAAAGAAAGCACCGGTTAAGTTATGCACCCAACAACAACCACTAGTCAACACAACAACAAGTTGGAACAGTCTTACCCAATGGAGCGGTGAGGTACTCCAGTATACCTATGGGGTTTTTCCGGGATTCTTCAGGACCCTCCCTATAAGGGAAGTATTGCCAGAAGGTCAGACGCACTTGAGATGGAACGGGCCCACCCGTTGTCAAAGTCCAGAACAAGGACAAGTGATCGTAGTGTCAAGGATAAAGAAGACGAAGTCCAAAAAGCAGTCCGTGGTTCGTGACCGGTAATTCCAAAAGACAAAGCCAAGGAGATCCAATAGCAATTCCGTGAAGCAGTCCAAGGTCGGTATCCGGGTGTTCAAGAAATCAGGTACGTAGTGCCGAACAGTGTCCAAGGATTTAAACAGCTGTGAAGCGCCGGTTGCACCGACGCGGCCGTTTAAATACTGGCGCTTCGCTCCCCATCTGGACACGTGACCCGCAGTCTCCGGTCACGTGATCTACTGCCGCACGCGTGCGTACCTTCCGGGTAATGTGACCAGCAGCCATGTCTTGGGAACGTGAAGCATTCCTGGAATGCGGAAGTGCGGCTGCACGAAGCCGATCCCTCAATCTCCATGGGAGACGCCACTGAAGCGGGCCCCGCAGCAGGCGGGTTGCAAAACGCTGGGGACCATGTGGTGGCAACCTAAATGAGGAGGGTACCGGTAAATCCCGGAGCTGGGTATGAGATCGGGAGGGGCTAGGCACCATGGAGGGGGGACTGGGAAACCTGTTGTGATCCCTACGAGTCGTGACAATATCATATCATGATTGCATCCATGTCTGATGTGTCAGGATACTGTACCCTGAGAGCCCTCGAGACATCTGCTCTGCAATTATTAAAAGTCGCTCCATTGTGCGCCGTGTTCTGTGCTGTCACACTCGAATAGCCTGCTCTCTTACATATGTCATCAGCTCTTTCCCCAAGAATGGCTGCTAGGAGACCCTTAATTTCCCCTATTGCAAAGGTATTTCCTCCTGTCATTTTTTCTTACTCATATACCATTTTCCTGCACCCGCTGTTAAACTGGGGATTTCAGACCTTAAATTATCCTTGTCCATCTGCGGCCATGGAATACACTGTGGTCTCGCTCCTCCTTTTTCCAATAAGGGAAACTGTGTCAACCCTAAACCGTAATCGGCTCCCATATTCTGCCTATCCATACTAGGGACAATGGTTCCTGACCGCCTCCTCCCTGGCAACGATCTTAACCTTCTCATATATGCAGTGATTCTCTCTTCTCACTATGCGATCGTCCTTTGGGACGCTCTGAATATGCTATGGCATCTGGCGTCCTTTCCTTTGGTTGCTCTAGATTAGACCATCTTACTTCCTTGTCTGTCTGCAGGCTTCCCTCATGGGAAAATGCACCTCCTCCCTCTTCTCCATGGAAGGATTCCCTTTCCTCGTCTGAAATAACTAGTACCCAGCTAGTGTGACAATATGCTTAAGGATAAGGCTCTATGCTCGAGGCTAAACAGATTTTCCTCTTCGCTTTGTGATTGGAAGACCAACATGTGATCTCCTTTCCCTCGGATTCCTGATTTACTACCTTCCCTTAATTCTTGATAAGCTTTATCGATCCTATCTCCGATGCTTCCTATATCAAAATTCTCTTCTAAATCTACTCTAGATGGTCCTGACGTTGCTCCCTGTAACGGGGCTAACTCTTCTATACTGCCCCATTGTATTGCTGGACTTGGTTCCATTATCTCCTTTTCAATGCAATCAATATAATGCTTCCACTGTCTTCTCTTTCGTTCTAATTCTTCATCTAATTCTCTTCACTTTCTCGCCTCCCATCTAATTCTTTCCTCTTCCTGTCTTATTTCCGCTGTTCTTTCCCCTGCTCTACTTTCTTCCTCTTCTCTTCGTCTTTGTATTCTTCTATCCTTTAATTTCTGTGCTTCCTCATCTTCTCTTTTCCTTACTTGTCTATCCCGTTCTTCTATTGTTCTCTTCCTGTTGTCATGCTTCCTTTGCTCCTCTGCCCTTTCTTCTTTCTTGTGTTGCTCCTCCTGATACATCTGTTCTCGCTGCTGTTTGCTTTTTCTTCTATGGTCATCTTCCTTCAATCTTTTTTCTCATTCCTTGTCTTTTCTATCCTGTTCGTCCTGATCTTCTCTTTGCCTTACTTCCTCGATGTTCTTCCCATCTAGCTTGAGCAATATCTGCCCTTCCATCATTCATTCTGTACGGGCATTACCTTGTCAGCTTTATCCTTCTCTCCTTTCCATCTCTTAATCTCTCATTCTATCTATGTCGATATATATCCGATTGCTCGCTTTTCTCCCCTTTGTCCTGTAAGATCTTAAAGACTCTTCTTTTCTCTTACTCTCTTCTGGACTATCGGCACTGCTATAAGCAGGTGGTTTGTATATTGTATTACTATACCATCTTGCCGCATTCAGTTCCTTTAAAGGATACAATCCTATGTCTCTGTACTATTGCTGTTTACTTCCGGCGAGGTAAGGGGAGCAGAAGGCTTGACACCTTCCTCCTTACACTGATTAAGCATCCACTCTTCAGGTGGCAGATCCTCCCTCTCTTCTTGGTACATCTTCCAAAGCTCTAGAATAGCTAATCTTTTTTCTAACTTCTTTCCCATGTATGCAGTGTGCAAGTATGTGGTCATGTGATGCAATACTGCTTTTGTCAGTGTTCCCCCTTGTGGCCATGGCATGAACAGTTTATCTGCTGTACCTTTCACCCATTCCGCACTATACTGTGTGAGCTTGGGCATGTGTTTTGGCAATGTCTTAAATTAATGCATCAGAGGAGTAATGTCTCCCATTGTGACATGTCTCAATTGACTGTCAATTCAATACTTATCAGTGTTTACAAAAGACCTTTATAAAAACAAAAAATATGAGCACGCTCCAACATTCGCCACTCAAAACATTTATCTCTCCAATTGTTTCTGTCTACCTCTGAATCGGCACTGATTGCTTCCCTAGATAGATAATATAACTTTTTCACCTCGTCTCAATTCTCATACAACAGTTTGTGTCGCTCTTCGACACCTTAATTTCAACACAAATACATAGACAGACAGGCAAGTGGAACCTTCGCATAAACCTTAGTGATCACTCTTAATCTCTGCCCCTAATAATACCCTGATCACAGAGTTTAGATTGTCTTTTGATGCGGACCTGTCCCGCACGTACCCTAAATTACTGGAGTGTAAGACAATCTCTTGTAAAACACCTTGGGTTAGGACTCTAGGCCCTTCTCTTCTGTCTCTCTCTTTATATACAAGCAAATCTCCCATTACCCCGTTACTTTTTCTGTTACTTTTGTTACTTTCTAAATTATCACAACACCATCCCCTCAGTTTGCCATGCCCCTTAGTCTACTCACCATTCGCTTGTTTGGCTCAAAGCCCTCGGTATCGACTTCCTCCTCCAGTCGACCACTTTCGCCTTCCATCCGCAAAGCACCTGTGAAAACCAATGAGGGATTTCATCAATGAGGTACCCTGCCCACTGTCTCGATTCTACTTGCAAGTTTTCTATTTAGCCGCTCTCCACAGGAATCCCTGCGATCTTCCGGCTAGATGGCGAAGGATGTACGATCGTCCAAAGCTCTGGAGTCTACAGGTCGATGGGTCTTCCGTGCAACCATGCGACAATGCTACCATGTGAACCCACGAATGGGCCCTTTTAAATCAGTAACATGTCATACAAGGATGGGATGCAGAATAACTCTTACACCAAATAATAAGACCCACTCAGGAAGTTTGGCAAAATGTCTCCTCCAACTGTTTTATTTTCAATTGTCTAAAACAGGGAGTTACAACAAACATCAACAGACGTTCAATCATGCTCTCAATCATTTTGCATAAAAAACACACTTATGTACTAAAAATTCATCATAAGTGACGTCATACTATGTGGCAAAGTAAGAAAACCTATGTGGGATTGTGATACGTTTAAGGGAAATATCTAAGTATACTTTCTTTAAGGGATCGGGTTGTGATTGGGTCTCTACAGCCAGGTGGGCAACTTATGCCCACCCCTAGAGCAAGTCATCCTCATCAGTTACTAGATATGCGGTACATCATTGGCTCTCAAACTATAAGGCCCTTTGTTATTTGGCCTTCTACAATTGGTTGGCACGCTTGTACCCTTCTGGAATATTCGGTTCACTAGCAGCACGTAAGCTGGTACTCCAGGTGCTGGTGGGTGCACTTGCCTGTGTCTCGCCACCCAATTAGCCCTACATCTCTCATCACTCATGCCTTCTGCCATTCAGATTGTCTTTGAACTTGGCCTTGCAAAGTATCACTGCTCCTGAGAATACAAGGGAGTATAGGCACATCCTTATCGTAGCTCAGGTCTGCACATCCACTCCTATATTCATCATTGACTCACATGACAGGAGACCGTATTTTGGCCTGTTTTGCAGCATCTAATTGTCTTGAATTAATAAACTTGGCACTCATGGTGTTCTTTCTTGCACCTTAACAAGGGCTGATTCAGCTTCTCACGTCCACTGTTCTTCAAGGATAGATAACCGGTTCTTTGCCTCTCCATCCTTTGACACCAGGCCAGACAGCTATTCTAGGCCTTTCCTCGATCTTCAGCTGTTTTCTTACTGCGACACAAAGCCCTCTGATCCTTCTTTCTTCACAGGTCTGAACTTACTAAATATGTGACACCGACGTCCAAAATTCTATATAATGGCGGCACCGCCTTAAGTCTATTCACTAAGTATAGCCAGCCTTTATGATTACTTAACCTACTTGCGTTAGAGCATCTGAGCATCTAAAACGGCTTGCATTTTCTGCAGTGCTCTTCACACGTGCAATCTTCACTCTGTAAATGAAAATCTTCTCGATTCTTTACTTTGTCATTATATTCTATGAGGTCTATGCACTTTCTTCTTCGACCATTCTTCTCAGCGCGTCACGCTTATTTCTTGTGACGTCACCAGCCTCTTTTCGGCTCCAGGCGTTAATATCCCTGCAAAAATATCGCCATACAAAAATATTGCCATATGTTTGCGGAGATATTAAGCCATGGAACCTGCGGGGGACACGCCTGCAACCCCCATTATTATTTTAATGGAGCGGGGGACAGCCCCGCAACCCCAGGTCCCAATAACCCCATAAATTATCCCCACTAATAATATCGCCTATGGCCTTACCGCACAACCATGTATATGGCGATATTATTGGTGGGGATAATATTACCTGATTCCCTCTTTTCTTCTCATCTTCATATTCCTTCGGGGATCTCCTCCAAGAGGTTTCCATCTCTGCAAGGATACATCATAAAGGGTCTTCTCCACGGATATCTTGTAGAATAGGTACCATCACTGGCGTTGCGCATGTCACAATTTCCGGCTTCCAACCTATAGGCAGAATGGGGGCGGGACTTCCTGCAGAGGCATTCAGCTGCTCCTCTACAGCAGATTGTAAATGCCTGACACCCAGAGGCACAGAACAGTTGCAACAATTAAATTCGAGCTTTGCCTCGGTTGTGAAACTGTATTTTGTTTAAGTTTAAAAGAAATACCCCTTACATATGCCTGCCTACCTCTCTGCATGGTGCATGGGTGTCGCTGACTGTTCACCGCTCATTTTCACCACACGAAAAAGCTTGGGGATACAAGGTAATGAACGGAGGGATATTTTCTCCCATTTCTAAATGGATGCCTGCAAAATAACTCACCCAAACTCCCATAGCATACGCAAAGTTATACAGGTAAATGCTAAACATATCATCATGCAATAAGGAAAAGTAAAAGGAATGTTTTATTGACATGGTCTAGGGTTTACATAATCGATTGTTTTATTCAGTAAAGAAATGGCCTTTAACCCCGTTGATGCGCCTCCCATATGCCATGCATCTACTTTAGATAGACACCGTACACGTTAGATTTTCTGTTCCATGCAAGTACCTTTATTAATTCCGGTTCCACAGGCACACCTCTTGACAGTTATAGGAGACTACATAGATAGACAGACCACTGGATCATCCACACCCTAGCCATACCCTACTCCAACTGTCACACCAGATCACTCACCCAGTTCTCCACTAACATTCCACACTGGAATTCCATTAATGCAGCCCAACATTCAGATCACTACAACATCACTTGTTTATTTTTTCACTGATTTGGTATACTTTGCTTTTTTTATTTTCAGCTCCTCGTGCTTTTGAGCTGTGCTTCTACACATAGTTGTGTTTTTTTTTACCACAAACTAAAAAGGTATCATTCTACATCTGCATACATGGATTTTATTATACATAACTTGGCCCTTTTATGAGTAATTTTGACCATGCACTTTTTTTCATTTTTTTTCAACCAGATCTTTATTAGCAAGTGTTCACATCATAGACTCAGCAACAGCACCAAGAATTATAAACAGTTCCAGTCAATAGACCAGTAGCATAACACAGGATTTGCATGTAATCATTACATTAATCTCATCTATTCCATCATTAACCGCCTCCTACTATCTCCTCCTCTTGATATAATGCCCATCCATCCCTCAAGTCTAGGTCTAATTCATTAAGCATATCTCCCATCGGCCATTGCGCCCCTCAATTATTATTATTCTTTTTCCTGTAGTATGTCCAAAATACAGAGTCCCACAGGGATATGCAATCAGCTCGCATCTTTCAAAGCATTTTCTGTAAAAGGGGCCCAAACTTTTCTAAAACATGTCATCTTGTCATGTATGATTGCTGTCATTTTCTCCATGCAAAGGAGGTCCCACAGTGCATAAGACCATTGCACAATGAAGGGCGCCTCCTTCTGCCGCCACATCTTCACAATACATCTCTTGACTCCCAGCATCATGTTTGGCCACAGCACTCCCTCCCTCCCACTGGGCGTGGCACCCCGACCCCATGTATGTTCAGCAGTACTGAGGCTAGATCAAAGGTATGCTCATCCCCCACAATCTCCCCAACCTTCAATTTCACCTCTAACCAGAAATTCTTTAACTGAGGACACCCACACCAACCGTGTTTCACTGTCCCTCCTCTCCACAATCACACAATCTCACCAGCTTAAGTGGGAAATGGATCTCCTCATTCTGGCGACCTTTTGTGGTGTGTAATGCCACCTATGCAGGAGTTTATATTGCAGTTCCTGATTCTATGTTGAGGTAAAAAGCCCTCTTGTAGCCTGTTTCCATGACCTTTCAGAAAATTGTTTGCCAGCATCTATTTCCCATTTGTCCCTTATCTACAGTTGTCCCCATACTGCTGCCCTGATTAAGAGTGTGTAGAGGGTGGAGAAAAGTCCTCTATTGATCACGTTGTCTGTTAGAACTCGTTCCCACTCTGTAAGTTCTGTATTCTCCCCTTCCCTCATTGCGGGAGCACGCGACCAATGCCTCAGCTGCTGGTACCTGAATTGGTCCCCCTCCTTTAACCCAAATGCTGTGACACATTCTGCAAATGTTTTGAGGCACTTAAGGTCATGCAGGTCCCTAAGCTCCCTCAGGCCACCCTCCGCCCATTTTGCAAACCTACTTTATTCTGTACGGAGAGGAAATACTGGATTCCAGAACACAGGTGTCCTCAGCGACAGCCACAGAGCTAAATTGTACCGCTTGTTTACACTAACTAAAATCACTAGAGCACATCTTGTTATGGGATTTTCCTTAAATCCCATGGGCCTATCCTCCCGTCTCATCCAGGGGATCTTTAACATACGCTGGCCCGCGACCGCCGAATCCATCCGCACCCAGTGCTTCATGTCACCTACCCATCCCCATTCTGCCAGCACACGCAATTCCGCTGCCGGATATAGGTCGCTACGTTTGGGCACCCACTCCCCCCTGCCATTTGGGTTTAAACGGGACATCTCTCCGAATACGCGTTTGTTACCCATTCCATACAAACCCAATGATCTCATCCTATATCCCCTTTAACACCTTTCCTGGCAGGGCAATGGGAAGGGCCTGAAACATGTACATAAGTCTAGGAAACACATTCATTTTGATAATGGCAATCCTACCCAATGAAGAAACATATAGGCCCCTTCAACGATGCAGGTTCTTCCTGATCTGGCCCAACATTTGAGGATAATTCACCTTATAGAGCGTTTGATGCTCGTAGTCACATTTATTCCCAGATACTTCACCGACGCCCCCTACCCAGCAAAACGGTGTCTGACTTTTAAGGTATTCCTCTTCTCTCAGCCCTACCGATAGATTCAGTATTTCCGATTTGGGGGAATGTACTTTAAATCTGGAGACCTTCAAGAACCTATTAGTTTCCCCCATGATCTCTGGTAGAGACTGTGTTGGGTTGATCACCATAAGCATAACATCATCGGCGAACAACACTATCTTTTGCTGCAACTTGGCCCACCTTGCTCCTTGTATTGCCCCATTGTTTCTTATGCATTGGGAAAAGGGTGCCATTACCATGGTGAACAGCAAGGGAGATAATGGGCACCCCTGCTTGGTTCCACCAGCTATGGGAAAGGGCTTAGTGAACTTGCCATTCACATTCACCCTGGCCATAGCATTCTGATAATTAGCCTGGACCATCCTAATAAAGTATGCACCCATTCCCATCCTTTGCAACAGCTCAATCACATACTTCCAGTTAACCCGGTCGAATGCCTTCTCTGCGTCTAATGCCCATAGAAGCATTGGTACCCCGGACACCACCTTCGCAGTTTTATCCACGATATGGAGTATCCTCCTAATGTAATCAAAGGTATTCCTACCCTGGATGAATCGTGATTGGTCTTGCGCTATCAGGTCAGGAAGCACCCCTTCAAGCCGTGCCGCCAGAACGTGTGTATACAACTTGGCGTCCAGGTTGATGAGTGCTATTGGCCTATAGGAGGAACATAATTGCACATCCTTGCCTGGCTTCGGGTTCAGCATGATGTGAGCCGTGTCCATAGTTTCAGAAATGTTGCCCCTTTCCTGGAATTCATTAAAGAGGTCCGTCAAAGTTTTTGCTTAACATTTTATAAAATATTGCCATAAGGCCGTCTGCCCACGGGCTCTTATGTGGCTTCAGCCTGCCTATGGCTTTCCATACCTCCTCCTTCTTTATTTTGGCCTCCAAAAATTCCCTCTGCTCATCTGATAGCTTCAGCCCGACCCAAGTCCTCAGATAGTTGTCCTGCTTCTGTTCGTTGCATGGTTCATCACTGTGTAACCCCCAAAAATGTCTTCCATCAGCCGCCTCTTGCCCCTCTCTGTTTCTACCAGCCAATACCTGTGGTCCTGCAGTCCTGTTATATAATGTTGCTGCTCTTGTACACTCAACTGTCTTGGTAAGATAGCCATGACGACTTTGTTTCCATGCTCATAAAAGGGCTGCTTACACCGTAGTATGGTACTTTCTGCTGATCTGTTGGGCAGCTGTTTCAGTTGCCCTTTCATATGCGCCAGCTGTTGAGACAAATTTGCTTCGACTGTGACTCCTTATGTGCTGCCTCCACCCTTGCCATTTCCTCTTCCAGTTCCCTCTCCTCCCTCCTCCTTGCCTCCTGCAGGCCCTTTGATATCTTAATCATGAAGTTTTTGATATGATCCTTAAACCCATCCCACCTTTCTCCTCCTGCCATCTCCAGGTCTATGATTGATTGCTGCCATGTACTTATCAATCTCACCTGTGTTCAGGATTTGGATCCCCTTATCTCTCAGGAGATAATCCTCCAACCTCCAGGCCCTATTCCGCCTACTGACGGTCACCTCCTCCCACTCCTGAGCCATGTGAGCATGGTCCAGCAGCACAATGGACCCTATATTCGGTATGCAGTGATTTTGTGGAATGGATAATAATTTATATGTGGGGTGGGATGAGCGGTTAATAGGGATGGGCAGTGGTTTGGGATGGAACTATAAACATAGGGAAACAGGGGACTTGGGAGGGGCCTCCCCCAAATAAAAATAAAAAATCTATTTTTTTCGTTATAAATGTTTAGACATTAATGCTGTTCGTTGTTTTTTATTTGTCAAAATCACATGTAATCCCTATTATCGCTGTGTTGCTCACCGCTAATATCCCGTGTGGCCAAAATTAAGTCTATCCTTGGGTATGTTTTATGTACAGCGGAATAAAAGGAGAAGTCCCTCTCCTGCGGAAGGCCTGCCCTCCACACGTCTGTCAGCCCCACCTCAGCCAGGCTTTCCCGTAACTGTTTGGACATCGCCTCCATTGCATGCCCTTGGACCCTGCTCGACCTGTCCCATCTTGGATCAAATACCAAGTTGAAATCTCCCACGACTCTCCATTGACCTTCCCCAAATGTCGGCAGCTCATCCAACCACGCATTTTAAGAATTGCTCCTGCCCCTGATTCGGCGCATATTCCGATGCCAACGTATATATCTGCCCCTTCATCTTCCCCTTTACATAACAAACCTCCCCAGGGATCCTGCCTAACCTGTACCGCTTCCAATTTTACCTCTCTCTTCAGTAGAATTGCCCCTCCTGCTTGTTTACTCTTAGCGTGTGCATAGAATTGCGTGGGATACTCCTTACAGTTTAACCTTTTTGCATTCTTCCTCCTAAAATGAGTTTTCTGCAAGCATACAACATGGTCCCTTCTCTTGCCAATGTCCCTCAACATGCCTAGCCTCTTGTTCAGCTGTTTAGCCCCCTAACATTCCAGGTCTCTAACTTCCACTTTGCCATAGCTAGGCTATTAGTTTCTGCTCCGCCTCCAAACTTCCCCACCTGACCTTTCCCTCCTCCTACATCTTCGGCACTTTCCTCCAAAAGCTGATATCACCTACTGTTAGACCTGCTCCCACTATTAACGAATTGAGTGTCCCTGGAACCGACCCCATCTCAGTCCCCCGTCCCTCCCCAACCAAGCCTCCCATACCATTCTGTCCCCTCAAAATTCCCACAAAGAACTTTTGTGGCAACTTAGTTAACAACACATTCAAACACCATGAAGCTACAGTTGTCAGTGGTGCACCTCCAAACCAGGTTTCACCACCTGTCCACCTGGCATCGACTTGGTTGAGTCCCCTTCTATCAGGAGGGAGGCTTCTCCATCCTCATTTCTTCTTGACTTTTTTGTCATCCAACCCCCTGGTTCGCTGTTGGGATTTTCTGTGCTCCTTTACTGGGGCCTTCCTCCTCCCCCTGTCCCATCCCCAGCACCATCAAACCCTCCTCCACCGTGTTTATGATCTTTTCCTCATTCCCCATCCCAATCTGCAGCTTTCCGGGAAGAGCCACCAGTATTTCATGCTCTTCCTTGCAAGCTCCTCTGTCATCGCTCTGAATGCTCTTTGTTTGGTCAGAGTTACCTACGCCAGATCATCGTATAGTTGAACCTCACTGCCCCTGATATGGGCCTTGTCTCGCCTCCTTGCAGCCATCATTATATCCTCTGATTGTCTTTGAAGCTGTGCAGTTTCACCAAGACGTCTCTCGGTCATGCTTGTGCCCACCCGGTGCATCCAGCTTCTGTGCCTGCCCATTGTCCACCAGGGCCATGAACAGTTCCATGACACATTCTTCTAGGTCTGTCCCTTTCTTCAGATCTTGGATCCTAATGTTCTCTCTCCTCGACCGGGTTTATGCCTGCTGCGAGAATTCCAGAGCTTCTCCACCACTACTGTTAGTTGGCCCTCCATGTCCAGCACCCTTTCACCCAGGTCCTCAAGGTTCTTCCTATTTGCCGCAAAGGCTTGGGACAAGTCCTTCTTGATGTGTGCCACCTCCGCCTTGATTGTTTCAGTAATGTCACCCTTGAACCTGGATAGTGCGGCATCCAAGTATTCCTTCCTTCCTTCGTCAGTTCTCCCTTTATCCTGAGAAAGGAAATGGAGTATCGACTGCTCGGTAGCTCTTACTTGTTTCTTCCCTCGACGGTTCCCAGCCTTTTCCATCTGTCCCTTCTTCTTTGATCCCATTTACATGTTGCTCCCTCGTGGGTGGTGCATTGTGTGAGGGAGTTCATCAGGATTTGATGTACCCCTGCTCAGCCGCTCTCCCTTCCCAGCTCTGGCTCCTTGCTCACCTTTCTCTATCTATGGCCTTTCATTCAGCCATGCAGTCACCGGTCACCTGCTTGAGTGCACCAATGCCTGAAGCCCCGCGACCACCACGAGAGACACAAGACCATAGCCACGGCTCCTTGGCTGCTAAGGACCTCCTCCACACCCATGTTCTGTGGTATGTTCACCCTCGTTGGGGAAGACTGATCATACAGTTCTTCCATGTCCCGAAGTGTTTTTATCAACTTTGCCCCTCCTCACCCCCCTGCTCTCACACAGCGGTGTGCCAGCAGAAGCCAGCAGAAACCGCAGCGCAGCGCTGCACATTACTGCACACCCATCGGGCGGGGGCTACTCCTCCACTCTCACGGCACTCTGATGGTCTGCCTTTGTGCAACCTCACAGCTCTGCATGGCACCTTCTTCCACTCACAGGCCCCTGCCCCGCTGTCACCTCTTTTTATTTATTATATGTATTGGTTATTTGTAAAGTGACTACACAACTAATGGTGTTTCAAGGCACCACAAAAGAAAAAAAGGGGCGGGGGCTGGGAAGAAAACAACAATAACAGTCCTACTAGGCCGTGTGTCATTCAGATTGTGCAAGTACAGTAACCAGAAGTGCAGGGGAGGGGGGGAAATGGGGGAAGGGATAATACTAGGATGAGAGGGAGGTGAGGGGCAAGAGGAGGTAGTGGGGAAGAGAGGGGGAAGAAGAGGGCATCTGGGGATAGGCAAGTGCTAAGGGGGAGGGCAGGTGGGCAAGTGCCAGAGGATGCAGCAAGTGCAGGGAGTGAGGACCACATGCAAGGAGGGGGTGGACCAGGCCTGGTAGGCATGCACACACTGCCAGGCTAGTTAGGGGAAAGGGGCCCGGAAGGGCAAGTGCAGGGTAGGGGTTGTGGGGGGGGGGGTGTCAGGAGGAAGGGTTCTGTGTTAAACTGGGCGAGGAGGGCCTGGTGCCCTATGGAGCTCAGAAGGGACCAGGCAGCCAGTCAATGTATCAGAGGGAGGCATTAGCAGGGGAGGGGGAGAGGAAAGGAAGAAGAGAAAGGGAGGGACTTAACAAGCTTGCAGAACTTGAGGAGATCCGGCTCAAGCCTGAGAGAAGCAAGGAGGCAATTCCAGATGGAGACTCCTGCCGAGGAGAGAGATCTACCCGACACTCTGCTTGGAAAAGCATCTGATCTGCAGAGAGTTGGAGCTAGAAGACTAAAGGGCTCTATACGGGAGGTATTAGGGAGAGAGAGAGTTGGATGTAGCGGGAACTTGAACTTGATCTTTGCAGCCACTGGGAGCCAGTGTAGAGATTTTAGGGCTGGAGAGATGCGATCACTGGGCCTGAGGCCAAGGATAAGTGTTGAAGCCCTTTTCTGGATTAGTTAAAGGGGAGGAGGGAGGATAAAGGCACATTAAGGAAGAGGCTGTTGCAGTAGTGCAGCCTGGAGAGGACCAAACCTCTGGAGACATTGAGTTTCTGGGGAAGGTGAGGAATGGGAGAATGCCTCTGAGGAGGTGCAACTGAAAGTGGGCCTTCTTGGCAAGGTCCACGATGTGATAGAGAAGGAAAGAGAGGAGTCAAAGATGACACCCAGGTTTTTAGCCCAACAAGAGGGTGAGGGGAGGGGACCCATGGAAGGCGGTCAGAGAGAAGGAGGGAGCAGGGGTCCCAATGAGAAGTATCTCAGATTTATTGGCAAGAAGGCAGAGATTGTTAGCAGTGCACCATGCCTGAAAAGCAGTCAGACAGTCACGAATGAGAGAGGAGGAAGAGAAGGTCGTGGAGGGAAGCTTGAAGGAGAGCTGCGTGTCGTCTGCATAACACTGGAAGTGAGGAGAGAAGGTGGAGATCAAGTGGCCTAGAGGGGCATGGTAGGTGTTGAAGACTCATGGCGAGAGAATAGAGCCCCGGGGGATGCCGCAGGTGGAGAGTGTGGAGGAGAAGAGGCAAGGGCCCAGTTGAACATGGGACAGTCAGTCAGATAAGTAGGAGGTCAGCCAGTTAAGTGCCAGGTCTGTGATGAGGGTATCACGGAGCCGATTTATAAGGGTGGTATCATTGACCGTATCAAAGGCAGAGGAAAGATCTAGATGTATGAGAACCGAAGGAGCAAGTCTTTACAGGTGTTCAGGAGAGCAGTTTCCGTGCCTCTGGCTGCTCTGAAGCCAGACTGGTGGTCAGGGCGACAACCAACAATTCAGTGTGGTGGATCAGTTGGGAGATGGCCAGCTTCTCCAAGAGTTTTCCCAGGAAGGAGGTAATGGAGATAGGGCAGGAAGGGTCAGCCGAAAGCTTTTTAAGGAGAGGGTGCACAACGGAGTGCCTGAGGGGTAATGGGAATGAGATAGGGGCAAAGGAGTGATTGCCAGGGAGGCAATGTTGTCCTTGATAGTTCTGGAGGCTCAGAGGAGCTCCTGTTTGGAGTAGACTTTCATAGAGAGGATTTGTTTAGCAACCTCATCAGTTGCAATGGGTGAGAAGGAGGAGAGAAGGAGGGAAGGGGTGCCAAAAGAGGCCAGAGGCCGGGTGAGAGAGGAGGGAGGGGAGTAGTAGAGAGTGAGGACAGGATTGTCATAAGTTTTGGATATGAAGTGGGAGGTACAGAGGGCCTGGGAAGGCAGAGGAGGAGTACAGACTGCAGTAGGATTGGCGAGTTCCTTACAGATTTTGAACAGTTTGGCCGTGTTGTTGGTGACACCAGACATGCAGGCTTTGATATGGGCCCTATTCTTACATCGGATGGAGAACCTGTATTGCCTTTGGAGCAAGCGGCAGGCCAGTCTGTCACTGGATCTGCTTGAAGCCCGCCACTTCCGTTCAGCAACTCTGCGCTTGCATTTCAGAGAGACTAGGTCGGAGTCGACCAGGTTTTCCGCTTGGAGGCAGGATTCATGTGGATCCGCATGACAGGGGCAAGGATGTCCAGGGTGTTGGAGATAGAGAGGTGAAGGATAGCAAGGGCTGTGTCCATGTGAGAGTCAGTGGCTGGAGTGGGAGGTTGAATGAAAGTTGCGGTAAAAGCAGCACTTGCACCTGCTTTATCGGTTAACCCCCTCAACTGGTAAAAGGCACTCTCCCTGTTGGTGATCACTCCCCTGTCGCATAAGGTTAGACCACTCCTGCTCAGTGCCAAGCTGTCATGTCACTTTGGGCTTCTCCTTCAACAGTCTCTCCACGAGCCCCTACTTCACTCCTCTGGCCCAGGGGACTCCTGGACGTAGTGATTCCTGCTCCTGCTCTGCTCTCACCTCGCTCCGGCTGCCTTTCAGTTTTTCCGTTGTCCTCTCGCACCGCCCGCGAGCTGTTAATGGAGCAGCTTCTCCCCCACAGCCCGTTCTGTCACATCTGCTGGCCTGCTGTTGCTTCCCCACAGCCCGTTCTGTCAATGCTGCTGGTCCGCCGTGCTGGGTCGCACCACTCCGCTCAACCAGCTGCTGCTCCTCGCTGCCGCTCACCATTCTAGGTCTTGTGGCTTCAGGCGGTACTCCTCCCCCACAGGGACCGCACCTTGTTTGCTGGTGGGATCACCGCCCGGCCCACTCCTCCTCCTGGGCCACTCCACCTCCACTGCTCTCTGTCTATGTTGGCGTGGGCCTCACTTTCCGACCCGGCACCACTCTCCGTTTCACAGACTTTCACTGAGAAGTAGTTTGGGCTGGCTGTCCCGACCTGCCCACCTCTCTCCACCTGCTCACCCGCCACCCACTCTAGACGTTTCCGTTCACTGTCACACTGCGCTCCGGACCACGGCCGCTATTCCCCGGATGCCTCTCCTGAGCACCACATATTGTCAGGGTGGACCCCCCCCAGCCAGTTTCTTCACTGATGCTCTGCACCAAACTGCTCAGCACTCTTTGGGAGTTCAGGGGTCCACTCGTCTTTCATGTGTAAGGGGATTTAGGGGTATTCACATGCCTCTAGTACTTGCCGACACAGGAGCCCTCGCTGGGCACGTCCGTTCGGCCCGCCATCTTGGCCACGCCCCTACTTTTTATTTTTTAACATGTACACTTTTATGTTCAGCACTATGTGTGTACTTGCTTCATTTCTGCCTATTATTCATTTCAGTGTATATCTGTCATGCTTTGCAATCACTGTTACATATAGCTTGTATATATTCTTTAGAATCTGCCCTGATGAAAGACCAATGGGTCCAAAATGCATTGGCCAAACGTCATCTGCCATTGTGAATTGTGGATGGTCAACAAGAAGACGTGGTCACAACTAAAAATTCACACTTACATATGACTATGGTCCTCCTTACAAGAGCAGTGGTGCACGTAAAAAGGATGGTCATGTGGTGGTAATTCTATTATCGCCACTTTACCGCAGCATTATCGTACTACCGTACTACAAGTTTGGTGGTAGGGAGGAAGATTTACCTCAAGCAAAAATTGATGGGTAAATCTTTCTCTTTACCATCAAAAATCGCCAGATTTACCACACATAAATCTGCACAACATCCCCATGCAGTACTATGGGCTCCAAACATGGAAAATTACCATTACTTGTAATCCTGTGGTAACTTCACAGGACCAAGTGGCAGCAGCGGTAATTGGGTTTGGTGGTAATTTGGAAAGATTGACCACAGAATGACCACCAAATTTCTAATTTTTTTTAGCAATCACAGAGTAGGCTGTTTGAGCATACACAGTTCTAAAGGGGTACTTCCCTAGTTTCTTACCCCATTTCGACCAACCACATTATGCAATGTGGTTTCTGGAGAGCACTTTCTAACATCGTTTATTATTTCAATTATCGAATTGAGAACCCATTCTCTACTTTAAGATTGGGCCCACTTAAATCTCGCTAATACAGATTCTGCCATTTCGTTTGCAGTGATCACGTTCAAGCGGGCACTTTAAAATACTTATATGCCCTTATAATTTCCAAGTAACAAGGTGTGAGATCAAGAACGTTCAGACCTACTGGCGCAAGGCTATGCTCGTTGTGCTTCAGATGCCATCTTGTTAATGGGTTGATTACACTGAGGAATGTGTCAGTTCCATTGAAGCTGAGAGCGAAACCAAATACAATAGTAGGAAAGAAAAGAGGTTTGCAAAAGCATGTTTCTCCTGCGCCCACTGTCATTGTGCTACGTGAGCTAAGCTGTTAATTGCAGAATGCCATCGCCACCTGAAGTTCCTGCTAATGTCGCATGACATCCAACAACAGATGTGCTTCTCTGCCTCTAAACTTCGCAAATATTTGCTTTTCGTGATGTGAATTGTTCTTGTAAAACTCAGCAGCTGATATTCCCAAGCTCGGCTGAGGATTGTTTAGAGTGGAAAACAGTCAGAGGCACCTGTGGGGGTGCATCCATAATAATGGAGATCAAGAAATACAACAGGGTGTTAATAGCCGCCGAATATCACGAGACAGCAACCCAGCAGGGAGCTAAAGCACCAAATGCCCATTGAAATGGCTAATATTATGTTATGTTATTGTGATTTAAATTATCCTGCAAACCGCTCGTCTCCAAGTGCCCTGGTGAATCTCAAAATAAAGGAGGGCATGGAAGGCTTAGTGGGATAGAGAGGGAAAGCACTAGAGAGCTTTCATGTGCTGTTGGTAGCTACAGTTCAGAAACAAATGGAAACTGTGTGCTGGGCTTGTTTTTTGCTCGTAAGAGTTAGGTGGTGTTTGTTGTATGAGTGTGTGTGGGAGGATTTGTGGTAGTTGGTTTTGTTTTCTTTAGTGTGCTTAGTTGGGTGTTGCTGAGTGTGTGCAATTTGTGATGCTTGTAGGTTTCTGCTGCAGTAGATGTATGTGTGTGTTTTGTTTGGTGTTTGACGGTTAGTATGCAGGATATTGGAACATTTCTAGTAGGGTTAGTTGGTAATATTAGTACTCTGTTCCCTTCTGTGCAGTGGTACTGTTGGTCTGTCAGGGTTCATATTCTTCTATGGTGGTTTGTGTTAAAATGCTGTGTTTTGTTGGGGCATCCAGGTTTCAGTTTGTTAGGTTTCATTTGTTTTGGGTGTTTCTCTTGTGTTGTGTTGGGTGTTTTCCTTCGACAGTGTTTCCTGTTTAGCTTGGTGAGTTAAATCGCCATGTTTGTAGCAATGAAGAGGTCTTCTGTTGTTCGTATTTCCTTCAGGAGTGAGTTACAAAGTTTTGCTGAGATGCAGGAGGATGCTGATCCACCAAATTTCTGCTTTGAGTATTGTTTTGCTTCGAGGCGAATGTTGTTGCTGGACCTTGGTGTTCGGTCTGGTTTGTAGATGGAGATTTTTCGCTGTATGAATTCTGATTCTGGGGCGTGGATTGTTCTGTGGGTTATGCAGAGTGTTTTGAAGAAAATAATTTTTTTGACTGGTAGCCAGTCTAGAGTTCTCAGCGCTGGTGTGACGTGTTCTCTCTTAGTGAGTCTTGCTGCTGCGTTCTGGAAACGCTGTTGTTTATTGGTAAGATAGTCCAGCATTCCGAGACAGATACTGTTGGCGTAGTCTATTCTTGAAATGTTGAGGTAGATGATGGAGAGTGTTTCATGTTGGAAGGTGAAGAAAGGTAGTATCTGCTTGATTGTGTGCATGTGGAATAAGCACTTCTTTATTACTACATTGGCTTGTGGTTCGAGTGTTAAGTCACTATTCATTAATATTCCAAGGTTTTTAACCACTTAGGAAGGTTCCGGCCGATTCATAGTTTTGGTAGGCGGTGAAATGTGGTGTTGGTTCGACGGGTCATTGGGCGCGATTATGATTTCAATGTTGTATGCGTATAGTTTAAGGCTGTTCATACTCATCCAATGGTTTATTTCTGTGAGGCAGTTGATAAGGGTTGGGTCTTGTTCTCCACTAGTGTTGATTTTGTAGATGACTTGTGTGTCATCTGCATATTTGTAGCAAGTGAGACTATGGGCCTCATTATGAGTCTGGCGGTAACCCTGCCGGTGATAACAGTGGGATGTTCAGAGTGTTCAAGTTCAGAGTTTAGACAGTTTTATACTTCTCTTTACTCGGATCCATCACAGGTTGAGGAAGACAAACTAACTGAGTTTTTTGGACAGAATTGAAGTTCCCTGTTTGTCTGAGGAAGGTAGAGAAACACTTGATGCTCAGATTTCAGAAATTGAAGTAGAGGATGCTATTCGTCAACTCAATTTGGGTAAGCCTCCGTGTTCAGACTGATTACCTGTGGAACTTTACTGGTCCTTTGGTTCAGTTTTAGTGCCCAGGGTGTGTACTTTATTTAATCAGTTCCTTTCTGATGGGATATTGTGTACCTCGATGCAGGAAGCGATTATTACTTTGATTCCTAAACAAGGGAAAGATTCTTCAAAATGTGTTAATTATCGGCCCATTTCGCTGTTGAATGTAGATGTAAACATGTTTGCAAAGGTTATGGCTATGAGGTTACAAAAATATATATGAGAATTGATAGGTGGTTCTCAAGTGGGTTTTATGGATAATAGGCATGGATATGATAACATTAGGACATTATTAAATATAATAGGTTTATCCCGTGAGAAGGTGGAAGAAATTTTGATGCTGAAAAAGCATTTGATTGCGTGAACTGGTCGTTTCTTAATTTTACATTACTTAAAATGGGCTTTGGTCCGCAATTCTTAAATGCAATAGGAGCATTACAGTATAATATTCCAGCAAAAATTTGGGTCAATGATGTTTTGTCTCAAGCTTTTCGGTTGTATAGGGGAACTAGACAGGGCTGTCCACTTTCACCCTTTTTATTTAATTTAGTTCTTGAGCCATTGTTGATTTACCTTAGACAGGAACATAATATTATTGGGTGGAAATTAAGGGATGCAGAGGTGAAAGTTCTGGCTTATGCTGATGATCTGCCAATGGTTCTGACAAATCCAGAGATAGGGGGGCCATTACTAAGAGATATGTTACGGGAAGTAGGGGATGTATCTGGGTATAAGGTAAATTGGGGGAAAACTGTGATCTTTCCACTTAAAATAAATCCATTACATACAAGTTTGCTAGATTGGGATTGTCATTGGGCTGAGGTTTCGGTGAAATATTTGGGTATTTATTTGGTACGGGATATTAGAAGAATGGTTGAATATAATGTGGATAAATTGAAAGAAGTGCTGGTCAAGGATGTACAACGATGGGATAGATTCCCTTTGGGCATTTGGGCTAAAATTAATGCAATAAAAATGATGTTATTGCTCAAGGTTTTATATTACATTCAGTCTCTCCCTCTTCGGTTTACCAAGAAGATACTCAAGAGTATTGATAGGCTTTTCATGGATTTCTTATGGGGAAAAGGAAATAGGCCAAAGATTCCTCGATTTATTATGATACTTAGAATTAAGGATGGGGGTTTTGGTTACCCAGAGTTGGAAAATTATTATAAGGGTTTCTTATTAAAAAAAGCATCCTATTAATTTGGGGAAAGAAAGAATTCAGATCCTTTCTGGCTTTTGATGGAACGGGAAAGATTATACCCCTTCTCTGTGGATTGTTTATATTCCTATGGAAGGATACTAAACTCTGGGACAAAATTGGAACCAATGGTAGTTTCACAATCTGCTTTAGGTTCTTGGATTAAAGGATGTGGACAGTCTTTATTTTTTTATGATTCGGTATCAATTTGGCCGAAGCCAGGCTTACAAATTGAAAATAAAATGCTCATTTGGAGAGCATGGGCCAACAAGGGTATTTTAAAGATAGGAGATGTCTGGAGGGACGGATTGATTGTTCCATTTGAGGATCTGGTTAGCTGTTATGGGCTGCACAATAGGGAGATTAGGAGATATAGATCTTTAGAGCAGTTACTGAGAGAGAGATTACAGATATTGGATACACCCTTAGACTGTATACCTCAAATCTGTGAATTGTTCACTACACCACCAGGGGTAGTTTCGACCATTTATTAAGCTGATGCCTCTACAGGAATGTGTTTTGAACTCTTGGGATGAATTGAGATTGGAATGGGAGGCAGAACTGGAAGTGGAGTTGTCTGAGGAATCCTGGAACTATGCGTGGAAAGCAGCTGTGAAAGCTAAAGTTGATTTAAACCTGAGGTACATTCATCATCGCGTTTTAGGATGTGTTTACTGGACGCCTGTGAGGATGAATAGGAGAGGTTTGGCAGATGCGGATTTATGTTGGGGGTGTAATTACTCAAGAGGGACCTTCAAGCATATGCTTTCGGAATGTAATAGAGTGTTAGATTTTTGGAAGAGTGTTCTGGATCGGGTTGATTTGGTGGTAAATGATTTATTCCCTCGAACTTTTAAGTCAGTGATATTTCTGTCAGTTGATAACAGGAGTGGAGGTATATGTGAATCCCTAGATTGGATTGATAGAGCATTGTTGATGGCTATTAAACATATAATGAAGGTGTGGAAATCTAGGAAAAAACCACAATATGAAAATTGGTTGTCAGACATGCGAACGCTTTCATGGTATGAAAAGACTGAAGCTCGGAAACATGATCGGGAGTTCGAATATGTTGAGATGTGGGGATCGTTCAATGATTTGTTTGACTAAAGTGTAGGACTTGTTCAATAGATGTGTAAATAATATCAGGGATTGGGTGGAGGGAGGGTGTTTGTTTTTTCTTTTGTGTTGTCTTTTTGGTGTCTTGTAGTTGAGATGAAAAGTGGGAGTGGGTAACTTATAGTACGATATTATGATAAGTCGTTGCGGCATGTGTTATGTAGATATTGAGTCTATGGATTATATGTGTATACACACCCACCTATATGTATGTTTATTTTTCCTTATGTTGTAATTTTATGTAAAAATAATAAATAAAGTGGGAGAAAAAATAAGTTCAGAGTGGCCGGGTGGCAAAGTGGCAAAGTTCAGAGGTGGTGAACTCAAGGTGGTGTGCTCCAAAAAGAGGCACAATCTCACAGTGGCCACGTTCCGAGTGGCAGAGCCCCACGGTAGTACAATTAAAAGTGTGTCTACTCTCACAGAGAGACAGAGCCCACAGTAGCAAAATTCAAAGTGAGAAAGAAGAGGATCACAAAGGAAGAATTTAAATGAGGCAAGGTGCAAAGATGGCAATAGAGGATGTGGAGGAACTGGTGTTAAAAGGCAACAAAGTGATAAGAACACTTCTGTATACCCCAAGGGAAGTGACGGCCAGAAGGCTCTAGCAAACAGCTTGTAGGCCGAGCACTGCAAAGCGTTATTCAGAGCTCCAGAAAGAAGGGATTATTTTGTTGTGTTAAAAGCCTGTTGACTGGCAATATGGGGGCAGTTGCTGAGGGCCCCCTGGGGCTCGAGGCCCCTTTCAACTGAAAAAGTTGGAGGGCTCTGACGCTGTCCCTGGATACTCCTCACTGGCACCTGTACTTTGATTTTAATTCCAAGAGGACTGTTATGGAAGAAGTCCACGCAAGACAGATTTAGAGGGGTTTAGATTACAGAAAAGTTTTTATCAGAAAAGGGATTATTACCTCCAAATTCCTCTTGCTTGGCCGAGGGTTTATGTGTGAGGTACCAATATCCATAACAGGAACCACTTTAAACATATTTTTGTAACTCTGCCCCTGCCCTTCCTGGGGCATAATACTCTCTCGGTCTCAGAATGCAACAGTTAAAATGTTCCTGCCCATTGGCTGAGAGCCAGGTGTGTTTCTGGGCTACAGAACTACAAGGTATATCTTCTTGGCACCCTTCTGGGCATGAGAATACGTGCTAAGGGATACTATTCCGCTTAAGAGTTAACATTGTATTTTAGAGCACTTAAATGTTACTTTGGGATGTCACGAGGAGAGGAACAGAAGTGTAGAAAACATAAGGCAGGATATATCGCACTATATCATGGAAGGGACAACAGCTTTACTCGGACCTGTGGGGCGAACGCTCGGGAATAAATGATGTGAGCCAGCAGGTATGTTAGTACACTAGAACAAAACATAATAGAAATAAAGTGTTCCTGAACTTACTGCTCGCCTCATTGAAAACGTATGTGATCATGTGGGACTAAATGACAAAGGGTTGATAGCCTCCTGGGCAGGGGAGCACAGTTGAGAAAAGATGAGTCAGCATGTAGTTTGACCGGGTCAGCGCTGTGGCCCAACAGCTTGGACCCGGAAACATACGTGATCTTGTAGGACTACATGACACACGGTTGATAGTCTCCTAGGCAGGAGAGCTCAGTTGAGAAAGGATGAGTCAGCATGTAGCCTGACCAGGTCTGTGCTGCGGCCCAACAGCTTGGACCTGATCAGCACCATGAGCCTAGGTAGGGAGTTGGGCAGGCTACGTTTATATATCTCTGCTGCTGAGAAAAGGAGCCATCATTCAGCCTGATTGGGTTGGCATCTCACGAGAAATACCTTGCATGGGCCAAGGTCAGGAGGAGGGCAGGAGGAGCAGATGGGCTTTTGTGGTCGGCGCACTGCGGTGCTGCATCTCCCCCCAGTACGCCCATAAAGGAAGGAATATCAAGGGGATTGGAGATAGGCAGCCATGTTGGATGGGCACTCTGTGCATGCACCAGCATGCCATAGGTGTCTATGAGACTATGCCGATGCTGGTACTTTCTTGCATTCCTGGAAGACAGAGCAAAGATTTGCAGCTTTGAGCTCTGCCAGATACACTCAAAAGCGAAAGCATGCAGAGGACACAGTGTGACAGAAATCCATCAATGAGGGTGGGAATCCTGAGATTTCTTTAATTTTTAATTATAAATGATGCGAGTAATTGAAAGTGAGATCTGCGAATCCGACCCCACTTTCATAATGCCTCATATCAAAAAGTATAGTGCCCCATGAACCTTTTACTGTGACTGTCTTCTGACATCCCCAGAAGCTGCCCTGAAGTGGCAACAAGGCAGGTTCAAAGATCAGATGTCCTTTCAAACAGAGGTGGCTTTTTAGCTGTATGCACCTCTGGTTCAAAATATCATAATTGTGTACCCCCAAACCTCCAAACAAGAATGGAAATGCTTTCTTTTTCTCGAGCATTTCACAGAGATAGGCCCTTTAATGGCCCGTCTCAGTGAAAAGCACTCCCAGCAATTGGTTGAACAGCGCATCTTTGTGAGACTGTCCAGCCCCTCCTGAAATGTGCAGGTCACCTTTGAGAATAAGATGAACTGCGCACTTCAGCAACGAGCACAAATGAAAAAAATGCATCCTCTGGGTGTTTTTCATTTGTGCTAATTTTTGAGAATCTGACGCATTGACTCAAGTGGAGCTCTTGCCAAACCTCTCCTACGACAGGGTTAACGCTTTTGCATTAGCCATGGGAGTAGTGGTGGCCAGTTGGGGGTATTGCACTTAAAAGGGAAGTTCTCTCAGGAATTGTATTGGCCCAATGGATAGGGTATGTATTTTTGTGCACATATTGATTTATCAGATATTTTTTTCCAATGCATTTTTCCTTTGATTTTCTGACATTTACGCATGTCAACCTTATGGGTGGGAAACCACAATTTTCAGATAATCTTATCCGTTGATCCATCACCCTAAGTTCCATTGCCCTCAAAGAAGTAAATCAGATCACCCGCCTCTTAAATTGACATCGACATGTCAAACCGATATGCTCATGACATTGGTGCACAGCATAGCCAAACGTACCCTGTCATCAACAACATCATCACGTTACCTAAAGCAGAACCTGGAAGATCAACACACATGCACGCACATATGAAGCACAGTAAAAGTTTTCTCTCTTTCCCCAAGAAGAAGAAAACAATGTACACATTTCAATTAATACTTATGGTCTGGAATTTACCAAGTCATTATATTTCTTAATTCAACAGGGAAAAAAGGTGGAATACATCCAGCGAAACATTCACACTTTTGGTGCACACAGTCAGGCGAAGAATAAAATGTTTACTACTAGCCATAGTTCGTATTTTTGGGTCGATTGTCACATTCCATACAATGTTTCTGATTCCATTCATTGATGGCTGGTACATGAATTGTGAAAGTCAAAGTTCTGTGTAGTAAAATATAATTCAATTGTGTTCCATCATCAAGAAAAAAATGTTTCGTTACACATTGACAAGAAAAGGTTGATATTTGCATGTCTTCATTGAGTAAACACTGGCATGTTGCTTCAAATGACTGGGACCACAATGGGCAATTGGACAGGTTGATCATCCCAGAAGATAGTAATCATTGTTCCGTTTGTGATGGCAAAATTCCAGTTCTGGTTGGAAAACCAATCGACGGGCAGATGATTGCCACGAAATAAGTACATCTTGATGACATAACAATGTAAATTTGAGAAATAGAAAACATATTTTAATACCTATTGGCAACACATTTCAATATATTTCAATACAAAATTAATTTTTCTGTAGTTGTTATACTTCAATTAAATAAATGGGCTGTCTTTGCGTCAACTTGACTATCAAAGTGGCACATTGTTTCTCATCAAGCAAACATTTGCATACATATTATTGTAATACCATCAATTTTGCTGGCCTGATTTGTAAAGTTTCCATTTTATCACTGAGAAATGAAGCTCGTCCTCAATCAACAGATCTTACGAATAGAAACTTGATATTCATCGGTTCAGTTTATTTCAATTGCATCTTATCTTTTCTTTGATGTTACTTGCTACATTTTATCCTAACAATTTTTACTACAAGCGATTCAGGGACAAATTACAAAGCGACCCTGTATTGTGTGCACACATTTACAAGGTCAAGCTAGATTCCATTTTTGGCTTTAGTGCAGAATAGAAAAATGCTATGTTGGTATTACAATAGTATGCTCTACAGGAAAAATATGAAAATATTTGTACTCTTCAAAATCACATAAGATATTGTTTCAATGTTACTATAAATATACATATTCTTAATTAAACCAAGTGTAATTATTATTATTTTATCAAACAGGACTATATGCGTACACAGGAGTGCTCTGGTTTTTCATCTGGTCAGCCACTTTCACAATACAAATATATTATTACTTGTTTTCACTGTCAATTTAATTTGGGTAAAATTAATAAAGACAAACTTTTTTAAAACCCAATTGAAATAGTGTCCTATGCTAACAACTAGAATTTGATAAGATGCTTGCTGTGCTTTGAATAAAATAGTAACGGTTCACATTATACCCCAACTACCTCCACCCAATCGTCAGGTGCAGGCCCGGTTTGCCGTGATGGCATCATCGCTATGGAAAAGGCCAGAATCCAACGGGAGGAGAATGCACTTACGTGCTGATACCTCAGCACCAAAAGGTGCACAGAACAGTCTTTCTGCTCTGCCTGTTGGGGCTAGGGGATCCCATGTTATGTTATGTTATTTTAAGTTGCATGTGTATAGTGCCAACTGCCATTGGTATGGCCTTGAAGCGCTAGGCAGAGGAACACCCTTCGGAGGATCGTAGTCGAAGATGTGAGATATGAAGGAATGATTTATAAAGTGCATATGTGCATTTCTTGTTTCACAAAGGTATGTAGGGAGTGGCTAGGTCCTAATAGCAGCCCATAGATGTCACATGTGAGAATGGTTACCATGACTGATTGTCAGGGGAGCAGGAGAGTCAGGACACTGATTATGTGAAGAGTTGGACCAGATTTTTTCATGGAACCCAATTGTATTCTATTTTTGGTGGTGATGTGTGTTTGGGTAGGTGAAGTCGAACAGATTTTAAAACAGATGTATGGAGGTGGGTGAGCTGTGCCCGGGCAGGATCTAGCTATGCTCCATTGTGATGGAGTGCTTGACGTTCCAGCAAAGCAAGAAAGACACCCAGTTAAATAAGGACTTGCAGAAAATATATTAAGGCCTGACTGAGATGCCGTCCATGGAGGGCACGTCCCCCCTTGTTGACTCCTCAGGTGCCCCCGCATTCCTGTCAGGCGTGGGTAATCATTTGCCTAGGAGATCCTCTAAGTCTGTGAGGATGCTGAAGGGAAGAGCCAGGTTTGGAAGGTGAGGTGATACTCAAGGCGGGGGTCATTCTGGGGCGACTGCAAGTGTGGAAAACCATACAGCAGCAAATTCAATTGTGAGACCCACGCCATGGAACCTAAGCGAAGACGATGCAAGTTTTGCAGTTCAAACAACACTAAAATTCAATTGTAAGATCCACGTCCTGGACACTAGGCAAGGAAAATGCAAGCATGGCCTTGCAGAACAACAACAAAAAACCAAATGTGAGACACAAACCCAGTAGGAAGATTCAGAAGAGCAATCTCGCTGTGGATGCCAGCCCAGCAATGCAAGTGCATGAAGCACAAACATTGGCTTTTGGGGTTGGAATTCTTGATGATAGTCTTGGAGGATGCCAGGTATAGGGCTTGTACCTTTGGTGGTGGGGAGGCATAATTTGAGCTAGGGCCTTGTGCCCTGGCTCTTGGCAGTGTTGGGTCATTTGAGTTTGTACTTTGGGGCTTTACTTAAGATATTGTGACTCTATCAACCATATAATGGCATTATTGTTGTATTTGAGGCAAGACTTGGCATATTATAGCAGGCTATACTATAAATTGTCACAAGTCACTCCCCTTCTCACCTGTTTCTCTTTGCTTTCGACCTTCTTGGATGTGTTCTTTCGCACGGGCCGGGATTTATACAGGCCCGTGTGGAGGTCTTCAGATTCCAGCATGAGGATTGCAAGCAATGTTCCCTCTAATTATTTTTCTCTATGTGCGGAACTGGTTTGCTGTTGTGCGCATATTCTTTTCCATGTGCACAACTGACTAATGAGGTAAGCCACTTTGTGAGCATGCGTATTTAGTGAACTACCGTCGCAGAAGAGAGTTTGGAAAGGAATTTCGTCTTCCCAGCCACTGAAATTCTTGACAAATCTTACAACACTTTTTACAAACACATAGGCTAAAATGGAATATGTCATATGTGATTAAACAGAAAACTCATCAACCAGTCCATGACTTCAACATCTGCCACAGTACCTTGCAAACATTTTATGCCACTGGAATATGACTCATGTGTAATACAAAACACAAATATCTCTCGTTATAAACTGATGTAGCCGTCAAGAAATTCAGACAGAATAGAGCATGTACTGATGGATTAATGGCAATTAAAAGCAACGTGTCAAAAACATGCTGATAGGAGTTCAAGTGCCACTTTAATGAAGTAATTCAAGGTCCGGGAGAACATGCCTCTAATTATTTGTGTAAGGATGATAATTGAATCAGACTAACTGCTCCTCAGAATATGATTGATCAAATATTCCTGTGCCTCTGCTTACTATCCACATTATGTTGTCCTTTGGGTAGTGATAACACCAGCCTTACAGCTAAGAAACATAAACATCATCCATTTGTACTCCCTAAATATGAAAATGTGCCCAACAAAAACGAGAAACGATAAACATTTTGTTGGTTCAACCCACAAAGCTCCACTGATATTTTTTTTAATTAGTGACCAGTAGAGCAGTGGTATAGGAAGGAACTCTAATAATATTAATGCCTGAAATCAACAGGAATTTTAAGGGGAAGAACCACTTTTAATACGCAGAAAGTATCCCTACTGGCTAAGCTAATTACTTTTTTACACCCTGAAAAATCATTTGACTCCAAGTAGGGAGCAAAATCTCATTAGAGCCTTGCTTGTAACCCTGACACAGAAAGTGAAATGACAGGGAACACAATGTAGTCTATAGTTTTGCCCACCCTTCCGCACCAGAGCATAGACAAATTAAACAAGAGCTTTACTGAGGTTTATAATGGATCCCTATGTAAGAAAATCATATATATATATATATATATATATATATATATATATATATATATATATATATATATATATATATATATATATATATATATATATATATATATATATATATATATATATATATATATATATATATATATATATATATATATATGTCTTTTAGGTTAATGGCATCAAAGCTCAAGAGAGAACAGATCGAGTCCCTTCATCTGTAACTATGGATCCCTCTTCTGTAATTCTTTGTTATGAGTTAAGTAAGATGCAGGGAGATGCTAGAGACAATACAGAGCACATGGTTATATTCAAAACACCTCGGCAGCTGAGCATAGAAAGGAAAAGAAGGTACTGCTCTCTAGACGGGAACTACCATTTCCTATCCTCTAGCAAGACAGCAAGAAGGAGCCTATGGATATTGACATCAGATAGAGCCATGAATCTAGCCAAAGAGAAACTCAGTGAGGAATGAATCGGGGAAATGCTCCCTTTTCCAACACGTTTCCTTTAGTGTGCTGCCGAAACTTCTGACTTGTTTTTTGAAATGTGCTGCTTTGTTCATCACCCGCAAGGAGTGATGACCTGTGCTTTTCCGCCCATATCATTCCCCGGCCCCTGTGCTTGCCTCTAATACTAGTTGATAGGGCACTGTGAAAAGTGAGGAATTGTAGCAGTAAACACTCACTGAGATATTTGCCGACCCACAATACTTTGCAAGCAAGGCATGACTATTTGAAGCATACCCCACCCTTATATCATTGTTTAGGATTACACAGTGCTCAGTGAAACTGTTTTTGCATAGCAGCGTGTTACCATATAATGTGTGACGGTCTATGCCCAAAGGAATTCTGAACACTTGGAAATGAGGCAGATTGTGTGAAAAGAATTCTCATGTCTGAATATCCAGTTCCTTGATACCAGAGGTGTTGCTAGGTCTGGAAAAGATCCTGAGCTATGCTAATTTTGGGACTGTCGGGACTGGGGGCTAGCTAGCCTTTTTGGTTGTAACCCCTGAGCTTCTATCCGGGGTTACAACCAAAAGACCCATGGCTATTGCCCCCTCAGCCCCCTCCTAACAACGCCTCTGCTTGATACTATGGACGAGTAATCCCAGGCATAGTCAATACCCATTATCCCTTCTAGGCAAAGTAAATGATATTGCATTGTTGCTCTCTACTTGTAGGGTAATGTTAGTAATGCTAAAGTAGGAGACGCTAAGCTTCACATTTGTCTTGTCAAAATCCTTAAAGGGCAAATTCATATTTTAGTTTTATAATGTGTTAACTTGCAAGGATGCCACTTCAAAGCATTTGCGTGACATATGTATAAAGAAAAGGAGGTATGGGATAAAGTTACACATCCAGGTAGCCTGCTTACTTACAGTCAGTATGAGATATTTGAGTTGGTAGTTCGATTGTATCATGTGGAGTAAGGCACAATGAGTAACAGAAATTCTGGCACGTGAACGTTATTCATATTATTCATATCATTCATATTACAAAAAACATAAAAGAAGTGGATGTAGGTACGCATCTGCTAACCTTTTGCAGAGTCAAGGTTGTCCGGTACTATCTTAATGTGTTCTGTGGCAGAAGTTAGAGACATAAGCTCACAGTGTGGTAGAATCAAGTTTAGGAGTCATAGGTGGGGTGGGAACATTATTTGGTTAATGTGTGCAGGCATATCTTGGTTAGATTCTTCTGTTCATGGAGCCAGTTTTTCATATTAGTATTTAACCTCTTATGTGTGTATTTTGTTGTTAGGGATTTTAGGTGTTTACGGTCACGCTTGCATAGTAGTGTAATGCAAATTAGCAGAATATCAAGACTATTTGCTTATTTTAAAAGAAAGCTAATTTCAATTAATTGCTGTGGCTTGTGCTTTATTAAATATATTTGAATAGGTGAGAATTGTCTGTGTGCGCTGCTAAAAATCTTCTGAGTGGCACCCAGAAGGAAGCTGTGCAAGCGCACATGCACACAGCTTAGAGGGAACACTGATTGCAAGTCCTACACCAAGTAGCGTTCAAATATCCAGGACCGAGAACCAGGAAGGAAACAGTATCCTAAATCGGAGGCAGGGAATGCTGTGACCCGAGCACAGGAGAAATCCCGGAAGAAAAGCACGGAAGAGGGTACTTCAAGGAAAGGGAATGGAAAAAGGAGTGCAATCAGGGAAATGGGAAAACGGGACTCGGAAGGAGGCCCGAGCGAACTCCGGCAACACGCGTCTGACTACACTAAGCGGTTCGGATAGAATGAACATTCTTCTGATGGGAATCACTGCTGAAGGCTCAGTGTCAATGGCACAATCCACAGGTCTGTGGGGTGGAAGAGACTGAACAATAGCTGTTGAGAACACATCTGAGTATGCCTGGTAAGCCTGGGGGATCCGGATAATGTTGGAGACAGTTACTGGGAATTGCTGGGTTTCTTGGGAGTCTTCTAAGGAACTTGGTACGATGGTGGGTGACAAACAATGGGACATACAATGTTCTGAACCAAGAAACAAGGAGCCGCTGCCCAATTGATGTAGGGGTTGTGTTTCTGCAGCCAGGACATGCCTAGAACCATGGGATAGTGGGCAGATCTTATGATGTCAAATCTAATCCTCTCTTCCCGAACGCCGAGGTGGAGCAATAAAGCACTCTCTCACAAGGTGTTTATCAGAGGCACAGTACATGCACAGTCCGGTATGAATCCGACGCATCCTTTCTTGTGGGGTAATGGGTCCTCGGAAGGCTCCTAGTTGCATGGGTTCTGGGTCCGGGGTTGGAGATGCAGCGGTTTCTGGTTTGTATGGGTAGTCCGTAGCAGCCTTTTGGGATGTTGGCTTAGACTTACTTTTCTCTGCCTTTCTTTCCTGGATCCGGAAATCAATTTGTAGGGAGAGGTCCACGAGAGCTTAGAAGGAGCTTGGGCCGCCTACCCTGGCTAACTCGTCCTTTAGCTCTTCATTTAGGCCTCTTCGAAAGAGGGTGAAGCTGGCTTCTTGGGACCAATCGGCCTCTTTTACTAATTGTTTAAAGCGGGTCACATACGTGAGCATATCCTGGGAACCTTGTTGAAATTCAAGAAGTCTTTCTTGAGCACTGTAAACAAGTTCTGGGCGATCAAACATGGCCTTTAGAGCTTCCTTAAACCCATCATAATCATCCAGGAGTGCGTCGCCCGTATTGACTAGGGGGGTTGCCCAGGTCAGGGCATTGCCCGTGAGATGTGATATCATGAATCCCACCTTTGCTCTTGGGGTGGAAAAGTAGTATGGCTTGAAGGTAAAATGTACCAAACATGAATCAAGGAAGGCACGGAGGGTTTTTGAAGAGCCATCGTATTTGTCCACTACTGCTCCCCACAAGACACTTTCTTTGGCTGCAGAGTCACGAGATAAGACTAACTGCTTTAATGCAGCGTTCTCTGCCTTAAGGTTCTAGGCTTCAGTGGCTAGTTCCTGCATACCTCGCACGAGGTCTTGAACCGCGGCTTCCATCTTTGTATTTGTATCGGGTTTAAGGCGTCTCAATCTGTCACAAGTCTCTCCCCTTCTCACCTGTTTCTCTTTGCTCTTTGGATGTGTTCTTTCGCATGGTCCAGGATATATACAGGCCCGTGTGCAGGACTTTGGATTCCAGCGTGAGGATTTCAAGTCCTACACCAAGTAGCGTTCAAATATCCAGGACTGGGAACCAGGAAGGAAACAGTATCCTAACTCGGAGGCATGGAACGCCCTGACTAGAGCACAGGAGAAATCCAGTAAGAAAAGCACGTAAGAGGGTAGTTCAAGGAAAGGGAATGGAAAAAGGAGTGTAATCAGGGAAATGGGAAAACGGGACTCGGAAGGAGGCCCCGAGCGAACTCCGGCAACACATGTCTGACTACACTAAGCGGTAGCGTTGAGACGCGCAGAGCCGCAGGGGCGTGACTGTTTTGTAGGAGTTGAACGTAGCGCAAAAATGCTGGTAAGCTGTGTTTCGTATTCAACGGCCATGTTGCAAGGATCACGGAATTCAGCCCTCTATGGGTCAGGGATCACGATGTCCAGAACGGACGTAATCGGCGGTTCATGACACCATGTTTAGGGGGAGACTGCTCTATCGAGTAACAGAGTTGGCAAAACATGTGGGTAGATCACCAGACTTGTGGATAGATATATAGACAGATGTATAGAGCGTGATGGATAGATAAATATGTAGACCTAGTGATATGCATAGAGATAGATGGATACAAACAAATGGATAGAGGGATATTTTTTATTTTTTTTTATTTTTATTGGTTTGTTACCAACCTTTAAAAAAGAAAAAACAACCAACAGAAAAATACAGAAATGCACCACAAAGTTTACTTATAAAAGGGAAGGTAATGCACATGTTAAGGCTAGAAGCAAAATTATGAAGAAAGCCCAAACTGAAAATCGCCTTATCACAGATACACTGCTTTTAACTGTTAATAAATAAATCAGAAGGCTTTATCGTTTATATTTCGAGTTCAGCTTCTGCTTTTAGCAATTTTTTTCCCATTGATTCTAGGAAAAACGTTAGTTCAATTAAAAAAAAATTATTATTTGTTTGTTTTTGGTAGCAAAAATGTATTTACACCTTTACAAATTATACATATCATATAAAAATAACAATACGTGTAAAATTTGTCAAAACTAATCATTACATAAACAAATAAAACATATTAGAACACTTAGACATATTATCAATCCATATGAAGACATACGACAGGACGTACAAGGGAACAGCCCTCTGCCAACTTTCTATAATCCCACAAAACTATATGCAAAAGATGTGCCTAATAAAATCAATCACCACCAAATACAGCAGAGCGAACACATCAAGAACAATCAAATGGTAAAAATGTTTCGCCATGACAAATTAATTAGAAGGAAAAGAAACCAAAGACTGCCCACTCAAGATGGCCCTATTGAGTGGTAACAACTGCTCCTCAATCATTACAACAAGTCTAACAGTTGCTAGGATGATGGAGTTTGTGTTTCCCTGCATGCATCTAAGCCAAACTAGATGACATTCAAATGAAGAATATGAGGTCAAAAATGCATCCAAGCAGCATCGCCTATGCTTGAGAAAGAAGTTGCAGTACATAAAGAGATGTTCCAAAGTCTCGCTCTCAAAAATATTTAAGCAAAATCTGCAACCCTGCCACTTCACCAGATCCCTATAGCAAAGCCAGTTCCTGATCCGGGCGCCCATGTGGATAAGGTCCATGATCGTCTTGCAGCTTTGTCAGGGAAGCATAGTAAATAAGGCAGCCGAGGTGTAACTGCATGCCTAAATGTAGCATAAGTGGTAAAGGAGGAGTAACCTCCGATCTGAACCGAATTACATGCCCTGGAGTTTTTGAAGAAGCGGGTTTTAACTTTCATTGGAGTGTTAATCAAATCCTCCTGCGTCATATTCAATTATGATAAAGTGGCATTTATGAGATCTTTCACTTCAGAGATCGACATAGGACATATATCGGCCAGCATTGTCTGAAAGTCCTCATAAAGTGAGTTTAGAGGAGGAGAGATCATTTTAGAAAAGGCATTTACCATCCGCCAAAGATATTTGTCCGCTAAAGGATATAAACCTAATTCATGTATAATAATGGCATTAGGTAAATATCCTGGTAGCCCTAGAATTGTCTTCCAAAGTTTCCCTTGTAAAAGGTTTAAGAGGGGCCCCAACTTCAAAATGCACATGTCCACTGCATAAAGAAGAATGGGCTCTACTTTCATGGTGTAATATTGTATGAGAGGCAGGAGGGAGTATCTGCACTATTTTAAGAAAATAATTCTCATTTGGGCCAACAGAGGGTTAAACTTTGCGTTCAACACTGTGCACCAAGTGCCAATAGACGTCGTGTTCGATAGGTGATAACCCAGATAGGTAATCTCTTCTTTCCTCAAAATAGGTTGGGCATTGATAGTAAAATTAAATCTGGGTAGGTTTTTTTTGGCTGTGAAGACCATTATGTGTGATTTGACTGAATTAATGGTCATATTATTCGGCATACAATATTCATAGAATGCATTTAGTTTATTTTGAAGTCCAAAAGGCACTCTATCGAACAGGATAACGTCATCCACAAATGCCAACCAGTGGAGCCGCATGGTACCCAATGTTGCCGGAAAAGAATTTGAGCCCTGCCAGATTTGATCAATGTCGGCGAGGTAAAGATTGAATAACACCGCGGCCAAGTTACAGCCCTGTTTCACGCCTATACACGTAGGGATGTTGTCCGTTAGTAACCCTTCAGCGTTGATACGGACCTGGTACGAGGTGTTTTGATGTAGCGCAGCAATTAAAGCTACCAAGGTGGAAGGGATGCCATATGCCAACATCTTCTGCCAAAGCCGAGTGCGAAGTACATTGTCGAATGCAGCTGAAAGATCTAATGCTGCCATATAGATGGTACCGTTAGATTTAGAGTGTGCAATCCGAAGGAGATGGGCTAGAATCGAAGCATTTAATTGTGTGCCCATTGCCTTCCGAAAACCAACCTGGGCTTTTGAGAGAATATTTAGCACACTTATGTGAGTTTCCAACTCAAGCAGAATCAGTCGTGCAAAGATTTTCGCAGCTGTGTCTATAAGGGCGATAGGCCTAAAGTTTACAGGATTACTTATGGCGCCCTTTTTGTGTATAGGAATTATGATAGCCGTTAGCCATGATTTTGGAATAATGCCAGATTGATAGATCAGCTGGTAGCGTGGAAAAGGGTACCTAGCCCAAAAATGGGGGTTGTCCTTAAAAACACCGGGGGGCAACCCGTCAGGACCAGCTGCTTTTGAGAATTTCAGTTGGGAAATTGCCCATATGATGTCTTTCAATTCCCATGGACAAACCCTTGGAAAAGACAATTTCATGTGGGCACTTTCTGATTTAGCATGGATGGCTGGCAAGGCATATTTTTGGCAAAAAAACTTCTCCCATTCTGGGCCCAAAATGGTAGCCTCTGAGAGAGTGTCTGCCTTACCAGACAGATTTCTTAAAATGGCCCATAGCTCCCGAGTTTTATTTTTACACAACAAGCCGATCATATGTTGATTGGCTAAGGTATAGGCAGCCTGACGTAGAGACTTTATTTGCTGCTTGAAGCGAGCAGCAATATGATTTTTTTCTCGATGGTACTGGAACAGGCTGGTAAACTGAGTTCTTAAGGTATGAAGATCGCGATTTTTTTGCGTTTTTAAGATCGCGATCTGCTTCAAATTTAGATGAGTATCCAAGGGATTACCCTTTACCAAATAATCTTTCACTAAGGATAACAAATGCATATGAATCATTTTGATGTTGATTTCATTGATTGTTTCCACGTTACCCTGCGAGAGGGAGTCATCCTGACACACTAGGAGGTCCCTATTCACCAGGAACACCAGTTTCCTACAAACTGCGGGATGCCATTTGACAGAGATAGTATTCCTGTCACATTCGGTCAGGGAGGCTGGAGCCGAGGCTATATAGGCATCACACCCAATATGAAGTCGCGAGAACAGCATGTGGTGGTCACTTAGCGCCAAATCTAAGATTAAGATTGGGTCAAGCAAACCAGAGCACACTCTCGAAGCGAGTAAATAATCAATAAGGGATGAAGCTGAACCTCGGCACCAGGAAGTAAGGATGGATTGAGGCGCCAATTGAATTGGATAAATGCCCCATGTTTCAAAGAAACTAACCAGCTGCTGCCCTCTATGTGAGGCTAGCTCTGCATAGGACGAGGAGGAAGAGGAGGAACGTAAAACATTAGTAAGTTGCAGATAGGAATTCAAATCGCCTCCAATCACAATTTCGTGATTGGGACAAAGAACAGAGGCATGGCCCAAAATCCGATCCAAAACCTCCAAGATCAAGTTCAAGGGAACTGCCTTGGGATTCCAATACATGGACAGTAGGAGCAAGTACTGGACCCTAGAATGTTCAAGCGACAACTCCACCAAGATGCAAGAGTCAGAAGTGGCCAATATTGAAGCCACTGCTTTTAGGCCACTATTAATAAGAACAGCAATACCTCCGGAGGGGCGGCCTGCAAGGATACGACGAGCCGGAACAGAAAAACAGGAGTATCCGTCTAGTGCAATATCACTTAAAGCCATCGTTTCCTGAAGGAATAAGATGTCTGGTTTCTTATCAGGCTCAACCCGGTTATACCATTCTGCGAGGTTGCCTAGGCCACAGCAGTTCCAGGAGGCAACGGTCAAAGTGGCCGATTATGAGCCAGGAGTAGGCCCCTTAATGGCAACAGCCACTTTTAACAGGGGTTCCAGCCAGGATAGATCACTAAGTGCTTGCGTCAACGAAGCCAGTTGGTTGGAAAGTTGGTTAACATGGAATTCAGAAAAATCCGTGGCTGGGACTACTGAGCATACTGGCGGGGGGGGGACCCAGTCGAGAAAAGCCCATGCACTGTCCATGTCCCAAAACAAACTGGGTGTAAGACCGATAGAGTGAAAGTCATCAGCAAATTCCAGAAGCATTTTAGATATGATTGACGATTGCACTCTGCAGAGGACACTGTAGTTGTTATGAGCCGCTAATTTGACCCAGTCAAGGTCCTTAGATGAAAGATTCCTTATGGCAGGGATCTGAAAAAAGGAATTCATCAAGAATGGTCTATTTATTCGAACTGGGCCATTTATCTCCGGATTGCTAGTCCAACCAAGAATTAATTTCATGTCCTTGGGCCTTTGCGTAAAGGACAAAGCATCGGGAGTAGGCACTCCAGGGGATTTTTGAAGGGAGGGCCCATCCTCCACAATGGAAGGCCGCATCAGTGGCAGAGGAGAAGGAGCAACTTCCGGATAGAAAGCAGGGATGACCCGGTCTTGAGCTACTCCAACGACAGATGCCGGAGGACCAGAATCTATTTCCAGACCACCAGAAGTCCCTTCCATAGGTAATGAGACGCTTTGTGGGCTCACAACAGCAGCCGCTGTAATGTCAGCTGGCAGCCAAATACACACTTTTTTGGATTCAATATTAGGAAAGAAGCAATGGAGCTGAGATTGCAGCTTGGCCGGGGGGGTCCTTAGAGGGCCACGAGGGGCAAACTGGATATTACCGCTTTTCATGGCTGCAATCTGTAAATGCTTCCTGCTTTCCTCATCGAGGTCACCTAAATCCAATCCAAGATCACCATGGCTGACACTATTGGTGAGATTTGAATTAGGCTCAGAGGGTAATTGCGCATATTTAGAAGTTGGTGCTTTAAAGGCGACTTTCTTCTGAGTAGCCTTTGTCTAGTTTAAACGTTTTTGGGCTCTTAAGAAGGACTTCCTTGCTTTACGAGAAACAAAGTGCCTTCCTTCGTGCACTACAGGACCCTCCTCAGAGTCCAGGGGCAATACGGCAACCAGCGATGGTGGACTAGCCTGGTCATCGATGAGATCAGTCAAAGGAGAGGGGCTGTCCGGCGGGATGGCCGTCCCATCAACAACTTCAATTCTCTCTCCTAAGCAGTCTGTTGGATCCAACTGATGCTGGGTGACAGCAAGCTTATATAAAAGATGCTCCACCTGTAGCAGACGATCGTGCTGGAGTTTGAGGACCTCCACCAGATCAGTAGCCTCCGAGTTGCTATGCTCCAAGTGGGCCCACTTATCCCCTTGCACGACCTGAGAGTAAGATCTCTGAGGAGGATCTATAGAGCAAAACGCTGGTTCAGTTTGAGAGCCTTGTGAACAAATCAAGGTAATAGTCGGAGACTGCATTAGAGTAAATGGAACATTCACCAGCATTTTTTCAAATTGTGCCAAGAAAAAAGGTCTAGATTGTTCTTCCGCTAAAATGAAGCCTTCCAATCTAGCCATCTTATATTTAATATGGGAGAGTGAAGACTGCATCTCCCTTATTGAGTAGTGTGTAAGCTCATGTCCCTTGTCCAACAAATTAAGTATACGCGAGATAACAGGGAAATTGAAAGGTTCGTTGGGCTGAGTGGTGGAACAATAATCTTCGGGGGTAGACGCCGATCTAACATCCCCCTTTGGGGCAGGGAGGTCGACGTCTTCATTTCCCAGAGAAAAAGGGTCCACACCGCCTGGCAGAAAGAATCCTAATGGCAATCCCTCGTCTGCATGAATATTGTCATAAAGAGCGGATGCGCCCCCTTCCAGACCCCTACATGGGGTAACCAACGGATTTCCATGACCGGCAGATTGAGGTGTCTGAGATACAGGGAAGGCCTCGAAGGGCATGCAGAGGGGAACAGTTTAATTCATGTGCGTGCGTATCTGCATCACCCGCCTCCCCAACAATGTCATTGGCTTCCTGAATTGAAAAAGTTGACACTGCCAAAGCAGAGGGAGTGCCAGGAGGAAATAAAGGCTTAACAGAAGGTGGTGGTACCAAGGAGTCAAGCTCATGGTTCCCATCTTGGACCCACCCAACAACCCTTTCCTCCGATGAGCTCGGCATAGATAGAAGAGACTTTTTGGTGGAAGGAGATGGGAGGAGGGTAGTGTTTTGGGGATTTTTAACTGTCCGTAGTACAATTTCCTGAGGTGATGAGCCAGTTTTGGAACCACTTCTTAAAATTGGGCTCATGCTCAACAGCTATACTCGCCCCAGAGCTAAAGGGTAGAGCAACCCCCCCTATATGAAGACAATTGCAATACCAAATGCCAGAAGGACAAAAGGAAACACTACCCTGTGCCACAAATACAATGAGGCTATAACAACCCCCCTATCTTTGCCAAGACACAGGGTTACACCGGAGGTTATACTTGATATCAGCACACAAAATATACTAGGATGAATTGAGCTGATGGACATTTACATACACATAACCTGCGAAAAAAAAGAACAATACAGTGTCAAATGAGCATGTGCTAACAGTTGCATTAGAATGGCCCAGGTATTTGGAGTCACACAATGGGACTACAGTACAAAATAAATTGTAACCAACCTTATGGACAAAAAGGGAGGCACTCCACTCTGGGAACTTCCTCACACCTTTCCTCCAGGATCAAAGGCCAAAGGCCCGCAGTCTCCTGTAGAGGGAAAGGCCAAGGATGTGAGGTGGAGTACACAGAGCCTCCAATGAAGTCCGAGCCTGTGCAGTCACCGCCTTTAACAATGCAAGGAGCAAGAATGTATGCAGAAATGTGAACTACGTTACGGTCGCAGGTACCAACAAGGCAGAAGCTGCAAGGCTCAAGCGAAACAGGGGAAAGCCTCACAGCCACCTCCGTACTCCACGCGAACCGCGAACAGCCAACAGTACTTGCAAGTACTTGGCAGGTGCGTGGCGCGGGTGCGCGGGGGGGCAGGTCTTTATGGAGGCTTGCTAGGCGTCACGGAGTGCAGGGGGGCGGGGCCTCCTATAGAGAGGAAACCTGGTGGGGGAGAACACACAAAACAGGGGGTTAGGCACTCCTCCAAACAGGTGTTAAACAGCAAAACAACAGGCAGATGGAAGGGGAGGGCTTCCCTTCCCTAGGACAAGTTCGAATGGAGAAAAGAAGGAAGAGAAAGTCACCTCCTCTGACCCTTGAATGAGGGCCAGGCAAGCTGTGTGTGACACAGAAAGACGTCCTCCAACGTTCAAAATAGTCCAAGCCGTAGCAATGGCAGCAAGAGAAAAAAGCACGGTGCAGCGCAGGGCAGAAGCAGCGCTGTGTTGGAGATCCAAAGTACAGAGCAGTCCAGTCCACAGCCAACAGTACTTGCAAGTACTTGGCAGGTGCGCGGCGCGGGTGCGCGGGTGGGCAGGTCTTTTTGGAGGCTTGCTAGGCGTCACAGAGTGCAGGGGGGGGGGCCTCCTATAGAGAGGAAACCTCCTCTGACCCTTGAACGAGGGCCAGGCAAGCTGTGTGCGACACAGAAAGACGTCCTCCAACGTTCAAAATAGTCCAAGCCGTAGCAACGGCAGCAAGAGAAAAAAGCACGGTGCAGCGCAGGGCAGAAGCAGCGCTGTGTTGGAGATCCAAAGTACGGAGCAGTCCAATCCACAGCCAACAGTATTTGCAAGTACTTGGCAGGCGCGCGTTAGTTCAATTGTTAATTTACGGTCCGAGTCTTGAAAGGACTCTCTCCACCACTCATCAATGGACAAAGATGGTTTTGCCAGAATGAACCTTCCCAGATGATTTGTACGCTCTTGCCTCAATTTTGGGCATGTTAGAGTTAGGTGTTTCAAAGTTTCATTATTTTCACCACACAGACGACATGTTGAAGATGCTGTGCCATCCTTTACCCGTATGCTGAAGTTTTCCTGTGTATGGAATTGATCTAAACGGTACTTAATGAAGATGGACCTACGATTTTTTCCTGGAAATTTTAGTAGGTACGTCTCAGTTTCGTTTAGTTTTTTAGCTTCAGCAGGAACCAATTTCATGATTCTGTGTTTTGCACTAGTGTCACCAGAATCTATCCAGTCTTGTGCTCATAGCATTGATCTAACCTTGTTTGGGGGTTTTTGTAGCAGACTTCTATTGGCTCCTATATCGCTTAAGATTTTTTCACAGCGATTAGCCCACTGTGTTAGTACGCTTTCACCATTGCCAATAGATAGATCTTTCAAGATGTTATACTGTGGCTCCGTTTTCTCTGCAATCATTTTTCGGTATTCATTTAACGTGTTCCACGTTATCCTTCCATTGATGGACTGGAGACCAAGCTTGTACCTTATGCATGCAGTAGGCACGCCAAACAGAAGCCGCAAAACTTTAGACCAGAAAGAATGTTCTAACGAGGCCCACAATTCTGCAGGACAACCAATGGCACAGTCGGCTCCATAAATGAATGCTGGAATAACCTTCATGTTATAGAAGGTTAAAACGGGTTTTAGAGAATGTTTGCCATTTTTCTTATTAACAATACAAGCTTGCACTGTCAATTGTCTGCATTTGTCCTTTGTTTTTTGTACCCAAGGAGCAACATTGATACTGGAACTGAGACACATACCCAGGTACATTGATTGCTTTGTTAATTCAATTGTTTCATTACCCATTTTGCAGATAAACTTTTTTTCCCGGCAACTTCTTTGTTCTTTTGCAGATTTTGTAGGATCTAAATTTCTGATTTTTTTGTATTACCACATAATCCATTTTGTTGGATATATTGGTCCAGGATGCATAGTTTGTGCTGTAGACCTATCGGTGTAAGGTCCAAAAGGACCAAATCATCCGCGTACAGTAGCCAGTTCACTTCACTTCCATTGATTTTTGGAGGGAATATATTTGCATCTGCTTAGGCCTCGCCAAAGTCCGAAATGAACAAGTTAAAGATTATCGAGGCTAATGAGCAACCTTGTTTCACACCTCGACAAGTTTTTATAGGATCAGATAAAGAGCCCTTTTGATCCAACCTTATCCTTTTTTCAGTATTGGTATGCAGGGCTTTAATGGCCATTAGGAGGCTATTGGGGCAATTCCAAGCAGACATCTTCCTCCAAAGTAGTTCCCTGTCAATACTGTCAAATGCTTGTGAAAGGTCCACAAACGCAAGGTAGATCTTTTTGTCCATTGTTATTGCATCCATTTTGAGCAATATTGAGCATTAGATTGAGACCACACCCTACCCCTTTTATGAAGCCTGTTTGCCGGCAATCCAAGTGGTTTGTATCTTTGATCCACCTGAGGAGTTGTTTTTGCAATTGCATGGCGAAGATTTTTCCAAGAACATCTAATAAGGCGATTGGCCTGTAATTCTTTGGTTCTGCTCTGTTGCCTTTTTTAAAGATCGGGATTATAATCGCTGTTTTCCAACTTGAGGGAATTGTCCCTTCATTAGCGATTGTTGCAAATAGCTTCACTAGGAAATCTGACCATTCTTCTGGATTTTGTTTAATTATGAAGTTCGTTAGACCATCAGGTCCCGGGGCCCGTGAAGAGGAACTCCGTTGAATGCTCTGTAAAATGTCCTCTCTCTCAAATTGAAGATCCCATTTGAGAAGCAGCATCAAGGTTGGTTCTGTGGTCATTCTTTTCTTCTCATATACTTTATGAAAGTGTTTAGACCAATCGCTTTCACTCACCATGTTCGCTTGGATTTATTGTTGCCGACAGTCGATGTTATTTATTAGCTTCCAGAACTCAGATGAGTTCTTGTTAATTAGGCTGGTCATCATGGTTTCGCTATCTTGTTGGTGGAGAATCGCCTTATGAGAAATTTGCCAATTTTTATCATTTTGTTTGCTGACTTTTTTTGCCTGCTGTTGCAGATCCTTTTTAAGATTCTCATGTTGCCTCAGTTCTTTTCGTAGTTGCTTTTTTCTTTTAGTGACTTCTTCGTCATATTGATGTTTTGGGTGAAACAAGCTTCTTTGTGCACCGTTATCTACGGTCTTGAACTGGTCCAAAAGGAAGGTATATTCCACTTTCTTATTTGTTGCGTCACTTAAGTACATGGCATACGCTTCTGTGAGTATCTTGACTTCATGAAGAGGGATGTAGAGTGATGCATACAGGTAGATGAATGTATGTAGATAGATAGCGATCAATGAACGGATATATATGAAAAGAGATACACACAGTTCCATTGGCAGGGAACAATGGATAGAGAGCCATAGAAACATGCATATGTATAAAGTTATAACAATAGACAGATATGGATATGTAGATTGATATTCATACAGAGATACATACAGTAACATGTATAGAAATATATGGATAGGCATGAGTAGACACATTTATGGGTATGTATAGCGATAGATGTTTCCATAGACAACTAGATAGAAATGAGACATGCGTTAAGCGTGCTCCATATAGATATATATAGAGAAGAAATCAAATAAAGAGATATATAAATACACTGTGAATCAAAAACATCGATGAATATAAATATGAATGTCAACATAGAGCGGAATGTAGATAGAGAGATTGATAGAGGGCAAAGTATGGATAAATGGAGATGCAGAGCCATAGATGGATATGGGTAGATGGAGAGATTTATATACATATGTAAAGATTACTAGGGCTGTACACAGAGCCAATGATGGAGGTTGATGGAACTGTTCATATTGATGCATGAAAACACAGGTCGACAACGACACACGTAGAGAGATGCATACAGTGAGGTATAGGATAGAGATGGAGAAAAATAGATGGGTGGATATATTGAGACAGATACGTATAGATGGAGATTATTAGATATATACAAGAGGAAGCATTTGTTATCATAGAAGTATTGGAGAAGAGTGGAGGAAGAGCCCATTTATACTGCTTCAATACCCTAATGACTTTGCAATGCTGCTAAAAAGATGCAGTCATTGTCATGATGCCCGCTCCTGGGGAGCCGGTTCAAGCCCGGCGTCCCCGAAAGCGGACATCCAGTCCCCAAGGAAGGACCCAGCTACCCCATATAGGGGCCCTTTGGACAGTGTCTTGGCGCCTATGGCGCCTGGCTCATAAAAGACATCAGTCCTGGCGCCATAGGCGCCAGGCTCATTATGGGAATGCTTGGGTGCACTTACCTGATGCAGACCATGCTGCAGGATCCCGGCCTCCTTGAGGCCTGAAAGGAACTACTTTACCTGTGGGACTAATTTACCATCCGGGTGTGGTCGGGGAAGGATACATACCTGATTGGAGGAAGGATACATACCTGGAACTTCTTCCAAGGCTATTTAAACCCCACCCGAACAGCCACATGTGCTTCACGTTGTTCTGCATCTAGCAGCTGGACGCTCACCGTGTCTGCTCCTGCATCCTGACTTCTGCCACGCCTGCCAGCATCCTGTATCACCTGCAAAGGAAGAGGAGAAGAGAACAGAAGAAGGAAAAGTCCTTACCTGCTAAATCCGCATCCCGGAGACATCTCGCCGACAATCCTGAAAAGGAAGACTTTCATTTAAAAGCTCATCGCGTCGATCGCTGCAGCGCCGCATTCCACTCACCTTTACAGGGCGCCTCCATGTTCAGCAGCGATCATCCGGATTCGCAGTCACACCCCAGTGCCTAGGGAGAAAAAGACCAGAACAAAAGGTGAGAGAGAGAAGGGAATAAGGAAAGCTAAATCGCCATGTTAAGACTTACCTGTTGATTCATTCCCTCTTCATTTCGGGTCTGCGCCGCATCCTGGCAGTTCCGGACCCCAGCCCCCAAGGGGAAAAAAAGGCATCAGCGTTAATGAGCGAATGAAAAGACATTACCAAAAAACGCTCATTAAAGACTTACCTGATTTCTACAAGGATTTCACCTCTCATCTCGGGTCGGTGCCTGTTCCCCGGCATTCCGTACCCCGGCCCCTATGGGGAAAAAGACACTAGCATTAGTACATTAATGCATGGACACAAGGGGAACCTCTTATCAAAATACTTACCTGGAAGCCAAGCAAGTTTGGTTCTCACCAAACCGAAAATCCAGTGAAGTAACTGGATACCAACGCGCCCCTGCATCAGAAGCAGGATGGAGAGCTCGTCCTTCCAGACCCTAAGGTGAGACGCTACGAGAAATCACAGAAGGGTTTCAAGGAGGGTGAGAGGGGAAAGTGGGAGGCCGATTGCATTACCCCGCAGACAGTTAATCCCCTATTTTCGCCTACAGAAGGATACTTCTGCGAGCCAGACAAGCCAGATTTGGGGGCCCGGTCCAGTCCGTCTTCCGAACCCTGCGCATCACCTTAGAAGAGGTCACAGCAGCGCGAACCAGGCCAGCGCCTCCGTGGGAGTCAGGTGAGCGTAACAGAATGCGAAGCCTTCCTACAAATTCCCACCCAGGCGCTATGGAAAGTTCTGAGACTGATCAGTTGGCCCAATTACTGGGGGAATTACGGGCCGAAGTACATGCCGCTCGTCAAGAGACTAATGCCCTCAGGAGGGAATTAATAATATCAAAGGAAAGAACTGATGACCTGGCCAGACAGCTTTTGCAAGGTCAAGCAGGGCAAACTCCTCTACCCGGTTCCGGAGGGAACCCCGCTCCTGTGGTTTCCAGTAACCCTGTGCAGATTAATCTACCTGGGAACATGCCGTTGGCCCCACCCGAACGCTTTGCTGGCGACCCCAAACGATTTGCCATATTCATGAATCAGTGTCGTTTGCACTTCCTATGTAGACCTGGGGCCTTCCCTAATGATCAGACCAAGGTAGCCTTTGTATTGTCATATCTCAGCGGCTGCACTGCCGATTGGTCAGTTCCACTGGTTACTCAAGATGACCCGATTCTCCGTGATTTTCAAAGGTTTCAAGCAAGCATGGAAAGGTTATTTGCTCGACACTCTCAGGGGCAGGCTCTGGATGACGAACTTCTATCCCTGCGACAGGGCAATCAGGACCTCCTATCCTATATTGCAACCTTTAATAGACTAATTGTGGAAACGGGATGGCCAGAGGATAAAAGAGTCACGTTGTTTTATCGAGGCCCTCGCGGAGAACTTAAAGATGTCTTGGCCCAAGTTGTAAATCCCCCCCAAGAATGCACAGAGTATATAGACTTAGTGGTCCAATTGGATCATAGACTTCAAAACAGAAAAGCAGATCGGTCCAGGTTTGAGACCCGGGTGTTGGTCAAGACCCATGCTAATCCCAAGGGAGCTGATGTCTCTGAGCCTATGCAAATTGGAGGGGTTAAAGGACCCTTAACTCAAAAGGAACATGAAAGGAGGCGGCAGTTAAAATTATGTCTTTATTGTGGGAATTCTGGACACTTTCTACGAGATTGCCCGGCAAAACAGCCCCGAACGGCGGTAGGAGCCGCTGATAAAAACCATGAAGACTCTGTTTCGGGAAACGACTCCGCCCGACAAGTGTAGGGGTCCGCTTGCCGAGCTTGAAAACTAACTCTCAGACCTCGCATTTCATTGTGCCAATGGTTCTCGTAGATCCAGAACAGCCTAAGCGGTTGCATGCAATAAAGGCATACATCGATAGTGGGGCTATTGGAAACTATGCGGATCGTGAATTGGTCTCTAGGATTAACCTTCCTCTCCGTCCTAAAACCAGCAAAGATGTCATCACCACAGTCGATGGAACTGAAATTGCCTCTGGACCGGTAACACATTCCCCTACTGAGGTGACTCTTATTGGTCCCGACGGCCATCGGGAGGGTGTTGTGTTTGATGTAATCAAGGCTCCACAGTTTCAGGTTATTCTTGGAATCCCTTGGTTAGAGACACATAATCCTCGAATTGATTGGCGAGCTAAGAGAATAACCTTCCCGGATTGTACACAAACCTGCTACCCAGAAAACCTGAAGATTAATCTAGCATCTGTAACCTCTGCCTCCATGCAACTACCTCCGGAATACCAAGACTTTCAGGACGTCTTCCAAAAGGCACAGGCCAACACGTTACCTCATCACAGATCGTACGATTGCCAAATCGATCTGGTGCCCGGTGCACAACCCCCTTGTAGCAGGATTTATGCCCTTACCGAACCTGAGAATCTGCATTTGAGACAATATTTGGATCAATACCAAGCTAATGGTTTTATTCGCCCATCAAAGTCCCCGGCATCCTCGGCTTTGTTCTTCGTGCCCAAAAAAGAAGGCGACCTTAGAACTTGTACCGATTACCGTGCATTGAACCAGATAACGGTTAAAAACCGTTATCCTCTGCCTCTGATCCCTGAACTCCTTGACCAGGTGAAGGACGCTTGCATATACACCAAGTTAGATCTCTGGGGGGCTTATCATCTGGTACGAGTTAAAGAAGGCGACGAATGGAAAACTGCCTTCCATACTAAATACGGATTATTTGAGTACCAGGTGATGCCTTTCGGATTGTGCAATGCGCCGGCTGCCTTCCAATACTTCATGAATGATGTCCTTCGGGAACTCATCGATGTTTGTGTTGTCGTATATATCGATGACATTCTGGTGTACTCCTCTTCGGAATCTGATCACAGAAAACACGTCAGGGCAGTACTTGAAAAACTGCGCCAACACAAACTATTTGCTAAATTGGAGAAATGTGTTTTCCATACTTCAGAAGTCGAGTTTCTATGTTTCATCCTGACACCCAAAGGAGTCCGAATGGACTCAAGAAAAGTGGATGCCATCCTCAAATGGCCATCACCTAGCTCTGTAAAAGGGGTTCAAAGCATGCTTGGCTTTGCCAATTTCTGTCGCAGGTTTATCCCGGAATTTTCACGCGTGGTACAACCCATTACTGCACTCTTGAGGAAAAATAAACATTTTGAATGGTCTGAAGAAGCCGAGCAGGCCTTTCAGGATTTAAAAGCTAAGTTTACCTCCGCACCTATATTGAAACACCCGCGTCCAGATCTCCCTTATGTTGTCGAGACTGACGCATCCAGCCTAGCAATGGGAGCTGTCCTGTCCCAAAGAGATCCCGAAACCAACCAACTGCATCCCGTAGCATTTTGGTCCAGAAAATTCTCGGCACCCGAGGTTAATTATGCAATCACGGACAAAGAACTGTTAGCCATTAAGTCCGCTTTTAAAGCCTGGCGGCATTATCTGCTTGGCGCTCGACATACCATCACAGTGATCACTGATCACCGGAATTTACAGTATTTGAAAACCGCCAAGGCATCACGGCAGCTCCGATGGGCTTTGTTTTTCGCTGAATTTGATTTTGTGATTACCTATCGACCTGGCTGCCAGAATGGCAAAGCAGACGCTTTATCCCGAATTGGAATGGGAGAATCTGATACAAACTCAGAACCAGTACCAATAATTCCCGAACAGAGGATTCTAGGCATGACTTCGTTACAGACGCTTGAAGACATTCAAGCCAGAGTGAAACAACTCCTGGACCCTACAACCTTACAGGAATGGATACAAAAGGGATCAGACTTTACCATAGATAATGGTTTACCTTATTTCCAAGGACGCTTATTCCTGCCACATAAGGAATTACACAAACTAGTTATTTCCGGTTATCATGATACATTAATAGAGGGACACCCCGGTATTGCCAAGACAGAGGAAAAGGTGAAACGACAATTTTGGTGGCCCTCTTGGCGAAAAGATCTTAAATCTTTTGTGATGTCCTGTGGTGTTTGCGCCCAAAATAAAAGTCAAAAGAAAAGACCAGCCGGTCTCCTTCAACCTCTAGACATACCACCAGCACCCTGGCACACCCTATCAATGGATTTTATTAGGGACCTGCCTCCTTGTTCGGGGTACAATACTATTCTGGTAATTGTGGATTTGTTTTCCAAAATGGCCCACTTTATTCCTTTGAAAGGTTTACCTTCAGCTTCTGTCCTAGCCAAAGAATTCCTCGAAAATATTGTTCGGCTACATGGATTCCCATCTATACTAATCTCTGACCGGGGAAGCCAATTCATTTCCCACTTCTGGCGCAAATGTTGTCAAATGGCGCAGATCGAGGTAAGATTACCGACCAGTCACCACCCTCAGACTGATGGTCACACCGAGAGGACAAATCAGACCCTTGAACAGTACTTACGGTGTATGTTACAGCAATCTGAAAGCAACTGGAAAGACATTCTTTGGATAGCCGAATACACATATAATAATTCGGTACACTCTGGAACTGGTGACAGTCCTTTTTATACTTTGTTTGGGCATCACCCTCGAACCTCAAACCTTGACTCACCTCAGAACCTCGGAATGCCTGCAGTAGAACATCTGCATTCTACAATTACCCAAGCCTTCAAAGAGGCAACTACGCATTTACAACAAGCCAAGAGAAAATACAAGGAGAATGCTGATCTACATCGGAGTGAAGCACCTCCGTATCAGATTGGGGATCGAGTGTGGTTAGCTACCAGACATTTACCACTCAAAGGGCCTCGAACTTTTAACCCAAAATATCTGGGACCTTATTCTATTACGGCAATAATTAACCCAGTGGCTGTTAAACTTGATATGCCAGCTAGTATGCGAATTCACCCTGTTTTTCATGTGTCACTTCTGGAACCAGTGGTACCCGGAACCCGACTACTCAAACCTCCAGAACCTATTCTAATAGATGGGGAGCCCGAATTCGAAGTGAAGAACATTTTAGACTCAAAAATGTTTAGGTCAAACCTGTTCTACCTAATTGATTGGAAGGGGTACGGACCTCAGGAGAGGTCGTGGGAACCCAGCGACCATGTGCATGCACCTCGATTAGTCAGGAAATTCCACCGACTCTTCCCAGACAAACCAAAACCCCCGGAGGGAACAACCTTGGGAGGGGCCTTGGGGGGGAGTGCTGTCATGATGCCCGCTCCCGGGGAGCCGGTTCAAGCCCGGCGTCCCCGAAAGCGGACATCCAGTCCCCAAGGAAGGACCCAGCAACCCCATATAGGGGCCCTTTGGACAGTGTCTTGGCGCCTATGGCGCCAGGCTCATAAAAGACATCAGTCCTGGCGCCATAGGCGCCAGGCTCATTATGGGAATGCTTGGGTGCACTTACCTGATGCAGACCATGCTGCAGGATCCCGGCCTCCTTGAGGCCTGAAAGGAACTACTTTACCTGTGGGACTAATTTACCATTCGGGTGTGGTCGGGGAAGGATACATACCTGATTGGAGGAAGGATACATACCTGGAACTTCTTCCAAGGCTATTTAAACCCCACCCGAACAGCCACACGTGCTTCACGTTGTTCTGCATCTAGCAGCTGGACGCTCACCGTGTCTGCTCCTGCATCCTGACTTCTGCCACGCCTGCCAGCATCCTGGATCACCTGCAAAGGAAGAGAAGAAGAGAATAGAAGAAGGAAAAGTCCTTACTTGCTAAATCCGCATCCCGGAGACATCTCGCCGACAATCCTGAAAAGGAGGACTTTAATTTAAAAGCTCATTGCGTCGATCGCTGCAGCGCCGCATTCCACTCACCTTTACAGGGCGCCTCCATGTTCAGCAGCGATCATCCGGATTCGCAGTCACGCCCCAGCGCCTAGGGAGAAAAAGACCAGAACAAAAGGTGAGAGAGAGAAGGGAATAAGGAAAGCTAAATCTCCATGTTAAGACTTACCTGTTGATTCATTCCCTCTTCATTTTGGGTCCGCGCAGCATCCTGGCATTTCCGGACCCCGGCCCCTAAGGGGAAAAAAAGACATCAGCGTTAATGAGCGAATGAAAAGATATTACCAAAAAACCGAGGCCGATTGCATTACCCCGCAGACAGTTAATCCCCTATTTTCGCCTACAGAAGGATACTTCTGCGAGCCAGACAAGCCAGATTTGGGGGCCCGGTCCAGTCCGTCTTCCGAACCCTGCGCATCACCTTAGAAGAGGTCACAGCAGCGCGAACCAGGCCAGCGCCTCCGTGGGAGTCAGGTGAGCGTAACAGAATGCGAAGCCTTCCTACAAATTCCCACCCAGGCGCTATGGAAAGTTCTGAGACTGATCAGTTGGCCCAATTACTGGGGGAATTACGGGCCGAAGTACATGCCGCTCGTCAAGAGACTAATGCCCTCAGGAGGGAATTAATAATATCAAAGGAAAGAACTGATGACCTGGCCAGACAGCTTTTGCAAGGTCAAGCAGGGCAAACTCCTCTACCCGGTTCCGGAGGGAACCCCGTTCCTGTGGTTTCCAGTAACCCTGTGCAGATTAATCTACCTGGGAACATGCCGTTGGCCCCACCCGAACGCTTTGCTGGGGACCCCAAACGATTTGCCATATTCATGAATCAGTGTCGTTTGCACTTCCTATGTAGACCTGGGGCCTTCCCTAATGATCAGACCAAGGTAGCCTTTGTATTGTCATATCTCAGCGGCTGCACTGCCGATTGGTCAGTTCCACTGGTTACTCAAGATGACCCGATTCTCCGTGATTTTCAAAGGTTTCAAGCAAGCATGGAAAGGTTATTTGCTCGACACTCTCAGGGGCAGGCTCTGGATGAGAAACTTCTATCCCTGCGACAGGGCAATCAGGACCTCCTATCCTATATTGCAACCTTTAATAGACTAATTGTGGAAACGGGATGGCCAGAGGATAAAAGAGTCACGTTGTTTTATCGAGGCCCTCGCGGAGAACTTAAAGATGTCTTGGCCCAAGTTGTAAATCCCCCCCAAGAATGCACAGAGTATATAGACTTAGTGGTCCAATTGGATCATAGACTTCAAAACAGAAAAGCAGATCGGTCCAGGTTTGAGACCCGGGTGTTGGTCAAGACCCATGCTAATCCCAAGGGAGCTGATGTCTCTGAGCCTATGCAAATTGGAGGGGTTAAAGGACCCTTAACTCAAAAGGAACGTGAAAGGAGGCAGCAGTTAAAATTATGTCTTTATTGTGGGAATTCTGGACACTTTCTACGAGATTGCCTGGCAAAACAGCCCCGAACGGCGGTAGGAGCCGCTGATAAAAACCATGAAGACTCTGTTTCGGGAAACGACTCCGCCCGACAAGTGTAGGGGTCCGCTTGCCAAGCTTGAAAACTAACTCTCAGACCTCGCATTTCATTGTGCCAATGGTTCTCGTAGATCCAGAACAGCCTAAGCGGTTGCATGCAATAAAGGCATACATCGATAGTGGGGCTATTGGAAACTATGCGGATCGTGAATTGGTCTCTAGGATTAACCTTCCTCTCCGTCCTAAAACCAGCAAAGATGTCATCACCACAGTCGATGGAACTGAAATTGCCTCTGGACCGGTAACACATTCCACTACTGAGGTGACTCTTATTGGTCCCGACGGCCATCGGGAGGGTGTTGTGTTTGATGTAATCAAGGCTCCACAGTTTCAGGTTATTCTTGGAATCCCTTGGTTAGAGACACATAATCCTCGAATTGATTGGCGAGCTAAGAGAATAACCTTCCCGGATTGTACACAAACCTGCTACCCAGAAAACCTGAAGATTAATCTAGCATCTGTAACCTCTGCCTCCATGCAACTACCTCCGGAATACCAAGACTTTCAGGACGTCTTCCAAAAGGCACAGGCCAACACGTTACCTCATCACAGATCGTACGATTGCCAAATCGATCTGGTGCCCGGTGCACAACCCCCTTGTAGCAGGATTTATGCCCTTACCGAACCTGAGAATCTGCATTTGAGACAATATTTGGATCAATACCTAGCTAATGGTTTTATTCGCCCGTCAAAGTCCCCAGCATCCTCGGCTTTGTTCTTCATGCCCAAAAAAGAAGGCGACCTTAGAACTTGTACCGATTACCGTGCATTGAACCAGATAACGGTTAAAAACCGTTATCCTCTGCCTCTGATCCCTGAACTCCTTGACCAGGTGAAGGACGCTTGCATATACACCAAGTTAGATCTCTGGGGGGCTTATCATCTGGTACGAGTTAAAGAAGGCGACGAATGGAAAACTGCCTTCCATACTAAATACGGATTATTTGAGTACCAGGTGATGCCTTTCGGATTGTGCAATGCGCCGGCTGCCTTCCAATACTTCATGAATGATGTCCTTCGGGAACTCATCGATGTTTGTGTTGTCGTATATATCGATGACATTCTGGTTTACTCCTCTTCGGAATCTGATCACAGAAAACACGTCAGGGCAGTACTTGAAAAATTGCGCCAACACAAACTATTTGCTAAATTGGAGAAATGTGTTTTCCATACTTCAGAAGTCGAGTTTCTATGTTTCATCCTGACACCCAAAGGAGTCCGAATGGACTCAAGAAAAGTGGATGCCATCCTCAAATGGCCATCACCTAGCTCTGTAAAAGGGGTTCAAAGCATGCTTGGCTTTGCCAATTTCTATCGCAGGTTTATCCCGGAATTTTCACGCGTGGTACAACCCATTACTGCACTCTTTAGGAAAAATAAACGTTTTGAATGGTCTGAAGAAGCCGAGCAGGCCTTTCAGGATTTAAAAGCTAAGTTTACCTCCGCACCTATATTGAAACACCCGCGTCCAGATCTCCCTTATGTTGTCGAGACTGACGCATCCAGCCTAGCCATGGGAGCTGTCCTGTCCCAAAGAGATCCCGAAACCAACCAACTGCATCCCGTAGCATTTTGGTCCAGAAAATTCTCGGCACCCGAGGTTAATTATGCAATCACGGACAAAGAACTGTTAGCCATTAAGTCCGCTTTTAAAGCCTGGCGGCATTATCTGCTTGGCGCTCGACATACCATCACAGTGATCACTGATCACCGGAATTTACAGTATTTGAAAACCGCCAAGGCATCACGGCAGCTCCGATGGGCTTTGTTTTTCGCTGAATTTGATTTCGTGATTACCTATCGACCTGGCTGCAAGAATGGCAAAGCAGACGCTTTATCCCGAATTGGAATGGGAGAATCTGATACAAACTCAGAACCAGTACCAATAATTCCCGAACAGAGGATTCTAGGCATGACTTCGTTACAGACGCTTGAAGACATTCAAGCCAGAGTGAAACAACTCCTGGACCCTACAACCTTACAGGAATGGATACAAAAGGGATCAGACTTTACCATAGATAATGGTTTACCTTATTTCCAAGGACGCTTATTCCTGCCACATAAGGAATTACACAAACTAGTTATTTCCAGTTATCATGATACATTAATAGAGGGACACCCCGGTATTGCCAAGACAGAGGAAAAGGTGAAACGACAATTTTGGTGGCCCTCTTGGCGAAAAGATGTTAAATCTTTTGTGATGTCCTGTGGTGTTTGCGCCCAAAATAAAAGTCAAAAGAAAAGACCAGCCGGTCTCCTTCAACCTCTAGACATACTACCAGCACCCTGGCACACCCTATCAATGGATTTTATTAGGGACCTGCCTCCTTGTTCGGGGTACAATACTATTCTGGTAATTGTGGATTTGTTTTCCAAAATGGCCCACTTTATTCCTTTGAAAGGTTTACCTTCAGCTTCTGTCCTAGCCAAAGAATTCCTCGAAAATATTGTTCGGCTACATGGATTCCCATCTATACTAATCTTTGACCGGGGAAGCCAATTCATTTCCCACTTCTGGCGCAAATGTTGTCAAATGGCGCAGATCGAGGTAAGATTACCGACCAGTCACCACCCTCAGACCGATGGTCAGACCGAGAGGACAAATCAGACCCTTGAACAGTACTTACGGTGTATGTTACAGCTATCTGAAAGCAACTGGAAAGACATTCTTTGGATAGCCGAATACGCATATAATAATTCGGTACACTCTGGAACTGGTCACAGTCCTTTTTATACTTTGTTTGGGCATCACCCTCGAACCTCAAACCTTGACTCACCTCAGAACCTCGGAATGCCTGCAGTAGAACATCTGCATTCTACAATTACCCAAGCCTTCAAAGAGGCAACTACGCATTTACAACAAGCCAAGAGAAAATACAAGGAGAATGCTGATCTACATCGGAGTGAAGCACCTCCGTATCAGATTGGGGATCGAGTGTGGTTAGCTACCAGACATTTACCACTCAAAGGGCCTCAAACTTTTAACCCAAAATCTCTGGGACCTTATTCTATTACGGCAATAATTAACCCAGTGGCTGTTAAACTTGATTTGCCAGCTAGTATGCGAATTCACCCTGTTTTTCATGTGTCACTTCTGAAACCAGAGGTACCCGGAACCCGACTACTCAAACCTCCAGAACCTATTCTAATAGATGGGGAGCCCGAATTCGAAGTGAAGAACATTTTAGACTCAAAAATGTTTAGGTCAAACCTGTTCTACCTAATTGATTGGAAGGGGTACGGACCTCAGGAGAGGTCGTGGGAACCCAGCGACCATGTGCATGCACCTCGATTAGTCAGGAAATTCCACCGACTCTTCCCAGACAAACCAAAACCCCCGGAGGGAACAACCTTGGGAGGGGCCTTGGGGGGGAGTGCTGTCATGATGCCCGCTCCCGGGGAGCCGGTTCAAGCCCAGCGTCCCCGAAAGCGGACATCCAGTCCCCAAGGAAGGACCCAGCAACCCCATATAGGGGCCCTTTGGACAGTGTCTTGGCGCCTATGGCGCCAGGCTCATAAAAGACATCAGTCCTGGCGCCATAGGCGCCAGGCTCATTATGGGAATGCTTGGGTGCACTTACCTGATGCAGACCATGCTGCAGGATCCCGGCCTCCTTGAGGCCTGAAAGGAACTACTTTACCTGTGGGACTAATTTACCATTCGAGTGTGGTCGGGGAAGGATACATACCTGATTGGAGGAAGGATACATACCTGGAACTTCTTCCAAGGCTATTTAAAACCCACCCGAACAGCCACACGTGCTTCACGTTGTTCTGCATCTAGCAGCTGGACGCTCACCGTGTCTGCTCCTGCATCCTGACTTCTGCCAGGCCTGCCAGCATCCTGGATCACCTGCAAAGGAAGAGAAGAAGAGAATAGAAGAAGGAAAAGTCCTTACCTGCTAAATCCGCATCCCGGAGACATCTCGCCAACAATCCTGAAAAGGAAGACTTTAATTTAAAAGCTCATCGCGTCGATCGCTGCAGCGCCGCATTCCACTCACCTTTACAGGGCGCCTCCATGTTCAGCAGCGATCATCCGGATTCGCAGTCACGCCCCAGCGCCTAGGGAGAAAAAGACCAGAACAAAAGGTGAGAGAGAGAAGGGAATAAGGAAAGCTAAATCTCCATGTTAAGACTTACCTGTTGATTCATTCCCTCTTCATTTTGGGTCCGCGCCGCATCCTGGCATTTCCGGACCCCGGCCCCTAAGGGGAAAAAAAGACATCAGCGTTAATGAGCGAATGAAAAGACATTACCAAAAAACCGAGGCCGATTGCATTACCCCGCAGACAGTTAATCCCCTATTTTCGCCTACAGAAGGATACTTCTGCGAGCCAGACAAGCCAGATTTGGGGGCCCGGTCCAGTCCGTCTTCCGAACCCTGCGCATCACCTTAGAAGAGGTCACAGCAGCGCGAACCAGGCCAGCGCCTCCGTGGGAGTCAGGTGAGCGTAACAGAATGCGAAGCCTTCCTACAAATTCCCACCCAGGCGCTATGGAAAGTTCTGAGACTGATCAGTTGGCCCAATTACTGGGGGAATTACGGGCTGAAGTACATGCCGCTCGTCAAGAGACTAATGCCCTCAGGAGGGAATTAATAATATCAAAGGAAAGAACTGATGACCTGGCCAGACAGCTTTTGCAAGGTCAAGCAGGGCAAACTCCTCTACTCGGTTCCGGAGGGAACCCCGCTCCTGTGGTTTCCAGTAACCCTGTGCAGATTAATCTACCTGGGAACATGCCGTTGGCCCCACCCGAACGCTTTGCTGGGGACCCCAAACGATTTGCCATATTCATGAATCAGTGTCGTTTGCACTTCCTATGTAGACATGGGGCCTTCCCTAATGATCAGACCAAGGTAGCTTTTGTATTGTCATATCTCAGCGGCTGCACTGCCGATTGGTCAGTTCCACTGGTTACTCAAGATGACCCGATTCTCCGTGATTTTCAAAGGTTTCAAGCAAGCATGGAAAGGTTATTTGCTCGACACTCTCAGGGGCAGGTTCTGGATGACGAACTTCTATCCCTGCGACAGGGCAATCAGGACCTCCTATCCTATATTGCAACCTTTAATAGACTAATTGTGGAAACGGGATGGCCAGAGGATAAAAGAGTCACGTTGTTTTATCGAGGCCCTCACGGAGAACTTAAAGATGTCTTGGCCCAAGTTGTAAATCCCCCCCAAGAATGCACAGAGTATATAGACTTAGTGGTCCAATTGGATCATAGACTTCAAAACAGAAAAGCAGATCGGTCCAGGTTTGAGACCCGGGTGTTGGTCAAGACCCATGCTAATCCCAAGGGAGCTGATGTCTCTGAGCCTATGCAAATTGGAGGGGTTAAAGGACCCTTAACTCAAAAGGAACGTGAAAGGAGGCGGCAGTTAAAATTATGTCTTTATTGTGGGAATTCTGGACACTTTCTACGAGATTGCCCGGCAAAACAGCCCCGAATGGCGGTAGGAGCCGCTGATAAAAACCATGAAGACTCTGTTTCGGGAAACGACTCCGCCCGACAAGTGTAAGGGTCCGCTTGCCGAGCTTGAAAACTAACTCTCAGACCTCGCATTTCATTGTGCCAATGGTTCTCGTAGATCCAGAACAGCCTAAGCGGTTGCATGCAATAAAGGCATACATCGATAGTGGGGCTATTGGAAACTATGCGGATCGTGAATTGGTCTCTAGGATTAACCTTCCTCTCCGTCCTAAAACCAGCAAAGATGTCATCACCACAGTCGATGGAACTGAAATTGCCTCTGGACCGGTAACACATTCCACTACTGAGGTGACTCTTATTGGTCCCGACGGCCATCGGGAGGGTAGTATGTTTGATGTAATCAAGGCTCCACAGTTTCAGGTTATTCTTGGAATCCCTTGGTTAGAGACACATAATCCTCGAATTGATTGGCGAGCTAAGAGAATAACCTTCCCGGATTGTACACAAACCTGCTACCCAGAAAACCTGAAGATTAATCTAGCATCTGTAACCTCTGCCTCCATGCAACTACCTCCGGAATACCAAGACTTTCAGGACGTCTTCCAAAAGGCACAGGCCAACACGTTACCTCATCACAGATCGTACGATTGCCAAATCGATCTGGTGCCCGGTGCACAACCCCCTTTTAGCAGGATTTATGCCCTTACCGAACCTGAGAATCTGCATTTGAGACAATATTTGGATCAATACCTAGCTAATGGTTTTATTCGCCCGTCAAAGTCCCCGGCATCCTCGGCTTTGTTCTTCGTGCCCAAAAAAGAAGGCAACCTTAGAACTTGTACCGATTACTGCGCATTGAACCAGATAACAGTTAAAAACCGTTATCCTCTGCCTCTGATCCCTGAACTCCTTGACCAGGTGAAGGACGCTTGCATATACACCAAGTTAGATCTCTGGGGGGCTTATCATCTGGTACGAGTTAAAGAAGGCGACGAATGGAAAACTGCCTTCCGTACTAAATACGGATTATTTGAGTACCAGGTGATGCCTTTCGGATTGTGCAATGCGCCGGCTGCCTTCCAATACTTCATGAATGATGTCCTTCGGGAACTCATCGATGTTTGTGTTGTCGTATATATCGATGACATTCTGGTGTACTCCTCTTCGGAATCTGATCACAGAAAACACGTCAGGGCAGTACTTGAAAAACTGCGCCAACACAAACTATTTGCTAAATTGGAGAAATGTGTTTTCCATACTTCAGAAGTCGAGTTTCTATGTTTCATCCTGACACCCAAAGGAGTCCGAATGGACTCAAGAAAAGTGGATGCCATCCTCAAATGGCCATCACCTAGCTCTGTAAAAGGGGTTCAAAGCATGCTTGGCTTTGCCAATTTCTATCGCAGGTTTATCCCGGAATTTTCACGCGTGGTACAACCCATTACTGCACTCTTGAGGAAAAATAAACGTTTTGAATGGTCTGAAGAAGCCGAGCAGGCCTTTCAGGAATTAAAAGCTAAGTTTACCTCCGCACCTATATTGAAACACCCGCGTCCAGATCTCCCTTATGTTGTCGAGACTGACGCATCCAGCCTAGCCATGGGAGCTGTCCTGTCCCAAAGAGATCCCGAAACCAACCAACTGCATCCCGTAGCATTTTGGTCCAGAAAATTCTCGGCACCCGAGGTTAATTATGCAATCACGGACAAAGAACTGTTAGCCATTAAGTCCGCTTTTAAAGCCTGGCGGCATTATCTACTTGGCGCTCGACATACCATCACAGTGATCACTGATCACCGGAATTTACAGTATTTGAAAACCGCCAAGGCATCACGGCAGCTCTGATGGGCTTTGTTTTTTGCTGAATTTGATTTCGTGATTACCTATCGACCTGGCTGCAAGAATGGCAAAGCAGACGCCTTATCCCGAATTGGAATGGGAGAATCTGATACAAACTCAGAACCAGTACCAATAATTCCCGAACAGAGGATTCTAGGCATGACTTCGTTACAGACGCTTGAAGACATTCAAGCCAGAGTGAAACAACTCCTGGACCCTACAACCTTACAGGAATGGATACAAAAGGGATCAGACTTTACCATAGATAATGGTTTACCTTATTTCCAAGGACGCTTATTCCTGCCACATAAGGAATTACACAAACTAGTTATTTCCGGTTATCATGATACATTAATAGAGGGACACCCCGGTATTGCCAAGACAGAGGAAAAGGTGAAACGACAATTTTGGTGGCCCTCTTGGCGAAAAGATGTTAAATCTTTTGTGATGTCCTGTGGTGTTTGCGCCCAAAATAAAAGTCAAAAGAAAAGACCAGCCGGTCTCCTTCAACCTCTAGACATACCACCAGCACCCTGGCACACCCTATCAATGGATTTTATTAGGGACCTGCCTCCTTGTTCGGGGTACAATACTATTCTGGTAATTGTGGATTTGTTTTCCAAAATGGCCCACTTTATTCCTTTGAAAGGTTTACCTTCAGCTTCTGTCCTAGCCAAAGAATTCCTCGAAAATATTGTTCGGCTACATGGATTCCCATCTATACTAATCTCTGACCGGGGAAGCCAATTCATTTCCCACTTCTGGCGCAAATGTTGTCAAATGGCGCAGATCGAGGTAAGATTACCGACCAGTCACCACCCTCAGACCGATGGTCAGACCGAGAGGACAAATCAGACCCTTGAACAGTACTTACGGTGTATGTTACAGCAATCTGAAAGCAACTGGAAAGACATTCTTTGGATAGCCGAATACGCATATAATAATTCGGTACACTCTGGAACTGGTCACAGTCCTTTTTATACTTTGTTTGGGCATCACCCTCGAACCTCAAACCTTGACTCACCTCAGAACCTCGGAATGCCTGCAGTAGAACATCTGCATTCTACAATTACCCAAGCCTTCAAAGAGGCAACTACGCATTTACAAGAAGCCAAGAGAAAATACAAGGAGAATGCTGATCTACATCGGAGTGAAGCACCTCCGTATCAGATTGGGGATCGAGTGTGGTTAGCTACCAGACATTTACCACTCAAAGGGCCTCGAACTTTTAACCCAAAATATCTGGGACCTTATTCTATTACGGCAATAATTAACCCAGTGGCTGTTAAACTTGATTTGCCAGCTAGTATGCGAATTCACCCTGTTTTTCATGTGTCACTTCTGAAACCAGTGGTACCCGGAACCCGACTACTCAAACCTCCAGAACCTATTCTAATAGATGGGGAGCCCGAATTCAAAGTGAAGAACATTTTAGACTCAAAAATGTTTAGGTCAAACCTGTTCTACCTAATTGATTGGAAGGGTTACGGACCTCAGGAGAGGTCGTGGGAACCCAGCGACCATGTGCATGCACCTCGATTAGTCAGGAAATTCCACCGACTCTTCCCAGACAAACCAAAACCCCCGGAGGGAACAACCTTGGGAGGGGCCTTGGGGGGGAGTGCTGTCATGATGCCCGCTCCCGGGGAGCCGGTTCAAGCCCGGCGTCCCCGAAAGCGGACATCCAGTCCCCAAGGAAGGACCCAGCAACCCCATATAGGGGCCCTTTGGACAGTGTCTTGGCGCCTATGGCGCCAGGCTCATAAAAGACATCAGTCCTGGCGCCATAGGCGCCAGGCTCATTATGGGAATGCTTGGGTGCACTTACCTGATGCAGACCATGCTGCAGGATCCCGGCCTCCTTGAGGCCTGAAAGGAACTACTTTACCTGTGGGACTAATTTACCATTCGGGTGTGGTCGGGGAAGGATACATACCTGATTGGAGGAAGGATACATACCTGGAACTTCTTCCAAGGCTATTTAAACCCCACCCGAACAGCCACACGTGCTTCACGTTGTTCTGCATCTAGCAGCTGGACGCTCACCGTGTCTGCTCCTGCATCCTGACTTCTGCCACGCCTGCCAGCATCCTGGATCACCTGCAAAGGAAGAGAAGAAGAGAATAGAAGAAGGAAAAGTCCTTACCTGCTAAATCCGCATCCCGGAGACATCTCGCCGACAATCCTGAAAAGGAAGACTTTAATTTAAAAGCTCATCGCGTCGATCGCTGCAGCGCCGCATTCCACTCACCTTTACAGGGCGCCTCCATGTTCAGCAGCGATCATCCGGATTCGCAGTCACGCCCCAGCGCCTAGGGAGAAAAAGACCAGAACAAAAGGTGAGAGAGAGAAGGGAATAAGGAAAGCTAAATCTCCATGTTAAGACTTACCTGTTGATTCATTCCCTCTTCATTTTGGGTCCGCGCCGCATCCTGGCATTTCCGGACCCCGGCCCCTAAGGGGAAAAAAAGACATCAGCGTTAATGAGCGAATGAAAAGACATTACCAAAAAACGCTCATTAAAGACTTACCTGATTTCTACAAGGATTTCACCTCTCATCTCTGGTCGGTGCCTGTTCCCCGGCATTCCGTACCCGTCCCCTATGGGGAAAAAGACACTAGCATTAGTACATTAATGCATGGATACAAGGGGAACCTCTTATCAAAAAACTTACCTGGAAGCCAAGCAAGTTTGGTTCTCACCAATCCGAAAATCCAGTGAAGTAACTGGATACCAACGCGCCCCTGCATCAGAAGCAGGATGGAGAGCTCGTCCTTCCAGACCCTAAGGTGAGACGCTACGAGAAATCACAGAAGGGTTTCAAGGAGGGTGAGAGGGGAAAGTGGGAGGCCGATTGCATTACCCCGCAGACAGTTAATCCCCTATTTTCGCCTACAGAAGGATACTTCTGCGAGCCAGACAAGCCAGATTTGGGGGCCCGGTCCAGTCCGTCTTCCGAACCCTGCGCATCACCTTAGAAGAGGTCACAGCAGCGCGAACCAGGCCAGCGCCTCCGTGGGAGTCAGGTGAGCGTAACAGTCATAGACTGGTCTCAATTTCAGCAATGTTTCTCGGATAACTGGGGTAACTTGTCGGCCCACACACATGGGTATACACATTTGCCTAATAAGGATGTACAAGAGGTTATGCTCTAGAAGTATGGTTATTGCACTTGTTGTCAAACATTGTTGGTAATATTAGCAGCACTGTATCATATGTGCTGTTGATCTCTTTCATTCTTCATCAGTTTCTAACTATACTAATGTATCATTGACATCATAGTTCATACATCTTTTGGTTGGTTTTGTTTTTCATTATTCATGATAGCTTTGTCAATGCTTTTTTAAGTTCTTTTCAATGGTGACTTCATTCCACAAACAATTTCATATAATGTTCAATATGACCCCAATCCATATTACTTTATGATTATTATAGGACATTGTTTTTAAATATATTCTTTCACCTTTGTGACTCTTATGATTCTAATGTGACAGTGATGTCCTTGTCACAAATGTGCATTTTTGCATTGTTAACTTCAGAAAATGAAGAAATGCAATTTAAAAAAGAAAATAACACACAAATCAATCGACTGATCACTGGAATCATAATCTGTTGTCAGGCCGTGTGTTTGCATGGTCAGCACAGTTGAAGTCAGATCTTTTACAAAGTCAAATTCCATCTGCTCTAATATAGGCTAGTCACCCATTTATTTTTTTTATTTTTCTATTTTTGTAAAGGCCATGTTGTATCGAAGCATGCCAAAAGAACCCCCCTCCCCTTGCTTTTTCCATACCAATGTTACCATTGTGAACAAGTACAGCCAGCCTTGTTCTAGCCTCCATACCATCTATGCTGACATACAACCTTTTAGGCCTGTACATAAGGTGCACTTTATGGAAAAGCTCCAAATCACTAGTGTAGCAACATTCCTTTAGGCCCCTCAAATCTCTGGTAAGTGTTTTGTCACACACAATCTTTTGTAGCGCTATGTGAGGAGGGGAGCCTTGCACCAACCACTTTTTCTAAAGTTCATGATCTTCTCTCAAAGGTCCAATTGCACACTCATGAAAATGCTCGCTATCCTCCCATGAGTGTATGTTGGAACTTTGATGGAGCGTTGAACACTACTTTTCAACCATAATCTGGACTGAACCCTATTTGAACACCAACAAAGAAGGCTGCTGATGGACTTTGAGCATTTTAAAATGTATTCAGACACACTTTATTCCAGCAACTTTGATTTATTTCGATCTTCATTTTGCAATGTGCCATACATCAAATTGATGCCCTCCATTGCTATTCCAACATGCCTGTCAGTGGCTATAAATTCTATTTGCAATCCCCCTGATTGCAGTAGGCCAATGGATTTAATGAAACCCTATTTATCCATGGCAACAGAGGGTGTACATTCTGACACTTGCACCATGACAGAACTGACTATTTATTGTGTCCCCATGTCTGGAAGTGGTAAGTGCAGTACTTGGTGAAAAATCCAGGACTATCCATCACCAGCAAGCCTGACCCTTTTCCCTGTGAGTCTATGGTTATCTGTTTGAGATTACAGACCTGACTAATACCAGGAAACAAGAACTGTCTCTTATATATGTAGCATAGCAGGGGTGATTGTATTACGTAAATTATTGGGAGAGGTGTGGGTGGGCACAAAATATACATATTATGCCTTAACATATAACCTGACCTACCACTTACCTGTCTCCAAACCCTGCTTCCCTTGGTTTGAGATCAACCCGGTGAGCCCCGCTGTGAATGTGGTGAAGGTAGAAAAAGTCAGAAGGTTAGGGCCGGATCCCAAAATACCCCTAAGGAAAAAGACACAAACTTAAAAACTGGCATACAAGAGGAAAGGTGGGCAAAGAAATGCTGGTGTATAGTTCTTTTATTTGTTATATGCTCACTTATGCTTTTGACTTCTGGTACACCAGCAGGGTTTCTAGAGGTTTTTAGAAAAAAGGAAATCACAAGACACTATATACAAATTAAACTAATCCTAATCAGCTGCGTATCTAAACAAAAAGTTAAAACATAAAAAAGTCTTAAAAAATATATATATCACATCCATACAGTGCACCTGTTTTCAAAAACTATACATAAGCACCTTACATCAGAAACAACCTGGCCAGGGTTGTTGTCTCAAGGTTTTTTCTGCTGCTCTCTCCTGATGTTATCTGGGTCTTGACACACTATCTTGTGATGGTTCAGGCTAGCAGTAGGCAGCTGACAGCAGTAGTAACAGTTTGTGGGGGCCCTAAGGTCCTTTATATTACTGAGCTGCTTGTGCAAGATGCAGCCCAGCAATCAAAGACAGCGTGGGTGGGCCCCACATAACTCTCCTCCACCTGGGCCATGTCAGGGGTTCCTAGTGGGCCAACCTTCAGGCGTGACCCTCTTTAATTATAAACAGCCCAGGAGGCTGAAAACGTTGGGTGCTCACCGCTGTGGGGAGTGCAAGGAATTAGAGTGCCCCGGAGCTGGGCTGTGACTGCGGCCACCTTGGGGGACAGCAGTGATCACAGACTCTCCCCTGCTTGTCAGGGGAACGCTGGCATGAAGGGCCAGGCAGCGGTGGAGTGCATGTCAACGCTTAGGGGGTTGAAACCATTTTTTCACGGTGCTCCAGTAAAGATTCTTTTTGTTTTTAGAGTAAAGAAAACCTCCCACGAGGGTTCTTTTCGCTCATATGATTTTGTTTCAGGATCCCTGACGCAGCTTCACACACCAGGGATCCTTTCTTTTATTGTTTATACCTTCACTGGGGTTACATGCTCCCCCACTTTGAGCTATTCTCGCCCGCCCCTGAGGATAGCCTTGGCCTGCTCTATGAATGTGTCAAGCCATGATTTAGAGGGTTAGACCTCTGGTTGCCACCCAGTACCCTGAGTCTCAGGCACCTCCTACAGGTGAACTCCCAGGAACCTGCTCTAAAGAAGGAGGAACAGAAGACTGAGCGGTACGGGCAATGGGAACCCTACACTGAACCCTTGGTGAATCATAGGTTAACTACACAACAGGTCTGCTCTCCTTGCTGGTACAATGAAGAGCAGTCAGGGCCTCATCTAGGTTTTCCACCAGACTGGGTGGAGCAGTCTGCTCCAAGTCGGGGCCCTATCTTCAAATGGCGAAATGGCTAAATGTTCCCCTGCTACTTCCACCATAGCAGGGGCGTTTGAGCAGGATCTGGATTTTACTCAACAGGATGGGGTTCAGGTCCCCTAGGAGTGGCATCTGGATCAGTGGGTGTATGGACCCACACTAGTGTCTGCTTTATCCATTGTTATGGGTAGACGCCAAAATGATCGCGCTTGGGCTCGGCGTCTTCAATGTTTTCCGGCTGGACTTCTGATGGTATTACAGTCTCGGTAGCTGCAGAAGCTTCTGGAAATTGAGCCTTCGAAAGGTCTTCTTCGGGTACAGAGTCACTGCTGTCTTGTTACCAGCCCCTTGGCCAGTTCTTCCTGAGTCACCTTCGGTGACAGCTCAACCTCATCCCTGACTGGGAGCAGGTGGTTCCGGTGCAAGTTCTTGATATATTTTTCTTGATATTCTGTCTTCTCACCGTCGGTAGACAGGGAGCTCTTAGTGCTCTATGATGTGACTCTCACTTGTTGCCTATCTTATTTCATCCTCTCTTTCCCAGGCTACAGAGCAACAAACGATTGCCAGGTTGGAGACCATGAAACCTGAACTTGGAATTGTAGCAGCATTTGTTCCATTACTCTGTTTATTCTGCGGCAGCCTGGGTCAGCTGATCTGATTTCTCAAGTTGGCGCTTGAGCTGTTTTACATAGCTGGCATAGTTATTGGGTCTACAGGCAGCCAGGGGTCCTTTCCAAACATCAAGCAATATGTTGTAAACCCGGTGGCATCATTCTTCATACAGTTGTACGTATGGATCAGGGTTGCCACATGCAGACTCAATCTGTTCTTCTCCTCTAGCCTCAGGGTGCCCAGCATTGCCAAGAGGGTTCGATTAAACCTCACGACTTGGGCATCCCTCTCAGGATGATATGCAGTTGTACGGGTCTTCTTAATGCCAACCAGCTCCTGCATCTGCTTGATGAGCATCGATACCAAATCTGGTCCCTGGTTGTTATGTTATGTTATGGATACTTATTATGCGCACATACGCCCGAAGGCACCATGGCGCGAAGTAGTACATAGCAGGACCACAGAGAAGATACAGAAAGACAAGATCAGCAGAAGAGTGTAGTCTTACGTAGATGACGGAAGGCAAGATGGTTCTCAGTGGACTTAAGCTTAAGGGGGAAACTATCCCATAACCTACCCGCTACTGCAGAGAAGGCTCTGCCACCCACTCTCTAAAGATGAAACTTAGGAATCACCACCAGTCACTCACTGCTAGAGCGAAGGGTCTGGTTGGGGGCATAAGGCAGGAACTTATCCTGGAGAAATTCCGGCCCAGCCTAGTAGACTGCACGGTGAAAAATGCATAAAGATTTAAATGTAATCTGCTGCTGGACTGGAAGCCAGTGCAGGTGACGTAATACCGGGCTGATATGGATACCACAGGGAGTACCCGTAACAACTTGAGCGGCTACATTTTGGAGAAGTTGCAAACTGGGAATCAAACCAGCCGGCTGAGCCAGAAAGAGAGCATTGCAATTGTCTATCCTGCTCGAGACCAGTGCAGCCACCACTGGTGGGTGCAGATGGGTAGGAAGAAAGGGCAGTACTCTGTGAAGAACTTGCAACAGAAAGTGACCAGACTGACACACTGCACTAACCTGTGCCGCCATAGACAGTGAAGAGGACAAATAAACCCCCAGGTTTTTCACCACTGTCACCGGAATAGGGAGAGCGCCCGAAGAGGCAGGCCAGAAAGAAGAAGACCATGATTCGGGGGTGGCCGAAGATCCCACCACCAAGACCTTGATCTTGTCCCCATTCAGCTTGAGCCAGCTGGTACCCATCCAGTCGCCCACGACTGAAAGTCACTCATACAAGCGAGACGACATACCATCCCAATCAAGATCTAAGCGGAGTAGGATTTGTGTGTCATCTGTGTAAGAGTAGCACCTAAAGCCGTGGGAGTGGATGAGGACAATCAGTGAACAAATGTAGATGTTAAATAATATCGGGGACAAGGCGGAGCCCTAGGGGACCTCACAGAACAGAGAATAAGCAGAGGACAGAAAAGGAGGAAGAGAGAGACAGACTGGCCTCGACCGCCCAGGAAGGAGGTAAACCAGGCCAACACAGGGCCAATTATCCCTAGAGCCACCAGCCTAGAGAGGAGGAGGGAATGGTGGACCGTATCGAAAGCTGCTGACAGGTCGAGTAAAATCAGGGCACCCACTCAACCACTGTCAGCCAGCCTAACAAGATTGTCCAGGACAGAGACTAATACACTCTCTGTAACCCTTCCAGACCAAAAGCCAGACTGAAAAGGATCAAGAATTGCAGACGACTCCAGAAAGGAGGAAAGAAGAGGTGAAATCAGAGCTTTGAGAAGCTTCATAAAGAATGGCAATATGGAGATAGGTCGAAAATTAGACAGAATAGAAGAGTGCAGAGATGGCTTTTGAGCAAGAGGACAACAGTGGCTGGAATAAGCCCATGGCTGCAAGAGTGGTTCACAGCCTGGGTGACTATAGGAATAATCCTAGGCAAGAGATCCTGCAAGACAGATAGGGTAACCGGGTCAGATGGAGCTGCAGATTTAATACTGGAAATGGCGGATAAAACCACCTCATTAGTGAAAACCGGAAGTGTCCCAGCTAACCATAGCTGTGGAGCTGATGTCAATCACCGGTGTCACAGGCCGAGAGATCTTAATAATATCCTGAATAACAAGGATTTTTGAATGAAAAAATCTGTCAATGCATTACAGTGAGACTGGGATGGCAAAGCCATTGGAAGAAAACGTGCCTTGGAGGAAAAGGATTTCATGACCGAAAAGAGTTCCTTGGACTGATTTAGTGTACCTTCTATACTGTGTGTGAAGAACTGCTGTTGGTAGTCTTAACCAGCAAGTTATAGTTTCTAGACAGAGAGGAAAAGATAGCTTTGTCAGTAGGATTATATGCCAGACGCCATTTGCGCTCGGGTTGACGCACCTTAAGCTTTGTAGCTATCAGGTCATCAGAAAACCAGGGTTGGGAGCGACAAATGCAAACCTTTGCAAGCTCCAGCAGAGCAAAAATGCCTGCAGCTTGCAGCAAAGATGAGGACAGAGTGGATAAATCAACAATATCCTGGCCAGCCAACCGTAGTGCATGACATATTTTTCCCACAACATGTGAGTAACAGTGGTGGTACACTGCTCTTTGGTGGGAAACACCTGTGCATACAAAGTGAAGTGGTCTGTCACCACCAGAATGTTATGTACTCCTCACCTATCCATCTCCAGCTTGAGGAAGTCGATGCAGATGAGGTCCATGGGCCCGGCTAATGCAGACGATGAAGATAAGCTGCAGGACGAGCTGCAATCTTCCTGGTGACACACCTGGCACAGTGCTGGCAATAATACTCGACATCTGCTGCTAGTCTGGCCCAGAAAAACCTTGAGCGGACCATGTTGAATGTTATGCTGCTGCCAAGATATTTGTACTAGTCGTGGATAGCATACAGTACAGCTCAACAGAATCTCAATGGCAAAAACAGACAATGTAGTAGCCTGTCTCCAACTTTGCTTTCTGTGTACAGGATTCCACCCATCTGGACCAGCATCTTCCACTCCTTCAGCATCACAGCTTACTCTGGGTCAGGTGGGAGATCTCTGGACACATCCACTCCTGTGGTCTTGGCTTTCCGGAACAGAGTGAAGCCAGGATCTGCTAGCTGTGACATACGGATCTCATCTCAGGTCCGACGGGACAAGTCAGATACCTCAGACTGTTGATGTTGCAGTAGACAGCAGGTACCGCCTCAGATGAGCATCCCATGCAATCCACGCTACTGGCTCTGTCTGACCTGCAGCCTGGCAGCTCTGACACCTGCTGAAGACAACTCCGTCCACCAGGTGGATCCAGCTGTATCATCCGGCTGAGCATGAACCCTCCGAGAGAAGGTATTGGCATTGATGTTAATGCGCCGAAGTCTGTACTGTAAACTGAAATTGTATGTGGACAGTGCAGCGAGCCATCGGTACCCAGTAGCATCCATTATCGCCAACTTCAACGCATACATACAGGGGTTGTTGGCCATCCTCACCGTGAAGGTGGCACTAATCCTGGAACTTCTCTGTAACTTTAATGCCAAAAATTCGAACTGATGGACTGGGTAGTTCTTCACTGCTGCATGCAGGCCTCGGTTGGTGAATGGGACAGGTCTCATCTCACCGTTGGCCTCCTGGTAGAGAACAGCTCCCAATCCCTCTAGGCTTGCATCCATGTGCAAGGTGTAAGGCACTGACGATCCACATAGACCAGGACTGGTGCTAAGGTGAGGGTCCTATTGAGTTCCTCGAAAACCTGCTGGTATTGGTCATTCCACCGCTCACCAAAAGGCTCCTGTCGATGATATAAATGCTCTGCAGAGTTGGTGGCATTCCTCTTGCTCCTCTGGGTAGATTGGTATCCTTTGGTGAGATCCAAAAGTGGGCAGGCGATGTTGACGTATCCTGCAACAAACCTTCTGCATTAGATACAGAACCCCAGGAAACCCTGTAACTCCTTGAATGTCTGAGGTTTTGGCCAGGTGAGGAGGGTATCCATCTTTGCCGGATCCACGCCGATGCCCTCCATGGATACTATGTGTCCAATGCACATGTTCCCGCAGGCAATCCAGCACCTTCATGACCCTCCTGTTATGTTCTTCAAGGGTCCTCCCGAACACAACGATGTCATTCAGGTACACAAGTTCCTCCAGAATGTTCATGTCACTGGCAGTCTTTTCCATGACGCCCTGGAAAAATGCTGGTGCACCGCAGATCCCCTGAGGCATCCTGATGAACTCATAAAATCCTAAGGAACAGATGAAAGCCGTCTTTTCATGATCCGCTGGATGCACTGGGATCTGATGATAGCCACTGCGCAAGTCCAAGACCGAAAATCACGTACTCGCAGTCAGGCAGTCCAATGCCTCGTTCACCTGGGGCGTGATGTACTGGTCTGGATTAGTGTGGGTATCAAGTCAACGGTAGTCGATGCACATTCTGACATTCCCATTTTTCTTCCAGGCGACGATGGGAGAAGCGTAGGAGATCCTGTACTCCTAGAACTAGCTGCAGAAGATCATCCAGATGGGGGCATAAATCCTCCACATCTCCTGGGGCCAGGCGTCATGACCGCTCCTTGGAGGGAATGTCATCAGACACCCAGATCTAGTGTTCCACTCAGTGGGCCTTGCCAATTTCCCAGGGGCTTGTGGAGAATTCCTCAGCGTGCAGGACAAGCTGCTCCCTCAAGTGGTCCTTGTTCCTCTCCAAGATAGGAGATTCTCCAAAGTCCAGGGTCTTTAGATCCTATGCCTCCTCAGATGGGTCAGTTGCAGCCCTTGCTGGGGCTACAAAAGCAGTCTGGTGGAACTGTGTGATGATGGTGCATCCTGGTACGCGGATGGTCCTATTGGTCACATTAATGACTGGTATCCAGATGGATTTCAGGTCTGTTCCATCTGTTGTCACCAAGGTCCGCTGTGCCAGTAAACCCTCGGGGAGCCCCCCACTTTCCGGTGCTTCCAATATGAGACGTCTTGATTGTTGCTCCTCGTTGAGTCATGCTCTGGCAGGACCCATCACAGTGGCGTGTGCCAGGATTGTGATGTGCACGAACAGGGTGTGCGAACATCTCCAATGGGTCCATCAGGTGGAGCTCTGGACTGGATCCCTCTGTGAAGGTATGCCTGTTGGCACATGGGGTGCATGGGCAACGTGCTGGCATCTCCTGACATAATGCTGCCAGTGCATGGAACATCAAGGAATTAGTTCCAACCACCACTGGTGTTCTGGGATCTTCACTCGGACTGCCTCAGACCACAGCCAGGGTGTGAAATGGAGTGCTGACTCCAGCTACATCGTGCAGAAACTGCATTCTTACCAAGACGTACCCCAGATATTTGCAAGGGTTGTCGCCCACGCCGAGAAAGTTCAGTCCAGCCAAGGACTCCAATAGGCTATGCGCTGGGTGTTTTCGATAGAACGGCTCATAGACAATGGTCACCTGGAGTGAGCTGCTATCCTGAAGCACCTGTGCCTGTCGTCCAGCAATGGCAATTGTCACGGTGGCTGGTTGAAATACTAGCCTGTCAGGTATTGCCCATGATGTTCGGGTGCTGTGCTTGCTGGTAGCTTGACAGCAAGTGATCTTCCTCTTGGGTGGACCATCCAGACTGGGTGGATGCTGGTTCCCAGATGACTTGCCCACTGATGGTGTCACTGCAGCCTTGGACCCGTCTGGTGGTGCAGACTAGTTGTATGTCTCTACTCGGTCAGAGCGTAATATTTCAGATGCTCCGCTTCCTAGTCCTCACTGGCATTTCCCACCATTGCGTGTCTTGGAGTGTTCAAGGCCTAGACCTTGCTGCAACTTGGATATAATCTGGTGGGTTCATGCACATATGGAAGACCGCCCCCCCTGCCCACACCTGTGGCAGAACTGCCAAGGCTGGAGCTGTGCAGTAAGCTGTTGGTTCACTTGGGGCTGCCGTGGCTCTTGAGCACGCCGGAAGAGCTGGTGTTATCTCTCTCTCTCCCTGGATGGCGATGCAGAGCCTCTTCCGTGCTTTGGTGCCCTGGATGTCATTATAGGATGTGGCTTCACCAGTATCCTCTGCAGCTGCATCGCTTGGATGGTTTGGCACAACATTTCCACTTGATGTAGCAACTCATACGCAGGTGGAGACACCAGTTGACTTGGTGAACTGTACACTGCATCCTTCATCTCGACTTCCAGAGTACAAACCTCTCAGACCAGTTCATCGATGAATGGTGGTTTCTAGGTCTGTTCTTGGAGTCGTAGCCACAGAAGAAACAGCGGCTGACCAGATTTAGGCTGTTTGCCTCAATGCCCTTCCATTGTAAAGCCAGCAGAAGAATTGGCTTGGTCCTAGCCAGATATTCTGAGAGTCGCTTCCCCTGTAGGAGGCCGTTGGGGCAGAATTTCACCATCAGCTGCGCACCGAATTCAGTAGCTCCAAATACTCCATCCAGAGTGTACGTGATGTTATTCACTGTGGGGTCTGGATGCTTGGCATGGAGCACCTGGATGTCTCTCAATGCCGGACTGCGAAGACTCTCAATAACACAACACCTCTTCTCCCGGTCTGTAGATCTCTAGTCATGTATCATTTGGTTGGTCTGGACTGCCCAAAGTTGGTATTCTTCTTCAGCCCTCGGGATTGGTTTCTCCCCAGAGAAGGGTCTCAGGCAGACATAGGGGCCATGCTTAGATGGTGTCATGATGGCCTCATGTAACACATCCATGAAGGCATATGCAATGGTGGAAGCAATCAGTTCAGGACCTCTTTCTTTTGGTTTAACACTGGTGCATACTCTAGTCCCTGCTAAAATGGGTGTCCTTATGGGCACAGCCATGATGGCACCTTCACTGGGCGCTGCAGGATGACTGGACCTCAGTGCTGGGAGAGGCATGCTTTGGGCTCAGCATAGGTGGTGTGACTATGGATGGTAAGGGACAATATCTCAGGGTCAACTTCCTTAAGCCTGTAGCAGACCAGGATACTGGTTCCTGCTACGCCACAGGCAGACATTTGACCTGGCCTGTGAGGGACCTTAGGGACTTGCATCTGATGTAGAGGTGTGCTCCACAGGACTTCGCCAATGATAACCCAATGGTCAGGCTTAACCCCTCACCCTCAGCCCAGCATGCTACCCGAAGCCGATCAATGAGGATGGTAGCAGTCAGTCGGATAGGGTGGCAAATCTGGTAAAATCAAGAACACAATGATATATACAAATCTCTATCCAGCACGTGCACATACAAAAACTGATTGATTGGAAAAAAACTGAAACTTACACTAGCAAACTGTACACTAACCGGGAAGGAAAAGGGATAGGTGTGAGATAAGTAGGTAGGATAGGAAGGGATAAGGCACACCAAAGGTGATCTCAGCAGTGCCTCCACAAATTTAGCGCAGTGAATTTATTACGCACCTTAATGGGAGACAGGTGTAGGCCGTCAAACCATATACATCTTATGTCTTAACTTATAACCTGACCCGCCTCTTGTCCCCAAACCACGCTTGCCTGGGTTCGAAATCATCCTGGTGAGCCACGCTGTGAATGTGATGATGGTAGGAAAAGTCAGAAGACTAGGGCAGCATCCCCAAATACCCCTAAGGAAAAAGACACAAGGTAGCTGGCACACACAAAGACAGGCAGACAAAGGAATGCTGGTGTACGGTTCTTTTAGTTCTTTTAGCTCCCTTATACATTTTACTTCTGGTACACCAGCATGGTTTTGAGTTTTTTTTACAAAAAAGGGAAATCACAACACACTATATACGAATGAAAGTAATCCTAAGCAGCTGTGCATCTAAACAAAAAGGTAAAAAGAGTCCTTTTAAATATAAAAAAATAGAAAAAGTCTTTAAAAAATACACCGTCCATAAACTGAATTTCTATCAGAAACAATATATAAGCACCTTACATCAGAGACAACCTGACTAGGGCTGTCTCAAGGTCTTATCTGCTGCTCTCTCTTGATGTTGTCTTGGCCTGGACACACTCTCTTGTGGTGGTTCAGGCTAGCAGTAGGCAGCAGGCAGCAAGCAGCAACAGTGTGTGAGGGCCCCAAGGTCTTTCATACGAATGGCTGCTTGTGCAAGATGCAGCCTATCAATCAGAGGCAGCATGAGTGGGCCCCACACAACTCTTTTTCACCTGAGCCACATCTTCCAGGTGTGGCCCAGGGAATCCTGGTGGGCCACCTGTCGGAGGTGATCCCCTTTAATTAAAAAGCTTAGGAGGCTGAAAATGTTGGTTGCTGCCCACTGTGGGGAGTGCCAGGAATTAGAGTGCTTGGGGACTGGGCGTTGACGGGGGCCATCTGGGGGCAGGGGGCAGCAGTGATCACGGACACTCCCCTGCTTGTCACGGGAGCGCCAGCATTAAGGCCCAGGCAGTGGCAGTGAACTGGTGCAAGAAACCCTTGCATTATTATGTCCAAGGATCTTTTACTCTAACAATGTTTTCGTTTTGGGATCCCCAGCATGGCTTCAAGGGCTGAGGATCATTTCTTTTTTTTGTTTATCCCATCCATGGGGTTACAATATTATGCAGTTTTAGCAAGTAACTCAAGTCCTACAAATGTACAGAACTTGACATCTTACTAAAAGTTGAACAACAGAGCAAAAGAACAAATTAAATTCCCAGTTCGTACTTTTCCAAGAATGGGTTGTGTGGAGCATGTAGAAGTGTAATGGTTGTGCCTTTGACTACTCTAGAAAACTTCACAAATGGCTCCCCAAAAATCCACCTATGTTTCCTATAGTGACATGGAATAATTTGTATAATCTGTACCAGAACATTATGAACAGAGAAATTGCAGTATGGTGGGATATCTTCATCGAAGGAGAAAAAACAAACATTGACTTGGCTTTGGTTAGATCTTAAGAAAATTGAACTGTTGGACCAGGGGAAAAAAAAAATAGTAAAGGGAAGGATGCCAGAAACAAGTGACTAGATGGTGGAGGTGAAAACTGAAAGCAATAACAATGGCCCTCATTACGACCCAGGCGGTAAGTTACCGCCTGGGTCGTACCCTTACCACCATGGCGTAAACTATGTTTACGCCATGGTGGTTGGTGGATTTACCGCCCCATTCCAAGGTGAGTGGGGCGGTAAATCCCCATTTCTCATTTTACCCTTCCCCATTCCCATTTTCGCCCCATAGGGCATAATGGGAATGGGGAAAGGCGATAATTACGGCACCGTAAATTACGGTGCCGTAATTATCGCCAAGGTCCCTTTGCGGCATGGATTTTAACGGCTGCAAAAAAGCAGCCGTTAAAAGCCATCCCGCAAAGGGAACCTTGTAATCAGGCGTTAAGGGTCGGCGCCGTTTACGGCGCCGTAAACCCCTTAACGCCTGAGTCAGAATGAGGGCCAATATGTTTGAACATGATTATGTTTCCGTTTTCTACCAGGCATATTTCTTATTAATTTAATTATGAATGTGAATTTTAAGAAATGGCTCAAGGTTTTCATTGTTGTAAAACCATATGATGCCTAATATAAAAAAAAAATAATCTGTAGCAGGCAGCTGTCAAATACAATGTATTTTGGTTCCCTCAATAGCCAATCATCCTACGATATAGTAGTTTGAGATTTTATGGTGGTGGATGAGTCCTCCGCACTCCCACTGGTGAAGTTAGGGTCATGCACATAGTAATTCATTAATTCTGAAGATTTGTCATTTCAATCTGTGACATTTCAGGATTTTCAGAATGTATTGGGGAAATAGGGAACCATTGGGGCTCATTACAAGTATGCCGATCTGGAAATAACGGTGCCGGTAAGATTACCAGCACCATTGTTTCCAGACCGGAATACTACAGGTCCGCCTGCCGGAACCACCGTGCTCGGTAGGTCTGACTCTGCCGGACACAGCAGCCACGGTAGGCAGAGCTGCTACGGAAGCACCAGCACCGTTAGTAACGGTGCCGGTGCTTCCGTATTCCCCATACCAATAGAGTCCTGTTGGACTCTATGGGAAGGGAATGGGGATTTACAATTTACTGGCCCCTGACTTTCCGGGCTGCCAGGGTTGTAATCCCCCAGTGTTACCAGGAAGCCAGGTACCAGTAAATCATTACGGGTCCAGCTGCAACCTGTCGGTATCACCGGCATGGTTACCGCCGGACCCGTAATGAGACCCATTGTCTTTCTTTGACAGAAATTGTTTCAAAGGCATGGATTGTGTGTGAGGGTCGGCAAGTAATGGTGAAGCATTTTCTGGGTTGTCGGTCAGTTCCAGTGGTGGTTTTGTGCTGTAACAATGATACATTGTTACTTTCCATGGCTTGCTGGGGATATTCAGTTCAAATTCCAGCCACTGCATATCAGCATCCCAATTCTGAACCTTGGGACAAGCATTTGCAACCTCAAACATTAGTTCCTCCTAAGTGACATCGGTTTGGCAAGCAACATGCTTTGTTAGTGGTATGGTCTGAGTCTTCCTGCTAGTCTTCTTCCTAGGACTCTAATACATTAAAAAAAACAAGCATTATTTCTTCCACACTTACAGAACATATGGATATCAACCTTACAATATAATACCAAGGAAATAAATTCCAAATCACCACGTTGCAATAAATGTAAAAGCCTGGATCGTATTTATCCTGGTTTTCAGAGTGTGTTTTGATACTGTCAATCTTGATGTGCCTAGTTCATTCCCCATCTGAAACAGAACATTCACAAAACGTGCAAAACAACTGTAAATCTCTTCCGTAGTGATAAACATAAATACAATTACAACATGTACACTATTTCAACTTAAAAAACACTTTACACATAATGAACAGAACATTAAGAGTCCAATGGATGATAAACTATCAGTATTATTTATATATCTATGGCCCATGTGTCTCTTCCATCTCGACAACTTCAGAAGTAGAGATAACAACACATTCAATAAACATGAGATACTAATTAGACAATGTAATATTCACTTATTTGATAACAAGGATTATGGGCTTCATTGTAAGTTTGCTGGTCCAGTAACTACGGTACTGGTAAGCTCGCCGGTACCGAAGTTACCGGACCGGCAAACTACGAGTTCTGCTCGCGGGTGCCTTTTTTAGCACACCAGGTCTGACCTGGCATGCGTGCTGGCACCCGCATGCCGACCATGTCGGATGCACCGGCAACATTCAGAGTGGTGCCGGTGCATCCGGCCTCCCCATTCCCATTGATCCCTATGGGTCTCGAATGGGAATGGGGAGCATTTTTTTCCGGCACCCGGGAATGGGCAATTATGGGCAATCTGGCAGGGCCGGAATGACTCAGTAATTGCCCATTTCCGGGTGCCGAAAAAAAAATGATACCGGCGGCAGCCGTGCCTGTTTTATCAGCACGGCTTCCACCGGTTTCATAATGAGGCCCCTATATCTTGATAAGTTACCAGGTATGAAGGTCGAATTTCAACAAGTTATCTATTGATAGTGGTGCAGTATTAGTCTTCCCGTTAGTCTTCTTCCTAGGCCTCTAATACATTTTAAAAAAGCATTATTTCTTTCACGCTTACAGAACATATGAATATCGACCTTACAATCTAATACCAATGTAAGAAATTCCAAATCACAACTTTGCAAAAAATGTAAAAAAGCCTGGATCGTATTCATCCTGGTTTTCAGAGTGCGTTTTGATACTGCCACTCTCGATGTGTGTAGTTCATTCTCCATTTTAGCAAGCCCCGCCCACCTGGTGCCTTCCTGCTTCCTGCTCTTTTTCACCACTTAGCAAGCCCCGCCCACCTGGTGCCTTCCTGCTTGCCGCTCTGTTTCCCTACTTAAGGAGCCCTCCAGCTTCTTTTCCTTTGCAGATGGGGAGTAGATGCAAGTGGATCTAGTTCACCTGGCCTAAGCCCGCCCACCTGGTGCCTTCCTGCCTGCCGCTCTTTTTCACCACTTAGCAAGCCCCGCCCACCTGGTGCCTTCCTGCTTGCTGCTCATTTGCACCACTTAGCAAGCCCCGCCCACCTGGTGCCTTCCTGCCTTCCGCTCTTTTTCACCACTTAGGAAGCCCGTCCACCTGGTGCCTTCCTTCACCATCACCGTCTTGTGGCCAATGCTGGATTTGACTTTTATGGACTTCATTCACAGTGCGTCACTCTTTCTCAACTCTCATGATGGACTTCCTTCGCATATTGTACTCATGGTGGCCCTGAATCATGCTGTTCCCATCTTCATCATGTATCCTGGCTTGCAACATTATGTGTTACGACTGACTTCTGCAATTGTATTCGCTCTCCACTCTTGCTTCTCCACTCTTTTTGACTGCTTACTCTCTTTTCTCTCCTCCTTTCCCTTCTCCCTTTTCCTATCTCCTCCCCTTACTTTCTTCTATGCACTTACTCTATCAGAATTGTCCCTGGGCCTAATATGATAGCAACCTCGTCTGTTTTTTCCCTCCCCACCACCCTTCCAGCACTATCTGAAATGTCGTCAGGCCTAGTATGATAGTCGCTTGTTTTGTTCCTCCCCTCCCTTTCTGCACCCCTCTCCCTCACCTTTTGTTTTTCTCCGGCTCTACCAGAAATGTCGTCAGGCCTAGTACGCTAGTCGCCTGTCTGTTTCCATTTCCTTCCCACCCTCCCCCTCCCTTCCTTATCTATGTCTTAGCTCTTGCACTATCTGAAATGTCATTAGGCCGAGTACGATAGTTAATTTCATATCCTTACTGTTCATGGCCTGTAAGAATGTGGTTGTATTTTCCCTTGTTCCCTCCCTTGCCTTGAAGCGCTTTGAAACACATTGGCCCTCATTACGACCATGGCGGAGAGGGTATTACGCCGGCGTAGTGCCTGGCGTACCTCTCCGCCGTACTACGAGTTCCCTTACCGCCATGGCGAGTTTAACGCCTGCTTTTTGCAGGCGGTAAAATCCATGGCGGTAAGGGGCATTAGAGTTAATTACGCCACCGTAACTTGCGGTGGCGTAATTAATGCCTTCCCCACTCCCATTATGCCCTATGGGGCCAGAATGGGAATGGGGAAGGGCAAAATGGGGATTGGGGATTTACCGCCCCGCCAAGGTCGGGATGGGGCGGTAAATCCGCCAACCACCATGGCGGAGTTGGCAGCTTAGCACCATGGACCATGGTGCTTATAGCACCATGGAACTCCGCCATGGTCGTAATGAGGCCCATTGTGTATAGGTGCTATATAAATAAACAATCATATCATATCATATCTGTAACAGAACATTCACAAAAAGTTGCAAATAACCGTAAATCTCTTCCGTGGCAATCAACATAATTATAATAAGTACACTATTTCACTTTAAAAAACACTTTAGACACAATGAACGGAACATTAAAAGTTCAATGGATGATAAATGATAACTATCAGTATAATTTATATGCCTGTGGTCCATGGCCCTCATTCCGAGTAGGGCGGTAAGTATAGGCGAATATCGGCATGGCGTAAAGAGCGTTTCTCTGCTGGCACAAGACCGTAAAAATCAGCCTATTCCGACTCCGCGTGCACGCGCTTTGCGCCATGCCGGTAACACACCTCAGCGCCATGCCGTAAAAGGGCCCCAAAAGCCCTTACCGGCAACAAGCACACAGTACATAACACGACCGACATAGAGAAATTAGCGGTAACCGTAAATAGCGGTCACCGTTAAAAAACGGAACCGGAAAAAACGTCATCGCACAGGAACAGGAAGGAGCACGGCGGCCATCTTTAAAATCACAATCCATTGCCATCCTCTCCATACAGGACCCGGAGCCATACAGTGATCAGAGAAATAGGCATTGGAGACCAGCATCATGCCCAAAGCATTAAAAAAGGGTGCTGCACGCATAAGAAAGGAGCGCTTTACCCAGGATGAGCTCCAGGTACTGGTTGACACTCTGCACGAACATGCAGACACTGTATTCAGCAGTGATATGAGGAGGCCCATCGTCATCAGGAGGAAAGAGATCTGGGCCTTGATGGCACAGAGGGTGAGCACTGTGGGAAACACCCCCCGCACCACCAAGGACTGCAGGAAACGTTGGGATGACCTCCGTCTCATGGTGCGGCCCATCCTCTCGGCAAACTGAAGTCAGGCCCTGGAGACAGGAGGAGGGCCAGGTTCCCCCATCAAAATGATGCTATTGGAGGAAACGTGTGCAGCCATGATGGGCACTGAAGCCATAGAAGGTGTTGGAGAAATGGAGTGCGGTGCAGCGTCATCCGCTGATGGAGGTGAGTGTCATGAGTCAAGACAGAACATGCATTCCTAACGTAAGCCACTGCCAAGGGCTGGGCAAGGTGTCACATCATGGTTGGGCAACCCCCCCCAATGAAATCATGCTGTAACAAGTGGGACCCAGGCTGATGTCAGGTGCAAGGCTGTAACCCATATGGCCCATATCACACAAAGAGGCCGAATCTGTGAGGCACACAGGGCAGTGATTGTAAACATTGTGAATGTGAGTCATCACAGTACTCCGCCAACATGAGTGACCCAGACATCTGCATGCATTGACCATCCAAGCCCAGATCACTGTCCCACTCACCACCCAAATGTCAACAAACCGCTGCAATCCCATTGTGATACCATAGGCATGTAAAAATGCTGACCCCCAAATCATTGCTCATGCCGTCTCTCTCTCTCCCCCCCCCACAGGCAGCAAGCATGACAGCGAGGATCAGGAAAGCACCCGGGCCAGTACCTCCAGGGGCAGAGTCAGGGGCCGCTGCATACCTGCAGGCAGGAAGACAACACAGGCAACACCACCTGCTCCAGCAACCCCCATGGAGGGTGCACAACCCCCACCCGCACCCCTACCCATGCCTGCAGAGCCGCTGGACACATGTCCCACGCTGCACTCTGAGGAGTCCAGTGTGGCTGGTGAGAATGTAGCCATGTGCCTCCTCGATGTGCCAGAGAGCCCCCCATCAATTTCGGGAGCCAACGTGGAGGACACCATTGACATTGGCCATACCCCTGACACACCATCATACAGCCAGGTGGCACACAGCGACTCTGGGGAGAGTGATACCGCAGGGCTCACAGGGCAAGGAGTACAACCTGCCTGTCCTGTATCCACTTCCCCTGCAGAATCTCCGGGAAGGCCTGCAGGCCCAATACCAAGCCTGCCATGCACATCGGCCACATCGGCCATGGATGTAGTGTGCTCCCAGCATCTCACAGGCCTCATTGAGGAGTTCATCAGGGACAATCGCGAATCATGGGTGGAGTGGCGCAAGGACCTTCAGGCTCTGGGCGAGGTGATCACAGCGAACACAAACCGGCTCTGCGATGTCCTTGGCCGGATCGCAGATGCCCTGGAAGCAGCACACCCCACACCACAGCCCCAGCGGGAGGAGCCACCTTCACAAAGTTCTTCCACCCAGACCAGCCCGGTCCGTCGTTCACTGCGTACATTGGGCTGCCACGACATGGATTCCCCTGGCTCTGGGAGTGCACATTGACCATGCTGGCACACACATGTGGCCTATGTTGCCCTAATTGAACTATTGTGGGGTTGTTGTGGGGGGAAGTGGGGGGGGTAAGGGTGTGTGTGGGAGTTGTGGGGGAGAAGGAGGGGGGTGAGGGTGTGTGTGGGAGTTGGGAAGGGGAGGGGGGTGAGGGTGTGTGTGGGAGTTGTGGGGGAGAGGGAGGAGGGTGAGGCTGTGTGTGGGAGTTGGGGGGAGGTGGAGGGGGTTGGTAGTGGAGGTTTTGTTGTACACGTTAGAACTTTATCATTCAATACACCGGTTGATCATCAAAACAAAACAGAGTGCACATTGATCATTGTGCATGTGTCTTTTAATGTTCCACAGTGCATGGTGTACATGTATCCCCACACCCAGTGCCTGAAGTCCTGTCATCCTCACACCCTCAGCTGACTAGTGAGTCAGAAATATTGTCCGATCAATGATTGCCGCACGGCACGTCCCTCCTGTGCATCGGCACCGTGATGCTGTCCTGCCATTCCTTCCTCCTCCCCCTCATCATCATCTGGTGGTAGCAGTTCCACGTCAGGGGGCAGTGGCACGTTCCGACAGATGCACATGTTGTGCAGCATTATATATGACATGGTGATCTTGGACACCTTCTCGTGGCTGTAGATGAGTGCCCCATCCGACCGGCTGAGGCAACGAAATCGTGCCTTCAACAGGCCGAAGGTCTGCTCTATCACCACCCGTGTATGGGTATGGGATCTATTGTAGTCCTCATTGTGCCTGTTCTGTGGGTTGCGGATCGGGGTCATGAGCCACGGCTTCAAAGGGTAGCCAACATCACCTGCATAAGAGTGGAATGAAAGTAAGTGTTTGTAAATTCATGGTGGAGAACTGAACTAGTCTTACATGGCAGCAGGTGATTACTGGCCATACACACATGTCCCAGGATGCATTCACCCCATTACTGGCCCGGCTATGTGTCCTGTGCAATGGAAAGATGGATGGGGTAGCTTCTTCATGATGGGTTATGGTGTGCACTCACGTCTTGTTGCATGTGCATCGTATATGCATGCAGCAGTGTTGGACTGCATTAATTGATGTGTTGTGCGTGTTTTGGTGACGGGGGGTTGGCTGTAGTTAGTAGCATACTCATCATTCTGCACTGATCTGTGCCATGGTGACTTGCAGCAATCCTATGGGTGTGCAGGACCAGTCACACGCTGTGGGATCCCTGTTAGACTCACTTCTATGCACTCCCAGGGATGACTGTCCTGTGTGGTGAGATGCAGGAGTCTGCGACATGGTGCTATTGCACTGCATGGTGCAGGATGCCCTTACGGTGTGTAAGGGCCGTCGATGAGTGGTGCATGTGTTGTGGTATTTGGGCAGGTTTCCTGTTAGTCATGTTATGTTAGGTGTCGGCTCTAAATCATCTCTGTGTGGTTAGGTAGTCATGTGCCGTGTCACTTGCCTTGGGGCACAGTGTTCTGTGAGGTGCACATTGTGCACTGGCGTGAACATTCCCACACAGGTGAAGTAGGCATCCCCCCCCCCTTTCCCACCCAGGTGAAGTAGGCATCTCCCCCCTTTCCCACCCAGGTGAAGCAGGCATCTCCCCCCCTTTCCCACCCAGGTGAAGTAGGCATCTCTCCTCCCCTTTCCCACCCAGGTGAAGTAGGCATCTCCCCACCCTTTCCCACCCAGGTGAAGTAGGCATCTCCCCCCCCTTTCCCACCCAGGTGAAGTAGGCAGCCAACATACTCACAGCCCCAATGCACTGCCATGGCCCATTTAGGTTACTCACCAAGCAGCCAGGCACGTCGTCCGGCATGTCGCTCCATGTAGCGTGGTAGTGTGGAGTTCCGCAGGACCAAGGAGTCATGAGTTGATCCGGGGTATCGGGCATTGCAATGTGTGATGGCTTTACTGGCATTACACACCATCTGGACGTTGATGGAGTGGTATTGCTTGCGGTTACGATACGGCACCTCCCTGGCATGCGGGACCACCAATTCAACGTGGGTGCAGTCGAGGGCACCTATGCAATTTGGCATGCCTGCCAGTGCATGGAAGGCAACTTTTGTCTCATATATCTCCTGGGGAGTCTGGGGTAGGGATGTGTAGTCCCTTGTGTGGTTGAGGAGGGCATCCAGCACTTGGTTGAGTATCCGGGAAAATATGGGCTGTGAAATGCCATGCATGTGTCCGACTGTATGCTGGTGGGTGCCTGTGGCAAGGAAGTGGAGCACAGACACTACCTTCAGTAGAGGGGGGGTGGCAGTGCTGATTTCTATGAGGCTCACTATATCGTCATGTATCAGGTCCACTATGGTGGTAATGGTGTCCCAGTCAAGCCGGTACAGGGTGTGGATCTGCTCTGGTGTGAGGTTGAAGGGGGTGGCTCTGATGCGGGGGATTGGGGGCTGGCGGCGTGGTAATGGTGGCTGCACCGGTAGGGCATGCTGGGCCTGTCTCACCCTCCTTCTCCTCCTGTGTATCCTCTGTGGTGGGGGCTGTGGTTGTTGTTGTTGTTGTTGTAGTTGCTGCCTTGCAAGCAGGGCCTCCAGCTCCAGGAATGCTGCTACAATTGGTATCATCTTGGTGTGGGAGGGGGTGTGGTGTGTGGGTGTGCTCTTTTTGTGCTGTGCCAGACTCCATTGCCTCCACCTGTGCTGATTGAGTGCACCTGTGCCTCTTGGAAACACTGCTCATGGTTCTTAACACCTTCTCAGCGATGTCGTTATTTACTCCATGCCGGTAAGGTACTTTGCGGCCTTGTGGAGGCCGTTTTTTGCATGTCCGCATTACTTGGGATCAGCTCCGGTTTACGCCATGCCGCTAATTTCGGCATGGAGTGTCGGGCGCATGCCACTAGACCGCTATTTACGACCTCGTACTTTATGGCGCCGTAAATAACAGTCTGGTAGGGCAGAATAGTCCGTAACGGGAAACGACGACGGTAATCCTTTTCCGGCATCGTTTTCCCCTTACCTCCTAACTCGGAATGACCCCCCATGTGTCTCTTCCATTCTGACAGCTCCCTTAGTAGACTCCTTCTACTACATAACAACACATGCAATAAACATGGGATACTAATGAGACAATGTAATGTTCAGTTCTTTAAAACAAATCTTGGTAAGTTACCTTGTATAATTGTCAAATTTCAGCAAGTTATCCAAATGCCAAAGAAAGGGTAAATATATTGAAAAGAAACATTTTTTTTTAAATTGAAAGTCAACCATTGTAAATACTTAAACATTATAACAATAATTGATTTTGAAATGTACCTGAGAAACTTTCATGGTGTCACAGGGAACTGGCGTTACAGTTAGGACTATACTGTCATCCATCAAAAATAAAGAGAATACATTATTGACACCAAAAATTTGATGTATTATAATACTGATTTTCATTTTTTGGCCCTCATCTGTAGTAGGGCGGTATCCTGGCACTCTGGGGAGGTAAATCACCATTCCCATTGGGGCCTTTGGACCCAATGTGGGTTTTTTGGCGCTATTAATAAATAATAGCGGCAAAAATGGGCAGAAAATAGGGATTTTTACCTCCATCAAAAGGCAGGAGGTAAAACTTCAATTTTCTGCCCAACTTGAGATTCGGGCAGAGCAGTAAATGCAGAGGTAATAGCGTTACCGGCACATTTTACTGCTCCGCCCCCCAACTTGTGGTGAGGCCCTTGAACTTTAGATGTCCATCAACAGTATATTAATACATACATAAACCATTTGAAGAATAAAAGATTCCATGTAATTCATCCACAATCATAGTTTTTGTAATGGATTACTGTCAGTGTTGCATGTAGGAAGGGAATGACACTACTACGTTGATGATTGCATGCATTCAGATTTTTTGACAATGTAATTACTTGTAAAGAAAGTATGTTAATAATTGTAAACAAAATATCATTTTTGTTATAACTTGGGAACAACATATCATTAATAACCAATCATTAATATAATTCAACAAAGTATCACATGTCATACCTCATCCACCTTACCAGTTGCAATAGAAGAACAGTATATTGCCGAGGTACAGGCATCTTCCTGTATATAATTATTTTATTAACAATTATACTGTTAGAAGAGAAGTATAGCAATATAAATTAAATGAAAAAGAGAATAGATGCTGTGGTATGATTCATCATTATATTTATTATCAATAGGAAATATAATCAATAACAATTATCAATTTGTTTAAAAATTTAACTTATATTTCTATAGTATAGTCACAGATAAATTAACAACTGAAAAAAGCATTACTTGAAAGGGAAGTGAGCTTGATGTTGATTCCAGAATAGTTGTCGATGATGAAGCTTGTTCCTTTATTCAAATTATATATTCATAATGATGGTCAACAGAAAAGATATATTAGTCATAAAAAATAGACCATTTAATACACAATAAATAAGTTTTTAGAAAGGCTCTCTTTGCAGTGAACTTTATGGGTATTACAAAAGTATGTGGGCCTCATTACGACCCAGGCACTAATGGGTTAACGGCGCCGTAAAAGGCTGCGGCGCCGTTAACCTATTAGCGCCTAAGTACGAGGTCCCTTTGCGGGACCAGACCTTAATGGCTGGTGTAGACCATACTTAGCGCCTTCCCCATTCCCATTGAGCCCTATGGGGCAAAAATGGGAATGGGAAAGGGCCATGGAGGAAGGGGGAATTACTGCCCTGCCAACCTTGTAATGGGTGGTAATTCCCCCTTTCTCCGTGGCGGAGTCGGTAACTTACCGGCATGGACCATGGTGCTAATAGCACCATGGTCTTCCGCCAGGGTAGTAATGAGGCCCTGTATGTATTCAAGGGTAAAGGGCCTTATTACGAGTCTGGTGGTAACCCAGCCGGTGCTTCCGGCGGGTTGCCACCAGACTCGTAACATTTACCGCCACCTAGCTTCCTGGTGCCACCAGAACATTACAAGTCCTGAGGGACTGGGAAGCTAGGTGCCGGAAAATTTTAGTCCCCATTCCTGTGGGGTTCCGTAGGACTCCACAGGAATGGGTTCACAGAAGCACCAGAACCGTTAGTAACAGTGCCAGTGCTTCTCTGATCAGTCTGCGCCTGGCAGTTTCAAATCTGTCAGATGCAGCGACCCCGGCAGGCAGACTCGGAGTGTGGCAGTCTGGAAACAAGGTTGCCGGTAGGATTAACGGCACCCTTGTTTCCGGACCTCCACGCTCATAATGAGGCACAAAGTCTCACATTTAAATACATGTGCAAATTGCAACATAATAGAAAAGTTGACAATAAAATATCTATACCCATATTACACAAAAAACAGAATTCTTTTCATCAAATTTCCTATTTACGCTCAATAAATTGTGTGATCTTTTTTCTGTATACATATATGTGTATATATATATATATATATATATATATATACACACACACATAAATGTGTATATACAAACAAAAAATATTCACTCATGTTCATTACTCACCTAACTCAGTGTGTGTGTGTTGAAATACAGTGCAAACAGCATCGCAAAGTACTTTGCGAGTGAGTCTGGGGGGCGTCGCTTTTAGTGAACTTTGATGGTTCGTACATATCTTCTGATAATTGCATGCTGCAGACACAGACTCGATTGCCCCTCACGTCCTCCAAGACAACCTTGGCTCTGCTTTCAATCTCCAGATACCATTGATCAACCATGTTCGTATCTACAAAGTATCCTTGGGGATACCAGGAGTTTTATCATGGCTAATATTAGGGCACCCAAAAACAATACATGAAAGCATTGTTTTATGCTCAGGAAGATCTAGTAAAAAAATAAAAAATATATTAAAACTATTAAAGTATGACAGTAATAAATTCACCAATAAAAAACGTGCAAAGACAAAACACTTTAGAGTTTGATAACTGCCCTGTAAGCTAGTCTGACCCACCAGGCTTACCACCAACTTTTATGTCAATGGTCTGTCACATGAAGAAATGTGTTACTGATACATTGATCATCCATTGTGCACCGAAGGAAAAGAGGGATGACAAAACATTAGATATTCAAAAAAGACCCTATCATGTGATGAAGGTAATCAAGATATATTAATACATAGGTTGAAAATGGTGAAGCCATTGAGATGTATGAAAATGAAATTTGGATGAAAATTTAGTAAAACGCACCATAAATGTACCAAGCTGAAAACGAGAAAACTCCAATAACCAAGAGTTCAATTACCTGTAATAGGCAAAATCAAAGAGATGATTCAGCAACAAAGATAACAAGCAGTGCAATGATAATATCAGTAGTAGACAGCATAGATGTTTTCTTACTAAGGAATAGAATGAGTTTATGAACATTTTGAAAAGTCTGTGTATGTGAATTTGTCGTGAGGAGGGACTTACCTTACATTTTGTTGGTCATTTCTTAGACGTGTGATGTAGTATCATTACATAGCGATATTTAAGTATGTGTAAAGATTGATGGAGGTGAAGGATTGATGACGTCAAATTTCAAAGAAGAATGTGGGAACCTACAAACAACTATTTTGAGCGCATGATCCAAAATGAGAACTGCCTTTAATAAGGGCCGGTCGTATAAGGATGAAGTGAGCGGAAGAGCCCAGGTCCTCGTGAATGGTCACATACATATCTTGATGGCTGCGACAGGGTCCTCAAAGGGGACCATTGGCCACACTTGGTTGATGTGGCCATGTGGCCAAAGGTCCCTAGAGACCAGACCCCTTTCATTTGTACATGATATTCACTGCTTGTGCGTTCTCATGCACCCTCCCTCAATGCGAGCGCATGGTCCCACATGAGAACTGCCATTGATACGGGAGGGGGATGAATGTGGATGAAGTCAGCTCAGTAGCCCCGACACCTTGTCAAAGGACACAGAGACATGTTGATTGCAGGGACAGGGCTTTCAAAGGAGAGCATGGAGATACCTGAACTGGGTGGCCATGTGGCCAATGGTCTCCAAAATGCAAGACCCCATTGAGTTGTACATGGTATTCAGCATCTTGGGTGTTGCGATCCACCCTCCCCCAATACGAGTGCATGGTCCCAATTGAGAACTGCCATTTATACTGTAGGGTAACACTACAACAACCAGACCAAAGGAAAACAACCCACCAGGGGAAAAGGCTCGGTGCACCCTTTTTTGAAAGGAACACAAGCTTTATTTTGTATACAAAAAGGAATGGACAACAAGGTATTACAAATTCACTGCCACAGAGCTCTGGGCTCCGCCAAAATGGAGGCGCCCACATCATGCCTCCTCAATGTATGGGCATTACTCTTGGATCTTCCTGGTACAAATCACTGATCATGGTGTTCTCTGCTCCCCGTATCAGTTCCCTTCCCAGGAGGTACACCTAATGTCCCGCTAATCAATCCAGTTTGCAAAGGATTTAGGACCCATTTTCACTTCTCACCTACCAATCTGCAGCCACTTGGCATTTGCTGCAGCCTGGATCCCTGGGGTTAAGAGAGGTGCAAAAGACACCTCTCTCTTGATGTACAGCTGATATTTGTCTCAAATTGCTTTGAGTAGTTTGGATGATTCTTCGGACAGATCATTCAATCTGTTTCTTCTTAACTTCACTGATCACTTCTTCTTCCTTATTTTGGGTGGTGGGGTGAAGGCTGGGATAGATTGTAACACCCCATGCTTAGAAGCTATTGTCAAGTGTGCTTCAGGCACCACCAGGATAGCTGGATGTAATGTCATTAATGCGCATGTGACTCGCCAGGAAGTTGGAAGATGCAGGTATGCTTGTTTGTCACATACCTATACAAGTCCATCAGTGCTGCTGTTCTTTTTGCAAGATCTAGAATGAACATTATCTTATTGCACTTAGTGTTAGTGCCTACAGGAACAGTCCTGTGCCCTTGAAAACAAAAATGATATTCATCTCCCTGCTGTACTTTATTGGTGTTTTATGTACTTCAATCCATGTTAGTTTAGGTATGTATGCAGTGCATATCGTAGAACAGTTTTTATTAATGTTCCATATAACTTCTTCTCCGAACCCTGCCAACTCACTGCTGCACATCTCCCCACTGCTTTCTCCCATCTGTTTGACACAAACACCACTCAATCCAATTTTAACATGGGTCGTGGCTTGCATTGGGGGGGGGGGCATTGTCATCTTTTGCGCACTTCTCTCCGTCCTTATCCATTAATACAGCTTGTACCTTGTGCCCCTGGAGAAAACTGCGGACCAGTCAAAGTGCTAAGTGCACCAAACACTGGGCCTCTAAGGTCAATATTTCTTGCAGTACTAGCATTGTGGGTGCTGCAGACACATGGGGGGTTAGGGAGCAGACATAACAACTCTTGTTATACCTCTGTTTTCCTATCAAGTTCATATGCTGCACCACATGTCATTAAATTCTGAGTGGTGCACATCAGACAATGGCCCTCATTACGACCCCGGCGGTAAGTAATGGACATTACCGGCATGGCGCAACAAACGTGTCCGTGCTGGCCTGAAACCGTTAAAAGCGGTAAATTATGACCTCTCGGGCACGAGCATTGCGCCATGCCGGTAATGTAATCTGCGCCAGGCCGTTAATGTCCCAAAAACGTCACCTACCGGCATCGTATGCCGTGCAAGCTGCACCACCGCCACCCTACCCACCGATATTAGCGATCACCGCAAATAGCGGTGACCGCTATTAGCGGTGACCGTAAAGAAGTGGATCCGGAAGGTACGCCATCGCACCAGAACGGGAAAGAGCACGGTGGCCATCTTTAAAAACACAATCCATTGCAATCCTCCACAACCAGTGCACATCTGACCCCGAGACCCGCCACAAACCTTCACCCACATCCACCCATCGTCAGAATGCCGAAAGTTGTCAGAAAATCTTGCGATCGGCTGCGGCAGGAGCGCTTCAGTAGGGAAGAGCTCACCATGTTGGCGGAAACACTACAGGAAAAGGCGGACATCGTATTCTCCACTGAAATGACCAGACCGGTAATAGCACGGAAGAAGGCCATATGGGACCTAGTCGCATAGCGGGTCAGTGCAGTAGGAACAACACCCCGCACCACAAAACAGTGCCGGAAAAGGTGGGACGACCTCCGGCTCTGTGTAAGGAGCATACTGTCTGCCAACAGAAACCTGGGCATGGAAACTGGTGGAGGAGCAGACTCACCAATTAAAATGGAGCCGTGGGAGGAGATATGTGCCACAACCATTGGCATCGAGGCCATCGAGAGGGTCGGTGAAATGGAGAGAGGAGCCCCGACATCAGGTGACGCAGGTAGGTGCCTCAAATTAAGCCATGCTAAACTTCCTGAAGTCCAGTTTCATGGGAAGCACAATGTTGCCTAATAGGGTTAACGCAACACATCAGCAGAAGACTGCCAACAGGCATCATTGACCTACACCCTGTACACATGCAGTATGCACACTCTCACTGTAGGCACCCACATTCCTGCTTGCTTCTCCCACCCAAAAGGGAGACAACCTGTGTGTCACTGCCTCCAAAGTGCACCATCTAGTCATCAAAATCATGGCAGTCATCACAATGCCTGCTCAATGTCCGCAGACCCATCAATAACACTTTTCTCCTTTGCTCCACCACAGGCTCCCATTTGGACCGAGGCGAGGACGAGACTGGCACCACACCTGCCAAGAAGGCCAGGCCCGAGGCAACACCACACCAACCCTCCACCTCTGATGGACCAAAATCAAACCCACAGCAGCCAAAGTCGACTGCCACAACACAGGCCAGGGCAACGATAAGCACCAAGGCAAGCAGCATGGTACCACCAGCAACAGACATTCAACAACTGGTGGCCACTGAAGGGACTGTGTCTGCAGGAAGCAGTATGATTGGAGAGACTGCTGCCATTGCAGCTTGCTCTGATAATGATGTGGGGAATGATGAGGATGTCAGAGAATGTCCCCCCACTGCCCACCTTCATTCCCCCTACCTGTCCTCATGTAGCCTGCATGCTGATAACACACAGGGGGCTAGCCCCTGATAACTCATGGCCAGCCACTCCATGCCCAGTGGAAGGTGTGGAGGAGGGGAGTTGCCCAATGAACGCGCCAATGGCATCATCCAATGCCCAAAAATACCAACAGTCGCTGGACCAAATATTACCAAGGCAACACCAACTGTCCTCACTCCTCACTCAGCATGTGGCCGATTGTGGAGGTGCAAGTGCTGAAATGCAAAAATGTGCTGAGACTGTGAAGGCAGCTATACAATCCTCCACCAAGGACATCTGTGCCGAACTTGCCGCGTTATGGCACATGCTCTTGGAGCTTGTACAGACAATGAGGGACATGCGTCCTAGTGAGCAGCCGAGTACCTCCTCCGCTGCCAGTTCTGCCCCAAGCAGCCCCGTCCGCAGGTCGACCAGGAACCTGCGGGGTACAGGCAGGGGTGCCCCGGGGGACGGCAGAGGGTCCTGCCAATAGAGGCCACCCAGTGGATCAATTCCACATTAGGCACTTCAACACAGGCATCCACGCACTTCTGCGGGGAGTTGAGGGGGGAGGGGGGAGTGGGTGTGTTGGGGAGTTGAGGGGGGAGGGGGGAGTGAGTGTGTTGGGGAGTTGAGGGGGGAGTGGGTGTGTTGGGGAGTTGAGGGGGAGGAGGGAGTGGGTGTGTTGGGGAGTTGAGGGGGGAGGGGGGAGTGGGTGTGTTAATTGAATTTACATTTACAATACAATTTTTGCTTGATCACAAATCACATGTGTGAACATTGCTCATTGCGTATGTGTGATTTATTGGTGAATAGTCCACAGTGTGCATATCCCAGACACACACAGTGCCCCAATTGCCATCTCCATGTGACACCCCCCATCCGTGTGGGCTAGAAACATTGGTTGATCAGAGTCTGACGCATGTCACGCCCCTCCTGTGCATCACTGCCTCCCGAGGTGCTGCCCCATCCCCACCCTCCTCATCCTCATCGTCAGGTGGTTGCAGTTCAGCGTCAGGGGACAGGGGCACATTCCGTCTGATGCACATATTGTGTAGCATGACACATGCCATGACGATCTTTGCCACCTTCTCATGGCGGTACAGGCCCCACCAGACCTGCTGAGGCAGCGAAACCGTGCCTTCAATAGGCCAAATGCCTGCTCAGTCACCACACGGGTTCGTGTATGTGCACGATTGAAGTCCTCCTCGTGCTGGTTCTGTGGGTTCCGGACTGGTGTAAGGAGCCACCTCTTCAGGGGATAGCCTGCGTCACCAGTATGTGGGCAACAATGTATGTGTCAGTCATGACATCAAATCTCAAATCATGACGTGCCACCATGGCATGCATTCAACTGTTACTTTGTACCAATTTAACATGCACAAATGGATTCACACTATGTGACCGGTATATGTGTATTCCTCTCATGGACTGTTTTGCATGCCATCAACCAATGTATGCAGGGGGGTCAAGTGCCTTGTGAGTGCCCATCCACTGTGTCCGTTCATGGCGTTTGTTTTGGTGACCTGGCAGGTGTCCTGTGATATCAACGCTCTCATCATGGCAACATTGCTGTCAGCCTCATGATGACCCCACTGAGCACTACTAATGTTGATAGGCACATTTTTGGGGCCTCGTTGTCTGTGTAGTGGTGTATTGAGGTTTTTGTCCGTCATGTGCCTCCTTTGCGTGCAGTTATGGGGGACAGGCCTTTCAGTTGATGGTGTTTGGTGCCGTGTATTGGCTAAAGTCATTGCATGTAGGTGCATTTCGTTGAGGTCAATGTGGTCTGAATCGGTACAATGCACTTGCAGATGGTTGTGTCATGGTTGGGACACACCCTCATTCACATGGTAGGGCTGCTTACATCGGGCATTATGTGTACAGGTGTCAGTTGACGTTTGGGCTGCTTTAGGGTATGAGCTGGCTCCATTGCCTCTGCTACTTGCAGCCAGGTAAAGTATGCATCATTCCCCCCCTCCCTTTCAGCTAGGTAAAGTATGCATCATTCCCCCCCTTTCAGCCAGGTAAAGTATGCATCATTCCCCCCCCCTTTCCGCTAGGTAAAGTATGCATCATCCACCCCCCCCTTTCAGCCAGGTAAAGTATGCATTGGTACGTCAATCACCTACCCACTTCACATTTCCATGGCCATGACATGGGACTCACCGAGTAGCCAGGATCTTGGCCCTGCGTGTCGCTCCATGTAGCGTGGTATTGTGGAGTTACGCAGGACCATTGAATCATGGGTTGATCCGGGGAATCGGGCACAACAATGTGTGATGATCCTGTTGGAGTCACAAACCATTTGCACGTTGATTGAGTGAAATAGTTTACAGTTGCGGTACGCAACCTCCATGGCATGTGGGACCACCAATTCCACATGGGTGCAGTCGATGGCACCAATGCAACCAGGTATGCCGGCTAGTGCATGGAAACCCACTTTGGTGTTTGCAATCTCCTGGGCAGACCGTGGTAAGGAAATGTGGTCGTCTGTGTGCTTGAGGAGGGCATTGAGCACTTGGATCAGTGTACGTGAGAATAATGGTTGTGAAATGCCATGCAAGTGCCCCACTGTGTGCTGGTGGGTGCCTGTGGCCAGGAAGTGGAGCACGGACACTACCTTCAGTAGGGGGGGGTGGCGGTGGGTTTTTCTATCATGCTGACGATGTAGTTGTGTATCATGACAACGATGGTGGTGATGGAGTCCCGGTCCAAACGGTACAAGTTATGGATCTGATCAGCGGTGAGGGTGAATGGACTGGCTCGGATGCGTGGTATTGGGGGCTGTCTGCGTGGTGGCACTGGCTGCGGTGGTGGGGCTTGCTGGCCCTGCCTTGCCCTCCTTCTCCTCCTGCGTCTCCTCAGTGCTGCCTGTTGTTGTTGTTGTAGTTGTAGCACTTGCATTGCAATCAGGTCCTCCAGCCCCAACATTGCTAGTCGTATTGGAATCATTGTGGAGTGTGACTGGGTGTGGGAAGGGGTGGGGTGTGCTCTTTTTGTACTTGGTGAGTCTGTGTTGCCTCCACCTGTGCTGATTCTGTGCACCTGTGGCAGCTGGGAACACTGCACATGGCCATTTACGGTTGGTTCGCGATGGCGGAATTAGCACCATGACGGTAAGGTACTTTACGGCCTTCGCGATGGCGTTTAGAGCATGTCCGCTTGGTTTGTGATTTGCCTACCTTTGCGCGATGCCGGTACTTACAGCGTGGAAGGTCGCGTGCGCGTGAGCTTGGTGCTGTTAGCGGCACCGTTAACTACGATGCCGCTAATAGCACTTTCACGGGTCATGATCGGACCTAGCGGTAAACGTTGCCGGTAATCATTTACCAGCATCATTTTTCACTTACCGCCGGGGTCGTAATGAGGGCCAATGTATCACTACACCTTTATACTGGTTGTACTCGTTTTCTTCATCTAAACCCCTTCTAAGCCACATCTTAAAGTCCCATATTACGGTAACTTGTATCCTCATTCGTTCACTACTGTAGCTATATACTCATCACTTGGTATTGTGGCTTCAAAAAATGTATTAAAACATTGATTGTTTGTACTGCATCCCCACCCACCCTTTATATGTCTTACCCCTATAAACTCACTGGAAACATATAAAAAATAACAAAACCTCACTTGAGCGTAACCAGTACTCTTCTACAAAACTGCTTGATACATATACCATTAGTATCACTAAAAAATTCTGAACTTTGCAAATACATAGCAGAAATTGTCATTTATTTTAAATCACACACCCCAATAACAATACAAATTTCCAAAAATACAAAATCAGAAATACTCATCAACAATAAAATGCAGCATTAATTCCTTTTGCAGAAAAGGAAATCACCAACTAAAATCACCAAATTAAAAATATTCAGATAAAATGCTTATTGTCGGAGGCAAAATTTATGGTGCCTTCCTAACATCATATAAATTCACCCGTTACTGTAATTCTTTTACTTTGAGTAGCATGCACCATGGTGTAAGGGCCATTGTAACGAGGCTCGCTCCACCTGCAGACAAAATTCTTGGCATAAATCATGTCACAAGTAAGCAATTGCAGTGGTGGCGAGCTCCAGATTCTGGTGCAGCGTTGTTTTCACCTTCTTCCATGCGTCGTGGAGCAATCTGTTGAGAAAGGTATTTTATACACTTTGTTAACTGAGTCAAATACCAATTAAACTAATCCCCCAAAATTGAAGCAGCCCTCTGAGCATCAGAAGCACTACGCACAGGAGATAATGGCATGTGCATGTGTCTCCCCATCACTAGTTCATGCAGGGAGAGGTGAGACAATGCACCCAGTTCCTTTTCAGTGTAGAACAAAGTTTGGACAACTTATTTTTGAGCAGCCCATTCATCCCTTATACCATGCTGTTGGCCTGAGGGTAATAAATGGAACACAGCTTGTGCTTTATTTGCGGAAGATCTGCAATCTCCTTGAACAGCTCATTAAAGAAGTGGGTGTCATTGTCACTTTTAAGGGTCTCGCACACTCCCTATCGGGGAAACACTTCTTTCACCAAAAACTTGGCGGCTGACTTGACATCAGGATGTGCACATGGACCAGTCTCAATCCAACAGGAAAAAGGACATACACAGCTATGAGGTAAGGAATTACAGCTCTCACTCATATCAGCAAAATCAATGTGGAGGTCACGGAATGGGACGATTGGATGCAGCACAGTACCCCTCAAAATGTCTTTGCCCTGCGCTGTACTTCTGGCAAACTATACAATTTGATGTGAACATAGACAATAATTCCTGAATATTGGGCCCATACCAGTCCTCTTGTATGTTTGTGGCAATATGCTGTTTGTCACACTTGGCAGTGTAATGAAGTTGGTCAAACACCACTAAAGCTAAAGCTTGGGCCATCACCACCTCTCCCGTACTTGTTTGTCTCCACACTAAATCAGTTGGTGGCTGTGCACACCTTCTTTTCTGCCATACCAACTTCTTACTTTGTGGCGCCTGGCCTTGTATCTCAATAATTTCAGTAACAGGAAATGCCGTATATGGAACCTGCAACTGTAATTGCATGTTTACAAACACTGGATGCTCAGGAATATCTGGTATTGGCAAATATGCAGCCTGTTTCACCACCATTGCTTCCGCTTCATTCCAGAGGGAAATGAAGTCAACAGCACTATTGTGGGCAGCAAACTTGACAAATGCGGCAAGTGAAGGCTGTGAGAGAGCATGGGTCAACCGATCCAATAAAACTGCATACTGCACCGTAGACCCATCTGCTCTACAAAATCCTCATCTAATCCATCTCAACAACCCAGAATTAACAGTTATCATAACGTAAACTGAGTCAGAATAAATTGTTACTCTGTACCCTTGTGCTGCCTCAAGTGCTTCAAAAAGAAAGATCAGTTCCACTGCCTGTGCTGAATAATGACCTGGTAGTCTCTGCTGCAGAAAAACCTCATATTCCCCATCAACTAGATGCACAACTGCTGCCGCAGTATGTCGCTGACCTGCATCCTGGTCAATAGTTGAGAAACCATCAACGAAAAATACTTCTCCATCATCTAAAGCATAAATATGTGCCTTGGAAATGTCATCCTCTGGGCCTTCGTAAGTAACACAGTCATGCAACTCGTCATCGTCAGTAATGAGTTCAGTCAGAAAAGTGGCTGGATTCACTGTTTTACAATGAACAATATAAATTGATGGACTTGAGAGAATCACTTCACATGTGGAAGCCCTCTGCATGGTTAATGTGAATTTGGACTTCTCTAATATTGCAAAAACAGTGTGCTCCCCGTACAGCGTCAATGAGCACCCCATGGCATAGTTGCAGATTTGCCAATGGTGAAGACAACAGCAGCCAACGCTTGTTTGTATGGGAACGGTCCTTGCATGACAGAGTCTAGCATGCCACTGTAATTGGCCAATGGTTTATGACCCACTGTGCTGTGCTGTGTCAACAGAGCAGTCATCATTTGGCGATTGGAATATGAAAAAAGATGAAACTCTTTTGTATAATTAGGAGTTGCCAATACAAGAGCAGGGGAGATCACATCTTTCAGCTCCTGGAACTTAGTAAACATTTCATAAGTCTAAATAATAGTATTTTTTGTCTGTTGTGCTTCTTTAAGGGCCAAGAAATGTGTGTATGTCCTTAACCGTCATAGGCTGAGGGGTAGCGCACACTACCGCTGAGCATTCTGGAGTCAATCTTTTACCGTTCACCAAAATCAATTGGCGTAAGTATAACACCTCTTGTTGACAGTATTGCAATTTTGTTCTGTCTACCTTGCATACTTTGTCTGCCAACAACTGAACCAAGGCAATAGAGTCCTCCCTACACTGATGTTCGGTGGTAGTGCACACCAGCATATCATCCACATATTGAATTATGGTGCTGGGAACAACAATGTTTTCTAGATCCTCATCTAACACTCTATAAAAATAATTGGGGACTAGTATGTTGAAATTGACTCCCGCCAAACGTAAATGCTGTGAGGTATTGTGAATCTGGATGTAAGAGTACTGAGAAAAAGCGTTCTTAAAATCCACCACAGTCAAATGGGTCACCTCAACAGGTATATTACATAATATGGCAGCAGAGTTTGGGACCACTGGATATTCTGCTTGTACAACATCATTGAGGGGGGTAAATCCTGAATCATCTTCCAGCTAGCCCCTTTTGATTTCTTCACGGGGTAAATAACTGTGTTACAGGCAATTTAGATGACACTATGATACCTTGATGCAAAAGGGACATGATACTGTCATAAATTAGTTCCTTTGCTATCTTTGACATGGAATATTGCTTCACTCGGGGCAACACAGAGCAAGGTTTTATGGTGATACGTATTGGTGCGACACTCCGCAAGAGCCCTACATCATGTGGATTACTCGTCCACAGCTTGTCATGTACCTGAGACAAATCTTCTGGAGAAATGGAGGGAGCAGTCCCTGCACAAGCCATGTGTCTGTATTGTACCATGATCTCACTAGGAACACACACTTACAATATTATTTCCCTCTCATTTCCTTTATTCTTGAAAAGATCCTCATCTGAAATGTTTTTCATTGGCATTGTAGGGTCTATGCACAAAACTGTGCACCACTCCCCTTTATCAGAATCAACTGCTATCAACACAATCTTGTCCTCTGACACTATAACCCCTTCTATATCAAGTTTGATGATTGTTCCTGCAACTACTTCCTGAGGTTGGGCATGCCTGAACAATAATTCAGAAGGTACCCTCAAATATTTACTAGTCACTTGTGGCACTGCACTGAGTAATATTGTGATGCCATACAGAAAGAAATCAGGGGCCATTGGTATTCCTCTTGCTGCAGATTCAATGTCCAATGCATGTAAGGTCAACATTACCCTCATGGTTCACATACCGGGCGTCGAGCATACTACACCCCTTTCGATGAACGAGATAGTCATGTTGAGCTTACTCAAGATGTCCCTCCCCAACAAATTAATCAGAGTTGCAGTGGAGTACAACAAGGGTGCCCACACTTCTATGCCCCCAATAATTATGGGTGATTTATTCATAAAAGTAACCGATTGAACGAAGTAAAGCATGCACTGACAAAACTGGTGCTTTGTGAGGGGTGGTTTATTAGGTTTACAAGCAACAACCCCCAGCACAACTTACTCACAGCAATACAATTCTCCAAATGAACATTATAGAACCCTTGACACAGAATCATAGGGCAACATTCCCTACCCTGAATTCCAGGTTTCATCCACCACAGTAAACACTTCACAACATATCTCCCCTCCTTCCAACAACACAACTCCCTTCCACCTTCGCAATCCCATTCTTATTCCACACATGTCCCCCTCTCACTCACTCTGCACTCTTCAAGGCCTTTTCAACCAAAACAGGCTCCAAATACAAAGATTCACCCTTCTTCACCATGCCTTTCTTGATCCTCACCCAATCACCACACACCACTTCCAACTCTCTACTTGCACTCTTCTCATTCTCTCTTGTGGCCCTCTTTTCCTTCCTCACTCTCATCATTTCCGTCAAAACATCTACAACACAATCTGATTCTCTTGCTCTTCCTAATCAAGGAGGAGCAACCTTTGTATTTACCTTTTGTCCTCTCATCAATTCAAAAGGACTGATTTCTGTCTCCACACGTGGGGACATCAGCAGACCATACAACCTCTCATGCACAGCTACCTTTCTGTCCTTTCCACACACACCAGCCATTCTTATAGCCTCCATGATGCATCTTTAAACCCTCTCCACCACCCCATTGCTTTCAGAGTGGTATAGGGCTGTCTTCTTATGCTTTATTCCACACAATCTTAAATATTCCTCAAAATCTCCTCCAACAAACTGTGGACCATTATCAGTAAGAATGCTTCTGAGTAAACCTTCCCTCGCAAATATCTCTTATTGTAACTCAACGATCCTCCCACCAAGAGTGGCTCTCACTATTTTGTACTCCACCCATCTTGACATCAAGTCAATCAAAACAACAATATATTTTACTTGGCCACTTCCGATCTCCACCAGCCCCAAAATGTCCATGGCCAAATCATCCTACAGCTTACATGGCACCTCCGTTTACATAATGGGTTGCGTTTTCGCCACCTCACCCATTCCAGACCTCCTACACTCTAAACAGCCTACTAGCCTCCTCTCCACCTCACAGTCAAATCCAGGCCACCAATAATCACACCTCAACACAGACTTTGTGCAGGAAATTCCTACATGAACCTCATGAGCTAGGTCAATAATCCTACCTCGAATGTCCAAAGGCACAACATCACACCCCCAGACAATATAATAACTCACCAACGACAGCCAACTCATTGTGTACTTCCCAAAATGATCTCTCCCTTTGATCCAATAAACCTTTAGGCGGCCAACCGCTCTCGACATAATTTCTAACCTTTTTTACAGCCTCATCTCTATCGATAGCCTCCAACCACACATCTCTTGATACAACACCATCATAATTCACATACACCATATCAGAAACACCCATGGTGTCATCTTGATCCTCTATACGTCCTTTCAGCCATGACAGATGATCAGCTAGTACATTATCACGTCCAGGAATTACCTCCACGTCAAACTTATGACACTGTAACCTCGTGACCCAATTCGCCACACTTCGAGAAACCTTTGGTCTAAAATATTGCTTTTAGAGTCTTATGGTCAGTTCTGATAACAATTCCACACCCCACAAGAAATTCTGGAATTTTTCAACTGCCCAATAGCATGCTAACGCTTCCTTCTCCAGGACAGAATAATAATTTTTCGGACCCTTCAATATGTGAGAGGTATGGACAATAATTTAATCTTCTCCATTTTCCTTAATGTGGGACAAAACTGCCACCACACCGATATCTCTAGCGTCCACCGTGACCACACTCTTCCTCCTTGCGTCAAAACATTGTAATGCCTTTGCCAGATCTTATTTCTCCTTAATGCAACAAAACTCTTCTTCACGTGCACTAATCAAAAGGAAATGTTCCTTCTTCAAAAGGTTCCTCATTTCAACCACCTTATCCACAAAGATCTTAACAAATGTTTGGTAGAACTCAATCATACCCAAAAAAGATCTGAGTTCCCCTTTCGTTTCTGGCCTCCACACCTTTCTTATCGCATGCACCATCTCCGCCTTAGGTTTTAAACCAGCATGCGAAATCTCATGACCCAGATATTCAACTTTCTCCCTCTTGAACACACATTTCTCCCTTCTCAGTGACACACTCTTCTTTTCCAGAATAGACAGTACCCTATCAAGAATCTCATCATGCTCTATTTCACTCTCTCCACATACTAGAACATACTAGAACATAGGGCCTCATTATACGGAAGGCGGTGAGCCATGGCGCTATTAGCGCCATGGCTCATGCCGGTAAAATACCGGCACCGCCTTGGCGGAAAGGGGATTTACCGCCCCATTCCAAGGTTGGAGGGGCGGTAAATCCCCCTTCCGCCATTGCCCTTCCCCATTCCCATTTCTGCCCCATAGGGCTCTATGGGAATGGGGAAGGCGCTAATTACGGCACCGCAATTTTGCTCCGAGGTCCCTTAGCGGGTTGGTTTTTAACGCCTGCAAAAAGCAGGCGTTAAAGCACCAACCCGCTAAGGGACCTCGTAGTAAGGCGGTAATGGTTAACGGTCACCGTTACCATTAACGGTGGCCGTTAACCATTACCGCCTTCCGTGTAATGAGGCCCATAGTCTTCAAAGCAAAATGCCCCCTTCATTCCACCAAATAGGTGACCCATCACTTTCTGAAATACGGAAGACGCAGACACCAATCCGAATGGCATTCTTCTAAATTGAAATACGCTTTCATGAGTTATGAATGCCATCAGTTTCTTGCTCTCCTCCTCCAGTTCCATTTGATGGTAGGCAGAAGTTGTGACGAACTTAGAAAATACACAACCTTTCCCAATCAAAGCCAACATCTCATTCATGTTAGGGAGTGGGTGCCTATCCACTAGAACACACTTATTCAGCTCACGCAAGTCGACAGAGACTGTCGAATCAAATATGACAACCAGAAGGGATATTCATTGCTCTCCTTCTGCCCTCTCTATAATCCCTTGCCTCTGTAACATCATTAGTTCATTCTTAACTCCATCCCTCAAAATTAGTGGTACAGGTCGCAACTTGGTGGCAATGGGATTTCAACCTCTTTTAAGTATTATTTGATGCTACATCCCTTTTATTGTTCAACACCACTCTCAAACACTTTGCAGAATTTTTTTACATACAGACCCTTCGCCAGCCTGCAAAACTTGGTCAGAGGCATTGGGGTCGAGTCTTATTCGTAACTTTTTTTGTGCACGCCATCCCAATAGCTTTGTGCCCTGCTTTGTCATGTATACTTTTCCTTAAGACTACCCTGTATTTGAACACAAGCTGAACATTGTAATATCCTAGTAGTTCAATTTTGTCCATGTTGTATCCGCCTGGATTTATGTCAGGCTTATGCAAATCTTGGACATTGCCACCCACCACACGCTCAAATATGTCTATAGGCATTGGAGATGCGTTTGCACCTGAATAAGCCATCATTGTGACCTCTCTTCCATTCACAGTCACACAAGCATACAGATGTTCACAATCATCATCATCTGGGCTTTGAATGACATTAACAATAATGTTCGCTAAAGTAGGCTCTTCCTCGTCTTCTGAAGACCCACCATCTTCACCAGCAAAGTATAGGACTTTCTTTTCGGTGAACTTACATTTTCTTCAGCAACTTGCAAAATGCCCCTTTCTATTGCATTTTGCACATACAGTCTTACAACCTGGACAGTTGGGAAATGCAGCAAAGTGCGACAAACTCGCACACCGGGAGCACACCCGGTCGTCTCCCTTTTGCCTGCCCTTTCTGCCTTTATTATCAGTGGTATTTTATTGAGGGGATTGTGAGAAACCTGAAGGTGTCTCCCTGTCTATTCCCCGGGGAACTGTCATCCAGGTGGCCAAGACATGGCCATCGCTATTGGATCCAGTTCCTGGGGGTGTACCAGTGAGGGAGGATCACCTGGGTGGGCGGTCCTTGGAGAGTGGGACACCGACAATTGAGACGCAGTATCCCCCTTCTTTCAACATCTTTTCTCCATCCTACCACGTAGGATATTCCAAAACACTGCCCCGCCCCTTTCCTGACACAAACACTTTCGGACAGCACGAAAGACAACGGACTAGCACCAGAACTGTTTACCTGACGTGTCCCAACACAAGGGTCAGACAAAGTCAGGCAATTGACCAGAATCACACACACCTGACGCCCCTTTGCCTTCCCCTCAGGGAAAAAAGGTGGAGCACGATAGCACCATACGAGCAAGGCAGACCGCACAAACAGACAGCTATACAGACGGGCAGTTCAAGAGGAGGAGCAAGACGGTGTGAACTGAGAGGGTGACAATGAGAGAAGCAACCTTGCCTTTCCCGACCAAGGCCGTGAGACCTCTGTGGAAGGAATTGTAAGACTGCAAACAATAGCCCAAGTGTGTTGCAGCAGATGTCAATGGTACACGGAGCATGCCTATGCTGATAAGCAGGACAGAGGGAGACGCCTGCTACCATGGTACTGGCCTTGACTCCCGATACGAAGAAAGCCAAGTGGCTCATCACAGCCGGTGAGTCAAGGGGAGGACCAATAAAGAAACTGAACTGTGTTGAACAAAAGTAGAAAACGGCTGATGGCAGAATGTACAAAGAACTGTTGTTGTAAAAGTGGAAAGCCAGCTGCAGATGAACAAGGCACCACGTGGGTGATCACGCGAGAAACTCTGTGTGATTACCCGACTGTTGAAACTACTATTACCAGATGGCCTTGGGAAAGGAGAGAAAAGGGTCAAAGTGGTCATACAGGTGTCTAGTAAAATGCTCTGTACAGACAAAAGTCTTGGACCGGCAGATGATCGAGAATAAGGGAAGTGAAACCACATTGTAAGAAAGTAGAATGAACAGTGTGTTGACAAGAGTGAACCCGACCGAGGGATGTCCACAGTAAAGTGTTTTGCAAAAGTTGGCAGAGGGAGCCTGACGAAAAGGGGTGAAGCCTGTGGACCTGCTTAAAAAGACATCAAGATTCATGAGTGCAATAAGTATTGTAAGACTAGGGGAGTGGATTGCTCCCCTTGGCATTTGGATCCGAGCCCGACGGAGGGAAATACAGGGGTGAAAAGTCATTACCCTAAGTCCATTTGGAAAGGAAGTTTTTGTTTGTCTGTTTTGTTAAATACATCAGGCCCTCAAAGGCAAAATACATTTTATTGTGTGTTTGTGTGTTTATTTATTTATATAGCACACCTAACCCGTAGGTATCTGGGTGTGTTGCATAGTTTCATAGGGTTACATACAGGAAAGGCAACAGAACAAATGGGAATATTTAGAGTGAATTACAAGTTTTAGCAAATGTTACATACAGATAAAATATTGACAGTAAATTACAAGTATTAGCTCCATACAGATATATACAGAGAAATCAGCCTAGTGCATTAATTAGACATCAAGAGATAGGAGCCAAGATTTCGTCTTATTCCTAAAGCTGTAGTAGGATGGTTCTGCTCTTACATCCACAGGCAGTGAGTTCCAGACTTTAGTAGCTGTAACTGGAAAACTACTTCTGCCTGCTTTCTGCAGTTTAAAACTGGGGACCTTCAGGCAGTGTGAGTGCAGTTCTGGTAGGGCGTTCTGAGTTTTTTTTGGTAAATTTATCAGCTAGATATTTGGGGGCAGAGTTGGAGAGGCATTTGTGTGTAAGGGTTAGAGTCGATTCTAACTTTAACGGGAAGCCAGTTTAGGCTGCATCTGACAGCTGAAATGTGCTGGGTTCTCGGAGTTGAAAAGAGACTTAACCATCGAAGAACCTGATAGATGGTTCAGAACTGTTGCCTCGTGCTGAGAAAGCTCGAGTGTGTGCTGTGCTCAGGAGATCTGCCTTGTCCATGCTCAAAATGTGGGGAACGAAGGCCCATAGCAATCACATCCTGACTTATTATTTGTGAACACTTCTTTCTTTATTGAAAACCCTACCCCACACTCTTTCTGTAATTAGTTGTAAGGGTTTGGCAATAGTCTTTTTTTTTTTAGTAAAGGTCTTTTACTTTGACAATGACGCCAAAAGGACTGCCTTATTTTTCATTTGATGGTCGAAGCTTGATTCCATCTTAGATTTAGGTTTAACTTAGGTGTTTTTCCACCCTGCATTTACAGTTTAATAAACCCCTTTAACTGTGATCACTTGTGTTTGTCTATTCTTGATACCATGCCTTCCTTACGGGATTCTCCTTGGGTTTCTTTTTCTGTCTGTTCACAGACACCTTTAAGACGTCCAATCTTTGTTCTCAGCTTCCGTCAATTTGACAACACATGCAATAGAGTGTTCAACACGTCTTACAACCTCCAGGACCTCATGCAACGAGGATTCCTCTTTCAACCAAAGTTCTTCTCTTATCCTGTTGCAGTGGATCATAGATTGATCTCTAATATACTCAACACATTTTTCACCAAATTTGCATGTTAAAGCCAAATGGTGCAACGCTGTAACATATTCTTACACACTTTCTCCTTGTTCTTGGAAACGTACCCCAAAATTGTAGTGTTTCAGAATGGTACTGGTTTTAGGGTTGAAGTGTTTGTCAAGTTGCAAAAATGCTATCTCAAACTCAGAGGGGTCACCACCTCCTTGTTCATTCAATGGCGGTAATGAGTAGAACATCTTTTAGCCCTCATACAGTAGGAAGTGCATCAATAGGGAACCCTTTCTGTCTGCTGATACATCATTCCCACAGGCAGCCTTCACATAGTGCAGGAAACCTTTCTTCCACTGGCACCATTTAATCTTCACAGGCCTGGAGATGCCATTATGGTGGCAGGTCCTGGTACACCTGACATGGCCATGGCAGATTTAAGTGAGAAACTTGATGTGCTCACAGGGTCCCAATATACTTTTGCTGATGTTAAACTTGCCAGGAGGAGGACAAACTGAATGCTTTTCTACACTGCACTCACTGTCTAAACAGAGTGAACACAGTTGTTGCAGGCTGTACTTTAATGCTGATCGCTATGTTGCCCACTGTGTAAATATTTTTGCGTCACTGCTGCGTAGACTTCCTTTAGATTTATGGTCATGTGGTTGTCATGGCAACTTCAAACAATGAAAGTGCCCGTCACGCACTACGAGATGCCGCAGGGTCCTTTATTCTAGGGCGCACGTACGGCCCATCAGCTCATGCTGATATTGGGCTACCCGGCTATCAGGGATGGCACCCTTACCATATAGCAAGTTTTGTGGAGGCAGGGCGAACATTGCGGGAGCAAGTAATTACCGAGAGGAGTACATACATGTCGCTGTGGTCGACTTTGAAACGACGGCCCCCACTGGCTCAGAGGCACTGCTTCACTGCTTTTCCTATTCTCTTGATGGCTCCCTTCCTTTCATGTCGCTGGGTGGGGCAGCGGCTGTCATGCAGACTTCCCGGCGAGGACACCAGGGGAGGTAGGAAACTTTCCCCTCTCAGGATCAGCAGCTCAGAGCAGACTGATTTAGGAAGTCAGTGCATTGTTCGAGCTGGGGGTTGCTTTTACCTCGGGTCCTCATCGCCAATGAAGTAAAGCACACACTGACACAACTGGTGCTTTCTGAGAGGTGGTTTATTAACTTTACAAAACAGCAACCTCCAGCACAGCCTCCTCACAGCAATACAATTCTCCAATTGAACATTACAGAACCATTGATAGTGAATCATAGGACAACATTCCCTCCCCTTGGTTCCAAATTCCATCCACCACAGCAGAATTGCCCCAAAGAAGCCCTGCATATCCATTACCTCACCTGATAAAGGGAATCCTCCCTTACTAATGCATGATTTGGTCACACTGGTGCAAATAAATGGTTTATTTCATCCAGGCCTTCCGCCAAAGTCTCTCTTGCAATGACAGTCTCTTATTGCAGAGGGCCTAATGTAACAAACAAAACACAAAGTTTGTTTCCTTTGTCAGGGTTTTCACTTTCACAAATTCAAGACTGGTCTCCCACCTTCGGGCTCGGACCACGGGTCCCCCTTGTCCGGGCTCACACCCCTTTTCTACAATGTTCACAATTTGGTCTCCCTCGTTTGGGCTCGAACCATGGATCCCCCTCATTTGAGCTCAGATCCCCTTATGATGCCAGAATCCAAGACTTTTGAATGTGCAATGGGTTTAGCTTGAACCATCGCAGGACCACTTTGATTCACTTCACACAATTTATACTTCACATCGATCTTCTGCTTTCATTTCCTTCTGTCAGGATACCGTACAGAGACCTTTGACTAAGCACATTCACAGTGCCGGACCATTCTGGCAATGGTATGGTATCTTTTCTTCTAATGTTCAAATATTCACCAGCAATTTAGCTATAGTCGCGTCTTTCATCACACGTGAGTAACAATGTTTGTTCCAGCGCTCGTATTACAATGTTGCCACTTGCAACCTTGACACAGATTGGTCTGTCATCAGTCTCCCCAACTCAACGGCTGTGTTGTTCTCTGTCGCTTCTTTGTTCTTGGAGCCAAGGACGATACCACAGTGTCTGCTGCTCCTCCTGGCCTTGGTCAGGTACTCAGGAGGACCTTCGGTATTTACGACTCACAATGCAGGATTCTTCATCCTTGTTTCCTTACGTTTTCTGCCTTGAAGGTTTCTTGAAAGTAATGGCTTCCTGTGAAAAAGGTTAAGGGTGTTAGCCCTTTCATGAACCTCTCGTACGTGGCCGTCTTTCCCCCCCTTGTTCAGCTGCCAACTCGAAACTGCTGTATCCTTGTGTGTTTTTCCTCGCTCAGAGTGTGCCCTCGTGCTCTGACATTTATCAGTGTGGGGAAGTGTAATGTAAGTCAGGTGTGCGTGACTGTCGATAATTGCCTGACCCCACATGACCATAGTATTGGGACATGTCAGGTACATGGCTCAAGTGTAAGTCTGTTTTCTCCCAGAGCAGGCTGCCTGTGTAAAAGTGTTTGTGCAGGAAAAGGGGTGGTGGTAGGTTGAGTTTCTAAATATCCCATTGGGTAGGATGGGATAAAGGTGTTAAAGGGAAGAGAGGGATACTACGTCTCACCATCCGGTGTCCCACTCCAACTCCTGAGGACCCCTCACCCAGGTGATCCTCCCGCACTGGTCCACCCCCAGGGTCTGGATCCAAAGGCAATGGCCATGCCCTGGCCACCTGAGACAGAGATCCGCAGGGACTAACGGGTGAGACACATTCTGGTTTCTCACTGCGCCCACCAAGGGTTTCTCTTCAAGGTCAGCAGTGACCGATAGGACTGGGCACGCTAAGGCTCTCTGTGGGCCGCCCTAATCCAGATAAGTATTTGTCCTGGGAAAACCGAATGGTTTCCCTCCAACCACTATTGTCCCCTGATAATGCATCACTGTGCCATTCGGCATAGTGTTGTTGTTTAGTATTTGATGACCCTGCTGTTGTCCTTCATGCACTACATATGGTGGCACATTTCTGTATTTGTATTTATTAGGTTTATATAGCGCTTTAATCCAAAAGGAGCCTGGAGCTGGCAACTGTGGGAAAGATGGTGGGGGATAAGGAGGGACAACGGGCAATGGGGAACCATATGCAATTTCTGGGGGTGGCTGTCCGTATAACTGGTGGTATGATGATGGCCCTCCCTGGGGGTAAGGATACATCTGCTGTTGATTATAGGCAAATGATTGCCTACTTCTACATTCCCTTGAAAAATTACCCATTCCCCCACACGTCCAACACGGACCCGCCCCTCCTCCCCAGGCCCCATTCCTCCAAATCCTCCTCATCCCCTTCGGGGTCCTGTAAACACCCCTCTACCTTGTTGAAATCCCCCTGGAAATCCCATTTGATACTGGGGCTGATACCCACCTGCCCAATCGTTTTCACCTCCTCACAAGGGTGTCTTTTGGACGTCGGCCTGGACTGCCCTGAACTCTGCCGGCCCCTCTGTCTGCACCATCACTACAGCCCCCTCCACTCCAATTCAACCTTTGCTAGTTTCTTTTGTACCAGTTTTGCTTCCTCCACTTGCGCTCACTGTGTGACTTCCTTCTCCTTTTCTTTCAACCGTTTACAATGATGAAAAATAATAGACTAATTTCCACCCACCCCTTCACCTCAACCCCCACTATCGTCAAGCACCTTCTGTACCTCCTTCGGGAGACCTCTTTCAACTACGAAAGAGAAAAATGGAATCGCTCGGTCGCAGGAGTCTCCCATTTCTGCCCTCCATATCTCTTGTATATTTAATATATTTTGGGCAGGCTCCTCATCATCCCACATCGTCTTCTCAATGATTGAATGGAGATCAGACGTTTCCGGATATGTACGCCGTAGTGCTCTGCACATTTGGAGCCTAATGTCATTAAAATGTGCTCCATCGTGACTATCATCACCCAACTTCACATCCCGGATACCCAGCTCTAACCCATATTTTTCATCAACCTGATCTCCCAGTATCGACATGAACAAGCTTTTCAAATCCCCAACAACCAAAGTAGTATCAGCTGTTTGCTTCTCAAAAGCATATATCCACTTGCCCGCTCCAGCAGTAAGAGACGGGAGCACCTTAATTAGGTAATTTTTTCCATGTGTGCCCGTGGTATATACTTTGCTCTCCCCTGTCCTTTGTATATTAGTGGAAACTGTGCTCCTATCCCTTTCCCCGCCTACTTTCCTCCCGTCACAAACCTTTCAGCTACTGCCATACACCTGTACCTATTCTGTAACCTACATCTCCACAAACATTCTACTTGAGGGGAAATCACTGGTGGATACTCCTCCTCTTTCATCTCATCTACAGTGTCCCACTCCTCTTCTCCTCCTAGCGTATGGTCATATTCATCATACAATCGTACTGTACCATAATCCATAATCTCCTCTTGCACCCTTCTTTCCGCCCTATCCTTTTCTATGTCCACATCCTTGATGGCCGTACTATCAATCTGAAACAAAATATCCCACGGTCTCCATTCATCTGTCCTCCGTCCATCTCTCCTTTCTATTTTTAATTGGGCCAGTTAGCTTTCCACCTTCCTTAGTGGGTCTACAAACTCACTCTGTAGATTTGTATCATCTCGCTGTGCTACCTTACCTCTCACAGCAGCAGAACGGTGGGGTTAGTGAGATTATGATTTTTTGTATTTATTTATACATTTGTTTTTAATTTAGTGGTTTTTTATAACGTGGTTAATACCAGAGCTAGGTTTATAAGCGTGGATCCGGGATTCAAACCTCTTTTGCTCTGCGTGGTCTTGCTTCCAAGACCAGCAAGTTGCCCCTTTGCTATCCTCCGTTCACTATATTGAGCTGGCGTGGGTGGCGGGGGAGCCGTGGCAGGCAAGGGGACATATGTGGGGTTCGTATATTCTGACGCCGCACACATAGGGTAACATCCGAACAGGGGACAATGGAATGTTGCGGAAGGGGCTACAGGGGCACTCAGGACAGTAACCGCAATGGTATTTGGGGCACACAGGGTGACCAATTCGCTCATCGTCTTTAGAGAATCTGTAGACCCATCTTCCAAATCTTCTACCATCTTCCATAATTCTAATACTTCCTTTCTGTTTTTCAATTTTTTCCCTTTATATTTGACTGCCAAAAATGTGAACATTATTTCTAGTATGTGTCTCCTGTTCCGGCCATGGCTTAAACATCCCTCCCTTTGTTTCTGTGAGCCATTTCTTATTATCCTTGAGAATTGTGTCTCGGTACAAAGGAAGGGCCTTCCATATATATTCCAATGGGGTTACTGGTTCCGTTATGGCCACCCATGTGTCACTGTTTTACAATACTACCAACACCCTCGCCCAACCCAACAACCTGAACCCCTTCCCAATACCCCCATGTTATGCCACACTCGCCTGCCAACACTCTCTCCGCTCCTTAATACTTCCTCCCTTTCGTACTTCTCCCACATGCACACTTCTCACAGCCTTCCTATTCCAAAACACAATAGGCCTTATCTCGGTTTCTTCTAACCACCACAAAAATGACCTACGACAAAATCACAATAAACATCTACTGTCTGTTCCAACACCCCCCTTAATTCGGGTGAGGATATCCCAGACCGACAAAGACCTCTACCACAACTACTTCTCGTTCTCACCCTCCACCCTTATACTGGGTCTTATACTGGGCAGTGAGATCCCAGACCCACTACATAAATGGGGTCTCTAAGGGCCTCATTACGACCTGGGCGGTAAGGGAATACCAGTCCGGGTAAGGGCACTGGTGCCGGTAATCCCTTACCACCCTATTCCGAGGTCCCTTTGCGGGTCCTCCCTTAATGCCTGGTTTTACCAGCCGTTAAGGACAGGCCCTGCAAAGGGACTTTGGAGCTAATAACGGTACCGCAATTAGCGGTACCATTATTAGCGCCTTCTCCATTCCCATTGAGCCCTATGGGGGCTCAAATGGGAATGGGGAAGGGCCATGGTGAATGGGGAATTACCGTCCCCGCCAACCTTGGAATGGGGCGGTAATTGCTCCATTCACCATGGCGGATTTGGTAAGGTTTTGGAGGCAACCATGGCGCAAATAGCGCCATGGTTACCGCCTGGGTCATAATGAGGCCCTATCTGTGTCTGTTTTGCTCCATTACACAGCGCTGCCTTCTTTGCTAGTAACATAGGAAAGGGTCCGGTTACACCACAATCCTATATATATAAAAATTGCTTAATATATATTCAACACCATGTGGATTTCCAACCTAGCAATTAAATGCTCTCACACCGCACACAAATGCATATTCCCCATCGCACACCCAGAAACTCAAACTCCCTTCCAAACCCCACTTGTTTTTCTCCAAAAAAGGTGCACTTACGTCTGCATGCTCACCCAAATTCCTCCATCACGGGGTCCCTTTAACAGCCTGCACAATCCAGGGCCAGTGCCCTGCTCCAAAGAACATACAGGAATTCTGATAACACGGCTACTGTAAACCTATCAAATGTCTGCACAAAGGGGACTGGTTGCTGTAGGTGGGCACGGCCCCTCCTGATGTGTGGCCAGGAATCCTCCATCGTTGCAGGGGAGTCTGGGATCACGTTGGGGTTACCAATAATGTAGGCTATCTCTCCAACAACCAGACTAAAGAAAAACAACCCACTAGGGAAAAAGACCTGTTACAACCTTTTTTTCGAGAAGAACAAGAGCTTTAATTTTTACACAAAAAGGAATGGGCGACAGGGTATTACAAATCCACTGTCACAGAGCTCTGGGCTCCTCCAAAATGGTGGCTGTCTCATAAACGTACAACTCGTCATTCATGACGCACTCGATATTGGCTGCCACCTACATACATGCTAATAGTTTCATATAGCCCATCTTCCAATTGGTAGCACTGCCTTCTCCTCCATCTTCATCACACGTGTGTAACAACCTCTTCCATCATGATGGGCTGCACGGCAATTGGTTAGACTCAAACGGCACCACCCTATCATTATCCTTAGTCACATGATGTGCACCTGGTCATCAACATGAACTCGGCAGGTAATTTTGAGGTCAGCCTGGTCCTTGTGTACAAAACAATCCTTTTATCATCCTAGACACGCAGGCGCCCCATCATGCCTCCCAACTGTATGGGCATGGCCCTTGGCTCTCCCTGGTAAAAATCACAGATCATGTTGTTCTCTGCTCCCCCCTGTATCAGTTCCCTCCCAAGAGGTAAACCTAACGTTCCACTAATCAATCCAGTTTGCAAAGGATTTATGAACCATTATCCTGACCACCATTCTGTGGGGTGCTAGTGACTTAAATCTGAGTTAATGTTTTGGCAACCCAAGACCTCTGCCTCGACTGCCAAGAGTATAACGTTTGTGCTGGGCCACAACCCTTCACCTATTCAACTGCACACATCCCTGCCTATTTGTTCAAAGGCCTAACCGAATACATTTATATGTCGGCTTATGTGTGTGCTCCTTGCCGCGCTTGGGAATCGGAATGTGATAATCAAGCAAGAGATGAGGCCTCGTTGTTCTGTGTCTCCAACACGGCCTACGAGGATTCAGGCCTACTCTTAAATGCAGCATTAGTTCATGTTATAACTATTGTGCACATGCAATGTATTCTACATAACACTATCGCAAAGCAAATGGTTAGTCCCCTCCTATATAGCTTCCCACTCCTGCCAGTTACATCCACCCATAAAGCAGCCCCCTGTCTCCCACACCACCTTTTACGCATTCCCCATGTTTTAATGTATTTTCTGCAACCTAACTTGTTTAGCAGGGGCGGTAATCTGAACGTGCATCCCAGCAAAATGGGAGGGGGGTGGATGAGGATGAAGCAAGCACAATAGGCCTGTCACCTTGTCAATGTACACAAGCATATCTTGATTGCAGGGACAGGGTCTTCTAAGGGGAGTATGGAGACATCTGGGCCTCATTACGAGTTGGGCAGTATCCTGGCAGTAGATCTGCCAGAATACTGCCCAAACAAATTAGCGTTGCTGCCACTTGTTCCGGCGGAATTTCTGCCGAATTACAAGTGGTGGTGGCAGTGTAATTCCCCACTTAATTTGAGTCCATTGGACTCATTGGGGGCTTTTTTGGTGGAATTACCATGGCGGAATTACCGCTGCAGTAATTCTGCTGATTCTGGCGATTGTTTTTGCCAGTGAGTTGGAGGATTTTCTTCCAGGATTCTCCTGGAGGCAAATCCTCCACTCCAGGCCCAAACTTGTAATTTTGTGTAGTGGTAAAGTTGGCTGTAACAGAGTTACTGCCTACTTTACCACTTACTGCCAAACTCGTAATGAGGCTGACTATGTCTTAGGTGGACAGTTGTCGATTGACGCATGAAATGTTGAGTTGTACATTCACTTACACTCTGTTGAACCTGCTGGCCCAAACCCAAAAACAAACGAAAAGGCATTGAAAAAATTATAACAGTGCATCGATAAGGAGGAAGTGATATTGAAAACGTATTAATGGCGGTAACAAAAATAATTGTTGATCTTGATGGCATAGGATACCATTTGTATTGTTATACTTGGTGGCGTTGTTGACTTGGACAATCACTTTCATTCACTTGTCATCATATTACTTCATTGCTTTTATTTACCATGACTGTCAAAGTGCGATCATTGCTAACATTTAATAAATGAGTTGTGTATGACTACATGGAATGGAATGGAATGAAACCTGGAGAACCGGAAGCTGAAAAGTAACATGTGAAGAAATAATAAGAATAAGAAATGCAATCGCCCATATAATGTAAGTACTGAGTATTTAGTTTTTTGACTTTAGGGTTTGCGCCTTGTTGTATGCTGTTCTTGAAAGAATGAGAAAACTTGAAATTCACAAGGAAAACTAAAAACCTGAAATTAAACACACTAAAATGAAATAATTAGAAAAGAAATAATGCTAAATTATTTTGTATTGAAAATAAAATATGTTTATAAAATTCAAATTATTTAAAAAAAAGGTTGATGGGATATACTACTACAAATTATAATTATCTGGTAGTGGTACTGTCTGTAAAAATCCTTTGCTTTGTCTGGAGAAACTACAAATTGTTCCCAGAGAGCTCGAACCACACATGCAGGTATGACACGTGGAATGCGGAATTCCAGTCTTCCATGAATCCGCCATGTAAACTCTCGAAAGGCTGCAAGCCTGTATCATCTGTGTGAAAGATAGAGAAATAGTTTTGTTGAATGAATCCAATAAATGTATTTTTCTTCTTTGGCCTATCTTGTACAATACAATTAATTGGGATGAATTCAAAGACATACTTAGTGAGTAAAGTAGTCACAGTCCAATGCTTTTGAAGTAAGGGTAATATAATAATGTATACTCCCTTTAGAAATATGTAAGATTGGAAGATGATTTTTTAATAGCTTGACAGTAACTACCATTTTACTGTTGACTCTCAAAATAGAAGATGGAATAGTTTGGCATGAACAAAGAACAATATATTTTCCAATATATCTAAATATATTGAGTGATTGAACCCATGATATCACCAAGTACTAAGACAACAAAATAAAAGGCTATAGTGCAAGGTTGTCACAAAAAACACGTACAGACACAATACTTACTCATTACTAGGAGCATGAAGGCGTATAATTGCTATACGTTTGTGCATCTGCACCATCAGCATTCTCAACACGGATCTTGTAAGGTAGGCTGCCCTGAAGCCATGCAGCTGGATAACTCATATTGGTGGAGGCTCTTCTTCCGCTATGCAGGCCCAGCAGAATGAGTTTTCTCAGCAACAGTTCTCCAGCAAAGTTGGCATCACCTCACAAGTACACCATTACCTCGCAGGTAAACCAAGTGGAAACATCTTCGATGCGACGATGATCAGAATCCTGGCAGCGATCGTCACGAGTTTCACTCTATTCACCATCTTTTTGGCTATTTTCTCTCTCAGCCATTTCCTCTCCAGTATACTCTGGCTTGTAAAGGTATGGCTGAATGGATGCCATAAATATTCAGGATTTGGAAGTAGAAAATCAACTGTGGGACAAAAATAAAAAAATAGTACTTTGGATAAAGTAAAGAATTGATGTTTTATTTTAAAATGCCACATAAAAGAAAACTAGCAGGAGAAACAACCATGATATAAAAACCTATAGTGCAAAGACAACAGGAATAGGCCCAAAGTTGGAAAGTGCTCATTGGCTCATTGCAAAAAGTACTGATTTAAATATACAATTTAAATATTTTTTAGTAAAGACATTTGTCAATTATGTAATAATTATTGAAATGGAATGCGCTTACAGTAAATTTATTCGAGCCAGTGTAGGTATCTTTTTCATTTAATTCTTCGTAGTTGTTAGGTAGCTGAGCAGAGCAAAAAGAAGTTGCGGAGGCTCGTGATGAAATAGACAGACACTAAGGCAGCAGAAACTCCAATGTTTGATCACAATGGGTTTGTTGATACTTATCGAGGAAAGAGGTGTCTTGAAATTTCTATAGAGTCATGTCAATAGATTGCACACGGGATGTTCAAATGAGACATGCACTGGAGTTGTCACAAGGGGCGTAACCCTCTAATGATGTCAGCTTGAAGGGCGGGTGATCTGATTTACTCCAGCACTTGAACTTAGGGAAATGGATCAACGAATACAAATATCACAAGATAGCGTTTCCAACCCGTGAGTTTTGTATGTGTAAATGTCAGAAAACCGAAGGTAAGATACACTGAAAATAATATTTGGATCGATCAATTTATGCTAAAATATACATGCCCTATCCATTGGACCAATCCCTGAGAGAACTTCCCCTTTAAGAGACTGGTGGGCAGACAGTCACCAGAAAACAACAGAAATACAAATCGTTTTTGAGGGCTAGGTGATGTTTGAGTACCCTCTAGAGTAGAGATTACACAGGGTCTTCGAAGCAGACAACCGTGCAGACAAATTGCGCAGGAAGTCAATCGAGAAAACAGTATCCAGATAATTGTATGCAAAAAAGTATGTCCACAGGTAAAATGCATGGCAAAGCAAAGTTTGCCACAGAATCAGAGAAAATCACTCTTCGTGGTAGGAAAAATCCTGATGCCAAAACAGTTGGGGCGAGGCTACAGTGCTTCCTAGGTGCCTGGAAATCCCTCTCCTTAGATGCATATACAGACAGCATAATACAATCGGGCTATAAAACACAATTTTCTGCACGTTCAGAACCTTGGGGTCAGGTCATCACTTCTCTACTCAGAGTCAGAGCATAGAGACATGTGATGTTCACAGGCATTGAGGGACTCTGAGTGAAGAATGCATTACCCTGAATAGCCAATAAGAGAAAGGCCCTGATTTTATTCCCTCATTCCGTTAGAACCAAACCCGATTTGGAAAAATAGGCTATCACTTGATCTCCAGAAACTGAACCTCTATCGAGCATTTAAAAATGGAGAGAACGTTGTGCGTAATCCCGATGAGCAGGAAAAAGGACTTCTAAGCGTCAATAGATCTACACTATGCATCCTTGCCTATCCTTATTTAAAAGACGCATCAGAAGTACCGAAGTGTTCCATATTGGTCTGCCATCTCCAGATCAGTGCTTCTCTTCAGCCTCAAAATGGCACGTTGGGTATTTACCAAAGTGTTTGGTCAAGTGGTCGCTCAACTCGCACAATCAAGGGATAAACAAGTGTTCCCATAGAGACCACTGTTGGATCTGGGTTCCTTTCAGGATACAGCTGATGGAGCATGTCATGCAAATGTGCAGGACATTGGAGCTATGGAGTCTCCTTGTAACTCGAGATGTCTCACCTGACCCATTTCCAAGATCAACAATGCAGAGGGCCAGGTTTTGGGCTCCCATAGGTCTGGTTCTGCACTGGGAGGACTATACAGTGAAACGTCTGTATCCTTAGGCCTAAGGGGCAATCTGAACACATCCAGGAGAGATCCCAAAGTACAAGGACACATGGCAGCCAGCATTTGTGTAACGCCAGTGCAAAGACTGTACATCAGGGAACTGATTGATCATCCCCTCAAATGTTGGCAACCAGGAACCGAGAGGCAAGCTTCTCTGGTGGATATAGAAGAAGAAGGGGATGTTCACGGAAATTGCCCTTGGTGATCATTACAACTGATGCCTGTGGCCTGGGATGAGGAACTACACTGACCGAAATGAATACCCAGGAAGAACAGAGCTAGCAGGAGTAAGCTCAATCATCCAATTGGAGGGAACTAGCAGTAATCTCCCTGGACCTCAACATCTTATCACCAGTGATGGGGGGGCTGCTAAGGACAGACAACACCATGGCCATGGCCTATGTAAACTGGCAAGGGAGAACTCAGTCCAGGGCTCTAAACAGTTTAGCAAGGGAGATAAAGGAGTCGATGAACCACAATGTATTATCTCTCCAGTAGATTCACTTCAGGGCCTCAGGCAACGTGAAAGCAAATCATGTGAGCAGAGCTTTCCACCCCTCATCATGGGAACTTCACCGAAATACATTTCACTTCACCTGGACTAGGTTTGGACTCAAGTTATGGACTTATTTCCTTCCCCTCTCAAAGCTAATATTCACGGATTCTTCACCTGATCCCTGTCTCAGAAGGCCTCGGGGTGGATGCCATGGTGATCTGGTGGTTCAAAGGGCTTCCATCGGCACCCCTCCTCCTACCTCTATTGCTCAAGATATTAATCAGTATCAGGGTCTCCTCTTCTTCATATGAGATCCTTGTGGCCCCATTGTGGCCAAGAAGGTCCAGGTTTCTGTTTCTGTTAGAGCTGGGCTCAGCTCCAACGTTTCCTTTTGCAAACATCCCCTGTCCAACCTTGAATCTTAGGCGGAACAAGAAAAGCACAGTGTCCCACTGGGGCTTAGGGGCTTCAAAACTGAAAGGCAGGGGTGTCAAAACCAGTGTCTGATGCTGCAAATGACTAATGTAATCTAAAATGCCAGTAGACACCCCATGCAGAAAGCATATGGAAGACACTGGAAGACCTTTCCAGTATGAAGTGTAAAGGACTCCACGCATCCTGTGAGATGCCCATTTCCTTCTATCCTACAGTTCCTGCAAGAGGCTTTTGAGTTGGCGGAATCATTGGGTGCAGTGGGGTGTTATTAGAGTCTTCAAAGAACCATGGCGCTTGGGGTCTAACAGGGAGGGACTTGTAGCAAAACCAATAAAAGGTTCATCTCAATGATATCTAGTAGCCCCCAGCAGGAGTTCCAGCCTTTATCCCACCCTTGGTGTTAAGAGCTCTTAAGGTCCCTCCTTTTGAGGCTATTAAAACTATTAGCCTCAGAGCGTTCTTTTACCATGAAATCCTTACTTTTACTACCCATTGCTTCAGCCCACAGGTTGGGCGAATAATTGCTCTCCGGTGTAGACCTCCATTACTCCCGATTCGTCCTGAATCTCTTGTGCTATGTAGCAACCCGGGCTCATTCCTAAGGTTCTAACTACTGGTGAAACATTAGTAGCCCATGCTGTTAGAGTGCACTTGAAGTGGGTCCGGAGATGCCTAATGAATACAATTCATATTGAATAATAAGATCCATAATATAATCACATGTATTAAACCCCTGCTAGGAGGATGCAACCAGTATGAATACTGACACGTGGCACGTGTTTCCCGCCCAGAGCCTTACAATGATGGTAGGAAGGCCTCACAGAATTAAAAATAGCAGTAATTAACTTAGTGCTGGCTTCTTTTCATTAGTAAACCATGTCCATGGTTCTGCAGCACCGAAACAGTTGGGGGTGAGGCTATATGCCAATACAGTGTAGGTGCAGACAGAGGAAGGAAGTGGCCCAGGAGCAGAGAAGGCAGCGAGCATGGGATGTGGAAGAGGTAACTGAAGAAGTCTGGGGGGCGCAGCAGCAGTGAGGTTGTGAGGGAATTGTGCCACGGGTGAGGGGGAAGTGTGTTGGGGGCAAGGGTTCATAATGTTTGGTGCCACAGAGGTAAGATGCCCTGCAGGTGGTTATGCCAAGAGGTAAAGAATGTTTCTTTAGCAACCCGATTGGATTAGAGCCCAGCGTGCACCCCCACCCTGGTGCTAATCCAAAATAAAGTTTGCCTCTGCCGCTGTGTGGTTTTAAGCTTCCTCTTCAACTGTGACGTTTTTTTCCCCACTCTGAACATGCCGGGAACTCCCATTTGCATAGGTCTTGATAAATTCATATGGTAATCGTGCCCACATTTCTAAAGAAAAACATTTTGTCTGAAGGCTTCCTCTCTGATGGCGGGAAAAAAAAATAGGGAACTGAAATTAGTAATGTGTGGGCTTTAAAGCGTTCAACTCAAAACATCTAAATAAGCTAGTTGTGTATTTAATTGCGATTTGTAATGCACCAAACGCAATGGGATTAGATTAACAGTGCACAAGGAGAAGGGGTGGTAGGTGAAGCAGTGGGATGGTGGAAGAGGGACAGAAAGAGCGGGAAACTTAAGTGGTCCTATCACAGCAGTTGTAGGGACTGTATTCCCAGAGTTACAATCTGTTGTGTAGCCAGGATTAATTGCCAGGCTGGGCCTGCACATTATGCAGGCCCAGGGCATGGGCCAGGGCACGGCACCCCACAACTAAAGGAGACACATTGCTCTTAATAGGCGCTTCTGCGGACCAGGCCAACGTTTGAACTATTCTAGGCATTGAATACTTTTAACTAGTTAAAAAACAAAATTCAACCAAATGCCCTCTTCCATTGTTATGGGACCTAAATAATCGCCCTTATTATGAGTCGGCTGGTCTGGTATTACATTGCCGGTATAAACGTATTACAGAACTCTACTGGACCAGCCGACTACAGGTTTGCAGGTGGGGCACCCGTAAGGCAAGCGCCTTACTGGCAGAAACACTGTCATTATCGGCAGCAGTATTGCTGGTGCCGGTAATGCCGGCAAATCCCCCCATCAAGTTCTATGAGACTTCATGAATTGGGAATTACACCGTGACTCCGGCATCGGTAATTATTGGCAATGCCGCTGGATTGAGTGCCAGAAACAGTAATAGAATTTGCTGGTATCCTGGTGGGTTTACCGATAGGATACCAACATGGTCGTATTGAGCCCATTGGTTTACAAGTGTACTTTCAAGACATAAAGCATAAACACTGCATGATAAGGACACATCCTTCTGGTCATTGGCTTTGAAGGGCATTCAACTTGTATGTGTGATGAAAAATGTAAACAAAAAAGCAAAGGGTCTTTACTTTTCGATTCACTGGGCCTCATTACGAGAATGGATGTAATGAAAAAAGGACGGCGGAATGGTAATACCGGCATCGTTAATGGGTCTGGGGCATTTCGACCCGACAACCCGCCCATACCGCCACCGCCCGTAATGTGCCCCTTCATACCGGCTTGCACGCGTACATGCGCCACTTCGCGGAGTAAATACCGGGATGCCGGTAAAAGGAGGACATCACAACTCATGCGGGCATGCAATTCCCAGCATCCCGAAGGTGGTAATTAGGGCCTGCACGATGGTGGCCATACAGGCATCGCGGACCACCCGTAAACAGCAATCTGCAACCAAGGCAACTGCCACAGGTGCACACAATCACCACAGGTGGAGTCAATGGAGCCTGTCCCAGTCTAAAAGGAGTACACCCACACACCACACCCCTTCCTACACCAAAATGATCCCACTAGCTGTTGCACTCATGGGGCTGGAGGACATGCCTATACTGCTACAACTACAGCAACAACAGCAACTACAACAACTACAGCCACAGCAACAGGCAGCACATAGGAGACGCATGAGGAGAAGGAGGTTAAGACAGGGCCAGCAATTACCACCAGTGCAGCCAGTAGCACCTCGTAGGCAGCCACCAATACCTCATATCAGACCCAGTCCATTCAATCTAACCCCTGAGCAGATCCACACCCTGTACCGGTTGGACCGGGACACCATCACCACCATGGTGGACATGATACACAACGACATCGTTAGCCTCATAGAAATACGCACTGCCATTCCCCCGCTACTAAAGGTGGTGTCTGTGCTCCACTTCCTGGCCACAGGCACCTACCAGCACACAGTGGGCCAGCTGCATGGCATTTCACAACCACTATTTTCACGCATACTGACCCAAGTGCTGGATGCCCTCCTGAAACATGCTAGCACCCACATATCCCTACCACGGACTGCCCAGGAGATAGCCGACACCAAAGTAGGTTTCCATGCACTAGCAAGCATGCCCAATTGTGTTGGTGCCCTCGACTGCAGCCATGTAGAATTGGTGGTCCCCCATGCCGTAGAGGCGGTGCACCGCAATCGCAAGCAATACCACTCCATCAATGTGCAGATGGTATGTGACTCCAGCAAGATCATCACACATTGCTGCGCCCGATATCCTGGATCGACACATTATCATGGTGTTGCGTAACTCCACGCTACCCTGTCACATGGAGCGACATGCTGGATGACATGTTTGGCTGCTTGGTGAATTGCCTGACTGGCCTATTGCAGTGCATCAGGGTTGTGATGTGTTGGGATGCATACTCCACCTGGGTGGGAATGAGGGGGGGGTGCATACTCCACCTGGGTGGGAATGGCTGGTGAGTGAAGAATGCACGCAGAGCTAAACACTCCTGACCTGAAACCCGAACATTACAGATCACTGGCACACATTGGACCAATGCCGTATATAAATGACAACATGTAAGACGCACAACCTGGCCACCATGGGTATGTCAAGCAATGCATGACTAAACAACTGTGCCAATGTGGCTAGTGTGACCATGCACAGTGTAGTATACAGAGCAAAAATGTGAGGCAAAACATTGTTGTGCAACCACAGCATATCTACATCTGCATGCATGAATTCACCCTGTATAATCTGTACAACGCCATCCAGACTACCACACCATATTGCAGTATAGAATGCATCTAAATAATATTTGTGCATACGTATAGGGACATGTGCATGTCGATAGCAAATAGCTGCGGCCATGGCTGTGAATTCTGAAGGGGGCAGCTCAGAGTGACTCACATACACCTATTTGTATTTGCTTGCAGGTGATGGAGGATATCCCTTGAAGATGTGGCTACTTACCTCTGTGCGGAACCCACAGAACAGACATGAAGAGGCGTACTATCGGCTTCATACCCGTACCCGTGTTGTGATTGAGCAGACCTTTGGCCTGTTGAAGGCGCGGTTCCGCTGCCTAAGCATTATAGGCCTGAGAAGGTGGCAAAGATCACCATGGCCTGTGTCATGCTGCACAACATGGCGTCCGGAGAAATGTACCACTGCCACCTGACATTGACATGCATGCACCGGGTGAGGATGATGAGGATGAAAATGGAGGCGAAGCAGCACCCCTGCCAGTACATGATGCACAAGATGGCCGTGCAGTACGCCAATCACTGATTGGCAAATACTTCTGACCCACAGGGACGTCAATAGATATGTGTCAGTGACACATTGTACACTCGGTCCATGTGGACATGCACACAGGGAATGTGGGGAGTTGGGCAATGTGCACTGTCATAAATTAAATGGATCACACGAAATGAACAATGTCCAGGCATTGAATGATTTTTCACACAACGGGTGTATTAATAAAAACTACATAAATGTGCCACCCCGCCCCACACCAAAACTCCCAAAACCCCCAATGTACTCCCAAAACCCCTCAATGAACACCCAAAACCCCCTAATGTACTCCCAAAACCCCCAATGTACTCCAAAAACCCCCAATGAAATCCCCCTAATACACCCATACACCACCGACACCATCTGATCCACTCCCATTGTTGAGCCACACTATTTTCTTGATTTCTTGTTGTCCGGGGCAGCATTTCTGAGTGCCTCGCACTCTGTCTTGTTGGATGCACAGTGCTGGAGGGTGCAGAGGAAGTGGGTGCAGAGGAAGCGGGTGTGGAGGATGGGGGTGTAGTGGATGGGGTTGAAGCCATCGTGATTTGCACAGCTAGTGCGGGTTGTGGCTGCTGCATGTGCAGCAGGATAGAGGTGAGGACCTGCGTGACGGCCCCCAGACTGTAAATGCAGAGGCATTGACGGCGGCTGTGTTCGCGGCTACGGCCTGGGCAATTTCACGCCTCGTGTCCTGCCCATCCGCAACATATTGGCGAAAAAGGTCCAACATTGAGTCCTGTCTAGCCTCCACCCTTGCCAGCCGTGCCTCAAAGTTGGTGGTGGGATCAGCAGTGGTTGAGGGTGCTGCCACAAGGCCTGCATTGCCAGTGCTGTCCTCAGGGAGGGTGCTGAGGTCCGAATCATGTAGTAATGGATGCACACTGCTGCTGGTGGGTGAGGACTGAGTGTGGGGTTGGGGGGTGGACATGGGACTTGAGGAGTGTGGACATGCCACATGGGTTAGCCCATCCTCGTCCACATACTCCTCCACTGCAGTTTCTATGTCGCTCAGGGGGGCAGTGGCTGCTGCCTCGCCCACCGATCTTGTTGCTGCCAACATTGTGCCACTGGCCTCACCTTCCACTGGTATTGCCTGCTTAGTGGTCCCAGTGTCAGGCGTTGATGTGGGGCCCTCTTGTGCGGCCATGGCCTGGGCGCTCGCCCTGGGTTTCGGTGTGGCCTGCGAGGCTGCCCGGGAGCTGGCCTTGCCTGTGGGAGTAGTCTTGTGGCGGGACGTGGATGCCCTTGTGGCTATTTCCTCACTGGCATCCTCTCCATTGGTGCCAGGGCGGGTAGAAGAGATGCAGGGCATCAGTGAGGGTGTTACATGCAAGATGCATTATATGGTGCTCTGTAGAATTTCATTTATCATTCATTCATATCTTACAGGTGTGTCACATAGGGTAGTATGAAGGGGGCATTTTGGCATGCACCGTGACATCTCAGTGCAGGGATGCTGCATGGCAGGTGGCCTGCCGTTGTATTGGGGTTTGTGTGATGTATCACATGGGCACGGTCCATGTGTGTTGGCTGTGTGTTGGTAATGGGATTGGCACTCAAAATGCATTTCAGTGTGGCAGGGTTTGGCCCTCCATCTGGACAAGGATATGTTGATGTGTGTGTTGGGACATGCATTGCCTTGCCTAGACTCTCTTCCACATCACTTGTGCTATGTCATGGTTTCCCCTACAGGGATCTGCAGGGTCACTCACCTCCATCTGCAGATGTTGCGGCACCCTTCTCCATCTCCCCAAATCCGTTGATGGACTCCATCTGTATGAAGCTAATACATGTCTCCTCCCAGCGTGTGAGTTTTGTGGGTGAGTGGGGACCCCCACCTGTGGCCATGGCCTCCCTCCTATTGCTGGCCAGAATGTTCCGTACCCTGAGGCAGAGGTCCTCCCACCTTTTTTTACAGTCCTTGACTGTCCATGGGGTGGTGCCGACTGCCGAGACCTTGCGGGCTACCTCCTCACAGATCTGCTTTTTACGTTGCTGCACCTCCCTTTTCAGGTTTTGCGGGTTGATCTCCTCAGCATGGGCAGCTAGGGTGTCCGCCAGCAGGGTCAGTTCTTCGTCTGAAAAATGCTTTTTTTCCTGATTTCCTGGTAGCCTTAGACATGTTGAAGGGATTGGCACTGGTCTCTCCTGAACACAACTGGTGGTTTGGGAGGATTGCAATGGATTGTGTTTTTAAAGATGGCCGTCGGCATGTTTCCCGTTCCGATGCAATGACGTTACTTCCGGGTTCGGTATTACTAGCCCGGTTTTAGCATGATGTTATTAAGGGGTCGGTATTAAGGGGTTGCTCCTAGGCGGAGTCGGTATCGGTGGGTCCTGTGATGGCGCTATCGGGGGTTGGAGGGCCTATAGTGGCATGTCGGTATGGCCATTACCGGCATGGGGGTTCTTGCGTGCTTGCGCACTCGTAATCACCCGCTATTAGCGGCGTCATACGAGCACGGGCCCGCTAGTTCCTCCATGCCGGTAATGACCCCGTTTTTACCATGCTTCTTTTAATGAGGCCCGTTGTGTCTGGGTCGTTTATATTGATACATGGGGATGGGGCTTTGTGACCAGTGGCGTCGCTAGGGGAGGTCCTGGGGGGCCGGGGCCCCCCCTGTGAAACCCTGTGCCCCCCTTGTGCCCCCCACCTAAGACGAGCAGTGACCATGTTCTCCACCTACATTTGTCTGTGCCCCCCCTACTTTTGTCTTTGGCTCCTTCTGTGCCCCTCCTAAATTTGATTCCTGGCGACGCCACTGTTTGTGACCAAATGCACCTTCTACAGTGTGAATGACTCAAACATTCACAATCACCAGAAAGAATTGTCCCTTGTTAATGTGAAAATAAAGAACACAATGGGGGTCATTCCGAGTTGGGCGGTAAGGGTTTACGGGCACCGGTAAGGATGCCGGTGACGGTAAACCCTTACCGCCCTATTCCGAGGTCCCTTAGCGGGTCCCAGCAGGAGCAGGTGGTCTGACTACATGTTCTCTGCGGTTCCCGTTAAGGGACCTTGGAGCTAATAACGGTACCACAATTTGAGGTACTGTTATTAGCGCCTTCCCCATTCCCATTGAGCCCTGTGGGAGCTCAAATGGGAATGTGGAATGGTTTACTGAATGGGGACTTACCGGGTCCTCCAGGGTCGGAATGACCCTGTAAGTCCCCATTCAGCCAGACCGGACCCGGTATTGGAGGCATCCATGATGCCAATAGCACCATGGTTGCCTCCAATCTCGGAATGACCCCCCATGTGTGCCAAGTTTTATTAATTTAAGAAATTTGAATGCTGCAAAGTGGACCAAATCGTGGTCTACTGTTACCTGAGCTGAGGATGGAAATAGTGTTGAGCATGGATTTCTAGAACAATGATAGTGAAAGCCTGTCCTCCCTTATATTCCCAGAGCCAAGAATACTATGCAAAGCCAAGTTCAAAGACCATCTTCATGGCAGAAGGCATGGGTGATGAGATATGATGGGCTATTTGGGTGAGGAGGTAAAGTCAAGTCCACCTCCTGGCACCTGGGTCTGAGCTTACGTGCTGCTAAGTGAACCAAATGTTCCAGACTGGCACGAGCGTGCCAACCAAATGTAGAGGGCCATATAACGAAGGGCCTTATAGTTTGAGAGCCAATAATATACTGTGTATGTAATAGTGTTGAAGATGACATGTTTTAGAGGTAGGCATAAGTTGTTCACCTGGCATTAGATAACCAATCACAATCCCACCCCTTATAGAAAGCATATTTAGATGTTCCCCTTGAACCTATTACAACACCTCGTAGGTTTTTCTTATTCACCACATACTATGATGTCACGTCAGACATATTTTGTGAATAAAAGGATGTGTCTATAAGAAATGCACTGAGAGCTCGAGCGAACATCCGTTGATGTCCTTTGTAACTCCCTGTTTTAGTTAATTGTCAAAACACAGCAGCTTTGCCATCTTCCTGAATTGGTTCAATTATTTTGTGTCAGAGTTATTCCGCATCCCCATGAATTGCATGCATGATATCCAAAGGGCCTTATACTCACGTGGTAGCAGTGCGGATGGTTCAAGATACAAACTAGTTTATCTCCAGAGTTTCGGACGATCGGGCATCCTCTGCCATTAGCCGGAAGATCGCAGGGTTTCCTGTGGAGGGCAGCCGATAGGAATAAACTTGCAAGAAGAACCGAGAGAGTGGCCAGGTTCCCCTTTGATGAAATTCCTGCCTGGATTCCACGGGCGCTCCGGGGATCGAAGGGGAAGTGGTCTGAAGGAGGAGTTGATACCGAAGGCCTCGAGTCGATTAACGAACGAATGGTGAGTAAACTAAACGGAATCGCAAATTAAGGGGGTGGGGCTGTCATAATTTTTGAGTAACAGGAAATATTGTGTGAAGAGAAGATAGCACCTTTAGTCCTAGCTCAAGGGAGCTCAGGAGGAAACGTTTCAAACTCCAGTGGGAGTAGAGCAGAAACATATACCACGTATGTTGTTTGTTGTGGAAAAATATTGAAGAGCGATAGAAGTTGTGAAGTAATTGAAAATAAAGTTGAGCGGCAATAGCGATCAAACCAAGCGAAGTGGTTGGTACCAATCCAATGGTAGAGTAAGAAATTAGAGGCTTGATTGGCGATTGATGGTGCATGCTCATATTTGTTGTTTTAAAGGCATTGAAAAAGTGGTGATGTAAGCAAAAGTATAATGGTTATTTCATAAGTCTGGTAAGTATTGACAGTCGATTGAGACTTCTCACTATGGGAGATACTCCTCTGATGCACTTATGTAAACCATTACCAAAGCACAGGCCCAAGCTCAAACAGTATAGCACAGAATGGGTGAAAGGCACAGCAGATAAAGTCCTCGTGCCCTGGATGCAAGGGGGATCATTGTCAAAAGTGGTATTGCAACACATGACCACATACTTGCATGCGGCGTACAGGGGGAAGAAATTAGAGAAAAGATTAGTGATTCTAGAGCTCTGGAAAATGTACCAGGGAGAAAGGGAAGATCTGCCACCTGAGAAGTGGATGCTTAGTCAGCATAAGGAGGAAGATGTTGAGCCCTCAACTCCCCTAACCTCATCTGAAGTAAAAGGCGCAAGTATGGAAGAAATAGGGTTGTATCCTTTAAAGGAGTTGAAAGCAGCGACGGGGTATAGTAATCCAATATACGAACCTCCTGCTTATAACAGTGATGATAGTCCAGAGGAGAATAAAAGAAAAGAAGAGATCTATAAGATCATACAAAACAAAGAAGAAAAGAATGAGTGGTTGAATCTGTTGCAGAAATAGACAGGGAGATTAAGAGATGGAAAGGAGAGAAGGATCAAACTGATGAGATAGAGTTTGTGCAGAACAAATGGATTTGAGGACAGATATTACTTAAAATTGACGCGAAAAGCATAGAGAAAGTTAGGCAAAGAGAAGATAAAGATGAACAAGATAGAAAAAACATGGAATGAGAGAAGAGATTGAAAGAAGATCAGCAGAAAAGGAAGAGCAGTGAGCGATGAGAACAGATGTATCAGGAGGAGCAAGAGAAAAAGAAAGAACATGGAGAAGAATGAAGAAAGTATGACAATAGCCAGAGAGCGATAGAAGATAGGGATAGAAGAGAAAGGAAGCGAGAAGAGGATGTAGCGCAACCACTAAGTGACAGAAGAATACAGAGACGAAGATAAGAAAAAAGGCAAGAGGACGAAAGAATTGGAAGGGAGGCCAGTAAGCAAAGAGAACTAGATGAAGAAATAGAACGAAGAAGAAAACAGCAGAGTCTTGATACGAGTCTCAGTCATGAGGAACCAGTAGGGCCAAGCCCAGAAATATGATGGGATAGAATAGAAGAGTTCCTTCCGATAAAGGAAGCAACATCAGAGGCATCTAGAGTAGTATTGGAAGAAGAAAACTTTGATGTGGTGAGCATCGGAGAAAGGATTGATAAGGCCTACCAAGAATTAAAGGAAGGTAGCAAATATGAAATTCAAGGGAAGAGGGATCAATCCCTAGCATTTCAATCATGAAGCGAAGAAGAAAATCTGTTCAGTCACAGACGTAGAGCATTGTCTTTAAGCAGACTGAACTTAGACAAAGGTGAAGGGGATGATAGTCACAGTAGTTGGGAACAAGACATATCAGATGAGGAAAGAGAATCCATACTTGGGGTAGAAGGAAGGAGCGCGTGCGCCCCCGAAGGAAGCTTGCAGGTAGATAAAGAAGTAGTATGTCGGATCTGGAACAACCTAAGGAAAGGACGCCAGATCCCATAGCATATACAGAGCATCCCTGAGGACGATTGTATAGTGAGATGGGAGAATCTCCGCCATATGTGAGCAGGTTAAGGATGTTACCGGCAAGGAGACGGACAGGGACGATCATCCCTGCTATGGATACACTAACGATGGGAGCTGATTGTGGGTTGGGGTTTACGCAGTTTCCCCTACTGGAAAAAGGGAGAGCAAGACCACAGTATATTCCATGGCCGCAGATGGACAAGGATAATTTAAGGTGTAAGCACCCAAGTTTGACTGGGAAATGGATATATGAATTAGAAAAAATGACAGGAGGAAACAGGCTGGCCATTGGGGACATAAATGCTCTCTTGTCAGCTATTCTTGGGGAAAGGGCTGATGATATATGGAGGAGAACAGGAGATTCAAGTGTGACAGCACAAAACACAGCACATGATGGAGCACTATTTAATAATTGTAGAGCAGACATGTGGAGGGCTCTCAGGGTACAGTATCCTGATGCATCAGATATGGGTGCAATATGACACGTAAGAGGAAGGAAGATGAAATGGCAAATTGAATCTTGCAAGCCGTGGGAAAAAACAGTGGCATTATTTTACCACATTATTTTACCACATTTTATGTCAGGGGTTGCCTGAGCCAGTACAGAGACAGATGAAGAAACAAGTGGCTGAGATACAGCTGACAATATTGCATCACTGTCGGATATTACAAGAGAAAAATAAGCATAAAGATGAGACTAGGAAAATCGAGGAAGCCAAGTTAGTTCAGAAAAAATTGTTAACATTTGCCATAGAAGGGGTGGTATTGACAAGCGGAGAAGGACTGGGAATACAGGAAGCAGTAGGTGCATCACAGGCGAGTAATCAGCACCCGATGGACCAATGCGTATATGGGTTTGTGCCACAAGCCTGAATTATGGGCTATAGAGGAAGAGGAGGTGGATTTCAAAATAATCAAGGTGGGGTTCAGAATGCACAGAATGGGAATCAGAGTACTCAGGAAGGATATAACCAAGGGGTACTTGTCAGACGGGCACCCCCAGTATGTTGGACTTGCGGTAGGACAGGGCACATTGCACACGTATGTGCAAGCCAAGGGAATGTACAGAATGGCCAATTTTAAAGAGGGGCACAGCTTATACTCCACCATATAGTAAACAGACAAGAGAAGGGTTCGCCCAAGATCAGACATTTTATCATACAAAAGCGCCGCAAGTGCAGCAGGTACAGCAACAAGACTGAGTGCAAATGAATCCACCACAAGGGCAGTCGCAACAGGCCCCTATGCAGACACAGCAGTATGCAAACACAGGACAAGTGCTGACACCCTGAATAGTAGGTGCCAGCGTGGTAGAAGGAAATGCTTTCACAGGGACGGGGATGAGCCTGTACCCACAATAGGACAGTTCACAGGGTGACTTGATGTGTTCAGTACTATCTGTGGCACCAGACCCCCAGGAGGAACCAAGGGTCGATGTGACGATACGAGGCAAATCTTTTTTGTTTCTAGTAGACACTAGAGCTACTCGTTCATGTACACGAGAGGGAAAATATCCAATGTCGGGAATTGCCATGAATGCTCAAGCGTTCTCTGGAGCTACGAGTTGAGACATGTTGACCTTTTCCTGGTGTTAACTGTAGGAGGTCACCGAAAACAATAACATGTTACTCGCCAAACAGTTCTTTGTAGTCGGTTTCTGGGACGTCTTGCATTCTGAGGTGAATTAAAGCCAAAATGAGGTTTGAAACCATACTTACTTCATCAATTAGGAGCACTTTCATTTGTTTCAGAATTCCGCATACTTCAGTAGCAGCTTCTGCTCATAATTTGTAGTATTCTAATTTTTTTTGGTGTTCTACTGGAAGGAGCAGTAGTAGGCGTAAATATGGGCTGTTACAACAGCCGAAAGGTTGTTGTTTGTTACGTTTTGTGGAAATTGGCTGATTATTTTATTTAAGAATGTTTTTCCAGAATGAGCTTCACCACTTTCATACAGGAGCAGAAGTTTATAATTTTTACAACTACAAGTTTTATTTTCATGTTTAAAACCATGTTCAATTTCTTCAGTGACTTCTCAATAAATGGTGAATTGTTCATCATTTAGATGTGATTTGAGCACTGATGAGTCTTCTTCAGATTGTTCATATTGATACATGGTATTTTCTACCTTAGTCATGCTAGTTCTGCTTCATTTAGAATATGTTGTTTTCCAAGTGGTTCTTGGCTTCCGGTAAGGGAAGATTGACTACGCTCAGGAATGTCTTTATCTAGTTGAGCTTACATTTTTTCCTCTTGTTGGCATTCATTGTCCAACATTTGTTTGCATTGTTTAAAAATGACATTTGTTATACTGCTTTCATTTGTTTTGAATGCAGCTTCAAATGTGTCATTGTCACATAATAATTCTTGTTGTTTTCTTCAATGTTTAAAAGTTGCAGTAGGGCCATGTAATACCGTTCTCTATGTTGTAGAGATTTTAATGATAACTTTTTATGATTAATTAGGCTGGGTTTGGAAAGTTTTACTAGGCTTCCTTCACAAGTTGAGAGTGAATACAGTTGTTGCATCTGGTGTGACATTGTTTTTGCAGGAATAGTTTTGGGCTATGTCATACAGGCACATGTTTTCCAAAGCAGTACTTCTGTTTGGGCAGTATCAGTCCATTAAATCATTTTTTTAAATGTCCTGCTGTTGGGATCGTTTGTGGCTATTTTTTCTATCTCTGGGTAGGATCTTAGTACTCTTTTTCGGGATGAAACAGGACCAATGTTTAGCCAGACAATGTGCTCAGATTTGCCATATAAGACCGTACCTGTTAAATAGTCTGCAGCTTCGTAGCACCCGCATTCTCTATGGGAGAGCATTTTTATACCAAAGCTGTACAGTTGTTGTGACAGTATTTTGTCAGATGATATGTCATCCCAGAGGTCTTTTAGCTCTGTTTTCTCAGTTTTGGTGAGATAGGCTGGGACATATCTTGCAACTGCAGTGGAGTTGTCTGCAATGTATTGTATGTCTTTGTTTGAATTCCACAAGAGGGCAGTGATTGCATTGTAATCATTGATGTACTTGGATTCTTCACCCCTTTTAATGTTGCATTTTTTTTAGAGGATTTGCCTTTTACACTGTGTCTAACAGAAGACATCAAGGTATTTACTTGTCCTTTTTTGCAAACTGTTCTAGGGAAGCCAAATCGACATTTGGTACAGTATTGTCATGATTCCTGCCCCTCATTTCCCCATCCCTCCAAGATGTCAGGCTGGAGCCAGGCCACGATCACCTACATGGCCCTCAAGGGCCTCTCCATCCCTCTAAAGACCCACTTGGAGTCAGACTTGGCGCTTGTGGCACCAGACCCACTCACTCCCATAGGATAACATTGGGGATTGGACTTGTAGTGCATTGATGGGGACAAGATGGATGCCCCCACATATTTTGGTTCCCAGAACTGCATGTGTGGTCTAGTCTTTTGGGTGTGGTTCAGCCCAGAGGCACCTGGGATACCCAGAGACTATTTAGGCCAAACCCAGGCTGAGAAACATGCTTTCTGTTTTATGCACCTGCAGCGTGACACTCACCGTGTTCGGATTGGTCTCCAGTAGGCCTGCATCTTTCTTCTGCCCTCAGCTCCTGCAAGAACAAGAACACCGTTAGGAACAGCCTTACCTTGCGGCGCTTCTGCCCATCAGTCATCGCTCCTTCTGTTCTGCGGGCATCTTCGACGGTGTCATTCCCATCCTGGCATGCCGCTTCCTAAGGAAAAGGGAAAAGAACAGAAAAAAGGCATTAGTAAGCATTCTGCAAATCTTTGCTTATTTTTAAATACTGTACGAGCTTCAAACGCTTACCTGAATCCCAGCCGCTCTGGGGGAACTCTGTCTCCGGAACTTCTCATCCATCTGCAAGAGGGAAAAGACACTCCAGATTAGTGTGGAAACATCTAGAGGCGCCACATACCGTGCTTACCCACCGCATTAGTTCTTCATAACCGGCATCCACGCTGAAATCGTCGCGGCACCTAAAAGACACAGAAAAATAACTCAGTTCAATGCAAATACGAAAGGGGTGCATCACGCATCGCGCTCTCACTCACCTTCAATGCTACTCATCTCAGCAGCATGCCGCCATCCCCGGACGCCGGTCATCATCTAAGTAAGGAAAGGAACGAAGTTAGAGAACTGTTCAAAAGACTCATTATACTTACCTGTCAGACTCTTGCCAGTGAAGTAACTAGGCAGCAACGAGCCCGCATCAATCAACACGCCCCTGCACTGAAGGCAGGACGGAGAGCACACTGTCCAAGAAAACAAGGTGAGCTGTCGATCAAAGGGAAGGGTTGGACCCTGGGGAAGAAGGGGTTCAAGCACACAGAGACAATATGGAGTTAAACTCTACCAATCCTGTGTTTCAGGCCCAGTCTCCAGTCGAATAGCCTCCAGGGAAGGGTTTGAGGTCGTAAGAGGTCAGAACAGGCTGAGTGATGTCCCTGTGGATACCAGCTGAGCGTTACAAGTATTTACCTATGTTTTTATATCTACATTGGCAGTATTTGTCACACTTATTTTTTTGGAAGCATAAGATTTGTGTACGCAGGTCACTATGTGGGCTTTCTGAAGGGATGTCACAGGTTATATATTTTTTCAATAGACTGTAAAACAGTGGTGTCACAATCATGGCTAAATTTGGGAGCATCTATTATCCACAAAAGCATGTGGATGTCTAGTGCTCCTCTGGATTGATATTCTTTTCTCCAAAAGAATTGTTGCACTTCTCCGAGTGGAGGGGTAGTTTTATTGCACATGAAGTGCAGCATGGCAATGAAGCAATGGTGAAAGTATCTTGATAAACTGACAGGGTCACAAGAACACAGTTCACCAGTTGTTTTTAAATCAATTGCATATTTATTTTGCTTTGCAGCGCGTAAGAAGTTGTACTCGTCACCTCATGCGTACTCTGAACAGCTTAAAGTAGCAAAACATGTTGGTTGCCCTAGGATCCTTAGCATACAACGGACATCAGCATGACGTCGGAAGCAGTATTCTTTTGTACCATGAATGTTTGTCAACAGATTTGTGATACTTGACTGCAAAACTTAATCTTTGTCTTTTTTTTTTAAGTAGTTGGGTAGCAGAGATATTTTTATGTGTGTGCCACTCCATAACATAGAGTTGCTAGTGGCAACACCTTTCGAACAGGAGCTGGAAAATGCATTCTACATTTTGACTGAATCTGGGGTCTTCAGAATACATTCATAAAAAGTGATATTCTGATGCACTAATTTGAGTGGATATTTCATCATATCTTCCTTCTTTTCCTGTATGAAAGAGTAGATGAAAAGAACATGCTTCTAAACCTTTTTCCCATATGCTCATTGGGGATCCTTTGACTAGACGCATTTGATATGTTTCAAATGAATCTTCAATGGTGTCTTTGAAGTGTAGTGGATGAAGTGTATACTGGTCTAAAATGTTGGTTGTTGTAACATGATCTACACGTTCAAATTGGCCAGTTGCTGGTGAATCTTGAATTATTTGGGTCCTTTCTTTTAAGTTTTCTTCTATGTTCATATCTTTGTAGTATTCATTGTTTTCTTTTAGATATTGTAAGGCTTGTCTAACTTGGTTCAATTCAACAAGTTGTTGACAAATATTTTGTCTTTTGTTGGTGTACCAACTACTATTAACTACTACAATCAAAGATTGATCTATTGGTCATTGTACTCCTAGAGTTTCTACATTTTCTTTAAGAAGTAATGGCAAATATACTACTTTTTTCAGATGGAGGAAATTTGGATGTTTTTGGCTCAAGGCGTATTATCGCTTGAAATGGGTGTACTCTTTGGATTATAATGCTCTCATACAAGTTAAGTTGTTGGAGAGCCTTTGGAAGTGACAGTACATGTGTTGGCATTTGGTTATTGTCAAGCTTTGTGTTCCAGTACAGGCAAAGTATTGAGGGGTCAGTTATTCTGTATTTATTTTCTGCTGTTAGATATAAAGCTAATTGGAACCATTGGGATTCTTCATTATCCTCTTTTTTGTAGGCCATATTTACTGTGTTTGTGCTCTTTCTATAAAAAGGTCTCTGACAACAGACACATACTTGGTCTGGTATTTCAGCAGATGTGTTTTGAAATGTAACTATTTATTTTTTGTATGTGTTTGTTAGAAGGTTGGTGTGTTGAGGTCTTCAGTAATGTTTACTAAATATTCTAAGTCAACTTCAGTACCAAAGTACTTTGGATGTGCTCTATTTTTTGAAGGTGTTCTTTGGCTGTTCCATGTAGTAGAATGTTATTTAAAGTTTGTAGTTCTAGAGCAGAACATTTTGCATAGTACAGTCTATGCGCAAGATTCCGTATAGCAGAATGGTGTGTTGCTAACATTTTGATGTGGTGGAAGGTGCTTTTGCAAGCGGTTCCCGAAATACAGTCTAATGATTGTCCTTGCAGACCAGTGTGGCTGCGCACTGGACAGGAGTCCATGGTTTGTGAAGTTTTCATTCTACGTTTGTCTTTTAGTTTGACATAGTGATTGAGGAATTGTCGTAAAAATGTGAAGGATTGTTGCCGTACGTTACACATTGAGCTGCATGTCCATTATTACCCTGGACGGTTTCTTTGGGCAAATGGAAAATTTGTTTGAAAGTTTGTTTGAGATGTTTTTTCTATAAGGGTGCACTTTTGCAATTATGGTGTCTCCCACCATTCATACCCTCAGCCATCAATGTCTATGGCAATTGTTTTTTTTTGTTCTTGTTTATAAGCCTCTTCTTTGAAAAATGGTTCTGTGCTGCTTGTGTGAATCCATTCACCTTCACAGAAGTTTGAAAAAGGTATGCATATTGACATAGCGCAAGTTTAGAAGTACTTTTTGTAATGTATTAATTAATTTAGTTTAGTTTAATTCTGTTTAAAATCAATATAAACAATTTTCTCTTTAGTAGAAATGCGCTCTCAATTAGAGCTTGAAGGATTAGTCTCCTGCTGTCCTTTTTAAAGGTAGATTGTGACTTTTCAGTTTTTGTGATAAGATTGTGAAGAACTCTACTGTGGAAAACGTTTTGTAGCATTAATTATATGGATTTCTTTATAGAGGTTATGTACATATAGGGCCTCATTACGAGGTGGGCGGTAAGGGATTACCGGCACCGGTAAGGGCACCGGTGCCGGTAATCCCTTACCGCCCTCCTACGATTTCCCTTTGCGGGTCCTTCCTTAACATCTGGTTTTACCAGGCGTTAAGGACGGGACCCCCAAAGGGATACCGGGGTCAATAACGGTACCCCAATTTGCGGTACCGTTATTGTCACCTTCCCATTGAGCCCTATGGGAGCCACCATGGTGAGAAGCGCAAAATGTGCCACGTGCCTTTTCCTAACGAGCCCGAGGCTGCGCCCCGGTGAGGCAGGAGGATTCCTTCTCCCTATTGGAGCTCTTTCCTGCACGTACACCCTGAGCACCTCATTGGCCAAAGGCCATAGGTCAATTTCCATTGGCCAGCATGCTAAGAAGTGCAGAATGTGGCACGTGATGTTTTCCAAGGACCGCGCAGGCCGCTCCCCAGTACAGCAGGAGGAGTTCTTCTTCGTATTGGTGCGCTTTCCTGTGACGTACACCCTGAGCACCACTTGATAGGACAATCGCTGCAGTCCCATTTCAATAGGCCAGCTGAATGTGGCATGTGCGGGTCCCCAAGTACGTCGAGGGCTGGGCCCGAGTGAAGCAGAAGTCCCTCTTCCTATTGGCGCACACCCTAATCATGAGATTGGACAATCCCTACAGTTCCATTTTCATGGCCGCCACTCGTAAAATCCCCAGATGTAGTTTTCGCGCTGCTTGCGGGCATCAGGGGAAAACTTGCAACCAGGGTAGGCGTAGTTCTTGGTAAGGGGCGACTCTTTAAAGAGCTGGTTGTTTTTTTGTTTTGTTTAGATGCTTCTACGGAAACCTTTTTTTTCGGATTTCATTAGCTTTTGTGAGTTCTTCTGCTCACATTAGTACAGTAAACTCTGCACGGCAGCCTGTAGACGAGCAAACAAAACTGCATTGCCAATGGGTGATAACAAAATGCCATTTTCTTGGAAACACTCTGCATTTCCACAACTAATGTGGTCATTGTTGCAGAAAAACATTCCACGAGCGGACAAAAAAGTATGCATGCTTCTGTTAATGAGACATCTTCCACCGTCTGTCTCGGAACAACAACCATGAGCAGTAGGCCATACTCTTCGTGGTATTATGGATGAGAAAAGCACCTTGGCAGTGGGAAAAAGCATCCTCACGACATTCAGCAATCTCCTTAGTCTACGGAACAAATCTAAGCAAGGCAGGTAACACATATGCATGCCACCGTAATGGATGACGATGTCATCTACTACTGGAAAAGAGGCGAGGTCTTTGCAAAGTGCTTGCATATCGGCAAAAATTGCACTCACACATAGCATTCCACGATGTGTCCACTCCTTCCAAGGGAAAATTGCTGTCAAAGTGTCTTTGCAGAGCATAGTTGTGCAGATCTATGACAAAGGGATCACCTACAGTCTACACAATGCATTTAGCCATGTCAGCCACCCTCAGTACGCAGAATATAATGTACAACAGTTAAACCTCCCTTCCTGTTAACCACACCCACACTACCTGATTCGCTAATCCCCACACTGCCATGGCAATTGGGCAAGGTGGTGTAAAGGGCACATTTTGGCACGTGCGACTCCCAAAGTAGCACACACGCATCCAACAGTCGCATCAAAGCCACCATCATCCGACACTGTCACTCTTGTACAAAACTTGAAATGTACTGTTACACATTTACAGTACAAATGTGGTGCCATTCCAAAGCACGTCCACTACAAAGTTCAATGAAAGTATGCACGATTTTCCATCCGTGTACATCCCCAGAGCCACCCCGGATGTGGCACGTGTAATCCTGAAAGTACTGCGTAATGCACTACGTTTTCGTGATAGTGTGGGGGGTGGGGGTAAACAATATCAAACTGGGTAGGGGATTCAGTCTACCATCGTAGATGTCTGAAAATGTTTTTTTTTTGTTTGTTTTTGTGACTTGCAAGCCAGCAACTTTTTTTAATTTTCTCTTTATATGTTTTTCTGTTTGCCTCTTGTCACATTTTTGCCAAATTCTGGGCAATGCTTCTTGCACAGTGTAAAAGAAAAAGGCATTGCCAATGGAGCTCAAATTAATGCCATTTCTACGGAACCACTGCATATTTGGCGACCTCATGATCTCATAGTGGGTGGAGAACATGCCAGCAGTCTGCATAAACTCATGCATAATTCTGTTTAGAGCACACCTTCCGACCTGTGGCTGCGGACAAATTGGACCGTCATGGAGCCAAACTCCTCTTGGTGTTATGCATGAGTAAATAAACTTCACAGTAGGAAAAATATGCATCACTGCGTTCAGCAACCTCTTCAGGTGACAGATTAATAGTCCACATGACATGTAACCCAAATGTAGACTTCCAAAGTGCAGCACGACAAAGTCAACGTTTGTGACGGTCGAAACATATCTGCAAAGGCGAACCATCCCGCCGAAACGGCAGTCACCCTGACAGGCCCAGAGAGCGTCCACATCCCGAAATGACCAGCAACGTCTCTTTGCACACAACACCTGTGCAGATGGCGCACAAAGGTATCACCAACGATAATCACTGTGCGTCTCTCCATCTCGACTACCCTTACGACACAGTATTGGGAGGAAATCGTACCACCCCTTCCTGTGAACAACGCCCTAAAATCCTACTTGACTATTTCCCACAATTCCAATTCCCTTTCCACCCTGCTCATAATGGCAGGATGTGCACATGCGCTTTCCCATTTACAGTGAGGGCCGCGGCCCAGTAAAGCTGAGACAACACTTCTTCCCTATGCACGGTCACTTTTTGCAGCACTCCCCCATTGGATGCTGTAAAATTTTCAAACAAGCATGCAGCAACGACATACAAAGGCTCTGCATTGGACAATGTGATTTCTATACAGCACTCCATATTTACCGCTGAACACTCTCACTACACGCTCTGTTTCATTGCAAAGCCCCTCCACCAGAAACCTCTGCTAAATAATGCACAATTGCAGCATCCACAAAGATCCTCAGACTCACCCAGCACACCTTTGGCCATGCACACAACATTGCAGCCCTTTCCACACCCACCACCACACTATACATCTAAGCAAGCGACCATGTGGGCACCTACCATTATGCACAAACGTAACATATGTAGCGGCACTTCCACTCAACTCCCCCACACCATAAAACACCCATTCACGTAAACATGACACACTTAGCAGAATCCACAAACATACCACAGGCTGCATCACCCCTACGTACTGCCATTCACAAAGTATTGTGTCACTCACAACCTATGCACAGCAGCTGCACAATATTGGGCCTACTTCAATAATTCTGCACACAGCACAGTAAACAACCACATATAAACTGCACTTCAACCATACCCACTTCCATATTCACATTACGTACACACTGCACCCTGTGGCCACACTGCACAACTTCTCACTGCACCATCTCCTGCTGCACACCAAATACTGTAGCATGTAGCAACTATCACCACAACCATGGAATGCACAATACATGGTTCGCAACTCACTTGTAGTGCCATAGCAGGTTGACAATGTGCTCCACACCCATTCTCCAAAGATCACCACCCTGTGCCTCATGCACTATCAAACCTGCATTGCTCCAGTGGGTGTGCTACTTGCCCACATTCCCTGCACTGTAATGCAATCATGCATGCCAGCATGTCACTAACTACCACTATGCACATACACATCACTGACACCAGCACTCTTAACCAACATCCATACTGCAATGGACATGCACAGCGTTACATGCAACAGTTACCATAATGTATGAACATTACTCTGTTTCCGGCACCCCTACGCCCTTTCATTCACATACTTTTGTCTTACCGAATTCCACTCAGAAGGTATTGTGTTACTGCAAATGTAACCACAAAATGTTTACAACATTGCCCATACAGCAGGCATTGTGCACGCAGCACACTATCCAAGCACATATAAGCTGCCCTTCACCCATACCCTCTACCATACTGACAGTATGCAAACACTGCACCCAGAGCCCGCACTGCGTGACTTTTCACTGCAGCATCTTCAAAAACAGTGCACCGCCATGCAGCTATGCAACAACACATTGCAACAGTTACCATGATGTACAAACAAAACAATCGCTCCTGAATCCCTGTGTGCTTTCAATCACATACTATGGGCGTACCCACTTCCATTCTCATAGTATTGTGCCACTTCCAACCTACCCACATTCTGTTTGCAACGCTGGGCTATAACGGCTGAAATGTGCTCCACAACCATTCCTTATATGTCACCACCCTCTAACTGATGCACATTCAAAAATGCATTACTGCCATGGGTGTCCTCAAGGCCTGGGCTCTTGAGTACATGGCCAAGGGCTACGGCCTTCGGCTATGCACCCAATAGTCTATGCCTTCAACACACCCACAGCTCTACCATACTGACAATATACAAACACTGCACCCAGAGCTCACACTGCATGACTTTTCACTGCAGCATCTGCAAACACAGTGCACCGCCATTGAGGTATGCAGCAAGTTGGAACATTTACCATAATGTACAAACAAAACAATCCCTCCTGCATCCCTGTGCACTTTCAATCACATACTATGGGCGTACCCACTTCAATTCACAAAGTATTGTGCCACTTCCAACCTACCCACAATCTGTTTGCAACACTGGCCTATAACGGCTGAAATGAGCTCCACAACCATTCCTTACATGTCACCACCCTCTAAGTGATGCACATTCAAACATGCATTACTGCCATCGGTGTCCTCAAGGCCTAGGCTCTTGAGTGCATGGCCTATGGCCTACGGCCTTCGGCCATGCACCCAATAGTCTAGGCCTTGAACACAACCACAGCAACGTAATGCCATCATGCATGTCACCATGTCAGCAAGTACGACAATCCACATACACACCACTGCCACCAGCACTCCTACCCACCCTGTACAGCGCCATGGCACTGAGCAACACCAAATTGCACCACTTAACATAAAACCCATATGGGCAGCTAACATTAAGCACAAACAAAACACCCATGCATGAATACAGGTCGCAATTACCAGAATCCACAAACACACCACAGCCTCCGCCACCACTACCCCTAGCCATTCACAAAGTGTTGCGTCACTAACCACAACATTTTTACAACATTGTGCATAGGCCGTGAACACACCCACAGCAACGTAATGCCACCATGCACATCACCATGGCACTCACTACCACCATCCACATACACACCACTGCCACCAGCACTCCTACCCAGCCAGTGCACCGCCACGTAGCTATGCAGCAACAAATTGCAACAGTGAACATAATGTGCAAAGAAAACACTCTCTCCTGCACCCCTGTGCACTTTTATTCACTTACTTTGGGCGTCCCCACTTCCATTCACAAAGTACTGTATCACTGCCAACCTACCCACATTCTGGTCACAGCACTAGCCCTACTGCAACCAATCTCCACATACCACACTATACAAGCACCACCCTGTACCAAATGCACAGTCAAACATGCGTACCTGCAATGGGTATGTTTAAGCCCTACACTCTTGAGTGCATGCCCTATGGCCTACGGCCTTCGCACATTGCACACAGTCCAATCCATCCACAGACCCACCGCATCTTCATTCACCCATGCATGCCACCAAGTCGCCAACTACCACATTCCATCCGCAGCGCACAGCCACCCGCGCTCCCACCTACCCTATGTCATGTGCAAATCACTGCCCTTCTGCAATTCACCTGCCACCACTCACCACGAAAAGAGGTTGCCGCAAACAGGTTGCAGCAGAAGCTATGGGGCCGTTACGACAGTTGCCTCCAATCACCACACACAGTACTGGCCTACATATGTCACATTAATCACTTCTTACTCCCCCATCCATTCCCTCCCTTATTGCAGCCAACGTATTCCATGCAGTACATTTTCCAGACACTTCCGCCACCGCACTGTCGTCCGATACACCATGGTGGCTTTCCCAAAAAATGTTGACGAACACCACGCTTCCCTCCAGCCAACCACCGGCCGCGTCCAAACTTCTCCAACAGCACGCCGTACTGCGAGCCATTGACACTTCTGTCCATGGAGCAAACAGGGAAATGGGTCAGCGGAGCGGACCCAGATATCACTAATTTTTGGGGACGTACATTTTTGCAATAAAACTACTGGTTGGATTTCCACCAAACACACAAAAGCATGCTTTCTGACCCAAGGCCCCGCTCCTGTCGCAAATTTTGTGAAAATCCGTCCAGCCATTCGGCCTGTAGCCATGTGGGGCTCAATGGGAATGGGGATGGAGCTAATAACGGGCCCGCTAGTAGCGGGCCCGTTATTAGCTCCCTGGCCCCTTAGCGGCTCCCGCTAAGGGACCTCGGATTGGGGCGGTAAGGGTTTACCGGCACTAGTCTCCTTACCGGTGCCTGTTAACCCTTACCACCCACCTCGTAATGAGGGCCAATGGGGTCATTCCGAGTTCGGAGGTAACCACGACGCTATTTGCGGCATGGCTGCCTCCGAACTTGTCCAAACTCCGGCCTGGTGAATGGAGTAATTACGGTCCATTCCGATGTCAGAGGGACCGGTAATTCCCCATTCACCAGGGCCATTCCCCATTCCCATTTGAGCCCCCATAGGGCTCAATGGGAAGGGGGAAGGCAGCAATAACGGTACCCTAAAATTACAGTACCGTTATTGACCCCTGAGTCCCTTTGCGGGTCCCGTCCTTAACGCCTGCTAAAAGCAGGCGTTAAGAAAGGACCCACAAAGGAACTCGTAGTAGGGCGGTAAGGGTTTAACGGCACCGGTCTCGTTACCGGTGACCGTTAACCCTTACCGCCCTAATCGGAATTAGGTGTTTTACTGCAGCCACACTGTTATAGTGTTGCAGAAACTGCCAGATATTCATAATGTGTGATTAACTAGAGCAGTTTCAAATTGTGATGGCAATGTATCAATTGCATGGGAATATTTAAACTGACCAGCTAGCACAATGAGCTGACCTTTGGTATGTGATGGCACACACTTGCAGCTCATTTTGATTGTATGCTTCGTTCTGGAAGTTCTGATTGTACTTTATTAACAAACACAGGAATCATTATGTTATGTTAATCTGTGTGATGTTAGGTTTTGTTACTGGGATTTATACTGTGCTCTACTGCCATTTGCATGTTTTCAAGGTGCTCTGGTGGATCTGAAAGAGTGACGGTTGGTTTAGGATAGTGGGTTGATGTGTGAAGACTGAGCTCTGGGTGGAGTTCAGTTTCTAGGTCTTTTGTGTCAACAGCACAGAGACATATATGTCCAATGATAAGCCACCTGTAGTGTTATAATGCGTTGTCCGTATGCACTAAATGGTACATTTTAGCACAATATTTTAAAGTGATGTGATTTATACTGGCACATGTAGTGTTAAATATAATTTGTAAAGTGCACCTATGCCTTTCATATAACCTTGTGGCCTCGAATATCTTCTCATTTAAAAGTTAAACCCTGGACTATGGTGGTAAATCAGGTTGTATCTCAAGGGTGAGTTAGGGGCTCCTTGCTGGGGATCCAAAACCTTGTGGCCCCCCACATAATCTTCCAGCCTGGATGTGTGAGAGTTAGAAGCAGGTAGGATCATCAACACCCTTGACATCACCTTCAGTCCAGGTGTCTTAGATGGTGTGTGCTTCTGTGCGATTGTTGTCTGGACGTGTCGTGTATGGGTTTACGGTGGTGATGAATATTGTTGTATGGTCCTTCACTTCTGCAAGTACCATACCAGGACCGGGTGTTTGAGGTAAGTGCCCTTATTCCGGTGTAAGACAGAGAGGTACAACCACTGGCATCCAGCAACCCAGCCAGCTATCTTGCAGCTGGCAATCTGCAGTACACTCACTCAGGCGCATGCACCAACATTGCAAGCATGCATCGCCTTCGTGCACCATCCATTCTGACAGGCAGAATACAACACAAATCTTTCTCATTGTGAGACCGCAGTGGAAACTCTTGGTGTATCTGAGGGTTGGGGGAGGGCACAGTCTTTGAAAGCGTTCAGAAGACTGATAGCCTTACCCATTGGGCAGGAAGGGTGAACATGGCACACAATGAGCAAGAGCATTTTAGACATTTTAAGCACACCCTGGGGAGCACAAGATGCTGAATTCCCTTAGTAATGAATCCACTTCTCTTGCCATCATGATTGCCTACCACCACAGCTGCCACTTAAACTCTTCTCTCCTTGCTCTGACTCGCCCCTTGACATGTCCACACAGGTCCCGTTAATTTCCAAGTAGTGTTCCTCCGCAGGCTCGGCAGGCCCATAGGGCAATGCCCGAACCCAAAACACAAAATGCTAGTGTGGACCCGTTTTTTGGGCCATGTGGGCCAGTCGGATAAGTTACTTCACACCATGCGGCTAGTAGTTTTGACCAGTCTTACTGAATACATATTCTTTAAATTGTACAATTTGCATCACATTTTATCAAAAACCTCCCCCTCGTGTACTGCTCAAACAGTCTGTCACAAAAGGGATGAATTGACATTTGGAATTGTGGGCCACTTTGTCATTGGTGCCCGGAACTATTGTGTGCCCCAGTCCGACCCTGTTCCTCCTAGCAGCCTTTTGGATCACAGGTGCACATATTTTTGCCACTAGTTTGCCCGAAAATGTCTTGTGGGAGAACCAGTAGTGAGCCTACTGCAGGACAGCACACAAAGCCTCTGAAGGTGGCGTCTCCACCACCATTTAAACTATTGGCTCTCCCCGCCCACCCACCGAACCCCTAGTTTTTTGGTCTGACTGTGCCCCTGCCTCAAAAAAATGTTTTTATGAAGGCTAATACTGAACCCTGATTAGACTAACTTATTTGTAAACAGTCATACTAAGCAGACCCTGCTCTTACTTTATTCTAATCGAAAAGCCAATGCATGCTTTGATGACGATAAGATGTGTAAAGAACTCTGTAGGTAAACATACATATGCAGCATACAGTATGTTCACAGCAAACACCCAGTTCACAAGCATCTAATATAGATCAAAGCTTAGTTAAGTGCCAGCTACTTTAATACTGGGCAAATAGTTGAGAACAGAAACAAACAAAAGGCAGAGATCGTGTGAAGCCAAAATGCGGTGGGGGTAGGGCAAAGCGAAATTCTGAGCTCCTGGGAAACCCACCTCACCTCTCAGTTAATACCGTTTGTGTTGATCGCTACTAAGACTTCTGGAAGCACAGTGTGTCTTGCCCTTGACTGCCGTTGTATATGAAAACGCTGCAAACTAGAGATTGCTCACATAAAGAGTGCACAGCACATGCGCTCAGCAGGAACACACGAAGGACGCTCCTTTATGAGAGGTGAAAGGTGCAGACGTCCCGCTCTGCTTGCACCCCGTACTGCATACACCTGTGATCCAAAGGCTGCTTTGGAGCGCAGGCAAGGGGTCTAAGTGGGCTGGAGATGGCAGAGGGCTTGCAGCTGACAATGGGAGAGAGAAGGCATATCAGTAGCGAGGGGCTAGGGTATTATGGTGCCCTCGTCTAATTCCTGGGGAAGAGTGGATAATCCCCCTTCACGTTGGGGCCTGCCTCAGATCACCAGGCAGGCCCCAGCGTGTGTCAGGAGCACCCGAGGACACAGACCCTCAGTGCGGCGCTCACGCCGAGGACAAAGGAGTGGAAATCAACCCACTCGCTCCGGATCACCGGAGCAACCAACGTGGCTGGGGTCACCCAGCACACGGCAGCCCCGGCTCTGTGGGCATCCAGGCCGGGGTAGCAGCCTCCAGCCATGATCACATGGCAAGGCAGCAGAGAGGGCGGTGTTGCCCAGCAGGGGCGCCGACCTCGAGGAGGGCCCCGTCCCTGGGCCTACTCCACGCCGTGTTGCACCAGCTGGTGCACAAAAAAGGAACGACACCGGAGTCAGGTTCTCATCGACTGACGAGCCGGAAACGGCTCGTTCTTTTAATTAACTTGGTCACATGTGACCAAGACAACAAACACTGGGAGATACCATGTCTCCCAACAGGGGTGACATGCAACACTCCTCCTTTTTCATAAAGACAAAATAAATGAAACACCATAACATAATACACACACTACTACTACAAACCATAACTCCCATACACATGCACCCTTTATTAACCTGGGTGAGAGGGTCTCATGTCACTGAACGGCACCAATGAGGGACCCTGGCACCACATAACGCATTCCACATATACTGACGTTCACAAGTTTAAATTGCCCACTGACTGGGCCATTTTAAGCAAATCCAAAGCTGCCGGCTCCTAGCCTTCATGCGGATGTCTACAGTGTCCATCGGCGCACCCGTGGAGTAGCAGGAGACCAGTTTGGATCCTCGCCAATGTTCATTTAGGACAGTCACACCACAGTTCAGTGGCCTGCAAAGCCACACTTGGGGGTACCAGGGGCCACCTCATCCTAGTCCATAGATGGTGGGGGAGAAGTACCTATGGCACATTGCTGGCCTGATGGCAGGATAATGGGCGCCTCCCTTCCTCTTCCCCTTTTCCCCGGGTCCCCTTGAGAAACGCCGTTGCCTGGCTCTGGGGTGGTGGTACCTTGTATGGGCCTGCCTGGCGATGGTAGACAGGGGGGCAGCCTGCGCCTTTCCTCCCCTGGGTATGTACATGATGTTGCTCCTGGCCGGAGTCTGCGCTTATCACTGTAGTCACTCGATGTGGCCCCACTAGCTGGTCTTTAATTGAGGGCGCACGAGCACTCCCTTGGGGAGCCGCTACCCTGTTGCTGGGCGATGAATGCAGCCCTCTCTGTGTGGGAAGTGCAGCCCTCTCCTTTGCCCTTCCTGTCCTGGGGAAGACAGGGTATTCTGGCTTCTGGGGCTCCTCAAACCAACTTTCCTTGCCTTGGGGCTGGAACACCCCGAGGCTCACCTGATGGATGCTCGTGGGCTGGGAACAACGGCCAGTGTGGCTGCCTCGCTTTTCCGGCCCGCCGCAGGCCTCACTGACCCCTCTTTTTTATTTTCATCACCGCCGTGTGCCGTATGTCTTAGGCCACGCCCCCTCCTTTGTTCTTCTTGCGGCCCTGCGGACCATTGTTCCAATTCACTTTTTCCTTCTCGAATGCTCTGAACCGGAGCGATTTTCCTCAGGGTGGGGGTGTCGGAATTAAAACAATATTATGCCTCCTATCGCAACAATTGTATGTGTATTGGCCTACACCAAGTTGTCTAAACATCATATGCAAACAAACTCCGCGGCAAGGTCTTGACCTTAGAGAAAGTAATGTAAGTCGCCATCTTGGATTAAGCCGCCATTTTAGGTTCTCTTGTAATGTGGAAGTCACCCTGAACATCAAAATGGAGGCCGAATGACATTCTGAGTAAGATTCTGGCCGTAGTGACCTCCGTACACATGAATAATTAATATGCCTGCAGGCCACTTGTCAGGGTCGCGAACTGAGACCTTGTCCTATTGTTGACCTATGTGTAAATGTACAACTATATCAGCGGAACTAATCAAAATGCATATATTATAGGATTGACCTGGCTGGGAACCCATAGGCCCGATCCCTAGAATGGTTAACCCGCGAGGGGGTTGGCCAAGGGCTGGATAAAGAGTATAAAAAGCCCAAGTATTCCAATGTACATTGTCTCTTACTAATGCACCCAACCTTCGTTGAAGTTCGTTACGTTACTCTGAGAGCGGAATTGCTATCCGTTTGTCAATTGACTTTGGTAACTGTTGTAGCTTTTGAATAAAGCACTTGTATGTTCTTTGTAACCTGTGTTGGTGTGTTTCTTTCTGGGCTTCCCGGCCTCATATTATTTTTCTGTTTCCACAGTTGGCGCCCGAACAGGAACCCTCAAGATTGATGCCGGATCATTGAAGGTTGACGCAGACTATCGAACCAGGATCGGACGGTGTGATACTGCGGGCCCGACCGAACGAGACGCGATACCTCAGCAGCGCTGCACGATCCGATCCTTGGACGATAGTCGTGTGGTCTGACATGGCATCTTGACGAGGGTCCATTTTTGAGGCGGGCAAATTTGTCGAAACCACCAAACACAAGGTAAAATACGTTAGGTAAGTTCTTTGGTAAACCGTACCGTCCTCCTTAGGTTTGGTCAGGTGCAGTCGTGACCCGGCTCTTAATTTAACCCTGACAATTTGAATTTGGCGTATTGTATCTGCAGACACAATTATTGACCAGGTAACACCAATTTTTTGTGAAATGCCTGGGAAATTGTCCAGCTGCTTTAGGGCTCTGTTCCGCAGCGATCGACAATCTTTGGAATTTAGCCGCTCGGCACAACAGGAGGGGTCGCTGGCATGTACTATGTACTGTAAGTATGGCATTGGAAGTATACTATTTAATGGTATTTGGCACAGACAAACCAGACATGCCTCTGAATTTCAGTGGCCAATCAATGGTAGTTTCGAGATCCCCCGTATTGAATATCTAGAATCGGTCTTGCTAAAAAAGAAGGCCAGACCTGCAGCGTTTGATGTTTTGCAGAATTGGAAAAAAGAAGCATTGCAGCAGCTTAAAAGTAGGGATAAACATGCACGCCGTCATAAAACAAATGCCGAAAAAGCATTGTTATATGATAAGGAAAAACATTTGGAGTCAGTCAAAAATATGGATAGGGCTTTCTCCCTAGGTATCCAGAAAATGTATCCCTCTAAAGATTTCCATGTTTCCTAAGAATTTATAGAAAAATTGTTAAAAGAACGCAGACCTGGGGCCTCTGCGCCACCTCCGTATGATCCTCTCCCGGGTGCTGTGCCCATTCCTGCTGTTATTCCTACTGTTATTCCTGTTCCCCCTGTGCAACCTATTGTTCCTATTCCTTTAGTTGTTGTTCCTCCGCCTATCGCACCACCCCTTCCTCTTATGCCGATCCTTGCGCCTCCATTGAATTTGCCCGCACCTCTGCTCCCGAGTGGTTCTGTATTGACTGAAGTTGATCGGGGTGCGGGGTCGAAGATTGTCAATCGAAATACTGTTTCTGCAGGCAAGAAACAGGAATTATTTGCATGGGCTAAGCACTGTATGGAGAAAGGTGATCAAGTTAACGTTTTTTCCACATTATCAAATATGGACAATTTTCCCGAGAAAAATGTTTTTATCGAAGGTTTGGGGACTCATTTATGTGTAATGTGGGATAGATTACAAAATTCGGATCTCCCACAAGGGGTGAGGGATCTAAATACTTTAGCACTTTCGAGAGACACAGAGGAGAAAGTACATGGTCATGTTGAGAGATTGTTTGAGTATAGGAGGGACTTTGAGAAATCACGAAATCAGGATGATGAAGATGACAGTATGTATGTGCAGAAACGGTTCCTTCCGTGTTGTAGATCGGCACCTGAGGAAGTACGAATTTGTACCAAAGATGCGATTCGATGGATCTCGGATTCATCGATACCGCTAGATGAAGTATATGACACGTATAGTCAGTATACAGTAGAAATGCAGAAGAAGGTGATTTAGGTAATGGTACAATACCTGCAGGAAGAATGTGTAAGGAAGAAGGCTAGTTGTCCTATAGAGTTATTGAGAATTTGTAAAAGGGCTTTTTCGCCCGACACTTCTTCGTCTGCCTTAGCGCTCGACCTGGCTCTGTTGCTTAGTAAGCGGTCGGAGTTACCTATATCCCAGTTGCCTATGAGAGAGGTTCCTCCGACATTTGTCCCTAAGGTTGAGATTCCCGCTAACGCTGGGACTGGTGCACCCGCTGTGGACATCCCTGCACACTATGTATCGCAATTTGTTCACGTCCCGTTTTCACGACACGAAGTGAACACTATTAGACAATCAATTCCCGATATTAGGAAGAATCCGACAGGATTCTACAAAGAGATAGAGTCCGTCTTACAGTCCTCTGTGTTCACCTTAAGTGACATTGACTTACTATTCCCTGTACTCCTACCCGTAGATTTATGGAAGCAGGTTCGAACAATAGACGATGTGCCAGGGTTAGATGATACGTGGGCTAACATGGCTAGGTTTGATGGGGAAAGACCAGCTGGTGAGAAACCTCCTCAGGTAATACTTACTTTGCCTGATAGAATTGTCGCAAAATTGAAAACCATAATTCCGGAGAAAAGAATTATTTGGGACAAGCTTACGGCCTGTGTTCAAGGAAAAACTGAAGGTGCCACCGAGTTCTTTAATAGATTTGAACAGGTATTCTCTGATTTCAGTGGACAGGACCTGGGCACAGAGTCTGGGAAAAGGTTGTTTGTGGACAAATTTGTACGTGGGTTGTTGCCCGACATCCAGTCACAGATTATGTCCTCTGAGAGCGCTTGGCAGGCGAAATCCCAATCTGAAGTTTTGCACATGGCTCAGTATTATGAGAACCGTGTGAATAATGAAAAAGAGAAAATAGAGAAGAGGAAAGGAGATTTGAAGACTAAAGTATTATTGCAACAAATTGTTAGAAATCCCAGAGGAGGTACGTCACAGAACAGAGGTCACTATGTCCCAAAAGGAAACGCTCCTTTGGGTCCTGTGAATATTAATCAATGTGCCTATTGCCGCCAGGAAGGTCATTGGCGAGCACAATGCCCCGTCCTTGCCAAAGGTCAAGCAATGCATTTGGGAGTATGGGTAGACGACCTAGAGGTCGCCCCGGAGCGGGAGGCCCTGATAGAGGTCAGTTTTCGCAAGATCCTCAGCAACCTTTTTCACAGGAAAATCAGATTCCGAGTGTGGATATAAGAAACATATTTGATCACCCTTCTGCTGCCTACCTTTCTGAAGAGCTTCCTTCCGATAACATTTTGTTTCGTTAGGATTGCCCGAAGCAGGGTTTGGAATCTTCACCTATTCCCATTAATCAGAAAGGTCCCTACGTTGAATTGTTAGTGGGGAATAGGAAACATCAGTTTTTGATAGACACTGGAGCACAGAAGTGCTCCATTGATCATTCCCGGGTTCCAAACATTCCACTGTCAGGGCAAACAAATGTTTCTGTAGGGTTTTCTGGTATACCGATTGTTTGTCCGGTTTCTTCACCGGTGTCTGTTTCTTTGGGTCCCTTTACGGACCATTGTCCCTTCCTTCTGACTTCGAACTGTGGAGAGAATTTGCTGGGGTTAAATCTGCTGAAAAAATTGAATGCAATAATTCATTGTTCCTCTGATGGAGTACGACTGATGGTTTCACCACAGCAACTTCCAAATTCTCAGTTTTTGACTCGACCATTGCCTCCTGAGTTTAGTGTTGTTCCGGAATGTTTATGGGCGGTTGACGACAATGATGTCGGGGTGCTACAGATTGAGCCCGTTAGGATAGTTTTGAAACGTGGAGTCAAACTACCACGCATTCCGCAATATAAAATATCAGTTGAGGGCGAGCGTGCTTTGAAGTGCATTGTCTCTGATTTTGTGCATCGAGGAGTGATTGAAGAGATTGCGGGTAGTCTATGTAACAGCCCAATTTTCCCTATATACAAGAAAGGCGACAATGCAATCCCATACCGTTTTATAATTGATCTTCGTGCTATTAACAAAGTTGTCGCCCCACAATTTCCAATTGTGCCTGATGTGACAAAGATACTAACAATGATCCCTGCTACAGCTACGTATTTTAGTGTTGTAGACCTAAAAAATGCTTTCTTTAGCATTCCTATACACAAGGAGAGTAGATATTTGTTCGCGTTCACCTTGGAAGGACGTTCATTTACATTTTCTCGGGCACCTCAAGGGTATACTGAAAGTCCAAGCATTTATAGTAGAGCTTTGAAAGAGCAGCTTGACACCCTTGTATTGCCACCTACTTGTACACTACTTCAGTATGTCGATGATTTGCTTTTGGCTGCAGATTCTGAAAGTGCTTGTAAAGAAGGCACTGTATTATTGCTTGTTCATCTAGCTAAAAATGGTCATAAAGCTTTGCTAAAAAAATGTCAATATTGTTGTCAGGAGGTCGCCTATTTAGGCAACCTCCTGTCAAAGGAGGGGAGAAGATTGACACCTGAAAGAATAAAACACATTTCTGGCATGTCTGTTCCAAATACACAGAAGGAAGTCAGGGCCTTAATAGGTATGGCTTCTTACTGTAGGTTGTGGATCCCGAACTTTTCACTAGTGATAAAACCGATGTTGGCTTTGACGAAGAAGGGCATTTCTCTGCCGCTGCCATGGGAATCGGAACATCAACGATCATTTGAGCTTCTCAAAACCGCGTTATGCTCTGCACCGATTGTGGGTACTCCAAATTATGACAAGGCCTTTGTGTTGTTTGTGCATGAATGTGATGGATGTGCTTTGGCTGTATTAACGCAGGAACATGGAGGGAAGAATAGGCCGTGCGGCCACTACTGCTCCGCCCTTGATCCTGTCGCATGCGCTTTGCCAAGATGTTTGCGAGCTGTCGCTGCTGCTGCCGCGTCTGTAAAACAGAGTGAGGGAATGGTCCTAGGCCATGATTTAATTTTGATGGTACCTCACTCTGTAGATGTCCTATTGAATAAAACTTAAACGCAACACCTCACCTCTGCACGGCTGACAAGGTATGAATTAATTCTGTTTGCCCCTCACATTCAAATTAAGAGGTGTTGTGTTCTTAATCCGGCTGAACTTCTACCTTTCCTGCAAAATACTGTTTGCGGTGACAAAGAATTACATGACTGCCTGTATACCACTGAACAGGAAATGAAGGGCAGGATAGACCTTATAGATACTCCTTTGGATAATGCAGAAGGGGAGCTGTTTTGTGATGCCTCCTGCTTCAAACTTTCAGATGGTACATCTACAGCTGCTTACGCAGTTACTACGTTGAGTACGGTTGTTGAAACTAAGAGAATTCCGCATAACTCCGCACAGGCCGCAGAGATTATAGCGTTGACCCGAGCTTGTGAACTCTTCGAAGGGCGTATAGTAAACATATATACAGATAGCCAGTACGCCTTTGGGGTGGCTCACAACTTCGGGAGGCTCTGGTCGGAAAGAGGGTTCCTAACCTCACATGGGACCAAGATTCAGCACGGTCCCTTGATAGTGCAATTGCTCTCGGCACTCTCACTCCCTAGGCAGTTAGCGATCATGAAATGTGCAGCACATCGTAAGGTCACAGATGATGTGGGAAAAGGTAACGCTTTTGCTGACCAGATAGCCAGGCAAACGGCCACAGACTCTAGCGCAGACATGTATGCTCTAAGGGAAACAAAAGATGCCTATGTAATGGATGAGGGTATTGGGTCTGTGCGAGATATTCAAACTGATGCCACAATAGAAGAGTCTAAAAGGTGGGCCGAAGGAATGGGGAAACTGGATGATGATGGGTGTTGGGTGGATACATCTGAAGGAAAATTGTTGCTCCCTGATTCATATGTGCTGGCAATGGTTACGATGGCACACGGTCCTACGCATGTGTGTGCTCATCAGATCACGAAAATGTTAGAACAAGTATGGGTAAATGATAAAATTTCAAAGATTGCACAGCGCCATGTTCAGAATTGTATGATTTGCTTACAGCACAATGTGGGGAAGGGGACAGTAACTCCAAGGGGAAGCTTTGGGCCCCCTTATGTTCCCTTCAAGGTCATCCACTTTGATTTTATTGAGATGGAATGGTGTAACAATCTAAAATATGTTCTTGTGATTATTTGTGCCTTTAGTAAATGGGTCGAGGCTTTCCCCGTTAAAGATGCTACTGCCATGACCACTGCAAAGACTATGGTAAAAGAATTCTTTCCACGATTTGGGCTTCCGAGGGTAATTTGGTTGGACAATGGTCCCCATTTTGTTGGAGTGGTAATTTTACAGATATGCACAGCGTTACACATTGAAAAACGATTTCACTCAGCTAGGCATCCTCAAAGTGCTGGGTTGGTAGAGAGACATAACGGCATCTTAAAGAATAAACTTGCAAAAACATGTGCAGACACCAAACTGAAATGGCCAGATGCCTTACCTATTGTATTGTTAGCCATGCGAACCACACCTCAAATTAAGACTGGGCTCTCCCCCTTTGAGGTAGTGATGGGGAGACCTGCTAATATTTGGGGTCTCCGAGGCCTAAAACATTGAGGGAGGTTGACAATGTATTGCTTGTAGACTACTGCAACCAGTTGACTAAAAATCTGTATTTCATTTATCATCAGGTCCAATCAGCTTTACCTGTACGGTTTACGGGCCCCGGACACAATATTCAGCCTGGAAGTTGGGTCCTAGTGAAGGCCTATGAAAGGTCTTCCTGTCTCGCTCCTCGCTGGAGGGGACCCTACCAGGTGCTGTTGGTCACCCAGACAGCAGTGTCAAGAAACTTCCTCACCCGACGCCACACGTTACAAAAGAAGCAGAACCCATCGCTGATGCTACAATCTCTGATCCTGGAGTAGCAAATAGCACTGTGAGTGTGTCGGAGAATTTCTCTGAGCCCGTGGAGCTTGGGGAACAGTCCATTTTGTCTCCGCACTCTTTGGAAAAGTCACTTCCGGAAAACATTGTTTCAAGTTCTGAGGCTTCCGTCGCCTCCGATACGTCGCTTCCCTCAGGAAGTGACGTCGCCTTGTTTCCGGATCAAACAGTTCTGGGTACCACCAGGTACAACCTTTGACGAAGAAAATAGAACTACGGCACGGGTCTTTTCCGTGCATTTGGAAAGAAGAAGTGATTGAAAGTTTTCTCTTGTAAAAGAAAGTTCCTTTCGAACAAAAGGAAAAAAAAGGGATTCTGCTGGCTAGGGTTGGGAAGGACTAAGAAGTCGCGCGACCGTAGTGTCGCCAGCAACGAACATTGGGGTCGTCGATTGAGAAACTACGATGCCTGCCACCTCCACCGCTGCTCCCCGCACTGGACTTGTAAATAAGGGGGTGACCAACTCAGACAATGAACAATGTGCCTGGGCCCCGAAAACGTATTGCTGTGTTGTGTTAATAATAATTGGAATTTGTGCAATTACTGCTGTGGGACTTTGGTACTTCGAAGAAATTCACCCTCTAAAACCTCTACTGCCAATTGAGATTGTACCTACTGCCTTGACTCCCTCTGTACACCTTCACACCTTGTCACCTAGAGACTCCCAGCATAGACGAAAGTATCATAATAACACTTTAATGATAGTAATGAATGCAACGCATGCCATTTTTAATAAGAGTAATTGTTGGATTTGCACTCATTTACCGCAACATGGGAACAAGGGGCTAGGATGGTATATTCACCCTTCACCTTTAACGACTGCTTGCTAGTCTTCTCTTAGAACACTATTCTTTGGCCGTTGGAATGATAGCATCTCAGGGAACTTCGATGGAACTAATTTAACTGATTTTGAGAAACGTGAATTGACTCCCCTGGGATGCTCGCTTTTTGCAAATAGAAGTAGACCTAATGTTGCTTCTATTAGGCCATCTGATAAACTATCTCTTCCTTTCCAAACTCTAATTTCCTTTAAAATGGCTCCGATAGGCAATAAGGACGCTGTGCCCCCTTCCTACTCTATTAATCATAGCCCCGATTCAGTCCCCTTTTGTGTACAAAGAAATGGCACTCGGCCAATGGGAGATTTTGAAGGTTGTGTGAACATTGTAAATTTGACTGGGGAGAACAGGCCTCTGTATGTAGGGTGGCCTGTCTATTTCGTTTGTGGTAGTTCAGCATTTCCCTGGTTGCCCAGGGATTGGCAGGGAACCTGTTATTTAGGAATCCTGTTACCCCGGGTATTTGTAGCGAGTACATTGGAAGTTTCTAAGGCTCGCCCACGGCGGGACGAGGATGGGGATACCCCTGGGCAAGTATTGGGAGATATAGCGAAATCAGTTGTGCCATTTTGGGGACAGATAGCAAACTCTGAAAATATTAGGGGACTAGCAAGAGTACTGGAGAGAACCATCAACCGGACCACGGATATACTCTACAATATGACACTAGAACAAAAGGCAATAAGATTGGTAGCACTCTAAAATCGGATGGCATTAGATGTAATTCTGGCAGAACGTGGTGGAGTATGCAAATTAGTGGGGTCCGCTTGCTGTGTTTTCATACCAGATTCCTCGCCGACAATTTTCAAAGCAATACAGAACTTGCACATCCTTAGTTCTGAGGTGCATGTTCCGGTGGGAGATTGGAATATTAGCGCCTGGTTCTGGGATTCTCTACGATTCTGGGGGTTGGAAGGTGCTTTCTGTTATCCTGGTTATTTTGGGAATCCTGCTATTCCTTTGTTGCTGTTTCCAATGTCTACCTAGTATATGTGCAATGCTAGGGGGGTGTTGTGCTCAAGCGGTGAGCACAGTAGGGCACAAAATGTGCACCCCAGATACAGCATCTAAAGAGTTTGTGTTACAAGAGGTTCTGATGAATGACCTAATGGCTATAGACATTACAGATAATGATTCAGGATGTTTGGACGACAATGCATGGAGTTATTTGCAGAAGTATTAGAAATGATATTAGCACTTGGCATAGGCCAAAAGGAGGGTTTGTCGGAATTGAAACAATATTATGCCTCCTATCGCAACAATTGTATGTGTATTGGCCTACGCCAAGTTGTCTAAACATCATATGCGAACAAACTCCGCGGCAAGGTCTTGACCTTAGAGAAAGTAATGTAAGTCGCCATCTTGGATTAAGCCGCCATTTTAGGTTCTCTTGTAATGTGGAAGTCACCCTGAACATCAAAATGGAGGCCGAATGACATTATGAGTAAGATTCTGGCCGTAGTGACCTCCGTACACATGAATAATTAATATGCCTGCAGGCCACTTGTCGGGGTCGCGAACTGAGACCTTGTCCTATTGTTGACCTATGTGTAAATGTACAACTATATCAGCGAAACTAATCAAAATGCATATATTATAGGATTGACCTGGCTAGGAACCCATAGGCCCGAGGGCTGGATAAAGAGTATAAAAAGCCCAAGTATTCCAATGTACGCTCTCTCTTACTAATGCATCGAACCTTCGTTGAAGTTCGTTACGTTACGTTACTCTGAGAGCCGAATAGCTATCCGTTTGTCAATTGACTTTGGTAACTGTTGTAGCTTTTGAAGAAAGCACTTGTATGTTCTTTGTAACCTGTGTTGGTGTGTTTCTTTCTGGGCTTCCCGGCCTCATATTATTTTTCTGTTTCCACAGGGGCAGCTCATTACCCTGCAGCAGATGCCGCGTGCATAGCTGCTCCGGTGGGGGAGGGGCAGTGCCTCTTCATTGTGGCACAGGCCACCAGCATGCCCCCCATGTTGCAGCACCGGGGCTGCCCGGCATTTTCTGTTTCTTGGAGGGAGGGGGTGTCAGGTCCACCTCCCTCCTGCGGCGGAAGCCGCTGTTCCATCTTTGCGGCCGAGGCCGCAGGGATGTCCTCCCCGTCTCCCTAGAGGATTGAAGGGGGGGCCACATCCGCCACTCCCTTGTTCAATATGGGGAATGCGGGCCTCCCGCTCTCGTTTTTTTTTTCCTGCGGGCCCAGTTGGACTTGGGCCCACCTCACATGGGAGGCCGCCTCAGCTGTTCGACGGCCCCCATTTGTAGCTGTCTCCATCTCTGCGGTGCCGGCACACAGCCACACCTCCAGGCCAGCACGGCAAGCGCACAGCGCGGCCTGTGGGTGGGGGAGGGGCAGCTCACCCTCCACACACACTGCTCAACAACTCGCGGCTAGCGCCGCCTCCTCCGCCATGTGGTCAACACCGCAGTGCAGTCCTCCGCCACACGGGGAAAGGGGCAGACAGCTCCTCTCTTCGTGCCGTGGGAGGGGGGAGATGGGCGGCGAAAGCTCCATCCATCGAAATGCGGCGGGGGAAGGGGCAGCTTCACTGGGGTCAGCTTTTCCCGCTTCCCTCAACGGCAGATGCTGCCTTCCTTTCCGTGCGGCCGACACCGCACCTTCCTGGGGGCACCAGGCGGCCCGTGTCAACGCACACGGGCCCTGGGCCACACCCAGTGCATCCTCACCAGCGGCCGATGCCGCCATGGGCTCCAACCCTCGTCGCCATTGTTGGGGGCCTGCCCCGGATTACCGGGCAGGCCCCTGCGTGTGTCGGGAGCACCCGACACGGACCCTCTGTGCGGCGCTCATGCCGCAGACAAAGGAGTTGGGATCACCCCACTCTCTCCGGATCACCGGAGCAACCCACGTGGCTGGGGTCACCCAGGCCGGGGTTGCAGCCTCCAGCCATGATCACGTGGCAAGGCAGCAGAGAGGACGGCGTTGCCCAGCAGGGGCGCAGACCTCGTGGAGGGCCCGGTCCCTGGGCCTACTCCAAGCGGTGTTGCACCAGCCTCGTGCACACAATGGAACGACACCGGAGTCAGGTTCCAATCGACTGACGAGCCGGAAATGGCTCGTTCTTTTTATTAACTTGGTTACATGGTTCCCCCATGTGACCAAGACAACAAACACTGGGAGATACCATGCCTCCCAACAGGGGTGGCATGCAACACTCACTAGCGTGAGAGGGGTTTTAGAGTCTATTAAAGACAAGGAGGCGAGTGTTATCCATTACAATCTTTACTACTGACACATAGCAGCAAAGCAAATAAACAAATAATTTCAACACGAAAAACAGGGAAAACCACAGTATTTCATTAGAACTCCCGAGAGCAATCCCAATCCAAGATGGGGTGCAGGTTCAAGACCCCCCCCCATTAACCAATCAACAGGGACCACCCCCATAAAAGTCTCTTTCTCTAACAGCAGCTCCTCTTCTGAAGCTGCACTCTGACGCCATCCTTAAAAAACAGTACAAGAACAGTCTAATCCATGACCAGCTTCGGGATCCGAACATGCCTAAACATCCGGGGTCCTGGAAAGACTCCTTTACCTGGATCTCCTCAACCCGAAGCTGCAGATAAAAGAAAACGCAATTCAATCACAAAAGGGTGGGTGGGCAGGAGTCTTCATATTATGCAAGTTTAAAGCCCTTGCGTTATAATCAGAACCACATGGTCACAACATTATGACAAAATATCTTAAATATGGACTCCCTCGACCCGTCAGCTGCTTTTCAGGACTTTTGTTCAAAACCTCCCTCCAAAAAGACTCCTTGGAAGCCCAAGGTCCCCCCTCCCTCCCCGCTGAGAGGCCCTGGAGGAAGAAAAAAAATAAATAAATAAAAAATCCATTCCAAGATGTGTAATAATCCAACAGCCAAGAGGCGGAAATGGGATATATGGTTACGCAAAGGAAGCAGCTGAGAGGTAACCGTGAATTTAAATCCCTCCACAGCTCAAAGCATTCTCGAACTTAAACAATACACAATTCACTGTATTCTGAACATCTTGGAAACAAAATATCAGACCTCATACATTTAGTACCTGTAAACACCAAGAAAGTCACCCTTCATGGGGAGAAAAAAACTTCATTGCCAAAACCCAGAGGTCAAAAACGGACACTCATGAAATGAGACGAGACAAAGCTAATTTTGCGAAAAACTAGTATGAGGACATATTGTCGATGTGGGGCCATGAGAGAAACAACACCCCAGACCCCCTTACCTTCCCTAAGAACTTATGGATCTAAGGGCCTACCATATCAAAGAGAGTCTGCCTACTCATTCCCCTTTGAGCAGAACATGAGCAGCCAAAAAGGCTGATCTAAATCCATTAACAGTCCTGTAAATCTAACCGTCTTAAATAGTTCAATTAAAATTATGAAGGGATTAAAGAATCTTTAAAAATGTAACAAAAAACCCTGTACAGGAGGAGCAGAAAAAGGGAACTAGGAGCCCAGTCCAACCAGCCCCACACAGACACTCTATGCAGAGGAATAACCTAACTTCATGGAGGCTGCCCAGGAGTCCCTGATGGCCACAGAAACCTGTGGAAGTCCTTGCAATCACCAGGAAGAGGCAGAAAAAACTCCCCCAAACCATATGGGAGAGAAAAAACCAGGCGATATGTGGATCTGCCGGGTCTGTTAGGAGCCGCGGGAGGAGAGGGAGAAGGCGCAGGACATCTACCGCCAACCCCAGAGGAGAGGGAAAGTACCCCTGAAAAAAATGTCCAAAGGGAGTCACTGTCAGAAATGCCACCAACTGCCTGTGCACTTGCACCAGGACTCTGAGAATGATGGTGAACAGGGTAACACAAGGACAGAGGCCTCCAATCTAATGAAGAAGCAACGGCAGCCAAAGTTACAAGGTGGCCTCCAACAGCAAAGACAAGCTAGGCAGATGAGGATAGGCAACTAGGACTGCTATCAGGAGGATGTTCCTGACTAGCCAAAATATCAAAGTATCCTGCTAGAACCACTAGGTCATAGGAGCGGGCCAACCTAAGCTGACTGGCTGATCTCAAATTCTACAATGAAGTTGGAATGGTCTCAAGCTCACCCTGCCATTCCAAGCTGTCACCTAGGTAGAGGCGCCACAGGAGCTACAACCTGGGTTCTGGGACAACACCGCCACGGGGACAGCCCCAGCATCTCAGAGCATGACCAATTCTCCCGAATGCATTTTCCATCAGGCTCTGCTACTCAATAACGAAAAGGGAGCTGGACAGATGTGTTTAATGGAGGTGGAACATCCCAACCCCTTAACCGCCTGAGGGACATCATCCCATTATTTCTAGAAAGAGGTGTAAACCCCTCCCAGTACTCGGGAGACTAAACACTAAAAAGGCTGGCCATACTCATTAGCAAACTTTAGGCGAATAACAGGAAATTATGAATGTGGAAGATAGGAGAACCTGGCCTTCTGTACACGAAAGAGCACGCTATATAGAAAAGAAATGATAAAACAAACCCCTTTTTTCCCCGAGATAAGTCATCATCGGCTAAATAACTACTGTGAAGCACCACATGGCCAACAAAAGACTAAACCGGAGAGAGGAAAAATGCCAAGTCGACCTCTCCTCAGAGCCAGAGAAAAAAAACCTTGATGTAGGGGAAAGACTGGAAGCACCAAAAAACACCCCTGAGGTCTATTCTGACCCTCTTAATTCTTTGAGGGAAAAAAGGTGTCCTTGATAAGGTGAAAGCCTTCCATGATAAAAACTGGGAAACTACCAAACAATTGAGGATTGATAAAATTATAAATGTATTAAACCCCTCTTGGACTTTCAGAACCCCAAAAAGAAACACTTAGTACTACTAACTAGAAGGGAGGAGGAGGAGAAGAAAGACAGGGAGGATAAACAATGCAATTGAAACGCCTGAAACGCTCATAACCGCCATAGACATGAGGTGAACCCTTCTGCGTGGGAAGAAACATGTAAAACATATATGTGGTTAGTACGTGAAGCGGATCCCACTGTGCACACACTTGTGTCGGTACGTCTTCATCCCAGAAAACCCTTTTGAGGAAGAAAAACCACTTGGGATCCTCTAGCAGAGGAAGAATGATGTGCCCCTCAGGTAGCATACTGCGGCAGGCGGGTAGAACCGCGGAAGGGACGGCTGGAAAAATTAGCTCTACTCTGCCCGTACTCATCAAAAATCCCGGGGACCAAACCCCCGTTGAAGTTGGATTGGGTCTTACCAATGGCTGTGAAGGAATGCCCATGTGTAGAGAGATCTTTAACAAGCCTGTCCCCAAACAGATTACCTTGGGCCTTAGGCCCAGCTTCATTCTCTGCCATGTCTAGCAGTTTATAGTCAATGCGCATATGAAGGGATTTGTGCCTTTCCCTGAAAATTCCAGCATTGGCATTGCTGAGCAGGCATATTGTCCTTTGCACCCAACCTCTGAGCGCCTGGACATCCACTAGGGAACTGGAGCGAGCAGCATCCCCCACCAACTCAAATATTAGAGTCAAGGGACCCAACATGTCCAGTAATCTGTCCTGGTAAGTGCAAAGGACCTTGCCAATCCCCTCGCAGGGTCTTTACCCTTCCGAGAGAAAAGGACATAATGGGGTGATCGATATCAGGGGTACAGCTACACTATCCGGAATAAAAGGTCTTGGGTATTCGGAACATAATTGGTTCCTATCTTCCTCAAGAAGCGGCCTCTGAACCCAATGATGAAAGAAAGAGGAAACTGCTCCTGAAGGACGCCATTCCGCAAACCCTAGATATTGGATGAGAGAGGGGTAAAAAAATGGAACCCCGCCATCATCCAATAACAGTCCTTCAGTATTCTGGGATAAAACCACCGAGATCCCCTTCCTCAAACGCCTATTAGGCGGGCAATCAGAAACATTATAAGTATCTGGAGAGGATATAGGAGTGCAAGAGGCCTGAGCCGTAACATAACAAACAGCAGAGAGAGTTCCCCCCCGAGTTTACGCTTCAGACCCCTAATGAGAGAATTAGCAGGAGAGGAAGACCTACCCACAGGACTGAGTTGTCCTCTTAGATGCTTAGACTTCTTTGAACATTTCCTAGGGGCTAACGAGGGACCAATATTAGAGCTGGGATGGAAATCAGCAATTTGCGCTATTAACCTATGGAACCTCGAGGTTAGCGTGGAGTTCAGATTAAATAGGGCAGAGTCCACACAATCTTGAACAGTCCTAGTTAATGCCGGAAGGGCCACTAGGGAAACCTACCCTGACCCTCCAACCCAAAATTTTCCCCGACTTGTTTGAAGGTCTAACATGAGCGGTAGCATTAGCCAAAGGGAACCCTTCCGCCCCTTGGGATGTAAACATACTGTAATAATGACCCCAAATAAAGAGAAGTATCCAAAAACAGACCACATTGAGGTGTAGTGCGCCAAGCCAGGGAGCACCTGGAATCGAAAAGGAAGGGAAACAATCAAAATAAAAAACAAATAAAGAAAACTGCAAGGAAAAATGCTTGCACAAAACTTCCACCAATTAGGAAAAAACGTGGACTGAAGCTGTTTTAGCCAGCAGGCCAAGCAGGCAGTGAAGCACTCACTAAAATATGTTAACTATACCAGGCTGTGCCTGGAAACCAATCAGGTTAACCAAAGAACCAACATGTATGTGGGAATGGAACAAAAGGAGGGCCACTACCTTCTTCACACTCCCCTTGCAACCTCTTCACATACATATAAATATTTATGTGCTGTAAATGTCGCCGAGCAGGCGGTTTCTACTTTAAATGAATACTGCTCTATGAGCAGGAAAAGCGCCGAGCAGGCGCGGGTCCATTTTGCTGAGGTTAACTGAGAGAAAAAAACAGCGTATAAAAATGTCTATCGAGCCAGGGCCCTCTCCACTTGGCAATGCAATTCAATGTATATATTTGACATTTCCCAATAGACTGCCCAGGGTTCAAACATGAGCTGAGCCCCCTGACAAGCCAGTGCCACTTCCTTCTGCGCTATTAGGTAGGCGTCTGCTGATAAGGGAAGGGGGAGGGGTGAGGGTGTGAGGGATACAAATTACAGTTGGCCTGCTGGGCCGAAAGTAGTGTGGAGGGCTGCCTCCTCCTCTTTCGCGGACGGCACTGCATCATAACCGCGGTGACACGTCACTCTGCACGAGTGGCGACAAGGGAAGGGAGAAGGGTGGGGGGCGTGCGGGCGGCCATGAACACAACTGGCCCACTGGGCCGAAAGAAAAGTGAAGAGCTGTTTTCTCCCTTATCGTGCAGGGCTGAGCACAAAACCAGAGACAAGGCGAACTGCTCACAGTTTGCTGTGACACGCGGAGGCCAAGAAGGCCTCTCTGCCATAAACGCTGAAACAGCGTACTAAACCACGCGACCGCTTGAGAATAAAGGAAAGCAGACTCAGCGGTCGCAAAATGATAACAAACAAAGTTCCATAAACCAAGTCAGTAAAACGGTTAACACAGGAAAATACAAGCGTGACAAGAAGTATACTTAACTGATACGTCAGCAGCAAAGAAAGAGGAGTTGCTGTTAGAGAAAGGGACTTTTATGGGGGTGGGTCCCTGCTGATTGGTTATTGGGGGGCTTGACCTGCACCCCATCTTGGATTGGGATTGCCCCCTGTGGTTCTAATGGAATACTGTGGTTTTCCCTGTTTTTCTTGTTGAAATTATTTGTTTTACGAAAATGTTTTCTTTGCTGCAATGTGTCAGTAGTAAAGATTATAATGCATAATATGAAGCCTCCTGTCTTGTCATAGAATTCAGGTTGTTTATCACTGGGGGTACCAGTGCAGTACATGCAAGAGAAATGGCGCCAGAAATAAACACACAGAAACAGTGTGAAGTTGTCTTCTGAGACAGTGTGAAGTTGTCATTCTCTGTGCCAGCGAGCTGCTTAGCGTGGTTCATTCCCCGAGTGAGGTACATTCCTTCTGCCCATGGGCGAACGCGTGCTTATTTTAATTAGCACATCGCGTTTGATGAGTGGCTCTCGTTACACAATGTTACCTGTGCCCTTCCCAGGACACAACATCTCCCCCGTCCGGACAAACAAATGATCTCTAATCACAGTTCTGTTCTCACATCTGCTCGATCAATCTTACTGGTCTCCTGATGCATCGCTGGGGTCTCATGGATGATTCCACCTCTGACTCTGCATCATCATTCCATGATGTTTCCTCCGTCTGCATTTTCATCTTCCTGGCTCCTTCATCTCCTTTTTGGTATAACTTGAAATGAGAGATGCTCCTGTGTGATGCTTCGTCCGGGAGACCGGATGGTCACCATCAACCCCTTTATCAGCGATACAAACAAATGAGTGGGATCAAACTTGAAGTCTGATTTTCTCTCTTGCCTTCGACAGACAAGACGTTTGTCTCCTGCTTGCAATGTCTAGGGATCTGCCTTTCTTCTAAAATCAGCATAATTCTTCATCTCTTGTTTCTTGAATGCATCTATGGCTTTCAGAGCCACAGTGTCCTTTTTTTGGGTACCTCCCATATGGAGAAGTCTTACCGTCGTTCCATGTGGTGAGTTTCTGTAATCCCTTAGCATGTTGCATAATGCTTGATTTAACGATATCCGGCTCAGCTCGTTTTGCTGAAGTACTTTCATGAGACTCTGCATGAACTTCTCCATCATGTGATTCCCTTTGGGCCACAATAGCGTGATCTTCCTATGATTTATACCCATGTGAGTCATGAACCTGGCAAATTCCAGACTGCTGAATGGTAGTCCAATTTCCAACTTCAATACGCCTGGGATACGTCTGGGACACGTCTGGGATACCCCATTCTGAGTACATGACCAATTCCAGGATTTACAGTGCTAGCCTCCGTGGCTGAAATCATCTGTACACGAGGGAACCGTGAAAATTCATCCATTACAACCATCCAGCATTTTCTCCTCCAGAGTGGTCCGGAAAAGTCAATGGCCACATGTGACCAGGGCGCATCTGGCATGTCCGACATCCTAAGTGGTTCTAGGTTTGGATGTGCGCTGACACAAGTGACACATTTTTACAGTGTTTTCCACCATGAGGTCCATTCCTTGGAACCACATGGTGTCCCTCATTCGCCGCTTACTGGCGACCATGCACCAATGCCCTTCATGGGCCAGTTCCACAATTTGCTGTTTTAGGTCAGTAGGAATAACTATTCGGCTGCCTCGCATGACAAGCCCTTCTTCGGTAGTTGATAGCTGATCTTTTACCTGTTTGAACGCCTGCAGTGCTTCTGAATTTTGCCCGTCGTGTAGTCTGACTTCTCTCCACCTTTGAGATGCTATAAGTTCTCTTATTTTCTTAAGTTTGCTGTCCTTCTGACTATGTTCTCAAACCATGTTCATCGTGAGTGGCTTCAGAGGTCCCTGCTGTGTGAGAAAGTTTATGTATTCTCCTGCCAGACATACTTGTGTCGGGTCATCTTGAAGCAGGTGCCGTGACATGAAATATGCTGGGTTGTAACTCTTTTCCTGGCTTATGAATTATGATAAAGTTGAAGTCTTGCCGCCTCAGACCCATCTGGGTGGCATTTTTCATTGCAGATTGCCATATATGGCAACTAAACCCTGATGGTCTGTCACAATGGTGAATGGGTTTCCCAGTAGGAACTTTTGGAAATGCTTGCAGACCCATATTACTGCCAGACCTTCCGTTTCGGGTGAGACTATCTTCTTTCTACATCCAATAGGCTCTTGCTGGTATATGCAACCACTGTTCTTGGGGTTTCTCTCCCTGATCGATGTTGGGCTACAATGGCTCCTAACCCTACTGGACTGGCATCCAGGATCAGCTCTGTGCACTTGGGACCAAAGTATGCCAGGTATTCCACTGACGCAATGTCTCTCTTGATTTGTGTGAACACCTCCTCACACGCGGGATTCCATGACAATTCTCTTCCTTGCTCTGTGTGCTCCCTGAGTGGACCACTGATGCTGGTGAAGTCCTTGAGATAGTGGCTACAATAGCTAGCCATTCCTAAGATTGACCCTAATTGGCTCACATCGTGTGGAGAGGAGATAACAGTTATCCCTTTGTGCGAGAATATGCACCCGAAGAACTTAAGATGTCTCTTGTGAAAAGTACACTTATCATGCCATAGGCAGTCAATGGATGGGCAAATAACCAAACAACACCTTTTTGTGCCTCCTCATATGCCATTCGTCCCTATCTCTACACTAATGCAATCGTTTTGGCTTAAAGGTGTTGCAAGCGACACCCAATAGTCCAAACTAACAACAGAAACAAGGACATAAAAGCATGCTAGTCAGGTTACAAAATCACCCAACACCAGTGATACACTGTTCTATGAACTAACCTGATGTTCCCAATACAGTTAGCCACTACATGTTCTTTTGTATATGCATCCGACCCTATATTTATATACAAATATAACTGTCTGTGGATGTCTGTGCATGTCGTCGTCCCCTCTAAGGCCCCCCCCACTGCTAAAGTTATGGGTTTCAATTGTGTACAAGCTTTGGAAACTCATACCCCAATGGAGTTTCCAAAATGCTCTTTCATTTTATGCAACGCAGCCAGGAGCATTTATTTGTCCTGATTGTCCCCATGTCATTTCTCATAGAGATAGTTCGAAAGAGTAAAATAAAGGTGCACCAGACTGTCCATTTTGGTATGAAAACCTTCTAGGTTTTGAACATGTACTTTTCTCATTAACACACATGTAATGCTTTTATCACGGCTACAATATGTACTGGAAGTGATTGTTAGAAACATTTGTCACAGACAGCCTTAATGTGATGCTAAGCCGGTGCTCCAAAGGCTGGAACAGTGGTTAACGGCCCCGCAGGCCAAGTTATTGGCCCGAGCGAAGCAAGGGTGTATGAGTGCTCAGGGCCGTTAACCTCCATTCGACCCCTGGGAATAGGGGTTTAAGGCAATTAGCACCCAGGGTTGCCAAAGCAGTAACCTGGGATGCTAAAAAAAGGATTTTCCTTCATTCAATGAGACAAGGTGCACGTCCCGTTGAATGAAGGAAAATCCTTTACAAAGATGGCCACCATGGACAAGGGAAGTGCCACCGGAACCGAAATAAGGTGAGCGGGGGGGAGAGGAGGGCTCCCTCTACCCTAGCACAGGCTTCCCTGTCACTCAAGGTCAGTGTGAACACTATCGACTGGTAGCCTCTACTGTCTACAATATACTCTCTAATGTGGGAGGGCTAAAGGCAAAGGTCCTTTCTCCCTTAATCCGTCCAGGATTTACTCTATTCTAGTGTTCCCCAAATGACACTCTTAATTAGTTCAGATAATGCCTGGGGGTTTTCTCATCTGCTCTCCTCCTCACTCTAGCCCTCTCACTTCTCTCCCTGATCCAATGTCTCCATGCTCTTCTATCCCGTCCTGCTTCCTACTCCCCCTCGTCTCTCGCCCCTCCTACTCACATTAGACTTTCACCTCCCTCTTCCCCTTTCCTCCTTCTCTCCTCCCTTTTCTATCCATCAGATAATTTCACATTCCATTTCTTTCTCTCACTTCCCTTCTTCACCAACTAAATTCTTCACCCTCCAATCTCCCCATTCTAAATCTCCTCCCTCCCACTTCTCTATACCTTTTACAACAAGTCTCCCCTTACCTTTCACCTCTTTTTTCTCTAGCGTCAACCCCACTCCCACTCTTAGACACACACTCTCTCTCTCTACTCTCACTGTCATACTCTACACTCTCCCCTCTTCATCTCCAATCTACATAAACTGCACTCCTCTGCCACTCACTTTCACATACACTCTCACAATCACTACCTCCCTCCCTCCACTGGGTACTACTCTCTCTCTCACACACAATATCTCACTGACACTCCTATCCACCTTCTCAACAGACTCTTCAGAACCCTATTCCTTCTTCTGTCCTTCTCCTGTTCTCTTGATCTGCCTACACAACTCCTGACCTTGGTACGACGTGGTTACATTGGCAGGCTTTTCTTTTTGCTGAGTTTATTGCCAAAAATGTTCAGCCGAAAAAACTTAATGGGAAATCTAAAAATATGGAGCGGGGGTCGGTCAGGGTATATAAGTGGTTCCACCTGACCCAGGGTCGCAACCAAATGCTGCATGTTTCCCTGTGGTTTGGCCATTGTACTCTAAGGCTACATACATTCCTAGTTGTCCCAACCCTTCATGGCAAATTCAACAGTCTTTGTTATTTTCTTAGCTAATCTGTGGTCAGCATGCTTCTAAATTAAAGCTGCAATGAGTAGTGCTTCTTGGATATTACAGGCACCAGATCATCAAAAGATGTAGGGAACTCATCGTCTCCCTCTAGCGGTCTGCCGGGCTCGCTCTGTATGGCAGTGCATGTTCTTCCTAGTAGTTCTGTAAAATACAAAAGAGACCTAAGGTCAGAAAAGAGGGTGAATGGCATTGGGTGATTGAAACTGGTACCAACCTTTGACTCAAGAAATATTCAGGACGTTCAGTCACTAAGGCCCTCCCAACTCCCTCCAACCACCTCTCGGGAGTACTGGCTTTAGGGAATTCCCTGGTAGGCCTCCTGCACCATTCTGGGAAGAGTCCCCATCCCTCCTGACAGGGTAAAATCCCTGACCCTCTCACACAGTGTAACATTTAAAAAAGATTCAGTTTACAATGCTAATACATCAATTCCTTTTTTTGATCAGTGTTTTGCAGCGAAAACACACAATTTCCTCTCCCAAAATGTCGTTCCTTCTTGGAAATTGTCAAACTCAGATTAAAACCAATGATCTGTTACTGCTATGAGCACCAATGCAAGATAGACACTAATTGGTTGGAACCCCTACATTTGTTGCAGTATGCACAAATACTAGTAATTGACAAAAAATAGAAAATAGCAAGCTCAGTTGTCTGCAGTCACGTCCTCTGTGGTCCCTTACAAGGTCTGTTAGAACCCTCCCCCCATTGCAGAGCCTATCCATGCCCCCCTCCCATCTCCCTGAATGTGCCCTCAGTGTGACAGCAATTTTCATGTAGGACACACACAGTGGCAATGCATGTCTCCAAATGCAACGCTATTCCTCACTGAAGGGGATGCCTCTGTCACTGTTGCTCTCATTTCACACAGCGACATAGGCCCTCAGTATAAGTTGGCCGGTCTGGAAATAAAGTGCTGGTAACAACATGTACCGGCACCTTTCCTGACCAGCTAACTCCAAGTCTGCCGGCAGGGGCGGTCAGGCCCCTACCGGCAGCTACATGCCTGAGTCACTGGCACCAATATGAATGATGCCGGTGATTCAGGCAACGCCATCGAATGGAGTCCTCCATGGAATGGGGAGTTACCAACGTCTCCACCTCCCGTAATATCCCGGCAATACTGGGATATCGGGTGGTGGAGACGGTATGGTAGTTTCCTGGTATCCCGCCGAAATTACCAGTGGAATACCAAGGAACTCATAATGAGCCCCATAGAGTTTGAGTGATAAAGAGGGAGAAACAGAAAGAGAAGAGCACACACAGAGCGTGAGACAGAGAAAGAGAGAGAGAGAGAGAGAGAGAGAGAGAGAGAGAGAGAGAAAAAGAGAGAGAGAAAGAGATAGAGTTCTAGATTGTGTAGGATATGGCGCAAACTGCTAGGGTAATACAATGTTGCATGCCCTCGTTTACTACTCCCTCCCTCGATTTGGGGTAGCAAGCATCTTTACTCCTTCTGAAGTCAATAAATTGAACACAGTTAAACTGGGTAATAACACTTGTAATTACAGCACTTAGAAGTGGGAGGAATCCGTCATGCAAGTCTATATGGGAACATCAATTAATAAGTATTAGTGTTATTTTTATTATATCCTTGACTAATTTTGTATTGATGACTCCCAATCTCTAATAAAATGGATCTTGCCAACATGACAATCAATCTCATGCTACCATCTAATTAATCTATATGGCAAATGCAAGAATTCTTTATCAATATTAAACTAAATAATGTTTCATTAAAACCAAGTTTTCAATGAACCAAGCAAAGATCCCTTTGAATGAATCCAATCAAAGGTATCTTATTAACGATTTGAAAATCCTTGCGCACCTGGACTATTCCACACAACAACTTTCAACATTCCACAGTTCTCTCTAGTTGTGGATCAGGACTCAGTCAAGGAGCAAACTGGGAAATCCCTGTGAGCAAACACTGCGGCCCCAGAGAAACCAGCATGGCAAACTGGCCCTTCACGAGAAATAATGCACAAGAGAGCTCCGGAATGGCCTATTTGGATCTCACAGCTCAAGCCCTACCTCATATGCTATGAGGGAAGCATAATGATCCCATATCCATAATACCACCGGCCCATAACCAGGATGTGTACACACACTCCACAGAATTCCTAAAATATATAGCACAACCACCACAGACTCCCAGTCCAAACAAGCACTCTGCTGTAAATACCCATGGAGACCCTGCTCATAAAAATAGAAATCTCCACCATGCTCTTCCTCCTCAACAATTGCAGATCTGCTTCTCGGCATGGCATTAAGTTTGTGGGCCCAATGAAAGAACATGATCTCCCTTGATGCAGACCTTCCTTGCAATCTCTCGTGGATTTCCTCATGCCTCTGAGGTTCTCGATCATCCACCTTGACAGGAAAGGGAAGGTGGGGTTTGGTGTTTCCTGTTTCAACTGGAATGATCTCACCTGATCAATGCTCTGTCATCGCCTTCAGTGATGGCCTGGTGGTGGAAGTGAGGGCCTCCCACCCAACTCCCTAATGGTATCACTCACCTGAGGGACATCAGATTATTGATGGAACAATGCACTGTTCATTTCCCTCCATTTGGATCCAGGATCCACATCCTCAACGGGGATTTCATCCACCCATGTGGAGTCGACTGAGAGGCCAAATTTGTCTCTTCACAACATTCCAAAATGACAAAGCCCCCACTCAGCACTCCATGGAGCTGAGCTACGACAAATGTTACATTATCATCCTTCTCCAAGTCAAAGGTCTTTATAGAGTTGATCAGTCATCTCCTTCATGACGAGTGTTAAGAAGGTTGTATACACACACAATAGGTAAACAAGCAATGTTTAGGTCAGAAACAGTAAAATATGGACAGGACTGAGCTTGATCATTGATTATCATCCTAAACTGATGTAGTCAATCAAGGAGTTTCAGCACTTCCTCTTATTTAAACACATTACAGACATCATTGATGTACTATAACCTCTCGCTTTGACAATAAATACACTAAAACCATCTGACCCTGCACCCTGAACAGCCCTAAACTGACAAAGAACACTCCACACATGCTTAAAGAAGATGGCGCTACAGTCACATGCAAAGTTACATACGAGAGCCTTGAACTACCAGGAATACATAAAAAGGAAACATCGTCAATTCCAAGTGCTCATCTCAAAATGTAAATAATCTGAGATGGGAAGCAAAAAGTAAATATTTAAGGTGGTAAGCAAGGTTTCTAGTCACTTTCCCCCAAAAGCTGCTCAACATTGGATGGAGAAGTGCCTGGAATGTGCAATATTCCACACTGTCAATATTCAAAATAGACGACTTATTATATTTGTTCGTCCTCTATATTCTTAAGTTGTGTACCCAAACCCAAATCATAAAACCTGGTTGGATTTCACACTCTATCGCTTGTGACAAAAACTGAGTTTGGGCGTCTTCAGTGTGTTGGTCAACAGGGCTGGGTTCCAGCCCGATCTTGTGGATGCTGGGCCCGAAGGAGGTATACAGGGATCCTTAGACCACCCCACGGACTCCCGTATTAGTGACCAAGGCAGCCACACTCACTTCAACCCACTGCCCTTGCCTGTGACCAGACTCGAGACAGAGGAGGCTGCCAATGGCCTTTGAAGAAACTCCTTCCCATAAGGCACATGCTTTCAGAGAGCCATCCAAGCTTATTTGCTCCTGCAGTGCTGATTCTGGTGGAATCAGCTTCCATTTCAACTTGTCCTTGCACAGGCCACAGAAGATCTTCGGTTACAAAGCCAAGTCTAGCTAATGCATGGGCAATTCCCATCGAACACGTGAACAAAGAATTAAAGAAACATCATTGTCTCTGTGTGGAATAGGTTGAAAACTTGCATGTTCCCAGCTATAAAGGGGGGATTGAGTGTGTTGAACAACATCCCCTGCTTACCAAAAGCTTTTCAGACTTCAGAATCACATCATAGTAGAGCAGAGGGACTCAACCTTACATCAGCAATAATAGCATGGTTTATAGGGGAATGGAGGAGGACTCCAGGCCTGCCCATAGCCCTTCTGAAATCATGATGGAGGCAGGCCTTCATTGAGCCTTAGGCCAGACAGTTTCCGAACCACATGTCATTCAACCCAGGGCAAATCGCAGTCAAGCACAGCCTTCAGTACACAGGTGTCCTCAATATCAGTGAGAACCGCCCGAGTGAAGGAGAGACCTGGTATATAATGTGCCCACTTTGGTCTGGCTGTGTGAAGAGTTCAAGTAGGATTTGGAGGAAGACGTTTGGGGGAGAGTAGCAAGAGAGGAGTACTGTGAGGAGAGCAAGAAGAGAAAGTTTTAGTTTGGAGGGAGAATCTAGAGGAGGTTGGAAGCAGGGTTGGACTGGGGCATAAAATTGTCTTGGGCACCAATGAACAAGTGGGCCACAGTTGCAAATGGCAATTAATTCCTTTTGTGACAGACTGTTTGAATAGTACCCAAGGGTGAGTTTATTGATAAAATGTGATGCAGATTATGCATTTTAAAGAACATTTACTCAGCAACACAGGTCAAAACCGCATAGTAAAGTAACTCATCTAACTGGCGCACATTGGCCATAAAAGTGGCCCACTTTCACACACAAAACTTGCCCACTCCACCTTTTTGCATTTTTGGTTCCTGGCATTGCCCTATTTCCCTATAGGCTAGTCCGAGCATGGATGGAAGGAGAAGGAGGTGTCTTCAAGAGGAGGAGAGTTGTGGAATGGAGGAGGTTGGAGAAGGAGAGAGGAGTCGTTGAAAGAAGGAGAGTTGTTGGTGAGTTGGGGTGGGAAAACTATAAGAGAGCGAGAAAGAAAAGGACCAGAGGGGCAGAGACCCTTACTGGACAAAAGAAGGGGGAGGAGACCAAGGATCCGTAGGAGGTAAGATTATAGAGGTTCCAGCAGGCCAAATTGCGCCAGAGCAGAACTTAGCTAAGGTGGGAGGAGGTACAAAATGGTGCAATCTCCTTGAGGGTCAGTGAGCTTACGTTAGAGATGGATGGTGAGGAAGTGTCTCAGGGACCAGGACTCAATAGCATCGAGGTGGTCAACCATTGAAGAGGACCCCATTCTCAAAGCATGAGTCGCTTCTGGAAAAACCGTCCAATTGCCTGGTCTTTCTGGAGAAGACCTGCAAACTTGCTGAAGCCCAGTGATCACCAGCTGCAGAATGCCCAGACACACGTGCTCTACTGATCAGGTTTTGTGAATACTGTGAAAACCACCACCCAAAAACAAGGTTATCACATGAACTGGAAAGCATGGATGGAAGGCCTCCACACATGGAATGGAACTGATGTAAAAGTCCTTGTTTTTTATTTTATGAACAAAAACACTACCAATCTGTTTGTTTGTGTAGTTGTAAAGTAAATCAATTTCTGCTGCAATTCAGTCTTGCATCAGCCGCTTTCTGCATCCCCTCCATCTCCACCATCACATACTTGAAACACTCAAAAACTGGTAGTGTTACACAAAGCTTCTAGCCAGCCATAAGGGTAACTTTCAAGGTGTTGGCAGGTGCTGATTTCAGCCATGGACCCCATGTAGGGGTTTTCATATACTTTCTAAACTTAAGATGGTTAGGTGTTATGCAAAGATGAGGAGCCTTGATACTACATGTATCTGCACAGAAAATGCGGCATCTGTCCTGACAGTTCGCAGCAACCTTTGGGAAGCTGGCCACAGGACCCAGATGATGCTGATAAAGTAGGAAGAGTTTAGTGATGTATGCTGGTGTGGGGCTTTGGAAGGCTTTTCAAATGAGGCAGAGAATGAAGTCGATCCCATACCTCACACATAGCCAATTAAATGTCTTCATGGTGGATGTGATTTGTTTGCTAGACTTCACGTTGATGATAAGCCCTGAGATGTAAATCTGGGCCATGTGCAGTGTGTGCATGTCCTTTTCTGAGAGTGCCTGAGTAGATGCCATTGCAATGCTCAAGCCTGGACAAAGCTACTGGCATGATCTTGTGCGTGGTTTGTAAGAGGGGCAGGACCGCATGCCACTATATGACACATGTATCTTTTATAGGCATGATATGTAAGTTACAGCCTCATAGGTCCTGCGTCTGCAATCATATCCCAAGAGTAGGCTCAAACGTCTAAGAAATATCTGCACCTGGCATATGGTGTAAGCACGTGGTCATGAGAGATTGCACCTTCTGTGTTAATGATTATGCTAGGCATTTGAGCCATAATATGACATCACAGGGCCAGCCATTTGATGGCAGCAAATGGACATGCCAGGCTGTACTTTACATATGATGAATGTTTCAGACATATGAGGCAGTAACTGGAATTGGGTGGTAGCAAAGGGGCATTTGGCTTTTGAGGCTGCACTTAGCATATGATGGCAGCACATATGAGGATACACCTTACAGGTGACTAAATAAGGCATATTATGCTTTGGCCAGCATTAGATGACAGTGCTGACACATTTGAGCTGAATTTGGCATATGTTGTCATTGGCCATTTGTATAGCACTTTTCACCATTGGTATGATCTCAACGTGCTGTGGGTTGAACGCCCTCACAGACCGTAGTCCAGGTGAGTGCAAAAATAGGGTAGGAAGTAGTGAATGTGTCCACTCAATATGTGTGCAGCTGTGGTGGGTAGCTGTATTCTAATTCTAGGAGTGATGTGGAGGTTCTCTGAGACCAGTAATATGTGTGCAGGTAGGTCGATATGTCATGGGATATAGCTGCCTTCTAAAGATCGTTGAGGGGTGCATGGTAGTGCATAATTATGTGTGCAGCTAGGCCGAAGTTAATAATGGGGTATAGCCACATTCTAATAGCTTTTTGGTGCAGAGGAGAGAGTCAGCATATTGGTAGTTATGTGTTGTGTATCTGTGTAATTGGAGGCAGTCCCTTGTTCCCGATTACCTTCCTGTGCCTGCAGAGATAATTTTTGTTCCCTAACTATTCTCGGATTAGTGCTTTAGTTCTCCAGGAACATTTCGGTCTAGTGTGGACTCAATTCTGTTTCGCCAAGCATGGTCGTATCTCTCTCGCTTAACAATATCATCAATGTTGCTATGCCAGTTTATTAGCTTTGCCATGCTTTGGAGTGTTGAGTGACTACGTCTAGGCATGGCGGGGGCAGCAAGGGTAATGGCCATTCCAGTGGTGACAGTCTTGGGGCTTTACTTGGTGCAGCGACTACAGATCTACAGTCCGCCATCCCTGTGTCTACTTGAGCAAGCAATTGCTTGTAGGTTAACACCTTCTCGATGAGCAGTTACTTCCAGTTCTGTCCTGTCGGTATTACGAGTACTTCCTAGATACGTGGTTGGGTACTCAATGAACCTGAAAGGTTGAGCGTCAAAACCAGGCTGTGCTGTTGGCACTGCCCTCTCTGACATTTTTAGGTGCATTGGATGGATGAGTATTCCAGTTGTAGTGTACGGTTTGAGTATTAGGCGACAGCTCATCGTTGTCACTTACAAAAGCTTGCCTAGCCAGATTCCGTACCTGATTAAAGAGCGTAGTACATTGCCAATGAAACAAAGCCAGCCCAGTCATAATGTTAAAACATATTGGAATGGTCAGGAAAGGTCCCGATGAGGAAGAGGGGTTCACCTTGCGCGCTCCATATTTGTGGCTCGGGGAGCAGCGAAGTTGGCGTGATGTTGCAATTTTAGATGGTTCCAGTGTAGTTAATGTGAATGGGATGTGTTAATTTTAGTGTTAGTTTGTGTATAAGATGATACATTTTAGATTTGCACATGCGCAGCAAGATAAATGTCAAAATCCCAAATTAAATATAAACCTGATCTAGATATGGTGTGCTAGGAAGTGCTAGAAGCTGGGCAGTGAGGAGTTTCATAATACGCATGCGAGGAAGGGGACTTGCCATGGAAACCAACTGTAAAGAGGACACAATAGTTATTAAGCATGCATGCACACTGATATACACACATTGGGAATTTACAAATCTACATGTATGTAATGCTTTACATTTCTTTTATATCTTTAACTAAGAAACATAGAGTCTAGTTGAAATGCATTCTGGGTGTAGTGGACATTTTCCTCACGCCTCATTGAAGGCTTAATTTTAATGTGAGATTTGACTACTGTCTACATTCTTTGAATCACTAGAAAAACATCTTGTTTCGTCTGTTACTTTGCTGTGTTGAATTACTGCTTGATAACGCTGCATGAGCCAAAAGTTGTCTTTCATGCTCCAATGAGAAAGCAAAGTGTTTACCTCTTCAGATAACCATGTGTTGTTCGGCTGACAATCTCTGGGTATTGGCAACAGGTGAATTGTGAGAGCCAGGACTTTCAGGAAAATGCCATTACGCATTTATGTAATGTTTAAAACGAAGGGCACCGGATTAGGCTGTCAGAGAAAAGGCTTCTGCTGGGCTGAGAGAAAGGTTGGGTGCATCCTTTCCGGTGCAGTCCCGTTGTGAAGATTTCTCTTTGCCAATCTGGTCTGGAAGCTGTCCAGTGAATTTCTTAGCAAGGATAAAGTGGTGTACGGTTTAGATAGTGGTGATGTATTTTATCTAATATTTTTTCTTTATTGCATTTTATTTACTTCTGTAATGTTTTATTGGATTAATAAAAGACCAGAAACAGCCAGTTTTATAATCTAATTGCGGGTGTGAGCACATTCTTGCATTTCAAGCATACAATGCTTTCCTATTCAATTTATTGGGTACAAAAAGAACTAATATATATAGACATTTGTGTACCATCTGTGAGAGCTAAACAATGCTGTGGGCTCTTTTCATAAATTGTTTGAACTCTGCAGTCAGTGCTTTGCGAGGCGATTTCTGAACGACTGGGAAAAACTGGTTTTGCAGAGTTGTAGGCGGAAGGAGAGGTAATGATTATACAAGCAGATGGTCAGCCGATAAGCCGGCCAGGGTTTTTACCTGTTATGTGTTTGCAAGCTTGTTATTTAGTCAACCATTTGTTTTGACCAGCAATAAACTTCGGGTGAAGGGATGCTCTAGTGAACGATAGTTCATGAGTTTCTATCATTTTCTCAGGATGTGACCAGAGGCCATCCATGTTGAATTGGTAGTCGTTTAGATTAAAATGTTCCAATGATGCCAGAAAGTCGGGGTGGGTGAGATGGTTATAGCCAGTTCAAAGGGAACTGTTTATTCTTCCCCTCTTCATATTGTTTCAAGTACTCTTGCAAACCATGTGCAATCACTCCGGGGTTAGGAGGTCGCAGGCCCGATGAGACTTGTAATAAATTATGTTTGTATGTGAAAGTGTAAATATGTGATGATGTCACGATCTACCACGGACAAATCCTAAAAGGGGATGTGTTGTACACATGAGCTGAAGATAGTACTTAAGATTAACATGACCAATGAAAATGGGGGAATTGGAGAAAGATTGGATTTATTTTGTATAGGTCTTGACCAATCACATGTGGGGGTGGCTTGTAATAGACTATATGGGAGTGTTTTAACTGTTGCAAAAATGTATACAATTTGTCAACTTGTGTGGTTCAGAGACAGTTAGTTTGACTCTACAGAGTAATCTAGCCCCTCCCCAGACGATTGTACAATAAACTTGCTATATGCACAAGCATGCACTTGATTCTTAGGTAGTGGGCCTGCTTTGGGTTAAGGTGATTAGACGCCCATACAAACAAACATAAGTGTTAATAAACCCAAGTATCTGAGTCCCAGGTATTCTTTTACAGTGGATGGTTGAGTATTCCCATACTAGTTTGTGGTTTGAGTTGTGAGCAACACTGCATCATTGTCCTTTACGAGAACTGAACTTGCTAGAGACATCACCTGATCTGAGTGCATAGTGCATACCCGGTAGTAGACCAAGAACAAGCCCAATCATAGGGCCTCATTACGAGTTTGGAGGCAGCCATGGAGCTATTGACTCCATGGCTGCCTCCAAACTGGGCTCCTTTACCAGGTTCCTGCAATGGGGACTTTCCGGGTCATTCCGACATAGGAGGACCCGGTAAGTCCTCCTTGTAGGAACCATTCCCCATTCCCACTTGAGCCCCCATAGGGCTCAATGGGAATGGGGATGGAGGTAATAACGGGCACATTATAAGTGTCCCATTGTTACCTCCCTCTTCCCCTTGCGGGACCCGGAAAAAGACGTCTGGTTTTACCAGATGTCTGGTCCAGGTCCCGCAAAGGGAACCTCGTAATACATGCTCCCGGAATGAAGGGGGCCGGTCCCGTACTGCCCCCTTTCATTCCGGGAGCGCAAGGGTCGTAATGAGGCCCATAGTGTTAGAACATACATTTTACTAGGACCAGGGTTTGGAGTTCTGGGCATTAATTTCCAAACAAATAAAGTGTAAACACAGTCAATATGTTAGGGCGTAGATGCTACTGAGCATTCATTGCCAAACATGCAAGGAGCCAACATGATCATATTGTTAAACACAATTGTTACTGGAACCGGGCTCTGTGTCCCGGTTATTCTTACTTGCCTGTAGTGTTGGATTCAACGCCATTTCTTAGCTGCAGGGTTGGTCGGGAGGCATGGTTTCGTGGGGGAGCGAAGACCAATCAGTCCTTTGCACCATTTTAGGGGAAGAGCCAGGTTTTGAATGCTTTCCGGAATGCCATGTAGTCTTGGATGTGTCAAATGAGGTGGAGTGGAGGCAGTGAGTTCCAGATTGTTGGCAGCGGGGTTGAGTAGGTGGACCCTCTGATCCTAGCTGAACTGGAGGCAGAGACCACTAGGTAGAGAGCAGTGCTTGACCTTAGAGTGCAGGTTGGGAGGTAAGGCGTAATATTGAGGCCGGGTTTATGCACAGATTGGTGAGTAATGCACAGGATTTTGAAGGATTTTGAAGGTGGCCCGTCGCCCAATCAGGAGCCAGTGGAAGGTGCGGAGAGCAAGTGAGATATGATCCCTTCATCCTAGAAGGCTAGAAGGAGTCTGGCTGCAGAGTTTTGGGCTCTTTGGAGTTTGTTTAGTTGGTTGGTCGGTTCACCCAGGTAATGGAATTTCGTCTAGTCAAAATTGGACATGACAATGGACATAATTGCTGCCAGTCTATTGGGATTAGAACCCTATGGTGGAAGTGGTAGTATTTGGATACACTGTTGATGTGGTGTGACAGAGTTAGGTCAGAGTCTATTGTGCAGCCAAGGTTTTTGACAGAGGTTGAAGCGGGCAGCAGGGGCTTGGGGGGGGCAAGGAAGGGTAGTTAGAGAGATGGTTGTGGGAATAGAGCTGTTTTACCACACACCATGATCTCTGTTTTCCCCAGGTTGAGAAGGAGATGGTTACTCATTATCCAGACATCAAAGTCTGTAACACATGCTGGTAGGTCAGGCTGAGGGTCGCAGGTCGATTTGGGAATCTGCAGGATGATTTGTGTGTCATCGGCATAGTTATAGCAGGTGAGCTTGTGAGAGCGGATGAGCATGGGTAGAGGAGTCATGTAAAGGTTGAAGAGAAGGCGGGAGAGGCTGGCGCCTTGGTGTACTCCAGTGCTCACTGGGCGTGCAGTGGAGAAAAAATGGGGCAGATAGGTGATTTGCTGTCTGTTAGTGAGGAATGAAGTGATCCAGTTGAGCGCTGAATCACGGATTCCGAGGGAACGTAATCTGTCAAGGAGGATGGAGTGGTTAACAGTGTCAAAAGCAGCTGAGAGGTTGAGAAGAACAAGTGTGGCACATCCTTCTGAGTCTGCAGTGACTTTGAGGAGGTCATCCCAGATAGAGATCAGTATGGTTTCTATTCCATGGTGAGGACGGAAGCCTGATTGCACAGGGTTTAGGAGGTTGTTGGTTTCTACAAATTAGTTGAACTGGGAGTATGTCGTGCAATCAATGAGCTTTGCCAAGAATCAGGTGTTTGAAATGGGCCTGTAGTTGATTGGTTGGGGAGGGTCAAGGGATGGTTTCTTTAGAAGGGGTTTGACATGCACAATTTTGAATGGTTCTGGGAAGATGTCAGAGGTAAGGGAGTCATTAAGGATGGACAGCGCCAGTTGCCCTGCACATGTAGAGGTGAAGATTTCTTTTAGGAGTGAGGCGGGACAAGGGTGGAGGTGGGATGTCTAAAGGTCAGCTCTTGGAAAGCAGTTTGATGGACTCCTTGCTAAAGATGGGGCTAAAAGAGCAGATCTGAGGGTGTGGGTTGATTCTTGAGGAGCGGGTGTTGGGAGAACAGGCAATGTGGTTGGAAAGTTTAACGTTGATGGTGGTCGTCCTATCTAGGGCTGTTTTGTGGAAGTGTTTAGAGAGGGAGTTGCAGAGCATTTGGGAGGACGTGATCGGGGCAGAGGTGCAAGAAGGGTTCATGAATTCAGTGATGATCCTGTGGAGCGCCTTACTGCTTCTGACGCAGCTCAGGATTCTGTTATGGTAATAAGCTTCTTTTTTGGCCTTGTGGATCTCTGATTTATAATTGCGGTGATGACGGGTGTACACTGATTTTTTTTAGGGGTTCTGGGTACTCCCAATTTGCGCTTGAGGGAGTGGTTTTCTAGTTTTGAATGCATTTAGGTTCGGGTTGAGCCACTTGGATGTCAGTCCTTGGCGGGTGAGAGAGGAACTGGTGGGGGTGAGAAGGACATGACAGCAACACCGGGATATGTGTGGCTCTACCTTGCATACAGTCACTGTACCTAGCATATGAGGGTTTATCTGACATACAATTGCAGTGCTTTGGCATTTAAGACTACACTTAACATTCATTCAGTGCCAGAACATGAACAAATGAGTCTGTATAATACATATGAGGGCAATACCAGCCAATTAACTCAAATAGAATGCCATTTTGCATTTGAGTCTGCACTTGGCATAAGATTCAGCACATGGACATTTGAGGCTGAGCATTGCATAGCAATTAAACTTCATTAGACCCGGCATATGTTAATTTACTTGGATAGTTCCCACTGCATAACTTACATGTAGCAAAATGTGCTAGTGCTAGGGCATTCGAGGGTTCACTTGGAATCATATGATGGCAGCACCTGGGTATGTGAGGCTGTATCTCACATACAATGGTTATACTGGACCATAGCAGACATTGGGCCTCATTACGAGTTTTGCAGTAACCTGCTGCTGCTACCGGCGCATTGCCACCAAACCCTTAACACTGTTCCGCCGCCCAAAGGACTCCATGGGAATGGATACCCAGAAGCATTGGCACAGTTGCTAACGTCACAACCATGCCTGGTCCCTGCAGGCATACCTGTAGTCTGGCGGTCCGGAAAGGGTGTTGGTATGCTGCTACCGGCACCCTTATTTCCGGACCACCAGGCATACAATGGGAGTGATTGGTCATTCTAGTCTGCACTTGAAATGTATGGCATTACTTGGACATACCTGTACCTTGTGTAAAACCCATAACATTAAAAAGGCTGTTCTTTCCATTTTCATTCGAAAGAAATATGCATAATGGACACATTATTTACATGACCACCATGAATATACTCTGTAGGGATGATTTCTAGCTTTATCCATGTTCAGGCTGGTGGCTGAATGAGAAATAACATGCTTGTCCAGTTCTCAGCATAGGATCATAGGACGCCTGGCTCGCTGACTCTGGTGACTAAGGAGAGGATTGAAGAGGCCAGTAGAATATCGAATTTCCGGCACACGTGCAACAACATTTTCACAGGAATGCACTGGTCCAGTTTATTTGATGTGCTCGAGGAATGGAAGTTTCCTGGGCGTTGGTGATCATTTGGGGTCGAGGCTTTCTGGCACACAAGGCGCGGCTTTGCCCCAAGAGAGGTTCCATCCTGCCGAGAAAAGCAAACCCACCAAACAGGGCTCTCGGGTAGGGTCGCAGCATTCAGCCCGAGGAAATAACGAAGGGATAGAACATGGGGAGGAAATTACAGTGACAGCATTTTGACAGGACCCACCACAAGACTAGACTACTGTATGCTGAGACCGGTAAACGTCTTTCTTCCCTGTCTATGTCCACAGCAGACACGTGCTGAAATGGGTCCCTCTTCTATGTTCACGACACCCCATTGCAATCAATGGCGTGTACCCGTTGTAAAATGGTGGACACGCTGCAAAAGACTACTGCCGGCTTCCATTGGATCAGCGAGCGAGCCTTTCTATTGGCCCTTGCTCCAGAGTGGACGGGATCAGCACAGCAGGTGACTTTGTTTTAAAGGTTGGAGCGATCGCTTATGATGGAACTAGAGACTACGTTTTTGCCTGGGGTTTCTGCACTAGGTGAACGAGGAAGAGAATAATGCTGCGAGCCCTTGTTAGCTAAATGGCAACAGAGTTGCTTCTGTTGTCAGAATGCGGATTAACCAAATTATCCTTTCACCCATGTGTCCATTGCAGGAAATGTAAGAACGTGTGGTGATATAAAAAAAAACACTACGTTTGTGAGAGTTGTCCCGAAATCTGCAAATTACATAATTTTTATTTTTTTCTATTTATTGGCTTTCTTTGGTTCTACAATACCCTTTGCCATTTCACACTTTACACACAAATTCTTTTTCTTCAAGTCCAATGTTACTGTTTATTGAGATAATCCACACTACTTCATCATTTGTCACTGTGATTCTTGAAAAGAATGTTATCAGTAATTTAACTAGCGCCAGGGTAAGCAGGATTTGGTCCCCCAAAAGAAGTTCTCGCCACCAGTCTTCCATAGATCTTGAGCCATATTTCTTGGTCCCTTCTGTCATAAGTCTTAATGTTGTGTCCTTCATTGCGGGACAGAATAGTACCAGATGTTTTAATGACTCCAGGGACTCCTCTTCATGACACAATCTGCAAGCTACCCCACCTCTGCTGTTTCCTCTTCGGCACAATATTTCCCTGGTGGAAAACAGGTTCAATCGGAATCTCATAAATTGATCTCCTTAATACCAGTTAGGGCTGGAGACATTTCGGTAGTGAGTTCAACCTTCTCACTTCTTGGAAAGGTTTCCCATAGAGTTTCAAGGACTGTCTTTCCTCCTGAGTTATGATCCAGTCCTGTATATGCAATTAAAAAAAAACTTTATTTGGGTTCTCCCACAGGGTTTGATCAGAAGATTCCCCCAAGTCGATTATAATTGCTTCACAGGTCGTTCTCCATTCTGACAGCGTGGTTTCGTTGTTTTTTCTGAGTGCTTTCTTTAGAACCACAAAGCCACCTCTCTTAGATTCGTCCAGACATTTTCTATACAAGGAGAGGAATTTCCAGGTCACTATGGTCTTCTTCGCTGTTAGGCCTAATTCCATTCGAATTGCCTGGATTGATGTACTTTTTGGTAGGCGGAGTACCCTTTTGCAAAGAATTCCCTCGATCCTTGACCAATTCTCAGCCTGAAAGGAGAAAGAAGTTTCTGCTCTGTATGTTAAAACCGGAAGAACCTTCATGTGATTGAACGAAACCAACGGGCTCATCGAGAAGCTACATAATCTTTTCATTAACAGTGTGCCTTAGCTCGGCAAGTTTTTGGCTTTAGATCTCAGAAAATCTAATCTTGGGGTCGTCACTTCTACTTGTGTTCAAACATACTCCAAGATAGATGAATGACTTCACCTCTGGGATTTCTTCTCCCAGTAAATACAATACGTTGTTTTTTTTTTTCTCCAGCTTCTCCCAGTAGATGCTTCAAAAGTAATGATCCTTGATTTAGATGGATTTATTTTGTGGTAATTTACCTCCACATATTTCTGTAACGCCTCTAGTTGCCATTGTAAGCCTATTGGCATCTGGTCCAACAGGACCACGTCATCAGCATACAATAATCGTCCTACCACAGATCTCCTGATCTTTGGTGAAACATCTGATGTTTGTAAAGGCATCTTCTATGCTTGATATGAATAAATTGAACAATTCAGGCACCACTGGGCATCCTTGTTTTAACCCTTTGTTGGTGGGAATTTCATTTGACAGCAGACCTAATCTGTCCATTGTTATTTTTATTGAGGTGCCTGAGTACAGATCTTTAATGACTTACAATGCGTCGCTCAGACATCCCCATTGTAGTTTGTTCCATCATTTTGGCCGGTTTACAGTGTCAAAGGCCTGGGTGACGTCTATAAAGGCCATAAAGATCTTCTTCCCTTTATTTCTCTCAACTTGGGCCTTAAGGATGTTGATAATTAAGATATTTAGTGATGTTCCTACACCCTTTACAAACCCAGCTTGCCATTCGACCCTATGGCTGGTTTCGATACTCCACTGCAGAAGGATCTTCAGAATCAGTGAGGCAAATACCTTGTCAGCCACGTCTAACAACGCAATTGGACGATAGTTACTCTGGTTGGATCTGGGGCCTTTTTTATAGATCAGGACGATCACAGCTGTTTTCCATGTAACTGGTATTGGTTGCATTTTCATGATGTACTCCAATAGAGTCAGCAGCAATACGGACCATTGTGCTGGGTCCTGCTTTAGTAAAGCATTAGTCATCTCGTCAGGTCCCGGGGCTCTCGAGTTACATTTTTTGATGGTCTCCTGTGCAGACAAAATATCAATGTCTAATTGATCCCACACCCTGTTCTTTCTTATAGTGGTTATCGGCTTAGGTTGGTCTGTATCAAAACATTTAGAGAAGTATGTTACCCATGTTGCCGATGAAATAGGGTTTGACACTAATGCATCCTGCGGAGCGTCAAGCCCATTAATCATGGTCCAAATTTCTGACGTGTTTTTGGTCCTTATGTTTTGAAGCATTGCTTCCGCATCTTGCTACAAGAGCTATTCTTTTGTGCACTTTTCGCCAATTTCTGTATTTCTGTCTTAATTTGTGAATTATTATCCTATACTGACTTGTTAGTTGTTTCTTTAATATGCGTATATGCTGATTAAAGATTTTCTTTTTTTCAGAGACAGCAAGATCAAAAACATGGCGTTTACAAATAACAGGTCTGTTCCTACTCCCTTTTTTGTTTTCAAAGGCTTTAAATAACCAGGTGTAGTCAATTGTTTGCTCTTCCCTTTGCATATTTGTTTGGAGTATAGCCAATTTAAGCTTTCCTGTTAGACCTGGGATTTTGTTAACTCCGATCCTCAGTCTGTTTTTACCTGGAGTCACGTCTGGATCGATGCCTCCCTTGTTCTGATTTAAAGGAGTCCAGGTCAAACTTAGAATGATGTGGTTGCTCGTAGACATCTCTTCAACTGTCAAAGTCTGCACTGCCGCGATCATGTTTCGAGATGTGCAGATATAGTCGATAATTTGACCACCATTCTTTCCTTTCCAGGTTATATTTCCAGGAATGTCACCCTGAGTGCTGCCTTTTAGAATAAGTATGTCTCGAACTAATGGCATTTCTCCAGAGTTGTCCCCTTTTTCTGGATTCCGTTGTTATTAATAGGTCTTCCTTGATTTCCTGTCCATTTTTATCACAACATTGGGAGTTTAGGTCTCCACACAGAATGACATGGGGATCTTTCCATTTTTATCTCTGGTTGTCAATCAGGTCAACCACCTGCTCTGGAAAGTTTTTTAATTCCTGAATTACCTGGCTCCAGAATAGGTTTATGAAGGACAGTATCTTCTCACTTTCTTCCGGTCCTGCAGATATCTTGCCCACCAAAAGTTGGATATATGGGTTGGGATGAAGTTCTTCTATGATGTGGAATTGTAGTTGGTTCTTAATGGCTATCAAGAGACCAGACATGGGTCTACCTCTTACTCCTTTTACGGCTGGATTTAAGTAGGCTGTGTACCCATCTAAAGTTGGTGGTTCTCTGAGTGTCACGCGCCGTTCCCCATTGTGCTTGTGGTCTGCTTGTCGGCTATCCCGCCATTAGGGTGTTCCACTACACTCCCATCTTCTCGGGAGCGTAGGTCTAGTCTTTCTGTCCTTTGTTTCTGTCGTCTGTTTCTACTTCCTCCTTTATAGCTCCGCCCGCCGGCTCTGCGGTGTGTTGCAACCCCCCTAGCTTGTGCTTCGCTCTTGGGTTAACACGCTAAGTTACTGTATCTCTTTCTACCCGTGTGTAGTTGCTTTCTGTGCTTTTGCAAACCTTTATTTCCTCCGCTTCCTTGCTGCTTCGCCTCCCGCTAACTTTCTCCTTCCCTCTGTGGCCATTGCGGGTCTAGGTCTGCCTCGACCCCACCAGCCTCTTCCTTTTCTTTTGGCCGGGTCCCCTCCCAGTCTTCTCTTTTGCGACTCCGCTCCGTGTTCTGCTTTCTTCCTTCTGGGGCTCTCTTCCCCTCTTCCCTATACCCTTCGGTTTCCTGACTTGCCTGTTTGCTTCCGGACCGGCGCTCCGTCTGTGCCTGCTTTCTCCTCATGTATTCTCTCTCTGTTCTTTCCTCCGGTCGGCTTTCCCAACCCCATGACCCAACGCCTTCTTATTCCTCTGCCTGGTGTCAGCTGCCTGCAGCCTCTCTTGCCTCCTGGCCTCTTTCATTTATGGCTCGTTCCTCTTCTTGGGTTTACCACCCAGTGTGCTTGGACTGTACAGATTATTACCTCCCAACAGCGGTTCCTTCCCGTGTTCTTCTAGTTACGTACAACTCAACCTGCTGCATCCCTAGTGCCACACAAGAACTACACTAGAGGTTTTTTCTGCCTACAGCTTTTTCTTCTCTTGGGCGCTTTCGGGAGGGGGTCCTTTGCTAGCCTTCCTCATAAAGGCAGCAGGTTGGCTTCAACCTGAGGGAGGCCTTACCTCTACAGGAAAAAACACAAGGATCGAAGGAAGAAGGGAAGAAGGCCAGCTACCTCTATAGACGACACAGGTGAGGAGGAGGGGGACATTGAATTGAGTGACGACCCAGAAACCCGTGTTAAACCCGACAAGCTTGACAGTTCGCAATGCCAAAGAAAAGGTTCCACCATGGCCACTGCTGAACAGTTACAGGAATTGGTTACTGCTGTACAAGACCTGTCCCAGGAAGTTCAGACATTAAAGGCCGAGAATACCACACTCCAACAGATGATGGCAAACCGGGACCAGCAGCGCACCGAACTGCCACCCATGTCGGTCACATCCGGCAAGTATGATGGATCACCCCGGAGGTTCAAGGAATTCATGGAGGCCTGCATTATCCACTTCACTTTCCGCCTGCAACCCTACACTTCTGACCAGGCCTGCATAGGGTTCCTAATCACAAACCTGACTGGAAATGCCACAGCCTGGGCTGCCCCCCTGGTCACAAGCGCAAGCCCCCTTTTGCAGGACTACAGTGCCTTTACAGCGCAATTTAAGTTGGCATTTGAGAGGCAAGTAGCCAGCGAAGAACTGTTGGATATCCGGCAAGGATCGTCCGACTTGTTGACCTACATATAACACTTCAAACGTATTGCAGCCGAAACCGGATGGTCAGACATCGTCCAATACACCATATTCCGGAGGGGACTACGCAAAGAACTCAAAGATGAGCTAGCCCGATCCCCTAGGCCTGCTACATTCTCCGACCTGCTGTCCACTGCCGTGCAGGTCGACTTCCATCTCAGCGAAAGAAATTCAGAGTAAAGAAAGGGTCATGGTTTGTCCTTTCAACCGAACCCTCCCGGACCGATTCCCACCTCACCTCGACAAACAAAGGACGAGCCCATGCAAATAGGAACCACAAGAGGACCATTGAGTGTCGAAGAGCGGAAAAGACGAAAAGAAAACATCCTCTGCATGTACTGTGGCTCTGACAAACACATGTTACATGATTGTCCTGAAGTCCCACCTCGTCGGTCGGGAAACGGCCGTCCTCGGAACTGGAGGGGACAAGTCTTTGAGTAAACACTTCCAGTCCCTACGTTTTCTTGTCAGTAACCACAACCGTCCCCACAGAAGACAACCGTCTCATGGTAGTAGGAATGCAGCTTCAAGCCAAAAGCGGTATCATCGACATTCTTGCTCTTATAGACTGTGGGGCTCCAGGTTGTTTTATGGACACCTCAGGGGCCAAGAAGACAGGGATAGAAACCCTGGAGAAGGATGAAGATCAGAAGGTGGGGTTTGTTGATGGCAAACCCCTGAGTTCAATCCTCATAACCCACACCACGGTGGCCATTACCATGACCGTGATGCAACATACGGAGACCATACAATTCGATCTTATCAGGGCTGCCCACTTCCCCATCATCCTTGGGGTGTCCTGGTTTAGGAAATACAATCCTGCGATCGATTGGGCAAAAAACCAAATGGCATTTACTTCGGCATACTGCAACAAGAATTGCCTTCAGGGTGTCAACTATTCTACGGTGGACACACTCGCAGGAACGGCTCAATCGCTGACCGCGTTGGGTGTGCATACCATCCCTTCCAGTCTTCGTGACTTGAGCAATGGTTTTTGCGATAAGGACCCACAGGAACTACCACCGCATCGGCCGGAGGATTGCACCATAGACCTGGTGCCAGATGTTTGGTGCTTTTTGGACGCATGTTTTCCCTGTCCCTCAAGGAGAAGGAGGTACTACGGCAATACCTTGACGCCAACCTTCTAAACAATCTCATCCAACCCTCACGTTCTCCAGCAGGAGCATCCCTGTTCTTCATTCCCAAAAAAGACACAGATGAACTAAGACCCTGCATTGACTACCACGGCCTTAACCAGATGACCATCCGAGACCGGTACCCCATGCCCCTCATCAAAGACATCCTGGAGGCAGTACAAGGGACAGTGGTATTCTTCAAACTGGACCTCAGAAGAGCCTACCATCTTTTACATGTCCGTGCGGGGGACGAATGAAAGACCGATTTTCGTACCCTGTACGGACACTTTGAGTACCGAGTTATGCCATTGGGTCTGGTCAACACCCCTGCCATATTTCAGAGGTTCATGAACCACTTATTCTCAGATCTCCTGTATCACACGACCATTGTTTACCTCAATGATATCCTGGTGTACTTAGCCTCCCATCAATTCCACCAGGAGCACCTCCGCCAGGTGATACAGCACCTTAGTGAACACAATCACCTTAGTGGTCAATCCCAACAAGTACATTTTCCAAGCCACCACGGTCCCTTACCTGGGTTTCATTCTTTCCAGTGATGGCATACAAATGGATCCACAAAAGGTGGCAGCTGTTCTCAAGTGGCCTGTTCCTACGTCTGTGTTCTGACTTGAGTGTCGTGTAGACCGATGAGACCTCCGTCCCCAAGTGACGCACAGGGGAACAAAATAGAAACCCGCTGTGCGACCCTTGAGGCCACAGGTGAGAGATGTCTTCCCAGATCCACGGAGCCTCTGGAACACCGATGCTGCTGTCAAGAAGGAATGAGGTTAAGCACCAGGCAATCACAATACAGGCAGGTAAACAAAAGAATCTAAAGTGTCTTACCTATCTGGTGTAAAGGAGACCCAGGTAACCTAGTAGGGAGGTTCGAGGCTCAACGAGATACAGCGGTCCCTGGAGTGGTAGAACCGCAGGTAAGCGTGGATCCAGGTAGGCCACCTGTAAGATAGGGCTTGACTTGGGCGTAGAAGTACAGCAAGATACTCAGGGATGATCCAAAGACAAGTCGTTGTGCAGTCCAAAAATCCGGCAACAGGTAAACAGTTCCAGGCAAAGGTACAAAGGGGTGTCCAAGAGAGTCCAAGATAGAGTTCCGTGGTCGAGGTAGCAAGGAGCAAGTAATAACGCAAAACAGGGTCCGAAGCCAGCTGAGAAGCAATGATCGTCCTGCCTCTCAGCTCTTTATACTGTGTGTCCCTGGGTCATGTGACGTCTCTGGGCCATGTGACATCCACCAAGATCACGTGAGGAACGCCACACTGTATCACGTGACCGACGTGATGACGTAACGCCGTCCCTTCTGCGATACATCCTCCAAGGCAGTTGCCAGTGCAGGAAAGGCTGTAAACGAGCCCGTACACCAAAGAAGGTACGGTGTCTTCGGTTCTGTGGGTTCACCGAATCCCTTGAGCCTCGAAGCTGGGGTGGAGATGTTTGGGGAATGTGAGCAGTGTTCTGATGTGGGGAGGCCTGATGTGCTGATGATCGCCTAACATAGCCCCTCCCCAACGGCCCACGACCCCGTGGGCAGGATGGATGGTCTAAATGGAAACGGGCCACCAAGCGAGGGGCGTTCAGGTCAGAGGTGGAAACCCATGAACGTTCCTCCGGGCCGTAACCCTTCCAATCTACCAGATACTGGATCCCCCCCCTAAACCACCTGGTGCCCAAAATGGCCGACACCTCAAAAACATCAGGAGAGGTCAAGGACACCGGCGCAACAGGGGTACGAAGACGGACAGAGTCGGGACATGGCTTGAGGAGGGAGACATGAAACACAGGATGGATGCGCCAAGAGCTGGGAAGCACTAGACGGAAAGCCACCGGATTAACAACCTTCGATATCACATAAGGACCGACAAAGCGAGGTAGCAACTTCCGACAACCCACTAGGCGAAGATGACGGGAAGACAACCAGACCCTGGAACCCACCACCAGAGGGGGAGCAGCCCGACGTTTGCCATCCACACGGGCCTTCATAGCAGCCTTTGCTTCAGTGAGATGAACCACGGTACTAGCGTGTAAGGCAGAAAGATCCCTAAGACATGTCGTGGCCGCAGGGTTCGCAGAATCAGAAGCATCAGGGACCGGCAAGACCTTGGGATGTTGGCCATAGAGGGCGTAAAAAGGAGAATAACCAGTGGCTGAATGAGCCGCATTATTATATGCGAACTCCGCAAGCCGTAAAGTGGCCAACCAAGAGGTCTGATGTTGCAATATAAGGCAACGAAGATATTGTTCCATAGATTGATTCGTCCTTTCGGTCTGTCCATCGGTCTCAGGATGATAGGCCGAAGAATACCGGGTATCAATGCCCAATAGCTTCGTCAGGGATCTCCAAAACCGAGAGGTGAACTGTGACCCTCGATCAGATATGATGACCGAAGGAAGGCCGAATAGCATGAACACATGTTCAAAAAACAAATCCGCTAATACAGGAGCCGAAGGGATACCTTTGCAGGGAACAAAACGGGCCATTTTAGTGAACGTGTCCACCACCACCCAGATGGAGTCGAAGCCCTTCGATTTGGGGAGATCGGTAACAAAATCCATCGTCAACGTATGCCAGGGCCTGGGAGGTACCGGAAGCGGAAGCAACAACCCTATTGGTCGACCCCTTTGATGTTTAGCCTGAGCACATACTGCGCATGACCTAACATAGCATTCTACATCGCGCTTCATAGAAGGCCACCAACACCAACGCTTGAGAAGATCTAAAGTGCGCTCCTGTCCGGGGTGAGCGTTAAAGGGAGCGTCATGAGACCACTCAAGGGCCAGATTACGTGTGTCAGGTGTGGGAAGGAACAGGCGTTCATGTACGAACGGTAACCCATCAGAAAACACTGGGTCCCATTCTCGCAACTGGTCAGAATGATCGCTAGTCCAGGATCGAACCGAGTCTATCAGTGACAATGAGGGAGTACAGAGACAAATCACATGACTCTTTCCGAGAACAGTGTCGGGAAATGTAGGCAATTGAACCCCCCCCGGGGAACGCGACAAGGCATCCGCCTTCCCATGTGCCGTTCCAGGACGGTGCATAATACGGAAGTCAAAAGAGGAAAAGAAAAGATGCCATCGGACCTGTCTGCTATTAATGCATTTCAGAGAGGCCAAATCCTGTAGATTCCGATGATCGGAGTATACTGTGATAGGATATTTAGCCCCCAGAAGATGATGACGCCAAACACGGAAAGCGTCCATGACAGCCAAGAGTTCTTTTTCCGTAACGGTATAATGAGACTCAGTACTGGAAAACTTACGGGAGTGGTATGCCACTGGATGTAATTTGCCTGTATTAGGACATGTTTGTGACAATACCGCCCCGAGGGCAAAGGAAGAGGCATCTGGCTCGACTATGAACGGGAGATCAGGATTGGGATGTTGGAGTACCGGTGCGGTAGTAAAGGCGGTTTTCAAAGTCTCAAAGGCCTCCTGCTGTTCTCTCTGCCACTGATATGGTACCCGAGGACTAGTCAGGGCCGTGAGTGGGGCTACAATCGTGGAAAAGGAAGAAATGAAACGCCTATAAAAGTTGGCGAATCCTAAAAAGGCCTGCAAGGACTTGAGTGTTTGAGGTACTGGCCAATCCAAGACTGCTTTGACCTTAGACTCGTTCATGGATAACGCCCCAGGGGTGATGTGGAAACCCAAAAACTCAACAGAGGTCTTATGGAACTGACATTTCTCAGGTTTGGCAAATAAGGAATGTTTGCTCAAACGAGTTAATACTTCTCGGACGTGTTTTACATGGTCATCCAGATCACGAGAGAAGATCAGGATGTCGTCCAAATACACAACCATGTACACATCCAGAATATCCCTGAAAATGTCATTCATGAATCGTTGGAACGTGGCCGGGGCGTTACATAAGCCAAAGGGCATGACAAGATATTCGTACAAGCCGTAACGAGTACAGAAAGCAGTTTTCCACTCGTCTCCCTCGCGAACGCGTACCAAATTGTATGCGCCGCGTAGATCAAGTTTGGTAAAGATGGAAGCATGTGTTAAATGATCTAAGAGTGGAGTGATTAACGGGATGGGATATCTATCCTTCTTGGTGATCGCGTTAAGACGCCGATAATCCACACAAGGACGTAAATCCCCCTCCTTCTTGGGTACAAAGAAGATAGGACTTGCCGCTGGTGAAGTGGAGGGGCGGATGTGTCCTAAACGCAGGGCGTTCTGTACATATTCTTTTAACACCAGTTCCTCCGAAGGAGACAAAGAGTAGATCCTGCCCGAAGGAACAGTGGAATCAGGAAGCAATTCGATTGGGCAGTCATAAGTTCTATGTGGAGGAAGTACCTCAGACGAGCCTCGATCGAAAACCGATTCGAAAGCCCGATATTCTGGTGGAATCCCAGACACCAACCCCCCAACAGTATGGGACTGTATGACTTCCGGATCGTCAACTGTCAGTGTGAGTTGTGCTAAGGCTCCCAAGACCCGAGAGGGTGTGTCAGGGGCTTGATGGATCGGGAGACAATAATTCTGACAAATATCGGACTCAAAGAGTACAGTGCCTGCTTGCCAATTGATCAGTGGGTTATGTTCACGTAACCAGGGAATCCCTAGTATGATACCGAATTGAGGTGCGGTGATCAAATCAAAACATAAGGTTTCTGTGTGTATGTCTTGTATGTTCAACAAGAGGGGTGCAGTTTGTTGTCTAACAGGACCAGAAACCAATGCGGAGCCGTCTACGGCTTGAACATGTTCCGGTCGTGTCTTTGCCACTAAGGGTAGATTGAGGGAATGGGCCAAATCAATATCTATGTAATTACCAGTGGCACCGGAATCAATAACGATATTGACTGAATGTAGAAGGCCAGTAGAGGGACATAGAGTAGCCTTTACGGGGATGGGTTGAACACGAGCAAAGGCAAGAGGGGTTCCCGGAGAAGAAGATGGGAAACTCGACCTGGTCTCCGGTTCTAAGGTCGAGCCATCCGAAAAACCTGACTCTTCTTGGGACGTCGAGGACACTCTTTCACGAAATGTCCAGTGGTGCCACAGTAAAAGCACGCATTATCTACCCTTCTACGTTCCCTCTCAGATGTTGTAATAGGACTGCGTACCCCTCCCACTTGCATAGGTTCTTCAGTACCGGAAGCGGGAGTATTAACAAGAGTGGGAGAGGATGAGGCCCCCAATTCAGCTCTACGCTCCGATCGGCGTGCATCTACCTGCAAGACGAGATCAACCAATTCCTGATACTGAGTAGGCATAGAAGGGATCACTGCTAAAGCGTCTTTCATGGTGTTACTCAACCCCCTATAAAAGACCACCGCCCGCTTGTTTTCTGGCCATGATGTTTCCGCAACTAGCTGATTGAACCGGGTGATGTAGTCTATCAGAGTTCTTTTGCCCTGAGTCAATTCCAACAACTCCAAATCCCTAGACTGTGCCTTGTGTCGAGTATCGAATACTCGGGACATTTCTAGGACCAACAAATCGAAGTCATAAAGAACTGGGCTATTGTTTTCTAACAGGGGATTAGCCCAAGCGGCAGCTGTTCCAGCTAAATGGGAAAGGGCGAAGGCGGCCTTAGCAGTGGACGTGGGAAAGGCCAACGGCCTGCATAAGAAATGTAACTTGCACTGGTTAACAAAGGTTCTGAATTTCTTGGGTTCACCCTGGTAACGTTCAGGAGCAGCCAGGGGGGAAGGAGTTGGGAGGATTATTGGAGTCGGGACTGTAGAAGCAGCCAAGGGAGGGGGTGTAGTGGAGGAGCTGCCGTCTCCAAACTCAGGGTCTGCCGGAAGAGAATGCTGAACGCTCTGTATGGTATCCAACCTTTGATGGATCACTGTGTTTGCGGCGGCCATATCTGCCCTTAGTATTGTAATTGCCTGAACTAGAGCAGTTATGGGTTCGTCCGTGGATCCCTGCATCGTCTAACACGACTATACGGCTTCTCAGTCTGTTCTGACTTGAGTGTCGTGTAGACCGATGAGACCTCCGTCCCCAAGTGACGCACAGGGGAACAAAATAGAAACCCGCTGTGCGACCCTTGAGGCCACAGGTGAGAGATGTCTTCCCAGATCCACGGAGCCTCTGGAACACCGATGCTGCTGTCAAGAAGGAATGAGGTTAAGCACCAGGCAATCACAATACAGGCAGGTAAACAAAAGAATCTAAAGTGTCTTACCTATCTGGTGTAAAGGAGACCCAGGTAACCTAGTAGGGAGGTTCGAGGCTCAACGAGATACAGCGGTCCCTGGAGTGGTAGAACCGCAGGTAAGCGTGGATCCAGGTAGGCCACCTGTAAGATAGGGCTTGACTTGGGCGTAGAAGTACAGCAAGATACTCAGGGATGATCCAAAGACAAGTCGTTGTGCAGTCCAAAAATCCGGCAACAGGTAAACAGTTCCAGGCAAAGGTACAAAGGGGTGTCCAAGAGAGTCCAAGATAGAGTTCCGTGGTCGAGGTAGCAAGGAGCAAGTAATAACGCAAAACAGGGTCCGAAGCCAGCTGAGAAGCAATGATCGTCCTGCCTCTCAGCTCTTTATACTGTGTGTCCCTGGGTCATGTGACGTCTCTGGGCCATGTGACGTCCACCAAAATCACGTGAGGAACGCCACACTGTATCACGTGACCGACGTGATGACGTAACGCCGTCCCTTCTGCGATACATCCTCCAAGGCAGTTGCCAGTGCAGGAAAGGCTGTAAACGAGCCCATACACCAAAGAAGGTACGGTGTCTTCGGTTCTGTGGGTTCACCGAATCCCTTGAGCCTCGAAGCTGGGGTGGAGATGTTTGGGGAATGTGAGCAGTTTTCTGATGTGGGGAGGCCTGATGTGCTGATGATCGCCTAACAGTCTGCAAGGACATCCAAAGATTTCTGGGGTTGACTTCAATCCTAAATTCATAGCAGATTCTCTGAGGTGGTCTTATCCATCACGTCTTTGCGAAAGAAATCTGCTGCTCCCTTTCCCTGGACCAAGCAAGCTGATGAGCCTTTTACCCATTTGAAACAGTCGTTCTTCTCTACTCCCATCCTGCATCAACCCAATCAGGAACGTCCTTTTGTCACCGAGACAGACTCCTCTGCTGCCGCTCTTGGAGCCGTGCTGTTGCAGGAACATAATGGTACCGAGCATCCAGTAGCTTACCTTTCTAGAACACTGTCACCCAGTCAGATGAACTATTCAGTTATAGAGAAGGAGCTTCTGGCCATGAAGACCGCCTGTGAGGAATGGCGTCATCTGCTCCAAGGTGCCGCTCATCCGTTTACCATCAGGACTGACCACAAGAACCTTAGGGTCATACAGCAGATGGAATGTGTCAACTCTCGCCAGGCCAGGTGGGCACACTTTTCCACCCAGTATGATTTTTCTGTTACCTACCTGCCAGGATCGAAGAATATATTGGCAGACGCCCTGTCCCGGGTACCTATTCCCGGCGTTTCATCTAATCATCCTCCTGAACGCATGTTTCCTCAGAATAAGATCGTCAGCCAAGTCTCTTCTTTTCTGCAGGGAGTGAAGGACGCTACTGTCCGCAATCCGACACCCCCCTCTTTCCCTCCACGGGACGTGGTTAAGTGGCAAGATGGTCTGCTTTTTGTAAACCACCATTTGTTCCTTCCAGATCCTTCCTCTAGAGTCTGTTTTGGAGTGTAAGTGCGGTGTGTGTTGAGATGCAGGGTCTGTATGGGTGCATGCTTGAGAGTGTGTGTGCTGAGTTGGGGGTGGGGGGTTCAGGTCTGTATGGGTGCATGCTTGAGAGTGTGTGTGCTGAGTTGGGGGGTGGGGGGTTTGGGTCTGTATGGGTGCATGCTTCAGAGTGTGTGCTGAGTTGGGGGGTGGGGGGTTCGGGTCTGTATGGGTGTATGCTTGAGAGTGTGTGTGCTGAGTTGGGGGGGTGGGGTTCAGGTCTGTATGGGTGCATGCTTGAGTGTTTGTGTGCTGAGTTGGGGGGTGGAGGGGTTCAGGTCTGTATGGGTGCATGCTTGAGAGTTTGTATGCTGAGTTGGCGGTGGGGGGGTTCAGGTCTGTATTGGTGCATACTTGAGAGTTTGTTTGCTGAGTTGGGGGGTGGGGGGTTCGGGTCTGTATGGGTGCATGCTTGAGAGTGTGTGCTGAGTTAGCGGGTGGGGGGTTCGGGTCTGTATGGGTGCATGCTTGAGAGTGTGTGCTGAGTTGGGGGGTGGGGGTTCGGGTCTGTATGGGTGCATGCTTGAGAGTGTGTGTGCTGAGTTGGGAGGTGGGGGGTTCAGGTCTGTATGGGTGCATGCTTGAGTTTTTGTGTGCTAAGTTGGGGGTGGGGGGTTCAGGTCAGTATGGGTGCATGCTTTAGAGTTTGTGTGCTGAGTTGGGGGGTGGAGGGTTCAGGTCTGTATGGGTGCATGCTTGAGAGTTTGTGTGCTGAGTTGGGGGGTGAGGGGTTCGAGTCTGTATGGGTGCATGCTTGAGAGTGTGTGCTGAGTTAGGGGGTGGGGGGTTCGGGTCTGTATGGGTGCATGCTTGAGAGTGTGTGTGCTGAGTTGGGGGTGGGGGGTTTGGGTCTGTATGGGTGCATGCTTGAGAGTTGGTGTGCTGAGTTGGGGGTGGGGGGTTCAGGTCTGTATGGCTGCATGCTTGAGTGTTTCTGTGCTGAGTTGGGGGCTGGGGGGTTCAGGTCTGTATGGGTGCATGCTTGAGAGTTTGTGTGCTGAGTTGGGGGGTGGGGGGGTTCAGGTCTGTATGGGTGCATGCTTGAGAGTTTGTGTGCTGAGTTGGGGGGTGGGGGGGTTCAGGTCTGTATGGGTATTGGTTGGGGGCGAGGGGTGCATGGGGCATAGTGTTTGGTTGGGGGTGAGGGACATGGAGCATAGTGTTTGGTTGGGGGTGAGGGGGCCATGGGGCATAGTGTTTGGTTGGGGGTGGGGTCCATTGGGCATAGTGTTTGCTTGAGGGGTGGGGGCCATGGGGCATATTGTTTGGTTGGGGGTGGGAGCCATGGGGCATGGTGTTTGGTTGGGGGTGAGGGGGCCATGGGGCACAGTGTTTGGTTGGGGGTGAGGGAGCCATGGGGCATAGTGTTTGGTTGGGGGTGGGGTCCATGGGGCAAAGTGTTTGCTTGAGGGGTGGGGGCCATGGGGCATAGTGTTTGGTTGGGGGTGGGAGCCATGGGGCATAGTGTTTGGTTGGGGGTAAGGAGGGCATGGGGCATAGTGTTTGGTTGGGGGTGAGGGAGCAATGGGGCATAGTGTTTGATTGGGGGTGAGGGACATGGGGCATAGTGTTTGCTTGAGGGGTGGGAGCCATGGGACATAGTGTTTGTTTGGGGGTGGGAGCCATGGGGCATAGTGTTTGGTTGTGGGTGAGGGGGTCATGGGCCATAGTGTTTGGTTGGGGGTGAGGGGGCCATGGGGCATAGTGTTTGGTTGGGGGTGAGGGAGCCATGGGGCAAAGTGTGTGGTTGGGGGTGAGGGAGCCATGGGGCATAGTGTTTGGTTGGGGGTGGGAGCCATGGGGCATAGTGTTTGGTTGGGGTGAGGGAGCCATGGGGCATAGTGTTTGTTTGGGGTGAGGGAGCCATGGGGCATAGTGTTTGGTTGGGGGTGAGGGGGCCATGGGTCATAGTGTTTGGTTGGGGATGAGAGACATGGGGCATAGTGTTTGGTTGGGGATGGGGGACATGGGGCATAGTGTTTGGTTGGGGGTGAGGGGGCCATGGGGCATAGTGTTTGGTTGGGGGTTAGGGGGCCATGGGGCATAGTGTTTGGTTGAGGGAGCCATGGGGCATAGTGTTTGGTAGGGGGTGGGAGCCATGGGGCATAGTGTTGCACTCCAAGAGTGAACCCAATAATAAAGCTAAAACATGCACAGTTAGGAGATGAACATCCTTTGCTTTTTGAGGAAACCTGACTCAACAAAGGCCATACTCCTCTCGGGTAACCCAAACAGAAAACTATAGCAGTCCAAAATAACGGAATGTCCAATCAAGGGTCAATAAAATATATATAATTTAAGTAAGCAGACGATATACAATAACTAAATAGAAATAAATGATAACAATGGAAAATGTGTAGTACAAAATGTAAGTTTGAAATGCAAATAAAAATCGTTACCCCTCAAAAACATATTCTTTTTCCATGTGTTTAATACAAATTGGGGGTTGAAAAAGCCTCCTGCCATGCCCCGCCTACCACCCCGCCCACATTTACTTTTCGGCCCACTATAGCCATCATGTAAGGTACTTTCGGCCCTCTGTCAAAATCAGTTGTGCACCCCTGATTTAGAGGCATTTCTTGAAGCCGTGGAAAATTGATAAAGATCATAATAGCCATGTGTCAAAAAGTGTTTTACTCCATCCTTCAAAATGGAGGAAACAGGCTACATGCCTTGTCCTCAGGAGTTGAACAAAGAAAAGTAGTGGATAAGGCGGATGGGGCATATTGCAGATCTTAAGCTTATGTAAATAAATAATCTTTACTGCCACAAAAAAAAGAAGTGCAGATCACGTTTCCTTGAATCGCGATGAATGGTGATAAAGATGCAGAAAAGCAGCAATAGGAGAGGACTTTTTGGAGGCAGTGGTTATCAAAATGGCAGTCAAAGTTGCAGACTACACCAGGTACGCAATTTCCAAAAACACAGAATTTGGGTGTGCTGTACCTCAGGAGTAGAGTTGAAGAGCTCGACTTCTGGACTCAGATAGCAGACCGGGTCCCAGTATTCTGGAAATGCCCCATCTTCTTAATATATATATATATATGCATAAATGGCTAGCTTGTCTTACTGTGTATTGCGTTAAGTCTTTTTGGTTTGACAAACCGGCAAAGCAAATGCGACCTGCAATCCCATCTAAGTCTGCAGAGTTGGTGACGCTTTCTGATTGCTTGCATTGTCTCTCCATGTCCGCAGGGCAGGGTCATCCTTGAAACACTGTTCCTGCAACAAGAAAATGTGATGCCCCGCCCTACCTATCCCCATCCCATTCACCTTCTGAGATGTAGCCTACAGTCTGTTGGTGGAAGGCTGCACTCTATTAGATTTCTTTCTCCCTTGTGATGTAGGAGAGTCTGGGTGAGAGCTTACACAAAGAAGTAAGAAAGCCTGTCCTTGCCACTTAAAAACGTTCCGGTTTTGCAGAGTTAGGCTGCAGGACGGGTCTTGTGGCTTGCTGAAGGTATTTATTCCTCCAAGATGTTTGACCTTGCCATGCTGTTTGCATGAGCATCCACAGCAAAGCACATGTTTGTTATGGATTCTTTTAATACATTTGAACATTACCAAAGGTAAGATTCTTTTCTATTCAAGGAATGTTGGAACTGTAAGCAAAGGACTATTTGAGGAGCCTCCTAAACTGCATGTGTGGGTTGCATTCTGACTAAGCCGCTGCTTTTGCCTCAAGGATCCGAGCAGGTCACACCATTAGGGTGCTGGTGTTAGGTTGTTCAGAACCAGCCATGGTGTTTGGGTTCTGGGACACCAATTTAGCGGACCAGCAAGGATGTTTACACTTGGTCCAACAGCTCTCAGTTGGTATGGCTGAGTAGTAAATGTTTAGAATTCGATCAGGAGTTTTGTTGCAGGTACAGTTAAGAAGTGTCAAATAGTAGAATGTCTACACAGTAGTTTATAAATGTATTCTATTAAGAACAGTTTTAAAGATGTTCTTCATTCAGCTATTCCTCCATTGACCTCAATGGAAACCCCTCCCCATCGTTTTGCTATGATTTGATTCCTGTCCTGACTTTTGGTGGCAAGTAAAGTAATTTTGGTTTACTTGTCCTGCATAGCAGATCTATTTTCATGGGTATTGGTCATCCCTGGTTACCTTTGTGTAATTCATTGTTGATTTTAAGCTGCATACATCACCTTATTTATTATTTATTCATTGAATTATAAAGCACTGAAAGCCCGCAGTCATTGGGCACATGAACATAGACACAAAATACAAACAATACGAGACAAGGAGGTCCTAACCTAACCAATCTCCCAGGATGGAGAAGCCAGCTCTAACTTGAAGAGGTATGTTTTTAAGCTTTTCCTAAAGGTAATGTAGTTCGATTCCAATCTGATACTAAGCGGAAGGCTGTACCATTTTTTAGCTGCTAGCACGGGGAATGCTCTTCACAGACCATTAGATCGTTTGTGGGCTGGAACTGAGATCATACCGAGTGCTTCTGATCTTAAAGTGCTCCTGGGTATGTGTTGGACGACTTTTTCCTTAAGGTACACCAGTAGGTTCCCATGCAGGCATCTATGTACCAGTGTCAAGGATTTGAACTGAATCCAATCCTCCACTTTCAACCAATGAAGGGCTCTTCTATCTGCAGTGATGTGTTCACTTTTGTTCTTTCTTTTTATTGTTCTGACGAAGTTATTTTCCATAACCTGGCATTTAGCTATACAACTCTTGTTAGCTCCAAGCAATAGCACATTCCCATAATCAAGGCAGGACAAAATTGTAGCCCTTGCAATGGTAGTGCAGTTCGCTTCGCTTAGGAATGGCTGTACCTGCACCTATGTGTCTGTACCCATTGAGGCTTCCAGAAAGAGCCCAAAGGTTTACAATTTCCCAAACACCTGTATATGAGCGTCTTTGATGTTAAAAGCCTCATATTCTGGTCCCAGCTTGGCTCTGGCCTGGTGAGATCCAAAAATCATCATCTCTGTTTTGCTGCCGTTAAGGCACATTCAGTTTTTTCCATCTAATTCTCAATGATGTTATATAACGTTGCTACTTTGTTCCTATCCTCTGTGTAATTGCCGCATAGTTCCACCACTAGCTGGGTATCGTCGGCGTAGTTAGTAAAGCACGCTCCAATACCTTTGAGCACCACGTAGAGACATCTCATATAGAGGTTGAACAAGAGAGGTGCCAAACTCGCTCCCTGCGGGACACCATACAATATGGGTGCCTTTTTTGAAAATGTCTCCCCCAAGTGAATTTTGGCTTCTCTATCTGCGCGAAAAGATGCCAGCCATGTGGTGGCCTCTTTGGAACAATGTGCCACTTTCTCCAATGCCATTTGGAGTAGCTGGTGGTCCACGAGGTTGAACACTGCACTTAGATCCAGAAGTACTCATAGTCCCGCCTTGCCCTTGTCTAGCAGGCTGAGCATGTGAGTTTGCAAGTCTAACATCACTTTCTCTGTGCTATGTGCTGCTCAGAAACCGGACTGTTAATCATGCAGTAGGTTATTTATCTCGACACACTTTTGCGGTTGTGCTGCACTTGAGTGTAAAGTTGCAGTTCGTTATCGGTCCGATATTCCTTGGTTCTTTTTGGTCTAACCCTGTTTACTTTAGGAATGGTGTGATGGTGACAGATTTGATGCTCTTGGGGATTGCTCCATCTCTGAAAGAGGCATTTGCTATCTTGGTTAGCACTGGTGCGAATATCTCCTTGTTGTGCAGGATGATTTTCGGGGGGACGATGTTTTCGGTACATGATGTGGGCTTCATGACTGACAAGAGTTTGTGCACCTCCTCTGTCGTTATGGGGAGGAATTTGAAGGTGTCTGGCCTTACAGTGAAGTGTGACATTTAACTGTTAACAAATATTTTCTGCCTGCTATTTTCCCTCCATAGACCTTTATGGAACCCCCCGGCCCCCAACATTATGATTTGCACTTGACTTTGAGGTAAGCAAACCCTTTTTGCTTTACACACCTTGTTCAGCTCATCTATTTTTGGGGCACCTATTAGTCCGTATGGCTATCAGTGCAAGGGGGCTCTATCCTCCATTATGAAATCCCCCATTTGTTTTGCATTGCACACATCATCTTACAGTGAAGTGTGATGGGGATACTTTTCATGTGCACTTCAGCATTTTACTGCTTAATGCCATGTCATGATATTTTGCCCTGACTTTTGGCCATCTTGTCTTTCAGCCTTCTTCCTTCCCTCCCGGCTGGATTTGCCATTAATGGTAAGCACTTTCCCAGGCAAAGCCGCTGTGAGGTTGTGATTGTTTAGTCCCAGTCCACATCCTGGCTGAAGTATATGTGGCTGGTTGCCGAAGACTTTCAGGATTGGCCACTCCGTGTCAGTTTGAATGTGCCAGTCCCTACTATTGGTGGGATCGGGGGTGACTTCAGGGGAAAAAGGACTCCGGCAGTCATTCCCTGGATCGTCGTTGGAGCAAAATCCCCATTATCATGGTGAGTAGCCCATTCCTCACTGCATCCATTTCTTAATCTCCCACCGGCTATATTTATTTATTTACCCTCCCCCACTTTATTTATTTATTCCCCCTATACTGTTCATTTATATGTCCCGCCCACCGCCCTTATCTTTTCATTTCCTGCCTGCACCTGTTTTCTTATTTATTTATTAGCACCCATTTTCCCAGCCCACCTCTGCCCAGTCAGTTCCCATCACCTCCTTCCCCTAACTCCCTCCCATATAATTCCCTGCCCACTCCCACCCACAGAGGACTGCGATTGGCGGATGCTTCCAGGAAGGGAAATCTCTTCACTTGCACCGAGACCAGGGGTCCAAGTTGCTGTGTCAAGCCCATAAGAATGAGGTTCTGCTTTCCCCACTGACCTGCATCATGGTAAGGGGTTCATTCCCCACCACATCAATTTCTTAATCTCCTGCACACCCTATTTATTTAACTATTCCCTCCTGTTTATTTATTGCTTAAGATAGCCATTGCAATGCACAAATGGCTACATGCAGGTATCCTTGATATTGCGGGTATTAGACTGCTCTGGTTAGTGTTTGTAAAACGTGGAAGATATGTAGTAAGACTATAAAGGTAACTTGTCTATTGCGCTCGGAGAATTCCACTAGCCTAGATTATGGTAACCTGCCTGTTTCTCCTAGAAGATGTTCTAGGACAACCAGTCTATTGTACATGGTAGACTTAATGGTAGCCTGTCCATAGGCCATGAAAAGTCTATGAAGGTAGCTGGCTGTTTCTTCCCCACAGAAAATCGGATGACACAGAGACATCACAGATAAGCTCCATCTGAGCTTAAGGTATATGTAAATGCACCACTTCGGTGGACACCTCTGCCATTAGAATAAGCAAAAACCTATGACAATCTTGGCCAAATGCACACACGCATCTTAAACCTCCTCTTAGAACGTTCCCATAGCTAGACTTCAGTCCACAAGGGCGTTGCTCCCATAAAGTGCTTTGAGGCCATACACATGAGAAAATGTGCCATATAAACGACTACTACAATATAATACACGAAAGAAGAATGTTTGGTTGTGGAATTCCAGATGGACTCCACTGACAGAGAGACAGCATTCTTAGCAGAAGCCTTTGTTCAGGAACTTGGGATGGATCGGGACAGGTCGACTATGTGTTGAACTAAGACTTATGGACCGGTCTGAGAACTGACTCTGGCCTGAGTGACTCAGAATAATAAATGGAGGTAGGGATAGAGCTGTGCCTTGGGTCGAGATGCTTTCCGTAGGGCTCGGAATAGAAATTAAGTGTTGTTGTCTTAGAGCTTGGCATGGGAACGAAGGGGTGCTTTCTTCAAGCTGGTAGTTCCACATTGTGAAATGTGGCTTAGCATAAGGCTGCAACATAGCTACTTCAGGATTTTGGACGACTATGGCTGGCTCTTTTGTCCTAGAGTAGGGAACTTGGTATGGGTATGATCACTGGGGTGACCTAAAATGTTGCCATGAGATAGTCTGTGGTTTGGAGGGTGAGAAGGGGGCTATCTTCTTAGGGAGACGAGGTAGTGAAAGAGAATGGTACACCTGCACTGAAGCTGGGGAAGGCTGAGAAAGGGCAGTCGCTTGAGCTCCATAGAAAGGTAAGTTGTGCAAACAAAGACACTATTAGCAAATGTCCACTGGTTCAATTGAATGAGTGGTTCGTTGTGCAAGATAAACGTGAAGGTAATGGCATTGAACCCAAATATCCTTTGCAAACATGAAAATCTTTTCTTTGACTTCGCCTTGTTTAAATAGAAGCTCATGTTTCACCTCTTACCGTGTGAATTTTTACGTTTGTGTGTAGAGCTATATAAATATTGCACGTTCCGTGCTCTGAAAAACTGTACAAGCGCGATATAAATAAAATATCATTTCATTTCATTTGCAGTGAGAGCAGGGTAGTGCACATGGACCCAGTTTAGGCAACTTAAAAGCTGCTGGAATGACAGAACTAGAACTCTATGGTTGCTCATGGAAGTGTGTGTAGTGGGGAGGTATGGAATGGTTCTGTTGTAGATGAACCAAGGACTCGGGTCAGAATATACGGATTCCCATGACTCCTGTCTGAATTACAGGCAGCGCTGGTCAATGGGCCGGATCAATGCGGGGTCCGAGATCCGGCATCAGATGTCTCCCTGGATCTCAGAGCTGGCCTACCTCAGCCCTGACAAGGCTTTACCGTGCTCCGAGCTTCACTGAGGGAAGCCGGGGGGGGCTCGGTGATCTAATATGTTCTGTGCTCCTTTCCCCAGCCGTCATTTGCGCGTTTGCACGTTTACATGCTCTATTTGCTCAGCCTGTTTCTTTCTTCTGTCCTGAAAGGGACACCACGGGAATCAATGGGCCATCACTATGATTGTGGTGGGGGCCATCACTGTTAAAAGCAGGCTTTCTACATGCTGGACACATTATTGTTTTCCAACTGTGCATCTTACACTTTCATAGAAAAAGACAAGTCATTGCCAAACTCAAAAATGCTGCTTAAACTTGGATTCACTAGTTTTCTTTTAAATGTGTTTCTTTTTTTGTCGGACTACCATACAAATACCCTGTACATTTGGTGCCCCTTCCTTTGTGTTTTATCACAGGTTATATTTATAAAGATGTTATTTGCTTGTCAAGCTGTTAAATCACAAATAAATGCTGGGTTGTGCTGACAGCAGTTATTAGGAAATTCAACTGTGGGCTCATGGGTGCCAATTTTTGATTTTCACTACAGGGGCAGAAATACCCCCACCTCCGCCATGAACATAAGCAAGCGATCCGCCCAGCCCATCTCCTGGCCTAACACATTTTATAGTACTTGTTTTTTTATAAGGAATTGCAAAAAGTAATTCGATTAACAACTAGTGTTTAATATATAACATCTCATCAATGGTCTTTCAACCTGCTCAGCTACCCTGGTAACCTTCTACTGTAGACCTTGTCTATGGATCCCTTAATGCACTATGAATCACTGCATTACCAACAGTATTTTCTGAGCACCACTGCCATGGATTTGACTTAAAGTGGAATTGATGTGCAGTGTGGAGCTTGGAAAGAAGCAGCATGAAAGACACCCTTTTAAAACTATTATTTTGAAGATTTCCTTTGAGCAGACTTCACCTGCCAGCTCTGCCCACTCGGAACTCTGCCCCCTCCTCCAAATTCTTCCCACCCCTCCCCCGCCCCCTGGCCCTTGTGGGATCCCCTTTTAAATGTTTTCCATTTACACCACTGATCAGCTCCAGAAGGCCTTCTATCACCATGAGGGTCCCAATGCCTTTGGCAACATTCTAACCTCTGCCATCATCAAACTTGTAATACTCTCATTAATGGGGAATGAACTATAGACCAGGCCTGCAGCACCTTTAACCATCCATTAGACTTTGGGGGAAGGTGGAGCCTGAGTGATAACTACTCACTCCTTGGGTGATAAGGGGAGTGAAAGGACAGGAAAAATAAGCTGCCCTTGCATGTAAAACTGTGCCTGGCCTGAGATGGTAATTGTTGGGTATTTGATAATGCAATTTGTGCAAAGGTAGGCAGCTGCTTCTATATGATAACTATACTATACCCGGTATGTGATCTTGTAACTGGTATAAGATGCTAGCCCCTGAGAACAGGCCGCTGCACTTGACAACATATGACAGCACCTGAGCATGTGAGGCTGCCTTTTGCATGGCTGCATTAGAATTAAGGGGTCCACATGAGGTTGCATATATGTGTGAGGGCTGTGCCCTTGGCCTAAAATGCTGGATGTGTTTCTGGCATAGCATTACTGCAGTTATGGTATAGCAAGTCAGCACCCTAGTTAGTATATTGTTAGTAACGTGTCTGCTTTAGCACGTTTTTGTTCCTTTATTTAGTCCTAGTGAAGGTTTTCTTTACATCAGTGTTCTCACCTTCTGCCATGGCACCAGGGTCCAAGATCATGTGACATCTGCTTCCTGTGACATCATGATGTCACTCCTGCTAACCCAGGCATTTTGGTGGCTGACATCCCTGAGTAAAACTCATCAATGCATCACTGTCATCAGGGGTCGGAGGGGGAATCCCACAGCCTCCAGAACATGACACAGCAAGCTCTTTTTTCCAATTCACATCTTCCTAGCTTTTTAGTATTGTAGGGCGAACCACCGGCAACCGGACCAGAAATTGAGAATCCTCTAAGGAAAAAGGCTCAGCGCACCTCGTCCAAGGATAGCAAGTTTTTATTTCACAAATAAAGAAAACATGTCAGTAGGGGCATTCAAACCCGACTGCCATGGAGTGCACTGGTTAGATCAAAGCAGGACAATACATTTTATATGAAGTTGTCGTCACACATGATGCAAGCAATATACAGTACTAATTCCCCCAGCTCATTGGCCCTACCCTATGTACATACCACCCGCTCCATATGGGATGCCAAGTGATTTGGTTTCATTACTTTAGACCAGCCCCCTTGCAAATGGCCTCTGGTCTTGTTACTGTTGTATCCCATAGATGTGATTGGATCCCTAATGGATAATGCTTTTCTCGCTGTGAACAACTGAGATATGCACCTAGTATTTGTAAATGAGCTCAGAGGATACTCTCATAGCTCAAATTGGCCTTCTGAAATGCAAGGCACCCAGACACATAGGTGCCCCCACCATGCCTCCCCTAGATTTGCTATGCTCACCCTGCGCACCTCACAGTACAAATAACAAGAGATCCTGCTCTGTGCTCGCCTCTTGGCAGCAGCCCCCTCCCCGGACCTTCACCTGGGCTCTGCTGACACCACACTAATCAGTCACTCAGTGAGGGATTTATTTTTATTTTTTATTTGTATTTAATATATATGCACAGCCAGAATTGGCTTTGTATATACAAACACAGATAGACATACAATGCAACACATACACGTCAGAATCACATGCTGCTAGTAAATTATTAATATAAACTAGTTACATCTGTTCTTTAAAGCTCATCAGTCTTAATACAATTGCATCTTTCAAAAGGACAACAAATAGAAAAAACTATTCAATATATACCACTTGATCATTAATTTAATATATTCATGCCTTTCCAATACAATTTAATTATATAAAACATAAAATTAATGTCACTCCTATCCATACATTTATCCCACACCTCAACCAGATCAGACAAACTAAAATCATTATGCTATGACTTAACATAAGAATACCTTAAATGTGCAAGGCTTTCACAGTGCACTAACATGTGTTCAAGCGTTTCAATAGCGGTATTTCCACACAAACGACACTGTCTTCTTCTCCTAGGGATCCCCATATGAGCACCTCCAATCTCTGGGACCTCACTAATATTAAACTTTAAGAGCAGGTACTGCTGCACAATACCACTATTCGGACATGCAAGTATGTATGAGGGGTCTAATAGAGTGACCAGCATAATAAGGGCTGTTTCGGCAGCTCAGGGCCTCTAGCTCACTGGAGATCGTCCTTGAGGGTCAGGTGCAGCCCTCCTCAAGCTTGGCTAGTCACATTCCTTTCTAGTTGCATAGACAATGAAGAGTTGTATACATTCGGTGTGAAGGCCTTTTCGTTTGCCGCTTGAACTGGTAACGGGGATGGGAAAGTGTATTGTTGTCACAATACTAAGATGTGCTATTGCTGCTGCAGGAGCCTGTCCTTTGTCATAAGCCATCTGCCTTGATGGTGTTCAGTGTAGTTTGACCATAGTGTGTCCATGTTCACAGATATGGATCACTGACTATGCTCAGGAGCGTTACTGTTTTTCGCATCCCCTCCCAAAAACCACTTCAAATTTGCACCTAGTGATTGTCTGAAAGGGATACTCTGGTATTGTTGAGATGCACATTTTGTAGCCCTTTCAAAGACTGTTAATGACATACTTGAGCGTGTTTTGGTAAATTACTGAGGGGTTATGAAGAGCATGAACCAATCTGATGCATATAGACCTTTCAGTGGTTGAGGATGGTGCCATCATAAAATACCAGGAGAATCAACGTGTTGATATGAGGGAGCCAGTTAGAGAGGGGGTGGGCTATTGATTGGAGTTCCCGGGCTGAGAAATGAGTTCATCCCTCACATACTACAGCTTATCGTTTATCTCTGTATTTTCCTTTCTCTTTTCTTCCTCCTTTCTCTTCCCTCCACCTTTTTGTTTTATCTTCAGCCTCCTCTCTGAGCGTCTTTATTCTCATTGACGTTGATTGTGATCACTTTTTGTGATGTCATCAGAGGTCACGGATAATGTGATGTCACTTCCGCTACCCTTGGCATTTTGGTGAAATGTCATCCCTCGGCAAACAGTGTTGTTTTTGGGGTAGAATATGTTCTGGGATAGACAATGCCTTGCCTCATGCACAGTGATAGAGGCTCCGTGGGCTGGCAGCTGTGGGGTGCATTTAAGGCCCTGAAAATAAAATCCCCTTCACCTAAAAACTGCATTTAAACATTGCCACGGAAAACAGCTGTTAGTTCGCTTTTCTTTCATCTGACTAATAAGAAGTTAGGACCTGCATTGAAAAATGAACCCTACTTTTGTTGTTCATGCATCTGAAGAACAAGAAGTTCTGCATTACATCCAAAACGGCCTTGTCTTACTGTTAATTCATATGAGGGGCAAGGATTTCTACATTGCAATCCGACACAGCTTTTGTTTTCCCTTTCATGTGAATCGCAGTGCTCTAAAACACTGCGAATGAAAAAAAAGGGCTTAGCTTTTCCTTTTTTTTATTCTGTGTCAATGGACCAGCAGCAAATGCAAACCCACTCAAAAGGACAAATTAAAAGATTCCCATGACCTATAGAATAGCATTTCAACATGAGATGAAAAATATGGCTTGCGCAAGTGTGAAAGAAAATAAGCAAAATGACTTCAAAAGCCACTGTGAAAGGATAGCTTTGCTTGCACAAAAAAGTCAGTGAAATATGTTGTGGGTGGGGGGTTGGCTAAGCAATGTACATTATGTTTTCCCCCTCAAGACTTCAAACACCTTGGAAGAGGCTCAGAGGACCGGGTAAATCAGTTTTTTTGGCTCAGGCAGGAAACTTCTCATTTGAAAGCCTTGCCTCCCACTGGAAGTAGCACCTGTAAGTGAACCATTCCACAATGACATGTGATGTGGCCGAGGGCGTTATAATTCTCTGCTCTGCCAGACTGCAAGGCAGTACTAGCAGGGAGGACAAAGAAAGCAAGTCTGGCTAGAGCTTAACCAAGAAGTGTGAGTTCTTCCAGCACCCACTACCAAGGACAAAATGTAGGGAGTAATAAAAGTCTTTTGTTGCAAGCTGAGCCAGGGGGAGACAATTGGCTGTGGGGATGAAGCACTGCCCTCCCATATGTAACGGATCCTCCAAATTGACATTAAAGGATTGATTAATTTTAGGCATTTTTCCCAGAACTCAGAACAAGGAATAATTTTGTTTTATGATATTTTTCCATGTGATTTTCAGGCAGTTCTGAAGAGACTAAGCACATGTTCCTAGGACTTTGTGGACTGAAATGGCCAGTAAAGACTTGTTTCTGGTCGATTTATAAATGGGACAAATATGAAAATTGGTGGAAAGATGGAAATTGAGATTTTGAACATGCTTAATCATATGCAGAGTTATAACTTTTATACATACACTCACGCCAAGTTGGCGATCGCTTGCCTAATTCCCTATGACCCACTGCAACTGCATATCTATTTCTTATGGCTTGGCTATTATAAGTTTGAAGTTATGATACATAACTCAGTTTTGCTAAAAGGTGGACCTGAGAAACAAAGAACTGTAATAAATGCCAAACAGACAGATGGTGCTCCCTCACCTTGAATCAATGATTCCAGGGTGGGGTTAGAGGAATGGTAGATTGTCCTATCAGAGGATAGGGGTAGTTACAATACTCCCCCTAGATTGTAAAGTGAATGATGTCATTTGGGCTATCTAAGGGGGGACTGTACTACACACAAAAAAAACACACACACACACACACAAATCCAGGGAGACAGGAGAAAGAGGATGGAGGGGAAGCTAAATCTTACCATCTTGGAGAGTTCAGAGACCAGACCCCTTGCCTAGCTGTCCAGAGTATCCTGAGATCCAGCCTGGCTGTCCAGAATCCCCACCAGGAGAGTGCAGAGACCAGAACCCTTGCCTTGCTGTTCAGAAGGTCCTGAGATCCAGCTGACTTTCCCGAATCCCAAACCAAGGCTTACTTTGTAAGTAGCAAATAACCCCAGCCCTAAATTGCATAATCTTTTCCTTTTTGCAACATAACCCATTTGAAAATCCCATAGAAAATCGCATTGAAAGTCCCAAATTGCCAGTATAATTCATTCACCTTTCCATAGAAGAATCTGTATTAGCCTGTGTATGTTAGCGTGTTCCCTGTGATAAATCGCTCTGTTGTCTGTATAAATCCTTAGCCTTATTTTGAAGTAAATCAATTAATTCCCACTTGAAATTCATGGTACGAGTTGGTTAAAATTCGAAATTAACCCCCCTGTGCCTAGTGTCTTTCTTTAATAACTATAGTCATTAAAGTATAGCCTCAACAGAATGAGTCTCTGTGTATTTGAAAACCGAATGTGCCCATGTAGTGTGTGCATTACACCACAAACTCCTAACATGCATCTGTCCTGTTAAAAAATCCCATTGAGAGCAATCTCTTTTGTCTAGAATCCTATCTGTTATCTGCCCCTGTCATTATCCATGAAAACCGATTTCCGATTTTGAAAGCTAAACCCTTCCTTAGCTAACTGTCATTGCAAATGCTGTGTAAAACACATTTTCTTTTGCCATTTGTATTTTTCTTTTGCATTTGCTTTCTCCCAAAATCGATTTCCCTACCTTATTTCCACGTTGTTCTTTGTTCTGATTAGTAGTCTCTAAGCTTCCCTATCTCCTCAAGTGTAGCAACACGAATTTCCTTTCATTCTTTCCCACCGCAGTTGTGAGTAAACATGCAAGCCATAATCCAAATCCGATTCTGCTGTTTTGCTCCAAAAACAGGTTTTCACTTTCTTTCCTGGCTTCCCATCTTGGGGTGGTGGGCTGTATTACAAATCCGATTTTCTCTTTCTATCCTTACTCCTTGCCATAGCCTTCCATTGAAAGGGAATTAAGATAGCTGATGTTTGGGTGTGAGGGTGGCAGGGGGGATTGCTAAACCTTAGCGCTATCACTTGATTTAAAGCTGTTATTTTTCCTGTTTTGCCATTAAAGATCCGTGTGAACTGTGTTAGGATTTCTGAACAAATTGTTCTGTAGGAATCATAACATTTGTGTTGCCACAACATTGGTGGCAGTTTTAAAATTGTTTGATTTTTATTTTTCATTAAACCATAAATTAATAAGTATCTTATTGATACACACCTACCTGGTTCCTAGTCCATTGTGACACAGGGTGTTTGTGAAGGTTGGGTGCGAGACGGGTTGTGGGGCTACTCAAATAAAAGAACCTGTGGTTTATTAAAAATAAAAAGTGTTTTTATTGTGCGCCACATTCATTGTCAGGGGAAGCAGTCCCTGGCGGGAGTGTGCCGTGTAATAAAACCGTGGCACACCTGCTGGTGACTTATTGCCATGGATGATTCCAGAGGTTTTATGGTAGTTAGGGAGTAGTGGGAGCTGGAGGTCTATGAAAGGTCTTTTGTGATGTCATAACATTTAAGCTACAAGAAAGTGTGATTGTGTGAGTAGCTGGGCATAGTGATACCAAGGTATGATGAAGTGAGAAATAGAAATGCAGCAAGGAAATGTATGCTGCCTTCAATGGATTGAAGTCTGTCAAGGACCACAATCGCGGGTACATTGCAGGGGTTCCCTTCTATGGTAAGTGGCTTTCATGAAAAATTGGGAAATATGAGCCAGAGGATTGGTATAGGTAAGGTGGCACTGAAAAGGCACTGAGACTGCTCATGGGATAGATTTCCTAAGAAGATTAGAAGGTGGGCTAGGGAGTGTTGCTGATCAGGCTGGCAGCATGAGCTACCTATGGTGGTTTTCTGTGGGTTTTAGGATTTCTGAGTTTTTGGGAAGGGGCTAAAGGTGTACAGTGGAAGGAGGTGGCTGAGGGGTTGACATACACTTGTGGAAATTCATGGGTGATCATCGAGGAAAGGGGCATTCAGAAGAACTGTGGGTAGGCCCAGTAGAGGTTTTTCACAAGTTGGCATCGGTCAGAGGGTGTGCATCAGGTGAAGAGTGAGATCATGAAAATGATGCAGGCGCTACTGCAGTTTAGGCCCCGGTCATGTTGAGGTTTGAAGGCTTTTGGATAGATAGTAGTGTTATTTGGGATGCACTCAATTACGATTGGTCAGCATCAAAGGGAGAGAGGATTGTACTGAGGGGGAATGAGCTCAAAAGAGTGGGGGTATTGGGTTGGTTGAAATACAAAGGTAACATCAGGAAAATAAAATGATAGCATTGATAGTGTCTGACAGTATGTTTTGAGGCCAGCCCTCTCCTCTGAAACACTGCTGCATTAGTAAAGCCCAAAGGCAGAGTGCAGAGTACAGTGCCTAATTTGATCTGCTGCTGCCCAGGCCTGGGCAACTGAACACATTTTGAAGCACTTTAACCCAGGGGTCAAGTCCTAAAAATTAAAGTGTGGGGACTCATCAGCAAATGCAGCGGGATGTGACGTCGCCAGAAATTAGCCTACCACAGTGAAATATGCACATTTAATTAAATTGGCTTTAGATAACCACCCAAATTGCACAGGGCGAATGGCATTTGCCTTTCTTAAACTCAGCACACACACAAAACCAAGAGAGGATATTTTCTTCTAATAGTGTTTTTGAAAACGTTAAAAGGTGAGCATGTTTTAAACTCCAAGAACCAATACAAATGTGTTCCCTGGGACTTGCAGTACCGAAATGGGATATTTCACCTTTAGTTGTTTGGTATCCTTCATCAAGTTAAATAGTGCAGTGGTGAAGCCTGCTGGCTACAAACCTGCCTACTGTGGTTCGATCCCCACGGCTGGGGTGCATAAATTAAAAGAGAACATACAATGTTTCTCATTTTAGCTGGGGGGGGACTGAGTCCACCCTCCGAAAAAAGTGGGTGTACTCCCCTCCACCCCCCTGTACCCTTGACTTGAGCCCTGCCTTCACTTATTATTAATGACTTGGCAGTTGCGCAGGGAGTAGGGGCTACTGCTAACTTCCAAGTCACGCCTCCTCCCTCACAGACAGCATTTCTAAAAAGAATTCCAAACTTCCAAATCAGAGAAATGCCAGAATTCACTCAGCAGAACATGAAGAGTATTCTGGGCCGGAGAGGCATTTCACAAAGTGTGTGTATTTACTTGTTGTTTGTTTCTGCTGTTTTGGATATTAATATGACCTCTTACCGTTCATTAGTGTGGCTGGTGTTTCTGTGGACTGTCCAAAGTCAGCGAAGTCTGTGGATGAAGAACACCCCAGAGGAAGAGTTTGCCGAGTGTTATACTCATGGCATTGTAAAAAGAACAACGGGAGGGGTGGTGGTAAACAAGGCAACACTAGAGGGCGTTTATTACATTGAGGGAATTATTCGTTTAGCAATGTCAGGTTTAGTCTGTAAGGCATATGCTCGCGGTTAGCATTTTCTTAGCTTAGACCTGTCACATTAAAACAGCCTTTCCCGTATATTTAAAGGTGTGTGTGATGGATTGAGCCGTAGCCACAGTGGGTGCTTCGTGAACACTGAGCTGTCAGTTTGGATTCCTATGGTGGCTCAAACTGTTCCATATATATTACACGTTTGACAGGTGCCGTGCTAGGTGCTCGGACGCCATCAGCACCTGGTGGAGAGGGACGAGGGGGCGCAAGTCTGATATCCATGCACGGATGCGGCCCGATGTGTTCCGCCTGCCTCCTCCGCATTCCATATTATATTTGTCTAGAGCCTCAGCTCAGTGTTCTGAATCCCTCTGCGGCCAAGTCCATGCTGCGTACAGTAAACACATGGGAGTGATGTCGCAGACCTCGGGTGTAAGACAGCCTCGCACGAGATGCACCGTGGCTGCTTTACAATGGGTCCCAGGTTCCTGACAGTCGCTGTGTTTTCTGTCTGACACGCTCCAAGGGCACCCCAACCTGTCTGCCATACCTTTCTATGCAAACTCCAGTTTCCAGTCAGGTGATCTTAGTAGTCTGTTAGCATCAGGGCGCGGTACCCGTACAAAAGCCGGCACGCACACACTAACTACAATGGTGTTCGGTGGCACGTCTTCAACACAACAGACAGAGGAAGATTAAAAGCCCTGCCCACACGGTGTACTCATTATAGAAACTTTGCACTGGTGCAGTTTTGTATGGTATTAACACTAGAGCACAACTGTCCTCGTGCAAATACATATTCGTTCAAACCATTGTTACGGCAAGGGACTGCTTGCCCTCGTGGTTATACCGTGCCTTAGTCGCTATTGGGCAAACGTTGCCCAATGCAAACATTCATTAGAAAGGGATTTTTTTCACTTAGAGTGTTTTTGCTACAGTGCTAATGTCACACAAAAACTGCCCTTGCACTGCGGTGAAGTGTATGCAGTGAGGCCCCAGGTATGCATGCCAACATTACTCAGTCATTCCATTCCGCAGATACTAATTCAGTCCCGGTTTTAAATTTGCATTCTGGGATCTGTAGGCTTACGTTTATAATGGGGAAATCAAGGACTACAAGTCCCGGGAAGCCAACATTAAGAGCAGGGTGGACTAGTACCTCACAAAGGCACTCGATAAAGCTGGCATCTATGCCCAGACATTTGAATATGTCTGGGCATAGATGCCAGCTTTTCAATGCGTTGAGCCTCCTTTCCTTGAACTCCTTACTTTTTTTTCATATAAACAAAGAACATCTGTTTTTATATAATTAGTCTGCTGTGCAGTTTTGGTAAAGGTGTTCCAACAAATCTGCATAGCAGATTAACCATTCTTTCGTTGCAAGTGCAGTCTATATTGTAGTGTGACAAATATTATGGTCTTTATTTCTGTTGTTCTAAAAGTGCTTTAAGCGGGGTGAGAAATTGAGAGGGGCACTAATAATGGGAGTATCTGAAGAATTGGTCGGCACGGCCAAAAGGAGGGGGCAGGCAGATTAGGCAATGGCTGGCTACCCTAAAACGAGACATAACTCAAACATGTCTGGCTCCCAGGGGTGCAGTACTGAATCATTTATAATTTGGCTACCAGACCTCTTAGATTCACTATGAAAGAGACACCTTACCTCCAGCCTTGACAAAGACCTTCAGATGGTCGAAACGTGTCGGCATCCATGGTGATAAATTAAAATCCATAATGTATACCCTTTATGACGAACAGTGAACAACGCAAGCTCTTATAAGAGTGTGTACAAGCGCCATTTGTGTAGGAACCTAACTAATAGGCAGTCCAATCCCTGCGAAGTGTGGAGCCTTGTGCTCAAAAGTATGTTCACAGCAGCAGCACTCGATCGTGCGGTTAAGTAGAAAACGGTTCTCTTCAATTGGCTGTAGTGGCTCAGAAAGGTGGGTGAGGTGATGAAGAATAAAGTTCCACTATTCTAGGAGGGTCTCCACAAGAGGGCAGAGCGATTTCCAGGAATCGGAAATAGGATGGTAGTGCAGGCTACCCTAACTAACAAAGAAGAGTGCCCCTTGGGGACACTTGTGCGTAAAAGTCTATGGATGCGCCAGGGGCTACCGGTAAGTGTTGCAAGTACTCACCGACCCTCGACGCAGTCCAGATCAAACTTCGCCAGTCAGGTCCAGTTCTCATGCAGGTTCGAGTCCTGCAGCAGTGTTGAGGTCACAGGAAAAGAATGTGGCAGATATCGGCACATTCTGTGCTGGCTCGATGAAAAGCTTGCAAAGGTCAAAACTAATGAAACAGAGAAAATATTCAGGAGTAATGGGAAAACATTACAGATCACAGACACATGAGTGCATCCCTGGCAGGCTTTGGAATCAACAGCTTGCACCAATGTAGGTTAAAATAAAATGACAGGCTTCTTCTGCCTCAAGCATGAGAGCCTTGTCTATGGATAAGTTGATTCAAAATAGAAATTGAAATGGGAAGATGAGTTGGGGACAGGCTATGTCAGACTAGGACAGAACAACTGTCTGTGGGGAAGAGGAAGGTAATGCATGTAGACCTGAAGGATGTTTGCAGTCCCATGATCAGAGAAGGAACTCACCACCTTATGTGAACAGGCTAAGGTTGCTGCCAGGAAGAAGGCGGTGCAGAGCCATTGCCCTTGCTATAAATAGACGATGGGAGATGAGGTGAATGTGAGTTTGGGATTTCACACGTTTCTTTTGTTAAAGAAAGACAGGAGCCAGGCCATAATATATACCTTCACCCCAGATGGGTAAGGATAATTTAAGGTGTAAAACCATGAGTCTAATTTTTGGCACTGGGGAATGGATACATGGATTAGAAAAGATGACAGGAGGAAATACACTGTTTATAGATTTATTAAGGGTCTCCAGATTGCCATCCTTGGAGAAAGAGCTGATGACGTTTGGTCTAGAGCAGGGTATGCTGGTGTTACTATGGTTAACACTGCTCATGCCGGAGCACCATTCAATAACTGTAGAGCGGAAGGCTCTTAGGGTACTGTATCTAGACACGTCCGATATCGGAGCTATATTGACAAAAAAGATGTAGGAAGGGGAAGACCTGCTTGTTTACATTCAGAATTTCCAAGAGCATTGGGCCTTGGAGACACGTGAGGCTTGGGAGAAATCTATACCTGTGTTTTATCATGTACTATGCAAAGGGCTGCCAGACCCGGTACAGACGCAGCTGAAGAAGTTAGTGGGTATGGAGGCAAAACCGTGATCAGAAATACAGCTGACCATTGCTCATTATTGCAGACTCTTGCGAGAAAAGAATTGCAAAAAAGACAATACTAGGAAAAGCGAAGAGGCAAAGTCAGTGCAGAAAAAAAAATTGTCCTAGTATGCCATTGAAGGGGCAATATTGACAAGTGTAGACGGATTGGGTTCACAGTGAGCAGCAAACATTCCACATGTGAAGAACCAAAGGCAGTTTGATCAAAGCAATAATGGATTCATACTACAAGGTAGGGGAAGCTTCCAAGATAGAGGCATCCACAATAATTGGAGACATTTTTCAGAGTAACCTACGTGGGTTTCACAGCACTCCCCCTAGTGTATAGCTCACAAGACAAGGAAGGGTTTCGCCAGGATCAGACATTGTATTAGATATACATGCTGGAAGTGCAGCAGGTACAGCAGCTTAGTAAAGGTGCAAAACAGATTTACCGTAGAGGGCAAGTAACTGAGCCCACATGCAGGATCCGCAATGTGCAAACACAGAATAAACAGTGACACGCAGGAGTGAAAGTGTTGGTTTTAAAAGGCAGAAATGATTTTACAAAGACAAGGGTAAGCATACATTCATAGTGGGACTGCCTCACAGGGTGACTTGATGCGTTCAGAATTGTTAGTGCACTAGGTTTTAAGGAGTAGCGAGAATTAATATGGCAAAGGGAGAAACATTTTTTTTCTTTGGGACAGTAGACTTTGGGACAGTATGTCCATGCAGCAATGACAGAAAGGTGGTGAATGAATATTAGAAGATTGAGTATGCTTATTGAAGACTATAAATATAGGGCTTGTTGCCTAGTGAGGAACTAGCAGTCTCTAGATGCGAGTGTGTTATGATGCATTTTTGGTATATCTGCAACAGGCACTTGTCAGTGTTTGAGGAAAGGATTGGATGATAAAAACCTAAAACATGATGATGATGGTTACGTGATTAATGGAGAGTGTGTTTTGTTTTGGGAATGCACCATTTGAATACGGGTGCGTCCATAGTGGCATATGTAGGGCAAAAGGCCTGATGAGACGTTTCTGGTAGGAACCAAAGGTTTTTATTGTTGTACCAAAAGCACAGTAGTATAGATAGATGTATGGCCTAGTGAAAAAGTGTTGAGAGTATTTTGTGAATTTAGTGGCAGACCACGGTTATTTATGAACAAGAGGGGAAGGGGAACAGATGACCTTCATAGAATTAGAAACAACCATAGAGTAAGGAAACGTGGCAATTGATCAAGGAGTGAATAATAAAAATGGATCATGGAGGACTGTAATGGTTCTCATAAAAAAGTCTAGGTTAAATAACGTCATGGATGGCGATATATCTAGATAGGGCTTAATGGAGTATGAAGTGGTGTTTTCTTTAGGAATATCACACAGTAAAAGGAAAGGAAACATTGTAGTATATATGGCAATAATGTAGCAGCATCCAGTATAAACTAAAGAAAATTGGAGAGCGTGTCCACAATGGTAGGTGGACTTTGGGCCATTTGGCATAAGTCCAGAAAAATGAATTAAGAGAAGATGAAAATAAATACTTTACCTTAAACAGTATAAGAATAAAGAGCTCAGTTTAAGAAATTCAAAATTGAAAAAAACAAATACCATCACTGAGGGTTAAAGGCCAACATTGAAAAAGTTGCTTACAGTAATAAAAAATAATGATGGTGTACTGGAGAACAAAAAGGGGTATGATTGACCAAAATTGGATTAACCAGAGAAGGACAATTGTGTACAGAGGCAATTCAAGAAGAACGTACAAAGGTAAGTACATTACCATTTTTTGAGTGCCTGTAACAATGTTGCTTTATGTTACAGATGTAAATCATGGGCCTTGCGTGAACATAGGAGGAATGTCTGCATGGCCTTAATAGGGGAAGAGACAATATATTATGACACAGGTAAGTGTTTATGAATAGGGAGAAGAGAAAAAAAAAGAGGTGGGTACTGGTTCACACCACAGGGTGCGGACACACTGTTAATCATTATTAGAAATAAGAGGACCCAGGTAGGAAACAGAAAAAGAGGCAGATAGTGTCTTGAATTATGTAGCCATTTTTTTCCCAAGATAGGTGAAATCAGGTGTAAATAAGAGTAGCATATAGATGAAAGCATGGCCATTTCAGACAACGCAGAACATAGAAGACGTCAAATGAAAGGTGGGTAACCTTTTATACATTTTAATAGTTGGCAGGATGCCAACAAGGGTAGAGTTTAAACACATATAGAAAAATGTTTAGAAAAGTCAAACAATGAGTGTCTTATGTTACAATATGAAGGCGCGTAGTAAGAATTGGTGCCATAGTCTAGAAAAGACAGGGGTAGACTAGATTAGTATAGTGGGGTAAGGAGGAGAAAATGTGCAGTGAAAAGTTTTATTTGTCTCAACAGGATGAAAAAAAGCACAGATGAAAATGACCATGGTGAGCAGGAAGCATTTACAGCATAACAGGAAGCACATGCAACAAAGCAGAAAATTAAGTATTAAGCACTAGCATCATACAGGGTTCATGAGAAGTAATTGTTTTGTGCAAGGGAAAGCCTGTGAGTTAAATGGGCTGCAAAAAGATAGAAGTGAATCCAGACAACATTTTTTGTTAGCCACAAGGCGACAGAATCTATGTTAGGAAGTAACTTGACCTCCTTGCCAGTAGCCGAATGACTTTTGTCTCTATTTCAATTTTCAACAGAGAACATGGATCCCTGTGAGTAGTGTCCTCTTCTGCTACGGATGCGCCTAGAAGACGGAGAAGACGACGACATGCCTTTTTTAAGACGTTGTTTTTTGATTATCAATGTATTATTTTAAGTGTCTCTACATTTGAAAATGTCAATGCAGAGAAAAGGTAAGTATTTTCGTTGAAGCGATATACAATTTTTGTAAATGGAAAAAAAAGAAAGCCCAGAAGACATAAGGACAGGCAAAATGAGACAAGCAAATGTATTTATTACCTGAAAATATAGACACAACTGAATATGTTTATTGTAAACAAATCAGGTTCCAGCAGGCTTAGCACATACAGTAAAATAAATGACAATAATACAAAAAAGGGAGAGAACTAGTAGCTTTGATATGCAAAAAATCTAAATGTGTAATTGTAGTTTTGTCTAAGAGGCAGGGATGTTCAAAAATTGTTGTTTAAATCAAGTTTGGATTAGAAGGCAGGCGAACTTTTGACGGAACACTTAAAAAGGGTGTTAAGGGGTTGGGTCAAAGGAAACTCATTCAGTTTTATATTGCAGGTGGACAAAGAGGGACCTATATGACTCAAAGAATTGGCATCTAACCACATGACCAGAGAGAAGTCAGAGGAATCAAATGCCCAATAATAAATCACATTTGTCCCAAAAAATTTCTGCGAAAGACTCCCCCATCCTTGTGTTTCCTAGCTAAATGCCCCCTCTTCTGACATTTAAATGGAACTGTGAATACGAGTGCTCTATGGAAAAAGGAGACACTAAAATGTGAAAGTACCAGCCTTTGTATTAAAGGGCCCAAGGACTTGCTGCAAGGAGCTCAAAAAATACGACAAATTCAACAGGACAGACGGTCCATAGATGCTAAATCGAGATGTGTCGGGTGGAAAGCGTGCGATTGGAAGGTATATTGATGAGAAGAAAAATACACTTTGAACACTGAAAATATGCATGGGAAAGACAATGGCAGCAAGGAAAAGATGTCGTGGGGTGGGAGTGAGGGAAAAAAAAATTGAATATATATCACATGTGAACACTGTATGACAAATAGGCTAATGGGTTACCTCAAAGCTTGACCGTCTCTTAAATGTCATAGTGGCTGTAAAATTATCTGAGGCATATAGTTAGTTTAAAGTAAATTGGGGAATGGAAGTGGGGTTTAGATACAAGTAAATAAAAGTAGTTTTAGGTACACATACATGTTTAGACTAGGAGAGTATAATGCATTAGTACTGACATTGTGGACATGTGTTAGGCTACCTCTCAGGTTGAAGTAAATTCTCTCATCGAAAAGGGTGATTAGGTCAGAGATGTGTAGGTAGATTGAAAATTGAGGAGGGTGGACATGGGTGTAGTGATATGTATTGAGAAAATGACTAAATACAATTCAGAGGGGGGAGTTTACAGAAGTTGGTTATAGCCCCCCTCAAACGGAATGTAGTGGAGATAGACCCCCTCCACCTCAAACTGAATGATTCATAACTTATTGGGTTGATTGATGACTCTAAATGTTGTAGAAATTAGAATTATAGTGCTTTACAGAGAAGCGCTTTAAAGGAAGATCTATTTTATGAGGTCAGAATGTCCTGTGTGATAGAAAGTATGTTAAGTAGTACTTGCTTATCATAAGTTACCAAAAAACTAGATTCGAATCGAAGCAGGTACCAAGTTTTAAGTAAAGATTGGGTTGGTCAGGCATTTCATAAGTGATCTGCCATTTTGGGTTTGGGACAAAGTAGATTTCTGTAAAAAACTTTGCTGAAATGATGGAAGAATTACCTGATGGCAGTTCAGTGAGAGTTCAGTAGTCAACGACATGGTTTCTGGGCTGCCTATCTCTATTCTTGACAGTGACGTGCCAGGGAGCGAGGTATCATTCAAGGGAAGATAGTGAGTGTTGCATGCAGCCGTTTTAATTAACAGAGAGAGCATAGCTGATGCCCATATTTGGGCTTCAGGAACAGGAAACCATGATGCTGTTGCTAGGATTGACGTCAGTAGTGTTCCCATTTTAAAGGTCAGATACATTTCACACAATCTTAATCAGTTACATGCGTAAGTGTGACATGTGAGCTTTGTGAAGTGACAGTTCAGTCAACCTACCCTAGAAGTGGAAGAGGCTTGTCTTGCAGTGCCTGAACCTAGGAGAATGCTCTGCATCACAAATAGGGAGCTGAGCCTACCTAGATTGTATATAAGACAGGAAATGTTCGGAAATTGTAGCAGAGTCCCAGAGATGTCATGGAAGCTGTATGATGTGCCCTGCCTGGAAGAAAATAAAACGTGATGTCTTTTGGAAACCAGTCTGAGTGTCCTGCTTTGCTCCAGAGTACCTTCCTTGCCCAGAGATGTCAATGCCTGGTGTGGGGATGATGGGACCCTCATTTACAACCGTGTAGTGCGACACTCCCCGTATTGCTGGCCTCAAGCAGATTTAGCTTGCAACTCTCGCTCCCTGGTTTGGCACTTTTTGTGTTATGAAATGTGTGTGTGTTCGAGATATGGCCATGCTTGAGTAACTATGCAAGGTGTGTGTGTGGGTGTGTGTGTGTGTGTGTGTGGTAACATTTCCCCTGCTCTCTAGTCCATCCATCAGTCTACTCACTCTCCTTCTGTTATCACTTGCCTACTGCACTCTTTTCCTTCCTCTGTTTTTCTCTTCTCCCACGAGTCCAACCTATCACTGTGTCTCCCCCGCCAGTGCCCTGTCCATAAATACTTTCAGCACATTTGTATTTTATTGGCCCGCACAAGCCAGCACAATATTGCCAAAGTGAATGCATCAGGTCCCTGGAACAAAGCATCGTTTGCAGTCTCCGTGCTTTCCAACCTCCTGGGTCGTGTGTGTCACTTGAGCTTTCATTGAAGGAGATACTTTTGTCCTGGCTCCAAAATCGTGTTCACGTCTTGAAGCAAAATTTAATACACCACTTTGCGGAGCAGCCTCGTGCATTTAGGCCACTACTTGGGTACAGTGACCAATGCTTATTTGCATATGGCATTTCCTGTAAGTACCCTACCTTTGGTAGTTGTAGTAGGGTTATTGGAATAAATATCATGAGGTACGTTGTGCATTAAGTAATGCATTGATATGAATACCATTCTATTATGAGGTTCCTTCCAGTATACTAAGCTACTCATGTAGACACATAGGCAGTGAGTGCAAAATACATGATGGATGTGCAATATTATTAATCTTACCATGTTGAATAGTAAAATGATAAATGCTTTTTATTACAGTTTTGTCTACTGTGCAACATTTAATAACTAGCTAATAAAACCCACTTACTACATAATTGCATTATTCGAAACAAAACACAAATAACAACACATACAAATATGAGCATATACAGGGAAAATGAATTAAACAACAGTATTACCAGCCAATCCTCATAGCCCAACTGATTAACTTTATACACAGAAATGATCGCTCTGCTTCAAAGCTACTACTTCGCTATGTATAACTATCTTATAATGTGACTGGACCCTAAGGAGAGTAGTGTGCATACAATGTATACACATATGAGCATATCCAGGAAAGTGAAGTAATTAAAAAAAGCAAAAAGGCAAGAAAAAAGGCAGAACTATAAGAAAGTGTTGATAACCTTACTGATTATCTTTATACACACAAAGCATTGCTGTTTTCGAAATATATGTTTTCCCCTATGTATATGTTTCATATGCAGTGAGTCAACCCCATGTGAATTACTGTAAGAACATATTTGAAGTATAACTCTACAAATATAGTACTTGAATGTGAATTATGAGTATATGAATTTTTAGTTCCTGACTGTTACTGGACTAGATATGTCAGTAAAGGAGAAAAGAGGGAGCCAGACATGTGATGTCATCAGTGATGTCATCAATGACATTTGTGATGTCATCTTTGATGTCCTGGGTGTTAGACTTTAGCAGTGCACAGTGGTGGCGCGAGTTATGGTTGCTTAGCTTACCATAACTGGCGAATTTCAAGGGTTTCTCGGTTTTACGTGGAACCATAATGTCCCTTTAACAAAGTTTGTTTTACTGAATTTCATAGGTTTTAAGTAGCGCAAGTTAACCATAACGTCCCTTTAACAAATTGTTTTCACTAAATTTCATAGGTTTTTAGTAGCGCAACTTAACCATAACGTCCCTTTAACAAAGTTTTTTTTCACTGAATATAGATATAGATAATGTAAATGTTATAAATGTTTACTAAGACTCCCTTAGCTTACATACATATAACATAGAAAATAAAGAACCCCCCTGCCCCACTAGTGATTTTGATGTCCGCGGACTGTGCGCATGTCGGCGGATGGACGCGGTCACCATCAATACTATCCAAAAACTCAGGGGTATCTTACATTTTTGTATCATACAATAAAAACACCAAACATGTTCAAAAAGCACCACATAAATCCATTATATTTAATAATAAATAAGAAGTGGAAACTGTACATGTAAGACACCAACCATCCACTGAAATAGTGTTTCCAATATAATGGAATATACCAAAACGAAATAAATATGCCTCCAACAGAATTACCTCACAGAAACTGTGCATCAAAAAGCAAAAGCATACCTACACAGCAGTAACACCACACATTTGTAAGAAACTAATAAGTACACAATATTTATTTCATATATTTATACATTTTCTGTATTACGTACACTAAAAATAATATTTTTCTTTTTAAACAGAAATGTCCAGTACTTTGGAATGGCTAAAAGAAAATGTCCCACGAGATGAAATGAGTGAAGATAGTGATACTAATGGTAGACACAACATTTCTCTATGTAAGCCAATTAATAACCATTACTTTATGTGTGTTTTTAACAGACCATACAAATAATAAGTATAATATACCATGAGAGACATTAGAAGATCCTCTGAAACAAATGGAACTAAAAATGGATATGTTAATGAAAAATTTCAATCTTCTAAAACAGTTTATTGAGGACCACATTAAAGAAAAGATTAAATATCACTGTCCCACATGTACCTGTTCCCACTCTCCATGTCCCAGCCAACTATCCCCAAACCCTCCCCAGCAGGAAAGACGTTACGATGAGACTTCCATCCCTTCCTCCACTCCCATACATCATGTCCAAACCCCTAATTCCCCTGTATTTGTTTCAGTTTCTACTTCCCTCTCTCTTTTGTAATTTTGATACTGTTAAACAATAATACAATTTTAAGTGTGTTCTTAGTATATGCCTATGTCTTATTTTTTTTTTAAAGGCAGTTAGGGTGTCCGAGGACAGCGCGGGTGTCCGTTATGTCCGCAATTAACCAAAATGGGGGTGTCCTAACTACACTATACCTATCCGTACTGTCCGTAATTAAAATGGAGGTGTCCTTAGAACACACAAGATGTCCGCCTGTCCGCAATCACCCAAAATGGGGGTGTCCTAAGAACACCCCCTCTGTTTGTAATGTCCGCAACCAGAATGAATATATCCGTAGAACACATTTCCCGTCTGCCTGTCCGCAAAGTTTTGACGCACATTTATTTTATTCAGGTACTTCAACATTGTTCGTAGAACACCCGCGCACATGCGCATTACACACTTGGGTCCTACGAACATCGCACCTCTCCGCAGCTGTCTGCCGCACGTGTGTCGCACTTTTAATTAGTTTGGGGACCCAAACACTGTCCGTAGAACACCCGTGCCCATGCGCAAAACCGTCCCTGTGCATTTGGTGTCCTGCAGACAGCCGCCCTATTCGCGAAAGTGTCCACAATGTCATTATGTGACCGCATCCACGCTGAGCGTGTGTCCTTATTTGGGGACACTGTCCGAGCCCCCGATCATTTAAAACATGCTTTTGTGAGCAATCCAAGGTATTGTACAGTAAAAGTTCACCATTGCACATGTCCCAGACAATGTCCCTGCCGATCTACATACTTTTTGGAACTTTTTGAGCCCTTTCTTGGTGTTCGATCTGCTCACGACCAGTGTGGGTGTCTGCGAGCTCATCCTCATTCTGCTTTTGGATTTCCAAGATTTACAACAGGACAATTGTGCAGGTTGCTGTTCTTGGTTCCTGGTTCCTGGTTATTAACCTTCCAGAGAGCATCCCAAATTGCTTCTGCTGCTACTGCCTCGGCATCAGCACCCCCACCCCCTCCACCACCATCACGTCCCCAAGGACCTGCAGAGGGGAACAGGCGTGAGGATGCAGAGGAGAGGGATGAAGAGGATGAAGAGGATGAGGTAGTGGAAGTCCCTACTACTAGCACTCATTGTGAGTCTTGGGTGTGGCGCTTATTTACCACCGTTGATGGAAAGGCAAAAGCTGATGTGAGCAAGGTGATCTGCACTCAGTGCCACATGGTGCTGAGTTGTGGCAAGCCTGGTTTGTACTACATCAATGAAGCGACACCTAAAGTCGTTCCATGATGGGACTATTCGTAAGTTTGCTATAAACGTAGTAGGTTGAGTTCCTCTGCAGCATCCTCCGTTTCCGCTCCTGTCACCACAAAAGACACTCCTGTGGGACAGCGCATCCCTCCAGCTGCCTCGCAGGCCATCCATGATGCTGTTGACCCTTACCTTTCGAAGGTCACAAAATTGTGCATGTACTGCAACGCAGTACTCTGCAGGGGGGAGAACCTTCGGAGTGCTTTTGAGACTGTGGCCAAGGAATATGAGAAGGTCTGCGACCTACCTCAATAAGGTCCACCCTACATATTCCTCTCTCCACCTGCCATTTCTTATTCCTGTGGTTGGTGTCCCTTCCTTACCCTACTTTCTCCTCCTTTCCTTGTGTGTCGTGTTTAAAAAACCCAAAACATATTAAAAAATAAATTAAAAAAAGGCTCTTTCAGAGCCGCCTTTCACAGATTAAAAATTAAAGTGACAAATAAATAGTGCAGGGCCCTGTGCATTTTTCTAGAACTCCATGGACAGTCTGCAGATATTTATTTTTTGGGGGTGCTGCCCTATCAGAACCATTGCACTTTTCTATAGGAGGAAGTGTTGGCTCTGAAAAGAGCCTTTTTGTGGTGTTTATTTGTTTTTCGAAAACTTCAAATGGTCATCACCTACTGCAAAATGGATTGCTGTAATTCTGATTGAAAAAATATGATTGCCGGCATAAGTAAGATGTACTCAATCTCTGCGAAAAATGTGTGTGCTACAAAACATCATGTTTTCATTCTGAAAAGAGGACATACCAACATCTCTCAAAAGGCACAAACAGCCTTGTTAACATTGCGCCTTGCTGTCTCCATTTGTGGACCAAATGAAAAAGAACGCAACCACATTTGTCTCTGCACAATACAGGAAAAAATTACTCTGGAGTTTGGATACATGTCCATGACTTTCCTAAGTCCTTCTTTGATTGCAAATTGCAAAGAGATCCCAGACACATGTCCTAAACTGTTCACTCCAAAATGAATAATAATAATGTCTGGATGATGCTGTGTCACCAAAGAAGCACAGAGAGGTACCAAATCCAGCCACTTCATTCCACGCACTCCATGCCAGTGCACTTCCACATGAGAGAATCCAAGATGTGCAGCCACTCCACAGCGATCTGCATGCACCTCCAACCAATTTATCCACGAATCTCCCAAAATCCAAACAATCTGCTTTCTGAAACACACAACCATAGCTATCTGCTCTCCTCTCAAGAAAAAGACTTTCTGACAAACTCTCTCCTTACACATCACACCCAGTAAACCTTATTGACCAATCCCTTGCTCTGCCCAGTCTCATTTGCATGCCTATCAACCCCAAAATCCCTGTATGTAATACGCATTGTACGCGGACAACCGCAGTGTCCACAGACAAATCAAAAAATCTGAACGTGGGGAATGAAAATTTAAACAGTGTGCCCCATTTCCCCTTTGAGGTTGGCTCTGGAAAGAGCATTTTTTGGGGGTTTTTTTGCAGATGCTTTAGAAACACCTTTCACTTTGTATTTTTTGTTTTTCTTATTTTCCTCCAAAAATCTTCACATTAGCTTCTCCAAAGCAACCCTTTGTTCCAAAACAGCATGGCATTTCCCATAAAAGATAAAGAAATGCCATCTTCTTTAAAATAAACAACATTACAAGAATCAATGTTCTCATTATTACAAAAGAACATACCAGCTCTAAGCAAGAAAGCAAACATGCCTCGGTTGATTGCACACCTAGCAATATTTTGCAAAGCACAAAAAACAAAACTATTGTTCCATATTGCCCTAGGTACTAAACCAGAAAAAATAACCTTGACATTTGGAAGTATATTCATTACTGCCTGAACCAAGTTTTGCAAATCTGCCAACAAAGTAGGGGCACTGACATAGCCCAAATGCAAAGCACCACAGTGCAAAACAACTACATGTGGACTGTTCACCCTGCTCATATCTCCACAAACTTGTACAATTCCCTGCACATTGAAACCAGGCACAGTGCTCCACACCACCTCCACTCCTTTAACATCAAAATTGTTTGCCACATTCCTGTATTTAGCACACTGCTCCAAACCATGCACAAACATATCTCCAACCACCAAAACCCTGACTTTCTCCACCTCTGCCACCTTCACTACACACAGCCTATTTCAACACAGACCACAACCTCAACATCTGATTGGCTGATCCCTACAGTCCCTTTTCCATGCTAGATTTGCTGAGAAACCCCAGATGTGGCATGACCTGTCCGCGGACAGCCACGGTGACCATGGAGCGCGTAACACTGGGGCAGCCCTTCTACCCTTTCCACTTCCCTCTCTGCACCATTTCCTCATTGGCTACTGTTAAGCAGTCAGTCACACAATCATCCACCAATCACATCCAAGAACTCTACATATGACTCTATCATCACAGATCAGCACTTTAGATGTACTATTGATCACTCGCAGTACAATTTGGCTGTGACTGCAATGGACCTACAGCAACAACTACTATAAAACTCCCCAAGATTTCTACTTGCAGATTCATGCACATCCACATGCATGAACACAGACTACAGGTATGAATATTTTCTAAACAGTACATGTACAGCTCTTCTAGGAATACAATACATCCCGGGAGCATAGCTCAGCTGCAACGTGTGCACCTTGGAAGCAAGACGACACGAAGCAACATGGGTTCGATCCCCGGGTCCGCGCTTAGAAACCTCTGGGTGTTTAAGCGTGTTATAAATACGAAACTAAGACAAAATCATTCTGCAACTAAAAAACAAACAATTCCTGTAACAACACTTGGATGCCTGCGGGCTGTGTGAGCACTTTAAAAATGTAAAATAAAATAAATAAAAATATAAACAGAGTAACTGCCACTTACCCTGCTATGATGAAGTGTCAATTGCAAACCTTTCTGCTCTCCAAATTTTTGTTTACACTCACACCTATTTAAAAATGTTTTATTTCATATTAAAAGGTAGGAGAAATAACAGTATAATTATGAAAAAGGCTGTCCAGTGTGTTATAAAATTACACGCAGCCAGGATGAGTACATGCATCTTCATTCAAGCACACACAGAGACAATATCATTAGAAAGGCTGCCAGCTCAAACAACACAACTGCCTCTATATGAAATCCTTCTGCTTTATTTCCCACACCTTCAAAAATGCATACATTGAATGCTTTTCTGTACAATCTCTGCCATTTACCATGTAAAAATAGCAAAAAATGCATATGATTATTTCTTCTATCTCTGAACATCCAATAACATAACATTAAAAAACAAGTGTGCTCTATATGTTTACTATTATACTCATTTGTAAAACATATTCAACTAACAGATTCTAAATAAAATATACAGAATGCACATAGGCAAAGGAAAGTGCATGGGTTTACTATGCTAAGTTGTAAGAAAACACTACTACTACAAAAACAAAAAAAACAATGTCTATATTAACAAAAGTGCTATAAACACACATATTGACTAATTTATTTCTTTTATAATTGCAGTGAACACCACTCTCCTGAAAAGCAGCAGCGTCTGAAGTACGAACAAGGACTTAGAAGAAACCTACTCTTTCCATACAAAATAGTAAGTACAATACTAACATAATGTTCTAACTGTTACTCAAACACACTAGCATTTTAATGTTGTAGAACAAACAAGTGTATTGACCCTTTACCATTAGATGTAGTATTAGTGCTTCCCCTTAGCAGTTGCATACTTTATATTGTCATCTGAAGCCCAGTATAGTAACACACAAATACAAGAATAGCCTTCCCAAATTGATGTAGCTGCCCAATGGACAATCACACACCTCCACAATCATCCTTACCATCATACTCAGACACTCATGCACAAAGCACGCAAACACTGCACAACAGTCCAAGCCACACTTACTTTTTTTCTCCAACAGACCCCAAAGAATGCCTACCAAAAAGCAACTCCGTAGAAAGCAACGCAGAAGTAGAGCAAATCAAAATAAAAGTGTCCAAAATAAGCATCCATCTCAAGCAGATTTTGTACAAAAAGTTCAAACAAAACAGCTAATACAATCATTAAGCGAAACAAAACAAGCTTCCAGCACAGAAACTTTCCCTCCTCTATCAAAATGTAAAACCAAACAGAAAGTGATTAACAAGACTTCAGCTACCACTACTGCTAACGCTGCACCTATAAATCTTGATATAGTGACAAGTAACCATACCCAAAGAAATATTTTACAAAAAATGTTCCCCCACAGAGTCCTTCAGAACCTTATAAAAACAGGAGAGAAATCATGCACAACCCTTAAAACCTACCGTAGAAAATTAATCCTAGAAGATCTCATAGACAGTGCAATCCTTCTCAAAAGGAAGTTATTTATTTTAGTTTTAAACAGAATGAAACCACTAACAAAGCTAACTACTAAACTACAAAAAACACTTCTCAATAAACTGAATATCAACAAAAATAGCTTCTTAAACATGTGTGGAGGTGAATTTAGTCACACCACGAGCACAGAACCATATTTCAATGACGAAGGATACAAAGAAAAGCAAATAACCTCAATTTCCATACATAGCAGTGGACGAGGGTATGAAAAACTTAACACCATTATGGAACAAGAAACTCTGCTGACAAAAATATCCCCAGAAAACTCAGTATCACCTCTCCATTCTACTGAACCAAAACGTCCAGTCAACAAATGGTTGTGCACATCAATGTGTAACATTGCCAAAAAATCTTTCAAATCTTTACGCCAGTTCCCCAATCAGTATGTAAAAAGCAAAGACAAATTCAAAATGAAACTACTACAAAATATGGATGTCTGTCCAGTGTGTAAATAAATACACAGGACTACAAGGACATTCATTAGCCTGCATTTCAGGACTTATTTGCAAAAGCACCTTTCATCATATCAATATGATATCAACACATCATTCAACTATAAGAAATCTGGTCCATAAACTCTACTATGCTAAATGCCCTGCTTTAGCACTAGCCAATTTAAATAACAATCTTCTACATGGTACAGCCAAACAACTACTGGAAGAAATAGAGCATATCCAGAGAAAATATTTTGGAATTGAAAGCCTCTTACAAAATGCAATAGCTTTACAACAAACTAGCAACTACTGTACAAATAGGAACCTTCTATTAAACACATACAAAAAAGAAATACTGAAGTTTAAAAGTACCTCCGCTGTGTGTGTGTGTGTGTGTTGGCGCAGGACTTTTTATAAAAGTAGCACACAAACTGTAGACATAACGTACAAAATAGACAACAATGAAGATTCCAAATGGTTCCAATTAGCTCTCTACCTTATAGCAGAAAGCAAATACGAAATTACTGACCCCTTAATACTTTGCAATTACTGCACTGCAAAACTTGACAACAACCAAACACCTTCACGTGCTATCACAAATAACCTGGAATTATTCCCACTACCAAAACCCCTGCAACAACTAAATTTATATGAGAGCATCATAATTCAAACAGTGCACCCATTTCAAGCAATAATACGCCTTCAACCAAAAACAGCAAAATGACCTCCCTCTGAATTAGTGAAAGGCATTTGTGGCAAAGTAGTTTATTTACCATTAGATCTCAAAGAAAATGTACACACTCTAGGAGTGCAACAGCCAATAGATCAATCTTTAATTGTCTTAGTAAATGGCGTACCTACAAAAGACAAAAGAATTCGGCAACAACTTGTGGACTTACATAAAGTTAGACAAGCCCTGCAATATCTAAAAAACAACAATGAATACTACAAAGAAATTAATATTGAAGAAAACCTGAGAGAAACCATTGAAATAATTCAAGAGTCACCAGAAACTGGTCAATTTGAACTTCTAAATCCTGCTACAGAATCCAATATTTTAGACCATTATACAATTCATCCTTTACACTCTAAAGACACAATACATGATGCACTGGAAATGTACCAAATGCGACAAGCCAAAGGATCTCCAATCAGCATATGGGAAAAAAGTATAGAAGCACGGGTCTTTCCTCAACTCTTTCCTACTGGAAAAGGAGGAAGGTACGATGATTGACCCACACAGATAACATCATCAGAATATCGCTCTTTACGAATGTATTCTGACGACCCCAGATTCAGACAAAACGTGGAATACATATTCCACCTTCTCTTTGAAAGTGAACTTCCAGTTCTATGCTACGGAGTTGCACACACATTAAAATCAGTTACTCATTTTCAAAATATGTCAGCTATGCAATTATCACAAAAAGTGCAAGAAAAAGATGAGGTTTTACGGTCGAGTATTACAAATCTTTTAGCAAACATGTGTGGTACAAAAGAATACTGGTTTCGACGTCACTGAGATGTACGCTGTGTGATAAGAAATCTTGGCCCACCCACTTGGTTTGTTATATTAAGTTGTGCAAAATATGCATGGGAAGATTTACACAATTTCCTACGCACAGCAAACAAAAACAAAACTAACATAGATATAAAAACACCAGGAGAACTCTGCTCTCTAGATCCTCTAAGTATATCAAGATATTTCCATCATCGCTTCATTGCTATGCTACACTTTATTTGTAATAAGACTGTTCCTCCCCTCTGAGAAGTTCAACACTTCTTTTGAAGAAAAGAATACCAAGCCAGAGGAGCACCACACATCCACATGCTATTATGGATTAAAGATGCTCCTAAATTTTGTCAGGACAGTGATGCCACTGTTTTGCAGTTCATCCAAAAATATGTCACATGTGAAATCCCTTCACAAACAACACATAGTGACCTCCATGCACAAATTTTACAATTTCAAAGACACAAATGTGGGAAATATTGTCATCGCAAATATTAAAAAAAGGGCAATACTACACCAAATGCTGCTTTGGTTTCCCTAGACCAGTTTCAGCAACAGGTCAAGTAAACAACTTCATGTCTTCAGTCAGACATAGTGTCAAAGGTAAATCACCTAAGAACACATATTACATAAAAAGAACAGAAGATTAAAAAATCTTTCCACAGAAGCTGCAATGGAACTACGCAGAGATTTCAAACAAATGAAAATGCTGCTAATAGATGAGGTGAGCATGGTCTCCAACCTAATGTTGGCTTTGATTCACCTCGGATTACAAGAGGTCCTCAAAACAGACTACAAAGAGCTCTTTGGAGGAAAACACATTATTGTTCTTCTTGATCTTCAATTGACACCAGTGTAAGCTGAACCTATTGTTAAAACCTTAGGGCTCAAACTGTGCCATAAAACTCTTGGCAGCATAGGAAATGTCAACCTTTGGCAACATTTCCAATACAGAGAACTAACAGAAAACATGCGCCAGTCTGCAGACCTCACATACGCCAACATTTTAAAAAGTATTAGAGTTGGTGTACTATCTCAAGAAGCACAATCAATATTAAAAACCAGGCACATCAATGCACTCTATGGCCATAACTCATGTGCTACTGATGTCATGGAACAATGAGCACACAAAAATGTCAATTGTATGTCCTTGATGCCAACTCTTGCAAGCTGCTCAAAATTCAATGAAACAATGTTGAAAAAGGAAATACAATCAATAATTGAAATTTGCTTCACAGATAAACTGGACGTTCATGGTATGACACTACCCATGTGTCAACAAGACTAAATACCTTAGAAAACTCTATTTCCAACTCAGCTGGTTTGGAGAAAATATTAAAATGATCTTTACACTGTAGAGTAATGTTTAAACGTAACCTTGACGTGGAGCAAGGACTAGTTAATAGAGCACTTGGTACAGTTGTTGGCTTTCAAACATACCCACCTGACAACAACATTCAATTTGTCAATATTCTCTTTGACAAACTATCAGAAGTTAAAAGGATAGGACGTTCAACAGCCCGCTTCCTTCTTTTCAAAGACATGTATGTACTCAGAGAACAATTTTCACTAACTCTAGCATACGCAGTTACCATTCACAAATCACGAGGTCTTACCCTAGATAAAGCATTAATAGATATTGGTAGCATAGTCTTTGAAGAAGGCATAAACTATGTAGCACTATCACGCTTATGTACACTTGACAGGCTATTCCTAATGAACTTTGATGCAGGTAAAGTAAATGGAGATAGTCCTTACATTCTAGAATACAATAGGCTGCGTTCACTCTACAGCCCCCATCTAAAAACCTATCCTGTTCCACAAAAAGCAACATGTTGTAAAAGAAAACTACTTCAAACTGAAACGATACAGGATATCACTGCAATTCCTCCAAAGAAAAAAAAAACTAATACTTCATCAAGTACCACAACCAAAGAAGAATGTACTGGTCAAAGTAACTCAACTACTTCTTCAAAGAAGCAACACACACTGCGAACAAATGACTTTGACACAGAACTGTCAGGTCCATTCAAACTTTCAAATACAACTGCTGTAAATTGCTACGCAAATGTAGCAATAAATATTCTATTCCAATTGCCACCAATTATTGAGAACATTTAATTACACAGTACAGACCAATTGTGTTTGCAAATGTTAGTCCTTCATAGAAATGCAACCAACAATCCTGACAACACTTACAGTGTTCATGGAATAAGACAAGAATTGGACTACTGTTTTGGAATGGTCAAATTCACTATAAACACACATGAAGATCCACAAGAATTTCTAATGTACTTACTACAAGTACTGGAAAACAAAAACATACCTGCACTCCTGTTGTGGAAACATACATGCACTCTCTGCAGCCATCTGGCACAGGAACAAGTCCCTAATTAATGCTTTGGGTATGTATCCATTAACTGTGAATCCATTTCATTTCAGCAACTTGTACAAAATGCAAACCATGGCAGATTATGTACTACCTGCAATTCAGATAATTGCTCCACCTTACAAATACAGACACATAGTAAATGAGTAATAGTAATGCGTTTACATTACAATGCAGATGGTACCAAAAACAACTGTAAGCTGACTGTATTCACACATGGTCAAGTATCACTTGGTAAGAAAACCTTCACAACAAGAGGTATAATATACCACGCAGGAGCCACAACCAATGCAGGTCTACACTGCATATATAAAAAAGAATTGTGGATGGATCGAATGTAATGATAGTACCAAAACTCTAAAGTAGAGATTACCAGCAAATCTTGTAAACACTTACTTAATATTCTTAAAACCAAAATTTTAGACATAATCTGTGTTTGAACATAAGCAAAACTTGATCTTCAAAACTATGCACAGTTAGAATACGCCAACATGTATCTAACCTCCCCAAGATTCTGCAACAAGCAAACAGATAAATAAATACCACTAAAATCAAACAAGAAATATACAGTTAGAATACACCAACAGGTATCTATCTGCCCCAAAAAATCTACAACAACCCAACAGATAGATGAATAGCATAAAAGTAGAAATAAACAATTAGAATACACCAACAGGTATCTAATTGCTCCATAAATCTGCAACAAGCCAATAGGTAGAAGATTAATAGAAAACAAGAAATAAACAGTGAAAGAAATATATTGTACCACAACATAGAAGTTTTTTTTTATCCAGCATGGATTTTTTTTCCCACAGACCCAATGATTTAGAAAACAAACCCAGAAACTGAGCAAATTGCGCAGTACACTGGTTTGAACTATAGTACTTGTAGAGTACTAAATATGAGGGTAAAAAAATACAGAAATGTGTATTGTGCAATGCAATAACTCATTATGAACTACCTACTCTAAAATATGATCTTTTCTTTTATCACAGAGATCGAAAAAGTATGTCTGGTCCAGTTATCCATGTCATGAAAAAACTGCATACAACCACAAAAAACTCAACCAGTAAGTATAAAATAAATGGACTCACAAACACTGCTGCATAACACACCCATTCAAGCAAACATCTAACCATACACCACAATCCAAAATGTTTACTTCCAAGGGTATCTTATGACGCAGTCCTTGTTACAAACTCTACAATCTTACCTGCATAGCCTAGCCAAAACTTCACATACCAACTCTACAAATGAAACAGTACACAAACTTTTAGGTTGTGGATATTTGATGGGTGTTTGATTCTATGGGTGTGTTATGCTGCGGTGGTTGTGGCCAGGGCCTAGAGTCTTGGGTTCATGGCTTTGGCCACAACCACCGCAGCATAACCATGGGCGTAATTATAGGGGGGGACAGGGGGTTTTGTACCCCCAAACTTCTGTGGCATGCCTTTTTGTCCCCCCCATCTTTTGGAGGGAGGGCAGGGGGGCTGCACTCATCAATTATGTAATTGGCCCGGCTGGGGTGCTCAGCAAGGTGTGTGGTGTCTCATTACATAATGCAGAGATGCCTGGCAGCCGCGCTGCAACACATTCAGAGCTGGGATGCCCTGCGTGGCTCAGTCCCTCACCCTGGCTTACCTGACTCAAAGTCAGCAGCCAGGGTGCTGAACTGGGTGCAGCAGGGCCTGGCGCGTGTGCTGTCACGCTAGCAGCAGCACTTCAGGTGGCCAGCGGCACAGAGCATCGATTTCCGGTTTCGTGTTCCTGTGACACACAGACAGGAACTAGGAAGCTCATTCAGCTTCCTGGTTTCTGTGTGGAGGCGGGTTAGTGCGAAGAGGTTAGGTCGGTGTAACATGAGACGTGGCCCGGCATTTAAAAGCAGAGCAGAGGTACTTTAAAAAAAAAAAATTCTATTGTGTTTGTGTATGTTTGTTGGGCAGCTCTGTCTTGAGGCAAAATACATGCAGACTTCCTAATTAGCATATAGATTGCACCAACAGAGGTGACTTCAAAGAAAAGCACATTGCAAGGCGCATCCTCAGTCTTTGATACTTGGAGGCACCATGAAGTGGCTTTAGAATAAATTGCCATAAATAAGCCAAGTGACAAATAGCTTTGTGTTGCAAAATACCTAAATTGCACTATTGTTGTATATGGAGCAAATATATAATCATTAGGCTTTTCCGTTATAATAGCATGATACATTAATATATGCTTTGAAGTGAATCAGAATCACTTACAGAGCTGCAGATAAGGCACAATGTGATTAAATAATTTGCTCAGGATCACACACTTGGTTAAATGGTGAAACTGGGATGTGGACAATTTAAGCGGCCGTGCACATCTTTTCAGGCTTAGTTGATATAGATATTTATTAAGGTTTTGCTTTACATTTCATGTGCTTATTATTTATATAATACATATAACATAATTATGTATAGCAATGCATTGGAAGCAAACCACATTACATAATAAACTAGCCTGTCATAGTAAACTAACCATACACTATATACATTGTCATAGAAATGTGTTGAGCAATGGGAGTATGGCTTTAGTTTCATTCTCCCCATTCTGCTTGCAAAGTCACAATAGCATCATGCAGATTAATGTGCGCCTAACAAATCCTCCTTGGGTTTTAAAGCCATAGTCATTATTTCATAAAGCATGTAACATTATGCACCCTTCTCACTTCTGATCACTCCCTCCCATTCCCATTTCTAAAGGGACAAAAGTCCCTGCTAATAGTACCCCCCTCCCTCCCGTCAGTGCCTAATGGCGAACATTGTAATACTCTGTTGATACAGAGCAACGTGAGGACCCTCTTCTGCCCGGAGCTCCTTTGGACATTGTCCTAGCAGCGGGACACCTCTACCATTCGGAACGGGTAAGGTGTTCTGCTGCCAGGACAATGAGCGTGCTGAGCAGGAATTGCTCAGCTCACATTTTTCCTGCCAGTGGGCCACTTTTGCCGTTGGGCACCCTCTTTGAGGTGCCGAATGCGAGAGGTGTCCCAATGACAAATGTCCCAGTCTGGCTCTTAATAGAGCTACGGGGGGTACCTTGACCACCCCCTTGCGACTCTCCCGCTCGGTACGCCACTGCTTGGAGCCATTTGTACACAGGAAAACACCTTAATTTTAATCAGTCAGAATCTTGCAGAAAAGAATCTATCAGCACGTAGACATATAAGGTGCTGTGCAGAACCCAAGTTTGGAGATATATGTTATTTAAAAATCTATACCAATTATACTTAGTCACCCACTGCACTGCATTAACCAATGGTATCTGCCTTTGAATGAAGGCCAACTGAAGATATGTGGGGGCCCAATCTAATTTTAAAGCTACGCCACCAGTCTTATGAAAGTTATAACAGACAGTCAGCAATGGACTCTTGTGGTGTAGTATTTTAGTGTTATCCCTCAGGGATTTAGGTTGTTTGACTGAGGTACAAAATAACCGCAGAATTAACCGTAGTCATTTTCACTGCGAATACGTTTTTACCTTGGTACAAAAAACCAAGCCCATGTCCCCTCAAACCGCCAGTACACCCCTAAAACCCTGCACTTAACTTTTCTCCATCCGCTGCCTCTCCTGTAACCTGCAGCCTTTAACGCGGGTCGGATCTGACGCTGCAGCATCCCTTTCCTTCTTTTTTTTTGTTGGGTCCCCTGCCACAAATGCAGAGGAAGTGGGGGACACCCCCGCAACTGCCGAAGCCATAAATACAGAATATGGGCTGAGGGGGCCACCCTTGCAACCACTGCTCTTCATGTTCGGTATCTTTGGCTTTGAACTAATGGTGGTGACCGAATTCGGTCAAATCTACCATTCAACCTAATTATTTTTAACAATTTGGCTGTAACGATCCCTCAGAGCCACCATCCGCCCTCCCTTCACCCCACCCCTTTCCTTCAGTTGTCATGTCCCCCCCAACATTTTCAGCAAAGTTACTCCACTGAGCATAACACACCTATGCTACCAAACATTTTGACTGTGGTATGTGGGCTGCTTATAGGGGATATTAATTACAATCAATGCTCTACTAACAACCCAAAACCAACATCATACTAAAGTAAAATAGCTAGTAGTGCATTTATTATGTCTGCGGACAGGCGCGAAGACCACGGACATGGCGAACACATCAGGGGCACCTGACACCTAAACAAATACAGTATTTGACCCATCTCTTACTCCCCAATTCTCCCCAAGCACTCCTGCACATCAACACACTCCCAAAAATTAACATTTTGCCTCTGTTCGCCGCGGAGCTGTGATCAAAGATGGCGGGCGCATCTAAACAATGTGACGCACCTCACACCTCACTCCAGCCAATCGGCGGACATGTTGCGTGTGCGCGGACATGACGCAAGCTGATTAGCCAATCAGTGTTCTGTCCGCGGAGCGAACAGGGAAGTGAGTCCGCAGAACAGACATAGATATCACAAATTTTTTTTGCCTTACATTTTGGTCATTTAAAAAAAAAAAAACTACTGGACGGATTTACACCAAGGCGTGTGCAAAGTTTTTTTCCCATTATGTTATAATGGGAAAAAATAGAAATTTTGGGACCCCCCTACAGCTTTGCCTCCCCAGACCAAACCTCACCAAAATTTGCAAAACAATTCAGAGTGGGCCATATACTTTTTTTGCAAAGTTTGGTGAGGATTTGTCCAGGGAGCGAAGTTATAAGCCGCCCAAAAAGTGCTCTTCCTATGGGATTAGCAATTTAACCATAACTACATAACTACTACCGTGGGCCGTGTAATATATATATATATATATATATATATATATTTATGTTTCTCATGGCAGGAGCGGCATCCGTCTAAACCAGTCTCCTGTGAGAATGGGCTGCTCTTTATCTTCTCCATCAGGAGCAGCTGGTATGCTGCAAGGCGCGGGTGACTGTGCAGCCTACGCCCTGCCGGCTAGGCCTGGTCATGGATAAAGTTTCAGACGCATGCCATAGGCGGACACATCAAACCGGAAGCCGGGGGAGAACAGGCTGCATTTCATACCCGAATCTTTGAAAGCAAGGCAAGTGGAAATGCAGATCCCGTTTTGCCAGCCTACTATTGTGTCTTTGTTAACTGTTTGAACATTGGCTGGAGGCCTGAATTATTGAAGAAAAACACCTGCACTGTGTTATCTACAAATTCCATATCATATACCAAACTGACTTTTTATGTGGCTAATTCGAATATAAATATGCACATCATCAACAGAGCCACTGTGTCGCATTCCACATCACACTAGTTGAAGTCCTTTCATTTTGTTAAGATGAATCCTGAATGGTCACAAATCTTAGAGTGTATGTTTGTTATTATGCTGTTTAGGCTCTCTGGGTATACATTGTAAATACAGTGTGCCTCGTTTGAAGGGTGTGAGTCATGCTTCATCCATAATCTCTACATAAAACAGGAAATCTGCTAGTTTGTGCCTCATATTTCACACCGTTCTAGCAATCTGCACCAAATGTTGTGCAGTTATCTCTTAGGAAGCTCCGGACATTACTGGCTACCTGTTATTTGGACACCCCACCCACATGAGATGGTTGCCTGAAATTGGCGAAACAACAATGCGGTAGAAGGATGGATAATGCTAATTTTAAGTGTCTTGATGTGAGGAACAAAACGTTAAGGTTGAAAGCCATGTTTCAAGGGCCTTGACGCACCGTTTCCAACATATTTGCACTGCAAAGCACCACAACGCACTGTACTGTGTGCTGACCCCCGACAGGTGGGGAGAGCACACAGAAGGTCCCAGTACGCTGCAGCACGCCAACTCTCGCCTCCCCTCCACGCATGCTCTGGGGTATGTCAGTCAGCCACAGGCGCCCATTCTCAGTGCAGTTTACTTGGGAGTGAATATCACATCAAGCGATAAGTGACGCGAAAAGTGACTCGGAACCGTGACCTACAGGATAATTGATTTTCAGCAATTTATGAGAGTGTTATCATGTCTGTCTACAGAACCCATGCGGAGTACGGGTATTTTTCGCTAGTTACTGTTAAAAAATAAATCCTCCCTAAACCTTGAACCTACACAGGCTTATCTTTCACTATATAGTGCAATTGAAAATGAATGCTGAATTAGCATGTGGATTTTCTTGTCAAATAGAGCGGTAGGAGTCATATGCAGACAGGTCTAGCATGTGGAAGTCATTGCGGCACAGGGCCATACAAGTCATTTATTTATTTATTTTATTTACCATTTACAATTGTAACGCGCCTAAGCCCAGGGGCATCAAGGCGCTGTTGCAAACCAGCTACATGTAGCGGATAGCTGCAGAAGTAGTACATTGTTTTGGGGTGCAGCCAGTGACTCAAGGATAGTTGCAGGAATAGTCATAGTCAGACTGCACAAACATGTGACAGTTCTGGCAGTACAGGGCCGTAGGATTCGTACTGGAACTGGACTAGCATGTGGAAGTTCTTGCGGCACAGGGCCGGAGGAGTCTTGCTCAGAAAACACGTGCATGTGGCACTTCTTGTGGCATAGGGCCATAACATGACTGGAATAGCATGTGGATATTCTTGCAGTACAGGGCCGTAGGATTCTTAGTCAGACTGAACTCGCATGTGAGGTTCTTGTGACACTAGGACGTAGGATAGGCAGATTGGACAGTACAGGGCCATAGGATTCTTGGCCAGATTGGACTAGCATGTGGCAGTTCTTGTGGCACAGAGCTGTAGGATTCATAGTCAGCCTAAAGGTTCTTGTGGCACTAAGACGTAGGATAGGCAAATTGGACTAGCATGTGCCATGTCTGTGGGATTCTTACTCTGACGGAACTTGCATGTGGTGGTTCTTGTGCCCCTAGGACGTAGGATAGGCAAATTAGACTGGCGTTCTTTTACCTTTTTATCATCATTGGTGAGGGGCAGGCATTTTGCTTGCAATAGCATCTACAATCTCCTGATGACGAATAGGGTGGGAGCATGCAGAAGAGTACAAGGCAGACGTATGTTCCTCATCCATCTTCTCTCTCTTTGTGTTGATGTTTTACCTACTCATCCCCCTTTCTTGCACATTGCTCTTCCTCCTTGTCTTCATCTGTTCAACACATTTCTCCTCCTGCTCTCCTTTCTCTCTCAACACGTTTCTCCTCCAGCTCCTCTCTCTACGTCCATGCTTCTTCCAATGCTGGCTCTCATTTTGTCTTCTGACTCCCACACCTCGCGCCGTATTCCCTCCCCTTTTATACTTTTGCAGTTTTTTGTAGTGATGCACAGGGGTGGAAAAACACAGCAGCTGTGTTTGGACTTGGTGCAGGCTTGATATTTGGAGCATGCTCGAGAGGACTACAATTTCCCCAGGTAATGTAGGTTTCATAGAGGGCTGCCATGTGACTCCTGGCACTAAGATTATATCCTGGCCAGCCACCATTTTAGAATCATATGGCATTTTTCTGCCGGTTGCCTTTGTTGCTTTCTATTCCTCAGCAAGTTATGGTATAAGGTGAGATTCCTGTGGCTGGACCACAGTCTTCCGCCATCTGAGAGAGGATGGGTTTGCTGCCGCTCCCCATCGGACTGCACATATCAACCCATTTCCTGCTCAACATTGACACTGGCTATCTTTACTCCAGTATCTGTATAGCCTCGCAATATTGTGGGTCTGTGAACTGCATCTTTTGTTTTTCAACGTCTCATTTACTTTTCTTTTGCAAATATGGGGTTCTTGGGGCCAGGCGAGAAACTTTGTACGTCGACCCTTGGAAGGTATGGGGATGAAATAAGCACTTTGATATAGAAAGATAGGGATGGGTATGGAAGCGGACAAACCCTTCATTTACTGCCTGCAGGGCCAGCATCATGGAGCAGGCGATGGTTCTAGGCACACAGTTCTTCGCAATCCTGATCACCTTTTCATCTCCCCTAAAGCACTCCCTTATGCACCCGCTCCTCAAGAAGCCGGCTGCCGATTCTACCTGCCCGGCAAACTATCGCCCAATCTCCCATCACCCCTTTCCTGGGCAAACTCTTGGAAAAGCTGGCCATCTCCCAGCTTACTCCCCACACTGAATCTGTTGGTTGACTCCATGACCATCAGTCTGGCTTCAGAGCGGTCCTCATCCTCCTTGATCTTTCCTCTGATTTTGTCATGGCCACTGGTCATTGACCAGTTACTTCACATCCTGCAGGGTCCCAATGGACCCAGTCCTGGCGCCTTTGGCACCAAGCTCATTATAAAGTGTGCTTTGCACACAGACTGTTGAAAGCATGTGCATCAGAACAGGGCGGGGCCCTAGCAATGCATGGAAGGCACGTGCAGAAGGCAGGAGGAGTGGCAAGGTGGGGCCTCAGGGCGGGGCCTAAAGGGAGTAGCTGGGGCCAGGCTATATAAGCTGGCCCCACCTGCATGCTGGCGCTTCGCGTTAGTCTGCTAGAGCAGCATAACGCTTACCGCCGTTCAGAAGACATTACCTGTTTCAGCACATGTATCCTCAGACTCCGGAACCCTCCAGCATCTTACCTTGAGTCAGCCACACCATTGCTTCACTTCTGCATCTATGCGCACATCTTACCTGAGTCAGCCGCACCATCGCTGGAAGCAAAGCCATCGCTTCCCTTCTGCAGCCAAGCGCATATCTTGCCTGGATCTGCAGCCCCTCGCGGGTGCCGCCCAGCATCCTTCCCAGTCTCGAACTTCCATCAACACGGGATGTTCTTCTGACGTACCATCTTCGAGGATCTTCATCTTCGGCCACCTATAGGAGTTCGGAAACCACCCATCAAGCACCAATCAGCTGCACCTGAAAAGGAAAAAGAAGCACAAGGTTAGCACTTGCATAGACTTTCATACTATAAGCAGCGAGCTTCAGGTGGAGGCCACTTATCTCTGGTAGCTCCACCGGAGTAGACTTTGTCATCACACGTTCCTGGGTCATCTTCATACCTAAAGAAGAGAGAAAGGACAATATAGGGTTACGGACAATAATCCTGGAGGAAGATTAACACAAGCAATACGAACAATAATCATAGTTACAAACCTTACCTTCAAGACGGAATGGTTGCAGCCGGTCTGGACCTTCACGCCAAGGACCAGTGAAGCAACTAGGTCCATCTACAACACCCCTGCTGGAAGAAAGCAGGACAGAGAGCTCATCTTTCAATTAAAAGAGGTGAGCCTGCATGGGCAAACTCTTGCTCACAACCTTCTGGCACGAAAGGGTTGGGGGGAATCCCGAAGTCACCACGCCATTTTCACCATCTCGCATCCTCTCTCAGGAGCAGAACTGGTATCCGGGGTCCTCAATAACACAGTGGCTGGGGGAGAGAGCTAATCCACAGGAGCCACGTCCAGGGAGGGCTCCAACCGTGCCCCAACGCCCCTGCGGAGACCAGGTGAGTGTAACACAATGCGAAGACTCTCTAAATCTCTGCCTGGGCATTATGTATGCTTCAGAGACTGACCAGTTGGCCCAATTGTTGGGGGAACTACGAGCTGCAGTACATGCCTCCAGACAAGAGACTAATTCGTTAAGAAGGGATCTTATTGTTGCACGAGAAAGAACCAACAAACTGGCGAGGCAGGTACTTCAAACACATGCAGGGCAAGTCCCGTTACCTGGAATTGCCCCAACCCCTTTGCCACCATCACCACCAGTGCATGTGGTGCTCCCAGGGGCTGTACGGTTGGCTCCACCCGAACGGTTTACCGGCGACCCCAACAAATATGCAATATTTATGAATCAGTGTCACCTGCACTTTAATTGCCGTCCAGGGGCCTTCCCGAATGACAGATCAAGAGGGGCCTTCGTACTTTCGTATTTAGGAGGCAGTGCCGCAGATTGGTCAATACCATTGGTCGATCAGGATGACCCAGTACTCCACAACTTTGGGGGGTTCCAACAGGAAATAGGAAAGTTGTTTGTGAGACACTCCCAAGGGCAAGCTCTGGATAACGAACTATTGTCTCTAAGACAGGGAAATTAGGAATTATTGACATATATAGCCACCTTTAATCGCCTCATTCCACAAACCAACTTGCCAGAAGAAAAGGGAACCACATTATTCTATCGAGGACTGCGTGGAGAATTAAAGGATGTGCTAGCCCAAGTGGTCAATCCTCCTGAAGGTTGTACAGAGTACATTAATCTGACATTGCAACTGGATCATAGATTACAGGACCGGTAATTAGATCGCACAAGAGCGGAAGGGAGAACAGTCTACATGCGAACCAGGGATAACCCTGTCAAGGCCCATGAAGCGGCTGAACCCATGCAAATCGGGGGGGTTACGGGCCCCCATATCTAAGGCAGAGAGGGAACAAAGGAGGCAACAACAGCTTTGTTTATATTGTGACAAGGCTGGACACGTTCTGCGAGATTGCCCAACGAAACCCCCCAGGAAAACTGTAGGCATCACGGACAATAACGATAACGAGCAAGACCAGGCTTCGGCTGTTCCGGAAAAATTCAAGCGCCTGACAAGGGTAGGGGTCCCCTTGTCGAGCGAAATAAAGAAAGCAGTTCCGGCTCACACCTAGTAATTCCGGTACTTATAGTCCACCCTCAGGAACCCTCAAGGGTACACGCCTTGGAGGCGTATATCGACAGTGGAGCAGTTGGTAACTATATTGATCAGGATCTAGCCGCACAAATAGGCCTTCCTCCTCAACATTAATTGCAGGCCGAAAACGTAACTGCAGTGGATGTCTCTCAACTATCCTCTGGACCAGTAACGCAACACACCGAAAAAGTTATGCTGATATGTCAGGACGGTCATCGAGAAGACATCTCTTTTGATCTTATTGGAGCACCACAGTTCCAGATGATCCTAGGAATGGCGTGGCTGGAGACCCATAATCCCATAATAGACTGGAAAACACGAGTGCTGACCTTTCTGCAAGAATGCGCCAAAACCTGTTATCCTAAAAACTTGCAGAAACCCAAATCCAAGGCAAAGGCACTTCTGGCTCTTGCAAGCACCTTACCCCCGGAATATCTGGACTATCAGGACATATTCCAAAAGGAACAAGTGAATACGTTGCCCCTGCAAAGACCCTATGACTGCCAGATCGACCTGATACCCGGGGCCCAAATCCTGTGCAATCGAATATATGCCTTAACAGAGCAAGCAAATCAACACCTAGGAACCTACCTAGATCAATACCTGTTGAACAGATTTATTCGTCCATCTAAGTCCCCTGCATCCTCAGCGCTCTTCTTCATACACAAGAAGGAAGGAGACCTCAGAACGTGCATCGATTACAGGGCATGTAATCAAATTACGGTTAAAAATAGGTATCCTCTACCACTTATCCAAGAACTACTCGACCAGGTAAAGAGTGCTTGGATCTACACGAAGATAGACGTATGGGGGGGCTTATCACCTCGTACGAGTTAAAAGTGGCGATGAGTGGAAAACAGCATTTCGGACCAAATATGGACTTTTTGAGTATCAGGTGATGCCCTTCGGGTTATGCAATGCACCAGCGGCATTTCAGTTCTTTATGAACGATGTACTCCATGAACTATTTGATGTCTGTGTTCTTGTTTACATCGACGATATCCTCATCTATTCGCAGTCCAAGGAAGATCATGTGGGCCATGTAAGAGCTGTGGTGGAAAAGCTCCGTCAGCATCGATTGTTTGCCAAACAGGAAAAATGCTCCTTCCATGTCACGCAGGTCGAATTTTGGGGATTTATGCTTACTCCACAGGGTGTTCGAATGGACACACGCAAGGTTGAGGCTATCCTCAAATGGCCTTCCCCGACCACTACCAAAGGGGTACAAAGCATGTTGGGATTTGCTAATTTTTACAGACGGTTTATACCACAATTCTCTCAGATCGTCCATCCAATCACATCCCTTCTAAAGAAGAATAAGAAATTCTTATGGTCCGTCGAAGCAGAGGGCGCTTTTCAGCAATTGAAAAAAGCTTTCACCTCGGCACCTGTACTTCGACGTCCTCGACCGGATCTACCCTTTGTGGTTGAAACGGATGCCTCCAGTATTGCTATGGGAGCCGTGGTATCGCAAAAGGACTCTGGGACGGGGCAACTCCATCCCATAGCAGTTTGGTCTCGCAAATTTTCAGCACCCGAAAAGAACTATGCAATTACCGACAAAGAACTCTTGGCAATCAAAGGAGCCTTCAAGACCTGGAGACACTACCTGTTAGGGGCCAAACACACAGTTACTGTTATTACTGATCACCGTAATTTAAAATATTTAAAATCAGCTAAAGCTCAGTCCTCACGCCAACTCTGCTGGGCTTTATTATTTGCTGAGTACGATTTTATAATACCCTATCGACCAGGCGTGCGTAACGGAAAGGCAGACGCCCTATCGAGAATGGGAGAGGACCAAGATGCCTTCAATCCAGTCGACCCCATTGCCATTATTCCCGAAGAACGGATTGAACACCAGATCGCCGTAACTACATGCTGGGAAGACTTAAAAACTGATCCCCAAAGTCAGATGGAACAGACTGCCCAAAAGATATGGTTGAGTAAGGGGGACCAATATTCTATCAAAAATAATCTGCCATTCTTCCAGGGAAGACTATGGGCCTCATTACGAGTTCGGTGGTAGCCATGCCGCTATTGGCGTCATGGCTACTGCCGAAATCACGTCCGGGTCTGGGTCCTCGGAATGAGGAATTACCGGGCCATTCCGAGTTCGGAAGGCCTGGTAATTCCTCCCTCCAAGGACCTGGACACGGTCCTTCCCCATTCCCATTTCAGCCCCCATAGGGCTGAATGGGAATGGGAGAGGGAGCAAACAATGGGCCATTACGAGTTGGCCCGTTGTTTGCTCCCTCGTCCCCTCGCGGGACCCGGTCCGCACGCCTGGTTTTCCCAGGCGTGCTTACCGTGTCCCGCGGGAGGAACTCGTACTGAGGGGAACTCGTAATGAGGCAATACAGGGTTGACGGCGCCGGCACCTTTTACGGCGCCGTTAACCCCGTATCGCAAGGGTCGTAATGAGGCCCTATATGTTCAAGACAAGGAAACACGCACCAAAATAATAGCAAACTATCACGAGTCCTTGGTGGAAGGACAACCTGGAATGGCCAAGACTGGAGCCGAATTCCATGCCAATTATTGGTGGCCCTCTTGGAGGAAGGATGTAACCCAGTTTGTGACCACTTGGGGTGTCTGCGCACAAAACAAAGCCAAAAAACTAAACCCTGCAGGGCTATTGAGACCATTAGGAGTACCACTGACACCATGGCACACTTTGTCACTGGACTTCATTACCGACCTGCCACCCTGTGATGGGTTTAATACGATATTGGTAGTGGTAGACCTATTCTCCAAGATGGCGCATTTTATCCCACTGAAAGGACTTCCCACCGCTGCTACTCTGGCCACAGTATTTCTGGAACAAATCGTTCGACTACATGGTTTTCCATCTGTACTGGTTTCCGACCGGGGCTCCCAGTTCGTTTCAGCCTTTTGGAAAAGATGTTGTAAGATAGCCCAAATTGACCTCCGTCTTTCCACGAGTCATCACCTCCAAACCGATGGTCAAACGAAAAGAACGAACCAGACGCTGCAACAATACCTGAGATGTATGTTGCAACAAACAGGAGAGTCTTGGAAAGACATTCTCTGATTAAGCGAATTCGGTTACAACAACTCTATTCACATCGGCACCGGGCAGGCCCCATTTTACACAATGAATGGTCGACACCCAAGAACATCCTCTTTTGACCCCCTTGACGAGTTGGATATGCCGCTGTTACATCATTGCATAGGGTAATCGCTCAATCCCTTAAAGAAGCCACCGAAAACTTGAACCGTGCTAAGGAGCAACAAAAGAAATTTGCAGACCGACATTGGAGAGAGGCGCCACAATATCACGTCGGGGAGAAAGTGTGGTTGGCATCCGAAAACATTCCATTAAAAGGACCCCGTGCCTTTCGGCCACGATACCTGGAACCATGTCCAATTAAGGCCATCATTAATCCTGCAGCCATGAAATTGGATTTACCAGCCAACATGCAAATCCACCCAGTTTTTCATGTCTCTCTTCTAAAGCCAGTGAAACCAGACACACGAATTTCAACACAACCTGAACTGGATGTTATCACAGGGGACTTGAGTATGAGGTAAAAAAACATCCTGGACTCCAAGAAAGTAAGCTCAAAACTTCATTATCTCATTGATTGGGAGGGCTACCGGCCCCAGGATCGTACTTGGGAACCAGCTGAATTTGTCCATGCCCCACGACTCATCAAACAATTTTACCGGAACAACCCCACCAAACCGGGACCAGAGAGAAGGACAATCCTGAGAGGGGCCTTGAGGGGGAATGCTGTCATGGCCACTGGTCATTGGCCAGTTACTTCACATCCTGCAGGGTCCCAATGGACCCAGTCTTGGTGCTTTTGGCACCAAGCTCATTATAAAGTGTGCTTTGCACAAAGACGGTTGAAGGCACATGCGTCTGGACAGGGCGGGGCCCTAGCAATGCATGGAAGCCACATGCAGAAGGCAGGAGGAGTGGCAAGGTGGGGCCTCAGGGCGGGACCTAAAGGGAGTGGCTGGGGCCAGGCTATACAAGCCGGCCCCACCCGCATGCTGGCACTTCGCGTTATTCTGCTAGAGCAGCGTAACGCTTACCGCCGTTCAGAAGACCTTACCTGTTTCAGCACGTATATCCTCAGACTCCGGAACCCTCCAGCATCTTACCTTGAGTCAGCCACACCATCGCTTCACTTCTGCAGCTACGCGCGCATCTTACCTGAGTCAGCCGTACCATCGCTGGAAGCACTGCCATCGCTTCACTTCTACAGCTACGTGCGCATCTTACCTGAGTCAGCCGCACCATCGCTGGAAGCACTGCCATCGCTTCACTTCTGCATCTACTTGCGCATCTTACCTGAGTCAGCCGCACCATCGCTGGAAGCACTGCCATCGCTTCCCTTCTGCAGCCATGCACATATCTTACCTCGATCTGCAGACCCTCGCGGGTGCCGCCCGGCATCCTTACCAGTCCTGAACTTCCATCAACACGGGATCATCTTCCAACGTACCATCTTCGAGGATCTTCCTCTTAGGCCGCCTGTAGGAGTTTGGAAACCGCCCATCAAGCACCGATCAGCTGCACCTGCAGAGGGAAAGGAAATACAAGGTTAGCACTTGCATAGACTTTCATACTATAAGCAGCGAGCTTCAGGTGGAGGCCACTTACCTCTGGTAGCTCCTCTGGAGTAGACTTTGTCATCACATGTTCCTTGGTCATCTTCATACCTAAGGAAGAGAGAAAGGACAATATAGGGTTACGGGTAATAATCATGGAGGAAGATTAACACAAGCAATACGAACAATAATCATAGTTATAAAACTTTCCTTCAAGACGGAATGGTTGCAGCCGGTCTGAACCTTCACACCAAGGACCCGTGACGCAACTAGATCTATCTACAGCGCCCCTGCTGGAAGAAAGCAAGATGGAGAGCTCATCTTTCAATTAAAACAGGTGAGCCTGCATGGGCAAACTCTTGCTCACAACATTCTGGCACGAAAGTTTTGAGGGGAATCCCGACGTCACCACGCGGTTTTCACCGTCTCTCATCCTCTCTCAGGAGCAGAACCGGTATCCGGGGTCCTCAATAACGTAGTGGCTGGGGGAGAGAGCTGATCCACGGGAGCCAGGTCCAGGGATGTCTCCAACATCGCCCCAACACCCCCGCGGAGACCAGGTGAGCGTTACAGCTTTCAACACGGTCAACCACGTCACCCTGATCAATCGACTCTGTGAGAAACTGGGCATCATGGATTAGGCACAGGAGTGGCTGACCTCCTTCATCTTGGACCACCCCTCCCAGGAGGTCCCTTTCTCTCGGCCACCTCTCTCTCTACATGTGGCATTCCCCAGGGCTCTATCCTCTCACCCTGGTTTCTCAAACTCTACTTGGCCCCTTTGGCTCTCCGGATCTCTACCTTCTCCTCTAACTTTCAGTGTTATGCGGATGACACTCGGTTCTCTATCAGGCTCCCCTCAGTCCCCTTACCTCTCCCGCTCATTCCTGACTTTCTATCCGCGATTTAGGATTGGTGCACCTCCAACAATCTCTGCCTTAATGCCAGTAAGATGGAGATCCTTCTCATTGAGACCCCTGGCCCTGATTTCCCTCTCTCACTCTGGCCACCCGCCTTGGGCCCTCTTCCTTCGCCTTCCTGCGAGGCAAAAAACCTTGGTGTCATCTTCGACTCCACTCTCTCTTTCTCTCCCCACATCTCGGAAGTTGCCAAGAAGTACCACTACCAGCTGCACCTCCTCAAAGGGACTCTTCCCATTCTCACTTTCCCCCAGAAGCTCAGTGTCTCCAAAGCCCTGGTCCTTTCTAGGCTGGACTAGTGCAGCAGCCTCTTTCTCAATCTGCCTTCTTCTACTCTCCTCCCTGTGCAACTGATCCAGAACAGGACTGCAAGACTTATCCTTGGCCTCAAGCCCAGGGACCGCATCTCTCCAGCCCTGAAATCTCTCCACTGGCTCCCGGTGGCTGCAAGGATCAAGTTCAAGACCCTTTGCATTGTCCACCAGGCTTTCTGGGGCCAGGGCCTGCACTATATTCAATGCTCTCTTACAAAATAACTTCCATCTCGAGCCCTTCGCTGAGCTACCTCCAACTCTCTAAGGGTTAGACCCTTCTCCAGGCAGAGAGTGGGGTGAAGATCTCTCTCCTCTGCAGGTGCCTCCCCCTGGAATGGCTTCCCTGTCCCTCTCAAACTTGAACTGGACCACCTGAAGTTTCAGAAGCAGCTGAAAACAATCCTCTTCTCCTCTGCTTTCTCTTTCTCCCTCCTCTACTGACCTACCTGTCTGCTGTACTGACTGGTTGCTTGACTACCCTCAAAGTCTCACTGGGTACCAGGCTCTTTCTTGATCAGTCCCCCTTGCACTGCCTCAGGGCCAACCACGCACTCAGGGGCTGTAACTGTAACCCTACAATCCCTTGTTCTACTTGCACTACCCAGAGCCGCGCTTCCCTGGCTGCACTTACTCAGGACATTGCTGCCCTGTTTTCCCCTCCCCTCTTCCTTGCAGTTCCATCTCCCTTTGCACTTGAACTTCTCATTCTCGCACTTGCACAATCTGAATGACACAAGGCCTAGTAAGATTGTTTGTCTTGTCCTCCCTCTGTCTTCCCTCCCTTGTCTTGTCGCGCCTAGAAACACTTGTGTACAGGCGAGTTATAAATGACTTATATCATATCATAGCCTACTGCATGCAACCTTGTCACAGAGGGTCAATGCACTCTTTTCTGAAAAGCAAAAGTTGCCCTTGTTTGTCAGAAACCCTGTGTGATATCCCTTGTATAGAGAATGATGTTGCCAGTGTGGTACTTTAATGGATTTGTCACATCTATCAGACTTAACACCCAGCCCCTCCCCCACCCATCTGCACACAACCTGAAGCAATATATCTTGGGGTGCAAGCTTCACCTAGGGAAACACTCACCTTTTCCATCAATGCGCAAAAGGACATTGCATTTGATGCCTCTTTCGTCCGTTAGCTCATCTTGTTTTGCGGTCCCTTGTCCCACATACATTATACATGCTCTGCACCAATGCTTGCCATGGACAGAGGGCACATGGAAGCATATCATCCTCTCTCCTCACACATTCCTCCACTTCCTCTCTTCCAACACCATCCTTCTCTCTTTTCCCTCTTCCAAGACATTCTTCCTCCTGTTTCCGTTCTCTCTCCCAAAATGTTGCTCCTACTCCTCTTGTTCTCTGCTGATCTGCTTTTTTCTCACACTGCTTGTTCTCTGTTTCCCCTAACTCCCACACCTCACACCCGATTTCCTCCCCTTTTATACCCTTGCAAGGGTTTGTATTTTTGTGTAACAGGTGGAAGTTGTGGCAACTGTGCCTGGACAAGGAGCAGGCTTGGAAATTGGTGCAATCTTGTGCATACTACTATTTCCCCAGCTGATCTAGGTTGTGAGGCGAACCGCTCTCTTGCTCTGTGCACCGTAATTATATTTCGGCCAAATCTGGAATTTTGGAATCATTCAGCGTCTTTCTGTCAGCCACCTGGTTTCTGAATTCCCTCAATGCTTTGCTACGCAGCACGCCGGGCAGCAACCTCTGAGTATAAGGTCCGATTCCTATGACCTGGCGGTAGTCTTCTGCCTGTTTAGGCGGGTCGTCTTTATAGTTGCTCTGAAATGCTGCACCCACAAATCTGTTTTTCTCTCCATTGAGAGTAGTTGTCTTTTCTGTATGATCTGCAAGCCCTGTGATTGTGGGTGTGCAAGCAGGATGCCCAGAACTTCATACTTTGGATTTCAGAGTGCTGCTCCATTTCACGTGCAAAAACAGGGATCTGGAGGTCTAATGAAAAACATTATAGGTCAAATCTGCTAATGTACATGGCATGGAAGCATCTGTCTCAGACATAAGACAAGGACTGGGTGAGGAATGGATTGTGGAAGCTGGGGGATCATGCATATACTTCCTACAAAGCCATCAATGAAGAGTGGGCAGTGGTTACCGCCCCACCAGTGTTCCCCATTCATAGGGTGACCAGATTTTCAAAATAGAAAAACGGGACTGTAGTATTTATTTATTTGATAATTTTATTTTAGTTTTCAGCATTTATAATGAAATCCAGAACCTTAAATTGTATGTTAAAACACAAACTCAACAGAAACAATTATAGGTACATTAAAGAAAACACCTAACCCACCCAAACCCAAGATTCACATCTTATGTAATTGGTGAGTACAATGTAAGGAATTTCCCCCAGATTTTCTCAAATAAAGCAATTTATTTATCTTTCCGAAATATAACTCTTTCCATCTCTGCCAAATCATGCACTTCATCAATCCATACATCTATGGTAACAGGATTCACCATCTTCCAACCTCTAAGTATCATCTTCTTTCCCATCATTGCTCCTTTAAAGATCCATTTTTTTTTACATAAAGACATATCATCTAGCAGTATATCGCTTCCCAGTATTAAGGTATTAAAATCAAAGGGAATTCTCTCATTAAGAACATTTTCGCGAATTCTGCCAAATTCAAACCAGAATCCCTTCACTGTGGTGCAGGTCCATATCATATGTTCTAATGTGCTAGTGTCATGGATGAAAGCCCAGCAATCTGACCTATCCGCCATTCCTCTTTTTTCTAACCTTTCCAGTGTCCAGAAGACCCTGTAAATGATCTTAATTTGGCGTGATCTCTCAGTCAGACTCAAAGTACAAAGTTTAACATTAGCACACATACATGACCAATGATCCTCATCAATGTCACACCCAATCCTCTGACTCCACTCCTCTCTAAACTGATCATTGCTTTTATATTTTCCCACAATCAGGCCATATATATGACTTATCAATCCACACTCTTCCACTTTTAGTTTTTGCCAAAGTAATTCCACATTAAGCCTCAGTTCCAAGTCAATTTCACCAACTGCTTTCTTGATTCTTCGATAATCAGCCATGCAGAAATTTGAAATATTAAATTTTGACGGTAAATCCCTGGCATTCACCCATCTTCCATTTTCAAAAAGGTCTTTTAACCATTGCACACCAGCTAGAAACCACTCTGGCCAAAACAAAGTCTTCCCTTCCAACGTACTACTTGGATAACCATATAGATGCACTGGGGTCTCTTAATGCATCAAACCCCAAATAACTATTCAGACTTTTCCAGGAATCATGTAGACTCTTTGTCAAAGGATCACTACCCCACATTTTCTCGGTAGAGTCGTCAATAGAGCCCTATGTAGCAGTGGATCATTGTGACTAGATTCAGTACAAACCCATTCATCCGGATTTGGTTTAGTAAACTCAATCAAGGTGTGTGACATAATGGCTAAATGATACGCTTTATAATTAGGCAGTCCCAAACCTCCCTTTTCTAAGGGCATCTGTAATTTACTCAATTTCAGTCATGGCGGTTTTTGATCTCATAGAAGGTTTTGAGTCAGTCTATCCAGTTCCAGACAATATTTTTTTTTATGTCTAACGGAATCATATTTAGCACATAGTTTATTCTTGGTGTGGACACCATTTTCAACGCAGTTACCTCTCCCCATAAGGATAAGTTTAGCATGCTCCGTCTTCCTATATCCATTTTGTATGTATTGCTGACCATATTCATATTTTCTGCAATTAAGTCATCAATACTCTGTGAAATCCATACTCCCAAGTACAGCAATTTCTCTGTGCACCACGTAAATCCCCACTGCATCACAAAATTCTTATCACAGACCAGTACTAAGGGCAGGACTTCGGATTTAGTCCAATTTATCTTATAAGCAGAGCATAGATTAAATGTTGTCAACATATCCATTAGTAAGGGTAATGAATGTCTCAAATTCTTAAGAACCAATAACACATCGTCAGCATATAACCAAACTTTTTGTTGTAAGCCACAACAGCTCATACCTTGAAGGTCCTCCTCCATCCTTAACGCTACAGCTAATGGTTCTATTCCTATCACGAACAATAAAGGGGGCAAGAGGCATCCCTGTCTTGTTCCCCTCTCCAATTCAAATGGTTCTGATCTTTGCCCATTGGTGTTCACATCAGCCGTTGGCCTGGAATAAAGCAATTTGATGCAAGATAGAAAATGAGTGCCAAACCCCATTTTCTCCAGTACCATGAACATAAATTTCCAATTTACTCTGTCAAAGGCTTTTCCTGCGTCCAATGATAGGAGCGCCGAATCTTCTGTTGACTCAGTTGCCATTGATATGGTATGTAACAACTTCCTAATATTACTAGAGGTTCTTCTTTCTTTTACGAAACCAGATTGGTCTTGATGTATTAATTTTGGCATTAGGTCCACTATTCTCATCGCCAGTAGTTTAGCCAAAATGTTGTTATCCACATTGATAAGACTTATTGGTCTGTAGCTCGAAACCAGTGTCTCATCTTTCCCTTTTTTTAAGAACACCGAGATCATAGCATGCCTTGTAGTTGGTGGGAGTAAACCCCCAGAATAAGAAGATATAAACATATTCAATAAGAGAGTCAAAGCTGAATTTGGTAATCATTTGTAGAATTCAATCGGCAGTCCATCTGGTCCAGGTGACTTGCCAGTATTAAGGTTCCCAATTGCTTTCTTTACCTCATCTAATGTTATGCTCTCTTCCAATTTTCGTGACTCTTCCCAAGACATTTTTGGGACTTGTAATCCATCTAGGAATCCAACAGCATTAGCATTAATATGAGATTCATTTTTGTATAGGTCTGTGTAAAATGCCTTGAAAACTTAATTAATTTCTGTAGTTTTGAAAGTGATTTGTCCATCCAATTTCCTGATAGAAGTAATTGTACATTCAGATTCTTTTTTATTCAGCCTAAAAGCCAGCCATCGTGACTGTAGTATTGTATGTATGTCTGTCCTCTCTCGTTATATAAGGAAGGAGCTGAGAGTGGGAGGGTTTTGGAGGAAGTGATGTAAGATGGGATTGGCGAAAACGGGAGTTGGGGGGTTGAATAGAGTAAGAGTTGGAACCAGTCCTCTAGTATCCGCTGTATTTTATCCGCAGCACGCAATCCCGCCTGGCCGGTACCAACAGTACATTGTCGACAAACAGAGACAAATCCGCACATGCAGTGGAGAGCAATGCAAGGGTGAGCCAGCGCGTGCCCCATCAATGCTCTGGAAAAGCAGCTGCACCCGCACGAGGGAGCAGGAGCACCAAGGCTGCAGAGCGGAGGAACGTGGACAAGTGCGCCGCCCAACGGGGGCACAGTAGGTTCTCCGGGCTGGCAGAACGTAGACATCAGTGCGAGATAAGCGCCACTCTGGTATCCCGCCCAGCCATGAGGTGGCTAGAGCCTGATGAACACTGCCGGCCCAGAGAAAAATAAGTAATGAGCACAGAGCTTTGGGTTTTCTTCTCTTCCCCACCTCTCCCTTATGCAGTAATGCTATGGAAGGAGCATTAGAGAGAGAGATAGAGCGTCTGCTGCACGGACAGGGCCGGTACATCTACAGGCCCAAGACAAGGGTGAAACACGGAAGTGCTAGGTAGCAGTCAAGAAAGGCAGATATAAAGCTGAAATCTAGAAGACAATGTCAGATGAGGAGATCCTGTCGACTGACCCAACGTCATCTCCAAGTACATTTCAGCCGGTATGTGACCTGATCGATAAAAGTTAACTAGACCCTAGATGGGCGCGATGGATCAAGGAATTCAAAGTCTACATAGGAGCTCTAGGCCCTGTAGATGATGAATGAAAAAAAGGCATGCTGACACTTGCAGTAGACACTGCAATGTGAGACATTGTATATGAACTCTTGGACCACGAAACCTCGTCATTTGACAAACTAAAAGATACTTTCTCCCAATTCTTCATGCCGCACATGAACGTCAATTATGAACGACACATTTTCCACTCCACCACACAAGACAAAGGGAAGATGATGGACAACTTCGTTATGCGGCTCAGAATCAGGATAAAACCATGCAAGTTCCACCGTTACGTAAACAAAGAGGTGTTGAGGTCTCAAGTCATAGCAGGGCGTGAGTCTCCACTGTTTCAGAAAAATCTCCTGCAGCAACCCTTCTCGCTGGAGGAAATTCTGATGATGGCTCGCATGGAATCTGTCATCGAGCTAGAGGTAGAGAACATGACCAAACTAAAGATACACTGTGGGAAAAAAGAAAATCCCAATCTCAACAAGCTGGCACTGGCCTAAAGTGAACCGACCACAAACAAGCATGTAGACAAATCATCCTTCAAATGCGGATAAAAATTCCTGCATGAGGGTGCTTGTCCAGCTGTGTGACAGACTTGTTCGGTATGTGGGGGAGACATTAACTTCAAGGCTGTGTACCCAAATGTTCCCCTTGCTGCACACCCTGTCTCACCCCTGAGGTCACTTCCATCAAGGCAGAGCCGGTGACACAGGCCCCCAGCTTAAGGTATCTGAGCCCCTCCATGGGCCGTGTGTGTTTTCGGCCTAAATGTTTGGGCTGCAACCATTGTTTTCCCTCGTGTGTTCTCCCCAGCCCCCTCTCTCCCCTTCCGTGTTTCTCCTGGTTTCCCCTCCTCCCGCCTCCAACCCTCCCAGCTCCCCCCTGATTGGCTCTAGCCCTGTGCCTCCTCCAAGCTAGGCTGCCTGCAGTCCACCGCGCTCGCCATTTCCATCAAGGCAGAGCCGGTGACTGCAGGCCCCCAGTTTAAGGTATCTGAGCCCCTCCGTGGGCCATGTGTGTTTTCTGCATACATTTTTGGGCTGCCACCATTGTTTTCCCTCGTGTGTTCTCCTGAGCCCCCTCTCTCCCCTTCCGTGTTTCTCCTGGTTTCCCCTCCCTCCCTCCCGCCTCCAAACCTCCCAGCTCCCCCCTGATTGGCTGTAGCCCTGTGTCTCCTCCAAGCTAGGCTGCTTGCAGTCCACCGCGCTCGCCACTTCCATCAAGGCAGAGCCGGTGACTGCAGGCCCCCAGCTTAAGGTATCTGAGCCCCTCTGTGGGCCGTGTGTGTTTGCTGCCTAAATTTTTGGGCTGCCACCATTGTTTTCCCTCGTGTGTTCTCCCCAGCCCCCTCTCTCCCCTTCCGTGTTTCTCCTGGTTTCCCCTCCTCCCGCCTCCAACCCTCCCAGCTCCCCCCTGATTGGCTCTAGCCCTGTGCCTCCTCCAAGCTAGGCTGCCTGCAGTCCACTGCGCTCGCCATTTCCATCAAGGCAGAGCCGGTGACTGCAGGCCCCCAGTTTAAGGTATCTGAGCCCCTCCGTGGGCCATGTGTGTTTTCTGCATACATTTTTGGGCTGCCACCATTGTTTTCCCTCGTGTGTTCTCCTGAGCCCCCTCTCTCCCCTTCCGTGTTTCTCCTGGTTTCCCCTCCCTCCCTCCCGCCTCCAAACCTCCCAGCTCCCCCCTGATTGGCTGTAGCCCTGTGTCTCCTCCAAGCTAGGCTGCTTGCAGTCCACCGCGCTCGCCACTTCCATCAAGGCAGAGCCGGTGACTGCAGGCCCCCAGCTTAAGGTATCTGAGCCCCTCTGTGGGCCGTGTGTGTTTGCTGCCTAAATTTTTGGGCTGCCACCATTGTTTTCCCTCGTGTGTTCTCCCCAGTCCCCTCTATCCCCTTCCGTATTTCTCCTGGATTCCCCTCCCTCCCTCCCGCCTCCAAGCCTCCCAGCTCCCCCCTGATTGGCTCTAACCCCCTGTCTCCTCCTCCTCTTATTGGTGCTACCAGGGCAGCCCCTGCCTAGCAGCCCCACGGCTAAGGGCCCCTTAGGCAAAGAGCGGCTCCCTCTTTTGCGGCTCCCGGTGTGTCTGCAGGTGTCCGCAGGTAGACACCAGGTGCCATTTCATCCTCCTCAGGGTTTGCCTCTCGGCCTTCCCCCACCTACTGATTCCTAACACAGCCGGGTGGTCCCCTAGGCTGATGTAAATCAACACTGTATCAGTACCCACTCCTGCACTGTGTATTTTTAGGCTTTTTCTCCCCTACAGGATTCTCAAATTTAGGTGGTTCCACGCATGTTGTTGCATTACGCACTGCATCAGTACCCACTCCTGCACTGTGTATTTTTAGGCCTTTTCTCCCCTACAGGATTCTCAAATTTAGGTGGTTCCACGCATGTTGTTGCATTACGCACTGTATCAGTACCCACTCCTGCACTGTGTATTTTTAGGCCTTTTCTCTCCTACACGATTCTCAAATTTAGGTGGTTCCACGCTTGTTGTTGCATTACGCACTGTATCAGTACCCACTCCTGGAGAGTGTATTTTTAGGCCTTTTCTCCCCTACAGGATTCTCAAATTTAGGTGGTTCCACGCATGTTGTTGCATTACGCACTGTATCAGTACCCACTCCTGCACTGTGTATTTTTAGGCCTTTCCCTCCCCTACAGGATTCTCAAACGTAGGTGGCCTCATACTGGTTCGAGATTTGAACTACCGCTCACTTGTCTGCCTTCTTCCTGACAGTTTCTCCCCCACCCCCTCCTCTCCCACCTACTCCATGGTCTCTCCTATCTTCTCTAACTGCTTCTCTATTGACTATCCTGCTCTCCTCACTAAATCTGGCAGGAAGAAGTTTAAAAAGGACATCCTGGTCTCAAACCCAGGCCTCCCTATCGCTGACACCTACACCAGTGCCTCCTCCAAGGAAACTCTCACCGACATCCTCTTTTTTGTGCCTTCACCTAACCTATGGACCCTTCATATGGTCTCTGTGCTCTCTCCATTCTCCTCCTCTCCCATTAATGGTGGCACCTGTTGGGATGTCCTCTTGGCCTCCTTCCACTCCTCTAAAGCCATCATTAATGTCTACTCTAATGGGACCGTCCTGGTCCAAGGCCCTCAGGCCAACCTTCCCCTCTTTGATAGACGCTTCCCGCATCTCATCAGCTTCCTTTCCTCTCCTGCTGTCCCCTCTCCTCTGTCCTCGGCTACCTTGCCTTCCCCCTCCCTCCCTGCCCCCCCTCGTGCTCCTTCTTCTTCTCTGCAGGGCGAACCTCTGATCTGTACCCCTCCCGGAAGTCCTTCAAGGATGGCAACCTTCTCCACATTGCCACTCTAAACTCTCGCTCTTCTGTCAAACATTTCTCTGATATCTGTCGCCTTCTAGAGGAGCTGGACCTTGATGTCCTTGGTCTCACTGAGAAATGGTTCACGGCCAGCTCTGACACCAGCTTTGACACACTCCTTCCTGACGGCTACAAGATCCTCTCCATGCCCAGGCCCAACCGTACTGGTGGGGGTGTTGCCCTCATCTTCCCTGAGTAGATTCCTGCCACTGTCACTCCTACGCAGACCTACTCCTCCTTTGAATGCCTTGTCTGCCGACTCTCTCTCTCTCCTAGCCATTCCCTTACTGTGGCTAGTATCTATCGGCCACCCGGGCAAATGTCCTCCTTCCTCTCCGAGTGGGCAGACCTTTCCTCGTCACTCCTGTCCTCAACCACTCAACTCCTCTTTCTTAGAGACTTCAACATCCACCTGGATGCCTCCTGTCCCCCCTCTGGAAAATTTCGCAACCTCTGCGACTCTCTCTCACTTTCTATTCTCCCGTCTGGGCCGACTCATTCTGCAGGGCACACTCTTGATGCCCTGATCTCTTCTGACCTCCCCCTCTCTGTCCCTCTCTCCACTCCTCTCTTCTGGTGTGATCACTTTCTCCTATCCTCCCACCTCACCCTCCCTCCCCCTCATGCAAAGCCACCTTCATCACTGCCACCCTCCTTCTCGGTCATCCGACCCGTGAAGTGCGTGTCAGTTGAGGCTTTCGCCGCCACCTTCTCATCCCCCCTCCTCCTTCGGCTGACTCCCACCCTGACACAGCCCTCTCCACTCTCCACTCTGCTATATCTGATACTCTTGATATCCTTGCCCCTGTCATGAGAATCCGCCTGAAGCCCAAACCCAAATGTAACTCCTGGTATGACTTGGATCTCGTCACCCTAAAACGCAAGTGCAGGGTGGCAGAGAGGAAATGGCGTGCTTCATGTTCATCCTCTGACAAACTGGCCTGCCGCCTGCTCCAAAGGCAATACCTGCTCTCCATTCTCACCAAGAAGAGAGCCCTTATCCAAGCCCGCATCTCTGCGGCATCTAACAACTCGGCTGAACTCTTTAAAATCTGCAAGGAACTGACCAACCCTGCTGCAGTCTCTACCTCTCCTGTCCCCTCCCAGGCCCTCTGCACTGCACTGGCCTCTCACTTCATTTCTAAAACTCAGGACATCCTGTCCTCACTCTCCTCCTATCACCTCCCTCCCTCTATTCCCTGCTCCTCTGGCCCTTCTGCAGCCACCCCTCCTCCCTCCTGCTCTGCCTTTCCCCTTTTCTCTGCTGAAGAGGTTTCCAGACAAGTCCGATCTATGAATGTCTCATCAAAACAGGTTCACCCCTGTTCCTCCAAAACTATCAAGGACCACATCGACTCCCTGGCTTCTGCCCTGGCTAACTTCTGCAATCACTCCTTCGCCTCTGGAGTCTTCCCTTCCGCCCTTAAGCACTCCCTTGTGCACCCACTTCTTAAGAAACCCTCTTTCGACCCCTCCTGCCCGGCTAACTATCGCCCAATCTCCATCACTCCCTTCCTGGGCAAGCTCCTGGAGAAACTGGCCATCTCCCAGCTTAATCTCCATGCTGATTCTGTTGGTAGTCTTCATGACCATCAGTCTGGCTTCAGAGCTGCCAGAAGCACGGAAACTGCTCTGCTGAACTTCCGTGAAGACCTGCTCTCCAACCTTGACTCTAACACTCCGTGTGTTCTCATTTTGCTCGATCTCTCTTCTGCCTTTGATGCTGTCAACCATGCCATCCTGCTCAACCGCCTCAGTGAAAACCTTGGGATCACTGGTCAGGCTCTGGCGTGGCTGACCGCTTTCCTCTCCAATCGACCCTCCCAGGTCCAACTGGGTCCTTCCTCTCTGACATCTTTTTCTCTACCTGTGGTCTCCCCCAGGGATCTAACCTCTCTCCCTGGCTGTTCAACCAGTATCTGGCACTCCTTGCCCACCGCATCGCCGCTCTCTGCCCCAACTTTCAGTGCTATGCGGATGATACCAGCTCATTTTCAGGCTACCCTCTGCCTCTTCCTCTCCTTCCTTTATCTCTCACTGTCTGTCTGCTATCCAGGAATGGTGTGCCGCCAATGACCTCTGCCTTAATGCCAGTAAGACTGAGATTCTACTCATTGGCACACCCACTCCCTCCTTCCCTGCAGCTCTCTGGCCGGCCTCTCTTGGCCCTCTTCCTGCTCCTACCTGCAAGTCAAAAAACCTCGGGGTCATCTTCGACTCCACACTCTCCTTCTCTCCTCACATATCTGACGTATCTAAGAAGTCACACTACCAGCTGAACCTCCTCAGAGGTATTCTTCCTTTCCTCTCCTTCCCCCAGAAGCTCACTGTCTCCAGAGCCCTGGTTCTCTCCAAGCTGGAATACTGTAGCAGCCTCTATCTAAATCTGCCTGCCTCTACTCTCCCCCCTCTGCAACTCATCCAGAACAGGACTGCGAGACTTGTCCTTGGCCTCAAGCCCAGGGACCGTATCTCTCCAGGACTGAAATCTCCCAGTGGCTGCGAGGATTAAGTTCAAAACCCTCTGCATTGTCCACAAGGCCTTCTGGGGCATGGGGCCAAAATACCTTCAACTCTCTCTTCCTAAATATCTTCCTTCTCGAGCTCTTTGCTCATCCGCCTCCAACTCCCTCAGGGTCAGCCGCTTCTCCAAGTAACGAGTTGGGGGTAGATCTCTCTCCGCGGCAGGGGCCTCCCTCTGGAACAGCCTTCCTGCATCCCTGAAACTTGAGGAGAACCATCTCCAGTTCCGGAAGCACCTCAAAACCTTCCTCTTTGCTTCTACTTTCTCTCCCCGTCTCCCCTGCTAAATTCCTTACTGAAACTGCACTGATTCTGCAACTGGGCCACTCTCACCGATCTCGGTCCTTGGCCCAGCCACTCTCCCCTTGCACTGCCTCCCTGGCAACCCCTGCACTCCGGAACTGTCTCTGTATCCCTACAGCCCCCCTTCCCAGCACTTGTCTGCACTTACCTTGCACTTGCCATCAGCTGGCCCTTATTATTTATCTTGTTATTCTTCTACCCCTGTACTGCACTTTCCCCTCTCCCTTTCCCTTGCACTTTTCCCTTCCCCTCTACCCTTGCACTTGCGCGATCTGAATGATACCTGGCCTAGTAGGATCGTTGTCTGTCTTCCCTTTGTTCCCCCCTCCCTGCCTAGTCGCGCCTTGAAACACTTGTGTATAGGCGCGTTACAAATGCCATATCATATCATATCATATCATAATGGTCACACCACCAAAGTGGAACAGCAAGGCAGCCAGAAGAGAGCAGAAAACACTGCTATCATGCCCCGAAGATGGGTAGATATAATTCCCGCAGAGAGTAGAGCTCCCTAGAAAGGAGAGAGCCGAGATGACCAAGGAGGAAAGTGCGGTACATGGAAATCAAATAACTATCAGAGAGCGAGTATAGCTCATCACCGAATGATCAGTGAAAGAAAGGGCATGTGTGAGCGGCTGCATCCTCAGCTTTAAGACCACTTTAGATATGGGACTGGTGCATATCTTGTACAAGCACATGGCATCTAAGTACATGGCACGTGGAGGAAACTTTGAACAAGCCTTCCCCGCTCTGTTTAAAGGACTGGAGAAGCTCAGTAATTGGCAAATCAGACTTCACATTGACGAATCCATCAAAGCAGTAGCTCGACATTATCTGGGCAACCCAATCAATACTCAGCTGCAGCTAGAAAATGAAATAAGGCAACTACTGTATCAAGACATCATACAGCCCGTCACGGCACCCACAACATGGGTATCACCCATAGTGCCTGTTTCGAAGAAAACCGTAGATGTGTCCATCTGGCTATGTGTGGACATGAGAAGACCTAAAGAGGCCATACAGAGAGAACATCATCAGGCATCCAAGATCACTGACATCATTAATTTTCTAAACGCAGTGACCGTGTTTTCCAAATTAGATCTCAATAAAGGCTACCACCAATTGGAGTTGGCCCCGGCGTCTAGGTATATAACAACTTTCGTGACACACTTGGGACTATACCGCTACAAGCGATTGAGCTTTATGGTCTCATCCACAGCAGAAATATTTCAGGAGGATATCCAAAATGTGCCCAACTGCATAAATTATAGTGACCATATACTGATATGATATGGCATTTATAATGCACCTATACACAAGTGTTTCAAGGGACGACGAGGCAAGGGAGGGGGAACAGAGGGAAGACAAACAGTGATACTACTAGGCCAGGTGTCATTCACATCGCGCAAGTGGATGGGAATGGGGAAGGGAAAGTACAAGGGAGAGGGGCAGGGGAGAGTGCAGTACATGGGATAATAGACAAATAAAAAAATTAAGTACGGCCAGCTGGTGGCAAGTGCAAGGGTAGGTGCAGACATCCAGTTTCAAGTGCAGGTAGAGGGACTGTAGGGATACAGTGACAGTCCTGAGTGCGGGGGTTGCCAGGAAGGCAGTGCAGGTGTGCGACTGGTGGTGGAGGGGACCTGGGCCCGAGATCAGAGGGTGGCCAGGTAACCAGTGCAGTTCAACCAAGGGTTCAGAAGGGGAGAGGAGGAGAAAAAGCAGAAGCAAAGAGAAAGGTTTTGAGGTGCTTCCAGAACCGGAAATGGTTCTCCTCAAGTTTCAGTGAGGCAGGGAGGCTGTTCCAGAGGGTGGCCCCAGCCGAGGAGAGAGATCTACCACCAATTCATTGCTTGGAGAAGCGACTGAGCCTTTGGGGGTTGGAGGTGGATGAGTGAAGAGCTCCAGAAGGAAGATATTTAGGAAGAGAGAGTTGAATGCATTGAGGCCCTAGGCTCCAGAAGGCCTTGTGGACAATGCAGAGAGTTTTGAACTTAATCCTCACAGCCACTGCGAGCCAGTGCAGGGATTTCAGTCCTGGAGAGATACGATCCCTGGGCTTGAGGCCAAGGACAAGTCTCGCAGTCCTGTTCTGAACAAGTTGTAGAGGGCAGAGAGTAGAGGCAGGTAGATTTAGAAAGAGTCTGTTGCAGTAGTCCAGCCTAGAGAAAACCAGAGCTCTGGAAACAGTGAGCTCCTGGGGGAAGGAGAGGAACGGATGAATACCTCTGAGGAGGTGCAGCTGGTAGTGTGACTTCTTAGAGACGTCAGAGATGTGAGGAGAGAAGTGGAGTGTGGAGTCAAAGAGGACTCTCAGGTTTTTAGCCTCATCGGTCGGCGCAGGAAGAGAGCCAAGAGAGGACGGCTAGAGAGTGACAGGAAAGGAGGGAGTGGGTTTGCCGATGAGGAGAATCTCAGTCATACTGGTATTAAGGCAGAGATCATTGGCAGCACACCACTCCTGGATGGCGCATTGGCAGCACATCACTACTGGTCTTTGGGCAGTTTGTGTAACGACATGATGCCACACTACATTGCGTCTGCATGTTGCTGGAGGGGGCTTGCTTAACATTAAACCAGGAGAATTGTGAGTTTAGAAAGAATACATACATATTTGCCTATGTGTTCTCGAACCAAGGAATCACCCGGATCCAGAAAAGGTGGCAGCATTGAATGACACCCCGCAACCTGAAAATGTCTTGGATCTTCGATTGTTCCTGGGGCTAGCAAGCTATTGCTCCTGATACATTCTGGAGCTGCAGCAGCTATATGCTACAGCAAGCACCCCTCTAAGAGACCTCCCCAAAACCAAAGTTGATTTCCGATGAACCACATCCTGCCAAGAGGCATTGAAGAGACCAGATGAAAAATAGCATCTGTAGACAATATGGCCTACTTCAATGCCAGCAGAGCGACTGAATTAACAGTAGATTATTATTATTATTATTATTATTATTATTATTATTATTATTATTATTATTATTATTATTATATTATTATTTAAAAAATGTTATGCTCCATTTGCCCATGGGCCTCAGGGCGCGCACATAACAAGTAGGAGCAAGAAGCCTAACAGTCACACAAAAAAGTGGACAGGAGGGAGGGGAGATGGCTCATCAGCCTGGTTTTAGGTCGAACAGGCAAGTTTAAATGGATCCCTTAAATTCTATCAGGGACAGGGATGTCCGCCAAATTGTGTTAATTTAAACGCGTTTGTACCTGCGCAGTTCCTGCTTAGGCTGATCAACAATCAAGCGATCAGTGTGGTATTGTGGAGCAATACCGGTCAAGCATTTATATGTTAGTGACAACACTTTATGAATGATCCTATGCTTGACAGGTAGCCAATGTAGGACCCTTCTGCCCTTCTGGATGAGGTCACTTGGTTTTGTTTTGATAAGCCATAGGTTGCACTCACCAAAGCATTTTGTGTAATTTGGAGAGAGTGTATGTTGGCTTGTCAGGTGCCAATAGGAAGACTATTACAATAGTCGTGCCTGGTATTCACCAAGGCAGTGGCAAGTAGAGATCTGTTACTGACAGACAAATAAGGCCTTCTTAGGTGCAATAACTTGGTGACATATCCACAAGAGGATCGAATATAAGAGACCTCATGCTTCATAGATAATTTGGTGTCCAGCTACCCCTTTCCCAAGTCTTCACACATCCAGCCAAAGAGATCTTACTACCCATGATGGTAAAGCATTTATACATAGGGTCTAGTTTATTTAACAGAGGGCCAGAGGCAACAATGAGTCACTCAGTCTTTTTTTCGTTTTTGGGGGCAAAGGAATTTAATGCCATTCAGTATTGGATTGCGGTGTACACCTTGTTCAGGGCCTTGGATTCTTCTATGTAATTACCTGACAAATCAACGAGAACCTGGGTGTCATCGGCATAGTTTGTATATTGTACACCCAGGCTATCCAAGAGGTCAAGTAGGGGCATGATATAAATATTGAAGAAGGTGTGTGATAGGCATGATCCTTATGGCACTCCACAGGTGTTAATAGTGGGAAGTGCCTGAGCATTCTCGATAGCCACTCTGTATGTTCTTGGGCCCAAAATGGATTCAATCAATTTTCGCGCCCTCTCAGGCATTTCAGTCTGTCTTGCAGAAGATTGGGATTGACAAGATCGAAGGCCACTGAGAAGTTCAATAGCATCAACAGGGCCAGATGGCTCCTTTCCACAATGCCTGAATGTTTGTCTCGAGATCCATTAAGGGTGTTTCCGGCCCATGCCTGACTCTAAATCCCGATTGGCGGGTACCTATTTGTATGGCGCCTATACAGCAGAAAGTGTTTTGAGGCTCTATGAATTCCTGGAGCTGTAGGCAAACAACTCTATCTCGGATTTTAAGAAGGTACGGGTCATTTGTTATTGGACAGTAGTTTTTAGTCATTGGGGGGTCCAGGATACTCTTTTTTAATAATGGCGTGATCCATACTTTCTTCAAAGATGATGGAACTAAACCATCCCTGAAGAAGATGTTCACCATCTTGGTGATCCATGAGATGAGCACATCTAACGACCCTTTAAAGATGGATGCTGGACAAGGGTCACCCAGGCATGAGGTTGCTTTTAGTTGGGAAACTATGGTAGGAATTTCAGCGTAAGTGCAATGTCGAAATTCAAACTTGGGCAACGGTAAATTGGTGGTGGAGGTCAGAGGGATGTGTGAAGCTTCAGTGCCCACATAGGAGCTTTTGAGGCTTAATTGATTTTCAATAATCCCTTGTTGATAGTCAATTATCTTGTTAACGAACTCACTGTGCACCTCCTGACCCCAATCTGTGTCCCTAATGATAGGAGGGGATGCAGGGGTTTTACCCTCAAACTCTTTGATTTTGCATTGTTAATTCTCATATTGTGGTTCTAGGTTTTAGCCTCAGTGATATTGTGTTTGAATTTTTGCACAGATTATAGGGAAAAGAATTGTTACGCCACTCCCGCTCTAGAGCTCTTTTCTCTTTCCTGGTCTGTATATGCTATCATCAAACATGTTCTTTATATTTTTGGGTTTGATCTTCCTGATTTATTCCGGTGCCAGGATCTCGATAGTAGAGGAGATGGCACGTGAGAGATGGGATAGCAAGTCTGTAGGATTGTCAAAGGATTCCAGCAAATCTAGTTGGGTAGCCAGCGTTCTCAAGAATTTAAAAGCCATGACATTTTTAAAGCTTTTGCAATTCTTTACAGTTATTGGCTGTTTGTCCAGCATAGGTGGAACAGTCAGCAATAATATTGTGGTGTTGACCATTGCGTGATCCGACCAGGGGCATAACCATGTTGAGATGGATGTGCTTTGGAGATTATGCGTCAATACCCAATCTAGGGTATGGTCATCTCTGTGGGTCTGTTCCTTGACTAATCCGGTGTAACCAATAGCACTAAGAGCTAAGAGTAGGGATACAGCTTGCATATCCTGCTTGCTTGCACTCTGCCCAAATATTAAAATCCCCTAAAACAATCACTGGAGATTGGGGTTAAAGTTATGTTCCCTTGTTCCCTCCCCTTTGCCCTGTGGGCGCTTTGAAACACAATTTCCTGATTTATAAGGGCCTTACAAATGCACAATAAATACATTCATTGTTGAGGAGGGCAAGAAGCTGCTCTTCAAACTGGGGCAGGTATTTGGGTGGTTTATATAGAGTAAGGATACTCAAGGATATGTTCGAGTTGACTTTCATTTTTACTAGCAGGCTTTCACAACCCTCAAGGTTCATGGAAATAATGGTATGGCAGTCCAATGAGGGCCACCCCCCACCTCTCAGTCCCAGGTGATCAAATGTAAATATCTTATGCCCAGGATAGTAGATATTAGATGCGAGTCCCGTGGGTCTAGGGGCCATACTGGTGCAATATGATTCAAAATCCACACATGACAAATTCCTTGTGGCCTATGTGAGTCGCAGTGTATCACCCACTGAGAAAGCCTACTCTCAGGTAGAGAAGGAAAGTGCGGCAGTGGTGTGGGCATGTGAAAATTTCCATCTCTTTGTCTATGGAAAGACGTTCACTGTTGTCACCGAACATCAAGCGCTCCTCACCATACATCGAAATACCAAGGCAAGCATGCCACCAAGGATTGCAAAGTGAGGTTTAAAACTTCAAGACTATGACTTCACGATTACACATAGGTCAGGGAGAGAGGAAAAATCTTGCAGACTATTTGTCTAGTCATCCCACCTGTTCGGACAGGAGTGGACTGTCATTAGCAGACAACTATATTAATTATGTTATACCGTAGATGAAACCTTTTCTGGTGGACTGGCCATGCTGCAAGGAGAACCAGGAAAAGATCAGGCCTTCGATAGTGTGGCCTGGTGCCTCGCTCAGGGAAGAAAGAAATATGCAAAAGAGGTGGCACAGGAAAAGGGTATGGTGGTACAGGAAGATGTAGCAAGTCTGTTACTGGTCCAGGATGAGCTGACTGCCACGAAAGATCACATTGTGTTAAAAGGGTGTAAAATTGTGATACCCTCATATCTGCAACAACACGTTATTGATTTGGCTCACAAAGTGCATCGAGGAGTAGCCTCTACCCTGAGGATGTTACAACAGAAGATGTGGTTTCCGAAACTAGACACAAGGGTGGAGGATATACTATTCAATTGTGCCACATGCTGTGTCTGAGTTGCCAGATAATGTTTGGGAAAAAGTGGCAGTTGATTTCTTTGGGTCCATGAGAGATGGAACCTACGTATTCGTAGTAGTGGATGAGTATTCCCGTTTGCCAGAGGTGTAGATAGCGCATTCAACAGTGGCCATAAATGTCATTCCGGTTCTAAACCGAATATTTACAGCATATGGAATCCCACAGATTGTTAAATCTGATAATGGACCACCTTTCACCAGCTAAGATTTGGCAAATATTTCCACATATATGGGGTTGAAACACCGCAAGATAACGCCATTATGGCCCCGGGCAAATGGCATTTTTGAAAAATGTATGGCCAACATAAATAGAGCGTTACAGATTGCTCACATCACGGAATGGCCAATACAACAGATGCTATATCAGTTGCTCTGCAACTACCGGACCACTCCTCATAGTATGACAGGGAGGTGCCCTGCAGAAGTGATGTTTGGCCGGATGGTAAGGACTCGACTTCTGCAGGTTGAAGAGTGAAACGATCACCAGCAAAGGGACCATGTGATGTGGAATAGGGATGAGGAACAAAATCTGAAGATGAAACAATATGATGACGCTCACAGAAGAGCGATGTGCTCGGACATACAAATAGGTGATCGCGTGGCTGTGAAGCAGCCTCAAAAGAGAATGGAAAACTCCACATTTCGTCCTGAATTCCTGACAGTGACACACCAGAATGGGACCATGATAACAGCAAGTGGTGGTAACATAACAATTTACAGGAATGTGTCTCACTTTTAGCTGCATGCAGGGCATGACGAAGAAGGGTGACCCAGAAGAACAATCTGAGGGAGTGAAGAAGATTCGGATGCCTCATATTTAGGAGACTGAACTGCCAGATGGAAAGTGGAAAGTACTTTCGAGAATGTCACCACTGTCGAGCCCTGATTAGCCTCGAGAAACTCATCCCACGGGCACTTGGTTCAAACCAGTGCGGTTGATTGAGGAAATGGGTTAAGGTGAACGTATTGTTTAAACAGGGGGCAGGTGTAGTGTCGTATGTCTTTCTGTCCCCCTCGTTATGTAAGGGAGGAGCTGGGTGTGGGAGGGTTTTGGAGGAAGATATGTAAGAAGGGGTTGGGAAAAAATGGAGTTGGGGGTCAAAAAAAGTAAGAGTTGGTAACAGTCCTCTAGTATCCGCTGTGTATTATTCACGAAGCGTGAGCTCCCTCACTGGCCGGTACCAACGGTACAGGGACCAGATACAAACATAGAAGTAGGACTACACAATTCCGACCCAAACTACACTCCCAGCTACCCATAACACACACCCTAATCCGGATACCAGTGTTGTTCCAGCATTTCTTCTTGTTATAAATTGTGCGATTTTGATTGTTAAGATAAGCATGAAGAGCCTTTGCTCTGACCAATATTACAGGCCTTTCTATCTGTTTCTATCCCTACCGGTCTCTGTGGCGCAGCCGGTTAATGCATGTGGTTGGTTTCTGAATGGTTATGGTTCAATACTGCAACAAAATGCTACTATTACACGGTTTATTTGATTAATAATTGTTGGCGACTGTACAAATATAATCATTCCCTGCAATCAGCTCGGATTGTGACATGGTTTGCTCTCCCTTTACCCAAAACCGGGAAAGTGTATCTCAAGTTTTCATAAAAATCACTTGGGACGGGTAAAAGAGGGTCCAATGCCGGCAAAACAGGGACGTCTGGTTACCCGACCCAGTCCTCAACATCGAGCTTCCCACATGTAAACTGCTGCATCTGTGAAAAACAAATGTTGGCACCCATTTCCCCACATTTGTCGAAACCATATGCGATGGGCCTAATAAAAAGGCTGATGCTTGCAGTGGAGTGTTTTGGTGGATGTATGACTTCTCCCAGACTTACCCCCCTCCCACATCCTTACCCAACGTATCTCAGCATGCGAGCTTCAGCTACAGGAAAACGTACCTTTCCAGCGATGCCCAAAAGACGTTGTATTTTATGCTTCTTTTGGCAATTGGCTGATCCGGTAGAGTGACACCATGCGGCACAAATGAAGCCCACTCTTCGCGCATGCTCACAAGGATCGGGCGGCCCACACAGGAGATGCTGGTGCCTTGCCCCCGTGATATGCCCTCTGTTTAATTATCCTTTCCCGGTCCTGGTAGTTGTGACCTCCAGGCTAGAGGGTGGCAAGCTGAAGAGCATCACGGGCACTGCAGGCTGGCTAGTCTGCAGACGAGCAGTGGGAGAAAGAAAGAAAAGTAAAAGGCACTTCAAATCGAGGTACTCAACTACTTCTTGGATTCACAGATTTGCATAATTTGCGTCACCACTAAAACCTCCTGCTTCCTGCTTTCAGTGTTCGACAACGTTCCTTCTGGATGTGTGGCATGATGGACTCGTCATACCTTATTTGGCATGACCTGGTTATTGTAATTGATTTTGGACTTCTCTTTCTGTCACTAAGTATGATTGTTTTTAAACTTCTCTACGTTGTTTCGTACCCTGACGTTCATCTACCATTTTTTATTTATGTGTGTCATCTGTTTTTTTCTGTTTGGTGTCAGGTTCTATTTTTTGTTACTTGGACGCTCCATTTTTTCTCTTTCATATTTCTTTTTGAGTGTGGAGTAATAATCCCCGAGGATTATTTCCTTGGCGAATACACGAGTTTGGAATAATATTTTCTTCTGGAGTTTATTGTATTACTGTGATGCTAGCTCTGACTTCATGATGTCAAGAGTCCTGTTAGATCTTTTTACTCCAAGTAGATATCTCCCATAGACAACTGTGCTTTTGGCGAAATTCAGCACTACTAATAGGTCTCTGCCTTTTCCATTTAGGGAAGTGTCAGAGTACCTCATTTTTCACAGGTATGAAACATGAGTTGGGCAACTTGAACACTGGCCCCCTCCTCGTTCCGGTGGTCCCCTGCACCTTATACACTTCTAGCTTTGAAAAGTATCAACATGAGTATTCTCGGCTGAAGTTTTCCCTTTTGAAGGCCTCAATCGGAGCAATCTTCTGTGCCATGTGAAAATAAGGCACACCCAGCAAAAGGTGAGCCCCCTTTTTTAAGGGTAGCAATGATATCTTCCCAATTACCCATATAATCAGAATCAGTGGCATAGCAGATTCTCTTCATCGTACAACCTAAGATGGTCAGGTTTAATAATCTACTAGTTGTTCTGTGACCTCACTGGTGACTTAGGATGCACCCGCGGTGTGATGTCCTACCCAAACATTCACATAAAGAAACTGGTCGGAATAGCCCTCCCTTGGACAGTACACCAATGGATCTCCTTTGTGATCGCATTTAACAACTGTGACGAATCAACTTCCGGGGTAGCAGTGGTCCAGGGGTGAATATCGGTTTCTAAACCATCAATCAGCCCCACATCTCTAATACACCAGAATGGATCCGAACAGGTTAGAATAACAAGCAAATGATAAACTTCCTTGTCAAATTTTGGTAACATGGACGGAATGGCAGGCTTATCTCCGAAAGACCATGGATCGTTGGTTAGTTGCAAAACAGCAAAAATACAATTATTGCCCAATGATAAAAGGAGTGTCCAGTCAAGGTTGAAAAGCTCTGGAAACAGTGAGCTCCTGGGGGAAGGAGAGGAACGGATGAATACCTCTGAGGAGGTGCAGCTGGTAGTGTGACTTCTTAGAGACGTCAGAGATGTGAGGAGAGAAGTGGAGTGTGGAGTCAAAGAGGACTCTCAGGTTTTTAGCCTCATCGGTCGGCGCAGGAAGAGAGCCAAGAGAGGACGGCTAGAGAGTGACAGGAAAGGAGGGAGCGGGTTTGCCGATGAGGAGAATCTCAGTCAACTGGTATTAAGGCAGAGATCATTGGCAGCACACCACTCCTGGATGGCGCATTGGCAGCACATCACTACTGGTCTTTGGGCAGTTTGTGTAACGACATGATGCCACACTACATTGCGTCTGCATGTTGCTACAGGGGGCTTGCTTAACATTAAACCAGGAGAATTGTGAGTTTAGAAAGAATACATAGATATTTGCCTATGTGTTCTCGAACCAAGGAATCAACCGGATCCAGAAAAGGTGGCAGCATTGAATGACACCCCGCAACCTGAAAATGTCTTGGATCTTCGATTGTTCCTGGGGCTAGCAAGCTATTGCTCCTGATACATTCAGGAGCTGCAGCAGCTATATGCTACAGCAAGCACCCCTCTAAGAGACCTCCCCAAAACCAAAGTTGATTTCCGATGAACCACATCCTGCCAAGAGGCATTGAAGAGACCAGATGAAAAATAGCATCTGTAGACAATATGGCCTACTTCAATGCCAGCAGAGCGACTGAATTAACAGTAGATTATTATTATTATTATTATTATTATTATTATTATTATTATTATTATTATTATTATTTAAAAAATGTTAGGCTCCATTTGCCCATGGGCCTCGGGGCGCGCACATAACAAGTAGGAGCAAGAAGCCTAACAGTCACACAAAAAAGTGGACGGGAGGGAGGGGAGATGGCTCATCAGCCTGGTTTTAGGTCGAACAGGCAAGTTTAAATGGATCCCTTAAATTCTATCAGGGACAGGGATGTCCGCCAAATTGTGTTAATTTAAACGCGTTTGTACCTGCGCAGTTCATGCTTAGGCTGATCAACAATCAAGCGATCAGTGTGGTATTGTGGAGCAATACCGGTCAAGCATTTATATGTTAGTGACAACACTTTATGAATGATCCTATGCTTGACAGGTAGCCAATGTAGGACCCTTCTGCCCTTCTGGATGAGGTCACGTGGTTTTGTTTTGATAAGCCATAGGTTGCACTCACCAAAGCATTTTGTGTAATTTGGAGAGAGTGTAGGTTGGCTTGTCAGGTGCCAATAGGAAGACTATTACAATAGTCGTGCCTGGTATTCACCAAGGCAGTGGCAAGTAGAGATCTGTTACTGACAGACAAATAAGGCCTTCTTAGGTGCAATAACTTGGTGACATATCCACAAGAGGATCGAATATAAGAGACCTCATGCTTCATAGATAATTTGGTGTCCAGCTACCCCTTTCCCAAGTCTTCACACATCCAGCCAAAGAGATCTTACTACCCATGATGGTAAAGCATTTATACATAGGGTCTAGTTTATTTAACAGAGGGCCAGAGGCAAAAATGAGTCACTCAGTCTTTTTTTCGTTTTTGGGGGCAAAGGAATTTAATGCCATTCAGTATTGGATTGCGGTGTACACCTTGTTCAGGGCCTTGGATTCTTCTATGTAATTACCTGACAAATCAACGAGAACCTGGGTGTCATCGGCATAGTTTGTATATTGTACACCCAGGCTATCCAAGAGGTCAAGTAGGGGCATGATATAAATATTGAAGAAGGTGTGTGATAGGCATGATCCTTGTGGCACTCCACAGGTGTTAATAGTGGGAAGTGCCTGAGCATTCTCGATAGCCACTCTGTATGTTCTTGGGCCCAAAATGGATCCAATCAATTTTCGCGCCCTCTCAGGCATTTCAGTCTGTCTTGCAGAAGATTGGGATTGACAAGATCGAAGGCCACTGAGAAGTTCAATAGCATCAACAGGGCCAGATGGCTCCTTTCCACAATGCCTGAATGTTTGTCTCGAGATCCATTAAGGATGTTTCCGGCCCATGCCTGACTCTAAATCCCGATTGGCGGGTACCTATTTGTATGGCGCCTATACAGCAGAAAGTGTTTTGAGGCTCTATGAATTCCTGGAGCTGTAGGCAAACAACTCTATCTCGGATTTTAAGAAGGTACGGGTCATTTGTTATTGGACAGTAGTTTTTAGTCATTGGGGGGTCCAGGGTACTCTTTTTTAATAATGGCGTGATCCATACTTTCTTCAAAGGTGATGGAACTAAACCATCCCTGAAGAAGATGTTCACCATCTTGGTGATCCATGAGATGAGCACATCTAACGACCCTTTAAAGATGGTGGCTGGACAAGGGTCACCCAGGCATGAGGTTGCTTTTAGTTGGGAAACTATGGTAGGAATTTCAGCGTAAGTGCAATGTCGAAATTCAAACTTGGGCAACGGTAAATTGGTGGTGGAGGTCAGAGGGATGTGTGAAGCTTCAGTGCCCACATAGGAGCTTTTGAGGCTTAATTGATTTTCAATAATCCCTTGTTGATAGTCAATTATCTTGTTCACGAACTCACTGTGCACCTCCTGACCCCAATCTGTGTCCCTAATGATAGGAGGGGATGCAGGGGTTTTACCCTCAAACTCTTTGATTTTGCATTGTTAATTCTCATATTGTGGTTCTAGGTTTTAGCCTTAGTGATATTGTGTTTGAATTTTTGCACAGATTATAGGGAAAAGAATTGTTACGCCACTCCCGCTCTAGAGCTCTTTTCTCTTTCCTGGTCTGTATATGCTATCATCAAACATGTTCTTTATATTTTTGGGTTTGATCTTCCTGATTTATTCCGGTGCCAGGATCTCGATAGTAGAGGAGATGGCACGTGAGAGATGGGATAGCAAGTCTGTAGGATTGTCAAAGGATTCCAGCAAATCTAGTTGGGTAGCCAGCGTTCTCAAGAATTTAAAAGCCATGACATTTTTAAAGCTTTTGCAATTTTTTACAGTTATTGGCTGCTTGTCCAGCATAGGTGGAACAGTCAGCTATAATATTGTGGTGTTGACCATTGCGTGATCCGACCAGGGGCATAACCATGTTGAGATGGATTTGCTTTGGAGATTATGCGTCAATACCCAATCTAGGGTATGTTCATCTCTGTGGGTCTGTTCCTTGACTAATCCGGTGTAACCAATAGCACTAAGAGCTAAGAGTAGGGATACAGCTTGCATATCCTGCTTGCACTCTGCCCAAATATTAAAATCCCCTAAAACAATCACTGGAGATTGGGGTTAAAGTTATGTTCCCTTGTTCCCTCCCCTTTGCCCTGTGGGCGCTTTGAAACACAATTTCCTGATTTATAAGGGCCTTACAAATGCACAATAAATACATTCATTGTTGAGGAGGGCAAGAAGCTGCTCTTCAAACTGGGGCAGGTTTTTGGGTGGTTTATATAGAGTAAGGATACTCAAGGATATGTTCGAGTTGACTTTCATTTTTACTAGCAGGCTTTCACAACCCTCAAGGTTCATGGAAATAATGGTATGGCAGTCCAATGAGGGCCACTCCCCACCTCTCAGTCCCAGGTGATCAAATGTAAATATCTTATGCCCAGGATAGTAGATATTAGATGCGAGTCCCGTGGGTCTAGGGGCCATACTGGTGCAATATGATTCAAAATCCACACATGACAAATTCCTTGTGGCCTATGTGAGTCGCAGTGTATCACCCACTGAGAAAGCCTACTCTCAGGTAGAGAAGGAAAGTGCGGCAGTGGTGTGGGCATGTGAACATTTCCATCTCTTTGTCTATGGAAAGACGTTCACTGTTGTCACCGAACATCAAGCGCTCCTCACCATACATCGAAATACCAAGGCAAGCATGCCACCAAGGATTGCAAAGTGAGGTTTAAAACTTCAAGACTATGACTTCACGATTACACATAGGTCAGGGAGAGAGGAAAAATCTTGCAGACTATTTGTCTAGTCATCCCACCTGTTCGGACAGGAGTGGACTGTCATTAGCAGACAACTATATTAACTATGTTATACCGTAGATGAAACCTTTTCTGGTGGACTGGCCATGCTGCAAGGAGAACCAGGAAAAGATCAGGCCCATCATAGTGTGGCCTGGTGCCTCGCTCAGGGAAGAAAGAAATATGCAAAAGAGGTGGCACAGGAAAAGGGTATGGTGGTACAGGAAGATGTAGCAAGTCTGTTACTGGTCCAGGATGAGCTGACTGCCACGAAAGATCACATTGTGTTAAAAGGGTGTAAAATTGTGATACCCTCATATCTGCGACAACACGTTATTGATTTGGCTCACAAAGTGCATCGAGGAGTAGCCTCTACCCTGAGGATGTTACAACAGAAGATGTGGTTTCCGAAACTAGACACAAGGGTGGAGGATATACTATACAATTGTGCCACATGCTGTGTCTGAGTTGCCAGATAATGTTTGGGAAAAAGTGGCAGTTGATTTCTTTGGGTCCATGAGAGATGGAACCTACGTATTCGTAGTAGTGGATGAGTATTCCCGTTTGCCAGAGGTGTAGATAGCGCATTCAACAGTGGCCATAAATGTCATTCCGGTTCTAGACCGAATATTTACAGCATATGGAATCCCACAGATTGTTAAATCTGATAATGGACCATCTTTCACCAGCTAAGATTTGGCAAATATTTCCACATATATGGGGTTGAAACACCGCAAGATAACGCCATTATGGCCCCAGGCAAATGGCATTTTTGAAAAATGTATGGCCAACATAAATAGAGCGTTACAGATTGCTCACATCACGGAATGGCCAATACAACAGATGCTTTATCAGTTGCTCTGCAACTACCGGACCACTCCTCATAGTATGACAGGGAGGTGCCCTGCAGAAGTGATGTTTGGCCGGATGGTAAGGACTCGACTTCTGCAGGTTGAAGAGTGAAACGATCACCAGCAAAGGGACCATGTGATGTGGAATAGGGATGAGGAACAAAATCTGAAGATGAAACAATATGATGACGCTCACAGAAGAGCGATGTGCTCGGACATACAAATAGGTGATCGCGTGGCTGTGAAGCAGCCTCAAAAGAGAAAGGAAAACTCCACATTTCGTCCTGAATTCCTGACAGTGACACACCAGAATGGGACCATGATAACAGCAAGTGGTGGTAACATAACAATTTACAGGAATGTGTCTCACTTTTAGCTGCATGCAGGGCATGACAAAGAAGGGTGACCCAGAAGAACAATCTGAGGGAGTGAAGAAGATTCAGATGCCTCATATTTAGGAGACTGAACTGCCAGATGGAAAGTGGAAAGTACTTTCGAGAATGTCACCACTGTCGAGCCCTGATTAGCCTCGAGAAACTCATCCCACGGGCACTTGGTTCAAACCAGTGCGGTTGATTGAGGAAATGGGTTAAGGTGAACGTATTGTTTAAACAGGGGGCAGGTGTAGTGTCGTATGTCTTTCTGTCCCCCTCGTTATGTAAGGGAGGAGCTGGGTGTGGGAGGGTTTTGGAGGAAGATATGTAAGAAGGGGTTGGGAAAAAATGGAGTTGGGGGTCAAAAAAAGTAAGAGTTGGTAACAGTCCTCTAGTATCCGCTGTGTATTATTCACGAAGCGTGAGCTCCCTCACTGGCCGGTACCAACGGTACAGGGACCAGATACAAACATAGAAGTAGGACTACACAATTCCGACCCAAACTACACTCCCAGCTACCCATAACACACACCCTAATCCGGATACCAGTGTTGTTCCAGCATTTCTTCTTGTTATAAATTGTGCGATTTTGATTGTTAAGATAAGCATGAAGAGCCTTTGCTCTGACCAATATTACAGGCCTTTCTATCTGTTTCTATCCCTACCGGTCTCTGTGGCGCAGCCGGTTAATGCATGTGATTGGTTTCTGAATGGTTATGGTTCAATACTGCAACAAAATGCTACTATTACACGGTTTATTTGATTAATAATTGTTGGCGACTGTACAAATATAATCATTCCCTGCAATCAGCTCGGATTGTGACATGGTTTGCTCTCCCTTTACCCAAAACCGGGAAAGTGTATCTCAAGTTTTCATAAAAATCACTTGGGACGGGTAAAAGAGGGTCCAATGCCGGCAAAACAGGGACGTCTGGTTACCCGACCCAGTCCTCAACATCGAGCTTCCCACATGTAAACTGCTGCATCTGTGAAAAACAAATGTTGGCACCCATTTCCCCACATTTGTCGAAACCATATGCGATGGGCCTAATAAAAAGGCTGATGCTTGCAGTGGAGTGTTTTGGTGGATGTATGACTTCTCCCAGACTTACCCCCCTCCCACATCCTTACCCAACGTATCTCAGCATGCGAGCTTCAGCTACAGGAAAACGTACCTTTCCAGCGATGCCCAAAAGACGTTGTATTTCATGCTTCTTTTGGCAATTGGCTGATCCGGTAGAGTGACACCATGCGGCACAAATGAAGCCCACTCTTCGCGCATGCTCACAAGGATCGGGCGGCCCACACAGGAGATGTTGGTGCCTTGCCCCCGTGATATGCCCTCTGTTTAATTATCCTTTCCCGGTCCTGGTAGTTGTGACCTCCAGGCTAGAGGGTGGCAAGCTGAAGAGCATCACGGGCACTGCAGGCTGGCTAGTCTGCAGACGAGCAGTGGGAGAAAGAAAGAAAAGTAAAAGGCACTTCAAATCGAGGTACTCAACTACTTCTTGGATTCACAGATTTGCATAATTTGCGTCACCACTAAAACCTCCTGCTTCCTGCTTTCAGTATTCGACAACTTTCCTTCTGGATGTGTGGCATGATGGACTCGTCATACGTTATTTGGCATGACCTGGTTATTGTCATTGATTTTGGACTTCTCTTTCTGTCTCTAAGTATGATTGTTTTTAAACTTCTCTACGTTGTTTCGTACCCTGACGTTCATCTACCATTTTTTATTTATGTGTGTCATCTGTTTTTTTCTGTTTGGTGTCAGGTTCTATTTTTTGTTACTTGGACGCTCCATTTTTTCTCTTTCATATTTCTTTTTGAGTGTGGAGTAATAATCCCCGAGGATTATTTCCTTGGCGAATACACGAGTTTGGAATAATATTTTCTTCTGGAGTTTATTGTATTACTGTGATGCTAGCTCTGACTTCATGATGTCAAGAGTCCTGTTAGATCTTTTTACTCCAAGTAGATATCTCCCATAGACAACTGTGCTTTTGGCGAAATTCAGCACTACTAATAGGTCTCTGCCTTTTCCATTTAGGGAAGTGTCAGAGTACCTCACTTTTTCACAGGTATGAAACATGAGTTGGGCAACTTGAACACTGGCCCCCTCCTCGTTCCGGTGGTCCCCTGCACCTTATACACTTCTAGCTTTGAAAAGTATCAACATGAGTATTCTCGGCTGAAGTTTTCCCTTTTGAAGGCCTCAATCGGAGCAATCTTCTGTGCCATGTGAAAATAAGGCACACCCAGCAAAAGGTGAGCCCCCTTTTTTAAGGGTAGCAATGATATCTTCCCAATTACCCATATAATCAGAATCAGTGGCATAGCAGATTCTCTTCATCGTACAACCTAAGATGGTCAGGTTTAATAATCTACTAGTTGTTCTGTGACCTCACTGGTGACTTAGGATGCACCCGTGGTGTGATGTCCTACCCAAACATTCACATAAAGAAACTGGTCGGAATAGCCCTCCCTTGGACAGTACACCAATGGATCTCCTTTGTGATCGCATTTAACAACTGTGACGAATCAACTTCCGGGGTAGCAGTGGTCCAGGGGTGAATATCGGTTTCTAAACCATCAATCAGCCCCACACCTCTAATACACCAGAACGGATCCGAACAGGTTAGAATAACAAGCAAATGATAAACTTCCTTGTCAAATTTTGGTAACATGGACGGAATGGCAGGCTTATCTCCGAAAGACCATGGATCGTTGGTTAGTTGCAAAACAGCAAAAATACAATTATTGCCCAATGATAAAAGGAGTGTCCAGTCAAGGTTGTATTAAAAATATCACTGTATTAATCACAACAGACAGTCTAATAATACTCTGAAATACTACCAACCATCTAAAGGAATGCAGAGGACAGAGAGTATCAAAGAAGGAAAAGGGATGCACTCTGGATATTGACAGGTGGGTAGTCGATATGGTTAATAACCACAACAATTTAAGGTTTCTTGGCTTAATATGCCTATAGGGGCCTTCAGGGAAGAGTATGAGATTGGGGTTAGCTGTGGGCATCAGGTGGCAAGACGGTTCGGCGAGCGTAGCTGGATGAATGGCTGCAGGCTGGCATACATGACGTCTCAGGGTCAGGAATCAGTGTCTCAGTGCTGATCGGCAGTTCAGAAGCATTGGTCAAGATGACTCGGATGTCTTTACGCAATGACGGCTTACCCACGGTCGATGGGTATCGAGGATTTCGACTGGCTCAAAAATGTCCTTTAAGGCGGACCTTGGAAGGTGCTCGACGAGGCACTTCTCCCAGCTTCTTCAATGGGCTTGTGTCCTCCTTTAACATAGACGGCTCAAAGCTGAGGAGTGTGTTGCAGGCAGCTGCCTTGTCCTTGGTTGTAGGTTCAGAGACCTTCTGGCAGGCCCTGTCCAGGAAGCTTCCTGCAGAGCGTAGCAGGTTACGCTCTGTGCTGGATGGCTCATGGCGCTGGAGTGGCTGGAGGGGGTCTCCTGACTTCTTTTTCTCCCTCTATTCCCTGGGAGAAGTTTAGGGGAGGGATCTTGCTTCCCTCTTTGGACATCCTGGCCTTCTTTCACTGGCGGAAAATCTAACGTAGACCGCACCGTCACCCAGGATCGAAGATTTAGTTTCTCTTTCTTACTTCTAGTGCAATCTTCAGATGATCTGCCAAAATATGGTCTCAGCCCTCTTTTAAAGCCAAGTGGTCCTCAGTGATTAGTGTTGGATAAGCCTACTAGGGTCCCTACCAACAATGTCCTGTATGAGTGAGGTCATACGAGACTGCTTTGCAACAGGAAATGGTGAAAACAGGAACAAGGTGTGCCCCAGAACTAAAATGGCTAAACCCTTCTCTCAACAGAAAGATGCTCATTGCTAAAAGCCCCACCTATCTTCCGGTCTTTTGTGTGCAAAGAGTCTCTCTGGTTAATGGTTCTCCCTGTGTGGTCCCTGGTAAAGCGGCAGGTCTCCCTTTAAACCGCAGTGAGACCAGACTCTCTGGGTCCTGCAAACCACATTCTCATATCTTATAAATAGGGTCCCCCTAGCCGGGTGGCCTACTGTAAACAACAGACCCAGACATGACAGTTCACTACCATCGATACTGAGAGGCTGGAACTGGCTTCAGTTTGACACAGTTGCATATGAAAGGTTGTTGGGTTTCCTGCCTCCTTTGTTATCATCTGCCACTACGCCCTGTTTGGGCCTGTTTGAAATACCCCTGTTGGTATGATAATAGCTGTCACCTCCTGCAAGAATGGCCTAATGAAAGAGCAGGGCGGATCCATGGAGCCTTTGTCAGCTGACCAAGGCAGGGGCGGCTCTCCTTGTGCAGGGGGGTACCTAGTTTTAACATAGGACTGAAGACTGCTCAGAATGGTGCAGACAAAGGGAGAACCTCAGCATACAATAATTATGTCCGTAGTTTATGACTCTGGAAGTGTTCATGGAGGACGACATGGCCAGAATGGGAAGGGGGCAAGTGTCCATGTTCCCCAATCCACCTTTCATACCTCGCATTCACCAACGCAAACTCACACCCACTTTCCTAGGGAATTGCAAAACAAGACAAACCTCTAATAGTTCATATTGGTGTTCAGCAGGAAAGAGGGGGAACAGTGAGTACTCAAATGGTTCCCCAAGTTGAAAAGGCAACAACACCATTTAGTATTGCTGAATCTCACCAATACAGTAAATGCACATTTTCCATGAGTTATATATATATCTAATAGGACTTGCAATACCTTGATGTCAGCTTTAGCATCCCAGTAACTAACTCACTTAATGTCAGAAGAATATATAACTGCAAAGTTGTGTATTCACCAAGGAAATCATTCTGAGGAAAAATGAATGACAGTCCTAGGCAATGGGCAATGGAATTTGACATTTGTAGGCAATTCCTTGCAATGGGGAAAATTCCCAGTCATGTGATGGCAATGCTTGACAATGGGTTGGCTTATATGGTATTTCCATGACAATATCCTACACATGCTGAATGCCAGAGAATTTTTAGGAAATCCCTGGTAATGGGTTGCCAATTTGAAGGCAAGTAGGAAAAGTACCTGGACCTTTGAGGGCAATTCCTGCCAAGGGGCTTCTTACTATGACCTTTTGTTGGCAATACAGGAAATGGTAGCCCTCATAAGGCTTAATTTTACGATAAGGGCCACCTCCCTTACGGGTGCCCCACAAGAACTCCCGGGGCCACACCTAGCAGATGTCGCCCAGGTGGAGTGACTAGTGTGGGGCCCCCCACGTTGCCTCTGATTGCTCGGCTGCATCTAACATACGCAGCCCAACCCATAAAAAGACTCTGAGGCTCACTCACACTGATGCTGCCTACTATCAGCCCATACAAAGACTTTGAGACCCATACACCCTGTTGCTGCCTGACGCTTCCTACTGCCAGCCCTAAGAACCACCATTGAAGAGCGCAGGAAGAAAGGAATACCCCGAAGCAGCAGCAACGACCTTGAGACAGCCCTGTCCAGGTTGCCTTGCAAGTAAGGTCTTTTTTAAATAGGTTTTTAATACAATGCACTGTATACACGTTTTATATTTTTAAAGGACTCTTTTTATATTTTGTGTATTCTATTAGTAACGCAGCCACTCAGGAGTAATTTAAGTTCTATATAGTGCCTTGTGCTCTGCCCCTTTTATAAAAAAACTCACAAAACCCTGCCGGTGTACCGGAAAAGTATATAAGAAAGCTTAAAACAGCCAAAAAGAACTGTACACCAGCATTCCTTTTGTCCGCCTCTCCTTTTGTGCTCCAGTTACTCTCACCTTGTGTTTTCTCCTTAGTGGTATTTGGGGAACCTACCTGCCATAATCTCTTGATCTTCCCAAACTTTACCATCTTCCTATCGAGGTACACCAGGGTGATCTCGAACCCAGGAGAGCAGGGTTTGTAGACAGGTAAGAGGTGGGCCAAAGTATAAGTGAAGAGTTAAGCTGTGTATTGTGTGCCCGCCTACACCTGTCTCCCTATAAGGTGCGTATAAAGATCACCCAGCTGCATTTTTTGGAGGCACTGCTGAGATCACCTTTGGTGTGCCTATGCCCTCCTTATCCTACCTACTTACCCTATACCTCCCCTTTTCCCTTCCCGGGGTAGTGTATAGTTTGCTAGCCTATGTTTCAGTATTTTTGCAATCCGTTTTTTGTGCAATCACTGTGTTATTTTGATTTTACCGGATTTACCACCTTATTTGACAGACAAGTACCATCCTCATCGATTGGCTTCAAGTAGCCAGCTGGGCTGGGTGAGGGGATTAAGCCCGACCATTGCTTTATCATAGGTGACATCCCTTGGAGCACACCTCTACACAAGGTGCTCAGGTTGACAGAGTCCCTCACTGGCCAGGTTAAATACTTGGGTAAAGGCCCTGGCCTAGCAGGAACTAGTAACCTGGTCTGCTAGGGCCTAACGAAGTTGATCCTGAGACATTTCCCCTTACCATCCATGGGGGGGACCCAATAGTGTCCTATCCTCTCTGGTTATCGAACACATAGACAGGGTTGCAGGCTAGTTTACCAATCACACCACCTATGCTTATCCCAAATCCTGCCTTGCCCAGCGCTGTGCCTCATCATTCTGCAGCACCCAGTGTAGATTCGATCATGGCTGTGCCCGTAACCACCCCAATTTTACCAGGGCCTAGAGCGCGTGCTAGGGCTATACCAGAGGATAGGGGCACCAAACTGATTGCTTCCTCCAAGGCGGAAGCTTTCAAGGATGTGTTACACAAGGCCATCGCGACACCATCTGAGCATGGCCCCCATGCCCGCCTAAGACCCTTCTTTGCGGAGAAACCAACCCCAAGGGGTGAAGACGAATATCAACTTTGGGCAGACCGACCCAACCAGATGATACACGACTGGAGAGCTACAGACCGGGAGAAGAGGCGTCGCATCATTGAGAGTCTGCGCAGTCCTGCATTGAGAGTCATCCAGGCGCTGGTGCGGAGCTGGTAGTGAAGTACAATGCCACTCGCCTCCAACAGGGTGAGCGTCTCTCTAAATATCTGGCCAGGACCGAGCCGGTTCTTCAGCTGGCTTTGCAAGAGAAGGGGATTGAGCCGAACAGCCTAAACTTGGTCAGGCTGCAACTGGTCATGTGCAGAGCCAAATCTCTGCCACTGTTACTTCTGCAGCTACAACTCAGAGACCACCACACTTTGATGAACTGGTCAGAGAGGTGGGTACTCAGGAGGGCGAGATGGCGGACACAGTGTACAGTTTACCAAGTCAACTGGTGTCTCCATATGCTGCCCCGGAGTATGATCTTTGACATCAAGTTGAGAAGTTGCGCCACACCATCGAGGCAATGTAGCTGCAGAGGGTTTAGGCCAAGCCACCGCCTGTAATGACATCCAGCCAGTCCACCAGAGCGCGGGAGATGCTCTATACCGCCATCATGGGTGATACCTGATGGGCTCGTAGAACCACCCGCCACTGTGACAATTATCATTGCTGGTCAACAGGCACAAGCACTTCTGGACAACGGCTCACAGTTCCCCAGCATTTATGAGCCGTTCTACAGAAAATACCTGGCACAAATCCCATTGGAGCCCTTGGTACGTCTGAAGCTTCTCAGCATGGGAGACAACCCTTGCAAATATCTGGGGTACATCCATGCTAGAGTGCAGTTTCCACGCGATGTAGCTGGGGTCAGTGCTCCTATCGACACCCTGGCTCTGGTCTGCAACAGTCAGATTGAAGATCCCACAACACTGGTGGTGGTTGGAACCAATTCCTCAATGTTTGACACACTGGCGGCATTATGTCAGGAGATGGCTGGACCACGATATGCCAGCGCCTTATCCATGCACCCCATGTGCCAACAGGCATATTTGCAGAGAGAACTGGTCCAGAGCTCCACCTGATGGACCCATTGGAGATGTTCGCACCACCTGGTTTGGGCAGATCACAATCCCGGCACACATCTCTGTGATGGTTCCTGGCAGACTGCGACTCAGCGGGTAGCACCACCACCACCAATGGCCAAGATGTCTGATGGTGGAGGCACCAGAATGTGGAGCTCTCGCAGGGGATTTACTGGTACAACGGATCCTGGTGACAATGGACGGAATGGACCTGAAGACCATATAGGTACCGGTCATTAATGTGACCAATAGGGCCATCCATGTACCAGGATGCACCATTATCGCACAGTTCCACCTGACTGCATCTGTAGCCGCAGCAAGTGTCGCCACCAGCTCATCCGAGACGGTGTTGGACCCAAAGATCTCAGACTTTGGAAACTCCCCGATCTCAGAGAGGGACAAGGATCACCTGACAGAGCAGCTCGCCCTGCGTGCCGAGTCATTCTCCACAAGTCCCTGGGACATTGGCAAGGCTCATGGAGTGGAACAAAGGATACGGTTGTCTGATGGCACTCCCTTCAGGGAGCAGACCCAGCACCTGACCCCAGGAGACTTGGAGAATGCTGCCATCTGGATGATCTTCTGCAGGCAGGGATTATCCAGGAGTCCAGGAGCCTCTACAATTCTCCCATTGATGTCGCTCAGAAGAATAATGGGGATGTCCGGATGTGTATCTACTGCGGTCGATTCAACACCTGCACTATTCTGGACCAGTACACCATGCCCCAAGTGGATTAGGCGCTGGACTGCCTGATTGGGAGTACGTGGTTTTTGGTTCTGGACTTGCACAGTGGCTACTATCAGATCCTGATGCATCCAGCGGACTGTGAGAAGAACGCTTTCATCTGTCCCTTGGGTTTTTACAAGTTCACCAGGATGCCTAAGGGGATCTCCGGTGTGCCAACGACTTTCCAACGCCTTACCTCCATGATGACATCATTGTGTTCTGGAGGACCCTGGAGGAAAACAACAGGAGGCTCATGAAGGTGCCAGATCGCCTGCAGGAGCAAGGGCTAAAGGTTAGTGGGGACAAGTGCCAGTTTTGCCGGACAAGTGTCAAGTACATCGGGCACATCGTCTCTGCGGATGGCACCGTCATGGATCCAGCAAAGATACAGATCATTTATATCATCAACGGGAGCCCTTTGGTGAGCGTTGGATTGACTGATGCCAGAAGGCTTTTCAAAAAGCTCAAGCGGACCCTCACCCCAGCACCAGTCCTGGCCTACGCAGATCCGCAGTTACCTTAGATCCTGCATATGGACATGAGTCTGGAGGGAGTGGGAGCATTTCTCTACCAGGAGACCAACGGTGAGATGAAAGCAGTCACTTTCGCCAGCCGCAGCCAGCATGCAGCAGAAAGGGATTACCCAGTCCACAAGTTGGAATTTTTGGCATTGAAGTGGGACGTTACAGAGAAGTTCCAGGATTGCCTCTGCGGCGCCACCATCACAGCGAGGAAGGACAACTAGCCCCTTACTTATGTGATGAAGTTGGCAAAGCTGAATGCTACCAGATACAGTTGGCTCGCAGCACTGTCCACATACAACTTCAGGCCACAGTTCAGCCCTGGGCATACTTACATCGATGCCAATGCCCTCACTTGGAGGCATCATGATCAGCCGAATGATACAACTGGATCGACCTTGTGGAAGGAGCTGTCTTCAGCAGGAATCAGAGTTATCTGCCAGGCTGCAAGCCAGCAGGAGCCAGACAGAGCCAGGAGTGTGGATTGCACGGGATACTCAGCTACGGCGATACCCGCCGTCTACTGCAATATCACCAGTGTGGAGGAATCTGAACTACCACTTCTGACCTTAGATGAAATCTGTATGTCACAGCTAGCGGATTCTGGCATTGTTCCGTTCCAGAAAGCCAAGACCGAAGGAGCGGATGTGTCCAGCGACGTCTTCATAACCCAGAGAAAGCTGCAATGCTGAAGGAGTGGAAGACGCTTGTGCAGAAGGGTGGACTCATGTACAAGGAAAGCACAGTTGGAGACCAGCTAATACATTGCCTGGTTTTGCCACAGAGGTTCTGCCGAGCTGTATTGTATGCACTCCATGACCAGCCAGACATCTTGGCAGTGACAGAACCTTCATGTTGTCCGCTCAAGGTTTTTCTGGCCCAGACTAGTGGCAGATGTTGAGTATTATTGCCAGGACTGCACCAGGTGTGTCACCAGGAAGACAGCAGCTCATCCTGTAGCGTATCTTCACCATCTGCAGAGTTCTGGGGCAATGGACCTCGTCTGCTTCAACTTCCTCAGGCTGTAGATGGACAGGTGAGGTGTGCAGAACATCTTGTTGGTGACAGACCACTTCACTCAGTTTGTGCAAGAACTACATCACCTATGTTAAACAGCTCAAGCGTCAACTGGAGCAATCATATCAGATAACCTAGGCTGCCACGGAGAAGACGGCAGAAGGGAACAAACGCTGCTACAACGCCAAGGTCAGGTTTCCCTCTCTTCAACCTGGTGATCGTGTGTTGATCTGCAGCCTGCGAAGAGAGGATGCAACAAGCTGGGTGACAAGTGGGAGTCTCAGCCTTTCATCATAGAGCATCAGCTGGAAGAGCTCCCTGTTTACCGACTACGAGAGGAAGGAGTGCCAAGGAATGTCAAGACCTTGCACCGGAACCACCTGCTCCCAGTTTGGGATGAGGTTGAGCTGACACTGCAGGTGACAGATGAAGAACCGGCCATGGGGACAGTGACAATGCAGCATCTAAAATGCACAAAGAAGATCCTTCGAAGGCTCAATCCCCGGAAGTTTCTCCAGCTACCGAGGCCAAGAGATCAGAAGGTCAGCCGGAAGCCAGTGAATACGCAGATGCCGAGGAGGATCAGTTCAGCATCTACCCAGACCAAGGGATAGATCAGACACTAGTGTGGGTCCCTACACCTATTTATCCAGATCCCACTCTGAGGGAACCTGAATCCCATCTTCAGTGTATTCCTTCAGAGGTTGTTCCCAATCCAGCTCCAGTCCTATTGCCCCTGCCACGCTGGACGTGGTAGAGGAACCCTTACCCATTCCACCACTGGAAGATAGTATACCCGACTTGGTGCCGAGCCCTCTGCCAAGTCTGGGGGAAAACCTACCTGAGGCCCTGGCTGCTCTCCTTCGTACCATCAGGGAGAGCAGACCTGTTACATAATTAACGTGTATTACACCAGGGGTCCAGTGTGAGCTTCCAGTCCGTTCCTCTCAGTCTTCCGTCCCTCCTTCTCTAGAGCAGGTACCTAGGATTTCAGGGGACTGGGGGCAGTCCCTGAGATTCAAAGTACTGGGTGGCAACCCATGCCTGTCCTGAATCATGACATGATAGTTTAATTGACCAGGCCAAAGCTATCCTCAGGGCTGAGGATAGTTCAAAGGGGGTGCATGTAACCCTAGGTTAGGGGATAAAAGAAAGGATCCCCAGCACGTGAAGCCGCGCCAGGTATCCCAAAGTAAAAAAAATAAAATCAGGTCCCTGACGCCAGCCGCGCTGGGGACCCGGAAGAATGAAAAAAAGTTAGAGTAAGCGACGCTTGCACATGGCCACGCGAAGGTCCCATTGCTATTAAGAAAAAAAAAGACACCGGCGCGAGGAGAGCGGGGGTTTCCCCCGTACCCTTATTCACTATAATGTCATCAGGAGTTGCGGGGTGTCCCCTGCTCCCATATGAATAAAGTTAGGAAAGAAAAAAAGAAAAGAGGACCCTGCATCGCCGGTTCCCATCCACATAAGTGAAGGGAACTGGGGTTGCAGAATGGTGGAGGCGGCGGCGACACACAATGAGGTGTGCCACCATCAGGTAAGTAGGAGTTTGTGGTGGATAGTTATTTAGCCCATGTGCAACATTTTGAACTCGGCATTGCTGCATTCGGCAATTTCAAATTCAAAATTTTGCACTTTGGTAAAATCATGGACAACCAACATAACGCTGTGCAGAGAAATAGAACAAGAATCCTCATCACCTTCAACACGGAACGGAAAACATCTGAAAATACCCATATGGAGCAAATAAACTCTTCTACAAAACAGCTAATTCCAGGCACCTATTCAGCACTAAGGACATTCTGGTGCATTTGAGATGCTTGGTCACCATACTGTGGGGGACAGAACCTTTAAGGTTGCACCCCCTCAACCACAGGAATGATATGTGCGATTCATCTTGCAGTAGTCACCGCCCTCCTGGCTTGCCTCATCAATTATAGGATATGATAGGTTATTTATAACGCACTTAATACCCAGAGGTTTCTAAGCGCGGACCCGGGGATCGAACCTGTGTTGCTCCATGTCGTCTTGCTTTCAAGATGAGCACATTGCACCTGAGCTATCCTCCCGAGACAGTATGGTTCCTCAAAAACCAAACGTACAGTCACCATCACCTCCTGAAAAACTTTTATTTTAATTTACATGTTTATTAATTTTATATTCAGTACAACAGAAATCCAAAAACATTACCAACTATACAATTATCAACTTGGTTCATCACATTTAGGAAACCCAAAACAATTTCATCACTGGAATCAATCAGGATACATCAAAAAGACATCAATATTACAACTCTAAAAATCTGCCCCATATTTGAACAAAGGATTATCCTGTCAAATCTTGACACTTGTTTCAGATCATTCATCCATTCTTAAAACGTCGGTCTTTCTTCACTTTTCCATTTCCTCAAGATGATTTTTTGGTGGAATTCGCTGCTCTGAAAAACCAACTCCTCTGTGGGAAAGTAAGCTCTTCCACCATGTCGTCTTCTCCCAGAATTACAGTCGTGTAATCGTAATCTTCATGCAACAGAAGAATCTCATTCATCTTCATAGTGACCCTTCTCCAGAAAGATCTTAACACATAGCAGTCCCAAAACATATGTTCAAAAGATCCACTAGCATGCTTACACCTCCAACAGGCATCTGAATCAACTAAACCTCTTGCATGTAGTTTTTGTGGCGTCCAAAAAACTCTGTTCAGAATTTTAATTTGACGACTTCTTTCCCCCAGATTCAACGAGGTTAGAGTCACATTCTTGTACACATTCCTCTATCTGGCCACAGACATCTCTGATCCTATTATTTATGACCATTTTGACAGTAAGTCCTCATTTGGTTCTTTGTATTGGTCGGGATTTTTGTACACCTTTGAAGCGTTACCACCTTTGCCTTCATCTACAATCTTGTTCACAAGAGCTTTCTTCAGCTTCCTATACTCCCCCATAGTGCAATCTTTGAGACCTTTAACTAGAGTCAGTTGTTTAAAACTGATCCATTTTCCTTCTTCAACAAGATCTTCCAGCCACTGTACCCCTCACAACAGCTAGTTCGGCAACAAAAGATACTTTCCATCCAACTTTGCTTTTCTTCCAGAGATCTTTCCAACATGACCTTAGAAATGCTGTTAGTGGAAACAATTTACATCCAGTCCCATCCACCGTAGACAGAATTGCTCTGGGGGAAAGTGGAGAAGATCTACTTGCCTCTGCCAATGTCCAAACATCAGATAATTTTCTAGGAACTAAATGTCTAGCCCCAAATGCCAAATGATAGTTTTCAAAGTCTGGAACCCCCAGACCACCGCAAACTTGAACACCGATTCTGAGATATTAGGCAGTTACATCCCGTCTCTGGCCTATTATTGCTGGGCCAAGCCTTGGAAATTGTCTTCATTCGTTTGGGTGATTGCCATTTTGGATTTTGCCCATGCTGGTGCCTCAAGATTACTGCAGTGGACATTGTGTAGGACTCTTTCAGGCTTCATGCAGTCAGATGCCACTGAACTTCTCCACCGTATTTGAAACAGTGGACAAACATTTTTCCAATTGTACCACAAGCAGGTAATAATGATAGAAGACACCTCTCTGAGATGGTTTGCATCCATCCTGGTTGACCACACTAGTCAAGTAAAATTGGCATCAGAGCTGTTCCAGCCCACGCATATTATCTTTAGTGTTTTACAACGATGGACCATTCACCATCCTTTTTCATGTTGATATTCCATTATCCTAAAGAGCCTCCAGATTGGGTACGACATGTAAACTGATAATAAACAGATGCCTTTCAAAACCATTGAAACAGTAGGAATTCACCAACAAGTTGTATTCGAACGCCATCACATTCATATGCGTGAAAAGTGTTTCTGTGGATATCATACAAAATTAAGGTAATGCCTAGTTGCCGCCTCTCTGTCATCTTTCTCCTGGCCCTCTTCTTTGGAAACTCCTCTATCCCTATGTGCCAGGTTCACAACGTGAAGTTCATTTTTTTTATTCCAGTCTTTCATATGCTGGATGAAAGTCGATGTAAAGATAGTCTGCTTCCTGTGACTCAGATGTATCCTCCCACTCCGTCCCGACTACATCAGGCTCCCAGCAAAGTTCTAGACATATGCAAGGAGCTCAAAACCACATAGCTCGATCCTTTGAGGCCTCAATTAGTCGGTTCCGAGTGAAACATTGCATTGATTTCAAGATTCCTTGCATGGTGCATAAAGCCTTCTACAGTTCTGGTTATCCTACTGCTGTGTTCTGTCATTCCAGAAATGTATTTTAGAGGAAAGGAATTTGAACATTTAGTCATAGATTCAATGTAGTGCTGCATTGACATCTGAATTTCAGCTATGTGCTGGTGCAAGCAGAAGTAATTTTGATGTCACAATCCAACTGTAATAATTGGTTACGGTTGCAATAGTGATGCAATTTTCTCATTAAATGTGAGTAGTGATGTCACAATCAGCTTCTAATAAGAACATTATTTACAGGCCTGTATACAAATATTTCAAGCCACCATGTATTGCACTTGAATTACATGTTAAAAGAGTGGTTCTGTTCAACCATGAAGAACATATGCAAAGTGACAGGCAGCAGAATAAAAAAGAAAAAGTAAACTGATCAATGTAAGAGAGCCCCAGAAGGTTTGGAGACATTATGCAAGTTTAAATAATTAATTGCTTCATAGTGTAACGTCTGTATTTGATCCCCAACTTCTTTCTGTCTTAAAATTGCATTTTATTAGAGAATAGCAAATCGTACAATGCAAAACATACACCATTGCAGGGGCATAATAGAAGGTGGGAAAGGAGGAATACCAAATAAATGATCATCTGATTAACTCAACATCAAACATAAGTGTATTTGCATTGTATCGGTTGTTGCCTATCATTTCAATGACAAGCAAGTCATTAGAATAAAGAATATATTGCTACCTATAAACAATTGTATAGAAAAACAGTTGATCTAACACTGTAAAATTTCCAGTGTTCCCAGCAGACATTATTGTGTTATATTACAAATTACAAGGGCCAGAAACAAAAAAGAAAGCAAATGAAGGGGAAAGTGTTAAAAGGTTGCAGATCTATGATCTATGAACTCCATCACTAACAAACAACCAAAAAGGGCTAAACGCTCCTTCTTGCAGTGTCTAAGATCTCTTCTGCCTGGTGTTGGAGATGTAAGAAAGGTATGGTAGCATAGCAAGACAGACACAAGTGATCACAGTTCAAGGGTGTTCATTAAACTTTAAAATGGATGAGATAAATGCCTAATCTAAACCTAAATCTAAGATGGGAGCAAGCTACGACCATCAAATTATAATACTGTCCAAGTGGAGTCTAGTCAAATAAAAAGGGCCGATACCAAGAAACCTATTGCCAGTCCTTCCTGCTATTTTACAAAATATTGTGGGATAATGTTGATAAGAAAAGAGAGAAGTGTTCACAAAAATGATCCGTCAGGATGTTATAGCCGGGTTCTCCCCACGTTTCTAGCACAGTACAAGGTGGGACTACTGAGCACAGCACACTCCTGGGCTTCTCCAGCACAAGGTTGTGGTTCCTTTTCCAGTATCAGGGCCTTCATGCCCAAGTCTCTTTTTATCCAAAGTATCTTGCTTCAGAGGGACTGCTACACCAAAACAACACAACAAAAGTTCCTTCGGGTAATCTTTTCAAGGGGGTGAATACCTGTCACCCTTGCATCCCACTCAGTCGGGTTCCAAACCTTCTCTCAATTGTCAGCCTCCCTCAGTTTGGTTCAGACCAACCACTCACTGTGGACATCCCTCTGTCAGGTTCACACTTGTCATCACAATGTTCATAGGTGTTTTAACACAATGCAGGATTCACTTCCCTTGGCTTTCCAGCCCCCAGTCAGGCTTTCTCTTAAGCACCCAGTCAGGCTTCACACAGTTCTACCATCCCTGTGAATTTGCAGGCATCCCGCAGTCGGGTTCACACTTGCCCCAGTATCACAGTTTGCTTTACTTAGCCTTTCTCTTCTTCCATGACATTCAAAACTCTTAATGTCTCTTTAAACAATAACACACGGTTCAGATGAGGTCCCCCTCCTCCGGGTTCAGACCAACCATAGCGCTTGCCGATTCAAACAAAGTCTTCCGTAGGGCAATCTTATCTTGCTGGGTCACTCTGTTGGATAACGGTAAGTGCAGGCTTTTTACTATCGAGGTTCGTACAGCGTTCTCCTCAGCCGGGCGCAAGCGCCAATTTGTAACAACAAAAACATCTGCAATGTGTCAAGGACTTTCGATTGAACAAAGGATTTGACTTGACCTTTGTATGGCCACCTTAGCATCTTATAGCACAGCCTTCCCTATGGCCTCTTGGTATTTTTAGTTTCTTCAGTCACAATGTTCAACACAGTATCTTTGTTCAGGAGAGGGGTACCAGCCAGAGACCTTTCGACTGAGCACCCATGTGGTGCTGGATCACTCTATCTCTGGTACCAAGTTTGTTCACAAAGGACCTCTTGTCTATTTATCTTCTTAATGTTGCCACTGCAACGTTAAGCCTAACAGAGTCCAGTTGAATATCAGGTACTTCGGACTCACTGGCTGTGCTGAACTCATTCGCGTTTCCTTTCCTGCTGGAGTCAAGGACGGTACCATGATGGCAACCACATCTCCCCACCCTTGCTATCAGTGTGCGAAGGTGCGATGTACCGCTGATATCCGTAACATCGTTCGCCAGCTGCGATTCCCGATCTTATGTTTCTTTCATCGAAGGCTTTGTGGGTCTTGGTTGAAAAGGGCAAGGGCAACACCTTCCTTGATGTCCTTTCAGGTCTCGACGCCTTTCTCATCCGTTTGAACTGCCGTCCTGGAATGGTTGCTTCCTCGTGCGTTTGGCCTTGCTCGGAGTCGGTTCGTGTGCTCTGCCTTTTATCCCTATGAGGAAGGGAAAGGGTTAACAGGTGTGTGTAGTTGTCGGTAATTGCCTGACTCTGTCTGACCCTTGTTTTGGGACATGTCAGGTAAACGGCTCTGGTTTGATCCGTTGTCGGTCATGCTTTGGGAAAGTGTTTGTGTTAGAAAAGGGGGATAGATTTTCTGAGTATCCTACCGGGCTGGATGGGGAAAAGGTGTCCTAAGGAAGGGGATACCGTGTCTTACCCTTTGGGTGTCCCATTTCTACTTCCACTCCTCGAGGACACCTCATCCAGGTGATCCTCTCTCCACCCCCAGGATCCAATAGCGATGGCCATGTTCTGGCCACCTGGATGACGAATCCCTGGGGACTAGTCAGTGAGACACCTTCAGGTTTCTCACATAGAGTAGGCTTGTGTAGAGGAGAGGGGTCATCATCGTTGGTCACACTGTCTTCTCAGAGAATGTCCTGGTAGCCTCTCCACACTTCTACAAACCGATTGTCATGCATTCTGATTCCCCTTCTTCCGCTGTCCCTCCCGCACTGTGGGATGTTTTTACCCATGCATCCAAGCCCTACCATAAAACTGTGCAGTACTGGCATGGAAAACATCATGATGGCCAGAACTCCCCAGAGAGTGCACAGGGAAAACATGAAGAATAGGCTGCCACCCATTTTTGCCTATGTTGTGAGCACAGGAGGGCACTGCCTAAAACCACCATTGGGCTACACACACAGTAGCCTGAAACCATTGGGAATGGCAATGCTGATTGCCAAAAAGCAACTCAGAACTGTGGGGAATTCATTTTCTTAATCCCAAAAATGGTTGCATTACCAGTACTCACCACTATCAGAAAGCTGGCGTTTTAAAACCACCAGACTTTTGTGTAAAACTCAACAAATGAAACAAAACCAGACCAAGGAAAGACTTGCTAAGAGGTGGATACAATGTAAAACTATATTCTGAAATGACTTGAAGGAAGTCATTATTTAATGTATAGGTCAAAATTGACAGTTTGATTTGAATGTAGAAAACTGGGAACAAAAGTGACATTTAGCTGAAACCTGGCTTAATGAAACTGAATTCTGCCTGACAACTACCCCCGACAGGAGTTGAAACTGGATCAACAGCCACTCTTCCCAGGCGGAGCTGCATCCTGCTGCCCCTTGCCAAAAGAACCTGTAACACCTCTCTGATTAGATTAGGGGTGGAGCACCTGGGAACTGGAAGGGACCGAACAATGCAACTTCCTTGACTCAGGCAAATGTTATATTGGGGGTGTCGTAAAATAGCTTCCTCTTGGGAGAAACTGGGTGGCAGCTGTGCCTCTGTGAACAAGCTGGCTTGGGGGAAGCGGATAAACCAGTTATTCCACCAGGTGATGTGGGAAGTCACACCACTTTTTGACCAGAGCATAATTTTAAAAAGATAGATAACTCATAGTGCGGACTTGTCAGAATTATATAAGTAATATCATTATTTTTGTGATTTTTCTGTGAACATTTTAAGAGGCGTTAGGACCCTGTGGTGTATTCTGGGGGGTTGCTAGCGGAAAATAGGGTCTCACTCCAAATGTATGCATGTTAAAAATCTGACACTTTATCATCTGTAACCCATATCCCTGGTGCACATTTGTGTAAAATCTGGAAAGGTTTAGAGGTCGTTATCTGGATGAAAAGGGGAGAATTCTGTCATCAGTGGACACGACATCGTACAAAGACAAGGATCGGGTGGTTTGGTGCTGCAGAAAATATGTTAACTGGACCTATAATATTAGAAAAATGGTACATAGATGAATATGTATTTGGGTCAGAAATAGATTTGTGTGCAATCTGACAAGGGGAGGTTCCTCTGACCATAAAACCTACAGCATCACTCTGACTCACATTTCCTTCCCCCAATCAAGGGAGAGAGGAGGAATTGGCCAATGATAAGTGAGAGGGGCAGGGTTAGCTAGGCCCAGGCACACACCCATTTTCAAAACACATAAAAAGAGACTGCTGGGACAGGTAGAGAGATTCAATTCCATTTGCTGCGGAGCATGCTGACCAACGACTTCACATCCAGAGATCCAGACTTCAAATCCATCAATCTCCAGAACCTGTAGCAGAAATTAACTCCAGAATTTGTAGCAGAGAGGCCTGAATCCACCAGCTGAATCCTCTTCAGCAGGCCTCAAAACTAACCAAACTATTCAACAGCTGGGCGAGCTGTTTGAAGTTTTCCCGAGAATTTTTGCAGGAACCTCTAGCAGTACCCAGAAAGCAGTGTTACATCCAGAGAGGCTAGACCAGCAGAGCAGAGCTGACCCAGATCGCTGTGAGCAGAACCGGTGCCTGATTGACCCGCCGAGCAGCCAGAATCGCAGCCGGACGTGTTGACCAGATCCGTGACGAGGCCTAGTTCAAATTTATATTGTGAGTACCTAGCAGAACTGTGCAGAACCAATCTCTTAGTTAAAATAATCTAATCCAAACTATTTTAACCTAAGTAGAACTGCCTCCTAAAAACCGTGTCATCTGTAATTTTTAAAGCTGCACAACTGTCACCTGCCAATTCTGCAGCTGCAAGCTGTCACCTGTCATTTTGAGTTTACTTTAAATCCGAAAAACTACCTTTATTTAATCGTCCGTATCTCTGGAACCGTTTGGGCTAAGAACGAAATTCCTAGGCTTTCCAACGAACCTACTCCCTATACTTTTCCCGTAATTGCAAGACAAGCACTCGCGAAATTTACCGCGATTTGCGATTTGGCCCAATTTCTTCATCTGTGGAAATCAGCAGCTTTTTGCTTCTCTTTGCTAAAATTCGTTTGCAATCTGCTAATCATTCATAGAGTATTGTTAAAGTGAGCCTGAACTAATATAAAGTAGCCATCACCTACCCTGACCCTCTAGAGGGAATTAAAAGCAATTTTACCACCTTTTCACTTCCTTGCAAACCACATTAAAGGAATATGCCTGTGTTTAAAACTCATCCTTATTTTCTCTAAGCTTGCTGGGAGAACTGGAACTGTGTATTGCATTATAAAGTGTGATTTGTTGGGATTCTTGAAGACTGTGTGCTCTCCTTCCATTTCTTGTATTGCATAGGGGGGGGGGTGAATTGTCAAAAGAAAAAGTGATCATATTACCTTTTGCTAAAATCATAACAAGTTATTTCTGTACTGCATTTTATTCCACCTTGCGTTTCCTTGAACCATATAAAGCATTCTTTCCCACCTTATTCTTCTGTTCCTATTTATACGTTACCTCTTGCTGACTACTGCTCATATTCACAAGTGTAATATCCATTATCAATTTATTTATAGAAGTGTGATATATATATATATATTGTTTACATTTTCAAATAAACCTTTTCATTTGCAAAACAAACCTACTTCTTGGCTCAGTGGGGTCAGGGGGATTCTAAGAGGGGCTGTTATACAAGGGTTGTCATCCAGAGTACTGAACTGGATATAAAAATACATCAATAAGGGTTTTCCTCAGCATCCCAGACTAGGCATTGACTTAGCTGTAGTGTTGATTGAATATCGCTTACAAAAGTGGGGGCTCGGAGCCGGGATATTCTGGGTTAGGTTTACCACTTTTGCAGATTAATACAGTGTGACAACTGACCAGATACACATATCCGGTTAGATCACCACGCTGTTTTACACTGTGAAAGTATCCCTCAAAGGAACGCTCTAAGGAAACGGTCTGTTTTGCAAAATAAAATACAAACTTCTGTAAATCAGGAAGGAACTCAAATTCCAGAATGATGACCTTGGTAGATATGAAAATAGCCAGAGAGCACTTCTTACATAACCTATTTTTGAGAGGTGAGTGGACTCATCAGGACCAAACGGTCTGGTTGCAGGCAATCGCGCAACAGGTCACTGAAACAGGGTCAGATATATGGGGAGATCAGGGTCCCCTACATGTGGCCCTGAGTGAACTATATATGGCCCCTAAAGCCAAAGATGAACATAATAAGATTGCCAGGATAGCGGCATATTTGTATCTATATATGGGAGCCATGCAGGACAAATGTGCTGAAGGCCAAGATCTGGCAAATAGGCAACAGATGGCGTTAGAGAAGGCCCAATCTGATCTGGACTCTTCTGAGCAGAGGCTGCTCAGGAGCCAGGAGTCAGAAAAGGACAGCAGACAGTACATCACTAAAATAAAGGAGGATATGGATGTGCTGCAACAGGAAAAGGCAGACCAGGATACCAGATTTCTGGCCTTGCAGAAGGAGTACCAAGAAGGTTTGGACTCCCTACTCCAGAGCCAGAAAAAGCTGGAGCAACAATTAGATTTCAATAGGGCATGTGCCGAGCAGGTAGTCACCCTGCAAAGCCACCTAGATAGGGAGAAGGCAGAGAGCAATAAACTGATTTTGAAAGACCTGGATACCCAGGCAGAGTTTGACCAGGAGCGCCAGAAAGCTGGTGCCTTCCAAAGGCAAAGGGACGACCTGGCGGCACAGATGCAGGCTCTTAGTCAGGAAAGGGATACCTTAGGCCAGGAAGTCTGCCACTTAAAAAGGAAAATGGAAGAAAATCACCTGGCCCTCCAGGGACTGGGTGACCTCCAAAAAGAACACCAGAACTTGTTAGAGCACACCAGGAGGGTGGAGGATGCTCTGCCAAGAAAGGAGCAGGCCAATAGGGACACAGCTCAGGAGGTAACCCTCCTGCAGCAGAGACTGGCCCAGTACTCCAGGACCAATCAGGAGGCACAGAGAGAAAATGAGGCTCTCTGTCAGCACAATGATAGGCTCCAGCAACAGGTAGCGATGCAGGAGAGACTGATAGAGTCTAGTAAGGCCTTAACTGAGGAACTGAAAGCGCAGGTTCTTGCATTGCAACAGGGAGCAGGGGCTGATAGAGACGAGGTGCGCTGGGAAAGGGAAATACCTGAGCATAACCTCAGGAGCCCTGGTACCAGACGCCTTCATCTCTCCCAGTCCCTGGACTCTGCCACCCCCATGTCCCCTCGCGCACATGAGCCCAGGGCCACGGAGATGGCAGATTACTATCCAGCTAGAAGTATGGGGCTCATAGGCCAGTACCTCCCAGGAATGGATGGGCGGGCATCCGGGTATGGGCACCCAAGCACAGTGCAATTTAGTGGGGAACCCCAGGAGAGGAGGCCCATTAAGGGCATCCTGAAAACCTCTGCCCAGTTAGGTCAGTGGGGGGGTACCCATCAAATCCTGGCAGCAAGGAGGGGTCTGAAGACTCCTCTTAGCATTACAGGACACAGGAGACCAGGTCCCCACATTCTGCCAGCCATTCCCAGGCTCGCAGAATCCGGGAAAACCTGGAAGATCAGACGGGCACCTCTGGGAGCAGCGCTTCTGAGTCGGAGGATGAATGGACCAGGGTTACCCGAACCAAAAAGGCCAATAAGGCAAAAAGGGCCTTGCTTAAGGACCCATTGAAACAAATAAAGGCAATAAGGAGTGTCATCACGCCTTATCATAAGAACGCCAAGTATTCTGTTTGGGAACACTTGGAGCTCTATGAGCAAATGATGGAGACTTTCCATTTGAAGGACAGCCAAAGCTGTATTCAATATGTAAAGTGGGCCTTCTCACCAGAATACTCCAGTTTCTTTGTGGGGCTGGAGGATCAAAACCATTCAAGGTGGTCCACATACAGGGCGGCCATCTTGAAACATTTTTCTGTGCACAGAAATCCTCAAGAGGCTCGCAAGGCAGCCTACAATTTGCAATGTGGGGAGGATCAGGCCCCACAAGAGTTTGTGCAAGAATTAAAGCGTGCTTTTGCACAAACCACCAGAAGGGTGCGCACGGATAGCAGAGAATTTATCAATACGTTTTTCCATGCCTTACCCAAATACATAATGACCCAGCTCAGGAGAGATTTTCATGAGAAAAGATATTTAGACTGGGTCATTGAACAGGCTACCCGGATCTATGAGGTGCAGAAGCCCATCGAAAATAAAAATAACGCGCCGAAAAAAAACCCAAAACCAACAGCACCCCTGCTGCTGCCAAGGTGGCAGAGGTAAAGGTTGCCCCCGTTTTAGATTTGGAGATGGGGGGCCTAAAAACCTGCCTGCACCAAATAATTCACAGCCCAGAAGGCCCTCGGGCCAGTCACAGACAGGGAGTCGAGGAGGTAGTCCCACAAATGGGGTCCCCCGCTCCCCTGACTATGTAAGTCCCCACTACAAGGGAAACCGACCAATCCTGGGTTATGTGTGGACTCCTCCAGCCCAAGGGGGGGTATCCAGCCAAGCACCTAACCCAGGGGACTTCCCTCCCAACTTCCCACAGGAGGGCTGAAATTCTCCAAATCCTGGGCAGAACTTTTTCCCCAGGTATCCACCCAATTTCCAGCCCCAAAATCATCCATCCTTCTTTCCCCAATTCCCTGAGCCCAGACAACCTAATCCGGGAGAGGGGAGGCCAAGGGTGGAGGGGTACCAAAATCTTCCCAACCAGGGGTACTAACAGAGAAGGGATAGCTACCCTTCCCGGGATCAGCCCAGGTGAGAAAATAGAGCCCCGTATCAGCCTGAGCGGGTTTCACAACTTGAGCGCCAGGTCCAAAATATGGCACGGGATCTGGGTCATATACTGAGGGCTCAACAGAACCCTCAGATGAGCATGCCACCGCAGAATGCCCCAAACTCTGGACCTGGTGCTCCAGAACAATGACGGGGGCAGCACCCGGATAACCCACCGGTTCCCAGGGAGGAGGCACAAGGGGAAGGGGGGTGTAAAGCCTTGGAGGAAGCTTCCTTCCCAACTTGTAAACAGCCCCTGGAAAACCAGGAACCGGAAACAAAATCTCCTGCCCCTGAAACCCTGCCTCCCAAGGAGCAGAGGGGGGGTAGGAGAAACAAAGGACCCAAACAGACCCACTTTGTGGAGGAGGTACAGGTCTTCCAATTTGAGGGAGAGGGATCCTCAGAAGATCCTGGGAAAAGGATCTTCTCCTTCAGAGATGGGGGAACTCCTCCCAAGGAAAAATGGGTCCCAAGGGATTCCAATCCAGACTGGGGAGATGTGGAGACTGAGCTACCACCGCCCATCATCTCATCCCAGAACCGACAATACCAAAATCCAAGGGTCAAACCCATCCTGATGACTGCCTCCAAAAAGGGCGGGGCGGGCCAGAACCGGAACCAGGGGAACCCACAATGGCTCTGATCTCCAGTTGCCAACTTTTTCTTTCAGATTCCCAAGGCTCTCCACAGAATTCTGCCCAAATCTCTTCTCTAGCAATGTCCAAAACCAGAAAGTTAGCCCACCAGTTGTCCGAAAACGTGCATTATCTGTGCCCCCTTGAGGAGAAGGAGGGAAGATACTATGCCCCGGTACAAGTACAGGGGCAGGGTACAATTTTGGCACTGGTGGACACTGGATCCCAAGCTACCCTTCTGTCCAAAAGGGCCTTTGAGGAACTAAATGCAGGAAGGGGGGAGAATTACCGAATTCCTCTCACCTCTCTTCCTGGACAACTGCAGAACTTTGACGGGAAGGAAATTCCCGTTGAGGGGACTGCAGACTTGGACATTAAAATTGGGCGACACAAGGTGAAACACCCGGTCATAGTAGTGACTCCAGAGGGCACCCCTTGTTTACTAGGGAATGACCTCCTGAGAAGGTTGTCACCCCTAATAGATTGTGTAAACAAGGTCCTCTGGACCCAGACTAGCTGACCAATAAAATTAAAACAGAGTGTCAACCATGTTAGTTTAAACGGCACCTGCCACATGGTTGAACAAAAATCTGACCAAGTAGAATTTCACTTCCAGAACAACCAAACTCCAGACGTGACAGTAATAGCAGTAGGGCAACAGACTGGTGATGGGGGGTCCTCTCTATTTCTGAAAATCAACCTTCCTTCCAGTTTAAGGTGGTATTCCACACTGGAAGGAAACACCCTGAAATTCTTTACTAATCCACAATCAGAAACTCCCACTCCTATAGTCCAGAAAGATGTGAAATCAGCTCAGAGCCTGGCTGATATTCAGAAAATTGGAGAGCAGTTGTTCATCCCTGTTCAGTTAAATGATGGGAAGGACTCTGTTCTCGCTCGAGTGTGTGTGAACAACGGTAAGAGCTTCATCAGCGCAAGCCATGTTCCGCCAACTCCCAAAAGATCCAGCCATTCTCACATTCAAATTGATAGACAAATGGGAAATGGACCTGGAAGCACCTAATTCCAAACATCTCGTGCCAAGCAGGTGTATGCTCAAAATCTCCATTGGCAACAAGAGCATAGTCCATAATTGTTGGGTCGTGCGAGACGTCACTGCCGCCTTTTACTTAGGCAGTGACATTCTCAATCACTTTGCCATTAGTTTGGACCTAATAAACTTCAAAGCTTGGTCCCGATTAGCGGATAATCCCATGGGCTTTGATGATCCAGAAAAAGCATAATGGTCAGCTCAATTGCTACCTTATGCAGTTGAAATTCAGATCAAAGAGGAAGTCACCATCCCAGAGAGGACCCGACAATTTTCCCTGGAAGTGAAAGTTAAAAGAGGACAAAAATTGAAAAACCCTGATGCTTATATCCATCTAAATGCTTCTCTCCAACAGCAAGGGTTAGGGGTAAACCCAACACCATTAGTCAACATAGAACATGACACCATTCCAATAGAGGTGGATAACAGCGACTTAAAGAGTATTACTGTAGCCGCAGGCACCATTATTGGAATGGCGATTGATGACCGACATTTCTCCATTGATTTAGGAAATGAACTGTTAGGACCAATCCCCAAGGACTGTTTTGACAGTGACAGTGAGGACAATACAATACCAGACAGGATAATCACCCGGCATGGGGGAACTTCCTGGTGTACACTTCTTGCCCTTATGGTAAGGAAGATGTGACTTGTGACTTCAGGAGGGATGAGGTGATTTTCCAGGTCCATGAGGGCTGCCTTTCCCACCTGAAGCCTCCAGTCCAAATCAGCACTCTGACCAGGCACTTCTCCACCCTCTGGAGGAGGCCGCTGAGATAGCCAAACCAGAAGTCTTTCCAGGCTTCAGGCAGATGGTGGAAGAGAGAGTCAACCTAGCTGATGCCTGTGTGACTCTGGAACAGAAGCAAAAGTTGAAACAAGTTTTCTTGGATTTTCAAGATCTCTTTGCGGTAGACTCATATGACTGTGGTCACACCGACATCCACACCACAACAATTCCCACGGACCCTGGAATGACTCCAGTGTTTGTGAAGCAATATCGCTTGCCTCTCGCTTCCATGGAGTCCCTTACTGAAATAATTAAGAACCTTGAGTCCCAGGGAATAATCCATCTAGTTCACAGCACTTTCAATAATCCGGTGCTGGGAATATTGAAGCCAAACGGCCAGTGGAGACTCTGCGCCGACCTTAGGGAGCTCAACAAACGGGTCCATACTTCCCGATGGCCTCTGCCCTACATTGACCAAGGGCTGGCCCAGATTCAGGGGTCACAGGTATTCACAGCAATAGACCTGACCAATGGATACTGGACCGTGCCTGTCAGTAGGGAGGACCAATACAAACTGGCTTTTACCTTTGGGGGCCAGCAGTACACATGGACCCGGACTCCCTTCGGATACCTCAACTCCGGCAATGAATTCAACATTTTCCTACATAAGGCCATGCCCGACCTGGGTGCGAGGGGTGACCTGGCTTATGTAGATGATGTCCTCATCAAAAGTTCATCTGGGGAAGAACACATAGCGGAGATCCGTTATGTTCTGACACAGTTGATGGCCGCTGGAGCAAAACTTTCCTCCCAGAAAGCACAGTGGTGTAGAACCCGTGTTAATTTCTTGGGGCATGAGATTACTCCTCAGGGTCTCTGTCCCCAAGAAAAGAAAGTGGAAGCACTCCAGAAACTGAAGGATCCCACAACTCTGCAGGAACTAAGGAGCCTCCTTGGACTGACTAATTACAGCAGAAAGTTCATTGAGGGCTACGCAGAGATCACTAGACCCCTGATTCATCTCCTGAAGGGGGGGTCAAGTGGGAATGGGGTCCAGAACAAGCCGAGGCAGTAAGACAACTCAAAAGAAGCCTCTCACAAGCACCCTGCCTAGCTTACCCTGTCAGAAACAAGGAGTTCTTCCTGGAGACAGGGTTCTCTAATACGTGCTTGACAGCAGTATTATATCAAAAGCATGACAAGGTCAAGTAATCTCCTATACGAGCAAAACTTTATCCTCTGTGGAGGAAAAATTCAACGATTGTGAGAAGTCACTCCTGGCAACGGTGTGGGCATTGAAGAATTACCGCCCGTTTATCCATGGGGAACACATCATAGTGGAGACTCCACACCAGCCTCTGCAATATCTCCAAAGTGACAGAATCCAGGCCGGAAATGTGAGTAATTCCCGAATTACTTCCTGGATTCTGTCAATGCAAGGCTTTCCTGTGGAGGTCAGATATGCCCAAAACAAGAAGAGTCCCCTCGCGCAAGGTTTGGCTGACTTGCATGATTGTGCCAGAGAAAACTGTCTCGAGGACGAAAGTCTAAAAATCAAGGACAACACGGAGGCATACCTTAATTCCCCACACAAAGTATTTGAAGAAGACAAGTGTGAGGGAATGCCCACTGTCTATGTGGACGGATGCTCTTACCATGTTGACAACAACGGGGAGAAAGAACTGGTGGCCGGCGTAGGGAATGCATGGGTGAATGAGTCCCCAGAACCCTCCGCTGGATACAAAATTGGTCCCCGAAGTAGTCAGGTGGCAGAATTGATGGCTGTGCATCAAGCCATCCTCACTGCTGTCCAACACCAACTCCATGAACTGGTCATAATCACAGATTCGGATTATGTACGGAACGGGTTCGTGGAGCACCTGGTTAATTGGAAAATCAGAGGCATGTTATGTGCTAATAACAAACCCTTGAAACATGGGAAGTTAATTCAAAACATTGATGATCTGGTCACCTCGAATGGGATGACCATCTATTGGAAAAAGATCAAGGGTCACTCCAAAGTAGAGGGACCAGACAAAACTGGAAATGACTTAGCTGATCAGCTGGCCAAAACCGGGGCCATCCAAGGGGATCTAATTGAGATTGAGTCCCTGTTGGGGGAAATCCAGGTCACTGCTATCACTAGGTCCCAGACAAATGCTCACAATGATCTTTCAATTGCAAAATGGAGTAAGGAGACCCCTGATGCTGATTTAATTACAGCTCAGAAGGGGGATCCAATAATTGGTAAATTTTACCAACACATTGAGGACCCTGAGAACTTTCCCTTGACGGATACCGATTACATTGGGAAAGAGGACCTTAGAGTGTTGATGAAATGTCCAAAGATGTTCCGGATCCAAGACGGGTTGTTGGTAAGGAAATCCCAAGCTGGCCATGATCAGTGGGTGGTTCCTACCTCATTCCGAAGCCTGATGTTAAGTCACGCCCATGATGCGGCCACCGCAGGTCATAGGGGGTTTCATACAACACTTGAAATCTTAAGAGAGGTTGCATACTTGCCACACATGGGCCAGGACCTCAACCAATATTTGAAGGGTTGTCTTGTGTGTGCACAATTTCAGCCAACATCCCTCACACACCGGGCGCCTCTCCAAAAGAGGGGAATGACACTCCCATGGTCAGATTTACAAATCGACTTTGTAGGCCCTGCGATTTGCTCCGCTAGGGGAAATAAGTACATGTTGACCGTCACATGCTTGTTTACCAAGTGGGTGGAATGTCTCCCAGCCCCAAATTGCAAGGCAGAAACTGCAGCTGCCCTGATGATTAACCACATCTTTTCCCGTTTTGGTCTACCTCAAAGGATTGAGTCAGACAGGGGTAGCCACTTCACCAGTGAAGTAATGACAAAGATGTGGGAGATACTGGGGGTTAAAAGGAAGCTACACATTGCTTACAGGCCTGCTTCTTCTGGAGCAGTAGAACGCTACAACCGGACAATTGTGAGCATCTTAAAAAAGTTTGTGGCAGATTCTGGGCCAAGTTGGGATATCCGATTACCTCTGGTCCTAATGGCCATCAGATCTACCCCTTCATCTGCAACCAAAATGTCACCATTTGAGTTGATGACGGGACGCAAGATGGTGCTTCCCCAGCATTTGCTCTACAGGACTCAAGAGCAGACACTTATAAATGCCTCCACAACTCATGAGTATGTGGAGAATTTAAGGAAACACCTTCAGCATGCTTTTGCCTATGCTCAGTGGAATCTAGAAAGATCAGCTGATAGCATGAAAACCCACTACGACCTGAAGACCACCAGGAAGGAATATACTGTGGGGGACCGGGTCTATCTATACAATTTCCAAAGGAACCAGGCCAAACAGCGAAAATGTTTACCTACATGGAAGGGACCGTTTGAAATTATAGACAAAATCTCCCCTGTGGCCTACAAGATCCGCATCCCCAAAGGCGGTTTGGCAGAGGGGGAAGACAAGTGGATACATATAAATCAGCTAAAGTGTTGCCATCCCAGGCACACTCTGCAACAACTGGAGGAATCCACTGGAATCCCAGAGGGGGCCGCTCCAGAGTAATTCAGTTCCAACCCTAAAATATTCCACATATAGCATATAAAATTCTGTGATCCTTGTATATATATATATGTTCTTGTCTCCAAAGTTAAAAAAGAAAATGTATATGTTCATATCTTCTGATTCATAAATGTATATGTTCGCCACACCATTAATAGTGGTGAAGAAATGTCTACGAATAGGTATTGCCGCTTTGCTTTATCATCCTAGGAGAGATGAAACCATGGAGACTGACCAAGGAGGACGACCGGGGACCGGGAGCAGAGACCCGAGGGGCCCGGGGTACCGCCCAATCCTCCCATCAGGACCAGCAAGGAGAACTGATTGATCGACTGGAGGGAGGAAAAGATGCTGAACTGTGCCATCCATGGAATTGGAAGAAGAGGAGGCGAACATCCCAGATCTTGCGAGTTCCATCAGCGAAAGGACAGAATGGCCATCGCAAGAGGGGGGGCTTGTGGGATGTTTTTACCCATGCATCCACGCCCTACCTTAAAACTGTGCAGTACTGGCATGGAAAACATCATGATGGCCAGAACTCCCCAGAGAGTGCACAGGGAAAACATGAAGAATAGGCTGCCACCCATTTTTGCCTATGTTGTGAGCACAGGAGGGCACTGCCTAAAACCACCATTGGGCTACACACACAGTAGCCTGAAACCATTGGGAATGGCAATGCTGATTGCCAAAAAGCAACTCAGAACTGTGGGGAATTCATTTTCTTAATCCCAAAAATGGTTGCATTACCAGTACTCACCACTATCAGAAAGCCGGCATTTTAAAACCACCAGACTTTTGTGTAAAACTGAACAAATGAAACAAAACCAGACCAAGGAAAGACTTGCTAAGAGGTGGATACAATGTAAAACTATATTCTGAAATGACTTGAAGGAAGTAATTATTTAATGTATAGGTAAAAATTGTCAGTTTGATTTGAATGTAGAAAACTGGGAACAAAAAGTAACATTTAGCTGAAACCTGGCTTAATGAAACTGAATTCTGCCTGACAACTACCCCCGACAGGAGTTGAAACTGGATCAACAGCCACTCTTCCCAGGCCTAGCTGCATCCTGCTGCCCCTTGCCAAAAGAACCTGTAGCACCTCTCTGATTAGATTAGGGGTGGAGCACCTGGGAACTGGAAGGGACCGAACAATGTAACTTCCTTGACTCAGGCAAATGTTATATTGGGGGCGTCGTAAAATAGCTTCCTCTTGGGAGAAACTGGGGGGCAGCTGTGCCTCTGTGAACAAGCTGGCTTGGGGGAAGTGGATAAACCAGTTATTCCACCAGGTGATGTGGGAAGCCACACCCCTTTTTGACCAGAGCATAATTTTAAAAAGATAGATAACTCATAGTGCGGACTTGTCAGAATTATATAAGTAATATCATTATTTTTGTGATTTTTCTGTGAACATTTTAAGAGGCGTTAGGACCCTGTGGTGTATTCTGGGGGGTTGCTAGCGGAAAATAGGGTCTCACTCCAAATGTATGCATTTTAAAAATCTGACACTTTATCATCTGTAACCCATATCCCTGGTGCACATTTGTGTAAAATCTGGAAAGGTTTAGAGGTCGTTATCTGGATGAAAAGGGGAGAATTCTGTCATCAGTGGACACAACATCGTACAAAGACAGGGATCCGATGGTTTGGTGCTACAGAAAATATGTTAAATGGACCTATAATATTAGAAAAATGGTACATAGATAAATATGTATTTGGGTCAGAAATAGATTTGTGTGCAATCTGACAAGGGGAGGTTCCTCTGACCATAAAACCTACAGCATCACTCTGACTCACATTTCCTTCCCCCAATCAAGGGAGAGAGGAGGAATTGGCCAATTATAAGTGAGAGGGGCAGGCTTAGCTAGGCCCAGGCACACACCCATTTTCAAAACACATAAAAAGAGACTGCTGGGACAGGTAGAGAGATTCAATTCCATTTGCTGCAGAGCATGCTGACCGACGACTTCACATCCAGAGATCCAGACTTCAAATCCATCAATCTCCAGAACCTGTAGCAGAAATTAAGTCCAGAATTTGTAGCAGAGAGGCCTGAATCCATCAGCTGAATCCTCTTCAGCAGGCCTCAAAACTAACCAAACTATTCAACAGCCGGGCGAGCTGTTTGAAGTTTTGCCGAGAATTTTTGCAAGAACCTGTAGCAGTACCCAGAAAGCAGTGTTACATCCAGAATCCAGAGAGGCTAGACCAGCAGAGCAGAGCTGACCCAGATCGCTGTGAGCAGAACCGGTGCCTGATTGACCCGCCGAGCAGCCAGAACCGCAGCCGGACGTGTTGACCAGATCCGTGACGAGGCCTAGTTCAAATTTATATTGTGAGTACCTAGCAGAACTGTGCAGAACCAATCTCTTAGTTAAAATAATCTAATCCAAACTATTTTAACCTAAGTAGAACTGCCTCCTAGAAATCGTGTCATCTGTCATTTTTAAAGCTGCACAACTGTCACCTGTCAATTCTGCAGCTGCAAGCTGTCACCTGTCATTTTGAGTTTACTTTAAATCCGAAAAACTACCTTTATTTAATCGTCCGTATGTCTGGAACCGTTTGGGCTAGGAACGAAATTTAACTTTCATCTGAAAGCTTAGAATTCCTATACTTTTCCCGTAATCGCGAGACACGCACTCGCGAAATTTACCACGATTTGCGATTTGGCCCGATTTCTTCATACCCTGAACCTCTAGAGGGAATTAAAAGCAATTTTAGCACCTTTTCACTTCCTTGCAAACCACATTAAAGGAATTCACCTGTGTTTAAAACTCATCCCTGTTTTTTCTAAGCTTGCTGGGAGAACTGGAACTGTGTATTGCATTATAAAGTGTGATTTGTTGGGATTCTTGAAGACTGTGTGCTCTCCTTCCATTTCTTGTATTGCATAGGGGGGGAGTGAATTGTCAAAAGAAAAAGTGATCATATTACCTTTTGCTAAAATCATAACAAGTTATTTCTGTACTGCATTTTATTCCACCTTGCGTTTCCTTGAACCATATAAAGCATTCTTTCCCACCTTATTTTTCTGTTCCTATTTATACGTTACCTCTTGCTGACTACTGCTCATATTCACAAGTGTAATATCCATTATCAATTTATTTATAGAAGTGTGATATATATATATATATATTGTTTAAATTTTCAAATAAACCTTTTAATTTGCAAAACAAACCTACTTCTTGGCTCAGTGGGGTCAGGGGGATTCTAAGAGGGGGGTGTTATACAAGGGTTGTCATCCAGAGTACTGAACTGGATATAAAAATACATCAATAAGGGTTTTCCTCAGCATCCCAGACTAGGCATTGACTTAGCTGTAGTGTTGATTGAATATCGCTTACAGCACACATACCCACTCCTACCCCTGGTCCTCAAATAGGGCGGCAGCGGTTTGGTGCCCATTGGCATCGCTCATGGACTGGCATCAGATACCATCACCCGGGACGCTTATGTCCGTTCCTTCACTGGCAGCTTCGCTGGCGCCTTGGTACAGGCAGAATTAAGCGTCCTGTTGTCAGGCAACCACAATCTGTTCCGGATCACGTGACACGGAAGACCCGTTCACGTGTTATTCCCACGGATCACATGATACGGAAGACCCGCTCACGTGATTTCATTCCCATAGCGACAGGATAAATGCTCTGATTACGCGCCCTTCAGTGCTTCACAGCTGTTCTAATCAGCACTGTTTGGCGTACTCACGAACTTCGACTACCGACTTTCTGGATTACGGACTACATACTACGGATTTCCCTTGCTTATTCCTTGGATTGTTTGCCTACATCCGTGCTCTTCCGGTATCTCGACCCACAGACTTTTGTACTTGGACTTCTTCAGATATACCCTTCAGATTTGTTGCTATCTTTTGCCTATCTGGAACACTGAACCACGGATCTGTTGCACGGACTGTTTTTGGCTTTCCCAGTTCTGCTACCATGCTTCAAATTCTTCCCTCACCCAATTTGGCTGAAACAACAGTGCCTCCACAGGTATTTCCAGTGTGTGCCACGTTTTACAGCAAAAGCGGTGACCAACCATCTACACCCTACTGCTGCCGCCTCTTGCCACGCACTGAGGGTACTTCTAGAACACCCATCACGTTATTCGCTGTGAGCCCGCGGTTTGGTTAAAGCCTCCTCCCTTTCACCACTAGGTAAGCGGTCTAGTGATTCATAGTTTATGTCCTTATCTGTTACTGCTTGCTTGATTCTGTGCTAACTGCTTGCTTACCTTACAGCGGCTTGGGGGTTCCGGCGCTCCAAGGTCCCGGCGTTCCAGTACCTATTACCTGTGGCTTCAAGGATTGCACAGGGAGTTAATTGGTATCTCTCTGTGTGGTACTTGGGGACGGAGGCTTTCATAATCTTCACGACTATCAAGTTCTGCCAGACTGTGAAGCCCATTTGTCGTCTGGATTATGGAGGCCTCAGCCGGTGACCCCGTGGCCACTTTGGTTCAAGCAGTTACCGTTTTAAGGGCAGATATGGCAGCAGCTAACACTGCCATTCACCACCGACTTGACTCCATACAGAGTGCATGCCACTCCTTACCCGCTGACCCTGAGTTCCCAGAAGCACCCCCACAAGCCATAGCTCCCACCAGTACACCACCCGTCACCGTCCCGTTGGTGGTCCCTACTCCTTTTCCGTTGGCAGCTCCAGAGAGATTCCATGGTGACCCTAGAATATTCTGCACGTTCCTCAACAAATGCAAACTCCACTTCCTTTGTAGACCACTAGCGTTCCCCGATTCAACCACTAAGGCTGCCTTCACACTTTCTCATTTGGCCGGCATTGCTGCTGCTTGGGCTAATCCTCTGCTGGAAAATGACAGTCCGAACTTATATGATTTCGACCTATTTGTGGCAGAGATGACCCGGGTTTTCGACACCAACACAATGCTCAGTCACGAGACCTAGAGTTGCTGGATTTAGCCCAGGGGAAAAACACCCTCATAGAGTACATAACTCGTTTCAACCAGCTATCGATAGAAACCTCTTGGCCAGAGAACAAAAAGGCTGTGGTATTCTACAGGGGACTAAACAATCACTTGAAAGACGCCCTCTCTGTTGTTCCGTCTTTACCAACGCTATTCCCTGACCTGTTGGATCTGGCATTACAGGTGGACGCTCGAAGGGCTGAACGGAAGGCCGAAGTCGGGTTTTCTGGCACACAATCCCATGTTCTGCCTTCCGAGTCTTCCGGGGAACCTATGCAGGTCGGGGGGATTCGTAGCCCCATAAACACTGCAGAAAGGGAACGTCGGAGATTGGCCAATGCCTGTTTCTACTGTGGTCTTAACAGACATTTTGTTAAAGAATGTCCACGTTGTCCAAAGCTCAAGAATCAGGTTTTTCAGAAAGCTCGTCCCTAAACAGGGGGGCAAGGGCGAGCATTCACCAGTCCCCCTCTGATTCAGTCCTCGCTTTTGGTTGCATAAGGCCTGTTATGGTACGAGCTGTTCTGAATCCCGACTCCGATACCACACACTCAGTCCATATCATCATCGATTCTGGGGCTACAGGCAACTATATTGACATAACGTTAGCAGGTACACTCAATTTACCTCTGATTAACAAGAAACACCCAGAACCGGTGCAAGCCGTGGACGGTACATCACTTGCTTCAGGCCCTATCCGACAACAGACTGCACCCCTCACAATGATCGTTCAGGATACCCAAAGTGAGACACTTACGTTTCATCTAATATCCCCTCCACAGTTTGGTATTATCCTGGGTATTCCCCGGTTGAGAAGACACAACCCACTTATCAACTGGGGAACAGGACAGGTACAATTTGAATCCGAGATCTGTCAGAATTACTGTCTCATAAAACCAGAGGGGTTGCTTACACCATCGCGGGCCTTAGGGGCTGTCGCGCTCCTTACAGTAAACAACGATGAGGAGCTGCCTGAATCAGCCTCACACACAGTAGGCGCCGTCACTGGTGGTATACCCGCAGCGTATCACGATTACCAGACAGTATTCGATGAAGGGACCACTGAGGGCCTACCTCTGCATCGGTCATATGACTGTCCTATAGATCTCGTTCCCGACGCTACGATATCTAATGGACGGATCTACTCCCTTTCCCCCTCCGAAGACCAGGCCCTAAAAGAATATATCCAAAAGGCCCTGCGTTTAGGCCATATCCGACCTTCCACGTCACCTACAGCCAACCCGATATTCTTTGTCCCTAAGAAAGAGGGTCATCTCCGTCCTTGTGTTGACTACAGGCGTCTTAATGCAATCACAATAAAAAAACGTTATCCCATACCACTCATTTCCCCTTTGCTGGACCAATTGACACATGCTTCCATCTACACTAAACTCGATCTCAGAGGGGCATATAATCTGGTCCGTATACGAGAAGGGGACGAATGGAAGAGAGCATTCTGTACCCGACACGGTCTATACGAGTATACGGTTATGCCTTTCGGCTTGTGTAATGCACCAGCCACGTTCCAGCGTTTCATGAACGAGGTGTTCAGTGACATCCTGGACACCTACATCATCGCCTATCTGGATGACATTCTCATATACTCTTCCACCCTAGAGGAACATGTGTCACATGTAAGAGGAGTATTGTCCCGGTTACGTAAAAACGTTCTTTTTGCCAAGCCTGAAAAATGGCAATTCTATACCAAGGAAGTTGAGTTCCTAGGATTCCATATCTCACCAGGGGGACTGGCCATTAATCAGTCCAAGATTCATGCTGTCTAGACTGGCCAGTTCCAGTAAACCTCAAGACCTTACAATCCTTCCTTGGGTTCGCTAATTTTTACAGGCGGTTCATCTTTGGTTTCTCATCTATTGTGGCACCTCTCACAGCCTTGACTAGTCCTCACGTCCCATTACCGTGGTCAACAGAGCACCAAGCAGCCTTTGAGTCACTCAAATCCACTTTCACCACAGCCCCGGTCCTCCAGCATCCCGACTCCGAACTGCCCTTTGTGGTGGAGGCAGATGCATCTTCGTTCGCGTTGGGGGATGTGCTCTCTCAGACGTGCCCGTCCTCTGGACGCTTACATCCTGTGGCATCTCACTCCCGGAAATTCACTACCACCGAATCCCATTACACCGTTACAGAAAAAGAACTCCTAGCGATAAAGGATGCCTTCCAGGTTTGGAGGCACCACCTCTTAGGGGCCAAGCACCAGACTACGGTGTTTACAGATCATCGTAACCTACAAGATTTGGCTTCACTAAAATGCATCAATAGTCGCCAAGTACGATGGCACCTGTTCTTCGCTGCATACAACTTTCAAATTAAACACAGACCGGGTGTAGCACATTAAAAGGCAGATGCACTATCACGCTCCCCTGGGGGAGTTTCCCTTCCGATTTTTCCCGAAACCCTATTGGAACGGGGTAATGTAGTTTGTCTTTGCACCCCTCCACTGTTTTTATTGGCTTCCATACGGCTTTGGGTTTCCCAAAATGCACACCATCTATCTGAATGGAATCCTGTATATCACGACGGTTAGCCTTTCGTACAAGATAGAGTAGTACTGCCCACCAGTGACACTCGTAACCTTGCATTAGAATGGGCCCACAACACCATCATCAATGGGCAACCTGGTCAAAGGCGTACCCTGGCGTTACTTAAATGTTGGTGTTGAAGGCCTTCAATGAAACAGGAAGTAGATAATTATGTTAACAATGCAAAAACCGTAGGGGCCGCCCTCTGGGTCTGCTTCAACCATTACCTGTACCCCCGAAACCCTGGCACACTCTCACGATGGACTTTGTCACTGACCTACACCGGGTGCAGGGTTCCGACACGGTATAGGTGATGGTTTATTCTTTCACAAAAATGGGTCACTTTATACCTTGCTTAGGAATATCATCCGCTCCTGTTTTGGCCGAGTTATTCTTCAAATCCATTTTTTGCTTGTTTGGTGCCCTCGGTCCTGATCTCTGACAGGGGTTCACAATTCACGTCCCGGTTTTGGCGGGCCCTCATGAAACTGCTTGGTATTGACGCCCGTTTTTCCTCTGCTTACCATCCGTAGACGGATGGACAAACGGAAAGGGTGAACCAGGCTATGGAGCAGTATTTGCGTTGTTTATCTTTGCAACACCAGCAGTCATGGCTTTGCATGTCACATCTCGGCGAATTTGCCTACAATAATGCCCTACATTCCTCTACTGGCTTTTCTCCATTCTATTCCCACTATGGCCAACATCCCCAGACTCTCCCTTTCCCTGATTTTTCGTTGTCTAATACTCCCGCTGCCTCGGCCTGCATCAGGGAGCTGTCCACGGTACATGCCCTGACCCTTGCTCATCTCCGTGAGGCTCAGTCAGCCATGAAATCTGCTGCGGACAAGAAACAGGATGTTGCCCCGGTATACTTTGTTGGGGACCGGGTTTGGCTTTCTACCCGTCATCTGCACCGGCCTGGCTGTCGCAAGCTCCTTCCCTGGTTCGTTGGTCTCTACAGGGTCACTACGGTCCTGAACCATGTTGCCTACCGCCTCTTGATCCCTGCCGGTTGGCGTATACACCTGGTGTTTCATACGTCATTGCTCAAACCTTGTCCTGAGCCAACCCGTGTTGTGTCTCCCCCCACTCCCGTGTCTTTGGATGCCCCCGATGAATACGAGGTCGGTGCTATCCTGGGGTCCCATACCTGTAGGGGTAGGCTACAGTATCTGGTGGATTGGTTGTGGTATGGTCCTGAGGACCGATCTTGGATTCCTGCTGCTGATGTCCATGCCCCTGGTCTTTTTGCCCGTTTTCACCGCAAGTGTCTGTCCAGCCTACGGGGTTGTGGGCCTTTGGGTGGGGGCTCTGTCATGCATTCGGATTCCCCTTCTTCCGCTGTGCCTCCTGCACACATACCCACTCCTACCCCTGGTCCTCAAATAGGGCGGCAGCGGTTCGGTGCCCATTGGTATCGCTCATGGACTGGTGTCAGATACAATCACCTGGGACGCTTACGTCCGTTCCTTCACTGGCAGCTTCCCTGCACCTTGGTACAGGCGGGATTAAGTGTCCTGTTGTCAGGCAACCACGATCTGTTCCGGATCACGTGACACGGAAGACCCGTTCACGTGTTATTCCCACGGATCACGTGATACGGAAGACCCGCTCACGTGATTTCATTCCCATAGCGACAGGATAAATGCTCTGATTTTACCCTTCAGTGCTTCACAGCTGTTCTAATCAGCACTGTTTGGCGTACTCACGAACTTCGACTACCGACTTTCTGGATTACGGACTACGGACTAAGGATTTCCCTTGCTTATTCCTTGGATTGTTTGCCTACATCCCTGCTCTTCCGGTATCTCGTCCCGCGGACTTTTGTACTTGGATTTCTTCGGATATACCCTTCGGATTTGTTGCTACCTTTTGCCTATCTGGAACACTCGACCACGGATCTGTTGTACGGACTGTTTTTGGCTTTCCCAGTTCTGCTACCACGCTTCAAGTTCTTCCCTCACCCAATTTGGCTGAAACAACAGTGCCTCCACAGGTATTTCCAGTGTGGGCCACATTTTACAGCAAAAGCCACGACCCACCATCTACACCCTGCTGCTGCCGCCTCTTGCCACACATTGAGGGTACTTCTAGAACACCCATCACGTTATTCGCCCTGAGCCCACGGTTTGGTTAAAGCCTCCTCCCTTTCACCACTAGGTAAGCGGTCTAATGAGTCATAGTTTATGTCCTTATCTGTTACTGCTTGCTTGGTTCTGTGCTAACTGCTTGCTTACCTTACAGCGGCTTGGGGGTGCCGGCGCTCCAGGGTTCCGGCATTCCAGTACCTATTACCTGTGGCTTCAAGGATTGCACAGGGAGTTAATTGGTATCTCTCTGTGTGGTACTTGGGGACGGAGGCTTTCATAATCTTCACGACTATCAACTTCTCACACCGATCCACCAGGTCATGTAGTCCATATTCCAATCTCTCAGAAGAGGCTAATCTCTCAGAAGAGGCTATGTTAGCCCTAGCATGTAACCAAAACCTCTTAAATCTCCACCACCCAAAGACAATTAATTTTGCTGCCAAAAGAAGCCTGGTGACCAGCTTTCAGTGCCAGTATTTCATAAGGTCTATTAGATCAGTCATGAGGTTGAGGAACATGTGCTTGTCTAGTAAGTCTCTCCACCTATACTCAATAAATAGGTATGTAAACTGCCCCCAGTAGATATCAAATGTAGTGCAAGACTGTAGTATGTGTGAGATATTAGTATTACCTCCACCTCATCTCTAACAAATCTGATCATAATGCAAACAATGGCAAATATTTTCGAACTCCTCCAAGCCAACCAAGTTGGCAAAAGATGAGGGGCAGATTGCTGCGGCACACTATAAATACCTTAGAATCTCAAAGTGCTGCCAATAGATATCCCCCACTGCAAAGCCTTTCTCATCTATCTTATCCTTAACCATCAAACCAAGCTTTCCTGTCTTCTCATTTAGAGAGCACCTTCTTACAATCCCACTTTCACCCAACATCCCCCAGACAGCTCAGCCGACCTCATGGTGCAACACCAACAGCTAATCCTACTTGTAAATTTCATTATCTGTTTTTAAGCAGAAAAAGAAACTTCTGCCAGATCGTGGAGCTCCTACATGGCCAGCTATCACAAACAGATGGTGACGTGACTCAAAAATTCAATCCACTTTATCTTTGTTTTCAATTAGAAAATAAATATACAAATGATATTTCTCATAAGGAATCAGTGCACACACTCAGTGGCACACTGCCCAAAATGCCATTAATAATGAATATAAACAAATCCCCTAGTCAAATCTAAGGGAGTAGATTTGCAATCACACTTGAGACACAAGCCTCTTCGCAAACAAATCAACACAAATAGTCCAACAACCTTAAAGAACAATCTGTTGATAATTATTGATACTATTAAATGCAGTTATAAATGCATAATAATCTTTTTTATGTGTGAAGAATTCGCAAATCAAATGATCAATGTTGAAAGTACAGTCCATATTAAATCAGCAATTGAAACAAAAACATCAATTGTGACTGATACTTTGTTTCACAAACAGATGATGTTTGTGGTTGATGACACAGAATCCTTTTGAAGGGAGCGGCTGTTTTGGCCACAGTGTTTAAGAACTCAGAGGTACCCTCTTATTTGTTACATGGTGGCTTTTTTAGGTGATTAGACGGCTAAATGGAAACTGTCCTTTTGTTTAACAGCGTATTGATTGCATACTTTGAACCAATGTCACTTCTAGATGATGCAACACAACTATTCTGAAGTGAGGTTATTTTGACATAGTACCTAAGAACACAGAGGTACTTTTCTACCTTGCTATGTAGTGTTTTGTTGAATCGATGGCCAGTTTTACTGGGTAGTCAGAGTAATGGAGGCTCCCTTTTGTTCACACAGCTAGCGATTTGGAACCTGGTCTTATAAATATAGATCTCCTCTTGGAGCATGCCTGCTTGATTTGGTCTGGAGAGTGCTAATCCTTTGTATCATTAATAGGAGGATATTTCCTTTTTACAGGTTTGTCTAGAATATTTAGTATATATTGACATCTTATACATGACCAATTTACTTTCACTATTTGTCAATAATCTCCTAACTCTCTATTTAGAGAACTCCTGAAGTAAGAGAGTTTGTCTTCCTAGGGATAACCTTGAAATGCTTTGAAGTTATCATGCTGTAACGATATTGCAGACATCTACACAAAGTAACATTTTGGGATGTACGTTTTGTAAAAATCATGAACGCACAGTTAGAAGACTTTAGTTAGCATTAGAACAGATTCTCTTGAATAAACTTGTGCTGATGTTTTTGTTTCAATTGCTGATGCAATATTGACTGTACTTTGAACGTTGATAATTTGATTTGTGAATTTTCTGCACATAGATAAGTTTGTGTTGTTATGGTTCAATGAAAATTGGGGGGACATTTATTTTTGTTAAAGGTTTATTATTAACTGATGGTTGTTATTTGGTAATGGAAATGTTGTGTACATTTTTATTTTTCTGACTCTCACCAACATGTTTTGATGTGGTTGCTGGTTTGAAAATTTAAATAAAGATATAAAAAAAAATTATAAAAAAAGAAAATATGTTATTACCCAAATTGATTGCATACTAAATGTACCTACTCAGAATTGACCGAATTTATTTTGTTGAATTTCATAAGGTATTTTGATTAATTTTTATTAAATATAGATGTCGGGTGGTGCAAGGCAATAGGTTACAGTAGAAGGAAGTGGGGAGTGGGCCAGAGGGTCTCCCCCCTGCATTATTAAAATAAATCGAACTAAAAAAATGTGGTCAATTCTCCAGTAGCTAATGTTTTTTAGATCAATTCACAGTAATCCAAAAAAGATTACTATACACAAAAAAGATTACTATGTATTTATTACTGCATTGAAAAACATCATTAATTATCAACACATTGTTCGGATGGAATATTTGTCTTGATTTTTCTGTGAAGGGGCTTGTTTCTCGAATGTGAGTGCAACACTACTCCCTTAGATTTGACTGGGGGATTTGTTTATTTCAACACATTCTGCTGGGCATGAACTGCATGCAATTTTCTGTAAAGCAGATCTCACTACTAAACCCCCTTCGATTCACATTCTGTGAACGACCACCACAGGGTACCTCTTGTTATCAGCCTCTAACATGCCGGCTCCCGACTCACAAAGGGCAAGCCACCATTGCCAGGAGAACCTGGAAAGCACTTAATCAGGAGGAACTCGGACAGTGATCCTCAAGCCATATCCTCAAGAATCAGAACTTTCAATCCCACGAATAAATTTGAGATGCTCCAGGAAAATGCTTTAGAAGCACTGGACATCCTTACATCTTTGAAAACAGTCACCTTTTAAAAAGAAATCAGTACGGTATGTTCCCCTCCCCCCCAATAATGATCCCTGAAGAAAACAAACAGGCAAACTAGAAGATGCCTGTTGGAAGAATTGCAACCAGCAAAGCAAAGCTGCTTATCAGCGACCAACCTGACATTACCAAAGCCAAAAAGCAAAACTACAGAAAATGCACCAGAACAGCAACTCACCTGGCAGAAGAAATGTTTCAAATCATGAAGGAAATGAGGAATCCTACATTTGGTAGCAAGGAACCCAAACTCTCCCAGATAGTGTGTGACAATATTTTATATTATGTTATGTTATCCTACTATGCTTTGGTACTGTGCAGGATCACTACTATCATAGTATCAAAGCGTTGAACCCTTTTCTGAGGTGTGTTGTGCCCCTGTCCAGGGTCACTAGACCTCAGTCTACTGCTATGAATGGCATGGAAAAGGGTGATATAGGATTGAGGGAAAGCAGAAAAGGAATTTGCAGACCCAAGGATAGAGCTGGTAAATTTAAATGCTTGCATTAGTATGGATGTGTGTTTGTCCATTATATATGGACTGTCGTCTGCAGAGAGGTGACGCAGAAGAGCATATGCTGACCCAATACATGCACTGGGTTCCCAGGGCAGTTTATTACAAGAGAGAGATTGAGCAGTGTTAGGTGTGTGAGGGACTCAAGAGAGTGGTCGTGAAATCCTGGTAGATATCTTGCCTTAAAATACCTGACATGCCTATTTATCGATTACCTCCAAGATAAGGTGAAAAACATCCAGCCAGCCATAGATGTAGCACAGAGATATGGGAACAATGACAACCCAATCACAACCCGATCACAACCCGATCACTCAGCAAGTTCAAGCCGATCACATAAGTGAACTTCATAAAACTGGTGAAGGAGTGGACCCATGTGCCGCCACCCCCTTTTGGTATCTACGAAGACATCCTCAACAAAAACAAGTATTGGCAAAGCCAACAAGTATTGGATGTGCATTTTTAGGCACTGATATAGTGATTCTACCTAGGCATATGATGGCAGTACCTGGAAAATACCTATCTAATCCCTGAAGCCAAAACGCTTGTTTTTGTGTTGCTTGTTTTTAACAGGAATTCAGTGCATGGAACAGATATAAATCAAGTGGCTGAAGGCACGCTTGGTTAAGACATTTTTTATTACACCAGTAGTCATTTACAGCTGTAATTAAGCCATGAACTCACAGGAGACAGCCTAGAAATAACAGGCAGGCTAGAGTTTGATGTTCTCTCTTGAGACAGGAATCTCAAAGAGACCCTAGGCAGATGTGTTTTGGGCAGGGAGGGGCAGGTAGTGGGTGGGAATGGCCAAAGGGATTAGCATTGCCGGGCCAGTCAATGGCCAGGTAAATAACCAAACAACACCAACAAGCTGTGTGTTCCTCCTCACATGTCCTCTCCCTCCTACCTGAATGCCAATGCAATAGTTGCATATTATCGGTGGTGCATAAGTGCTACCTACTAGCCCAACTAAAAAACAACACTCTACTTTCACAAACGGATAAACTCTTCACTGGAAATAGGATTAGTGGCAAGATTTTTTTAAAGAGGGTATCTATTAATCCACTCTTCAAAAACACTGTTAGGAATCCAGATGACCCACTAACTACCGACCAATCTCCAATGGACTGTATGCAGCTAAAATCCTAAGAATCTGTGCTTACAGCCGAATCCTGGAACACTTGGAGTCCAGCAACATTCTAGATCACGCATGAGTAGGTTTCAGTCCTATGCAAGAAAACATCTGCCCTTGTATCCTTTTGGGACACCCTAAAAATCATTGCAGATTCTAAAATCCATTGATCCTCAAAATACTAGCTTGTCCACCATAGATCATTAATAAGGACACTGAAAGTCTAAACAAGTGGGTCTAAACAACGCTACAGTGGATAAAAGAAGCCATACTAGCTGCAAAAAAGAAAGTTTACAATAAAAGGATCATTCAAGCCCAATCTCATACCAAGGAACTCTTCAAGATCCTCAAGGAACTCGAGTTCCCAGTTGCCCCGCTCGATACGTGCACCCCTGACGCTGAGTGGTGCTCCAATATATAAAAGGCTCTGCTTGACAAAATTGCCTTGCTCCAAGCCAAAATTAACACTAAAAAAGCCACCTCTCGGACTAAACTGGTAATCCCCTGTCCTAAAAAACTACCTCACCTAAACATTCATTCAAACCTTTCTGCTTCTCACCACTTACCATCAGGGAAGTAGAAAATATCATTACGAAGCTCAAACCTTCCAATTGCCATGGTGACGCATGTCCTGCACCGGTCATAAAGGACGCCGCACATGATCTCGCCCCATTCATTACCTCATGCATTAATGCCTCCTTCGAATCGGGCACCGTACCTGACAACCTCAAGGATGCCTGGATCATCCCTCTAATCAAAAACCTAATCTCGATCCCAGTAATCCTGCTAACTACAGACCTATCACCACGGTGCCATACCTTCTCAAAATTCTTGATTGAGCGGCCTATCTCCAAATCCAGGACTACCTTGAAACCAACAACCTATTAGGGCTCAGACAATCCGGTTTCCGTCCTAGACACGGTACTGAGACCACATTAATTGATTTGAAAACCCAAATTGAGGTTCTTAACGACAAGGGCAAAAAGGCACTCCTGCTCCTCCTTGATCTTTCAGCAGCTTTTGACTTGGTCGATTATCAAATCCTCTGCCACCACCTCAAGACTGCTGTCCACTTTTCGGACGCAGCCACATCATGGATCAGCTCTTTCCTAGCAAACAGAACCATGAGAGTCTTCTCCTCCCTAGCCGCAGCTGATCCAGCCCACGTCCCGTGCGGAGTCCCACAAGGATCTTGTGTATCTCACACACTTTATAACGTGTTTACTAAACAGCTTTTTGATATACTTGACTATCTGGGTGTCCCCAACACGAACTATGCGGATGACACCCAGATACTCATCCCCATCACTGGCGACTATGTAACCGAAGTCAAAGCTCTCAATGCAGTCTACACTGTCATCCAGGCCTGGATGGCACATCATGGGCTCTGCCTTAATGATGAAAAAACGGAGCTAGTCATTCTAGGCTCTCAACCCAAACTCACGAAACTTGTCCCTAAATACAAATCCTTTACTATTGATGGGAATAATATCAAAGTCTCCAACATTACAAAAACTCTTGGAATATATCTAGACGCCACCTTATCCTTCAATCGACAAACCACGCAGTTGTCTCCGCGTCATCCTATACCTGTAAATTGATTACAGCATGTCGACCCTTTTTGACATCGGGGAACTGTCTGATTCTCGCCAGAACCCTCATCATGTCTAAAATTGACTATTGCAACGCCCTATACCTAGGAACCAGTCAAAGAAACATTGATAAACTCCAGGTCACGCAGAACAACGCCATAAGGGCAGCTCTCAACATACCCAGGCGCTCTCACATCTCCACCACCAGACGCAACTTGCACTGGCTACGTATCACTCACTGCATATCCCTCAAAGCACTCAGTCTCACTCACAAGGCACAGAGCAACGCAGCCCCTGCCTACTTATCCACGTGTTTCACACAACATACAGCAACCAGACCCCTGAGATCTGCTCAGGCTCACACACTGGGCCTCATCACGAGTTGGGCGGTAACGCCGGTGCTAATAGTGCTGGTGCTATCTGCCCTACCGCCAAACCCACCGGCGCTATTAGCGCCGGATAGCAGGTTTGGCAGATTTGGAAATCCCTATTGAGCCCATTCGGGAATGCCCCATTCCCCATTGGGCTCAATGGGGAAATTTCGCGCCCATACCACCGGCAGATCTCCCGGTGGCGTTATGAGCGCAAATATTCAGTGGATCAACTCGTGATGAGGCCCACTGACTATTCCTAGTTTCAAGCTACGAACAGCAGGGGGGTCGTGCTTCCTAGTCCTTGCCACCAGCTCTGGAACACCCTACCCAATGTTCTTAGAAACGTACCATACTTTCATTCCTTCAAAATTAAAACCAAACTGTGGTTACATGAACAGGATGCCTTATCCGCCGCTCTATAATCCTACAATTGTTAATTTATCCCTACCAACTGCTCACTGTTTTAGACTGTATATACTGTATATTTAGATCTGCTGCGTTCTTCATTATACGATATTCAGAACTTTATGTAAATATGTGTAAAATGTACATTGTATCTATTTGCTGTAACTTGTAACTGCTTCTTAAACATGCGCCCAGATGCCCCGGGGCAAGGTGCGCACTACAAATAAAATAAATACAAATACAAAAAGAAAAAATACAAATGTCCAATGGTATATGTCGACATCCTTCCACCACTTCAGTACGTGGGTACATTCGATACGTCTGTCTAATTGTATAATGTCTATCATATCTTCGGTGGGGTATTAGGATGATGTCTGGTTTCACACACAGTGCTATCTTGCTATTCTTCCAGTATGACGGAGGTGAGGGGTCGGGCACTAGAGATGACGTCAGCTGATCCTCTACAGCCACCTGCCCAAAACCTCATAAATGATAAAGAATCTTGGGATTCTCATGCAGAACAGAATTACAAATCAACTCCATACAAAACAGTGCTCGGTTCTTCACTCCCTGGACAGGAACATCACTGTCATATTGCTGGTTTTATCAAGAATCAACTATGGAATGGCTATTTACCTTACTAACAAATTTCAATGTATCCATGCATCCAGAACATAGCAGCAAGATTACCACTCATACTCAACTAGTGAGAACACATAACACCAGCACTAAGAGCTCTTCACTGGCTACCAGTCAAAACTATAATCCACTTCAAAGCACTCTGCATCATCCACAGAGCCACCATATCCATGGAGCCTAATTCATCAAGGAAAAGATGATCCAATACCACTGCAGTTCAGCAACAATATACTACTATAGAGAACAAACTATACCACAAAGACATTGAGAATGGGCTTTCTCCAACATGCCAGCCAAGCTATTGAACACTCTGCCAAAGAGAATCTAGGATCACCTTAACTTCAGGAAAATGCTAAGGACCTGGCTTTTTAATGCCTAACTGACTAAAGCATTAAGACCACCCAACTTCAGGGGTGTTCATAATGCCAGGGGCCGGGAGTGGTGGGCTTCATCTCCACTAACACTCCCGAACCCTCTCTGGCCATCTCTCCTCCTCCTTTCTCCTCCTTCCCCAGGTTCACTCCTGACAATGTTTCTAGACAAGTTCGATCTATGAAAGTCTTATCAAAGCAGGTGCTCCCATGCTCCTCCAGCACCATCAAGGACCACATAGACACCCTCGCTCAAGCCTTGGCTGATTTCTGCAATCACTCTTTTGCCACTGGAACCTTCCCTTCCCCCCTAAAGTACTCCCTTGTGCACCCCCTCCTTAAGAAGCCCTCTGTTGAGTCTTCCTCTCTGGCAAACTACCGCCCGATCTCTATCACTCCTTTTCTGGGCACACTCTGGCCATCTCCCAGCTTACTATCCATACTGAATATGTTGGTTGTCTGCATGACTACCAGACTGGCTTTAGAGCATCCAAAAGCAGAGAAACTGCTCTCCTGAACACCCATGAAGACTTCCTCTCTAATCTCGACTCTAACATTCCTTCTGTCTTCATTCTCCTCGATCTATCCTCTACTTTCCATGTGGCCAACCACGCCATCCTGATCAATCATCTCCGTGACAGCCTGGGCATCACTGTGAGGCCCTAGCCTGTTTGACATCCTTTCTCTCACAGGTCTAACTTTCTCTCTGCCACCTCTCTCTTTACATGAGAAGTACCCCAGGGTTCTAACCTCTTACCCTGGCTCTTCAACCAGTTCTTGGCACCTCTGACCGAACTCATCTCTTCCTTCTGTTCTAACTGTCAGTGTTATGCGGATGACTCTCACCTTTCCTTAAGGCTCCCCTCAGCCTCCTCTGCTCTCTCGCTCATACCTTACTGTCTATCCGCGATTCAGGAATGGTGTGCTTCCAACGATCCCTGCCTTAATGCCAGTAAGACTGAGATCCTTCTTATTGGGACCCCTGCTCCCACTTTCCCTCTTTCACTCTGGCCCTGGGCCCTCTACCTGCACTTTCCTGTGAAGCAAAGAACCTTGGTGTCAGCTTCAACTCCACCGTCTCCTTCTCTCCTCACATCTCTGACATCTCTAAGAAGTCACACTAACAGCATCACCTCCTCAGAGGCATTCTTTTCTCACTTTCCCCTAGAAGCTCACTGTCTCCAGAGCCCTGGTTCTCTCTAGGCTGGACTGCTGCCACAGCCTCTTTTCTAAATCAACCTGCCTCTACTCTTCCCCCTTTGCAACTAATCTAGAACAGGACTGGAAGACTTGTCCTTGGCCTCAAGCCCAGGGATCGTATCTCTCCAGGACTGAAATCTCTCCACTGGCTTGTGGTGGCTGCAAGTATGAAGTTCAAGAACCTCTGCATTGTCCACAAGGCTTTCTGGGGCCGGGGACCACACTACATCCAACTCTCTCTTCCTAAACATCTTCCTACGCAAGCCCTCCACTCATCGACCTCGAACTCTCTGAGGGTCAGATGCTTTTCCAGGCAGAGAGTGGAGGGGTAGATCTCTGTCCTCGGCTGGGGCCTCTCTGTGGAACAGCCCCCCTACCTCATTCAAACTTGAGCAGGACCACCTAAGGTTCTGCTAGCAACTCAAGACCTTCCTTTTCACTTTTTTTTAACATTTATTTATTTATTTACTTATAGGAATTTACAATATAAACAGAATACCAAATTAATAACTACATATATAAAAAATTAATGCATTGAGAAAAAGAAAAGAAAAGGCAACAAAAAAAACCTTAAAAAAGATCATTACATTTCCCCCATATTTTATCATAAAAAGACAATGGGCCTCATTACAAATCAGGCGGTCCGGAAATAACGGTGGTGGTAAACCCGCCGCCACCGTTGTTTCCGGACCGCCTGATCCAGACTCCTGCAGGCGGGAGGTGATGTTCCTGCCAGGTTTGACCTGGCGGGTTTAACACCGCCCGCCTGCAGGCAGACGAGGAAACACCAGCAGCATTACGAGATGCTGCCGGTGTTTCCATGATCCCCATTCCCATTGAGTCCTATAGGACTCAATATGAATGGGGATTAACACCATTCCACCTCCGTGATTCCCGGAAAACCGGGGTTGTAATGCCCTGGTAATTCCGGGAATTACGGAGGCGGAATGGTAATACGAGTCCGGCGGTAACCAGGCGGTTTTACTGCCTCGGTTACCGCCGGACTCGTAATGAGGCCCATTTGGCCTCATTATAAATCAGGCGGTCCGGAAATAATGGTGGCGGTAAACCCGCCGCCACCGTTGTTTCCGGACCGCCTGATCCAGACTCCTGCAGGCGGGAGGTGATGTTCCCGCCAGGTATGACCTGGCGGGTTTAACACCGACCGCCTGCAGGCGGACGAGGAAACACCGGCAGCATTAAGAGATGCTGCTGGTGTTTCCATGATCCCCATTCTCATTGAGTCTCATAGGACTCAATGGGAATGGGGATTAACACCATTCCGCTTCCGTGATTCCCGGAAAACCGGTGTTGTAATGCCCCGGTAATTCCGGGAATCACGGAGGCGGAATGGTAATACGAGTCCGGCGGTAACCAGGTGGTTTTACCGCCTCGGTTACCGCCGGACTCGTAATGAGGCACAATTTGCATTTCAGTTTATAAATCGATTTTTCAGTCCTTGAGAGTTTGTGCATTTCTTCTATCCAATCATCAAATGAAGGAGAAATCCTGCTTTTCCAGCCCCGAAGTATTAAGCGTTTGGCCACAATGGCACCCCTAAAAAGACATTTTTTGTGGGAAGAGCTGAGATCACAAATCTCAGAGTCATCACCTAATACCATTGTCCTGAAATCTAAATTTGGATCCCCACCGGAAATTTTATTACAAGCATCACAAACCTCAGACCAGAAGCCAGAAACCCGGACACAACTCCACAACATATGTTCCAAGGAAACAACTGCATGTAAACAACCCTAACAATCATCACTATCTGACATCCCTCTCAATTTCAGCTTTTCTGGACACCAATAAACACGATTAAGAATTTTGAGTTGTCATGCCCTTTCACCCAAGTTCAAAGAACATAAGGAAACATTTCTGCAAATATTTTAAGTATTAGACCAATCAACATCGCCTATCGACCTCTTCATACGTCTATAAGATGAGTCCTTCAGATTCCAGAAATCCCATTTCTCCCTTAACTCATTTGAAGTCATCCATCGACCATCTTTCCCAAGATCACCAATCTGTCTAATGCCAGCAAGAAACCAATCAGGCCAAAAAATAATTTTGGTGTTGTCCCTGACCTTAGGATTCAGCCAAATGGAAGCCCGCAAACATCTGAAAGCATCCTTACCCAAAAGCGCGAACAACTCACTCCATGCAGTGCGCAAAGATGTCGTAACTAATTAACTGCATCCTTGATCTTTAGTATTAGTAATTAATAAGGCCTCTGTCATGATTCCTGCCCCTCATGTCCCCAGCCCTCCAAGATGTCAGGCTGGAGCCAGGCCACGATCACCTACATAGCCCTCAATGGCCTCTCCATCCCTCCAAAGACCCACTTGGAGTCAGACTTGGCGCTTGTGGCACCAGACTCACTCACTCCCATAGGATAACATTGGGGATTGGACTTGCAGTGCATTAATGGGGACAAGATGGATGCCCCCACATATTTCGATTCCCAGAACTGCATGTGCGGTCTAGTCTTTGGGTGTGGTTCAGCTCAGAGGCACCTGGGATACATAGAGACTATTTAAGCCACACCCAGGCTAAGAAACATGCTTTGCGTTTTCTGCACCTGCAGCGTGACACTCACCGTGTTCGGATCGGTCTCCAGTAGGCCTGCATCTTTCTTCTGCGCTCAGCTCCTGCAAGAACAAGAACACCGTTAGTAACAGCCTTACCTTGCTACGCTTCTGCCCATCATTCATCGCTCCTTCTGTTCTGCGGGCATCTTCAGCGGTGTCATTCCCATCCTGGCACGCCACTTCCTAAGGAAAAGGGAAAAGAACAGAAAAAAGGCATTAGTAAGCATTATGCAAATCTTCGCTTATTTTTAAATACTGTACGATCTTCAAACACTTACCTGAATCCCAGCCGCTCTGGGCGAACTCTGTCTCCGGAACTTCTCATCCATCTGCAAGAGGGAAAAGACCCTCCAGGTTAGCGTGGAATCATCTAGAGGTGCCGCATACCGCGCTTACCCACCGCATTTGTTCTTCATTACCGGCATGCACGCCGAAAACGTCGCGGCACCTAAAAGACACAGAAAAATAACTCAGTTCAATGCAAATACGAAAGGGGTGCATCGCGCATCACGCTCTCACTCACCTTCAGCGCTACTCATCTCAGCAGCACGCCGCCATCCCCGGACGCCTTACATCATCTAAGGAAGGAAAGGAATGAAGTTAGAGAACTGTTCAAAAGACTCATTATACTTACCTGTCGGACTCTTGCCAGTGAATTAACTAGGCAGCAACGAGCCTGCATCAATCAACGTGCCCCTGCGCTGAAGGCAGGACGGAGAGCACACTATCCAAGAAAACATGGTGAGCTGTGGATCAAAGGGAAGGGTTGGACCCCGGGGAAGAAGGGGTTCAAGCACACAGAGACAATAGGGAGTTAAACTCTACCAATCCTGTGTTTCAGGCCCAGTCTCCAGTCGAATAGCCTCCAGGGAAGGGTTCGAGGTCGTAAGATGCCAGAACAGGCTGAGTGACGTCCCCGTGGATACCAGGTGAGCGTTACAGCCTCTAGTCCAAGCGGACCAAAGGCATTAAATTCCGCCAAAGCCCAACGATCTGGACTTGCACTCAAAAAGGGAATGAATATATGTGAAGAAAAAGCCAAATGATAAGCCTTGAAATTTGGAACCCCCAGTCCACCTTCGTGAACTGGAAGTTGCAGTTTCCAAATGCTAAGTCTCGGGGGTTTCTTATCCCACAATAATTCTTGTATGAGATGGTCTAAATCCTTCCAGTAACGATTACTGATATTCAGAGGAGGCATACTCGTTACAAAATTAACCTTGGGAGCCAAATTCATCTTAAGGGCATTAACCTTACCCCATAGTGACAAATTAAGAAGTGACCACCTATCAAGATCCATTCTGCATTCTCGAGTAATCGCACACATATTCTCATCAACAATATTCAGAACTGAGGGCGTCAACCAGATACCTAAATACCGCAGTCATAAATCACACCATTTAAATCCCAGTCCGGTCACCAAAGTTTTATCACAACGAAATGAAAGAGACAAAACCTCTGACATTAACCAGTTCACTTTGTAACCAGAGGACGTGTAAAACTCCAACAAAATTTGCAACAAACAGGGGAGAGAATCAGCTAAATTCCTAAGAACCAACAAAAGATCATCCGCATAAAACCATGTTTTCTGTGTAATACCCCAGCAGCTCACTCCCTCCAAACCAGGGTCATTTTTTAGAGAAATGGCCAACGGTTCAATAGTTAAAATAAACAAAAGCGGAGAAAACAGGCATCCCTGACGAGTTCCTCTTTCCAAAACAAAGCTGTCCGACTTGATTCCATTTGTATTAACATCAGCTGTTGGATTGGAGTATAAAAGCTCAACCCATGAGATAAACTCTATCCCAAGATTCATTTCCTTCAAAACTGAAAATAAATAATCCCAATTAAGCCTGTCAAATGCTTTTTCAGAATCGAGGGAGAAGACAGCGGCATCACAATCAATCTCATTAGCTTTCTGCATAGTGTGATACAATTGTCTAATATTACTGGATGTGCATCTACTCCTCATAAAACCTGATTGTCTATACCAATCAATTTGGGAAGAAATGTTTCTAATCACAAAGCCAAAACTTTAGCCAAAATCTTATTATCAGTATTGATGAGACTGATAGGGCGGTAGTTCGCCGGATAGTTGCCATCTTTCCCCTTCTTTAAAAACACAGAGATAGAGGCATGACTGGTGCTATCAGGGAGCGCCCTAGCCGATTTACTAGCAAGGAACATATCCCGCAAAAGTTCGAGAGCAGAATCTGGAAGAATTTTATAAAATTCACAAGGAAGTCCGTCAGAACCAGGAGATTTACCAACATTCAAATTAGAAATTGCAGTTTCCACTTCATCGACCGTCAGGGCTGCTGCAAGAAGTTGACATTCAACGTCCGAAATTTTGGGAAGCTCAAGATTACCAAAAAAATCTTTCCCAACACCAGTAATACCTGCCTCATTGCGATATAAATCCATATAGAAGTCACGGAAAACCAAATTTATTTTATGTGGGTCGAATGTAATCCTACCATCTGTATCTATGATGGAAGCAATTACGGTTTCCGACATTTTCTGTTTCAGTCTGTATGTGAGCCACCTATCGCATTTCTCACCTTTTTCAAAGTAAGTACAATGAGAATAAAATAAACTACGTTCTGCCCTCAACGATACAATATCATTAATTTCTCTTTTAAGGTTCTTCAAGAGTGTCAATTTAGCTGAATCTGACGGGTCAATCATCAATTCTCTGGATATTTCACAAATGTTCTGCTCAAGTGCCAATCTAGAACTCTCCTCTTTCTTCTTCTTACCACTCGATAACCCTAAATAAATCCCACGCATACAACACTTGAAAGCCTCCCAAGTATTCTGTAAACTAACCTCATCAGATTGGTTCTCCACAATAAAGAAATTAGCCTCAGATATAATCTTCTCCAAAATATCATCTTCCATCAAAATGGAAGTATTCAGCTTCCAAAAAAAGGATCTGTGAAAATGGTGTTTGAATTTCAAATGCATTGTCACAGGGCCGTGCTCACTCACTGAAATGTTCCCTATATCACAGGAGAAAAAACTTTCCATCACCTCCCTGCCGGTCAATAGCATATCAAAACGAGAATACATATTATGAGCACCAGAGTAAAAACTATATTCACGACTATCCGGATGTACAAGGCGCCAATTATCTTTTAAATTGTGTTCATCCAATAATGACAAAAGAGCTTGATGATGTAAGTCACTCCGATTCACTTTTCTGACATGACTCCTATCTAGCAAAGGATCAATAATAGTATTAAAATCCCCTCCAAGAATGATGTTAGGAGAGTTCAAATCCAAGAGAGTCTGGGCTACCATCCTAAAAAAAGAGCCATTGTCTACTGTGGGAGCATATATATTACATAGAGTCATCTGTTCCCCCTGAATCTCAACCAATAATGCTATCATTCTCCCCTCCTTGTCAGCATAATTTCTCAAGATTTTAATAAGTAGCTTTTTGTGAATTAAAATGGCTACTCCCCTAGATTTTGACGAGAATGAAGAGCTAAAGACCAAACCAACCCACTCCTTTTCTAATTTCGAGAGCTTATCAAACAGAATATGAGTTTCTTGCATAAAGCAAATATGAGTTTTCATATCGTTCAGAATTGCAAACACTTTCTTTCTCTTAAGGGTATTATTAACCCCATTGACATTCCAAGATACGGCACAAAGGTTCTCATTAGCCTTACCACTTCTGCTTTCTCTCTCTCTCTCTGCCCTGCTGATGCTCCTGTCTGCTGTGCTAACTGGTTACCTTGTCCATCCACTGAACCTCACGGGCACCAGGCTCCTGCACAACCAGTAGCCCCTTGCACTGCCTCCAGGCCTCCCACCTACTTAGGGACTGTATCTGCAACCCTACAGTACCCTGCCTCACTGCATTTACTTGAGCCGCCACCCCGGCAGCACTTGCCACTGCACTCTCTCCCCCTTACCCCCTCACACTTCTCTTCCCTCCCCCTAGCACTTGCATGATCTGAATGACAGAAGGCCTAGTAAGATTGTTTGTTTTGCCCTTCTGTCTACCCTTCCTCGTCACACCTGGAAACACTTGTGTACAGGTGTGTGATAAATGACATATCATATTATAACATATCAGTAATCCAAGGTCCTTCAGAATTTCAGACTTACAGGATGCTCAGACCGGAGACTATTCTACATGCATAGCCCTTGATCCTTGGCCAGTTAACCAGGGAGTACTCTTCTGGCACAACTCCACCACACCGTAATTCAGGCCACAATGGGCCCTTTGCTCCCAGCTACCCCATATAATATCCAGGGGTCACACCATGTACACAGAGCACGGTAACTGGTGCCCTGACATCTATGCAATATGGGCAATTAAACTATTTCCACTCTCTCATGTCTCACTGCCTTATCTGGGAACCATACCCACTAACTCTACAACTTCCATGCTCACACACAGTACATGCAAAGCAACTAAGTCACTCACAGCTTCCTAATACACCACTACCTCTCTACAAACAACTTGTTAATTTTCTAACGGGAGTTAGAAAATTAACAAGTTGTTTGTAGAGAGGTAGTGGTGTATTAGGAAGCTGTGATGGGGATAAACTGCTTGGAGGGGACGACCTACATGTACACGTGTGCTCAAACAGGTCCCCTCTGTGAAATTGCTGTCATTTGCACTGCAAAGTGCAAAACAAAGGTGTACATTCAGGCGAAACCGCCTGTACGCCTTGGTTTCTGTTCTTCGTAGTGCACGTTGAGTAAAAGCCACCTAAGAGAGCAGAGGCTATGCAGATTATGTGGTACTTCTTCCATAGAATCTGCTGAACATATTATAAGCCATTGCGAGAGTCTCAATGCCCTAAAACGTCAATATTTGAAAGCATATGATAACTCTAGCAATTCTGAGAATGTGTATCAAATGTGGGAATCTCTTTTACAAGGAAATAACCTGAATTGAATCTTTGATATGATGAAGTTTTATGACTTAGATTTATCAATTCTCAAACCATTGTTGGATGGAACTCTGTTTTAATAGTAATAATTGTTATCATGATGAATTGTGAACCTGACGGCTTCGTATTTAAAGTTATATGTGGTAAAAGTGGATCTTCTTTTTTTCTTTATTCTCTGTTAAATATATGTAAAGCCTTTGTTGGCTATGTACATGTTCAAATAAATAAATAAATAAATAAATGAATAAATAAATAAATAGTAAATGCCACTTGACATTTATGCATGGCAGTCAGCATTTAGAATTAATTCCATAGGGATATGTGGCAAATGCTGTTCCATGTTTATGGCAGAAAAGATGGGGGTGGCAGAAAGACATTCCGTTCCGTGCCCCCACTCTGCCACCATACAAATGATTCAAAACGAGGCGTGGTAAAATACGCTCTTTTTCACCACTTAGCAAGCCTCGCCCACCTGCTGCCTTCCTGCTTGCTGCTCTTTTTCACCACTTAGCAAGCCCCGCCTACCTGGTGCCTTCCTGCTTGCTGCTCTTTTTCCCTACTTAAGGAGCCCTCCAGCCTCTTTTCCTTTGCAGATGGGGAGCAGGTGCAAGTGGATCTAGGTCACATGGCCTAAGCACCACCCACCTTCTTAGCCCTAGCTCTTCCTTCGTGCTCTTAACTATTAGATCAAGGGCGTCTCTCGCCCAGGCGTCCGAAGCAAAGGGTAGATGAAGAAAAGAGAAATTCCTGTTTGGACCTGTTCGGACCAGGAGGACCCAGGGTCCGACCCCCTTCTCCTGCAGGTAAGCATGCACTAACATGTGTTACTCCCTCTGTCCCCACAGGCCATCCCCACCCCGTCTGGTCCCCCGTGATATTCCCTTGTGCCCCCACCATTCTCGCACACAGGTGTTGCCTGTTTTGCTTGATTCTTCTACCCTGTTGCCCCCTCATCCCTCTCAAGCCTACTTCTGCAGGAGTCTGTCCTGATAAATTCTGGTTTCACCATCACCGTCGTGTGGCCAATGCTGGATTTTACTTTTATGGACTTCATGCATTCACGGTGCGTCACCCTTTCTCAACTCTCATGCTGAACCTCCTTTGCATCTTGTACTGGTGGCCCTGAATCATGCTGTTCCCATCTTCATCTTGTATCCTGGCTTGCAACATTATGTGTTACGACTGACTTCTGCAATTGTATTCACTCTCCCCTGTTGCTTCTCCACTCTTTTGACTGCTAACTCTCTGTTCTCTCCCCCTTTCCCTTCTCCCTTTTCCTATCTCCTCCCCTTACTTTCTTCTATGCACTTACTCTATCAGAATGGTCCCTGGACCTATCATGAAAGTAACCTTGTCTGTCTCCTCTCCCCTCCCCTTACTGTTTTTTTCTCCCCACCCCCCTCTCCAGCACTATCTGAAATGTCGTCAGGCCTAGTATGATAGTCGCTTGTTTTGTTCCTCCCCTACCTTTCTGCACCCCTCTCCCTCACCTTTTGTTTTTCTCCGGTCTACCAGAAATGTCGTCAGGCCTAGTACGGTAGTCGCCTGTCTGTTTCCATTCCCTTCCCACTCTCCCCCTCCCTTCCTTATCTATGTCTTAGCTCTTGCACTATCTGAAATGTCGTCAGGCCTAGTATGATAGTCGCTTGTTTTGTTCCTCCCCTACCTTTCTGCACCCCTCTCCCTCACCTTTTGTTTTTCTCCGGTCTACCAGAAATGTCGTCAGGCCTAGTACGGTAGTCGCCTGTCTGTTTCCATTCCCTTCCCACTCTCCCCCTCCCTTCCTTATCTATGTCTTAGCTCTTGCACTATCTGAAATGTCGTCAGGCCTAGTATGATAGTCGCTTGTTTTGTTCCTCCCCTACCTTTCTGCACCCCTCTCCCTCACCTTTTGTTTTTCTCCGGTCTACCAGAAATGTCGTCAGGCCTAGTACGGTAGTCGCCTGTCTGTTTCCATTCCCTTCCCACTCTCCCCCTCCCTTCCTTATCTATGTCTTAGCTCTTGCACTATCTGAAATGTCGTCAGGCCGAGTACGATAGTTAATTTCACATCCTTACTGTTCATGGCCTGTAAGAATGTCATTGTATTTTCCCTTGTTCCCTCCCTTGCCTCGAAGTGCTTTGAAACACATTGTGTATAAGCGCTATATAAATAAACTATCATATCATATCATGAGTATATTGTTTTCACACATATTTTCTGAAAGCAGTCTACGCTATGCACGGCTCAACGTAAGTCCCAGTAAAGTGCAGTAACTAACTAATAGCCAGTCACAAGTAGCAGAGAAAGGGTTAGTCATTGCAGTGGTATGTACTTGTCTCCCCCTAAACACCCACTGAAAGTAGTTACATAGCGGGAAACAAACCAAACTCGTGCCCGAGGCTGCCTTGACTATTCTACTGCTCCTTCCTTATTGCGGGGCATGCCGGGCATGTCACACTCCCCTGGTATCTCTTGTTGCGATCAGCTGGGCCAACTGTCTGCAGGCACTTCCAAGATTGCTACATTAAACATTTCCCCTGTCTCTTGACTTTCATTCTGCCTCGCTCTCCCACGCTTCCCGCATCAGAGATTTCGCAGCTCGATTTCGAAAACATCACCCAGTTTCCCAAAGTTGTTTAAATCCAAGACTCCTTCGGATTGAGCGGAAGTTCCCTACAAAGATGCCCGTTTTGAGCTTTTTGTGACCCTGCTGTGCCCTGAGTCAGGGCGAGAAAGTGCATTCATAACTTGTACATTTGCTTTTTGTCTAGATAATCTTTACCAAAAGGCGAGGCTTTTTTATTTACCAGGAAGTATTAAGATAATGTTTATAACTTGTGTCCACCTTTTCAATTAAAACTTCCTACTTTGTTGAATCTCCTAAATAGCTCTAGGAGCTTTTTAAAAAAAACAGTTTGTATTGTTTGTAAAGTAGTTAGATACGTTATTTAGGAGCTTTGATAAACAAAGACACAAAAGGCAATGTATATGAATATTTAAACAACCTCCGGTTGATGTCTCTGGAGAGTTTTGAATAGCTGGGAATAACATTTGCCAATAATTAATGGGCTAAACAGATTCAGAAGAGTCATTTAACAGCTGCCAGGCGAATGGGTGCAGTGGCTGGTTTCTCATCCCACTTCGAAGGTAGTTCAATTTCCTCAGCTGGACTCAATCTATTCTGGCCATAGCGTACGGAGCAGAATTGTGAGGCCACATGTTGTCTGCTTCTCCACACACCACACACAACGTCTTCTGGGCCTTCCTGGTAGTGCTCCAGCTGTGCCTTGTCCTTTGAAGTAGGGCATGTTAGATATAAGGTGATGACCAAACCCTTGCTGGATTGGCTCAAGATTTGGACTTTGCATGAGTTTGCCACTTAGAGAGAGGGCCTGCTAGATGTTTTAGAAATGGATGGTGAAAAGCTCTACCATGACTGAAACATATTAAACATCTGATTAAGGCGAGGGATATTGATTTTTTGTGGTCTGATCCTACCAATATAAATTTGCAGTCCAAAGCAGTTCTCAAGAGGAGATTTTATGATTGAGTCATGGGGTCCAGACTGGATATTTGCTACATTGGTCGATTGTCAGCAAGTTATTTGGTGTTTAAATCTGACTTGCCCATGGAGCTACATCTAGACTATCCAGTGGGAATGAAGAGGAAATCTTTGTTTATTAAATTCCGCTTGAGTATTCTCCCCCTTGTTAGATTTATGAGGCATTGGAGGAAAGGATTGACTGCATTTTGTCCAGTTTTCCTACCTTAGTGGAAGATGAATTGCACGTTATGCTTTCCTGTCCATTGTATAAAACCCGAGGTGGAAGTGGGCGGGAGCGGTCGGGAGCGGTGCTCCCATACTTTTAATTGTTAAGTTTCACTGTTCCTATACTTTTATTTTAAAATGAAACCGTTCTGGAATGGTTTAGTTTTAAAATAAAAGTGTAGGAAGAAGTTGAAGCTTGCACTTCAGTGCACTGCACTGCACATTCCTATAAATAGCAGGTGTGTTTGTTTGAGGGTTTGGATTGTGTGTGGGATGGGGTTTGTGGGGAGCGGGGCAGACCTGCAGGGAACATAGTTCCACTACTTCTTTTCGTACACTTTGACCACTGTAATAAAACCATGAGATGCAAGTGGCTGAAACCAATATTAAGTTCACATGTGATTACTTCCAGGCGAGAGGCTCTCACATTTATGAAATGATGCTCGACACCTAGGTCTTTTAATGCGGTTTCTATGTTTTTATTTACTGCCTTTAAAAAGAGGGGGACCTTTAAAAATAATTTTTGGACAATAGGCCTTTTAGCTGAAGCTGTATGTGTCCGTATAAAGGGCAGTCTGCTTTGTTCGTCTGTTCATAGACAGTTTTACCTAAACATGTATGAAATATGATCCTGAACATTAAGTTACTAATATTTTGTGTATCACTCGATAACTAGCTTAACTTGATGTAATTGTGTAAATAATCGGCTATGTGATTTTATTTTTATTGATTAGATTGTATAACTGCTTTGCTTTTATGGTGAACAGCCAAAATAAAGCATATGTAATTGATTGATTGAAAACGTTGGATAAACTTCTATAAGTATACTATAATGTTTTTTTAAAAATATGTATTTTTTAATTCTTTCTTCTGATAGCCAAATCAGCTATTGAGTTGCACTCTTTGACGTGATTTCCATGAATAATCAGAGTCCGGGAATGTAGACAAACTTCCTTTAATGTAATATCAAAGAAAACGTTCCCATAGTGTTTATCCCGAAAGATCGACAGCATAACACGTTTCGCGACTGCCTTGACGCTTGATCAGATCAATTTGCCCACTCGGGTGTGCACATTTAAAACATCAGGTGAAAGACATAGTAAACACTGGTGCTGCATCCCGAATCTATCGGCCATGTTCTGTTGGTGTGCCTGAGTTGGCATTCATGTCAGAATTGCAGCATTAACTAAACATTTCACAGGCCAAGTAGTCTTTTAAACACCATTGTCATCAGGGAACAGTGAGAGATGTGTCATGAACACAAAGATTTAGATTGTTCCTAATGCATGTATCTGAACAAAGTGCATCATGCCGTGCAACAATTCAGCTAACAGTAAAGGGCTTAGTGCTTTTTCATATGCGTCGCAAAACGGCATAAAATACATAGTATGTAGCAGCAATTATTTTATCAATTTAATGCTAATTGCTTTTTGCCATCAATGACCGCTAAATATTTCTTTTTCTTGGGCATCATCTGGGTTACAGTTCAGCTGACAAAGTGTTTAGTGCATTGCCATAATCATAGCAGAACAGCATAAGGTGCATGGTATGTAGCAGCAATTATTTCACCAATAAAGTGCTAAGTGCATTTTACCATCAATAGCCGCTAGATATTTTTTGTTTGTTGTTCTTGGGCATTTGTGATCACTCTACCTACTCAAATCTGCATCCAACCTCCTAAACTCACAACCACCACAAAAAGAAACCTATTCGAACAACTGGAGTTAACCAACCCCTCAACTACAGAACTAGAGCTAGCTGACGTAAACGGGAAAGCAGAGCTACTACACAAATGGATTGCAGAAACAATTGACAAGATCGCCCCAGAAAAACCATTCACCCCATCAAAAAAGAGCAATGGCAAAATGGTTCACCCCACTACTAAGCACCATAAAAAAGGAAAACAAAAAGATGGAACTGGAATGGAGGAAAGAATACAACCCTGACAAAAAAAACACTATTCCAGAGACAAATCCGCAAATACAAGAAGGAAATTCAAAAGGCGAAGAGAAGGCATTATGAAGACAGAATCACCAATGCCACCAACACTCAAAAAGAAATGTTTAACATAATTAAAGAGATGAGAAACCCACCAGGCTGTGACAACACCCCAACCCCCTCAGAGAAAATATGAAACGACCAGGCAGACCACTTTAACAAAAAAATCAATGACATGCAACAAACCATATAAAATATACCAACCGACCACAACATATTACCAAGCGACCCTATCACAGAACCTCAGCACAAACTCAAAAACGTTCCTGAAATATCAACAGAGGCATTCGCAATGCTAGTAAAACATAGCAAGAAAGCTGGATCACCCATGAATCTCTGTCCCCCGGACATCTACAAATCAATCCTCGCACAGGAACACCAGCAGAATACTACAGAAACCTTCTGAACCTATCACTAGCAACAGAAACTATACTGAGGACCTTCAAATCAGCATATATCAAACCACTTCTGAAAAACACAAGTGGCGACGTGGAAGACCTATCTAACTACAGGCCGATTTCAAAGATTCCATACCTGGCTAAACTCCTGGAAACCTATGTATATAAACTAACCCAAGAAAACGTAGAAATACTCCACCTGCTAGACCAAGCTCAAATCGGTTTCAGACCCGCAAGAGGAACGGAAACAGCACTACTATCCATCTGGGACGACCTAAAAACGAACGCAGACTCAAACACAACCTCAGCCCTTATCCTACTCGACCTCTCTGCAGCCTTCTACACAGTTAGTCATGACGCTCCAACCAAAAGACTAGAAGACATAGACATAACAGACACAGCACTACTCTGGACTAAATCATTCCTAGCAGACAGAACAGAAACCGTATGGATTAATCCAAATCCACTCCGAGAGCTAACGACTGTGAAGTGCCACAGGGATCCTCACTATCACCACTGTACTTCAACATCTACCAGACTCCGGTTATCAGAATCTTCAAAAAGTACAACATCACATGCTACAACTACACAGATGATACTCAAATCATCTACAAAATCAAAGACACCCAAGCCAATCATTCAACCCTAATCGAGTGTCTAAAAGAGGTATTCAACTGGATGACTGCCAACAACCTGAAAATCAACCCAGGAAAGACAGAAATCATGATCATATCCAAAGACCATGAGAACGAAACCGCCATCCCATGGCCAATGGAAATGGGAACCGCACCATCACCATCTAAAGTAGTAAAAAATCTGGGAGTCCTGATGGTCAACACCCTAACCTTAGAACCACAAATAAATGCAACATTCAAGAAATGTTTTTTCGTCCTCCACACTGCAAGAAGAATCCTACCTTTCCTCTCCTTGATGAACAAAACACTCACTATCATCGCCATCGTCATGTCAAGAATTGACTATGCAAACAGCCTCTACCTCGGAATACCAGAATACCTCCTGAAGAAACTACAACTAATCCAAAATGCAGCAGCCAGACTACTCCTCAAACTATCAAGAACAGAACACATCACTCCTGCCCTAAAAACACTACACTGGATCCCAGTAAAACCTTGCATCACCTTCAAAACAATGTGCATAACGCACAGGGCAATAAGCGGACAAGGAGCAGAATTCCTACAAAAAAAATAACAATCTACAAGCCAACAAGACTCCTCAGGTCAAGCAAGGAAATCCGCCTGGAACCAAAACCATACCTCAAAAAAAATCTCAGAGGCACCTCCTTCTAACACTTAGCCACAAAAACCTGAAACAAAATCCCAAAAGAAATAAGAAACACCGAAGATCATCTAAAATTCAGGAAATTACTAAAAACATGGCTCTTCAACACCAGAGACTCAAACTGAAAACCGAAACAGAAAGGAAAAGGGATGACTAAACTAGAGTGGACACGGACAGCTCCCAGAACTGACGGGAAGGCTCCCACGGCATCCGGACGAGTGACGCCGAGTATAGAGTGGAAATTAGGCGACACCCATGGAGACGGAGTCAACAACCCCACCCTAAACCCACACAACACCCGCACTCGCCCCTTAGTTGCCACCGTGTTGTGAAATTGTCGGGATATTATCAAACACCACAATAATCGAACTGTGGCTATTGGCAGGTGCACTGGACATATGAGTGGGAAGGGAAGACAGGTAGGTCGGCGAGGAAGGCGGGGGAGGAGGGGGCCAGATGTGAATCAACAATGTGTCAGAATCAACAATAACCCCTCTGCTGAACAGCAACACTGATATTATTATTATGCTTTAAAATCTCAAAACGTCAGTCAACTAACTCTCCATAGTGAGATGCGCAACATTAAACAAATCAAAAACCCAGAAGAAGAGAGAATGCAGAAAAACCACAAGAAAAACAAAAGAAACAAACCGACCCTCAACCAAAGTGAAGAAGGTCAGAAGTGGTAAGATACAAAAGGCAATGAAAATAATGAAAATAATGAAAAACTTAAAAATAAGCAACAATGATAAGGTACCATAGCAATCACCAAATAAATCAAATATTTGCATCCAATGTGTACTCTCAGTATACTCCTGAATTAATCAGTGGACAAAATATCTATGGACAAAAACATCATGAAGACAAAATCAAATCCCTATTCACGAAAATGTGATGGGTAGACAGTGGTATTGGCCATAACACAGTCTAGACCTATTTTGGATTATAAAGTATCTTCTTTGGGTCTTTGTCCCAAAAAAATATACAGCTCTTCATCTATATTATGACCATTTGGGTTTACGCTCTCAAAGTCTAAAATGCAATGTGTTTGTTGTTGTCTGAGCATGCGTTCTCTGTCTCCTCCATGTGATCCAATTTCGATCCTATGGATTCCAAAAAAGCTGAAACCCTCCAAAGTACCTTTGTGGAAATCTGCAAAAGGTTTGGCCGTGGGATAATTGGAGTCATTAGTCAAGATTGCTTGCACATGCGTTTGAATACAAACTTTCAACTTGCATTTCGTGCTGCCAATGTACCACTTTTTGCATGAGCATGTCAAAACATATACCACATCGTCTGATTCATATGTAATCCTTTTAGTTATCGGCATTAGTTGACCGCATATGGGGCGTTAAAAGGATGTACAATTATCTGCAAATCTACAGATCTTACTCCCAGTGCACTTGGAAAACCCCTTTCTTTGGTCTGTCAACCACATTCTAGGCTTGTTGTCTTCTTCATGTGCCACAAAACTATGAACCAGTGTGTCCATGAGCGAATGGTTTCTTCTAAAACTGATATCTGGTTTAGCCCTCAAGTTTCTAGATAAATCATTATCGGCCAACAATATCTTCCAATGTTTTCACATTATATGTCTGATGGATAAGCTTTGGACACCAAAAGAAAGGATGAATCGTGTTGTTCTTTATCCATGTCAGGCTTCTTGTTTTTCACGGGTCGGGTGAGGAAACTTTTTCTGTCGAATAACCAAGCTTTGATATAAGTTCTTTCAATCACCTTCTTGGGACATAGTTGCTGATGAAATCCCTCAGCCGTTATTTTACTTTGAAGACCATAGGCTTCCAAAGATGAGCTGGTTCTTCTCAATCTGCCAAATTCACCATAGGGGACACCCCATAACAAACTCTTTGGGTGTCCACTCATTGCATGCAGAGGTGTATTGGATCCTGGGGGTTTCCGATGCATTTCACAGGTTAGGTTCTGGTCAATAATTCTCGGATCAATGTCCAAAAAAGTAATAAAAGTGTGGCTAAGTGTTTCTGTGAATTGTAAGTTGTACTGATTGCAGTTCAATAGCTTAACAAAGTCTATCCATCCTTGTTCCATCCCTTTCCAAATAAGGAAAAGATCATCGATATATCGGAGCCATAATATGATATTCTCTGCTTTAGCTTCATTGTCATCTGACCAGACATTGGATTCCTCCCATAATTCATGGTGAGATTTGCGTTGAAAGGCAAAAAGGTTTTGCCCATGGCAGTACCCTGCAACTGTCTAAAGTATTCATTGTTGAAGAGGAATACGAAATTTGTAAGGCAGAGATCTTTCATGGTGAGGACCATTTTTGTATGTTGTAGGTAATTGAGAGACATAGGGCCTCATTACACGGAAGGCGGTAAGGTTTAACGGTCACCGGTAATGGTACCGGTGACCATTAACCCTTACCGCCTGATTACGAGGTCCCTTTGCGGGTTGGTACTTTAACGCCTGCTTTTTAGCAGGTGTTAAAAACCAACCCGCAAAGGGTCCAGGGTGCTAATTACGGTACCGCAATTTGCGGTACCGTAATTAGCACCTTCCCCATTCCCATTATGCCCTATGGGGCAAAAATGGGAATGGGGATGGGCAATGGGAGAAGGGGGAATTACCGCCCCGCCAACCTTGGAATAGGGCGGTATTTCCCCTTTCCTCCAAGGCGGTGCGGTATTTTACCGGCATGGACCAAGGTGCTAATAGCACCTTGGTCCACCGCCTACCGTGTAATGAGGCCCATAGTGTTAAAATAGTGTTCACAGGACCGTTTGCCAAACTTGTGTCCTATCGATGTTTATAAGGACACAACATCCATGGTGGCCATGATGTAATAAGTTACCCATGTTAAATCATAGATGCAAGTGAGAAAGTCTGTGGTATCCTTTAGATACGAAGGAAGAGAGGAAGCAAACAGGAAGAGGACTTTGTCTATATACTTGGATTTGTTTTCCAACAGTGAACCTACCAGAGTTATGAATGGTTTCCCTGGCCATTGGTGATGTTTTTATGGATAATTGGGAGAAAGTAAATGGTGGGCATAGTGGAATTTGAAATAAAAAGCAAATTGCAATTTTCTTCTGTGAGAATGCCTTCCTTTTCCCATTCCATGATGAATGTTTTGACTCTTGAATTTTTTAATAGGGTTTGAGGTTATTCTCTAATAGCACTTTCTGTCATTCAGCTGTTTGTAAGCCTCTTTGATGCAATCACACTTGTTCATTAGAACTATATTGCTTCCTTTGTCAGAGGATTTGATGATGCAGTTGGATAGATCACGCAATTCTTGTTCTATCGCTGGCTGACATATTATCCTTCGGTCTCATCCTTTTACTTCTCAGTATGTTCTTTAAGTCCTCTATGACAAGAGTCTGAAATACTTCGATATTACTGCCAGTTGTAGCTATGGGATTGAATCTGGACTTTGGTTTAAGTTTACTCTTTGTTGTCCAGTCAGTTTTGATACGCAACAAAACAAAATCAATGGGTTCATTCTCTGTACTAGCATCCAGTCCTTATTCCAATTCAATTAAGGTCGATGGGGTGTTGAGTTTCCCTATCGTTATTTCAGTTCTTCCTTCTGCTGCCAGAATCAAGGATTTGGTATAAGCATTGGCAAAGAACCTTTTTAACCATATTTTGCGTATGAACTGATCAAAATCAGTGCGAGTTTGCACATAATCATAGTGGGCAGTTAGGCAGAAATTCAGACCTAGACTTAATACTTCATGCTGATTTTCAGTAATGACATATCTGATAGAATGATGATTTTCATCTGACGGTTGGTGTCTGGGAGGGAATCATCTACTTGCTAGAGCGCAGCAATCTGTCCGAGATATTGTTTGCGGCATTTCCTGCTCCTCTGCCCCCTTGTTTTTTTCAACCGCCTGCGCCTTTCCCCCGACTTTGGTTTCCCCCTCTTACTTTTGTGCTCTGCCATCTTGGCATAACAGGCACATTTTGTCTAAATAATTTAGACAAATACAGGGTTTATCATTTTCGCTACCTGTGACATCTGACTCAGAGGCCGATGGAGTTGTACTCAATATGCTCTCATTGTCCTCAGTCAATGTAGGGAGTTTGCTCATAGTTGTTTGTCTCAGTTGATCAAATCTTCAGGTGATTGTATAGACCCGCCCATTTTCATAGTCCTCTTTACCGCGCAGAAACTTACATTGATTTCATTGTTTAATTTCTTCCTCATAGCTTGAGAGGTTTTTATCCATATTGATCTTCAGTTTCTTTCCTTCCTCGCTTTCAGGTACAAGCTTTAATTTTTCTTCAACTTCAGTTATTTTTTCTAGTATCTTAACAGGATTGCCACTAGCAAATTTAACTAAAAGTTTCAAAAAGGTTTTGGAGTAACTATTTGTTGTGTTACCCCATTCCCTTAAAATCTACGGATCTTGTTCCTCAATGCTTAGTGCTTTTCCATATGCGTCGGAAAACGGCATAAAGTGCATAGTAGGTAGCAGCAATTATTTTATCAATAAAGTGCTAAGTGATTTTTGCCATCAATGATCCTTAAATATGTCCTGTTCTTGGGCATCATCTGGAGTACAGTTCAGCTGACAATAAAGTGCTTAGTGCATTGTATATGCGCAGCAGAACAGCATTAGGTGCATGGTATGTAGCAGCAATTATTAAACCAATAAAGAGCTATATATGTTTTAATGATGTACCGTTTATATCATTATATGGTTCTTTAAAAAAGGTTGGATTGTTTGTGAAATTATTTAGTTGCTTTTGTAGCAGTTATTTAGGAGTATTAAACCACAAGTTTTATAAGTTGACTTCATAGGGGGAATTGTCATTGTGGGATAAACTATAGCTCTTTCCCAGAACTCTTAGAAGCATAGCATAGGGGTCTTCATCCTTTGGCTTTCCAGATGTTTTGAACTACAACTCCCATCAGCCCTATACAGCATTACCATTGTCTCCATAACATCCGGAGAGCCAAAATGTGCAGACCTTTGTGTGAACCAGCTTCTCGATTGTCCCACTTCATCTTGCTTATGCTTTGTCCATACCACTCTTTACAATCGTCTTAGCAACATGCCCCTCCATTCACAAAATAACAACCAATTATTTTGGTGCTTAGAAGTGAGGAAAAACAGGGATGAAGCACTAAAAAACAATATTAATATATTAAAAATGAAGTAGAAAATTCACAGAAGCCTCCGCATGTGAATTATTTTAAAAGAATAAATAAATATTATTTTAATAATTCGCTCATACCCATAGAACCATTTCAAAAAATCTTGTTTTATGCACTATGGCGATTTCTTAATAGGAGATTTCTTTTTGTGGCGTCTGCACTTCACCATAGGACAAAATAAACCTGCACCAAGTCAAACCTATCGGCTTTCTAATGTTTTTTTTTTTTCTCGTGGATAGGCACACGGGGCAAAAACAGTGTACATTTTTCATAGGGGTGGCCCGATGAGGTCACTGGAAATCTTGGGGTGCATTCATAAGAGGCAGGCGAGCCAATGGGGAATCGGGGGGCAGCGTTTTATAAGGGTGGCCGTGTCCCCCCTTAGCCACCTCTTGGTGGCGCCTCTGGCCAGGAATTAGGAGGTTTGCACACACAGAAGAGTGCATATGCGAGAGTTTGATGGATGCACCCTAATTACCAAGACAATATGCTGTATTCTATTACTTTCGTGTCTACAGTAAACACCTGACCAGGATTCATGACTGGCTAATCCAGTTTAGAATAGACGGCAGCGGTGGAGGGTGTCATGACCCTTTTTGGCATGGTGCAACAGTGTTTGGTGAGGCCCCCTTGCTGTATCTTTCACTGTGCAAGCTGCACCACGAATAGGATACGTGAAAATTCTCCCTTTGAATTTACGTGTTGATAATGTTTAAGCTTTTTTTGGATTTGTCCATTAGCACCGAACAACACAATCACAATCAATGTATGTATGAAGGGCATATACATGTTGATGCTGCCCTCTGCATGTAGACGGGCAAAGCTAAAACCTTGCAGTTGGTCCATTTCACTTACCATCAAAACGATTCATAGGGTAAATCTGGAGTCTGAATACACTGGAAATCTCACAAAGATCAAATCATGGTTGCCCAAAATATGTCACCTTCCACCGGTATTTAGAGTTATACACATTGAGCCTACCTTGTACACTCTAGTCGCATGAACTTTGGGCACATTGCTGTCAATGCGAGCTGCAGTATGACATTTCTCTCACAATACCCCCTACCAGAAACCTTCCTTAGATCCTGCATGTTTTGGCTTTCTCAAATGTGCTATATTTGCAAAGATACACGTAGTGTTTATATATAGGCCAGGCAAACTGAATGCCCAAGACTCGGAGCTTCTTATTTAGAGTCAAGTTGGTTGTTTTATGCTTGTGAGGCCTCTGCTTTTGTGCAAAAATACTTCATGTTTTGATCTCACTGTGGCATAGATTTTCTCCACAGGTATAATAGTTGGTATTATATCATTTTCTCATTTATAGTGCTTCATGTCTGAATTCTGCTGTTGCTAAGCACTGTAAAATAGGTGTTATTAACACCAAATGTAATAGTACTGAATACATCAAACTCAGAAGGATGAAGGGCTGATTCAGACCTGCAGAAATATGAACTTAGAAAGTGCAGACTGGCACATGTCAGAGCTGAGCTTTTACCTTGCAGAGCTATCCAATTTCAAAACAAATATGCTGTTTAATCAACTGTGTAGTTAAAAGGAAACCTCTTTAGGATACCTTCCAACTACCCTCCCTTCTAGTCCTTTTAAAACATATATAACACTACTATTGTCATGTTTACTAGTAGATCGTGACATATTCCACCTTCTACTAAGCACTGCAATAATACATCTTCTATTAATAAGAAATGCAACCCCCGAAGCCCATATATTACCAAATGCTGTGGTATGCCCATTGAGAACAAGCTGGTAGGATAGATCAGACGTTTAAGTGCCCAGTGCTCCAATCTATGTGTGATGTGCGAGTCACAGGCTTGAATACTGGCAAGGTCTACTCAACCTTTTATCCTTCTGAGATCGACAAATGAGGATTCATTTCAGTTGCTGAATAATAATAGGTTTATATGAGTTTTTCATGTAGAGTGCTTGGTGAAATCACTATGTAAGTAATGGATTATTGATTGATGCTAACATTTTGACATTTATCATAATTTATGATAAATGTCAAAATGTTAGCATCAATCAATCCAAGCTTAAATGCCGAAAAATGGCATAGTCTTAAATTAGTGTCACTTTAAGTGTGACTTCTGTGATTCTAATTAAACTTCATACATGTCTATATAAAATCATATGCACGTTTTTCTTGACTTCTCTGAGCTATGTGTGAATCTCATTTTATACATACATGTCTGAAGCTGAATGAGATGGGGTTATTAATGCATTTGCACTGAGATGATGGCACCTTCACACAGCCTGCTCGGATCAGAAATCAGGATGGTACTAATCTATACATTGTTTTACGTACATATTATAGGTTAAGGTGAGTCGGACTCCCATAGGAACCCCTCAAAATTCTATTGTAAATAACTTTTGATTTGTGTAACAGATTGGGTCGAAATTCGAAAAGTGATTAGGGACTCGCGGGCCCATCAGACTGCAAAGTTTCATAAAGATATGTTTAAAAATAAGAAAGTCATTAAGAAGACAAAAAACATTTTTTTTCAAAGTTGTGACCTACTTCCCATTCATCTTGCCATAGAAAAACATGGTCAATTTTTGCTGAAGTCCACAGCCCAAACTGCTCGACGGATTTGGACTAGGTCCGAAACAACTTGGGGATGAAGCGTTGACTGGCGATCCATGCATGGTTTGGGGTTATTCCGTACAGTAGATATTTAAATGTTGGAGAAGGTGGTGCCCCTTCTCAAGAATGGATAGTTATATCTCCCATGGTGCATTGCAGGATCATGGTTTTCAGAAATAAAAAAGCCGCCATCTTGTTAGTCTCTCGATACCAGAGATTTTCGAGGTAATAGCCGAGAATATGGGAAAATGAAATACAGGAAAAAAGCTATTATCAGTTAAAAAAACATGCACATGCCATCAGGCTAGAAGTGGGGGTTGCCTAGAGGGCACCAAGTGAAATTTGCAATTTGGAGGGGGTATAGGGATTGAGTTTGAAACACAAAGCTTTCTGTAGCATCGGCTATATTTGTTAATAGCCGACATCTCAAAGCAAACTATGTCACAGAAACTGCGTGTGTTGTGGGGGGAAGGGAGAGGGCAAGGGAGGTGAGGAGGCCATCTGAGGAATGGGGGGAGCTGTCACAGAAGACGGGGGTACTTGGTGAGGGCCTGGGTGGTCAGGAAAGCATTTATCTGGTCCTTTTCTCTGATATTCGAGGCTATATTCGAGGCTACAAAGCACTACGGATAGCAGCAGGTAAGAATAGTTCTGTGCCCGCAGCTGTGCATTTTGGGGTGTGTGTGTTTTATTTATTTTTAAAAGATATTTTTACAGGTATAGTGACGTCGGGGTGAAAAATCATTGGCCCAGTGACAAGGTAGGTATTTGGGAGTCTTATCTATTTTGGCTGTGTTTTTTCAGACTTTCTTACATGTGAGACTGTGGAGAAAAAAGAAGAACATAAAAAAAAAACAATAAATAAAGGAGCCACCCTACTCTAGTTTGAGATGGTCTATCCACTGTATGTTAGGCTGTGTATTCTCACCCATGCTATTATATCTCGTATAATTGTACGCATTAAATGTATCCCAACCTAGTTTACTGTCATGTATACTCTGCTTTCTTTATCTTCATCTACCTTACATAACTACATGAGCAGTCTTTTACTGTATTGATCTTTTCACTTCTCAATTCTATTGCATTACTAATGTCTGTATCATCATTAATATTCCATACTCAGACCTTTTAAAAAAAAATATATATATATATCTTATAGCCACGACTATACAAAAAGGGGAGCGATTTGTATATTGAGGATTGCGCATAGCAGCAGTAACGACTGGGGTGTTTACCTGCATCTATCCCAAGCCTGTCCTACATGATGGGCTGTTACCCAGAGGGTAACGCCACAACCCTGATTATATGACCTGGTGGGTCATTGATAAACTGGAGAGTAACACTAACATCAAAAATGCTCTGAAACACAAGGAAGCCTGGTGGATTTTCAAGAGGGCTGTGCAGCCGCGACTGGGTAGCAACCACTGGCGCGTCATGCATTTTGAAGCTGCGGCTATAAAAATGTATTCAAATATACAGATGTGTGGGTAGTCGTCTTGGAAAGATAGTTTATGATGTATTCAGTGTATTATTTTTAAACAGTTATTGTAACATTTTTAATAATTTTTATTCATTAATAATGCCTATAAGTGTACACAATTTAAAAAGGTAAATAAATATGCAAACAAAGTTTTTATTTGGGGGTGTGTGGTTGTGGGTTTTCTTTTTCTTTTAGTTTGAACACATGATACATCTTCTTCCTTAGTCCAATTATCTAGATTCTTACTTTCCATGATTTTATCTTAAATTTTGAATGTCCTGTTTTATAGATTGTACTTCTTTTTGAACATTCATTAATAGCTGTTTTAATTCTGTTAATGAATCCATGATTAGTTTCGTGGGTAGATCTTGTGGTGCTTCTTGTTTAAATCTTCATGCTATCTGAATGACTTCTTCATCTGTTTGAGAATATTTGAAATATTTGTAAACAATTGAAGATATAAGTACACTTAAACAATAGTTGTGTTGGTTGCATAGATGTTTAAAAGTACTTAGATAAACTATATCTGTTTTGTGACTGAAATTTGTTCAATAACATATGATTGTTAGACTCATTTTACATAAATATAAAGAATTTACTAAAAAATCCTGAATGTGATGTATTTTCTTCTGGTTCCTTTTTTTGAGCATCTTCTTTTTTAGTTTCTTGTTCTGTAGGATACATCTGCTCCAGACATTCCATGTAGTTTCCATTGTACTGTGATAGAAAAAAATACTGCTTTTCTCCTCACATATTAGAATTAGAAATGAGGAAAATTGAAATGAGGAGCGAACGTGGAATTTCTTGTATTTACTTTCTCATTGGTTGTTTATTGTTTGCGTGGTGGGTAGCTTCCAATAGGATGTCATGTACCTCAGATGATGTTCAACTGAATGCACTTTTTTTGAGTGATGTTTATATGTGATGTTTATATGTGGCAATAAAACTGTAGATTAAATTACATGGACGCGGTAGCGTCCATGTAGTTATGGTTAAGTTGGTGTTTCCATAGGAAGAGCATTTTTTGAGCGGCTTATAACTTCGCTCCCTCTGGACGAATCCTCACCAAACTTTGCAAAAAAAGTATATGGTCCACTCTGAATGTTTTTGCAAAGTTTGGAGAGGTTTGGTCCAGGGAGGGCAAAGTTATAGGGGAGGTCCCAAAACTTTTGTTTTTTCCCATAGACATAATGGGAAAAAACTTTGCGCACGCCTACAGCCCAAACCGCTGGACGGATTTACACCAAATTTGGTGTAAATCCTACCAGTAGTTTTTTTTTAAAATGACCAAAATGTAAGGCAAAAAAATTAGTGATATCTCCGTTCGCTTCGCGGACGGACTTCCTGGTTCACTCCGCGGACAGTGCCCTGATTGGCCGAGCGGCTTGCGCGATGTCCACGGACATCCAACGTGTTCGCTGATTGGACGGCGTGGTGCGTGAAGCGCGTCAGATTTTCTGTGGCGCCCACCATCTTAGATTCGCGGATGACCGCGGACAGCGCGGTGAAACTTGGATTAAAAATTGTATTTAGTGGACTGTGTTGGTGTGTAAGAGTGTTTGGGGAGGGTGGGGGTGTATGAGATAGGTGCAATGTTGTATTTTTTTTTTATGTGCTGGACGCTTTTGTTGTGTTCGATTTGTCTGCGGACAACACGGCTGTTCTGAAATGTTCGTAAATAAGCAGAATGGATTCGGTGTCAAGTTGAAAGTGTTCTAAGAAGACTCGTGGGGTCCTGGAATGTTTGCAGGGGGTGTCCTGAAGACGTTGTCTGTATTGTTCGTTGTCAAGCTGAAAGTGTTCTAAGAACACTTGCGGTGTCCTGAAATGTTCGTACATAAAGAAAATGGGGGTGTTCTGAGGACGTTGTCCGTATTGTTCGCTGGCAAGTTGAATGTGTTCTAAGAACACTCGCGGTGTCCTGAAATGTTCGAAAATAAACAAAATGGTGGTGTTCTGATGACGTTCTCTGTATTGTGTGCCTGCTTAGCTGTATCCAATGAGGGAATGGCACAGAGAGTGAAGGGCAAATGGTAGATGGGCTGTCTAAGAGTTATGCGGTCTGCGGACAGGGCGTGCTACATCCGGGGTTTTCCAGCAAATCCAGCATGGAAAGAAGACTGTAGGGATCAGCCAATCAGATGTTGAGGTTGTGGATTTGTGTTCAAAGAGACTGTGTGTAGTGAAGATGGCAGAAGTGGAGAAAGTCAGGGTGTTGGTGCTCGGAGATATGTTTGTCCATGGTATACAACAGTATGCTCAAAGCAGGCATGTTGCAAAGAATTTCGATGTTAAAGGAGTGGAGGTGGTGTGGAGCACTGTGCCGCATTGCAATGTACAGGGAATTGTACAAGTTTGTGAAGATTTGGGCAGGATCAACAGTCCCCATGTGGTAGTTTTGCACTATGGTGCTTTCCATTTGGGCTATGTCAGTGCCCCTACTTTGTTGGCAGATTTGGAACGCTTGGTTCAAGCAGTAATGAACATCCTTCCAAATGCCAAAGTAATTTTTTCTGGATTAGTACCTAGGGCAATATGGGACAATAGTTCAGTTTTTTGTCCTCAGCAAAACAATGCTAGGTGTGTAATCAACCGAGGCATGTGTGCCTTCATGCTTAGAGCTGGTATGTTCTTCTGTAATAATGAGAATATTGATTCCAGTAATGCTGTTTATTTTAAAGAAGATGGCATTTCCTTATCTTTTATGGGAAATGCCATTCTGTTTTGGAATGTAAGGGTTGCTTTGGAGAAGGTTATGTGAAGATTTTAGGAGTAAAGTAAGAAAAATAAAAAAAGAAAAATACAAAATAACAGGTGTCTGTCAAGCATCTGCAAAAAAACAAACCAAAAAACAGCTCTTTTCAAAGCCAACCTCAAAGGGGAAGTGGGGCACACTATTTAAATTTACATTGACCACGCTCAGAATTTCGATATGTCCGCGGACATGGCGGTATTCGGCGGACATCGAAAACACTAGCTAGGGGTTCAGTATGTTCTATGTTACATGTATATAAAGACAGGGATAGTATGGTTAAGTTGTGCTACTAAAGACATATGAAATTCAGTAAAAAAACTTTGTTAAAGGGACGTTATGGTTAAGTTGTGCTACTAAAAACCTATGAAATTCAGTGAAACACTTTGTTAAAAGGGACGTTATGGTTAAGTTGCGCTACTAAAATCCTATGAAATTCAGTGAAAAAACTTTGTTAAAAGGGACGTTATGGTTAAGTTGCGCTACTAAAAATCTATCAAATTCAGTAAAAAAACTTTGTTAAAGGGACGTTATGGTTCAAAGTAAAACCGAAAAACCCCTGAAATTCGGCAGTTATGGTAAGATAAGCAACCATAACTCGCGCCACCGTGCACTGCTAACACTAACACCCAGGACATCAAAGATGACATCACAAATGTCATTGATGACATCACTGATGACATCACATGTGCATTTATTTTTCATGAAAACTCTGTAGGAGGGATTCTTATAATGTTGACCAAAAAGTGTGAAGAATCATTTGATTAAATATCATGAGCTAATTAGTGCATTAAGCAATGCATTGATATAAATAGCATTCTATTATGAAGTTCTATCCAATATACTAAGCAACTCATGCAGAAACTTAGGCAGTGTGTGCAGTATACATGATGAAGGTGCAATATTCATAATCTAACATGTAATAAGTAGCTAATAAGACCCACTTAATACATAATTACACTTAATACAGACAAAACACAAAGAGACAACACATACAACTATGAGTATATACAGGGACAGAGAAGTAAGCAAAAAAGCAGAAGTAGTAGCAGAAAGACTTCATAACCTAACTGATTATCTTTATGCAGAGAAATGATTGCTCTGTTTCAAAGGTGCTACTTTCTGTATGTATGTGTATCAAATGATGTCAGTGAACCCTAAGGAAAGGAGTGTGAGTACAATGTATACAAATATGAGCATATACAGGGAAGGTATAGTAATAAAAATAAAACTATGAGAAAGTGCTGATAACTCTAATGATTATCTTCATGCACAAAAAGGTTTGCTCTCTTTCAAGCCTGTGTCTTCCGCTATATATATGTTTCATATGATATGACTTGACCCTAAGTCTACAAATATAGTACCTTTTCAATTTTTACTTCCTGACTGTTACTGAAGAAAACTATGTGGCTTAGATATGTCAGTAAAGGAAAAAAAGGGAGAGCCAGCCATGTGATGTCATCAGTGATGTCATCAATGACATTTGTGATGTCATCTTTGAAGTCCTGGGTGTTAGTGTTAGCAGTGCACGGTGGTGCGAGTTATGGTTGCTTATCTTACCATAGCTGCCGAATTTCAGGGGATTTTCAGTTTTACTTTGAACCATAACGTCCCTTTAACAAAGTTTTTTTACTGAATATATATATATAATGTTCTTTGCTTGTTTACTTCATATTTCGGGTATGCATTTCCTTCAGCTATGTTCTTGGCCTGGTCTGACCTACATTATGCCCTAATTTGATTATTTTCTTTTTAGGTCTATGGTGGTTATTTTTTTTGGCTGTTTTTGTCAACGACTACATGGGGAATCAGCACCGTGTTATCTCTTTTGGTTTTATCTGTGTAGTCCTTTTTCTTCATCCTTGGGTATTCTCACCTCATTGTATGCTACAATTTCAGGGCGGGTATTATTGTTTCTTGTTTCATTATGGACATCCAGGTTTGGTTACCATTTTTATGGCATTGTTCGTTAATCATTTTGTGCAGATTATTCCATCTCATTCCCGTGGTCATAGGTCCTCTTTAACTGTGGTCCATTACGGGATTCTTGGTGCTACCATTTTGGCTCTGCTAATATTTGGCTACATTTGTCACCATGTCTACACTTTATCGCTGAGCTGCTTTATCTTGAATGCAATTGCACTTTTTCCATCACACTGGTCCTTAGGAGTACTGCATTTCCTGTTGGCATTGATGCCATACAGTTATATGCCCTGGTAACTGACCGGTATTCTAGTAATTGCGCTCGCAATTTTCGAGCCTTCTTATTCCATTGTTGCTATTTCCTGCCACTATGGTCGCACTTTACTTTCAGAGTTGCTACTCTGACCATGTTTACATTTAGATGCTGCTAATTTTGCTTGCACTTGCACTTCAGTCATTTAATGGATTCAGAACTTTGTTTACATTCAGATGCTGCTAATTGTGCTTGCACTTGCACTTTAGTCTTTTAATGGATTCAGAAGTATTATATTCGCAGTGGTTTTTCTAGCAGACTCCAGCATTCGCTTAGATAGCATGTTTGCTATATCTAATTGCATCCTAAGCACCATTGATTTTATTATCAATTTATTCTTTGATATTTATATTTCCATGGTTTTATGCTGTTTTAAATCTGTAGCCCTGTATACCATTGTGGAGGTATCTTATTGCCTCAGCTTGCCATCTGCACATTGCCTTTTACTTTATAATATGGAGAGTACCACATTTCAGCATCATTAATATGCTGTTTTTCCTATTTTAAGTATTATTGCTGCCATTTACAGGGTAATTCATAGAATTTCGCACAAAAGTGGCGCACGCAGCTGGCGCACAGTGTGCGCATGCGAATGTCTGCGCCAGCCACGTGCGCTAAAATTGATATCCGCGCACAGTGTATTAATGGATTTCAGCCTCCAAAACCAGCCGTGGCGCAGAGTGGCTCAGCGACCCTGCAGCTGCGCCAGTTATGCCCCCAAGAACCCCCTCGCGCAAGGAAAAGCCATCAAAATTCACAATACATCGCAAAGGACTGCGCTAACCCTGGACCAGTATACAGGGCTGCCAAACAGCAAACGGCGAGCGGGGAACGTGTATTACCGGGGTGCGCGGGAAGTTCCACACGCGATTCCAGCAGGGTACGTGTATTACTGGGTTGCGGGGAACTTTTACACGCAATTTCAGCAGGGCACTTGTATTACAGGGGTGCGCGGGAAGTCACACATGCGATTTCAGCAGGGTACCTGTATTTCTGGGGTGCAGGGAATTTCAACACGCGATTACAGCAGGGTATGTGTATTACAGGGGTGCGCGGGAAGTTCCACACGCGATTCCAGCAGGGTATGTGTATTACTGTGGAGCGGGGAATTTTTACACGCGATTACAGCAGGGTACCAGTATTACTGGTGTGCGCGGGAAGTCCCAAACGCAATTTCAGTAGGGTACATGCATTTCTGGGGTGCGGGGAAGTTTGACACACGATTTCAGCAGGGCACGTGTATTACAGGGGTGCGCGGGAAGTCACACACGCGATTTCAGCAGGGTACCTGTATTTCCGGGGTGTGGGGAAGTTTCACACGTGATAGGCCCTGTGCGAGTGGGGTACGTGTATTTCGGGGGTGCAGGGGAGTCCTACACGTGAATTGGCAGTGTCGGTCCTCCCAGCTGTTCCGTCTACACCCTCCACGGCCCCTGCAGGCAGACCACACCACAGGGCACTACCCTGCACCCATGGTCATGTCCCGCAGGCAGCCCATCCACCATGGGCATACCCCCCAGCCAAGCCACATGTCACCTTGCACTAGTGATCACCAACACATTACCCCCGTGCACCCCCACCACACAGCAGTGCAGGGCACCTGCCAGCAGGCACACACTCATCTCCCCGGCACCCCCACCCCCAGCAGTGTGGGGCACCTGCCAGCAGGCCCCCGCTCATGTCCCACCCATGTCCCCTTGCACCCCCACCCCCCAGCAGTGCAGGGCACCTGCCAGCAGGCCCCCACTCATGTCCCCTTGCACACCCACCCCCCAGCAGTACAGGGCACCTGCCAGCAGGCCCCCACTCATGTACCACTCATGTCCCCTTGCAGCACCACCCCCCAGCTGTGCAGGGCACCTGCCAGCAGGCCCCCACTCATGTCCCACTCATGTCCTCCTGAACCCCCACCCTCAGCAGTGCAGGGCACCTGCCAGCAGGCCCCCACTCATGTCCCACTCATGTCTCCCTGCACCCCCACCCCCCAGCAGTGCGGGGCACCTGCCAGCAGGCCCCCACTCATGTCCCCTTGCACCCCCACACCCCAGCAGTGCGGGGCACCTGCCAGCAGGCCACCACTCATGTCCCACTCATGTCCCCCTGCACCCCCACCCCCCAGCAGTGCAGGGCACCTGCCAGTAGGCCCCCACTCATGTCCCCCTGCACACCCACCCCCCAGAAGTGTGGGGCACCTGCCAGCAGGCCCCCACTCATGTCCCCAGCACCCCCACCCCCAGCAGTGTGGGGCACCTGCCAGCAGGCCCCCGCTCATGTCCCACCCATGTCCCCTTGCACCCCCACCCCCCAGCAGTGCAGGGCACCTGCCAGCAGGCCCCCACTCATGTCCCCTTGCACACCCACCCCCCAGCAGTACAGGGCACCTGCCAGCAGGCCCCCACTCATGTACCACTCATGTCCCCTTGCAGCACCACCCCCCAGCTGTGCAGGGCACCTGCCAGGAGGCCCCCACTCATGTCCCACTCATGTCCTCCTGAACCCCCACCCTCAGCAGTGCAGGGCACCTGCCAGCAGGCCCCCACTCATGTCCCACTCATGTCTCCCTGCACCCCCACCCCCCAGCAGTGCGGGGCACCTGCCAGCAGGCCCCCACTCATGTCCCCTTGCACCCCCACACCCCAGCAGTGCGGGGCACCTGCCAGCAGGCCACCACTCATGTCCCACTCATGTCCCCCTGCACCCCCACCCCCCAGCAGTGCAGGGCTCCTGCCAGTAGGCCCCCACTCATGTCCCCTTGCACACCCACCCCCCAGAAGTGTGGGGCACCTGCCAGCAGGCCCCCACTCATGTCCCCAGCACCCCCAGCAGTGCAGGTCACCTGCCAGCAGGCCCTGACACATGTCCCCCAGCCAACACGTCATCACAATCTAGATCCCTGGCCCTTATGGCCAGCCTCCACATGCCAAAGACCCACCCAAGTATTGCACCCACCCACATAGAAATGCCAATTACATGACACAACCCCAATGGCAAGTATGTAAATGAAGACATGTCCCTCACACACACACAATGGGTGCAAGTGAATCTCAAAACCCATATCATGACATGCATGAAACCAATGAGATAATACCACACATCGAAGTTTGAAGAACAAAATGTATTGAAAGCAACATGAATGGAATTAAAATCAAATAAACGACAATGGAAATTTAAAAAGAAAAGCTGCATGTGTGAAAAAATAATGAAAAACAACAAATCATAATCCAAAGGAAAGGTGTCACATATCCATACATGGCCTATGTCACACATACAGGCAAGCATCAGACTACCAGCACACTGCAACATGCACTGTCTCACACAGCAATGCTTGGCCACTTACCGCTCAACTCCAGATGGGTCTGCCTCTGAAGGATCTGGGCGTGGAGCGCTGGGCCTATGCGTTCCAGGACCCTCATCTGGATGGCACTCAGGCGTGCCCAGCCCCCCTCCGCGAGGCGCCGGGCCTTGTGGAGGGTCCTGGACCTGAAGTCCTCCCAGCGCTTCTTGATGTGCTTGATGTCGCGGGTTGCCACCCCCTCCGCGTTGATGGCAACCACTACGTCGTCCCAGATCCTCTCCCGTACTTCCTTGTTGGCGCGTGATGTTCCGAAGAGGGCAGCATAATGCCCCAGGACATGCTCCACCAGGACACCAACTTCGGTGGCAGTGAAGCTGGTGGCCCTCTGCCTCTCTGGCTGGGGGTTGCCAGTGGTGCGTGGTGTGGTGCCAGAGGCAGGAGTGGGTGGGCAACTGGGTCCTGGGGCTGGGCTGTGGAGCGATAGAATCCCAGTCGGGAGTCTTCTGTTCCAGCAGGGGTGGACACAGCAACTGGACCCCTGCAGATGGCTGACCTGCAGGCACCAAATAGCAGGGAATGTGGGCAGCAGGCAGACAGGCAGCAGCAGATGGCTGGTGGGAGCGTGCTCGGAGCTCTGGGGGGCAGTAATTCGGCCTTCTGGGCAGGAGCTTGGTCTTCCGTGTGTGTACGCGTGGCCAGCTTGATACGGAGTGATTTCGCACAGGAAATTCTTGCACGTCAGCGTGTATTTCGAGGAAAGGCCCTTAGCGCGTAAGCGCGTCAGCACACGTACGCAATATCATTGGACCAAAGGCCCTTAGCTCGTAGGCGCGTCTGTGACGGTGCGCGCGTGGGCATTTCCATGAACACGGGTGCATGTTACGCGTCCAAGAACTGCACGTCCGAGTGTCAGCTCGTGTAATTGGAGGTTAGGGCCTTAGCGCGTATACGCGGAAGTGACGTTGTACGTGTGGGCCGGTTTAAAAGGCACGTGTAGGACGTCATTTCCTTGTACATGCTTTTCGTGGAGAGCGAGTGGGTGAATTCTGTACTTCTTGTCGGTTCACACACGATTTACTTCACAGCGTTTCTAGTTCATACTCCCTGTTACCTCTGACAACTTTTTTCTGATTTTCTGTTGGGCCTGTTTCCTCAAACAGCGTTCACTTCTTCTTTTGTCCTGTCTCCTCAGACAGTGTACAATTCTCCTTTTGGTGGGGGTGTTGACAACGCGCACACGTGCGTAGTTTTCACGCTCATTTTCCAGGCAGACGGTGAGTCACACACGTATTTGCCAACTGTGCTTGCCCCGTGTGTCGCGTACCCCTTCAGAGGTCATTGTAGGCTGCGTGTAACACGCGTACGTTCATTTTTGTGTTTCTGGGTGCCACAGCGTAGTGCAGGTTCATTTTTCCAAGCACGTGGTCTACGAGCGGTTGCGTGCACGTTATATTCTGTTTTTGGGGTGCCTGTGTGTTGCGTGACCCGTCATATTTCCCAGGGGTCACATACAGCCTTCCTAGAGCACTAGGGTACGAATTCCATCCAGTACCCTACCCCTTTGACACCCAATTGCCCAGGACAATAGTTTACTGCAACTCCCATACGCACAACAACATCAGTGCCATGGTTGGGAGGCGACCAAGCGGTAAGGGTGGCAAAGGTGGCCGAGCCTCAAGAGGTGGCCATGGTGGGCGCGGTAGGGGACGAGGCCAGGGTTTGCAGGGTACCCCTAGCCCCCCATGTGTCGAGGACCAGTCAGGGACACCCATGCCCCCCCATAGTTGAGGGAAACGTGGCTGACACCATCTCTGATCAGCCCTTGTTGGACCGGCCCATTGTGGCACCTGACCTGGCAGAGGGTGACTCCCAGGCTGACTTCCAGGTCGCCAAGTCTAGGCCACGTGTGGCGGTGCAAGTTGATGTCACCAGGCCACGTGGATCAGGGGCAGCTATGTCATCTGCTGCCCCGAGTAGGCAGGGTGGGGAGGCTGTAGGGGCAGCCGCAGCTCCCTCCACCCCAGCTCTGACTCTCCCAGCCAGGGCAGTGTTGGTCCCAGTCCATCTTGCTAACGTTCCCCCTGACTACGTAACACTTCAGCCAATGCCTGCACCAAGCCCCATGCTCAGTGTGCATTCCCACACTCCAACTACCCAGTCCACTGGTGCTCCTGCCCCTAGTGGCCAGAGCAGCGTAGGCCACTCAGGATCCCCACCACCTTCCAAAAAAAAGAGGAAGAGTGCTTGTCCACTACAGGCTGATACCCCAGACACGGCTACGCAGTCCGGCACGCAAAGGAAGCCTAGCTTCAATGAAGCCGAACGTGATGCACTTGTGCAGTATGTGTCCGCACACGACAGCGAAATGTTGATCACTTCAGCGTGCAAGACCACACCTGCCCGACGTCAGGCACACTGGCAGACCGTCGTGGACATCATAAGTGCCCTTGGATCAGTGAGGCGCACAGCTGGTGAGTGCTACAAGCGCTGAATGACCTTAAGCGCAGGGCAAAGAAAAAGCTGGCCTCAAGTCATGCCGCTACTCTAGTGACTGGAGGTGGGTCTCCACAAGAGGACATTGAACTCACTGTACATGAGTCTGTTGCTGAGACCTACGTCACAGAGGAACAGATCTAAGGTGTGGGAGATCTGCCAGATTACGAGGCATTGTCCGGTGAGTGCACATGCATGTGTGTGTGATCCATGTGTATGTTGTGTGTGTGAGGGGTTCTGATTGAGTGCCAGGTGAGGGGGTGTGTGCCTGAGTGGTTTGGGTCACCCATGTGCTTCATACAAAACATTCTGCGCCCCTGGATTTGAGTATTACAGTATCCCTTCTGCCCACAGTAGACTTTTTGTGCAACATCACGCGAGTTGCCCTTGAAGTGGCATCTGGCAACAACATTGTTCCGTATTTCTCATTGTTCATTCAGGCTGATTGTTTCGATCCCCCCACTTTCACTATGCATATCTCAGCCCTATTGTGAAACGATATGTGACATGCCTATGGTACATGTCATCTGTGTAATGGCATGTGTCATGTATGTGGACTGGACATGCCACTCACAGGCCAATGTGTGATGGCTCTGCTAGCCAGCATGCAGCTAATGTGTTGCTCTTCCATCTTGGTGTCATCAGTGTCTGACATTTTCCTCCCCTTCAAACTCAGTGACAGTGCATGCATGGGAGGGTTATAGTCATGTGGGACATGTGTCAATCAAGTACTGGTTCTGTACCTCGTGAGGCCTAATTGTGTGCCATGGTGCTAATGCCTGTTTCCATTTTTTGTCTTTCATGGTTCTGCAGGGGATGACGCACTTGATGCTGTTGAGGGTGAGGAGATGGTGCAGACCCAGGAGGGATCTCAGGCATGACCGGGCACCAGTGGGGGACGGGGTGTGGTGGTGGGTGAGAACCCACTCTTGCTGCAGACTGTTCTCTCCAGGGGTGTCTCTGGGTGCACCTCCCCAGACCTCTTTTCGGGTGTTGATTCAGATGATGAGACCTATGTGGCTTCGCAGGTAGGTGTTTCTGGGAGGGACTCTGTTCTGTCTGACCCACCTGCACCAGGGGTACAGCCCGCTATGGGGATGTCAGTGTTGGTAGGTCTGCCTTTGGTGGTTACGGATGCAGGGCCACACTCCGCAACATCTGATCCTGTTCCTGGGCCAGCAGATCAGAGGGGGAATGCAGTCCTGCAGCCTCAGGCAGTGCCGACACAGCAAGGCACAGTTCGCCTTGCCCCAGACAGGTTTGGTGCCCGCCAACGCGGTGGCCGTACGCCACCAGGCAATACCACATGGGAGAAATCGATATACAGTATGGCAAACCAACAGGCAGCAGCATCTGAGATGATGGCTCAAGCTATGGAGAGGGTGGCCACTTCCATTGTCCCCCCAGAGCGGCAGATGGAGCAACTGCAGCAGGCAACAGACTCCATTTGCCAATCACTCAGGGAGGACATGTTGGCTTCCAACAGGGACAGACGGGCGGCCCTGGACACTCTGTGGGAAGCCATTTCGAGTCCCAGGGCCAGAGGGAAACCCTGAGGGTAGAAGTCCGTCACCTCAGGCAGACTCTTGTGGAGCTTGAGGCTTCCACTGTCACGAGGACAGAACAGCTGCTGGAGCGTGTCACATGTACGCTCTCAGCAGAGATGCAGGCAACTCGGGAGGAGGTCCGGGCATCACGTCAGGCACCATAATCCTCCAGAACGAGACCTTCCACACCCGCAAGCTTGCTGCCACGGAGGACCAGACTAGGGCTTTGCATGGGCTGCCTCCCATAGCACCACCACCTCCTGTGGCGGCAGCAGCAAAGGGTGATAAGAGCGACCACAGCGATTCTGAATCTCTCACGATAGCGTAGCCGTGCAGGCCATGAGCCCATGGAGGTGTTTTTTTTCACAACATCCACACAGGTGGCTGTTGGTGTGCACCTTATCCCCGGACCTCCTGGGTGGCCTCCCCCACCCCCCCGGCCCCCACATTGCCATTTTTGATTTTTGATTTTTGGATTTTGGTTTTTGATTTTTGAGTTTTTGTTACAGTGTGTTGCCTTGTGTGGCTCCCGTGGGCATCCGCTGTATTCCGGCTGGGCACATGCAGGCTTGTCCTGAGTTTGGGTTAGATGCTTGGGTTCGTGAGACACACCCCCCTCCTGCTTCCCGTTACCATGGGCTTGCAAAGGGTGTGCCCAAGTGACAGTAACTTACACAGTGACGTTGGACTCCCATGGCATGTGTGGGCAGTCTGTAGTCAATACTGTGTATACATTCCGAGTGCATATTGTTGTAGTATTGTACACTGCATGGTGTATTGATGTGTGCTTGTGCATCCATGTCTCCCTCCTAATTTGCAGGTTCATTCCACATGTCTTCACAAGGCCGTCTACTTTGGAGATGGAGTTCATGTTGTAAGCAGTGCACTTCCAGATTTGCGTGGCACCAACACTGTACATTTGGGGGTGGTCGATGTGCTAGCATCACCAGGTTGTAAGTCTACGTATCCTTTAACTTAATACTGTCATGTGAATGCTATGTTTGGGGTGGCTAGCTGCATTGTATTGTGGTAAGTCTTTGGTCATGTGTGTTGTCAGTTCTACATTAATGGGCATATTGTGTGTGGCCATTTTCCAATCGGGACACTGTACTTTGTGACACTTGTTTCATGTTTTGGGGATTCCTTTGTTTGCTCTCACATAGCATGACATGCCATGGTGTGTTGGGGGGCAGTGCTGGGGAGGTGTTGGGTGACATGGCACTGTTGTCATGTTGTATCTTGCAAGGGGGTAATGATTTTAGCAGCATAGAAGTGTGTCTTTTGATGACACAGCATTGGTGGTGTTTGTGTAGGTAGGGATGCACACAATGGAACACTACCAGGTGAACAATCTCAGGCTGGTATAGTTGTGACAGTTGACTGTCAGTTGACTCATCATCATTGATAGTCAGCTGGTATATGCCAGGGCTGTGTGCACTCCACAGGGGTGTGATTTTAGGCGACGTAATTGGCCACCAGCTGCGTACGGGCTGCCTCACCCCGTGCCCTTTCCCCTCCCATGCGCAGCGGGCGTGCATGTGGTTGAGGATGTGGGGGCACCACCATGTCCACCGGCAGCCCCTGCGTGTTGCAACGTTGTGCAGGACACATGCTGCCACTATGATCCTGCACACTACTGGGGGAGCGTATAACAGCTGCCCGCCAGAACGGTCAAGGGAGCGAAAGCGTGACTTGAGCACTCTGAATGTGCGCTCCACTATGCCCCGGGTTGCAATATGGGCTGTTTTGTATCTTACCTCGGGTGGCGTGGTGGGGTTCCGAATTGGCGTCATCATGTGGGTGCTCAGAGGGTAGGCACTGTCCCCTGGGGAGGTGGTGATGGGTATCATTAGTGGGGTTGTGACATTACTCAGTATCTGACATGCATGCATGTGCTGTGGCATTTATACTCACCAATCAGCCATGTATTGCCAATCCGACCAGCTTCTAGGTCCCGGTTTAGGGTTGACATTCTGTAAATGAAACTGTCATGGGTGGACCCTGGATAGTTGGCATATATTGAGGTGATGATTCCCTTGGCATCACATACTACCTGGACGTTGATGGAATGCCAGTGCTTGCGGTTTCTATAGATGTGCTCAGATGCCCTGGGGGGACGTAGAGCCACATGGGTGCAGTCAATGGCACCTAGCACTTTGGGAAAGTGTGCCACCCCATAAAAATCCTGGACGACAGCCTGCCTTTCTGCAGGTGTTCTGGGCAGGTATATGTGCCTGCGTACTGATGGGCGTGCCGTCATGATTGCCAAGACCTGGTGTAGGCAGCGTGACTGCGTGGCCTGTGACACCCCCCCACTATGGCACTTGTCCGCTAAAATTATCCAGTGGCCAAGAAGTGCAGTACATTAAGGACCTTCACCAGGGGGCTGAGTGCTTGGGAGCAGAGGGTGGGTGATGTGAGGTCACTTTTCCAGCGCACATCCCTGATTTTACTCGCGCAGGGACTTCCATGAATAGATGTGCAATGGTTTCCCTGTGATATTCGCACTTGCACTGCGATTTTCGCTCTTTCACTGCGAATCGCACGTTTTCGCATGCTTGCGCCGGAATTTTCGACGCACATTAATTCCATGAATCGGCCTGTCAATGTGTCTGTAGTTGCGTTCCAACCATGTATTTTCCAACACTGACAGCTCTAGCATATTTTTCTATTTGTGCACTAGGATTCAGGCATATTGTCATATGCGTGTAGTCTTCCTTATTATTTTTGGCGAGCTGTTCTGTGCATACCGAACTTCAATATAACTTGCATGTTTATACTATGTCATTTAAGCGCCCTTTTTCCATTTGTTCATTCAATGTAACCATTCTGTGTGCGATCAATGTGATGTCTGTGTGCAGCATTCGTGTTTTGCTTTACTGGAATGGTCACATGCTTCCTTTTTTCAACTGGGTGCACTACGCACGCCATGTTTCCGTTGTATTTTGGGGCATCGCATCTTGCATGTCTCTACCTCTGTTACTTGATTGCCCTTTTCCATTCAATCATGGCTGCCACACAGTATACTCTGTGACACACACTTGGTGAGTGTTATTGACATAGTAAAAGGACTACACGTTGATGTTTTTGATTATATGGTGCTTCTATACACTTTTCACTTACGTGAACAAGCGCTCAGTTGAGCGTGAAATGCGTTGTGTGTCGGAGGCTATGCCCTATGGCATCCTGCCGCAGTTTTTTGTTGCTGTCCTAGCTGTGGCATTTTAATTCAATAAATTGCTTTCACTCGTATCTAATCTAGATGTGAGTACGTGTGTGTTATTATTTTTCTGGAGTTCCATTTGGCCCGCGGAGAGTGCGGTTTCTTTTCCTTCTTTTTTTATATATATATATATATATATATATATAGTAGAACAATGTGGTCCAAAAAAGGTCACTATGAACAGCCAGCGCTAGTGCCAGTTCTTTAAGGATAAAAAGGCAGCGTTCAGCATGAAATGTTTGAGGGTGCCTAGACCAAGAACCCTCAGTAATAGCAAGATGAGTATAACAGTGAACTGCGCCAATTAACAATGAATATAACAACCAGTTGGTTATAATTTTAATTTCATTCCACAGCCTGACACGTGTTTCGAGCAAAGCTCTTTTTCAAAGGCTTAGATCGTTGTCCAAATGAGTAATCAATACTGCAGATTAAATAAGGAACAGTTCCTGAACTTGATTTAAATTGCAAGTGCAATGACTAATAAGGTTGCCGTCCTTCCGCTCGAAACACGTGTCAGGCTGTGGAATGAAATTAAAATTATAACCAACTGGTTGTTATATTCATTGTTAATTGGCGCAGTTCACTGTTATACTCATCTTGATATATATATATATATATTGGTAAAAGAACACACAGGCACTTTTAAGAACCACTTTTTAAGTACATTGGAAAAGGAAAATATCTTTGATGCCTTTATTTAAAAAATAGCCACGGTTACGACAGCAGCCAATGAAACGTTGCCCCCTGTCAGAGGGGTTATAGCCACGGGCACCACTAAGCCAATTGGATGTAGTGTATTTTTGGCGGGCGCAGCTCTAGCTATCTCCCTAACCGCGGGCATACCGATACCAGTTCTTGTGCATTGATCATGATATTTAATCGATTTTACACTACACAATTGTACATATGTTTCTGATTCTATGCCCTTATGTGTACCTTTGTGTTGTTTGAATTTTTACACCGTGTTAACATGTCTTTTTGAATCTGTAAAAATGTTACGGGTAGCCACGACTACCAGCGGTTGTCCACACCCATGTCTATCAGCGCTCCAATTGGACGTCGAGCATTTTGGCGGGCTGGTATACCCGCTTGTATGAGCCCGTCTGTCATATCCCACAGAAGGAGATGGTCCTTGTGGCGCCGTTGGTCCCAATCACGGGTGGCGGCCATTGTTTCTCCCAAGATGGCGGCGTCATCCGATTGCAGTATTCCAGCCTTGCAAGGGATGCTTGCAACTATGGCTCCACCCCCTCAGCAAGGATCCAGTTATCTTGCGGCAGGCACAACGCTCGAGTGCGTTGCTACTCTCCCCAGTCAGCGCTTCGTAAGTTCGCCCCTAGGCTTATACTCTTACTTAATTTCTCATTGCACCTTGCTAATACCTTCCACTGTTTCTGTCTTTTAGAAGATTTCTTGTCGTACTCCAAGGGCAGAGATTCCGCCTCCTAATCTCTGTTTTCGAGTGCCAGAACGGCTCGAAACAGATCCTTTTCATTTCACCTGTAACCGCTTCCAATCACACCGGTCTGAACACTTCGCATACATTGATTCGATTCAGCCTCTTCACTCATTTCCCGACAGTGTAATTCAGAAGGCTTTTTTCTTTGCATCACAATCGGAATCTGCTGTCAGGTACCCTTCTCTCCTTCTCATTTGTTCCTATGGCATTTCAGAAAGGTCAGCCTGTTCTAAATTCAGGTCTTTCATGTTTCCCTTACATATCATATTAGATTCCCAAAGTTACATCACGATATCCACGAGTTCTCACTCTCTGTGTCTCACAGAAGGAATTCGTACACATGCAATCTTGAGACGTAATAGGGCACAATCTCCTTTATAAAGGGTAACTATTTGGCAACTGATATTCCGCTTCCACTCTGTCCTTCAGTGCAAACTTACCATTCTCTAATCTTTACTTTCGTTATTTTCTTTGTGGTATTTGCATTCAGTCACCTGGAACTGTGCCAGAGACTCGACTCAACCTGCTTAACAGAGAAGACGTCCAACAGCTGAGGCGGTCAGGGTTTTCTTCCCCAGAGGGTTTCCCTGGGGAGTTCATTCCTTCCCGGTGCAATCTATCACGGGATAGGAAGAGATTCCCCCGGGGGGGCTTCTCATATTCAACACATTCGAGATACTGGATCAGGTCAGTGGGTGCATGTTTACAGGGAACCATTATTATTCCTGGAAATTTTAAATGCAAGAACAATACATTACAGTTAGCAACGCCCAAAAGAATTATATAAGGGATTTACCTTAGTTTCTTTTCTATATTTACATTCTGTTTCCAGGAATAATTATTTTTCCCCTTGCACGCTCACTGAAATGGATCCGGCTCAACAACAGCAATTATTGGCGGCAGTTCAGTCGCTAACGGCCGAAGTCCAAGCACTTAAACAAGAGAATGCTGTATTACTGCAACACATGGTGAGGTCCCGTAGTTGTTCCGAACTTCCTCCTGGACCTTTACGAGGGGGACGTTTTGATGGAGACCCGCATAAGTTGAGAGAGTTTTTAGAATCTTGCACAGTGCAGTTTACGTTTAAGACTGCATTTTTTCACACTGATAGGGATAAGGTGGGACACATGATTGCTCACCTTACCGGTCCCGCTCTAGCCTGGGCTACCCCTTTAGTTACTTCAAACAATCCAATTCTGGATTCATATCCTGCCTTTGTTAATAGTCTTAAGACCATGTTCGGGAGGCAGGAGGTCACAGTGTCAGCTCAAGAACAACTATTGGATTTTCGTCAGGGTTCTTTGGATCTCTTGGTCTATATTACTCGCTTCAAACAATTGGCAGCAGGAACGTCCTGGGCTGATGACGCCTTCATCACGCTTTTTAGGCGGGGTTTAAATGGAGAACTAAAGGATGAGGTCTCTAGAGTTCCTCGCCCGCCTAAATTGGCCGAATTAATATCGATGGTTATGCAGATGGACTACAGAATTTTGGAAAGACGTCAGGAAAAGAGACGGCAAAAGAATTTTCGGTCTCAGCCTGACAATTCAAGTGTCTCCCCCAAGGGAAACTTCTCTGACGAACCAATGCAGATAGGTGCAGCTCGTGGTCCTTTATCCGCTGAGGAGCGACTTCGACGTCGCACCTTAGGGTTATGCATGTACTGTGGTTCCAAGGAGCATTCTTTACAAAATTGTCCGATCATTCTCTCTCGGAAGCAGGGAAACGCTCAAACCCGACCGTCAGGGGAGCCGCGGTTAGGGAATCAGTGAGCGGTTCCCCTTCTTCCTCCATTTCATCCCACATTACAGATGTCCCTGATACCCCTATGTTGGTTCTAAAGGTTACCTTTTCTTGTGATTCCTTGGGTTTAATTGAGGTTCCAGCATTGGTGGATAGTGGGGCAGCAGGTAATTTCATTGACGATATTTGGGCGGCCAAATTTAGAATTCCTCGTTCTTCCAAATCTATTGCTATTCCCGTTGAGTCAGTAGATGGGAGTCCATTGGTCTCGGGTCCCATCAAGGAACAGACGGTTCCCTTACGGATGTCCGTTGCTACTCATAGGGAAGTCATCACATTAGACATTATCCGGACTGCCCATTATCCTGTGATATTGGGATTACCTTGGCTTAGGGTGCACAACCCCTACATTAATTGGTCAGCTGGAACATTTTTTCTGGGTTCTGTTCATTGTCAAGCCCATTGTTTTCATCGCGGTACTGGTGAACTACTTTCTGCCTCGTCTCACGGGGGTGAGGGATTGAGAACTACTGTGCTAAATCAGATTCAGGGGATTCCTGAGCCTTATCACTCTTTCCATAAGGTATTTTCCAATACTGAATATGCTGAACTGCCACCTCATCGTAGAGATGATTGTGCCATCGAATTACTTCCGGACCACCCTATCTCATTTGGTCGCTTGTATGTGCTATCCGCAAGAGAAAAGGAGGTTCTTAAGGAGTATCTTCACAAAAATGTGCACAATGGTCTCATTGCAAAATCCACCTCCCCTGCAGGGGCTTCCTTATTTTTTATTCCCAAAAAAGACTCTGCTGAACTTCGACCTTGTGTTGACTTTCGCGGATTGAACAGAATTACGGTCCCTGATCGTTATCTTATGCCCCTGATCGCGGACATCCTTGAAGCCATTAAGGGTGCCAGGATTTTCACCAAGTTGGACTTGCGGGGAGCCTACCATCTCATCCGCATCAAATCGGGGGATGAATGGAAGACGGCTTTTTAGGACGCCATTTGGACATTATGAGTATCGCGTAATGCCATTTGGATTGTCTAATGCACCTGCAGTCTTCCAGCGCTTTATGGACCATCTTGTCTCTGACATTCTCCTACATTCAGTTATTGTATATCTTGATGATATTTTGGTTTTTTCTACTACACCCGCTGAACACATTGGTCATGTTACAGATGTGCTACAGCGCCTTCTAGACAATCATTTATTCTGTAAGCTGGACAAGTGTGAATTTCATCAAGACAGTGTGGCATATTTGGGATTCATTCTATCCGCTCAGGGGGTCTCTATGGATCCCCGGAAGGTTTCTGCTATCCGAGACTGGACTTCTCCAAATTGTGTTAAGGATATCCAGCGATTCCTGGGGTTTGCCAACTTTTATCGGCGATTTATTCCTAGATTTTCTGAGATCATTTTGCCATTAACGGCTCTCCTCAAGAAAGGGGTTCCGTTTCATTGGTCCGTGCAAGCAGAAGAAGCTTTCACCTCCCTAAAGGACTGTTTCATTACAGGGCCTATTCTGCTCTCTCCTGATCAAGGAAAGAGATTTATTGTAGAGTCGGATGCCTCCCACTTCGCCCTTGGAGCTATCCTTCTTCAGGAAAATGAACAGGGGGTGGAGTGTCCCGTTGCGTATATGTCTAGAACCCTTTCTCCTTCGGAACTGAACTATACAGTCCTTGAGAAAGAGTTGCTTGCCATCAAACGGGCTTTTGAGGAATGGCGACATTTGCTGCTAGGAGCCCAATTTGCGGTTGAGGTTCGGACAGACCATCACAATCTTCGAGCCCTTCAGAATGCACAAACTCGGAATAGCAGACAAGCCCGTTGGGCTCATTTTTTTTCTCCGTATGAGATTGTGTTTACCTTCATTCCTGGCAAGAGTAATTTAAAGGCTGATGCTTTATCTAGGAAGGAATCTACTGAGTGGGCTCATTTCCGGGCCGAACCTTTATTTCCCAATGCTCGTTTTGTACATGTGATTTCTAGTTTTCTTCAGTCCGTAGCCAACGCTACGTTGGTTTATCAACAGGAGAACCCTGACGTTTTTCGGGCACTGGGGCTCACTATCTCTCAGGGTTGTGGTTACCGGCATCGGAAACTGTTTTTGGCCTCGGCGGAACTCCAAAAGACTATTCTTACAATGTGTCACGACTCGCTTATGGCTGGTCATCGAGGAGTCCACAATACTACGGAGCTGGTCCGCCGTAACTTCTGGTGGCCTAATCTTGTGGAGGATGTGAAGCAATATGTGGCTGCCTGTACCGTCTGTTTACAATCAAAGGCACCTCGATGTTCCCCCTTGGGTCTGCTCACGAGAATGCCCATGCCGGTTCGTCCATGGCAGATCATTTCCACGGACTTTGTAGTGGATCTTCCTAAGTCAGCGGGATGTACGACCATTATGGTCACTATTGACTACTTCACGAAGATGGCCCACTTCGTGGCTTTGCCTAAGGTACCTACCTCAGCACAGATGGCAAGGATCTTTATTACGCATATTTTTTCTGTTCATGGCTTACCGGATACGATTGTTTCTGATAGGGGTCCCCAGTACACTTCTAGATATTGGCAGCAACTGTGCAGGATGCTTGGTGTTTACCTGTGCTTTGAGCTCGGGATTTCATCCACAAACGAATGGACAGACGGAACGATTGAATCAGACCCTTGAGGGTTATCTCAGGTGCTATGTTTCAGCGTCTCAAGACAATTGGACGGAGTTGTTGTCTTTGGCAGAATTTGCCTATAATAATGCACATCACGCATCACTGGGATCCAGTCCATTTCACTGTTCCTATGGGTTCCATCCTACCTGCTTCCCTGTAGGGGTGTCGTCTGCATCTTCTTTTCCGGATGTCGTCTGTCTGCTGCAGGATATTCAACAGGGTCATCAGAAGGCTCTGACTTCTCTTCAGAACGCTCAGGAACGGATTAAGCGTTTTGTTGATCGCCGACGCTCTCCGGCTCCAGTTTTTGCATCCGGGGACAGGGTATGGTTGGCCTCTCGATTTCTTCCTCGGCACCTGGTGCCTTCCAAACTTTCTCCTAAGTACTTTGGTCCATTCCCTGTGCTTCAACGTTTGGGTGAGGCGGCCTATCGTCTACAACTTCCTCCTTCTTGGTCCAGGATTCACCCGGTTTTTCATGTTTCTCAACTTAAGCAGGATGTGGCGGATCGCTTTTCTCGTCATCTGGTTGCTCGTCCTCCTCCTGTTTCGACTCCTTCGGGGCCGGAGTTTGAGGTAGCCGGAATTTGCGATTCCCGTTACCACCGGGGCCGTCTTCAGTACTTGGTGGATTGGCGTGGATATTCGCCGGCTGAACGGTCCTGGGAACCGGCTTCTGCCGTTCATGCTCCGCAGCTGGTTCGCCGGTTTCATCGTTCTCATCCCGGCAAACCGGGTACGTCTGCTCTTTGGAGGGGGCATACTGTCATATCCCACAGAAGGAGATGGTCATTGTGGCGCCGTTGGTCCCAATCATGGGTGGCGGCCATTGTTTCTCCCAAGATGGCGGCGTCATCCGATTGCAGTATTCCAGCCTTGCAAGGGATGCTTGCAACTATGGCTCCACCCCCTCAGCAAGGATCCGGTTATCTTGCGGCAGGCACAACGCTCGAGTGCGTTGCTACTCTCCCCAGTCAGCGCTTCGTAAGTTCGCCCCTAGGCTTATACTCTTACTTAATTTCTCATTGCACCTTGCTAATACCTTCCACTGTTTCTGTCTTTTAGAAGCTTTCTTGTCGTACTCCAGGGGCAGAGATTCCGCCTCCTAATCTCTGTTTTCGAGTGCCAGAACGGCTCGAAACAGATCCTTTTCATTTCACCTGTAACTGCTTCCAATCACACCGGTCTGAACACTTCGCATACATTGATTCGATTCAGCCTTTTCACTCATTTCCCGACAGTGTAATTCAGAAGGCTTTTTTCTTTGCATCACAATCGGAATCTGCTGTCAGGTACCCTTCTCTCCTTCTCATTTGTTCCTATGGCATTTCAGAAAGGTCAGCCTGTTCTAAATTCAGGTCTTTCATGTTTCCCTTACATATCATATTAGATTCCCGAAGTTACATCACGATATCCACGAGTTCTCACTCTCTGTGTCTCACAGAAGGAATTCGTACACATGCAATCCTGAGACATAATAGGGCACAATCTCCTTTATAAAGGGTAACTATTTGGCAACTGATATTCCGCTTCCACTCTGTCCTTCAGTGCAAACTTACCATTCTCTAATCTTTACTTTCGTTATTTTCTTTGTGGTATTTGCATTCAGTCACCTGGAACTGTGCCAGAGACTCGACCCAACCTGCTTAACAGAGAAGACGTCCAACAGCTGAGGCGGTCAGGGTTTTCTTCCCCAGAGGGTTTCCCTGGGGAGTTCATTCCTTCCCCGTGCAATCTATCACGGGATAGGAAGAGATTCCCCCGGGAGGGCTTCTCATATTCAACACATTCGAGCTACTGGATCAGGTCAGTGGGTGCATGTTTACAGGGAACCATTATTATTCCTGGAAATTTTAAATGCAAGAACAATACATTACACTGTCTGCCCTACCCCCGGTTACAACTGTTTGTATTTTGGAGCAGTGATCATATTATTTTATGGCTGTTTTACCACAGAATTTTCTGTTTGGATGTTCTCACCTCAAGCCATGTGTGATTTCAATCTAAAACCTTTCCAATATATGGAAAAATGCACACCGCTATGGGAGGGTCCTCTCAGTGTCACTGAGGTTATAGCCGAAGATATGGAATATGGCCAATTAAAAAAGATTTTAGGTTTCATTTAATTGTCTTTCTACATTTTCTACAAAGCAGTCTTTAGAAGTATTGCTTTGGGGTTTATTGACTGTTATAGGTTGTTATAGGAGATATGAGGGTCATAAAAATTAGAGAATTTAATTGTGTTTCTTAAAGTGTGTGTGTGTTCTCTAATTATTATTATTTTTTTTTACAAATAGAAAGATATTATTGTATATTCCCTTTTCTATATGTAGTGAATCTAGTCACAGTGTATGTACCTTAGGGACTAGTATACTCCCACCTCTTTATTCTGATTGACTTTACACATATATGCATTTTTTCTTTTTTTTAAACATAGATCCATAACCGCGGCTACCGTATCATCGAATGTGAAGCCAGAATTTGCAGGGGTGAGTAACCGCAGCAACGACTGGAGGTCATAGCCCCGGGTTCAATGGACCTTACCCATAGCTATTAGGGCCCAACAATACGCTGAAAAAGTATTATTTGTACCAGAAAGAGGCCTTTTAAGAAAGAGGCCTTTTTAAGAACTATCTATTACATAAATATGTATATAAGTAAAAAACCCTATGTGAGCCGCCCTTAACTAGCAATTTGTAACCGAGGCTATAAAAAAAAAGCCAATTAACTCTAGTCGTGGTTATACTAAAAAAAATGTGTGGTATTATTTCATTATATTTGTGTATTTATATGTGATAAGTAGTCCTTAAAAGGACTGTTTTGTGGTACACCAAATTAAGAATTTTAGCACATTTGGAGTACTGTTTTGATGTTATGAAGGAACATGGCATTTCCTTCATCGGTCAGGTGTACTCCATCATGTCTATAGAAATTTGCCATATAGAACTGTATGTTGTTGTTTCAAATCCATAATTACCTGTGGTCTCTCATGAATGCTAAAACTACTTTATTGACATCTCTCTGTGATTGTTTTTATTTATTATGAAGTCTAGTGGTCCATCTCTGTTTTTGCCTCTGAGTGAGATTAAAAAGATAAAGATAGTGTGATGAAAAAGTTCCATTAGTTTTCCCATGTCTTGATTCATCATTAAAGTAAGGGACACACCTTGTGCATTCCACAATGAATTAGTATGACATCTGGCTGCCCTGTACATCTCACACATAACAATTTTGGAAAAAAATTGGAACCAACGCATTCCCGCAATCCTAACCATTTAATTGTAAAATCTCTCAAACCTAGGTCCATGTTAATATTTAGTTTCGCACTAAAAGCCAGTAACCAACACAGCCAACTGTCTCCGATCAGCAACACAGTTTCCAAACCAGCCATGATATCTGCAGTCTTTCTCTGTTTCTAGGAAAATTAGTGCTAGTTTGAATTTCTAGTAATTTGTATGATTAGGGTATGTATGATTTGTGTGTGTTTTGGTGTTTGTAATTGGTGGATGTTACTTTTGTGATTCTGTGTTTGTCTGTGATAGGTTACACTCAAAACGTGTTGGCCATTTTAGTATTTTGGTTAGTAAATATAGTCCTCTTTTTGTGTTTTTGATTTTGGAACGTATAAAAGCTATAATTGTATGCCGTTTTGTCCTTCTTATTGTAGAACTCTATATGCACTATATTCTCATAGTTTGTGTCCAACACATTCTTTACCTGTTTTTGAATCTTATTCACCCTACCTAACCCTAATCTTCTATATCCTTTATCATCATCCACTTAAAATAACTCAATGAGCAGTTTTGTATTGTATTGACACCTTTTAAGTACCATTGTATCACTACTGTTTCTTTTGTCATTTATATTCCATACATTTTATTTTTTAAAGAATCCTTATAGCCGTGGCTATAAAAAAGTGGCACGATTGGTGTATTGAGGGTTGCGCTAGCAACAGCAATGTCGGTGGTGTTTACCCGCGGCTATTCAGCACCCACCTGGCACACAGCGTTGCTACCTGGCGGGTAAAAGTGCCACCCTGTGCAGCCTCTGCTATTTACGAGTAAATGGCACATCATTTGTGGACATGTGGTAGCCGCAGCTAGCCGAAAGTTTGGGTGGAGTACTGTTATTCTTTGTGTCCAACCCATCCTTTCCCTGTTTTTGAACTTCAGACACCCTTGTCTAGTTTTGAATGCTGCACACAGCATTGGCAATTGTCCTGGCGTTCTGAAGCAGCCTTGTCCAAACCGTCTAGGGTGGCATCTCCCACCTCGATCCAGCTTTGACAGGCTTTACATATTACCAAACAATTTTACAGTTCGGGTTCATGCAGAATGGGATGGGGTTGGGCGTTGGTTGGTGGAAAAATTGTGATGATATTTGTACACTGTGGTGCAGATGATGAATACTGGCTTGCTGATTTTGTTCCATGTGCTTTGACTTTGTTTCATATGAGCCTTCCCATAATTATGATATGATATGATAAGTAATTTAAACATGCCTATACACAAGACAAGGGAAGGAAAACTAGGGAAGACAAGACGACAATCTTACTATGCCTTGTGTCATTCAGATTGTGCAAGTGCGACAGCGCGAAGTTCAGTGGGAAGGGCAGGTAAGAAGTGTTGAGGAGAGGGTAAGGTGAAGTGCAATCAGGGCAGCAAGCTCTGAGTAGTGCAGCCAGGGCAGTGCGGCTCTTGCTAAGTGCTATGAGGCAAAGTGCTAGAGTGCGGTGGGCCTGGAGGCAGTGCAATGGGGGACTGGTTATGGAGGAGCCTGGTACCCAGTGAGAGTCTGAGGGTACCAAGCAACCAGTTGGTGCAGCAGACTGGCAGTTAGCAGGAAAGCACGAGAGAGAAGTCAGAGGAGAAATGGACGGTCTGCGTCTGAAACTTCAGGTGGTGCGGCTCAAGTCTGGGAGGGGCAGGGAGGCATTCTAGAGGGAGGCACCTGCAGTGGAGAGGGATCTACCCCCCACTCTCTGCCTGGCAAAGCATCTGACCCTCAGAGAGTTGGAAGTAGCAGAGCGAAGGGCTCTAGAAGGAAGGTATTTCGGAAGAGAGAGTTGACTGTAGTGCGGGCCGTGGCCCCAGAAAGCCTTGTGGACGATGCAGAGGGTCTTGAACTTGATTCTTGCAGCCACCAAGAGCAGGTGGAGGGATTTCAGGGCTGGAGAGATACGGTCCTGAGGCTTGGGGCCATGGATAAGGTTTGCAGTCCTGTTTGGGTTAGTTGCATAGGGTGCAGAGTGGAGGCAGGCAAATTGAGAAAGAGGCTGTTGCAGTAGTCCAGCCTAGATAGAACTAGGGCTCTGGAGACAGTGAGAAAAGAAGGAATACCTCTGAGTAGGTGCAGCTGGAAGTGGGACTTCTTGGCGAGATCCGTGATGTGAGGGGTGAAGAAGAGAGTGGAGTGGAAGATGCCACCAAGGTTTTTTGCCTCCAGGAAGGCAAGGGAAGAGGGCCCAAGCAGGGTGGCCAGAGTGAGAGAATGAAAGCGGGAGCAGGGGCCCAATGAGAAGGATCTCTTTCTTACTGGCATCAAGTCAGAGATTGTTATAGGCAGTGGTCGAAGTGCACAAAAAGAAGTAGTGGAACCATGTTCCCTGCTGGCCTGCACCCACTACCTATAAACCCCATCGCCACGCCCCCTCCCACACACAATACAAACCCCAAACTCTTGCACCTGCTGTTTAAGGGAACTTTCAGTGCAGTGCACCGAAAGTGCAAGCTGCAACGTCTTCCTACACTTTTATTTTAAAACGAAACCATTCCGGAACGGTTTTGTTTTAAAATAAAAGTATAGGAGCTGTAAAACGTAATTTAAAAAACTAGAGGAGCACCGCTCCCGACTGCTCCCGCTCACTTCGACCACTGGTTATAGGTGCACCAATCCTGAATCGTGGCAGGACAGTCAGAAATTAGTAAGGCAAGGGAGGAGGCTGTGGGGAGCCTGAAGGAAAGCTGAGTGTCATCCGCATAACTCTGCAAGTTAGAAGAGAAGGTGGAGATCAGGTGTGCCAAAGGGACCTGATAGACATTGAGGAGCCTGGGTGAGAGGATAGAACCCTGGGACACACTGTATGTGGGGAGACAGGTGTTGGAGAGAAAGGACTCAAGTTGGACCTGGGAGGTTCGGTTCAGGAGGAAGGAGGTCAGCCATGCCAGGGCCTGATCTGTGATGTCCAGGTTCTCACAGAGTCAATTGATCACAGTGGCTCGATTGACCATGTCGAAAGCAGAGGAGAAGTCAAGGAGGAAGAGGACACTGGGAGAGCTGGAGTCAAGAATAGAGAGCCGATCTTCACGGGTGTTCAGAAGTGCAGTTTCCGTGCCTCTGGCTGATCTGATGCCAGACTGATGGTCATGGAGACAACTTTTCCAGGTGGTTTCCCAGGAAAGGAGTGATAGAAAAGGGGCGATAGTTTGTCAGACAGGTAGGAACGGCTGAACGCTTTTTTAAGAGGGGCTGCACAAGGGAGTGCTTGAGGAGAGAGGGGTAAGATCCAGTAGCGAAAGAGTGATTGCAGAAATTGGCCAAGGCTGGAGCGAGGGTGGCAATGTGGTCATTGATGGTTCTGTAGGAGCAGGGGAGCACCTGTTTGAACAACACATTCACAGAATGGACTTGTCTAAAAACATTGTCAGGTGTTTTCATAGAGAAGGAGGAAAAAGGAGGAGGAGACGGAGAGGCGGCCATAGGGGGCCTGAGAGAGGGAGTGGGGGACGGAGTGGGGAGTGAGAACAGGATGTTATGGGTTTTAGTGGTGAAATGAGAGGCCAAAGCTATGCAGAGTGCCAGGAGAGGTGGAGTCTGCAGTAGGATTGCCCAGTTCCTTGCAGATTTTTAAGAGTCTGGCCATGTTATTAGAGGTGCAGAGATGCAGGCTTGGACATGGACCCTCTACCTGGAGTGGACAGAGGGTCTATATTGCCTTTGGAGCAGGGGCAGGCCAGTTTTTCAGAGGATGCGCCCAAAGCCCTCCACTTCCTCTCAGCCACCCTGCACTTGGGTTTCAGGGCGGCAAGGTCGGAGTCGTACCAAGAGTTGCACTTGGAGTTAGGCTTCAGATGGATTCTCATGACAGGGGCAAGAATGTCCAGAGTGCTGGAGATGGAAAGATGCAGGTTAGAGAGGGCTGTGTCAGAGTGTGAGTCAGTTGCCAGAGTAGGAAGAGCAGAGAAGGTAGAGGCAAAGTCGTCCACTGACACTCGCTTAAAGGGGCAATCGAGAAGGAAGGTAGCAGTTCTGGGGAGGGCCTTTCGTGAGGGACACTAAGAATCAGGTGAGAGGAAAGCAGGAAGTGGTCAGTGCACTAGAGAGTAGTAGAGAGAGGGATAGAGAGGGGGATGTCTGAGGAGATGGGAACATCCAAGGTGTGTCCGGCAGAGTTTGTCGGACCAGAGAGAAGAATGGAAAGGTAGAGGCAGTTGCAGAGGTTGCGGAAGGGCCCAGAGGAGGGACTAGAAGCATCCAGGTGGATGTTGAGGTCTCTGGGGAGAAATTGAGAGGTAGAGGCAAGGAGAGAAGAGGGGAGGTCAGCTCACTCTGAGAGGAAAAGGGTGACCTGGTCAGGTGGCCTGTACATAGTGGCCGCAGTAAGAGAGAGGCCAGGAGAGATAGAGAGCCCACATACCAGGCATTCAAAGGGGGAGTAGCCTGGAGTAGGAATGACAGAAGCAGGGACCCACTGCAGAAAGATCAGGGTCATTCCGCCTCTCGGTCGGTTGGTTCTGGGCTCAGAGAGGATATTGTAGCCTTCAGGGAGGAGAGTGTCAAAACTTGTGACAGAGCTGGCTGTGAACCATGTCTCGGTGAGAGCGAGGACGTCAAGGTCTTCTAGGAGGTGGCAGATGTCAGAGGAGTGTTTCAAAGCAAAGCCAGCATTGAGTGTAGCGAAATGGAGCAGGTTGCCACATTTCAAAGAATTCTGAGGTGTGGATCGTGGGTGATGGCCACCCAGTGGAAGCGTTGGAGAGGCCTGAGAGTGGGCAGAGGCAGGAGGTGGCATAGGGGACAGAGAAGAGGAGATGGGTGCCAGGGAGGCGGCAGAGTAGTAAGGAAGTGGCAGAGGAGCCAGAGAGGTGGTAGGGGGAGTAGCAGGAGAAGGGAGGATATTGATAAGAAGCGGGAGATGCCTATCAAGAAGGCTGAGATTGGGCTGAGCCCTGAACATAGATGGTACCATTCAGATAGACATTAATGATGGTCTTGGAGGAGTGGAAGGAGGCGAAGAGGACCTCCCACCTGGTGCCCCCATTAATTGGAGAGGATGAGAAAGGAGAGAGAACAGAGACCATATGAGGGATCTGTAGGGCTGGAGAGGGAACGACAAAGATCACGTTGGTGAGACTCTGTTTGGAGGAAGTGCTGATGTAGGTATCAGCGATAGGGAGGCCAGAGTTGGAGACCAGGATCTCCGCCTTGAACTTTTTCCTTCCAGACTTAGTGAGAGGGATAGGATAGCAGATAGAGTAGCAGTTAGAGAAGATGGGAGACATGGAGAGCATCATAGAGGGTGCAAGGAGGAAATTTGGAGGAAGTGTGACAGAGAGAGAGAGATACAGAGAGAGAGAGAGAGAGAGAGAGGGAGAGAGAAAGAGAGAGAGAGAGAGAGAGAGAGAGATGGCAATGCGGTAAGTGTGTGGAGGGGGTCACACAATAGAAGCACAAGGCAGGAGACACACAGCAGTAGCAACCATAATTGCAGTGGAGAGGGGACCTAGAAGTGGGAGAGAGCCTAGAGGAAACAGAAAACAATGACACTGGATATCAATCAAGGGCTGGGACCTAGAGTGGGGAGGCGAGACCTGGGAATTAACCAGAGGGCACAAATACAGCACAAAATGGAGATGCAGAGATGTAAGGTGCACCTAAGTTCGATTGTACCAGAAAGCACAAGTACAGCACAAAATGGAGATGCACAGATGTAAACGCATACCTAAGTTCGATTTTACCAGAGAACACAAGTACAGCACACAATGGAAATGCACAGATGTAAAAGCACACTGACAATCAGAGAATAGCAAGAAGGCTACACATTGTGAATGAGTAGTGGAGGAAGAGAATCATCCCTGCACACGAGGGGTGCTAGCAAACTTGGAAAAGAGTCAGAGGACTGAGGGAGCAAGATGGCAACTACATTGAGAAGAATAGTAGGAGAGGAGGTGGCCAAGAGTAAGTGGGGCATATGATTCTTTCACTTCATTCAAATGTACTCAGACAAGATGTTGAATGAATGTTGAAGTTCTCAAACTGTGCAGCGGCTTGTTTGAAGGACCCCTATGTAAAACATGACTACAGAATTTGTACATCACTTTTTCTATCTCCTTTTTTTGCTATGTTGGTCCTTCACCTGGTAATATTGTCAACTGTCAGCCATTCATATTTTGTGTGCCTGCTTTTTTTATGGAGGTAGAGCTGAGGTAAAGCTGAAGCCACTCACAGCAGCTCAGTCTCCAAGTTTAATTTTCCCACCCTTCTGTCCAAGTTTACTTACCCTACCTCATCCATTCTAGTGCAACTATAGAGTATAATTTCCCCTGTTTATTCTTACTCGGTTTATATATTGCTGTTCTATTTCTTGTTCTCCAAGTTTACTTATCCACCCTATTCTCTATTGTTCTTCAAGTTTACTTAACCTTCCCCATCCACTGTCCTGCAACCACCCAGTATAACATCCTTTGTTTAGTCTCACCAAGTTAATATATCCCTGTTTGTTTATTGTAGTGGTAGTTTTAATACTTTTTTTTACATTATTGTATGTTTTTTTTTAAAATCCGAATTGGATTTTTTTCCCCAATCATCCATTGATTAGTATGTGTAAAGAGAACAACATTGTTGTATGCACAAATGTTGTATCTTCTATAGTGCATGTGCTGCAATGTATACGAGATATAAGGGTCATGAACATGTGTGTATTAAATTGTGTTTCTTAAAGTGTGTGTGTGTTCTTTAACTAATTATGTTTTCTTTTTTTACAGATAGAAGGATATATTTAAACATAGATGAATGACCGCAGCTACGGTATAGCCCATTGGGGTGTTGAATTTCAGAGACGCAGTTAATCGCAGCAACGACTGGGAAGGGTCATAGCACAGGTTTGTTGGACCATACCCGCGGCTACCTGCCTCAATGTGCAAAAAGGTATGCTGTTTTGCACCTGAAGGAGTGCTAAGAATGATCTATTATGTATGTATGTATATAAAATCTATGTGACTTACCCCCAAAGTTTCATATTGTACCCGCAGCTAGAAAAAAACTCAATGAACTCTAGTCACGGCTATGATTGATGGTACGTCGAGTGTTCGGGGATATGTGATAGCTGCGTCAACGAGAGGGTTTTTATATAAAAGAATCTTATAACCGTGGCTGTAAAAAAAAGGGAGTGATTGGTGTTTTGAGGATCACGCCTAGCCATGGAAATGGCTGGTCCGTTTACTCGCAGCTATCCTGCACCCACCCTGTGCACGGCATTGGTACTCATGGGTAAAAGTGGCACGGCTTCACACCAGCAAATTGCACAGCAAGTGTTTGTGGACGTGTCTTAGACGTGTTCATTAATAGCCAAATCGGCGGGGCTTCTCTATAACCTTGGCTATAATGAGCACATGCGTGGGCACTTTCTGCCTTTTCATTGGTTGTTGTGGTAGACACGGCTATTGTTATAGCCGCATCGATTGGACCATACATTTTCATAGTTTTATGTGGATGATACAGGTCAGAATTATATCTGTTTGTTATTTTATGTGATTAGGTGTTCCCTTGTCTTATTTGAAGTTTTGGAGGTAGGCTTTGATTGATTTTCCGTTTGTAGAAAATGTACATGCAGCCACGGCTACAAGGCAAGATTTGTAGCTGTGTTGAATAACCGTGTGTGAGATTGGCATGGTGCAAAGAGGTAGACACAGACACAAGGAGACAGTTTCAAAAGCTTTATTTAAGACAAAGGGGTTGGGATAACTCCTATCTTGCCCTACGCTACATGTGGGTAATGTCAACCAGAAAAGAAAATAAATGCAGGTCCAAAGACTGTCTGTCAAAATCAAAAGATTGTCTGTGTCTAACCTAATCTTGCCCTCACTTTCTAAATAGATACTGTGTAAAGGTTTGGCCAACATAAAAAATGTGTACCAAAGAAAATATCAGGATAGCACTGCAGCAGCTCTGCAGCTTTCGTCTCCAATGTTCTTTCAACAATACTGGAGCTGGTCCACAGTTCCCTTCCCCAAGCTTGAATCACTCAGGATCAACAACGTTCCATAACAAAAATTCCATATACTTAAACAGCTCTCACAACTTCCTTTTGGGATTTTTCAGGCTTTCCTCTTTCCCAGACTCAGCAGCCCTCTGGATTTCAAAGTTCACACTTTACAGCATGTATCACAATGCTTTCTGGTCTTGGACCACACTTTCACACAGTTTGATCTTGCTCGTAATTCAACAAGGGTGTCTTTCCCAAACAATACAAAAAAGGTAGCAGGCGCCCCTCTCTCGAAAGAACACGGCATGATAACCTGTTCAGTGGTTATTAACCACTTTGAGAGTTTGCAGCCATCTGCTTTTTGCTCACTGTACCTTTCACAGATGGGAAATATCCATTTGCATATCAGTCTTTGTCCCGCCCACATGGGCAGTCCAGCACCGAAATGCTATGGCAATTCCCTTCTGAACAGGAGTACCAACAGCAACCCCTTACACGTGTTTTAGCCTTGTTAGGCCTCATCAGTGAGGTGAAGCTGTGCCTCTGAGTGAGCAGGGAGTCCATGTCTGGTTGCTCCCAGGTAACATAGGGTGACCAACCCCAAGTTCCTTCCAAAAATACAAAAAAGGTAGCAGGCGCCTCTCTCTCGAAAGAACACGGAATGATAACTTATCACAGTTCACCAAATCTTCGTGTCAGAGACTTTTGAGTGTGCATAGGTTTGCTTTGTTCTATGCGTGACCACTCTGACACCTTAGCTTTTATTTAATTGTGTCCCCGGCACTTGGTTTCTCAGCATCTACAATTCTTGATATCAAAGACTTTTTCGAATACGCATATACAACTTTCCTTTATGCGTGACCACTCCAAACACTTTAACTCTCATGGAATTGTGCCCCGGGTACTCTATCAGTCGTGCTGCACTTAGCTCCACTTCAGACCTCACACAGCTCCCCTGCACTTCGGAGAGATACTTTTACTTTTGACTGAATCTTTCCATAATGTGTAAACGTACACGTTTCTCTTCCGTTACTTTGTTTCGTTCTCTCTCAAATCATATTTACAGTTCACAATGGACATATGAAGCTTTGTCTTCAATGAGGCTTTCATCTCTCGCCTGTCCTTCAATTTACAAATTGTTATCTCTCGCGATTGGTGTCTTTCACCAACCGTGTTCCCTGTGATTTGTGATCAGTGCAGCCTTCCGTGTTGTGGTCCGTGACTCCTCGCTCGCCCCTCTGATGCTCTGACACTCCTGGGAGGCCTCTCTGGCCCAAGAGAATGAACCCCTTCAAGGATTCAATTGTTAGAGAGAAGCTTCCCATGCCATCCCCTTCTGGCTTCCTGGAGACTCAGCTTCTTCGCCATGCTCTCTCTGGCCCTTTCAAACCACTGCCTCTTAGTGTCTCAGAGCTCTTTCTCTGCCATCCTCCCTCGTGTTGCTCAGGCCTTCTCCACAGCCTCTTAGCTCGCTCTCTGACTCAGGTTCCCTCTCCCGACTCCAGCTCGTTCTCTGTCTCTCATGTGGTTGCTCCTTTAATACGCCTGAGCAGCATTAACAGGCTTCAGGTGGCTACAAGGTGCATTCAGTGCCTGACTTTGCCTGACCTCGTCAATCTGACAGTCATGAAAATAGTAGAGTTCCTCTGAATGTAGTTGTCCTGTCTGTGTGACATTGTGCTGGTTTTAACAAGGAAAGTTCAGGGATAACCAGGGATCTGCCTGACAGTAGGCTGAGAGGATGTCAGGTAGGGATGGTGTTTGGAAAGGGGGATACCATGTCTGACCCTTGGGTAATCCCTCACCAATCCCAGGGGACCCTTCACCCAGATGATCCTCCCTCACTAGTCCGCCCCCAGGGTTGGGATCCAGAAGCGATGCCCCTTCCCTGGCTACCTGTTGGGAAGATCCCCACGGGAGTGGGAAGAGAAAAACCCTCAGGTTTTTCACATACCCTTCCCCTATGCGATTTAGAGTGGACTGCTTCACAGTGGAACCTCAAAAGGAAGTCTGCGTTACCTTGTTTCCGGCCCTTTCGGTGTTCAACTGAGAAACAGTAGGGTTGTAAGTCCAAGAACCATTGCATAACTCTTGGGTTGGACTCCTTGCATCGGGTTATCCAGACAAGGGGGGAATGATCTGTGATCAATCTAAATCGCCGCCCCAGTAAACAATACTTTAAGTGGAGAATAGCCCATTTTATGGCCAAGGCATGAGGTTCTATGACTGAGTAGTTCTTCTCCCTAGGGAATAATTTACGACTAGCATACAATATGGGATGTTCCAAGCTGTTAAAGTTCTGGGATAAGATGGCACCTAGCCCTGTCAGGGAGGCATCCATCTGTAAAATAAATTCCTTAGAGAAATTGGCCACCTTTAGAATTGGGCTCTGACACAGGGTTTGCTTTAGAATGTTATAACAAGCTTCATCCTCATCTCCCCATTTGGCTTTTTGTGGTTCAGCATTCTTTTAACTTATCTGTAGCCTTGCGGTCTTGTCACAGAAGTTAGGAAAGAAACAGTGATAATATCTATAAACCCTAGAAAGGTCCTCAGATTTTTTTTGGGGGGGGTCTAGGGGTTACAAGGACTGCTCGTACCTTTTCCTGTTGGGGTTGGATGCTGCCATTTCCTATGAAGAAACCCAGATATTTTAGATTGGGTTAGGCTAGTTTACATTTCTTCGGGTTGGCTTTAAATCCAGCTTAACGTAAAGCTCTCATGATTGTATATAAATAATAATAAAATAATAATAATTAGGCTTTTATATAGCGCTACAAACCCTCAGGTATCTGAGCGCTGCTTATTATTACCCACGGTGTGTGGTGCTCATTTATCGACCTCGGAAGGATGAAAGGCTGAGTTTGGCCCCGCCGGGATTCGAACCTGCGTTAACAGGCTCTGCACGGGTGTCAAAGCGGGCGCTCTACTCGCTGTGCCACTTGACCGGCTAAATGGTATAGGTGATCCTCCCAGGTCTTGCTGTGTATTACTTATCGTCGATGTATGCTCTGCAAAATTCCGAATAGGGTCATAAAATCGATCCATTAAATTTTGAAAAAGTCCAGGAGAACCATGCAAGCCGAATGGCAAACCTTAAAGTGGAACAATCCTATAGGGGTCGAAAAATGCAGTTTTCTCCTTATCTGGTCCATGTAATGGAACCTGCAAGTAACCCTTTGTAAGATCTAGAGTTGCCAAATAGACATAACTACCTAATTTATCTATTAAATCAACAATCCGGGGCAAAGGGTAGTCATCAAAAGCCGAGATAAAATTCACTTTTCTAAATTCTATACAGAATGTCCAGCTTTGGTCAGGTTTGGTCACAAGTACGATGGGAGAATACCAGGGACTTGAGCAGGGCTCAATGATGTAAGCCTTGAACATCTGCTCTACCTCTTGAATAACAATTTCCTTACGGGCTTCAGGTGAACGATATGCTCTTAAGTGCACCACTTGGTCTGGTGGGGTATGGATGTGATGGTACATCCCCTTCACTCTTATGGGTTTATTACAGAGTACATCGAGAAATTGACTTATGAGGTCACCCATATATTGCTTCTGACCTAATCTTGCCCTCACTTTCTTAATAAATACTGTGTAAAGGTTTGGACAACATAGAAAAGGGTGCAGCAAAGAAAATGTCAGGATAGCACTGCAGCAGCTCTGCAGATTTCTTCTCCAATGTTCCACAGCTCCCTTCCCCAAGCTTGAATCACTCGAGATCAACAAAGTTCCATAATAAAAGTTCCATATACTTAAAAAGTTCTCACAACTTCCTTTCAGGCTTCTCCAGCCTTACCTCTTTACAGACTCAGCACTTCTGTGGATTTCAAAGTTCACACTTTACAGCATGTATCACAATGCTTTCTGGTCTTTAACAACACTTTCACACAGCTTGTTCTTGCTCGTAATTCAACAAGGGTGTATTTCCCCAACCATTTCACAACTTATCACAGTTCACCAAATCTTTGTGTAATAGACTTTTGAGTGTGCACAGGTTTACTTTGTTCTATGTTTGACCACTTTGACACCTTCTCTTTCATATAATCGTGCCCCCGGCACTCGGTGTCTCAACTTCTACAATTCTTCATATCAGAGACTTTCAAATGTGCATATATAACTTTCCTTTATGAGTGACCACTCCAACACTTGAACTCTCATGTAATCGTGCCCCAGGCACTCAATCAGTCATGCTGCATTTAGAAAGGGAGCCAGACATGTGATTTCATCAGTGATGTCATCAATGACATTTGTGATGTCATCTTTGATGTCTTGGGTGTTAGTCTTAGCGGTGCATGGTGGTAGCGCGAGTTATGGTTGCTTAGCTTACCATAACTGGCGAATTTCAAGGGTTTTTCGGTTTTACTTGGAACCATAACGTCCCTTTAACAACGTTTTTTCACTGAATTTCATAGGCTGCTAGTAGCGCAACTTAACCATAACGTCCCTTTAACAATGTTTTTTTCACTGAATTTCATAAGTTTTTAGTATCACAACTTAACCATAATGTCCCTTTAACTACGTTTTTTTCAGTGCATATAAATATAGATAATGGAAATGTTATAAATGTTTACTAAGACTCCCTTACCTTACATTTATATAACATAGAATATACTAAACCCCCTGTCCTGCTACTGATTTTGATGTCTGCGGACCGTGCGCATGTCCGGGGGCTTTAATAATAAATAAGAAGTGGAAACTGTATATGTACGACATCAACCATCCACTGAAGTAGCATTTCCAATATAATGGAATATACCAAAACAAAATAAATATGCCTCCAGCTGAATTACCTCACAGAAACTGCACAGCAAGAAGCAAGAGCATACTTACACAGCAGTAACAGCAAAAGTTTGTAAAAAAGTAGTTTGTAAACTACATTTATTTCATATACTTCTGCATTTTCTGTATTATGTACACTAAAACTAATTTATTTTTTTTAACACAGAAATGTCCAGTACTTTGGAATGGCTGGAAGAAAATGTCCCATGAGAGGAAATGAGTGAAGACAGTGATAATAATGGTAGACACAATATTACGCTGTCGACTGGTTAAATTGCACCAGTCTGCTGGAAGGACCTTTGTGGATATCTCACTAATTTGCTTTAAGTGAATGTTCAAAATTTTCCAAGAATTCTTCAAAAATAATAATAAGTTCAATTAGTTGTAACCAAAAAATCTTTTATTTAGAAATCTGCATTTGTCTGAGGCCTTTAGCAAGCATTATATTGTCCAATGCATTTCGGTCTGTGCTAGACCTTCATCAGGGACTATTAGTGATCAAAAGATAAAGAATAAAAAATAAAGATCATGTTATCTAATATGTTAATAACAGCATACATTTTCATTTAATTCAATACAACATTTTACATTGTACTTAAAGTTTGCTCCAAAATGTACCTGTATTAAACGATGCTTCTAATCTTAGGCCTGTTTGTATTCAATTCCTTATTGGAGAATTATCCAACTCTGCTTCACTCAAACATGCTTGTTTATATTTTGTTATATGCCCTTTGTGCAGCCTGCTTCTGTTCTTGATAATCTAAATGATAACCAATGTATACTTTAAATTTCAGCAAATATCTAGTCACAAATGGTTCTATCAACCAGAGTTTCACTTGCTCTCAAAAAGAGTCTTACCTGTAGTAAACAGATGTAGAAGCAGCCGGGCACCTGGCTCGCGTGAAAACGCGTTGCTGGTTGCTCGGGCTGCTTTTATAGTGCAGAAAATGGCGCCGGCGCGCAACGTGATGACGTCATCAACGTGATGACGTCATCGCGTGCCGGCAGCCATTTTGAAATGTTGAAAAAAAAAAAAATTCAATTGGATATCGACTGTTCCTTTGTGTGTACCAATGTACATATACAAACTTATAATGTGTTTAACTTCTGGGGTATTAGATCTTTTTTAGTTTCACACATAATTGGTTTCTTAGAGTATTAACTCTATATTCCTGAACAAAGTAAAACCAACTACAATTCACATGTTCCATATTATGGTATAATTGCCACACATAAATTGTTATATTATTAGTTATTTTCTCATATGAATTATTGCTGTTGTAATTCCACATGAGGTTCTTTATATGTTGTTTCAGGTACATGTAACGCGACTATCAACACTTTAACTTACTTAATATGAACACCCAATGATACGAACCAATTATTTACTGATATGCTCCTGGTTGCTATATATTTCAACTTTGTATACATATTTTTGGACATTAAATAATTAACAGCATACTCACATTCATGTGTTGGTACCTAATTTCAACGTAATTTCATTTCATTAAATTTACTTTAAAGAAAACATGCAAAGTTACATTCCTCATTGAGGCCATCCGGATGCATAGAGTTGAGTTTTTCAATCCAGTAGGTTTCCTTCTGATTTAGAAGTCTGTTAATGTCAACTCTCTGTCCTTGAGTAACTTCCAATACATCCAAGATTTGAAATTTAATTTGCGCTATTTGATGATTATCTTCTCTAAAATGTCTTGCTACTGGAGATTTGATGTTTCCTGTACGAATATTTGAACAATGTTCGTTCCATCTTGTTTTCGCTTTACGGGCGGTTTGTCCCATGTAGTACTTGCCACATGGGCACTTGATACTGTATATAACATTCATAGTGTCACATGTTGCGAATTTCGTCAAGTAGATTTTGCGACCTGTGTTTGGGTGGAACACAACGTTCCCTTTCTGAACCATGTTACAATTTGAGCAGTTCAAACATGGAAATGTTCCCTTTCTTGTTGTTCTTGTTTTTTGTGTTTGAATGTCACTCCTTATCAACATATCTTTAATATTCCTGCTTCTGGTGTAGGCAAACATTGGAGGAGTGGTATAGAGGTGTCCCAGTATTCTGTCCTCTGTTAGAAAATGCCAATGTTTCAAAACAATTGTCTTAACTTTATTACTCTCTGTAGAATATTTAGTCACATAGATGAATGGTGTTTCTTTAACTGACGTAGATTTGGTTAATACCTCTTGTCTATCCATGGTTATCACTTTGGAAATAGAATCATTGATCTCTTGTATAGGATAACCTCTTTGTAAAAATCTCTTTGCCATATCTTGTATTTGCTTACCACATTCCACTTTATCTTGCACTATTTTCTTAACCCTTAACATCTGTCTGTAAGGGAGACTTCTAAGAGTATTTTGAGGGTGAAAACTTAAACGATGCAGCAGATTATTACGATCGCTCGATTTTCGGTACAAGGTAGTGGTAAGTTTGAGATCCTGATTTGACACAGTGACATCCAGAAAGTTAACTTCTTTTTTACTATAAGTTGTTGTGAATTGTATATGTGTGTCGATTGTGTTCAGGAATCTTGTAAATTGTACGAACTGTTCTTCACTTCCTTGCCAAATTCCGAATACATCGTCGATGTATCTTCCCCAGTATTGGAGATGATGTTTCCAAATGTCATGATTCAGTATATTCTCTGTTTCGAATTTGTACATAAAACTATTGGCGTAACTGGTGCCATTGTGGCTCCCATAGACGTTCCACTCGTCTGTAACTAGTACTGTTGTTGGTATCTAAAGTATGAATTTTGTGAAATGAAATCCAAGAGAATCATTAAAAATTCCTTAGATGCTTCTACCCCTCTAGTATTTAATAACAACCATTCCACCGCTTCTTGTCCTTGATTATGAGGAATTGAGGTATACAAACTACGTACATCTGCGGTAAATAAAATACTGTTCTCATTCATGGTAATGTTCGTGAGAATATTAAAAAAATGAGTGGTATCCTTAATGTACGTGTTAGTATTTTGTATTATAGGGTGCAAAAAATAATCCAAATATGTACCTAGAGGTTGTAAAATGCTGTTAGTGGCTGATACAATAGGTCTGCCTGGTGGTTTTTCTAATGTTTTATGAATTTTCGGAATAGTGTAGAAGACAGGTGTTCTCGGATTTGTAGTGGTTAGGAAACGTCGGGTCTTTTCTGTAATCCACTTGTTATTCTCCGCCAAATCGAGTATGTATTCCAAATTTTTTTGAATGTCATTGATAGGGTCCTTATCTATGGGTTGATATACTGATCTGTCCATCAGTTGTTGCATGCATTCTTGATGGTAATCTGCAGTATTTTGAATTACCATGGCTCCCCCTTTATCTGCAGGTTTAAATGTGATGTTCCTGTTCGAAAATAGTCTACGAATGGTACTTAAATCTTGTTTACTAAAGTTACCATATCGCGGTGATTTATATGAAAGTTTTTTCAAATCAGTGGTGACCATTCTTTGAAACAAGTCAATTATAGGATAATTTATAGGAGGTATGAAAGTACTCTTGGGTTTAAATTCTTTGTACTCAATTTCTGGTGTTGGATACTCTATATTCTCTTCCTCAATTGTAGCAAAAAAAGCCTTTAATCTGAGTTTTCTTGAAAATTTGAATAGTTCTACTTTCTTCTCAAATAAAGTAGAGTGATATGTTGGAGCAAAGTTAAGTCCTTTTTGTAATAGGTTGTTCTCTTCTTTAGACAAATGGTATTCTGACAAATTAATCACTAAGTTTTCCTGGGGTTCAATCGTGTATGTGGACGCTGTTGATTTCTGTCTGCGTCCCCTCCTTGTCCTCTTCCGCGTTGGCCTCTGTCTAAAAAAGTGCCCCTGAAATTGGTTCCTCTTCCTGCGGGGCGTTTATCGCCAGTACTTGTTCCTTCACCTGCGTCTTGTCGCTCTGCACCCGATGTCTCTGGTCCACTAGTATCTGGATCTGATGAACTTGACAAATTTCTTGGAACTGGTCTCTGATTGTATTTATTCATCCAAGTATACACCTCATCGTTTAAATAATCATACGTATCTCTACGATATTTTCGGAAAATATCGTAGAGATACGTATGATTATTTAAACGATGAAGTGTATACTTGGATGAATGAATACAATCAGAGACCAGTTCCAAGAAATTCGTCAAGTTCATAAAATAAATATGCCTCCAACTGAATTACCTCACAGAAACTGCACAGCAAGAAGCAAGAGCATACTTAAACAGCAGTAACAGCAAAAGTTTGTAAAAAAGTAGTTTGTAAACTACATTTATTTCATATACTTCTGCATTTTCTGTATTATGTACACTAAAACTAATTTATTTTTTTTAACACAGAAATGTCCAGTACTTTGGAATGGCTGGAAGAAAATGTCCCATGAGAGGAAATGAGTGAAGACAGTGATAATAATGGTAGACACAATATTACGCTGTCGACTGGTTAAATTTCACCAGTCGGCTGGAAGGACCTTTGTGGATATCTCACTAATTTGCTTTAAGTGAATGTTCAAAATTTTCCAAGAATTCTTCAAAAATAATAATAAGTTCAATTAGTTGTAACCAAAAAATCTTTTATTTAGAAATCTGCATTTGTCTGAGGCCTTTAGCAAGCATTATATTGTCTAATGCATTTCGGTCTGTGCTAGACCTTCATCAGGGACTATTAGTGATCAAAAGATAAAGAATAAAAAATAAAGATCATGTTATCTAATATGTTAATAACAGCATACATTTTCATTTAATCCAATAGAACATTTTACATTGTACTTAAAGTTTGCTCCAAAATGTACCTGTATTAAACAATGCTTCTTATCTTAGGCCTGTTTGTATTCAATTCCTTATTGGAGAATTATCCAACTCTGCTTCACTCAAACATGCTTGTTTATATTTTGTTATATGCCCTTTGTGCAGCTTGCTTCTGTTCTTGATAATCTAAATGATAACCAATGTATACTTTAAATTTCAGCAAATATCTAGTCACAAATGGTTCTATCAACCAGAGTTTCACTTGCTCTCAAAAAGAGTCTTACCTGTAGTAAACAGATGTAGAAGCAGCCGGGCACCTTGCTCGCGTGAAAACGCATTGCTGGTTGCTCGGGCTGTTTTATAGTGCAGAAAATGGCGCCGGCGCGCAACGTGATGACGTCATCAACGTGATGACGTCATCGCATGCCGGCAGCCATTTTGAAATGTTGAAAAAAAAAAAATTCAATTGGATGTCGACTGTTCCTTTGTGTGTACCAATGTACATATACAAACTTATAATGTGTTTAACTTCTGGGGTATTAGATCTTTTTTAGTTTCACACATAATTGGTTTCTTAGAGTATTAACTCTATATTCCTGAACAAAGTAAAACCAACTACAATTCACATGTTCCATATTATGGTATAATTGCCACACATAAATTGTTATATTATTAGTTATTTTCTCATATGAATTATTGCTGTTGTAATTCCACATGAGGTTCTGTATATGTTGTTTCAGGTACATGTAACGTGACTATCAACACTTTAACTTACTTAATATGAACACCCAATGATACGAACCAATTATTTACTGATATGCTCCTGGTTGCTATATACTTCAACTTTGTATACATATTTTTGGACATTAAATAATTAACAGCATACTCACATTCATGTGTTGGTACCTAATTTCAACGTAATTTCATTTCATTAAATTTACTTTAAAGAAAACATGCAAAGTTACATTCCTCATTGAGGCCATCCGGATGCATAGAGTTGAGTTTTTCAATCCAGTAGGTTTCCTTCTGATTTAGAAGTCTGTTAATGTCAACTCTCTGTCCTTGAGTAACTTCCAATACATCCAAGATTTGAAATTTAATTTGCGCTATTTGATGATTAGCTTCTCTAAAATGTCTTGCTACTGGAGATTTGATGTTTCCTGTACGAATATTTGAACGATGTTCGTTCCATCTTGATTTCGCTTTACGGGCGGTTTGTCCCACGTAGTACTTGCCACATGGGCACTTGATACTGTATATAACATTCATAGTGTCACATGTTGCGAATTTCGTCAAGTAGATTTTGCGACCTGTGTTTGGGTGGAACACAACGTCCCCTTTCTGAACCATGTTACAATTTGAGCAGTTCAAACATGGAAATGTTCCCTTTCTTGTTGTTCTTGTTTTTTGTGTTTGAATGTCACTCCTTATCAACATATCTTTAATATTCCTGCTTCTGGTGTAGGCAAACATTGGAGGAGTGGTATAGAGGTGTCCCAGTATTCTGTCCTCTGATAGAAAATGCCAATGTTTCAAAACAATTTTCTTAACTTTATTACTCTGTAGAATATTTAGTCACATAGATGAATGGTGTTTCTTTAACTGACGTAGATTTGGTTAATATCTCTTGTCTATCCATGGTTATCACTTTGGAAATAGAATCATTGATCTCTTGTATAGGATAACCTCTTTGTAAAAATCTCTTTGCCATATCTTGTATTTGCTTACCACATTCCACTTTATCTTGCACTATTTTCTTAACCCTTAACATCTGGCTGTAAGGGAGACTTCTAAGAGTATTTTGAGGGTGAAAACTTAAACGATGCAGCAGATTATTACGATCGCTCGATTTTCGGTACAAGGTAGTGGTAAGTTTGAGATCCTGATTTGACACAGTGACATCCAGAAAGTTAACTTCTTTTTTACTATAAGTTGTTGTGAATTGTATATGTGTGTCGATTGTGTTCAGGAATCTTGTAAATTGTACGAACTGTTCTTCACTTCCTTGCCAAATTCCGAATACATCGTCGATGTATCTTCCCCAGTATTGGAGATGATGTTTCCAAATGTCATGATTCAGTATATTCTCTGTTTCGAATTTGTACATAAAACTATTGGCGTAACTGGGTGCCATTGTGGCTCCCATAGAAGTTCCACTCGTCTGTAAATAGTACTGTTGTTGGTATCTAAAGTATGAATTTTGTGAAATGAAATCCAAGAGAATCATTAAAAATTCCTTAGATGCTTCTACCCCTCTAGTATTTAGTAACAACCATTCCACCGCTTCTTGTCCTAGATTATGAGGAATTGAGGTATACAAACTACGTACATCTGCGGTAAATAAAATACTGTTCTCATTCATGGTAATGTTCGTGAGAATATTAAAAAAATGAGTGGTATCCTTAATGTACGTGTTAGTATTTTGTATTATAGGGTGCAAAAAATAATCCAAATATGTACCTAGAGGTTGTAAAATGCTGTTAGTGGCTGATACAATAGGTCTGCCTGGTGGTTTTTCTAATGTTTTATGAATTTTCGGAATAGTGTAGAAGACAGGTGTTCTCGGATTTGTAGTGGTTAGGAAACGTCGGGTCTTTTCTGTAATCCACTTGTTATTCTCCGCCAAATCGAGTATGTATTCCAAATTTTTTTGAATGTCATCGATAGGGTCCTTATCTATGGGTTGATATACTGATCTGTCCATCAGTTGTTGCATGCATTCTTGATGGTAATCTGCAGTATTTTGAATTACCATGGCTCCCCCTTTATCTGCAGGTTTAAATGTGATGTTCTTGTTCGAAAATAGTCTACGAATGTTACTTAAATCTTGTTTACTAAAGTTACCATATCGCGGTGATTTATATGAAAGTTTTTTCAAATCGGTGGTGACCATTCTTTGAAACAAGTCAATTATAGGATAATTTATAGGAGGTATGAAAGTACTCTTGGGTTTAAATTCTTTGTACTCAATTTCTGGTGTTGGATACTCTATATTCTCTTCCTCAATTGTAGCAAAAAAAGCCTTTAATCTGAGTTTTCTTGAAAATTTGAATAGTTCTACTTTCTTCTCAAATAAAGTAGAGTGATATGTTGGAACAAAGTTAAGTCCTTTTTGTAATAGGTTGTTCTCTTCTTTAGACAAATGGTATTCTGACAAATTAATCACTAAGTTTTCCTGGGGTTCAATCGTGTATGTGGACGCTGTTTATTTCTGTCTGCGTCCCCTCCTTGTCCTCTTCCGCGTTGGCCTCTGTCTAAAAAAGTACCCCTGAAATTGTTTCCTCTTCCTGTGGGGCGTTTATCGCCAGTACTTGTTCCTTCACCTGCGTCTTGTCGCTCTGCACCCGATGTCTCTGGTCCACTATTATCTGGATCTGATGAACTTGACGAATTTCTTGGAACTGGTCTCTGATTGTATTTATTCATCCAAGTATACACCTCATCGTTTAAATAATCATACGTATCTCTACAATATTTTCCGAAAATCTGGCGACAGGACCAAATACTTTACTAAGTTTAAATTACTGAATTAACTTACAACGTAGTGCCCACTCTATTCTTTCTTTGAATAATGGTAGACACAACATTTCTCTATATAAGCCAATTAATAACCATTACTTTATGTGTACTTTTAACAGACCAGACAACCAATAAAAATAATATACCAAAAGAGATATTAGAAGATCCTCTGAAACGAATGGAACTAAAGATGGATTTTATTTTTATTTTATTTTATTTTAATTTTGCATTTGGTTTACACATTATACACCTTTACAAAAACACAAAATATTTTTATACAAAATGAAATATCCAATTTGGATCAATCGATAAAAATAGAACAATAAAACCTATTTCACAATCAATATTTACGACACCTCATCTGATAGGTAAGCCTTAACACTATTATCAGGAGTTTTAAATATTCCACATAGATGATATTTCAAAACAATGTACTTACAAGGAAATCATGTCTATTATTTCTAACTTAGATTTTTTTTAGCAAATGACAAGACAAAACCCATTCCCTTCATTAGGTCCAACTTACAGTAAACATTTCATTATGTTAATAATCACTAGCCACTGGCAGACCACAGACTTCTTGCAAAAATGTCGCTACAGCCAATTTCAGTGCATTCAATTTGCCGTATAGCATGTTCCACCATGTTCCACCATAGATCTTCATTATCAACCTTTGATGGATCATGAACAAATCTACCAAAAGCTGCTAGGCTTTGGGGAATTAATGCCTGACACTCCAATAATAGGTGCTTTAATGATTCTGATGTTTCATTACTGTGGCAAAAATGACAGGGAATTCTCTATATTGCACCTGTACGAATTTCAAAAATGTCCCCTGTCAGCAAAACATTAACAGGCCGATTCATGGAATAATTAGCGCGGCGCAAGTCGCCAAAAACGTGCGATTCGCAGTGGAATAGCGAAAATCGCAGTGCAAGTGCGAAAATCGCACGAAAAGCAGCGCACATCGATTCATGGAAGGCCGTGCGCGAGAAAACCATCGGATGTGCGCTAATAAAGTGCGCGGCGCACGTTGGCGCACAGGCCATCTAACGGCGTGCGCCAGGTCACAGCGAAAATCACACAGGCCACAGCGAAAATCGCAAATAGCGCGGCGCACACAACAAAAGTAGGCGGAACACGGGGCGTAACACTCAGAATGGAGAACAACTTGCCAAAATGTGGGCGTCACGGGGGAAGTACAGGGTGCAAGTGCGCGGAACGCCCACACGCTCGCCTACAACACGTATTCATGGAATCGAATAGGGCAAAAAAGCGCACGGTCAAACCAGCGCACAGGCACAAACACGACCGTCACAAGAAAGCAGGCGGTAGCGTCTCTGCGCCTGTAATAAATGTGCACCAAAAGGTGCGCCAACAAATAGCACCTATATACAGCTATGATGAATGTCCTATACTGTGGCCCTCCAGGACAAATGACGTGCAAAGGGGTACCCACAAACACGGACACCCGCTGACTGAAAAATAACGTGTGCGTGTATTGCGGGGTGCGCCGGAACTTTCACACGCGATTTGGAAGGGTACGTGGATTTCAGGGGTGCGCGGGAAGTTCCACACGCGATTTGGCCAGGTACGTGCGCGGGAATTTCCACACGCGATTTGGCTGGGTACGTGGATCTCAGGGGTGCACGGGAAGTCCCACACGCGATTTGGCAGGGTACGTGGATTTCAGGGGTGCGCGGGAAGTTCCACACGCGATTTGGCCGGGTACGTGCGCGGGAATTTCCACACGTGATTTGGCTGGGTACGTGGATCTCAGGGGTACGCGGGAAGTCTCACACACGATTTGGAAGGGTACGTGGATTTCAGGGGTGCGCTGGAAGTTCCACACGCGATTTGGCCGGGTACGTGCGTGGGAATTTCCACACGCGACTTGGCTGGGTACGTGGATCTCAGGGGTGCGTGGGAAGTCCCACACGCGATTTGGCCGGGTACGTGCGTGGGAATTTCCACACGCGATTTGGCTGGGTACGTGTATTTCAGGGGTACGCGAGAAATTCTACACGCGATTTGGCTGTGTGCTCCCAGGTATTCCCTGTACACCCTCCACGGCCCCTGCAGGCAGCCGACACCACATGGGACTACCCTGCACACCTGCTCATGTCACCCAGCACCCCCACCCCACAGCAGTGTGGGGCACCCTCCATCAGGCCCCCACTCATGGCCCCCTGAACCCTCACCCCCCAGCAGTGCAGGGCACCCTCCACCAGGCCCCCACTCATGTCCAACTCATGTCCCCCTGCACCCCCACCCCCCAGCATCCAGGGCACCCTCCACCAGGCCTCCACTCATGTCCAACTCATGTCCCCTACACCCCCACCCCCCAGCATCCAGGGGCACCCTCCACCAGGCCCCCACTCATGTCTCCCACCACCCCCACCCCCCAGCCACCATGGGCAGCCCCCACCAGGCCCCCACCCATGTCTCCCACCACCCCCACCCCCCAGCCACCATGGACATCCCCCACCAGGCCCCCACTCATGTCCCCTATCACCCCCACCCCCCAGCAGTGCAGGGGCAGCCTCCACCAGGCCCCCACTCATGTCTCCCACCACCCCCAGCATCCAGGGGCACCCTCCACCAGGCCCCCATTGATGTCCAACTCATGTCCCCCTGCACCCCCACCCCCCAGCAGTGCAGGGCACCCTCCACCAGGCCCCCACTCATGTCCCCTATCACCCCCAGCATCCAGGGGCACCCTCCACCAGGTCCCCACTCATGTCTCCCACCACCCCCACTCCCCAGCAGTGCAGGGCACCCTCCACCAGGCCCCCACTCATGTCCAACTCATGTCTCCCACCACCCCCACCCCTCAGCAGTGCAGGGGCACCCTCCACCAGGCCCCCACTCATGTCCCCCTGCACCCCCACCCCTCAGCAGTGCAGGGGCACCCTCCACCAGGCCCCCACTCATGTCCAACTCATGTCCCCCTGCACCCCCACCCCCCAGCATCCAGGGCACCCTCCACCAGGCCCCCACTCATGTCCCCTATCACCTCTACCCCCCAGCATCCAGGGGCACCCTCCACCAGGCCCCCACTCATGTCCCCCTGCACCCCCACCCACCAGCCACCATGGGCATCCCCCACCAGGCCCCCACTCATGTCCCCTATCACCCCGACCCCCCAGCAGTGCAGGGGCAGCCTCCACCAGACCCCACTCATGTCTCCCACCACCCCCACCCCCCAGCCACCATGGGCAGCCCCCACCAGGCCCCCACTCATGGCCCCCTGCACCCCCACCCCCCAGCAGTGCAGGGCACCCTCCACCAGGCCCCCACTCATGTCCAACTCATGTCTCCCTGCACCCCCACCCCCCAGCATCCAGGGCACCCTCCACCAGGCCCCCACTCATGTCCAACTCATGTCCCCCTGCACCCCCACCCCCCAGCATCCAGGGGCACCCTCCACCAGGCCCCCACTCATGTCTCCCACCACCCCCACCCCCCAGCCACCATGGGCAGCCCCCACCAGGCCCCCACCCATGTCTCCCACCACCCCCACCCCCCAGCCACCATGGGCATCCCCCACCAGGCCCCCACTCATGTCCCCTATCACCCCCACCCCCCAGCAGTGCAGGGGCAGCCTCCACCAGGCCCCCACTCATGTCTCCCACCACCCCCACCCCCCAGCCACCATGGGCATCCCCCACCAGGCCCCCACTCATGTCCCCTATCACTCCACCCCCCAGCAGTGCAGGGGCAACCTCCACCAGGCCCCCACTCATGTCTCCCAACACCCCCACCCCCCAGCCACCATGGGCAGCCCCCACCAGGCCCCCACTCATGTCCCCCTGCACCCCCACCCCCCAGCAGTGCAGGGCACCCTCCACCAGGCCCCCATTCATGTCCAACTCATGTCCCCCTGCACCCCCACCCCCCAGCAGTGCAGGGCACCCTCCACCAGGCCCCCACTCATGTCCCCTATCACCCCCACCCCCCAGCATCCAGGGGCACCCTCCACCAGGCCCCCACTCATGTCTCCCACCACCCCCAACCCCCAGCAGTGCAGGGCACCCTCCACCAGGCACCCACTCATGTCCAACTCATGTCTCCCACCACCCCCACCCCTTCGAAGTGCAGGGGCACCCTCCACCAGGCCCCCACTCATGTCCCCCTGCACCCCCACCCCCCAGCATCCAGGGGCACCCTCTACCAGGCCCCCACTCATGTCCCCCTGCACCCCCACCCCCCAGCAGTGCAGGGCACCCTCCACCAGGCCCCCACTCATGTCCAACTCATGTCTCCCACCACCCCACCCCTCAGCAGTGCAGGGGCACCCTCCACCAGCCCCCCACTCATGTCCAATTCATGTCCCCCTGCACCCCCACCCCCCAGCATCCAGGGCACCCTCCACCAGGCCCCCACTCATGTCCCCTATCACCCCCACCCCCCAGCATCCAGGGGCACCCTCCACCAGGCCCCCACTCATGTCCCCCTGCACCCCCACCCACCAGCCACCATGGGCATCCCCCACCAGGCCCCCTCTCATGTCCCCTATCACCCCCACCCCCCAGCAGTGCAGGGGCAGCCTCCACCAGGCCCCCACTCATGTCTCCCACCACCCCACCCCCCAGCCACCATGGGCAGCCCCCACCAGGCCCCCACTCATGTCCCCCTGCACCCCCACCCCCCAGCAGTGCAAGGCACCCTCCACCAGGCCCCCACTCATGTCCCCCTGCACCCCCACCCCCCAGCAGTGCAGGGCACCCTCCACCAGGCCCCCACTCATGTCCCCTATCACCCCCACCCCCCAGCATCCAGGGGCACCCTCCACCAGGCCCCCACTCATGTCTCCCACCACCCCCACCCCCCAGCAGTGCAGGGCACCCTCCACCAGGCCCCCACTCATGTCCAACTCATGTCTCCCACCACCCCCACCCCTCAGCAGTGCAGGGGCACCCTCCACCAGGCCCCCACTCATGTCCAACTCATGTCCCCCTGCACCCCCACCCCCCAGCATCCAGGGCACCCTCCACCAGGCCCCCACTCATGTCCCCTATCACCCCCACCCCCCAGCATCCAGGGGCACCCTCCACCAGGCCCCCACTCATGTCCCCCTGCACCCCCACCCCCCAGCCACAATGGGCATCCCCCACCAGGCCCCCACTCATGCCCCCTATCACCCCCACGCCCCAGCAGTGCAGGGGCAGCCTCCACCAGGCCCCCACTCATGTCTCCCACCACCCCCACCCCCCAGCCACCATGGGCAGCCCCCACCAGGCCCCCACTCATGTCCCCCTGCACCCCCACCCCCCAGCAGTGTAGGGCACCCTCCACCAGGCCCCCACTCATGTCCAACTCATGTCCCCCTGCACCCCCACCCCCCAGCAGTGCAGGGCACCCTCCACCAGGCCCCCACTCATGTCCCCTATCGCCCCCACCCCCCAGCATCCAGGGGCACCCTCCACCAGGCCCCCACTCATGTCTCCCACCACCCCCACCCCCCAGCAGTGCAGGGCACCCTCCACCAGGCCCCCACTCATGTCCAACTCATGTCTCCCACCACCCCCACCCCTCAGCAGTGCAGGGGCACCCTCCACCAGGCCCCCACTCATGTCCAACTCATGTCCCCCTGCACCCCCACCCCCCAGCATCCAGGGCACCCTCCACCAGGCCCCCACTCATGTCCCCTATCACCCCCACCCCCCAGCATCCAGGGGCACCCTCCACCAGGCCCCCACTCATGTCCCCCTGCACCCTCACCCCCCAGCAGTGCAGGGCACCCTCCAACAGGCCCCCACTCATGTCCAACTCATGTCCCCTGCACCCCCACCACCCAGCATCCAGGGGCACCCTCCACCAGGCCCCCACTCATGTCTCCCACTACCCCCACCCCCCAGCAGTGCAGGGGCACCCTCCACCAGGCCCCCACTCATGTCCCCCTGCACCCCCACCCCCCAGCATCCAGGGGCACCCTCCACCAGGTCCCCACTCATGTCTCCCACCACCCCCACCCCCCAGCAGTGCAGGGCACCCTCCACGAGGCCCCCACTCATGTCCAACTCATGTCCCCCTGCACCCCCACCCCCCAGCATCCATGTCACCCTCCACCAGACCCCCACTCATGTCTCCCACCACCCCCACCCCCCAGCAGTGCAGGGCACCCTCCACCAGGCCCCCACTCATGTCCCCCTGCACCCCCACCCCCCAGCCACCATGGGCATCCCCCACCAGGCCCCCACTCATGTCCAACTCATGTCCCCCTGCACCCCCACCACCCAGCATCCAGGGGCACCCTCCACCAGGCCCCCACTCATGTCTCCCACCACCCCCACCCTCCAGCAGTGCAGGGGCACCCTCCACCAGGCCCCCACTCATGTCCCCCTGCACCCCCATCCCCCAGCATCCAGGGGCACCCTCCACCAGGTCCCCGCTCATGTCTCCCACCACCCCACCCCCCAGCAGTGCAGGGCACCCTCCACCAGGCCCCCACTCATGTCCAACTCATGTCTCCCACCACCCCCACCCCTCAGCAGTGCAGGGGCACCCTCCACCAGGCCCCCACTCATGTCCCCCTGCACCCGGAACCCCCAGCATCCAGGGGCACCCTCCACCAGGCCCCCACTCATGTCCCCCTGCACCCCCACCCCCCAGCATCCAGGGGCACCCTCCACCAGGCCCCCACTCATGTCCAACTCATGTCTCCCACCACCCCCACCCCCTGCACCCAGGTCCTCACAATCCCCAATCATGTGCGTTATGGTCAGCCTCCACAGCCAAAAGGCCCTACCAAGTAACCCATTCACCCACATGGAAATGGAAATTACATGTTACACCCCCAATGTTCATAAAGCAAATGAACCCATGTCCGTCACACACAATGGTTGCAATTGAATGGGAAAACACCCAACATGACATGCATGAAACCAATGAGATGATACCACACAGTGAAGTATGAAAACAAAATTGTATTAAAAAAAATGGAATGCAAATGAAATGAAACAAACTACAATGGCAATGAAAAAAGATAAGCTGCATGTCTGTCCAAAAAAATCAAAACTACAAATCCAAATCCAAAAAAATGTTGTCCAAAGTCACATTAAAAATAAAATCAATCCGAGAGAGAAAAATAAATGCAAAGACCATTGCTCCATGGTGAATAAATAAAAAAAAAGAAAAATAAAACAATCCAATGAAGAACTATGTACAAAACATCCAAGGGTCCATGAGCCCAACTAAACAAAGGAAACCTACAAAAAACCCTAACTAAAATGCAACTATATACAAAAAGTGGAGCAGTGTCCGTCGACTCCAAATCATAAGAAGAAACAAAGGAAACCTAAAACTAAAGAACTATATACAAAGGCGGCGGGCAAGTCCAGCGGCTCACTCCGTGGTGTTCCGGGCCAGGGCATCATCAAACTCCTCGTCTATGTCCCGGAGGCGGTCCTGTTCCATGGCCCCGAGGGTCCGCAGGGACGACGCCATCTGCTCCTCCAACCCCCTGCGGATTGCCTCGAGGCACTCGGCCCGCCTCAGGGCCCTCCGCATGGAGTTCTCCGCCCTGACCATCGTGAGCCGCGCCTCTTCCGCCCGCCGCCGCTCCGCACCTATCTGCTGGCCCAACCGCAGCCACACGGAAGACACTTCCTGTCCTGGGTCCTCCTGCCCTCCGGCCGATGCCTGCCCCTCCGATGTTGATGGCCCCGAGCCATGATGCCTCCCATGTTGACTCTGCTGCTGCCTCCGACGCAACTGCCTCTGCCAGCACGACAGCATCCAGGCTGATGGAATCCACCGACGCCGTCGTGCACGTGCCCTGCCTGATGATGCCGGCACATCCTCCATCTGCTGGGGTACAGTTGCTGTGGTGTCCACCCCTGCTGGACCTCCGACTCCCGACTGTGGCAGGGATGGGATCCCCACCGAGCTGGCTGCATTGGTCAGGGCAGGTCCACAGGGGGCCCTGGTGGCATCTGGGCTGGAAGACGGCAAGGAGAACGACCGGCGTATAGCCTCCACAGAGGAGGAGAGGGCCGCCAGATTGGCCGACACATGCAGGAAACCCCCGAACATGGAAGATCCAAATTGGGCCACGTCGGCACGGTGCTCTTCGTGATGACGTGCGTGCTCCTCCCGGGAAGCATGCACGTCATCACGAATTGCACCCGCGCGCATCGCGACCCCAATCAGGACCTTCTCCATATGGTCACGGGTCCCCTCGTCCACAGGTGGAGGGGAGTCAGGTGACATAGACATCCCCTCTACCTGCGGACGGGCCTGGGACGGGGCATCCCTGCTGGTGCATGGTGGTGCACTCACAGGGTCAGGGACAGCGACATGCACAGGCCCCTCCACGGCGACCTGTGCTGCCTCCTGCCCCTGCCCCTGGACTGCACCACTTGCACCAGCAGGGATGCCCCCACCAGGCCCCATGTGTGCCTCAGTGGCGGCCTCCTACTCCTGTGTGGAAATCACCAATCTGGATGGCTCCTCACCGTCTTCCGCCGTATCAGGCCCCTGTGGGGGCTCACCCACCCCTTCCGCTGCAGCCGTGGGGGCATCCCCGCCGCCTTGCTCCACAGCAGCGTCCCCGCCCTCTTCTTCACTAGCCGCTGCGAAGAGGGAGACATAGAACACAAGCATCAGGGTACTGTACAATGGTCCCCTAGACAGGAAGCAATAGCAGATGAGTACCACTGTCAAAGTACACTTCCATCATGTCCCTCCACAACACATGGGTCAGTCCAGGCAAAACACACACAGTAACAGGCATGGTGCATGCCATGGACATTTCCATACATGTCCAATGGACTCTTGAAACATACAATGATATGGAACTCACATGCATCATGGGTCATGCCTATCAAATGCACACACTTCACCTCAGTCACATCCATCTGGCCTCATACACCCCAAACACAGCGGATACAAGGATAACTAGGCTGCATCAGTGAATCTGTGCATTGTCACACACATGTGTCATGCATCCATGGCATTCACAAGTCACAGACACGCAGGTCAGGCACACAGACATGGCTACCATATATGTACCTGGCATCAGCACCAATCCCCCACCCCCACCCATGTCCAGGAACAGAGACTGGCATGCTCTCATGTGTAAAATCTGCATAGGGCTCCCCATGTCGCATTTAAACACATTCAAGAACCATGTGGTTCAAACATCACTGGTCGCACATGCATTACCATGATGTCCCTGCACACATACATGCATACATGGCCTATGTCACACATACAGGCAAGTATCAGACAACCAGCACACCGCAACATGCCCTGTCTCACACAGCAATGCTTGGCCACTTACCGCTCAACTCCAGACGGGTCTCCCTCTCAAGGATCTGGGCATGGAGCGCTGGGCGTACGCGTTCCAGGACCCTCATCTGGATGGAACTCATGTGGCCCCGGCCCCCCTCCACGAGGCGCCGGGCCTTCACGAGGGTCCTGGACCTCAAGTCCTCCCAGCGCTTCTTGATCTTCTGGACGTCCCGGGTTGCCACCCCCTCCGCGTTGATGGCAACCACACAGTCTGCCCAGATCCTCTCCCGTCCTTCCTTGCTGGCGCGGGACGATCCAAAGAGGGCATCATACTGCCCCAGGACATGCTCCACCAGGACACCAACTTCAGTGGCAGTGAAGCTGGTGCCCCTCTGCCCCTCTGGCCTGGGGTTGCCACTGGTGCCAGATGTTGAAGTGCCCGACATGGCAACCCCAGAGGTAGGAGTGGGTGGGCAACTGGGTCCTGGGGCTGGGCTGTGGAGCGATGTTATCCCAGTCGGGAGTCTTCTGTTCCAGCAGGGGTGGACACAGCAACTGGACCCCTGCAGATGGCTGATGTGCAGGCACCAAATGGCAGGGCACGGTGGCAGCAGGCAGGCAGGCAGTCAGGCAGCAGCAGATGGCACGTGGGAGGCTGCTCGGGGCACTGGGGGGCAGTAATTCGGCCTTCTGGGCAGGAGCGTGGTCTTCCGTGTGTTTTCGCGTGGCCAGCTTGATACGGAGTGATTTGGCACGTGAAAATCCTGCACGTCAGCGTGAAATTCGAGGAAAGGCCCTTAGCGCGTAAGCGCGTCAGCACGCATACGCGATTCTATTGGACCAAAGGCCCTCAGCGCGTAAGTGCGTCAGCACGCATACGCAATTCTATTGGACCAAAGGCCCTCAGCGCGTAAGCGCATCTGTGACGTGACCCGCACGGGTGTTTCCCTCATAGCACGTGATGCTGGAGCACACGTGGAAAGACTGCACGTCAGAGTGTCATTGCGTGTAATTGGACAAAAGTGCGCGTACACGCGATTGGCCTATGTACGTGTATTTCAGGGGTGCGCGGGCACTTACACACGCGAGTACATCAGCGCACGTGTATTCCGGGGTGCGCGGAAATTTCCACACGCTATTGGCCTGGGTACTGGATTTCAGGGGTGCGCGGGAAGTTTTACACGCTCGCCTACAACACGCGCAAAGAAACACGTACGCCAGTAGGAAGCAGGCATACGTCGGCCCGCGACGCATAAATTTGCGCGCAAAAAGCTAGCAAGCTCAGACGCCAGGATGAATATACCGTTCCTAGCAGCAGTGGCCGTGGGCTACCAAAGGAGGAGAAGGAGGATAGTCAGGGCCAGAATTTTCACACCCAGAACCGGCCTTTTTGGGATGCCTGATGACCAGGTGTATGGGAGGTACAGGTTTCCACCACACATAATACTGGACCTGGTGAGTGAGTGGGAGGATGACCTCACATCACCCACCCTGTGCTCCCAAGCACTCAGCCCCCTGGAGAAGGTCCTCAATGTACTGCACTTCTTAGCCACTGAATAATTTCAGCGGACAAGTGCCATAGTGGGTGGGGTGTCACAGGCCACGCAGTCACGCTGCCTACACCAGGTCTTGAACATCATCACTGCACGCCCATCAGTCCGCAGGCACATATACCTGCCCAGAACACCTGCAGAAAGGCATGCTGCCGCCCTGGATTTTTACGGTGTGGCACGATCCCCAAAGTGCTAGGTGCCATCGACTGCACCCATGTGGCTCTACGTCCCCCCAGGGCATCTGAGCACATCTATAGGAACCGCAAGCACTGGCATTCCATCAACGTGCAGGTAGTATGTAATGCCAAGGGAATCATCACCTCAGTATATGCCAACTATCCCGGATCCACCCACGACAGCTTCATTTACCGAATGTCCACCCTAAGCCGGGACCTAGAAGCTGGGCGGCATGGCGATACATGGCTGCTTGGTGAGTATGAATGCCACTGCACATGCATACATGTCAGATACTGAGCAAGGTCACAACCCCACCAATGATACCCATCACCACCTCCACAGGGGACAGTGCCTACCCTCTCAGCCCCCACATGATGACGCCAATTCGGAACCCCACCACGCCACCCGAGGTAAGATATAACACAGCTCACATTGCAACCCGGGGCATAGTGGAGCGCACATTCGGAGTGCTTAAGTCACGCTTTCGCTCCCTTGACCGTTCTGGCGGGCAGCTGTTATACGCTCCCCCAGTAGTGTGCAGGATCATAGTGGCAGCATGTGTCCTGCACAACGTTGCAACACGCTGGGGCCTGGCCGTGGACATGGTGGTGCCCCCACATCCCCAACCACATGCACGCCCGCTGCGCATGGGAGGGGAAAGGGCACGGGGGAGGCAGCCCGTACACAGCTAGTGGCTAATTACTTCACATAGAAATCACACCCCTGTGGAGTGCACACTGCCCTGGCACATACCATCTGACAATCAATGATGACTCAACCTGACACTGATCCTGAATGTCTGGAGAATCAACCGTCAAAACCCTATCAGCCTGAGATTGTTCACCTAGAAGTGTTACAATGTGTGCATCCCTACCTACACAGACACCACCAATGCAGTTTCGTGAAAAAACACATTCATGCAGCTAAAATGAATACCCACTTGCAAAATGCAACATGAGGACAGTGCCATGTCACCCAACCCATCCCCAGCACCGCCACACGACACACCGTGCCATGTCATGCTATGTGCAGGTAAACAAAGTAATCCTCACAACATGACACAAGTATCACAAAGTACAGTGTCCCTAATTGAAACTCGCTACACCTGAAATGCTCACAGTAATGCAGGACCAACAACACACTTGAGGAGGTATTTAGCAATAACACTTATCAGCTACTGACCCTCAAAACTACCATTAACATGACATTACGAATGTAAGGAATCAGTAGTCTCACCACCTGGAAATGTCTGCACTCCCACCACTTCCAACTGTACAGTGTTGCCGCCATGTAGAGTTGTTGGTGCACTGCTGCCAACATGGACCCCATCTCCAAAGTAGAGGGCCTTGTGTAAACATGAGGAAAGGACCTGCAAATTAGGAGGTAGACATGGATGAGGAGTTACACATCAATGCAACATGCAGTGTACAACACAACAGCAATATGCACTAGGAATGTATACACAGTATTGACTAGACTACCCACACATGTAGTGGGAGTCCAATGTCACCATGTACGTCAATGTCACTTGGGCACACCCTTTGCAAGCCCATGGAAACGGGAAGCAGGAGGGGTGTGTGTGACAAAAACCCAAGCATCTGAACCAAATACATGACAAGCCTGCATGTGCCCAGCCACAATGCAGCGTATGCCCACGGGAGCCACACAAGGCAACACACTGTTCCAAAAAAAAAAAAAAAAAAAAAAAAAAAAAATTTAAAAAAATCAAAAATGGCCATTAATGGGCCCGGGGGGGTTGGGGAGGCCACCCAGGAGGTCCGAGGACAGGGTGCACACCAAAGCCCACCTGTGTGGATCTTGCGAAAAAAAAACACCTCCATGGGCTCATGGCCCACACGGCTACCCTATTGTGGGAGTATCACTGCTGTCGCTATTATCACCCTGTGCAGCTGCATACGGAGGTGGTGGCACTATGGCAGGCAGCCCACGCAAGGCCCTAGTCTGTTCCTCCATGGCTGCAAGCATGCGGGTGTGGTAGGTCTCGTTCTGGAGGATGAGTGTGCGGAGGTCCCCATGCAACAACTCACGGGATGCCCGGACCTCTGCCCTAGTTGCCTGCATCTCAGCTGAGAGTGTACAGGTGAGACGCTCCAGCTGCTGTTCTGTCCTTTGGTTTGTTGAAGCCTCAAGCTCAACAAGAGTCGTCCTGAGGTGAAGGAGTTCCAGCCTCAGGGCTTCCCTGTGGCCCTGGGACTCTATGGAGATGGCTTCCTGCAGAGTCGCCAGTGCCGCCCGCCTGTCCCTGTTGGACGCCAACATGTCCTCCCTGTGTGACTGGCAGATGGAGTCGGTTGCCTGCTGTAGTCGCTCCATCAGCCTTTCGGGGGGGGACAATGGAAGTGGCCACCCTATCCATGGCCTGAGCCATCATCTCTGATGATGCTGCCTGTTGGGTTGCCATACCGTAAATGGATTGCTCCCATGCGGTATTGTCAGGTGGCATACGGCCACCACGTCGGCGGGCACCACACCTGTCTGGGGCAAGGCGAACTGCGCCTTGCTGTGCCGGCACTGCCTGAGGCTGCAGGACTGCATTCCCCCTCTGATCTGCTGGCCCAGGAACAGGATCAGATGTAGCGGAGTGTGACCCTGCATCCGTAACCACCAAAGGCGTAGCTGCCAACACTGACATCCCCATTGAGGGTTCTGACCCTGGTGCAGGTGGGTGGGACAGAACAGAATCCCTCCCAGGAACACTCACCTGCGACGGAACGTAGGTCTCATCATCCGAATCAACACCTGAGTACAGGTCGGGGGAGGTGCAGCCAGAGACACCCCTTGAGAGCACGACCTGCAGCAGTTGTGGGTTCTCACCCACCACCACACCACGTCCCTCACTGGTGGTCGGTCGGCCCTCAGACCCCTCCTGGGTCTGCACCATCTCCACAACCCCAGCAGTATCAGGTGCGTCTTCCCCTGCAAAGACATAAAAGCAAACAAATGGAAACAGGCATTAGCACCATGGCACACAATGAGGGCTGAGAAGCAACAGAACCAGTACTTGATTGACACATGTCCCACATGACTAAAACCCTCCCATGCATGCACCCTCACTGCGTATGAAGGGTAGGCAAATGGCACACACTGATGACACCAAGATGGAAGATGAACACATTTTCTGCATGCTGCCTGGCAGTGGCATCACACATTGGCCTGTGATTGCCAGGTGAAATACACATGCCATCACACAGATGGCATGTACCATTGCTATTGAGTGAAGATGGAGAGGAGGGCAGCACTTATTCATTCAGTCCAGTTCCCTCATGTAATAGCTTTTCTAATTCAAACAGGTCTTATTTTTTACCTGGAGCTGCCAGTCCAAAATGGTCCGATTGCACAGGGACATGTCTAAACAAATGATATCCATGTAACAAAGTCACTCCACTTTACCATAGCCATGTCAGACATGTGACTAGAGGACTGAGAAATGCCTAGTAAAAGTGGTGGAATGCAAACAATCTGCCTGAATGAACAGAGAAAAATAAGCAACAATGTTGTGGCAAGGTGACACTTCAAGGGCAACTGGCGTGGTGTTGGGCTAGATGTCTACTGTTGGCAGAAGGGATACTGCTATGGCCAAATGCTGCTGCGCAGAATGTATTGCATGAAGCACATGGGTGACCCAAACGACTCAGGTGAACACACCCTCACCTGGCACACAAACAGAAGCCCTCACACACACACCATGCACATGGATGACACACACAGGCATGTGCACTCACCGGACAATGCCTCATAATCAGGCAGATCTCCCACGCCTTGGATCTGTTCCTCCGTGACATAGGTCCCAGCGACTGACTCATGTGGAGTGAGTTCCATGTCTTCTACTGGAGACCCACCTCCAGTCACTAGAGTTGCGGCATGACTTGAGGCAAGCTTATTCTTTGCCCTGCGCTTTAGGTCATTCCAGCGCTTATAGCAATCATTGGCTGTGCGCCTCATGATTCCAAGGGCACTTACGATGTCCGCAACGGTCTGCCAGTGTGCCTGGCGTTGTGCAGGTGTGGTCTTGGATCCTGCAACAATGACCATTTTGTTATCATGTGCGGACACATGCTCGACAAGTGCATTCAGTTCGGCATCCGTGAAGCTGGGCTTCCTCGACGGGCCGGACTGTGTAGCCGTGTCTGGGGCATCAGCCTGTGCCGGACGGGCACTCTTCCTCTTCCGCTTGGAAGGTGGTGGTGATCCTGAGTGTCCTACGCGCTCTGGACACTAGGGGCAGGAGCCTTGGTGGACTCTGTATCAGGAGTGTGGGATTGCACACTCAGCATGGGAGTTGGTGCAGGCATTGGCTCAAGTGTAATGGTGTCAGGGGGAATGTCAACAGGATGGACTAGGACCGACACTGTCCTGGCTGGGTGTGTGAGAGCTGGGGTAGATGGAGCCGCAGCTGCCCCTGCAGCCTCTCCACCCTGCCTACTTGGGGCAGCAGATGACCTTGCTGCCCCTGATCCACGTGGCCTGATGACATCAACGTGCACCAGCGCACGTGTCATAGGCCTGCTGACCTGGAAGTCAGCCATGGAGTCAGCCAGGTCTGGTGCCACAATGGGCTGGTCCAACAAGGGCTGAGCATGGATGGTGTCAGCCACATCAGCCTCAACCAGGGGGGGTGGGGGGGGGAATTTATGGGTGCCCTTGACTGGTCCTCCACACATGGGGGGACAGGGTCACCCTGCAAGTAATGACCACGTCCCCTACCGGATCCACCACGGCCACCACTTGTCATGCCACTCACCCGGCGGTCTGGTCTTTCCGCTCCTGCCCGATCGGCTCCCTCCTGGCGGCTCTATCCTCGCTTCCGCTCTTGGGGTTCGGCTCCCCGGGGTATTCCGGGAGTCCGGCGTTATGTTTCGCTGCGCATGCGCGGTCGCTCGTGTCCTCGCGCCCGCGCATGCGCAGTGTATTGGGCACTCGGAGCAACGAGGGCTTGCTTCTCAAGCCTCGTTCTGGGCTCGCCAGCACCTGGGAACGAGGCGGATTGCGGTACAAGCCTCTCAGGTGCTGGCAGCCCTATAAAATGAGTCCAGGCCATGTTCTATCGCGTCTCAACGCGGTTTTGCCCAGACCGTGTTTTCGCTCCGCTCCCCTGTCCCGTTGGTTCACACCTGTTCCAGGCCATTACCTTTTTCCTGCTGATCTCCTGGTTCTAATCTGTGTCCTGGGCCCATTCCCTTCCACCTGGTTGCTCTCCTGGTTCAAATCTGTTTCCCTGGTCAGTGTCCTCTATCAGGTTGCTCCCTCCTGGTTCCCTTCGGTTCCCCTGGCCATTATCCTTACCTGCCAGACCCTATCAGTTCCCTACCTGTCCTTTTGACCATAATCAGCTTGTCCTCCCCCAGTCCTTCTGCGCTCCTGCCTTGCCTGCCTCTTCCTTGGTGCTTGTCTGCGAACTCCCCCTTGCCTGCCTGGTACCTAACCGCCGTGGACAAGACCCGCCTGCTACCGGATATTTCTTCTACTGCTACGGAAGGACAAACCATTCTCTGCTCCCCCTGCCAGTGCTCGCACTGTCCTGACGTCACGATAATCAGGGGTAAAGCACACCGTGACGTTGGGAGTCGGTTCATCCTCCGCCCAGTTGCTAAGTTTGGGTTTAGGTTTGGACTGGCTACCCGCGTTACACTAGCTTCGGAGAAGAACAGACAGTCTGGCTGCCAACCAAAGACCTTCAGCAAGACAAACAGGTACCCACCGATCTCGTGATATCCACTATAACAGATTGAGACGCCTGCCTTCGTGTTCCGAGATGGAGGAGGATCAGGATCTTCGCAACGAGGTACGGGCTCTCAGAGCAGAAATGACGGCATTACGACAAGAGAACCAAACATTGCGACAATTGGTGATGCAGGGAGCCGTAGGAAGCACTTCGGCAGAAAACACCTTAGCCCACACTGCACCAATCAAATTTGATGGGGATCCACGACGTGTCGCCGAATTCTGTAATCATTGCCGGATCCATTTCCTTTTCAGAGCAAACCACTTCAACAATGACAAAGCCAAAATTGGGTACATCTTGGGAAACTTGGCTGGAAATGCTTTGGCTTGGGCGACACCCCTGGTTGCCACTAACAGTCCTGTCTTAAATGATTTTGTGGGCTTTGAAAAGGCCTTTTTGGAGGTCTTCCAGACTCCCAATTTGGCTTCAGTTGCTCAGAACCAACTGATGGACATCAAGCAGGGAAACGCAGATGTAATATCATACATAAGTAGTTTCCGACAACTGGCAACGGATTCACAATGGCCGGAAATAACGCAGAAAACCTTGTTTCGTCGGGGTTTGAGAGAAGAATACAAGGATGAGTTAATACACATTCCAGAGCCAGAGACCTTCCAACGCCTCATCGAACAGGTACTTCGGATAGACCAAAGATTGACAGAACGGAAGGTTGAGAGACGTCGGTACGAGAGGGCCAATGCCAGAATGCCTAGTATTCCTACTGGTACCTTTGGTCCTTCGGAATCCGGACCCGAACCTATGCAGTTGGGGGCCATTAGAGGTCCTTTACCTGAGGAAGAGAAGAGACGCAGGAGGAATCTACGTCTATGCCTCTATTGTGGGGCTGCTGGCCACTTTTTGGGTACCTGCCCTCTTCGACCACAAAAGAAGGCGGGAAACTAGTGGACCTGTCGTGTAACGGAAAGGCTACGACGGGTCCAACTTCTTTATCTGTCCTTTCCCACTCCTGTTCGGTGCTCCAGCCCATGCAACCTGCCGTCTTGATGACCATGAAGATCAACATACAATGGATGGACCGGTCTTTGGAAGTCCAGGGATTGTTGGATTGCGGAGCCTCGGGAAACTATATTGACGAGGTATTCGCTACCACAAACCGGATACCGCTTTTGCCTAGAGGAACGGTCTTACCAGTCGAAGTCATTGATGGAACACCCTTGTCCTCGGGACCCATCCGCTTACATACCGTGGAACTATCTCTTTTTGTCTCAGAACACAAGGAACAAATAGCATTGGACGTGATCAAGTCTCCCACATACAAGGTGGTCTTGGGGCTATCTTGGCTTCAACATCACAATCCGGTGATTAACTGGGAGACCCGTACTCTGACTTTTGCCTCCGCCTTTTGTCTTCAGCATTGTACCCCATCAGCCTTATCCCAAGACTCGGATCTCACTACCACACTGGAATCTAGTGGTACTGGGTCTGGTGTGAATTCGGTTTCTCAGATACCACAGGTATACATCGACTTCGAACATGTGTTCTCTGAGCCTATTGACATTCCCTTGCCGCCACATCGGCCGTTTGACTGTGCCATTGACCTACTTCCTGACTCCAAGATACCTCATGGCAAGGTGTATGCTTTAACTCAAACTGAGAGACAGGTATTGCAGGACTATTTGGCCGACTGTATGAAGAAGGGATACATAGTTCCTTCTAAATCACCTGCAGGGTTTCCTCTGTTTTTTGTCAAAAAGAAAGAAGGAACATTACGTCCGTGCATAGATTATCGGCAGTTGAACGACATCACCGTAAAGGATCGCTACCCATTACCTTTAATCCGAAACATTCTAGAAACCCTACATTCGGCCCGGATTTTTACCAAACTGGATCTACGGGGTGCTTATCACCTAGTCCGGATCAAGGACGGGGACGAGTGGAAGACGGCTTTTAAGACACCTTACGGGCATTATGAGTATAGGGTAATGCCTTTCGGCCTGTGTAATGCCCCAGCCATCTTCCAGCGCCTAATGGACAACATCTTTGGTGACTTGACAGGCATATCTATTTGGATCTATCTGGATGACATATTGATATTTTCCTGTACCTCGGGGGAACACGTTGGACACGTCCGAGAGGTCCTCCATCGTTTGTCACTGAATCATCTGTTCGTCAAAGCAGAGAAGTGTTCCTTCCACCAGGACAAGATGGAATTCTTGGGCTATGTGATTAGCAGTGCAGGTATCCAGATGGATCCCGGAAAGGTCCAAGCGATTAAAGAATGGAGACCGCCTCATGATGTTAAGTCACTTCAGCGGTTTTTGGGATTCGCCAATTTTTATCGGCGTTTTATCCCGTCCTTTTCTCGGATTACGGCTCCCCTTACTAGACTGACCAGTAACAAGGTTCTATTTCAATGGGATTCTCACGCCGCGCTGGCATTCGATTCTTTGAAGACGGCTTTCTGCTCCGCTCCAGTTTTGCGCCATCCTCAAGACGAGCTGCCTTATATTGTGGAGGCTGATGCTTCAGATTTTGCTGTGGGAGCCGTTCTTCTCCAACAGGATGGACTTACTTCCTTCGAACACCCTGTGGCCTACTACTCTCGTAAATTAACTCCCAGTGAAAGAAATTATGCGGTCATAGAAAGGGAGCTGTTGGCCATCAAGACTGCCTTCGAAGAATGGAGACATCATCTGCTTGGGGGCCGCTTTCCGGTGGAGGTGCGCACCGATCACCGAAACCTACAGTATCTTCGTTCCTTGCAGTGTCGCACGCCACGTCAGGCCCGATGGGCCTTTTTCTTTTCTCCCTATGTCTTCAACATAACGTACATACCTTGCACTTCCAATCTGAAGGCTGACGCCTTGTCTCGTTCTTTGGATAAGGGAGGGGAGGATTCCGGTCTCGAAATGCCCTTAATCTCGCCTAGTCATTTTCTGTTGACTTTCTCTCCCTATCTTCAGACCATTCAACGGGAGACTTTGATGGATCCTGAAAGAACGACTCTCCGTAGGAGGACGTTGGTCACGGAACGTGATGGTCTACTCTTCTATCGAGGGAGACTGTACATCCCAAGGGGTACGGTTCGCAAGTCTATACTACATGGCTTTCATGACTCGTGCATCGGAGGACATCGTGGTGTCCGAGCCACCCAAGATTTCGTATCCAGACAGTTTTGGTGGCCCGGCTGGGCTCGAGAAGTCAATGAATACGTGAAGAGTTGTCCGGTCTGCGCCCAGATCAAGGCTCCCAGGAGGCGTCCATTGGGGTTGTTACGACCCTCTGAAATACCGCCATATCCTTGGCACACCATTGCAACTGACTTTATTGTCGAGTTACCACCCTCAGACGGATGTACCTGTATTATGGTGGTAGTGGACTGCTTCACCAAGCTCGCCCATTTCATTTCTTTCCATGCGATACCCACAGCCGCTCAAATGGCATCTGCCTTTTTGCATGAAATATATCGCCTACATGGCTTACCTGAGAAGATTATCTCGGATAGGGGGCCTCAGTTCCTTTCCTCCTTTTGGTCCAAACTGTGTGATCATCTTGGCATTCGCAGAGCATTGAGTTCCGGTTACCACCCTCAGACCAACGGTCAGACAGAGAGGACTAACCAAACCCTGGAGGACTATCTTCGGTGTTATGCTAACGCCACGCAATCCAACTGGAGATCGCTTCTGGATCTGGCGGAGGTCTCCTATAACAACTCCATACATGCCTCTATCGGGGTGAGTCCATTCTACTGTTCTACGGGTCAACACCCCAAACTGCTGCCTTTTCGTCCAGTGTTGCCCAGTACTGTTCCTTCTGCTGATCATTTGGTATCCACCATACAGAGGCATCACGAGTTGGCACGTGGGACCCTGACGGAGGCACGGGAGCGCATGAAGAGACAAGCAGACAGGGGTCGAACCCTGGAACCCGATTTCCAGGTGGGGGATCGGGTTTGGTTCTCTTCAAAGAATCTACCTCTTCGTAACCTCCCTATCAAGCTAGCACCTCGTTATTTTGGTCCATTCAGGGTCATTCAGCGCTTGTCCTCTGTGGCCTTTCGTCTTCAGCTACCCCCTTCCTGGCGGATTCATCCCGTTTTCCATGTTTCCCTCCTGAAGCCCTATGTGGTTGACGAGTATGGACGTGCAAGTCCTCGTCCTGCCTCTGTCCAGGTACGGGGGTTTCCCGAATTTGAGGTTCAGGAGATTTGTGACTCGCGTTTATGTCGGGGTGTGCTTCACTATTTGGTGGACTGGAAGGGATACCCGGCTTGCGATCGCACCTGGGAACCACATGTTCATGTGCACGCTCCCCGTCTTATCCGCGAGTTCTATCAGCGGTTTCCTTGGAAACCTGGGGCCCCGGGTCTTTCTGGGGGGGGTCATAGTGTCATGCCACTCACCCGGCGGTCTGGTCTTTCCGCTCCTGCCCGATCGGCTCCCTCCTGGCGGCTCTATCCTCGCTTCCGCTCTTGGGGTTCGGCTCCCCGGGGTATTCCGGGAGTCCGGCGTTATGTTTCGCTGCGCATGCGCGGTCGCTCGTGTCCTCGCGCCCGCGCATGCGCAGTGTATTGGGCACTCGGAGCAACGAGGGCTTGCTTCTCAAGCCTCGTTCTGGGCTCGCCAGCACCTGGGAACGAGGCGGATTGCGGTACAAGCCTCTCAGGTGCTGGCAGCCCTATAAAATGAGTCCAGGCCATGTTCTATCGCGTCTCAACGCGGTTTTGCCCAGACCGTGTTTTCGCTCCGCTCCCCTGTCCCGTTGGTTCACACCTGTTCCAGGCCATTACCTTTTTCCTGCTGATCTCCTGGTTCTAATCTGTGTCCTGGGCCCATTCCCTTCCACCTGGTTGCTCTCCTGGTTCAAATCTGTTTCCCTGGTCAGTGTCCTCTATCAGGTTGCTCCCTCCTGGTTCCCTTCGGTTCCCCTGGCCATTATCCTTACCTGCCAGACCCTATCAGTTCCCTACCTGTCCTTTTGACCATAATCAGCTTGTCCTCCCCCAGTCCTTCTGCGCTCCTGCCTTGCCTGCCTCTTCCTTGGTGCTTGTCTGCGAACTCCCCCTTGCCTGCCTGGTACCTAACCGCCGTGGACAAGACCCGCCTGCTACCGGATATTTCTTCTACTGCTACGGAAGGACAAACCATTCTCTGCTCCCCCTGCCAGTGCTCGCACTGTCCTGACGTCACGATAATCAGGGGTAAAGCACACCGTGACGTTGGGAGTCGGTTCATCCTCCGCCCAGTTGCTAAGTTTGGGTTTAGGTTTGGACTGGCTACCCGCGTTACACTAGCTTCGGAGAAGAACAGACAGTCTGGCTGCCAACCAAAGACCTTCAGCAAGACAAACAGGTACCCACCGATCTCGTGATATCCACTATAACACCACTTGTGGCTCGTCCACCTTTGCCACCCTTATGGATTCCTCGCCTCCCAACCATGGCACTGATGTTAATGTGCGTATGGGAGTGGCTGTAAACTATTGTCCTGGGAAATTGGGGGTCAAAGGGGTTGGGTACCAGATGGTAATTGTACCCTAGTGCTCTAGCAAGGCTGAATGTGACCCCTGGGGAAAGATGACGGGTCACGCAACGCACAGGAAGCCCAAAAAAGGGAGATGACGTGCACGCAACCCCTCCTAGACCACGTGTGCGGAAAAAAAAACATGCACTACGCTGTGGCACCCAGTAACACAAGAATGAACGTATGCGTGTCACACGCAGCCTAGATTGACCTCTGAAGGGGTAGGCTACACACGGGGCAAGCACAGATGTTAGATACGTGCGTGACTCACCGTCTGCCAGGAAAAAGAGCGTGAAAAAGAAGTGCGTGTGCGCGTTGGCAACACCCCCGCCAAAAGAAGAATTGTACTCTGTCTGAGGAGACAGGACAACAGTAGAAGGGAACGCTGTTTGAGGGAACAGGCCCAGGAAAACCAGAAAAAGAGAAAAAAGAGAAAAAGCTGTCAGAGGTAACAGGGAGTACGAACTTGAAACGCCGTGAAGTAAATCGCGTGTGAAACGACAAGAAGTACGGATTTCACCCACTCGCTCTCCACGAAAAGCACGTACAAGGAAATGGTGTTCTACACGTACCTTTTATGCAGGCCCACACGTCCAGCGTCACTTCCGCGTGTACGCGCTAGGGCCATTTCCACCAATTACACGCTTTGTCACTTCCGCGTGTACGCGCTAGGGCCATTTCCACCAATTACACGCTTTGTCACTTCCGCGTGTACGCGCTAAGGCCATTTCCACCAATTACACGCTTTGTCACTTCCGCGTGTACGCGCTAATGCCATTTCCACCAATTACACGCTTTGACAGTCGGACGTGTCTTTCATTTTTTTAACACGCAACATTTCAAACGTGTGCCATATTCAATGTGCACGTGACTTCATAGATGCGCATACGCTGGTGGCCTTTGGGCCAATGAATGTACAGACGTGTGCTGACGCGCTTACGCGCTAAGGGCCTTTCCTTGGATTATACGCAGACGTGCTGGATTTTCACGTGCAAAATCACTCCGTATCAAGCTGGCCACGCGTTCACACACGGAAGACCACACTCCTGCCAAGAAGGCCGAATTACTGGCCCCCAGAGCCCTGAGCACGCTCCCACCTGCCATCTGCTGCTGCCTGACTGCCTGCTGCCCACGTGCCCTGCCATTTGCTGCCTGCACATCAGCCAGGGGTGCTGTTGCTGTGACCACCCCTGCTGGAACCGAAGACTCCCGACTGATTTTCCATCGCCCCACAGCCCAGCCCCAGGACCCAGTTGCCCACCCACTCCTGCCTCTGGGGTTGCCATGTCGGGCACTGCAACATCTGGCACCAGTGGCAACCCCCGGCCAAGGAGGCAGAGGGGCACCAGCTTCACTGCCACCGAAGTTGGTGTCCTGGTGGAGCATGTCCTGGGGCAGTATGATGCCCTCTTCGGAAGGTTGCGCGCCGACAAGGAAGGACGGACTGGGATCTGGATGGACATCATGACTGCCATCAACGCGGAGGAGGTGGCAGTCCGCGACTATGAACGTGTCAGGAAGCGCTGGGAGGACTTCAGGTCCAGGACCCTCAACAAGGCCCGGCGCCTCCTGAAGGCAGCGGATGCTAAGGGGCGCCGGGGCCACTTGTCGGAAGATCAGATGAGGGTCCTGGAACGCATATTCCCAGCGCTCCACGTCCAGGTCCTTGAGAGGCAGACCCGTCTGGAGTCGAGCGGTAAGTGTACATGCATACTGATTGTAAGCTGTGCGTGTGGTGTGCCAGGAGTGTGCAGGTTGAACATGTATTTTTATGTGGGCAAGTAGGGGGGGGTGTACAGGGCCGTGAGGGTGACACATGCGAGGGGTCTCATGTGTGACGCATGGATGGTGCTTGTGTGTGTGGGCTTGCATGGCACAGGATGTGGAGGAATGATTGTCAGGTGTGACATGGATGTCGATCGGAACACTGCGACAGTTGGCGGAGGTGTACACATGCATGCAAGTTTGGTGGTGTGTGTGCATGTGTAGTGTACTCCCTATGTTGCATGTGATGTGTGGATGACCTTTGGCTGCTCATGCTGTTGTATTTGAATGGATGGTGCTGGCTGTTGCAATATGGCTGTGGTATGGCTCATGTGTGCAAGTTGAAATGACATGTGTGTTGGGGATTGTGATGCCATGTCTGAGGTTTACCAATGCCACTCATGTATGGCTGTCATGTGTGTATGAGTCCATTGGACAGTGCCCTGATGCCTGTGTTTTCTTTCTCCCTGTCTGCAGCGTCAACTGATGAAGAGGGCAGAGAAGGTGCTGTGGAGCACAGCGGCAGGGGTCGCACCACCAGCCGGAGACGCAAGGCCCGGATCCCCTCCCAGGTTCTGATCTCGTCGGGGAGTGAGGAGTCCGGTGCCGTGTCCCAGGCCGCAGCTGCCGAGGGGAGGTCCAAGAGGCGGAGGTTGGAGTTGGACTCCTCGGCAGCAGAAGGGGCAGCTGGGACCCCACAGGACCCAATGGAGGATGATGGCACGGAGTATTCCAGGTTTGTGGGGGGTTTGGAGGAGGAGGAGGCCATGCAAGCGACAGAGGCGGGGTCTGGAGGTGGGGATTCCACTGGTACTAGTGGTGCAGTGCAGGATCTGGGACAGGAGGCAGCACAGGCCACCGCGGAGGTGCCTGTGTGCAATCCTGTCCCTGCTCCTGTCACTGCATCATCTTGCACCAGCGGGGATGCCTACCTTCAGACCCATTCTCAGGGAGGGGATTGGCTTACAACACCTGGCCTTCCTCTCCCTGCGGATGTGGCTATCCTGCACCAGGTTGAGCCTGTCCAGGGTGGGGTGGCGTGGCGTTGCGTCAACGGGCCATGTGAGCTGACCTGCAGTCTTTTCATGATGAGTCTGCACGTCTTCTCGCATGGCTCGTTGACTGCGTTGACCCACTGGGACAGCTCACCAGGGCTGGATTCCTCCGTTTCCTGGACCTTGTTCCGACCCCCTCCTCCACGGAACCCCCTATGCCCCAGTCGTCCTCCATGCCATCTTCCCACCCATGTGTCACCTTGGTGCCCTGTGGAGCTGCCTCCGACCGTGCGGCCAGGCTGGTGGACAACAGAACCCTGCCACAGTCGGGAGTCGGATGTCCAGCAGGGGTGGCCACATCAACGACTGCAACCCAGCTGGAGGAGAATGTGCAGGCACCATCGGACAGGGCACATGGACAGCAGCAGCTGCAGCAGCAGGAGGCTGTAGGTGGGAGCCACGATAGCTCGGGGCCTTCAACATCGGAGGGGCAGGCATCCGCCGGAGGGCAGGAGGACCCTGGACGGGAAGTGTCTTCCGTGTGGCAGCGGTTGGGCCACGCCATAGATGCGGAGCTGCGGCGGGCAGAAGAGGCACGGCTCACGATGGTCAGGGCGGAGAACTCCATGCGGAGGGCCCTGAGGCGGGCCGAGTGCCTCGAGGCAATCCGCAGGGAGTTGGAGGTGAATATGTCGGCGTCCCTGCGGACCCTCGAGGCCATGGAACAGGACCGCCTCCAGGACATAGACGAGGAGTTCGATGATGCCCTGGCCCGGAACACCACTAAGTGAGCCGCTGGACTGGCCCGCCGCCATTGTATATAGGTATTTAGTGATAGGTTTCCTTTATAGTTTATTTTTATTTGGAGTCGACGGACACTGCTCCACCTTTTGTATCTAGTCCCATTTTTGATAGGTTTTTTGGTAGGTTTAATTTCTTCTGTTGGGATGATGGACCCTGAATACTTTGTACATAGTTGGACTTTGGATTTGGACATTTTTTTTACTATGAATATTTTTTCCCATGGAGCAATGGTTTTCTATTTCTTTTTTCCCTTCATTTCCTTTTTATGGAATTGAACTTTGGAAGACATTTTTTTGGATTATCATTTATTGATTTTAATTTGAAAAGGGACAGCCAGCTTAATTATTTTTTTTTTACTTGTGTATTTTGTTTAATTTTGTTTGCCATTACTGTTGTTATTAATACATTATTTGGATTTTTTCATTCTTCAATGTGTGGTTTCATCTCATTGTTTTCATGCATGTCATGATATGGGTTTTCAGGTTCACTTGCAACCATTGTGTGTGTGTGAGACACATGTGTTGATTTACATTGTTTCCATTGGAGTAGTATCATGGGCGCATGTAATACTTGGTTGTGTCTTTGGGCTGTGGTGGCTGGCCATGAGGCCCATGCTTGAGGATTGTCAGGGCCTGTGGGCAGGGGGACATGAGTGGGGGCCTGGTGGAGGCTGCCCATGGTGGCTAGGGGGTGGGGGTGATAGGGGACATGAGTGGGGGCCTGGTGGGGGCTGCCCATGGTGGCTGGGGGGTGGGGGTGGTTGGGAGACATGAGTGGGGGCCTGGTGGGGGCTGCCCATGGTGGCTGGGGGTGGGGGTGATAGGGGACATGAGTGGGGGCCTGGTGGGGGCTGCCCCTGGTGGCTGGGGGTGGGGGTGGGTGGGAGACATGAGTGGGGGCCTGGTGGGGGCTGCCCATGGTGGCTGGGGGGTGGGGGTGGGTGGGAGACATGAGTGGGGGCGTGGTGGTGGCTGCCCATGGTGGCTGGGGGGTGGGGGTGATAGGGGACATGGGTGGGAGCCTAGTGGGGGCTGCCCATGGTGGCTGGGGGGGTGGGTGGGTGGGAGACATGAGTGGGGGCCTGGTGGGGGCTGCCCATGGTGGCTGGGGGGTGGGGGTGGTGGGAGACATGGGTGGGGGCCTGGTGGAGGCTGCCCATGGTGGCTGGGGGGTGGGGGTGGTGGGAGACATGGGTGGGGGCCTGGTGGAGGCTGCCCCACACTGCTGGGGGGATGGGGGTGATAGGGGACATAGGTGGGAGCCTGGTGGGGGCTGCCCATGGTGGCTGGGGGGGTGGGGGTGGGTGGGAGACATGAGTGGGGGCCTGGTGGGGGATGCCCATGGTGGCTGGGGGGTGGGCGTGCAGGGGGACATGAGTGGGGTGGGGGCCTGGTGGAGGGTGCCCCTGGATGCTGGGGGGTGGGGGTGATAGGGGACATGAGTGGGGGCCTGGTGGAGGGTGCCCTGCACTGCTGGGGGGTGGGGGTGCAGGAGGACATGAGTTGGACATGAGTAGGGGCCTGGTGGAGGGTGCCCTGCACTGCTGGGGGGTGGGGGTGCAGGGGGACATGAGTGGGAGCCTGGTGGAGGCTGCCCATGGTGGCTGGGGGGTGGGGGTGATAGGGGACATGGGTGGGAGCCTGGTGGGGGCTGCCCATGGTGGCTGGGGGGAGTGGGTGGGTGCTAGACATGAGTGGGGGCCTGGTGGGGGCTGCCCATGGTGGCTGGTGGGTGGGGGTGGTGGGAGACATGAGTGGGGACCTGGTGGAGGCTGCCCATGGTGGCTGGGGTGTGGGGGTGGGTGGGAGACATGAGTGGGGGCCTGGTGGGGGCTGCCCATGGTGGCTGGGGGGTGGGGGGCGTGGTAGACATGGGTGGGAGCCTGGTGGAGGCTGCCCATGGTGGCTGGGGGGTGGGGGTGGGTGGGAGACATGAGTGGGGACCTGGTGGGGGCTGCCCATGGTGGATGGGGGGTGGGGGCGTGGTAGACATGGGTGGGAGCCTTGTGGAGGCTGCCAATGGTGGCTGGGGGGTGGGGGTGGGTGGGAGACATGAGTGGGGGCCTGGTGGGGGCTGCCCATGGTGTATGGGGGGTGGGGGTGATAGGGGACATGAGTGGGGGCCTGGTGGAGGCTGCCCATGGTGGCTGGTGGGTGGGGGTGGTGGGAGACATGAGTGGGGGCCTGGTGGAGGCTGCCCATGGTGGCTGGGGGGTGGGGGTGGGTGGGAGACATGAGTGGGGGCCTGGTGGGGCTGCCCATGGTGGCTGGGCGGTGGGGGAGTGGTAGACATGGGTGGGAGCCTGGTGGGGGCTGCCCATGGTGGCTGGGGGGAGGGGGTGTGGTAGACATGGGTGGGAGCCTGGTGGGATCTGCCCATGGTGGCTGGGGGGTGGGGGTGATAGGGGACATGAGTGGGGGCCTGGTGGGGGATGCCCCTGGTGGCTGGTGGGTGGGGGTGGTGGCAGACATGAGTGGGGGCCTGGTGGTGGATGCCCATGGTGGCTGGGGGTGGGTGGGAGACATGAGTGGGGGCCTGGTGGAGGCTGCCCATGGTGGCTGGGGGGTGGGGGTGGTGGGAGACATGAGTGGGGGCCTGGTGGAGGCTGCCCCACACTGCTGGGGCTGGGGGTGGTGGGAGACATGAGTGGGGGCCTGGTGGGGGCTGCCCATGGTGGCTGGGGGGTGGGGGTGATAGGGGACATGAGTGGGGGCCTGGTGGAGGCTGCCCATTGTGGCTGGGGGTGGGGGTGGTGGGAGACATGGGTGGGGGCCTGGTGGAGGGTGCCCCACACTGCTGGGAGGGGTGGGAGTGGTGGGAGACATGAGTGGGGGCCTGGTGGAGGCTGCTCATGGTGGCTGGGGGGTGGGGGTGGGTGGGAGACATGAGTGGGGGCCTGGTGGGGGCTGCCCATGGTGGATGGGGGGTGGGGGTGGTAGGGGACATGAGTGGGGGCCTGGTGGAGGGTGCCCCTGGATGCTGGCTGGGGGGTGGGGGTGATAGGGGACATGAGTGGGGGCCTGGTGGAGGCTGCCCATGGTGGCTGGGGGGTGGGGGTGGTGGGAGACATGGGTGGGGGCCTGGTGGAGGGTGCCCCACACTGCTGGGGGGGTGGGGGTGGTGGGAGACATGAGTGGGGGCCTGGTGGAGGCTGCCCATGGTGGCTGGGGGGTGGGGGTGGCTGGGAGACATGAGTGGGGGCCTGGTGGGGGCTGCCCATGGTGGCTGGGGGTGGCGGGAGACAAGAGTGGGGGCCTGGCGGAGGCTGCCCCACACTGCTGGGGCGGTGGGGGTGGTGGGAGACATGAGTGGGGGCCTGGTGGGGTCTGCCCATGGTGGCTGGGGGGTGAGGGTGATAGGGGACATGAGTGGGGGCCTGGTGGAGGCTGCCCATGGTGGCTGGGGGATGGGGGTGGTGGGAGACATGGGTTGGGGCCTGTTGGATGGTGCCCCACACTGCTGGGGGGGTGGGGGTGGTGGGAGACATGAGTGGGGGCCTGGTGGAGGCTGCCCACGGTGGCTGGGGGGTGGGGGTGGGTGGGAGACATGAGTGGGGGCCTGGTGGGGGCTGCCCATGGTGGATGGGGGGTGGGGGTGGTAGCGGACATGAGTGGGGGCCTGGTGGAGGGTGCCCTGCACTGCTGGGGGGTGGGGGTGCAGGGGGACATGAGTTGGACATGAGTGGGGGCCTGGTGGAGGGTGCCCTGCACTGCTGGGCGGTGGGGGTGCAGGGGGACATGGGTGGGAGCCTGGTGGGGGCTGCCCATGGTGGCTGGGGGGAGGGGGATGATAGGCGGACACGAGTGAGGGCCTGGTGGGGGCTGCCCATGGTGGCTGGTGGGTGGGGGTGGTGGGAGACATGAGTGGGGGCCTGGTGGAGGCTGCCCATGGTGGCTGGAGGGTGGGGGTGGTGGGAGACATGGGTGGGGGCCTGGTGGAGGGTGCCCCACACTGCTGGGGGGGGTGGGGTGGTGGGAGACATGAGTGGGGGCCTGGTGGAGGCTGCCCATGGTGGCTGGGGGGTGGGGGTGGGTGGGAGACATGAGTGGGGGCCTGGTGGGGGCTGCCCATGGTGGATGGGGGGTAGGGGTGATAGGGGACATGAGTTGGGGCCTGGTGGAGGCTGCCCATGGTGGCTGGGGGGTGGGGGTGATAGGGGACATGAGTGGGGGCCTGGTGGGGGCTGCCCATGGTGGCTGGTGGGTGGGGGTGGTGGGAGACATGAGTGGGGGCCTGGTGGAGGCTGCCCATGGTGGCTGAGGGGTGGGGGTGGGTGGGAGACAAGAGTGGGGGCCTGGTGGGGGCTGCCCATGGTGGCTGGGGGGTGGGGGGGTGGTAGACATGGGTGGGAGTCTGGGGAGGGCTGCCCATGGTGGCTGGGGGGTGGGGGTGATAGGGGACATGAGTGGGGGCCTGGTGGGGGCTGCCCATTGTGGCTGGTGGGTGGGGGTGGTGGGAGACATGAGTGGGGGCCTGGTGGAGGCTGCCCATGGTGGCTGGGGGGTGGGGGTGGGTGGGAGACATGAGTGGGGGCCTGGTGGAGGCTGCCCATGGTGGCTGGGGGGTGGGGGTGGTGGGAGACATGAGTGGGGGCCTGGTGGAGGCTGCCCCACACTGCTGGGGGGTGGGGGTGGTGGGAGACATGAGTGGGGGCCTGGTGGGGGCTGCCCATGGTGGCTGGGGGGTGGGGGTGATAGGGGACATGAGTGGGGGCCTGGTGGAGGCTGCCCATGGTGGCTGGGGGGTGGGGGTGGTGGGAGACATGGGTGGGGGCCTGGTGGAGGGAGCCCCACACTGCTGGGGGGGTGGGGGTGGTGGGAGACATGGGTGGGGGCCTGGTGGAGGCTGCTCATGGTGGCTGGGGGGTGGGGGTGGGTGGGAGACATGAGTGGGGGCCTGGTGGAGGCTGCCCATGGTGGCTGGGGGGTGGGGGTGGGTGGGAGACATGAGTGGGGGCCTGGTGGAGGCTGCCCATGGTGGCTGGGGGGTGGGGGTGGTGGGAGACATGAGTGGGGGCCTGGTGGAGGCTGCCCCACACTGCTGGGGGGTGGGGGTGGTGGGAGACATGAGTGGGGGCCTGGTGGGGGCTGCCCATGGTGGCTGGGGGGTGGGGGTGATAGGGGACATGAGTGGGGGCCTGGTGGAGGCTGCCCATGGTGGCTGGGGGGTGGGGGTGGTGGGAGACATGGGTGGGGGCCTGGTGGAGGGAGCCCCACACTGCTGGGGGGGTGGGGGTGGTGGGAGACATGGGTGGGGGCCTGGTGGAGGCTGCTCATGGTGGCTGGGGGGTGGGGGTGGGTGGGAGACATGAGTTGGGCCTGGTGGGGGCTGCCCATGGTGGATGGGGGGTGGGGGTTATAGGGGACATGAGTGGGGGCCTGGTGGAGGCTGCCCATGGTGGCTGGGGGGTGGGGGTGGTGGGAGACATGCGTGGGGGCCTGGTGGAGGCTGCCCCTGCACTGCTGGGGGGTGGGGGTGATAGGGGACATGAGTGGGGGCCTGGTGGGGGATGCCCATGGTGGCTGGGGGGTGGGGGTGGTGGGAGATATGGGTGGGGGCCTGGTGGAGGGTGCCCCACACTGCTGGGGGGGTGGGGGTGGTGGGAGACATGAGTGGGGGCCTGGTGGAGGCTGCCCATGTTGGCTGGGGGGGTGGGGGTGGGTGGGAGACATGAGTGGGGGCCTGGTGGAGGCTGCCCATGGTGGCTGGGGGTGGGGGTGGGTGGGAGACATGAGTGGGGCCTGGTTGGGGCTGCCCATGGTGGCTGGGGGGTGGGGGTGGGTGGGAGACATGAGTGGGGGCCTGGTGGGGGCTGTCCATGGTGGCTGGGGGTGGGTGGGAGACATGAGTGGGGGCCTGGTGGGGGCTGCCCATGGTGGCTGGGGGGTGGGGGTGGTGGGAGACATGGGTGGGGGCCTGGTGAAGGGTGCCCCACACTGCTGGGGGGGGAGACATGAGCAGGTGTGCATGGTAGTCCCCTGTTTTGTGGGCTGCCCGCAGGGGCCGTGGAGGGTGTACAGGGAACACCTGTGAGGACCCACCCAGCCTAATCGCGTGTGATTATTCCTGCGCACCCCTGTAATACACGTACCCTGGCTAATCGCGTGTAAAACTTCACGCGTACCCCTGTCATACACGTACCCAGCCAAATCGCGTGTGAAAATTCCCGCGTACCCCTGTAATACACGTACCCTGGCTAACCGCGTGTTTAACTTCACGCGTACCCCTGTCATACACGTACCCTGGCTAATCGCATGTAAAACTTCCCGCGTACCCCTGATATGAACGTTACCCGCTTTGCGTTCCTTGTTTGGCAGCCCTGTAAACTGGTCCAGGGTTAGCGCAGCCCTTTGCGATGATTTAGCGATTTTGATGGCTTTTCCTTGCGCAAGGGCGTTCTTGGGGGCGTTACTGGCGCTGCTGCAGGGTCGCTGCGATACTCTGCGCCACGGCTGGTTTGGGAGCCTGAAATCCATGAATACGCTGTGCGCGGAAATCGGTTTTGGCGCACGTGCCTGACGCAGACAATCGCACGCGGACACTCTGCGCCAGCCGCTTGCGACACTTTTCTGCGAAATTCTATGAATTACCCTGTAAATCGAAATCTCAGATATGGAGCCCTCCTTCTAGGATCTGGAAATATAACTAAATATGACTCCGGAGAGCCGATTTTCTTTCCTTCATATATAATCTGATTATATATCCTAGATGACCCAACTATTTCCATGGAATTCAACAAGTCCAAAGATTGGAGCTTATCCTTCACTTTCATACTTTCATAGGATTAAATATCAGGTTTTCATGTGTGAGACAGATGGAGTCTAGGTACTTCAAACAATCCATTTGTAAATTCAATAACCACTTTGATACTGTAGTGCCCTTTCTTAGTCTATTACCCATAAGTGCATAAAAAATATTATCTTTTGACACAATAAGGTTACGATAAAGGGCCAATCTTCTCCAACTGATTCTACTATCCAGAGAAAGAAGGCCCAACTCAAAACGAATAGCAGACATTGGGACAGCCTTCGGTAAGTAGTACAGAATTTTTCGCCATATTTTTTACTCCAATTTGGCTACCAGTCGATGGGTTGGAAAGGGCAAGATTTTAAAGCCATATAGGAGTTTAGGCAGAACTTTAAGATTGTAGAACCTAATTAGAGTAGTCACTGAATATTTGCAATATTTAGCAACTACCTTTTTCATTTGGAAGATCAGATTATCCACTTTGTCTATTAATTCCAGTACATATGGATCGTAGATCCACTAAAGACTGGAAAACCTAGATAACAAAGGGATCTGACCTTGGTTAGGGGGCAAAAATTGATCTTCCATTTGAAACTAGATGTTTTTTTTCTATTTGTAAGGCAAATTACAACAGGTTTCTTCTCATTGATGATAAGGCCATTTTTGTCCACATAAATCGACAGGGCCACCAGTTTCCGCTGAAGGCCTACTGGGGTGGCATCAATCAAGAGGCTGTCATCAGCATAGGCAGTCCAAGATATGTTTGCCCCCTCTATCCTTGGTGAAATTAAAGATGCAAATGTTAAGGGCCCATCAACATCCGATATATATAAGTTGAAAAGTGTGGGTGCAAACAGACACCCTTGTCTCAGGCCATTGCCTGTTTGAATTAGCTGTGACAGGTCACCTGACAAGTTTAGCCGAATCTGGATGGCAGAATCTTCATGTAAGTGTATAAGAATAGTCAGAAGTGCAGATGGAATACCCATTAAAGCCAACTTTGACCACAATCTTACCCGATCTACCTTGTCCAAAGCAAGGGAAAGGTCAATCAAGGCTAGGTATATAGGACTAGCTGCTTTCTTATACGCCTTCTCTAAGAGTAGGGTAAATAGTAATCCACCTATTTCAGTACCCATACCTTTTCAGAAACCAAACTGTTGTATACGCAAGATCTGATTTGTTTCCACCCATTCAACTATTTTTCGCTGAACTATTCCCGCAAATATTTTGGAATCTGCGTCCATGATAGACATCGGATGATAATTATGCGGGCACCTTCTGTCCCCTTTTTTATCTATAGTGATGATACATAAAACCCTGCAGGAGCACTGGATTTGTTAATGCAACACTTCAATCAACTAAAAGAGTGTGTTGTGGACCACATTAAAGAAAACATTAAATACCACTGTCCCACATGTACCTGTTCCCCCTTTCCATGTCCCAGCCAACTATCCCCAAACCCTCCCCACAAAGAAAAATGGTACGATGAGACTTCCATCCCTTCCTCCCCTCCCATACATCATGTTCAAACCCCTAATTCACCTGTATTTGTTTCAGTTTCTGCTTCCACCTCTCTTTCCTAATTTTTCCACTGTTAAACAATAATAACATTTTAAGTGTGTTCTTAGTACATGCCCGTGTCCTACTTTATTTTTAAAAGGCAGTGAGGGTGTCCGCGGACAGCGCGGCTGTCCGGGTTGTCCTCAATTAACCAACATGGGGGTGTCCTAAGGACACTATACCTGTTTGTACTGTCCGTAATTAAAATGGAGGTGTCCTTAGAACACACAAGATGTCCGACTGTCCGTAATTAACCAAAATGGGGGTGTCCTAAGGACAATATACCTGTTCGTAATTGAAATGGTGATGTCCTCAGAACACACAAATGTCTGCTTGTCTGCATTTACCCAAATCAGGGTGTCCTAAGGACAATATACCTGTTCGTACTGTTCGTAATTAAAATGAAGGTGTCCTTAGAACACACAAGATGTCTGCCTCTCCGCAATCACCCAAAAAATGGGTGTCCTAATAACACCCCCGACTGTTCGTAATATCCGCAACCAGAATTAATATATCCATAGAACACATATCTCGTCCGCCTGTGCGCAAAGTTTTGACACACATTTATTTTATTCGGGGACTTCAACATTGTTGAACACCCGCGCACATGCGCATCACACACTTGAGTCCTGCGAACATTGCGCCTGTCCGTAGCTGTCCGCCGCATGTGTGTTGCACTTTTAATTAGTTCGGGGACCCGAACACTGTCCGTAGAACAGCCGTGCGCATACGCACTACCGTCACTGCGCATTTGGGGTCCTGCGGACAGCTGTCCCATTTGCGAACGTGTCCGTGACGTCATCATGTGACCGCACCCATGCTGAGCGTGTGTACTTATTTGCTGACACTGTCCGGGCCCCTGAACATCTAAAAAGTGCTTTTTGAGCCATCCAAGTTATTTTACAGTAAAGGTTCACCAGTGCTCATTTCCCAGACAATGCCCCAGCCGATCTACATACTTTTTGGAACTTTTTGAGCCCATTCTTGGTGTTCGAAGTGTTCGGGGACGGCACGGGTGTCCGCAAAGCGCACCCCAGCACCCGTATAAAAGGTCACACCCCAGAGCTGATCCTCATTCTGCTTTTGGATTTCCAAGATTTACAACAGGACAATTGTGCAGGTTGCTGTTCTTAGTTCCTGGTTCCTAGTTCCTGGTTATTAACCTTCCAGATGGCATCCCAAATTGCTTCTGCTGCTACTGCCTCCGCATCAGCACCCCACCCCTTCCAACACCACCACGTCCCCAAGGGCCTGCAGAGGGCAACAGCCGTGAGGATGCAGAGGAGACGGATGAAGAGGATGAAGAGGATGAGGTAGTGGAAGTCCCTACTACTAGCACTCATCGTGAATCTTGGGTGTGGCGCTTATTTACCACCATTGATGGAAAGTCAAAAGCTAATGCGAACAAGGTGATCTGCACTCAGTGGACATGGTGCTGAGTCATGGCAAGGCTGGTTCGTATAGCTTTGGTACTACATCAATGAAGCGACACCTAAAGTCATTCAACGTGGGGCTGTTCATAAGGTTGTACCTTGCAATAAACGTAGTAGGTTGAGTTCCTCTGCAGCATCCTCCGTTTCTGCTCCTGTCACCACAAAAGACACACCTGTGGGACAGTGCATCCCTACAGCTGCCTCACAGGCCATTCATGATGCTGTTGACCCTTACCTTTCGAGGGTCACAATATGGTGCATGAACTGCAATGCAGTACTCTGCAGGGGGGGAGAACCTTCGGACTGCTTTCGAGACTGCAGTCAAGGAGCATGAGAACGTCTGCGACCTACCTGAATAAGGCCCACCCTCCATCTTCCTCTCTCTGCTTGCCCTTTCTTATCCCCATGGTTGGTGTCCCTTCCTTACCCTCCTTTCCCCTCCTTTCGTTGTGTGTCGTGTTTAAAAAGCCCCAAAAATATAAAACAACAAAAAAAACAAATGCTCTTTTCAGAGCCGCCTTTCACAGTTTAAAAATAGAAGTGACAAATAAATAGTGCAGGACCCTGTGCATTTTTTAGAAGTCTGCAGACATTTATTTTTTGTGCGTGCTGCCCTATCAGAACCATTGCACTTTTCATTGGGGGGAAGTGGTGGCTCTGAAAAGAGCCTTTTTGTGGTGTTCTTTTGTGTTTCACATACTTCAAATGGTCAACACCCACTGCAAAATGGATTGCTTTAATTCCAAAAAAGGTTGCAATGCATATTGTATATTTTGCAGAAAAATCTGATTGCCGGCATAGGTAAGATGTAGTCCATCTCTGCGAAAAATGTGTGTGCTACAAAACATAATGTTTTAATTCTGAAAAGAGGACACACCAACATATCTCAAAAAGGCACAAACAGCCTTGTTAACATTGCGCCTTGCTTTCTCCATTTGTGGACCAAATGAAAAAGAACGCATCCACATTTGTCTCTGCGCAATACGGGAAAAAATTACTCTGGAGTTTGGATACATGTCCATGACTTTCCCAAGTTCATCTTCCATTGCAAATTGCAAAGAGATTCCAGACACATGTCCTAAACTGTTCCCTCCACAATGAATAATAATAATGTCTGGATGACTCTGTGTCACCAAAGAAGCACAGAGAGGTACCAAATCCACCCACTTCATTCCACGCACTCCATGCCAGTGCACTTCCACATGAGAGAATCCAAGATGTGCAGCCACTCCACAGCAATCTGCATGCACCTCCAACCTATTTATCCATGAATCTCCCAAAATCCAAACAATCTGCTTTCTAAAACACACAGCCATAGCTATCTGCTCTTCTCTCAGGAAAAAGACCTACTGACAAACTCTCTCGTTACACAACACACCCAGTAAACCTTATTGACCAATCCCTTGCTCTGCTCAGTCTCATTTGCATGCATCTCAACCCCAAAATCCCTGTATGTAATATGCGCTATCCGCGGACAACCGCGATGTCTGCGGACAAATCGAAAAATCTGAACATGGGGATGAAAATTTAAATAGTGTGCCCCATTTCCCCTTTGAGGTTGGCTCTGAAAAGAGCCTTTTTTTTATTTTTTTGCAGATGCTTCAGAAACACCTTTTATTTTGTATTTTTTTTTGGTTTCTTTTTATTATTTTCCACCAAAAATCTTCACGTTAGCTTCTCCAAAGCAACCCTTATGTTCCAAAACAGCATGGCATTTCCCAAAGAAGATAAAGAAATGCCATCTTCTTTAAAATTCATAACTTTACCAGAATCAATGTTCTCATTATTACAAAAGAACATACCAGCTCTAAGCATGAAAGCAAACATGCCTCGGTTGATTGCACACCTAGCAATATTTTGCTGAGGACAAAAAACACAACTAATGTCCAATACTGCTCTAGGTAACAAAGCAGAAAAAATAACCTTGGCATTTGGACGGACTTTCATGATTGCCTGAACCAAGTTTTGCAGATCTTGCAACAAAGTAGGGGCACTGACATAGCCCAAAAGCACAGCACCACAGTGTAGGACAACTACATGTGGACTATGAACCCTAGGCATATCCTGACAAACTACTAGAATTGCCTGCAAATTCAAATCAGGCACAGTGCTCCACACCACATCGACTCCTTTTGTGTCAAAATGATTAGCCACATTCATATATTTAGCATACTGCTCCAAACGATTCACAAACATATCTCCAACAACCAACACCCGGACTTTCTGCACCTCTGCCATCTTCACTACACACAGCCCCTCTCAATACGAAACAGAACCTCAACACCTGATTGGCTAATACTCAAAATACACTCCCAATTCATGCTCGGAAACCTCGGATGTGGCATGTCCTCTCTGCGAACAACTACGCTGTCCACAGAGCACGTAAGTAACACTGTGGCAGCCTTCTACCCTTTCCACTGCTCTCTCTGCACCACTTCCTCATTGGCTACTGTTAAGCAGTCACACAATAATCCACCAATCACATCCAAGAACTCTACATCTAACTCTGTCATCACGGATCAGCACTTTAGATGTACTATTGATCACTCTCAATACAATTCGGCTGTGACTGCAAAGGACCTACAGCAACAACTACTATAAAACTCCCCAAGATTTCTACTTGCAGATTCATGCACATGCATGAACACAGAGTACAGATTGAATATTTTCTACACAGTACATGTACACCTCTTCTAGTAATACAATACATCCCGGGAGCATAGCTCAGCGGAAACGTGCGTGCCTTAAAAGCAAAATGACACGAAGCAACACAGATTCGATCCCTGGGTCCACGCTTAGCAACCTGTGGGAGTTTAATCGCGTTATAAATACGCAACTAAGACAAAATAATTATGCAACTAAAAAACAAACAATTCCTGTATCAGCGCCTCGATGCCTGTGGGCAGTGTAAGTGCTTTAAAAATGTAAAATAAAAATATATTCAGAGTAACTGCCACGTACCCTGTATAAACTGTTAATTGAATTTACTGTCATTTCTCCCATCTGCTATGATGAAGTGTCAATTGCAAACATTTCAGCTCTCCAAATTTTTGTTTAAACACACACCTATCTAAACAAATATAGTTTTATATTATAAGATGGGAAAAATAACAGTATAATTATGAAAAAGACTGTCCACTGTATTATAAAATTACATGCAGCCAGGATGAGTACATACATCTTCATTCAAGCACACACGCAGACAATATCATTAGAATGGCTCCCAGATCATACAACACCACTACCTCTATGTGAAATCCTTCTTCTTTATTTCCCACACCTTCACAAAGCCATACATTGAATGATTTTATATACAATCTCAGCCATTTACCCTGTAAAAATAGCAAAAAATGCATATGATTATTTATTCTATCTCTTAACATCCATTAACATAACATTAAAAAAACAAGTGTGCTCTATACCTTTACTATTATAGTCATTTGAAAAACATATTCAACTAACAGATTCTAAATAAAATATACAGGATGCACATAGGCAAAGGAAAGTGCAAAACCATGTCTACATTAACAAAAGTGCTATAAACACACATATTCACTAACTTCTCTCTTTTACAATTTCAGTGAAGACCACTCTCCTGAAAACCAGCAGTGTCTGAAGTACGAACAAGGACTTAGAAGAAATCTCCTCTTTCCATACACAAAAGTAAGTACAAAACTAACGTAATGTTCTAACTGTTACTCAAACACACTAGCATTTTAGTATTGTAGAAGAAACAAATATATTAACCCTTTACCATTAGATGTAGTATTAGTGCTTCCCTTACCAGTTGCATACTTTATATTGTCATCTGAAGCCCAGTATAGTAACACACAAATACAAGAATAGCCTTCCCAACTTGATGTAGCTGCCCATTGCACAATCCCACACCTCCACAATCATACTTACCATCATACTCAGACACTCATGCACAAAGCACGCATACACTGCACAACAGCCCAACCCACACTTTCTTTTTTTCTCCAACAAACCCCAAAAAATGTCTACCAAAAAGCAACTCCATAGAAATCAACGCAGAAGTATAGCAAATCAAAATGAGTGTCAAAAATAAGCATCCATCTCTAGCAGATTTTGTACAAAAAGTTCAAACAAAACAGCTAATACAGTCATTAAGTGAAACAAAACAAGCTTCCAGTACAGAAAATTTCCCTCCTCTATCAAAATGTAAAACGAACAGAAAGTGATTAACAGGACTTCAGCTACCACTACTGCTAACGCTTCACCTATAAATATTGATGTAGTGGCAAGTAAGCATACCAAAAAAAAGTTTTACAAAAAATGTTCCGCCACAGAGTCCTTCAGAACCTTTTAAAAACAGGAGAGAAATCATGCACAACCCTTGAAACCTACTCTAGAAAATTAATCCTAGAAGCTCTCGTAGACAGCGCAATCCTTCTCAAAAGGAAGTTAATTATTTTAGTTTTAAACAGGATGAAACCACTAACAAAACTAACTACTAAACTACAAAGAAGACTTCTCAATAAACGTAATATCAACAAAAATAGCTTCTTACATCTGTGGAGGCAAATGGAGTCACACCACGACCACAGAAGCATATTTTAATGAAGAAGCATATAAACAAAAGCAAACAAACCAAATTGCCATGCATAGCAGTGGACGAGGGTATGAAAAACCTAATAACACCAATATGGAACAAGAAACTGTGCTCAAGAAATATTCCCAGAAAACTCAGTACCACCTCCCCGTTCTACTCAACCAAAACATCCAGTCTACAAATGGCCGTGCACATCAATGTGTAACATTGCCAAAAAATCTTTCAAATCTTTACGCCAGTTCCTCAATCAGTATATAAAAAGCAAAGACAAAATCAAAATGAAACTACTACAAAATATGGATGCCTGTCCAGTGCACAAATACACAGGACTACAAGGACATTCATTAGCCTGCATTTCAGGACCTATTTGCAAAAGCACCTTCCATCATATCAAAATGATATCAACAAATCAATCAGCTATAAGAAATCTAGTCCAAAAACTCTACTGTGCTAAAAGTCCTGCTTTAGCACTAGCCAATTTAAATAACAATCTTCTACGTGGTACTGCCAAGCAACTACTCGAAGAAATAGAGCATATCCAGAGAAAATATTTTGGAATTGAAAGCCACTTCCAAAATGAAATAGATGGACAACAAGCTAGCAAATATTTTACAAATAGCAGCCTTCTATTAAACACATATAAAAAAAGAAATACTAAAGTTTGAAAGTACTTCTGCTGAAGTACCAAACCATGCATGTGTGTGTTGCTGCAGGACTTTTATAAAAATACCACAAAAACTATAGACATAACGTGCAAAATAGAAGACAATGAAGATTCAAAATGGTTTCAATTAGCTCTCTACCTTATAGCAGAAAACAATTACGACATTACTGACCCCTTAATACTTTGCAATTACTGCACTGCAAAACTTGACAACAACCAAACACCTCCACGTACTATCACAAATAACTCGGAATTATTCCCAATACCAAAACCCCTGCAACAAATAAATTTATATGAGAGCATCATAATTTTAACTGTGCACCCATTTCAAGCAATAATACGCCTCCAACCAAAAACAGCAAAATTACCTCCCTCTGAATTAGTCAACGGCATTCGTGGCAACGTAGTTTATTTACCATTAGATCTCAAGTGAAATGGCCAATAGATCAATCTTTAATTGTCTTAGTAAATGGCGTACCTACAAAAGACAAAAATGGCAACAACTCGTGGACTTACATAAAGTTAGACAAGCCCTGAAATATCTAAAAAAACAACAATGAATACTATAAATAAGTTAATATTGAAGAAAACCTGAGAGAAACCATTGAAATAATTCAAGAGTCACCAGAAACTGGTCAATTTGAACTTCTAAATCCTGCTACAGAATCCAATATTTTCGACCATTATACAATTCATCCTTTGCACTCTAAAGACACTATAGATGATGCACTAGAAACGTACCAAATGCGACAAGCAAAACGATCTACAATCAGCATATGGGAAAAAAGTATAGAAGCACAGGCCTTTCCTCTACTCTTTGCTACTGGAAAAGGAGGAAGGTATGATGATAGACCCACACAGATAACAGCATCAGAATATTGCTCTCTACGAATGTATTCTGATGACCCCAGATTCAGACAAAACGTGGAATGCATATTCCACCATCCCTTTGAAAGTGAACTAGCAACTCTATGCTACGAAGTTGCACACACATTAAAATCAGGTACCCATTTTCAAAATATGTCAGCTACATAATTATTACAAAAAGTGCAAGAAAAAGATGAGGTTTTACAGTCAAGTATTACTAATCTTTTAGCAAACATGCGTGGTACAAAAGAATACTGGTTCCGACGTCATGGAGATGTTCGCTGTATGATAAGAAACCTTGGCCCACCCACTTGGTTTGTTACATTAAGTTGTGCAAAATATGCATGGGATGATTTACACGATCACCAGGTGAACTAGACCCTGTAAATATATCAAGATATTTCCATCATCGCTTCATTGCTATGCTACACTTTATTTGTAATAAGACTATTCCTCCCCTCAGAGAAGTTCAACACTTCTTTTGGAGAAAAGAATACCAAACCAGAGGAGCAGCTACATGCTATTATGGATTAAAGATGCTCCTCATTGTTGGTTAGGACCGTGATGCCACTGTTTTGCAGTTCATCCAAAAATATGTCCCTTGTGAAATCCCTTCACAAACAACACATAGTGACCTTCGTGCACACATTTTACAATTTCAAAGACACAAATGTGGGAAATGTCGTTGCAAATATTTAAAAAAAGGGAAATACTACATCAAATGCAGCTTTGGTTTCCCTAGACCAGTTTCAGCAACAAGTCAAGTAAACAACTCCATGTCTCCAGTCAGACATAGTGTCAAAGGTAAATCACTTAAGAACACATATTACATAAAAAGAACAGAAGAATCAAAATACATCAATGATTACAATGCAATCATAGCCCTCCTATGGAATGCAAACATAGATGTGCAGTACATTGCAGACAATTTCACTGCAGTTGCACGATATGTAACAGCCTACTTAACCAAAGCAGAGAAAACAGAGCTTCAGGAACACTGGGATGACATATCATCTGACAAAACACTATCACAGAAATTGTACAGCTTAGGGATAAAAATGCTCTCTCATAGAGAATGTGGCTGCTATGAAGCTGCAGACTGTTTAACCGGTACTGCCTTGTATGGAAAATCTGACAATATAGTATGGCTAAATCTTGGTCCTGCTAAATCTAGAAAAAGAGTTCTCAAATCATATGAGGACATATAAACACTAGCCAAAAATAATCCCAACAGCCAAGACATTTTGAAAAACAATTTACTAGACACATACTACAGAAACAGGAGTACCACTTAGGAAACCATGTGTCTCTAAAACATAGCCCAAAACTTCACATACAAATATAATGTTAAACCAGATGAAAAGAAAGGTAGATACAGAATGGTAAATTGTGAAGGCAGCTTAGTGAAACTTAACAAACACAGCTTAATTAATCATATCAAATTGTCATTAAAAGCTCCTCAACATAAAGAACTGTATTACATGTCCCTGATACAACTTTCTAAACCATGGAGAAAAGAAGAAGAGTTACTGGATACAGATGACTCCTATGAAGACGCTTTCAAAGCAAATGAAAGCACTATACAGACATAAACTTTACACAGTACCAAACACTATTGTACAATGAACAGCAACACGAAGAAGAACTCCAGGCCCAACTACAAGTGGACACGCCCGACAGTAGTCAACCTTCTGTAACAGGATGCCAACAACCACTTGGACAGCCACTAATAGCAAATGAGGCAGAATTAGCCATGATAGAAGTAGAAAACACCATGTGTCAGTATGAACAAGCTACAGAAGACTTCTCTGTACTAAAATCACAACTGAACAATGAGCAGTGTAACATTTTACAAGAAATAACAAAACAAATTGAACATTATGTGCAACATAAAAACTGTACCTGCCAAGACTACAGACCTATACTGCTATATGTGAGCGGTGAAGCTGGTTCAGGCAAAACATTCTTAATCAAAATCATCAGCAAGTTCCTTCAACAATTGACAAACAACAAACTGTCAGCTGCTGTAACTGCCCCCACAGGTTTAGCTGCCTACAACATAGGCAGTGTCACTTTACACCGATTACTACTCCTTCCAGTAGAACACCAAAGCAAATTAGACTATTACAAACTTTCCACAGAAGCTGCAATGGAACTACGCAGAGTTTTCAAAAAAATGAAAATGCTGCTAATAGATGAGGTGAGCATGGCCTCCAACTTAATGTTGGCTTTGATTGACCTCAGATTAAAAGAGGTCCTCAAAACAGACTACGAACAGCTCTTTGGAGGAAAACACATTATTGTTTTCGGAGATCTTCAATTGACACCAGTGAAAGCTGAACCTATTTTTAAAACCTTAGGACACAAACTGTGCCGTAAAACTCTTGGCAGCATAAGAAATGTCAACCTTCGGCAACATTTCTAATACAGAGAATTAACAGAAAACATGCGCCAGTCTGCAGACCTCACATACACCAACATTACAGTATTAGAGTTGGTGTACTATCTCAAGAAGCACAAGCAAAATTAAAAACCAGGAACATCCATGCACACTATGGCCATAACTCATGTGCTACTGATGTCATGGAACAATTAGCACACAAAAATGTGAATTGTATGTCCTTGATGCCAACTCTTGCAAGCTGTTCAAAATTAAATCAAACAATGTTGAAAAAAGAAATGCAACCAATAATTGAAATTTTCCCCACAGATGAACTGGATGTACATGGTATGACACTACCCATGTCTCAACAAGCCACAACCAGACTAAATACCCTAGAAAACTCTGTCTCCAACACAGCTGGTTTGGAGAAAATATTAAAATGATCTTTAAACTGTAGAGTAATGCTTAAACGTAACCTTGACGTGAAGCAAGGACTAGTTAATGGAGCACTTGGTACAGTTGTTGGCTTTCAAACATACCCATGTGACAACAATATTCAATTTGTCAATATTCTCTTTGACAAACTATCAGAAGTTAAAAGGATAGGACGCTCAACAGCCTGCTTCCTTCTTTTCAAAGACATGCATGTACGCAAAGAACAATTTTCACTAACTCTAGCATACGCAGTTACCATTCACAAATGACAAGGTCTTACCCTAGATAAAGCATTAATAGATGTTGGTAGCACAGTCTTTAAAGAAGGCATGAGCTATATAGCACTATTGCGCTTACGTACACTTGACAGGCTATTTCTAGTAAAGTAAATGCAGATATTCCTTGCATTCTAGAATACAATAGGCTGCATTCACTCCACACCCCATCTAAAAACTTATCCTGTTCCACAAAAAGCAAAACATTGTAAAAGAAAACTACTTCATTACAACAATTCCTCCAAAGAAAAAAAAAACGAATACTTCATCAAGTACCACAACCAAAGAAGAATCTACTGGTCAAAGTAACTCAGCTACTTCTTCAAAGAAGCAACACACACTCCGAACAAATGACTTCGACACAGAACTGTCAGGTCAATACACATTTTCAAATATAACTGCTGTAAATTGCTATGCAAATGTAGCAATAAATATTCTATTCCAATTGCCACCAATTATTGAGAACATTTACTTACACAGTAGAGACCAATTGTGTTTGCAAATGTTAGTCCTTCTTAGAAATACAACCAACAATCCTGACAACACTTACTGTGTTCATGGAATAAGACAAGAATTGGACTACTGTGCTGGAATTTTCAAATTCACTATAAACTCACAAGAAGATCCACAAGAATTTCTAATGCACTTACTACAAGTACTGGAAAACAAAAACATACCTATGAATGAAATCTTTCAGATTTCATACATGTGGAAACATACATGCACTCTCTGCAACCATTTAGCACAGGAAGAAGTCCCTAATGAACGCTTCGTGTATGTATCCATACCTAACCGTAAATCCATTCCATTTCAGCAACTTGAACAAAATTCAAACCATGGCAGATTATGTACTATCTGCAATTCAGATAATCGCTCCACCTTGCACTCCAGAGACCCCCGGCCAGCACATAGAGCCGAGGTTTGCTCCGAAAGTACTTTAAGACGAGATAGCTTCACCCTTGAGATGGATGGGTGTGCAGATTTATTACTCCAACCCCAATCAATAAGGACAACTCAATGGTTTGGCAAAGGGAATCCGTTTAATGACAAGGAAAATATTGGGGAGTCATGGAAATCAGCAGTGATGCGATCATCCTTCTCACTTCAACTCCAATGAGCTTCATAAAAATCATAGCATTTATACTGAGAACTCATCATAATTGACGTATAACACTCAAAAGTTAATATGCAATTCTATTGGTTAGGAAAAGGTAACTTTAATATAGGTACTATACCTGTATATGGTAACGGAATGAGGCGATTGGGTAAACACTGTCAGGTGGGCATCTAAGTCCTTCCTTCAAGGATGACTACTGTAGACGTCACTAAAAGTACGACCTCCCATTGGTTCTACTAACTATAGGACCCTAGATTATTTGGTCCATTGTGATTGGGTTGGCACCAACCCCATTCATACATTTCCACTTTGCTTAGCAGCACGCAAAATGGTCAGACAGGTGCAGGGTGCCCACTAGTTACTCAGCCTTTCTCCAATTAAGGTTACAATCAAACATCGCTTCAGCAACTATGTGTCATTTATTTTACTATAGTTGGCCTCGAAACTGCATCTTCTGTCTGGAAAGGTTCCAATATCTCTGCCTTGGCGGATGCCAAGCGTAGGTGTGAACTCGTGCTTCTCCTCGCTCGGATGGTCACGTGCTTCCCACACCGTGAATTTGTCTAGTTTCTCTCAATTTGTGAATTTGATTCTTATTCAGCTTGCCACATGCCTACGCCTCCTTATCTTGACCTTTCAGAGACAGGATATTCCCTACGCCTCCTTATCTTGACCTTTCAGAGACAGGATGTTCTGTTCTTAACTGCCATGGGTTTTCCCCCAGTGACAAGGCCTTTTTTGGTGATTTTGCTATTTCGTCATTCAATGCCTTCTTATGTTTTCTCCTTCATTAACCCCTTAAGTGCCAAGGACAAGCTAGCTCGTCCTTGGCAACAGGGAGGTAATCCCAAGAACGAGATACCTCGTCATTGGCACTTAAGGGGTTATGTTTCAATTACATTTAGCTACTGTTTGTTCCTTCTATTGGTATGACCTTGGCTCCCCTGGCACGAGTTGCATCTGCTGAGTTTCGATTCAGCCATCTCTTCTCGTTTTGCTAGAATATGAATCTCTGCTCATTCGGCCTTTAGTAACCTGGGTTGATTCTGCTTTGTTTGCAAAGTGGAGTTACACTTATAATACTGTGCTTCGTTTTGAGGTAGATTATGTATAATGGTGCTTGCTGCACTATTCTTCTACTTAGCATTGCAAGTCACATCGTTTTCTTAGCTTTCTTGCGGTTCCAGGCATATGTACAGGTGTTAGCAGGTTGAATATCTCCATCCTGTTTACAGCTTAAGCTTCTTTGTATTTCACATCGTTTTCCCCTTTTAGGTTCAAGATATCCTTATTCATGATGTTTTGTCCCTGAGTGTAATTCTCAGCTTGTCATTTCTTCTACTTGTACGTCAGTCCGGGTCCTCGTGACGTCACCATTCTTCTTCCATTAAGACCTTTTTGGTTTCTTCCGGGAATGTACTTAGGCAATCTTCATTCGTCTCATTTGCTGGTAACATTTCCTTAATGGATACCTTACTGTCCATGGTTTTCTTGGTATCGGTACTTCAATAGGTGTTGTTCTCTTAATAGGTACTGGGCAGAGCCCTACTGTGGCTCTCTACTGATTTATCTGTTCATCATACATCGCATATTTTGGTGTGAACGTTCCTGGTACTTGAAAATGGGTGACTGGAGTGCAGGCTTTATTTGGGACCTCCTCTACACTCCCCCCTCTGGGCGATTCATCAACCACTTTCACCTCCATCTTTGGATTCAACTTACTCGATTCTTCTGTATTTATCTTCACTCCATCACTTGGGTTCATTCCTTCTTCGTCTTCAGGGTCTGTACATGATGGTTTGAAGAAGTGTCTCTTTGGAGTCCATATTTTTATTACTCCTTTCAGGCTTCCTGCTGTCCTTACATGTTCGTCTTTATTCCATGTCATTAGTTGACATTGGGCCTCATTACGACCCAGGCGGTAAGGGGTTAACGGCGCCGTAAAAGGTGTCGGCGCTGTTAAACCCTTACCGCCTAATTACAAGGTCCCTTTGCGGGTCCCGACCTTAACGGCTGGTTTTACCAGCCGTTAAGGAAGGAACCCGCAAAGGGACTTTCGAGGTAATTACGGTACCGCAATTTGCGGTACCGTAATTACCACCTTCCCCATTCCCATTGAGCCCTATGCAGGCAAAAATGGGAATGGGGAAGGGCCAATGGTGAATGGGGAATTACTGCCCCGCCAACCTTGGAATGGGGCGGTAATTCTGCCATTCACCATGGCGGAGTTGGTAAAATACCGGCGTCAACCATGGTGCTAATAGCACCACGGTTAACGCCAGGGTCGTAATGAGGCCATTGTCCATTTGGGCTACAGTAAACCCATTTTCCCACATAATTTCTGTGCGTCCTGTGATGAAGAAACTTTGTCCCTTCTGGTGCGTGAATACTGGTCTTCACAAAGTCTCTTATTTCTTCATCAGTCAGGTCTTTGGGCTTCCATCCTGGCTTGACATCAATCATGATCTTCATCCCTATGGCTTTCTTCGCAGTCTTCTGGCATTGCAATATTATTATCTTGATAACACAAAATAACAGGGCTCCCAAGAACTTGAATGTGTCTGCCATCCATTGTGGGACCCATGAAAACAGCACTCCAAACCAGCTGTATTCATCAACTTCATCCGTTTCATAGATCATCTGGTTCTGCAGGTTTGTCAGCATACCTATGGCCTCTGTTAATGTTCCATTCTCCTCATCGTGAGATGGATTAAATGAGCAACATGATTCTCTGATTTTTGCACAAACTCCTCCATCCATGGCTGTGATCATGTCAAGGACATATCTGTTCTAAAGAGTTATCAGTCGGATGGCTCTCAGCTTTTCCTTGATCGCATTGAATCCTTTTATGGTCATGTTGATCGTCTGCAGTAACTCCCATCTAGTTATCTGCAACCATTTAGTATTTACTCCAATTTGGATTCTTGGCATAAAAATCGTTGTGAACACTGTTGAGGTGAGGCTGAACAGCCTGTGTTCATATGGGATTGCATGAAAGGCTTCTTCCAATTTAGCAGAGAAGTAATTCTCTCTCTCTTCATCTGAGTTATCAGTTCCACAGATCTCTTCTTCCTCAGTTGGGCATCTGCTTTCAGGAGACTGTCAATATTCAGGTCACTTTTCGGGATCACTAATGCTGGAACATGGACGTTCACTATTGTGCATATACCTCCTCAGTCTCTTGGCATTCTGATGTATGCCTTGGATCTGCATGCCCAATAATGATCCATAATTACTGCAGTTCCATGCACCATTCCTGGAGCATCAAAAACTCGTCCACAGTTCTTATTCTCTCCCATCTTTCTAGTGCCATTATTCCTGAAGCAGAATTTTGGGTGTTCTAGTGGCACTATCTGCAAGGGTACTCCTCTGTCTTCGACCCATGTCAATAGTTTTGTAAGTTTCAGCCACAGTGGCTAGCAGTCATTCTGCATGATGTTAACAGTTTCTTTGTAGAGTCGAGTGATCACCCAGGCTCTGCAAATCACCACTCCTTTTCCCCACCCATCTGGTGAAAGCACTGTTCCCCCAAATCTGCATTTGGGCTCTATTCTTCCACTTTTCGAGCTTCCTCTGGAGTTTTTCCTTGGGCATTTTGTCTTGGGTTCACTTCCCATCTAATTCCTGCTCCTTTAACTCCAGGCTTCTCGTACAATGTCTGTTGTGGAGTTTCTTATGGCAAGCAGTCTCTTTTTTTCTACTGGTTTGGCTTGTGGTTCTGCAGTTATTGACACTAGGCCTGTTTTGTGTGCATTCAGTGTTTGCATGCATGTGGTTGTCAGTAACCTTTCTTCATTCATTCTTTGCCGACCCTGTCTCCGGCTTTTCAGTTTATTTGTTACCACAGGTGTGTGTGTATCATTGCTAATCACATCCATTTCAAGTTCATTCACTCCACCATCAGATTTTCTAGGGACTGGAATGACTATGTAAGGTCTGGGTGCTTTTGTGGGTTTCATGCTTGCATCATTAGGTGGGTGCACTGGAAATGGAATGCTTTGTGCACCAATAAAAAATGCAGTTCTGATCGTTAATGACTGTAAAACAATGATGAATATGATAAATAAATACATTATGCCCCTGTATGTCAGGTGGCAGCATTTACTTCCAGAGAAGCGTGGTTGTCTCTCCTCCTGTGGGAGGACCAGATTGCTGCTCTAGACCCCATCTCGATCATTCGCCAAATGTCAATGTTCTATTGTATTCCTTTACACAATATTGTCTTTAGGACTCTGTGTTCAAGAGTCTCAGGTGTTCTACAAGTGACCCCCCTCTTGTGGGTGACGAATAGTCTCTTATTTCAGGATACAGTTCCTTTGCTAGACTATGGAAAAAAATCAAATTAAATAACACTTGAGTAATTCCTTTCACTGTGCATGTTCAAAGTAGGTAAGCTCCCAGTCCACTCCTCGGATTTGCTTCAGTCCTGAGGACATATTATATGCTGATCAGTATGAAGAAATAAGGAAAAGGAAAAAATAACCACAAATGCAATAAGTGAAGTCCTTTGTACTGCTTCCTCAATCTGTCTCTCAGCGGAAGGCTTTTAGAATCTCCTCAGATAGTTCTGCTGATGGTTCGAGAGTTCTATTTGGAGCACAATTCCATGTAAGAGCATGCCCATCTGTGCAACATTAGCTGGATCTCTGATGAATGTGAGGACATCAACATCGATCGGTCTGCCCACTAGCTCTTGAAAGTCAGTGACTAGGCAAAAAAGGATATTGTGAGCCAATCTGCTGTCTTCTAGTGACAGGGACATTTGTCCTGTCTTGCTGAGGTTCAGGATTATATGTTCTCTCCTTGATGTAAACAATGTCTGCAGTGCTCGGTCGCGTGGAGTGCGACTAGGATCACAATTTTATTTAAAAGTTGGCTAAAATGTTCTGTATTTGCTGGGTCTCGAAGAAACATGAGTGTGTCTGTTGTTGAAGGGGGCCTTCTCCGATGTACGGTTTGATATCGCAGAGAAAAATCCAAGCTCTCCTGCCTTGTAGTTTCACTGCGGATGGGGTACAGTCTTCCACCGTGAAGGGACTGTTAAACCTTGGCTTGTCCCACTTTTTCCTTGTATTATTCCTCACAAGGACGGTGTCTCCAGGGAAGACGGATGGTACATAAAGTTCTGGAGCTGTGTCTGTATTATTATCTCCTTCTGTGTTCCGTGCTGCCCTGCACCCTTTTCGTCGTCGCTGCAGCTAGTCTGAAATTACAGTAAGGCAAGATGCAGTTCAGATAGTTTTGCATTTCAGACCCTAACATTTCTCCTGTTTACTGGGCATCACATCTAGCTCTATCTGGGGGTGTCAAGAGAGTGCTCATTCTTCTTCCTGTGGCTCTCTCATGTGGCGTAAGATGATAGTCAATACCGGGTTGGTTCCGAAGTGCATACAGTGCCAAAGGAAGGCAGTGCAACCATCCCTTTCTTAGAGTCAGCTTCAACTTGGCTATCCTTTCCTTTAACAAGCCGTTGAGCATCTCATAGATCCCATTACCTTGTGGATGATGCGCTGACGAAACCCTGTGCTTTATACCAAGCAGCAAGCAGCAAGCTATCTGTTTGAATATTGCATTAACAAAGTGAGGGCCATTATCTGATCTCATGACCTCACACACCCCCCACCGGGGAACACCTCTCTCACTAAAAATGTGGCCGCACAGGTAGAGTCTGGGTGTGTACATGGACCTGCCTCAACCCATCTAGAGAATGGACACACCACAACAATTAAGTTTCTGTACCCTTACATACTTGAATCATGTCGACGTAATCGACATGCAAGTGCTGAAAAAGCCCTTTTGGCCTTGGAATGACTCCTCTCATTACTTTTAATGTATGCCCAGCTGTGAATTGCTGGCAGATTATACAGTTCACTATAAAGAATGCAACGTGCTCAGCTAAATTCGGTATGAACCAGTCTTCTGCGAGTGTTGCTGCTAAATTTTCTTTTGTCATGTGCGCCGGATAATGTAACTGCTCCAGCGCTATTTTTAATAGGGCTACAGTCATTACTGGTTTACCAGTGCTGTCTTGTCAACACAAGCTGTCAGAGGGGTTTAAAGAACACCCTCGACATTTCCAAAGGTTCTTTTCTTCCTGTGGTGCCTCCCCTTGGAGTTTCATTAGCTGTGTTTGCCCCAAATTACTGTAACTTTCAGGTGCAGTTCGTGTAACCATCATTCGCTCGTTGGCATGGATAATTTCAACTTCCATGATCGTTTCACTTTTGGATGCCATACCCTTGGCTTCCGTGTCTGCTGCTTGATTTCTGCGTGAGATAAAATGTGTCCCCTTCATGTGGGCAGCGCATTTCACAAAAGCTATGCCCACTGGGAGCTGTAGTGTCTTGATCAGCCTATCCAATAAGGCTGTGTGCTGCACTGGCGTGCCATCCGCTCAGAGGTAGCCCCTCCTTTTCCACCGTGCTAAACCTGCGAGTCACTGTACACCGTTACTTCCTGGTCTGCATGATTCTCTATGGCGATTATCAATGCCAATAATTCTGCAGCCTTTGCTGAATAATGAGATAGTATTCGTGCACTAATAGGTACTCAAACGTCTCCATTTGCTGTGTGTTTTACCACAGCAATGCCTTTATATCTTTGTCTGTCACTTTGATCGATCCTCAAAGACCCATCAATGAAGACGATCTCTCCTTCTACCAAGGCATTTTCTTTCACCCAGGGGATTTCATCATAGAATTCTTCATAATTTGCACAGTCATGTATTGGCTCTCCTTCAGTGACTGGCTCTGCTATAAACATAGCTGGGTTCACTATCTTGCATCGGACATCTTAATCAATGGATTTGATATGATTACTTCATAAGCAGAAGCTCTCTGAGATGTCAATGTGCCATTTGGTTTCTCTAGAATGGCAAATAGTGAGTGCTCGACGTACAATGTCATAGAGTATCCCATCACAATGGTTGTAACCTTCTCTATGGCGAACGCTGCGGCAGCTAAACTTTGTTCGCAAGGAAAATTACCTCTCATTACTGTGTCGAAATTCCCACTGTAGTATGCCAGGGGCTTGTACCCCAGTGTGGTTCTCTGTGTGAGCACTGCCGTCATGACTCTGCCATTCGTGTGTGAAAACAGGTTAAATTCCTCTGCATAATTGGGGATCCCTAGAACTGGTGCTGTGCAAATAGCTCTTTTGAGTTCAGAAAATCCTTTCTCCATGGTCTCAGACCATTCAATCTTTTCTTTCATCACTTGGGCCTTCTTTAGGGCCTGAAGTAAAGGCTTAGTGTAAGAGCTATAGTGGAAGTCCCATGCCCTAATGTAGTTGCATATGCCTAGAAAGCTCTGCATCTGTTTTATCGTGTGTGGCTTAGCCATGTTCAGTATGGCTTCAGCCCTTTCTAGGGTCACTCTCTTTCCTTCATGTGAGATTAGCTGGCCTATGTACAGCACTTCTTGTTGACAATATTGTAACTTTTCCTTGTCAACCTTATAACCTTTCTCAGCCAGTATAGTCAATAGCTGAACAGAATCGTACCTGCATTGCTCTTGTGTTGTGCTGCAAATTAAGATGTCATCTACATATTGCAGGACAACACTTTTTAGTGCAATATTGCTTAGGTCCATCTGCAGGACTCTGTTGAAAATAGATGGAGACTCACAATACCCCTGGGGTAGTCTCGTGTTTTTCAGATGCATCTATCTGAATGTGAATGATGTCAGATCTTGTGAGTCACGGTGCAACGGGATTGAGAAAAATGCATTTTTCAAGTCAATCACTGTGAAATATGTTGCCTCGATGGGTATATTACATAGAATTGTAGCCGGGTTAAGGACTAAAGGGAACTCGGCCTCTTCAATATCATTTATTGGGCATAAATCCTGGATTAGCCTCCAAGACCCCCCATTTGATTTCTTGAGCGGATAAACCAAAGTATTGCATGACGACTCTGACATCACTAAAATGCCCTGCTCCATCATAGCCGAAATTGTCTTAAAAATCCCTTCATCTGCTCTCTGGACATGGGATATTGTCGTGCTCTTGGGAGAATTGCTCCTGGTTTCAATTTAATCTTCACTTCTCCAACCCCTTTCAAAAAGCCTACGTCATAGGGGCCTGTGGTCCACACTGAGACAGGCACCTGGGCCATGTCGTCATCAAAATATTCTGTCCGTTTTCATGCCAACATCATTCTCTGAGGTACTTCACTTTTGATCATTTTTACCCAAAAGATGAGACTCACTTCCATCATTGTCTCTCCCATATCTGCTTGTTCTTCAAACAGATCATCATCGGTGACGTCAGTCAATCGATATCCTTCTTCAATGGCAATCACTGCGCACCATTGTCGGCCCTCGTCATCATAACCGTCAATCAAGGCCATTCTCCCTCGTACTGCAGCTGTGTGTACGATCAAGGGAAGTACTTGTCCCTTTTCCTCGTGCATCGGTATTCTTGGCCTGAATAGGAATTCATCAGGTGTTCTCATGATTCTGTCTGCAAGGCCTGGCAATCCTGCCATAAGCACACGCATACCACATGCTAATATTTCTGGCTCTAACGGTATAGCCCTCATGGCTGTGTGCCCTGCGTATGCTCTGATTATTTTGCATCCATTTGAATAGTGCATTCCTGTAGTTGAACATACTATGCCCTCCTCCGTGAACGAGACTGTCATGTTTAACTTTGTCATTAAATCTCGACCCAAAATGTTTACTGGGGTCTGACGTGAATATAGTAAAGGCACATTCATCTCATATTCTCCTATGGAGACTGGAAGTGCATTTGTGAAGGGAAAATGACTTGTAGCTCCTGTAAAACTTTGAGTATTTATGGCCTCGCCAGACAAGGAAAACTTGCCTTCACGTATGCACGAGCGTGTTGAACCCGTGTCAACTAGGAAGGAATATTCTTTATCCCCTATAACGACATCCACTCTAGGTTCCCTGTGAGGGTCTCGAGTCACTGATTGGATAGAACACATCAGGGTTCCCAGTAAGTTGTCCTAGTCCATATACAATTTTGGCCCACTGTGTGCTGGTGGATTTCCCCTATTCCCATAGTTCCTTCACATTCCAGGGTTTGTGGTCTGCACTGTGCTCATCGTCTGCGATAGTTGCAACGGTGCCTGTTGGAATTGTCCTTGTGGAAAATTCCCCATGCTCTGAGGTTGCACGCCTTGCTGCGCTCCTGGTGCTTGGTGTTGCACCGTGTGATTCTGTGCAAAACCCTGCTGTAAAACTGCAGGTGGATTTGCCACACCTGCTCCTGTCCCTTAGCCGTTCTGCATCATGCCTTGGTTTCTGCATGTGCTAGCTAAGTGCCCTGTCATTCCACACAACCAACATACTGACGGTGGTCGGATCATTTGCCCCTTTGACATATCTTGATTGCAATTTTGCATGTTTTGAAAACCTCCTTGATTATTTTGGAAACCTCCCTCATTGCTCTGCCATCCTCTTCCCCTAAATCCTCTTCTCCTGGGGTAAAACCCTATATTGCCCTGATTATTCTGCTGTGGATTAGTCACCTGCTGCATGCTCGATTCAACTCTTCTAGTTATCATGGCTCCCTCAAGAGCATATTTTGACAATTTCTTCTGCACCAATTACGCTGCCTCACCCTTACGTGCAGCTTCCTTTTTGCGATTCTTTTCTTGCAGTAATCTGCAATAGTGCACACTAGTTAGCTGTATTTCAGCCTAAGGCTTGGCCTCAAATCCCACCAATTTCTTGAGTTGTTTCTGTACCGGCTATGGCAGCCCTTGGCACAATATATGGTAGAACACAGGTATAGATTTTGTCCAAGATTTATGAGTCTCGAGTACCAATGCGTCTTGAAAATTCTGTATATAAATTAATGAATCCCCAGACTCCTTCATTTTTCATGTCATTATAGCTCCCATATCGGAGGTGTCTGGGTATAGCACTCGTAGCACTTTCCATACTGCGGCTCTACAATTGTTAAATGGAGCTCCATCATGCAAGGTATTAATTGTGGTTACACCAGAGTAGCCTGCTCGTGCCCACACATCGTCTGCTCTCTCACCAAGTATGGCGATTAGGAGACCCTTAATATCCCGAAATGGCTAACGTGTTCCCTCCTGTCATTTTCTCTAACTCGTGTATCCATTTTCCGGCTCCCGATGTCAGTATTGGAAGCTTTTTCTTCACATTTTCTCGATCCTTGTGTGGCTATGGAATATATTGTGGTCTTATTCCCCCTTTCTCGAGTAGCGGAAATTGGGGTGCATAGCCCTCTCTCCCTTTTCTCATTGTTCTCCTGTCTATTGCTGTGGGTAATATTCCTGCATCGCCGTCTACCTGGCAATGTCCTGAGCCTGTCCACGTAGGGAGGTGAATACACCCCCCTCTGACTGTGTGATACTTCTTCATGTCGGTGTGGCTGCGTGGTGACACTAATGCCCTCGGTGCAGACTCGCTAGTGTCTGACCATCTTATTCCTTACTCTTTTGGGAGTCGTCTTTCATTCCGTCTCTCTTCCTCATTTTCCTTGCGCTCCTCCCTTTCTGAGTCGGACTGTGTCTGTGCCCAACTAGTGCCACTTCTCGTGTCTTCTTTGTTCCTACTTATTTCTAGTCTATCCAAGGATAGGTCTCTATTCCCATTACTTCGGGGACATCCTCAGTGTCGTAAAGCTGAGTGCTCTCCAGGCAGTCGTCTTCTCCCTCCGCTTTCTCTCTGTCTCCGCTTACTTTCGATGTTGTCATCGAATTCTCTACGTTTCCTCGCCTCTTCTCTTACTCTTTCTTCTTCCTTTTTCTTTTCATTTCTACGTTCACCTGCCCTTCGAATTTCCTCATCTCTTTGTCTCTTTATTCTTTTCTCTCATATCCTTTGCTCTTCCTCTGACCTTTGCTGTTCCTGTCTGTCATGATCAGTTGCTGCTCTTTGTTTGCGATCGAGTTGTCTTTCTTACTCTTCATGATATAGCTTTTCTTGCCTTTGTCTGTCTTTCTTTCTTATTTCTTCGCCTAGTAACTCCTTCTCTTTCCCTTTTCTCTGTACATCATCTAACCTCTCCTTTTGTTTCGCGTCATCAATGCCTTTGCCATCAAGTTTCAATAAAATTTGTCCTCCCAACCATTTGTTTTTTGCAAATACTATCTCATCAGTTCTATCTTCGTTTCCCTTTCATCTCTTCCCTTCTCTCTCTTTGTCGAGAGATGCGCTTGTCTGTGCTTGATCCCTTCTTTTGTCATCGTGTCTCCCCTCGTCCCTTGGGACTGTGGAGGCAATATCCTTATCCTTATCTTTCCCTTGATTTTCGTCACTACTATGCGTAGGTGACTCATATGCGGGGTTTCTATACCCCGTGGCAGCTTTAAGCTCTCTCAGTGGGTATAATCCCTCGTCTTTACTTTCTTCACCCTTTGTTTCGGATGGGGCGGGTGGCGCGGTAGGCATTTCACCCCCCTCTGTGCATACATTAAGTATCCAATCTATTGGCGGCTCCTCTTCCTTTCCCTGTTCATACATTTTCCACAGTTCTAGAACAGCGAGGCATTTGTCTAACTTTTTTTGCCCGTGTATGTGCCATGCAAATATGTCGTCATGTGTTGCAAGACAGCTTTAGATAAGGACCCACCCTGTGGCCATGGCATAAACATCTTGTGGGCGGTTCCTTTAATCCACTCTGTACTGTATTTCTTCAGTTTGGGTGCATGTTCCGGCAACTGTTTGCACAAGTGTGTCAATGGAGTTATGTCTTCCAGGCTCAAATCTATTCCCTTTTCTCTTATATAGCACTTGTCAACACTTTCGCGTGACTCAAACAGTTCCAACAATATGAGCGACCACCAAACACTGCAAGCTCCAATCCAAATTTTTCACACACTTTTATACCTTCTAATTTACTCAAAAAGCATCAATTCATATGTGATATTATCTCAGCTATTCAATCGCGTAAAATGTAACTCAGTTTATTCAAGGACATTTTTTTGATGTATGACGTCACAACAAAAAACATGTAAGACAGACGCTTAACAGACTAGACGAACACCAGCTGGTCACAGATATCTCTGCCTCTAATCATTACCCCTTCATGAAGTCTATACGTACCTCTTTCACAATGTCTTTAACTGTCGTGGTAGTCTAATCGTTCCCCCTTTAGCTGGGACTCTGGGTACACGTTTCTTCTAGCCGCTTGTATTAAAAGCGTAGGAATAAGGCGAATCCTCTCACTTCTCGGGTGTCTTCCCGGTAACCTCTCTCTTCTCGGGTTCCTCCCCTGTAACCTTTATTTACTTAATTATTCTTGAGTCATTATTCCCATATATATATATATATATATATATATATATATATATATATATATATATATATATATATATATATATATATATATATACATTCTTCTGTACTTCTAACTATATTTTGTTTTTTCTTCCACCTGTCTCCGTTACCTTTTCCCTTTACTTGTTCTAAGCATGCACTTTTGCCAAAACATTCAATCTTTTTCACTCACCGTTCGCATGGTTTCTCTCTGGACCCTCGGGATCACTGCCTTCGTTAACGCCTTCTTTGGCTTTCCACCCGCTCATCTGCCCGTAGGAATGGGAAGAGGTTGCATCGGGAACACGGGTCCCTTCAGGCCCTGGTCTGCAGTTTTTCTTACACTACCACTGTCTACGGGAAGCTTCACGGTCTACTCGGATGAATGGCAAAGGACTTGTGATATTGCCGAAGACCTAGAGTTACTTTATGTCGACGGTTGATGGGTGTCTTATTCTAATCGATAATTGATAAAGCATCAATCTCTGCTACCAAGTGTACTTCTGAGACCCTCGGCCGGCCCATAGAACTGAGGATTGCTCCGAAAGTACTTTAAGACGAGATAGCTGCACCCTTGAGATGGATGGGGTGCAGATTTATTACTCCAACACCAATCAATAAGGACAACTCAATGGTTTGGCAAAGGGAGTCTGTTTAATGACAAGTACAAAGAACTGTGAGTCATGGAAATCAGCAGTGATGTGATCGGCCTTCTCGCTTCAACTCCAATGAGCTTCATAAAAATCATAGCATTTATACTGAAAACTCGTCATAATTGACACATAACACTCAAACGTGAATATGCAATTCTATTGGTTAGGAAAAGGTAACTTTAATATAGGTACTATATCTGTATATGGTAACGGAGTGTCAGAAAACGCTTCAGGTCTTGTGATACCCCTTCGGTTCTCTTGTCTTCTCGTAGCCAAAAGCGCCTGTCGCGTTCGAATATCAGACAGGAGGCGGGCTTGCATTATCCACGCTCTACTCGCGGTAGACATTTTCGTCGGGAACGTAGTTCCCGACGCCTCACGTGGAAGTTACCATGGAGGTTACGTCAGTGGGCGCGGCGTCTTCCACGTGATAGAAAACGTACTGGGTCACGTGACCATCTTGTTGCCGGTAGTTCAGGTACTTAATGATCCGGCGCCCACTTCTCGCTGCTTCTGATCCCATATTGACAGTGGCTCTTCTCGCTTGGAAATTTTTGGTTTTTTTTTTATCTCGGATTACGTTTATTGGATATGCTCACGGATTGCCCTTACCTGTTCTAGTATTTTGACCTCGGATTGTTTTTTGGTTATTCTTGCCTAGTGGTTTGGTTAAGTTGATTTCGGACCTTGAAGGTTGGGAGACCTCTTACCTTCTTTCTTTCCTTCCTTCCTCTTCCCCTCCTATTCCTTCCCTGTCCTTTCCTCCAGGGTGCTGTAGGCGTCCTCGTGCCGGCGGGAATAGGCTAGGTGCTGGACTAGAGACTTCCTGAGCACCTTTTAGGCGTCCTCGTGCCGGCGGGAATAGGTTGTTGCTGGACTAGTGACTTCCTTGCACCATCGGATTATTTGGTTCGTCGGACAGGGGGCAGATACCATCACACAGTTCGTACAGAAAAGGAGAAGGAGATTTGCCAGAGACGACCACTTCCAGGGAAACCAGGGTAAGAAACTTAACTTTCCTTACCATTCTCTACAACTCACTATCTGGTACTGATTGTATTTTCTCTTCTTATGGTCTCCAGATTTCCCCAGTATTGAGGACATTCTTGCATGAAACACTTCTGGTTAAAACCCGTTTTCTGCAGGTTAGTCGGTTAATTATTTGTTAAACGTTTATCCAGAAAGGGGTGTATTTGATTGTTAATCAGTGTAATATTCTGCAGTCGTTGAAAGGAACCTGGATTCTCCATCTATCGTGAAGTTTGCGGTCCGCTCAACTCTACCGATCCCAACGACTCTACACCATCTTCCGATCAATTAGTTTCTCAGCCTGTCCTTTCGTACTCCTGAGAATCACATTGGTAGGAAGAAATATATTCTTCACGACGGGTCAACACGGAACCGTGCTTCAGGATATCTGACACGGAGTGAGGGGATTGGGTAAACACTGTCAGGTGGGCGTCCAAGCCCTTACTTCAAGGATGACTAGTGTAGATGTCACTAAAAGTACAACGTCCCATTGGTTCTACTAACTATAGGACGCTAGATTATTTGGTCCATTGTGATTGGGTTTGCACCAACCCCATGCATACATTTCCACTTTGTTTAGCAGCCTGCAGAATGGTCAGCCAGGTGCACGGTGCCCCCTAGTTACCTGGACTTTCTCCAATTAAGGTTACAATCAATCATCGCTTCAGCAACTATGTGTCATTTATTTTACTGTAGTTGGCCTTGAAACTGCATCTTCTGTCTGGGAAAGTTCCGATATCTCTGCCTGGGCGGATGCCAAGCGCAGGTGTGAACTCGTGCTTCTCCTCGCTTGGATGGTCACGTGCTTCCCACACCATGAATTTGTCTAGTTTCTCTCAATTTGTGCATTTGATTCTTATTCAGCTTGCCACCTGCCTAAGCCTACTTATCTTGACCTTTCAGAGACAGGATATTCTGTTCTTAAGTTTCAATTATAAGTATCTACTTTTTGTTCCTTCTATTGGTATGACCTTGACTCTCCTGGCACGAGTTGCATCAGCCGAGTTTCGATTCAGCCGTCTCTTCTCGTTTTGTTAGAATATGAATCTCTGCTCATTCGGCCTTTAGTAACATGGGTTGATTCTGCTTCGTTTGAAAAGTGGAGTTACACTTATAATACTGTGCTTCGTTTTGAGGTAGATTATGAATAATGGCGCTTGCTGCACTATTCTTCTACTTAGCATTGCTAGCCTCATCATTTTCTTAGCTTTCTTGCATTCCTAAGCATAAGTACAGGTGTTAGCTGGTTGAATATCTCCATCCTGTTACAGCTTAAGCTTCTTTGTATTTCACATCTTTCTCCCCTTTTAGGTTCACAATATCCTTATTCATGGCGTTTCGTCTCTGGGTGTCATTCTCGGGTTGTCATATCTTCTACTTGTACGACAGTCCGGGTCCTCATGACGTCTCCATTCATCTTCCATTAAGACATTTTAGGCAATCTTCATTGTGTATCATTTGCTGGTAAGGTTTCCTTAATGGATATCTTGCTGTCCATGGTTTTCTTGGTATCGGTACTTCAGTAGGTGTTGCTCTCTTAATTGGTACTGGACAGAGCCCTACTGCGGCTCTCTGCTGATTTATCTGCTCATCATGCGTCACATATTTTGGTGTCAACGTTGCTGGTACTTGAAAATGGGCGACTGGAGTGCAGGCTTTATTTGGGACCTCCTCTACAACCTTACAAATACAGACACATAGGGCCTCATTACGACCCAGGCGGTAAGTTACCGCCTGGGCCGTGACTTTACCACCATGGCGTAAACTACGTTTATGCCATGGTGGTTGGTGGACTTACCGCCCCATTCCGACCTAGGCGGGGCGGTAAGTCCCCAATCCCCATTTACCCTTCCCCATTCCCATTTTTGCCCCATAGGGCATAATGGGAGTGGGGAAGGCGTTCATTACGCCACCGTAAATTACGGTGGCGTAATTAACTCCATGGTCCCTTAGCGCCATGGATTTTAACACCTGCTAAAAGCAGGTGTTAAAAGCACCATGGCGCTAGGGGACCTCGTACTCAGGCGGTAAGGGTCGGCGCTGTTAACGCTGCCGTAAACCCCTTACCGCCTGAGTTGTAATGAGGCCCATAGTAAATACGTAATAGTAATGCTTTTACGTTACAATGCAGATGGTACCAAAAACAACTGTAAACTGACTGGATTCACACATGGTCAAGTATCACTTGGTAAGAAAACCTTCACAAAAATAGGTATAATCTACCACGCAGGAGCCACAACCAATTCAGGTCACTACACTGCATACATAAAAAAGAATTGTGGATGGTTCAAATGTAACGATAGTACCATTACTCTAAAGCAGAGATTGCCAGCAAATCTTGTAAACGCTTACTTAATATCCTTAAACCCAAAATATAATACGTAATCTGTATATGAACATAAGCAAAACTTCAACTTCAAAACTGTGCACAGAGTACGCCAACATGTATCTAACTGCCCCAAGATTCTGCAACAAGCAAACAGATAAATAAATACTACTAAAATGTAACAAGGAATATACAGTTAGAATACGCAAACAGGTACCTAACTGCCCCAAAAAATCTACAACATGCAAACAGATAAACAAATACTACTAAAATCAAACAAGAAATATACAATTAGAATACGCCAACAGGTACCTAACTGCCTCAAAAAATATGCAACAACTCAACAGATAGATTAATAGCATAAAAATAGGAATAAACAATTCGAATACGCCAACAGGTATCTAATTGCCCCAAAAATCTGCAACAAGCCAAAGATAGAAGATTAGCAAGCAACAGGAAATAAACAGTAAACAATGAAAGAAATATATTGTACCACAACATAGAAGGTTTTTTTTAATCCAGCATGGATTTTTTTTCCACAGACGCAATGATTTAGAAAACAAACACCGAAACTGAGCAAATTGCACAGTACACTGGTTTGAACTATAGTACTTGTAAAGTACTAAATATGAGGGTAATAAAATACAGAAATGTCTATTATGCAATGCAGTAACTCATTATGAACTACCTGCTCTAACATATGATCTTTTCTTTTATCACCGAGATCGAAAAAGTATATCTGGTCCAGTTACCCATGTCATGAAAAAACTGCACACAACCACAAAAAACTCAACAAGTAAGTACACAATAAACAAACTGAGAAACACTGCACTCGTTGTTACAAACTCCACAGTCTTAACTGCATAACCTAGCCAAAACTTCACATACAAACTATACAAATGAAACAGTACACAAACTTTTGGGTTTTGGATATTTGATGGGTGTTTGATTCTATGGGTGTGTTATGCTGCGGTGGTTGTGGCCAGGGCCTAGAGTCTTGGCTGCATGGTCTACGGCCTACAGCCCTTGACCATGCACCCATGGCTCTAGGCCCTGGCCACAACCACCGCAGCATAACACACCTATAATACCAAACATTTTGATTGTGGTATGTGAGCTGCTTATAGGGGATATTAATTACAATCAATCCTCTACTAACAACCCAAAACCAACATCATACTAAACTAAAATAGCCAGTAGTGCATTTATTATGTCCGCAGACAACCGCATCGACCGCGGACATGGCAAACACATCAGGGGCACCTGCCACCTAAACACATACAGTATTTGACCCATCTCTTACTCCGCCACCCTCCCCAAGCACTTCTGCACACCAACACACTCCCCAAAATTGCATTTTGCCTCTGATCGCCGCCGCACTGTCGGTGGATCCAAGATGGTGGGTGCATTGAAACAATGTGACACACCTCACGCCTCATCACAGCCAATCAGAGAACACGTTGTGTGTCCGCGGACATTACGCAAGCCTATTAGCCAATCGGTGTCCTGTCCGTGGAGCGAACACGGAAGTGTGCCCGCGGAGCGGACATAGATATCACAATTTGTTTTGCCTTACATTTTGGCCATTTAAAAAATAACTACTGGACGGATTTACACCGAATTTAGAAATCCACGCTTTTGGGACTAAGCCACCCCTCCTGTCGCAAATTTGGTTGAAATCCATCCAGCAGTTTGTGCTGTAGGCATGCGCAAAGTTTTTTCCCATTATGTCTATGGGAAAAAAAGAAATTTTGGGACCCCTCCCTATAACTTTGCCCCCGCTGGACCAAACCTCACTAAACTTTGCAATTCAGAGTGGGACATATACTTTCTTTGCAAAGTTTGGTGAGGATTCGTCCAGGGGGAGCAAAGTTATAAACCTGCCAAAAAGTGCTCTTCCTATGGGATTAGCAATTTAACCATAACTACACAGCCACTACCACTACTGTGGGCTGTGTAATATATATATACACACACAAATTTTTCGCGGCCTGCAGCGGTCGCCGTTTAGTTATGGTTAAGTTGCTCAAATCTTAGGAAGAGCAGTTTTGGGCGGCTTATAACTTTGGCGCTGTTCGATTAATCCTTACCAAACTTCGCAAAACAAGTATATGGCCACCCGGAAGGAGTTTCCAGAGTTTGGTACGGTTTCATCAAAGGTGGGTGGGGGTAGCAAAGCTATAGGGTGGTCCCAAAATCTTTAAAATCCTCTTAATCATAATGGGGAAAGAAATGTGGTCACGCCTACAACTCAAACCGCTGGATGGATTTCCAGCAAACTTGCGCGAGGAGCAGCGACTTAGACACAAATGACAGCTTTTGCAAATGTGCTGTAAATCCATCCAGATGATATTTTTAAAATGCCAACAAGTAGGTAAAAAGAAATAAGTGATATCTGCATCCAGTCCGCGGACTCACTTCCCGATTCAGTGTCGTACGCGCCTGCTGATTGGTCAATAAAAAATGTGAGGTGCGTCAAAACCTTTGAAACAGACACCATGTTGGATTTACGAACTGCGCCCGTAGTCTGAGGAACATTGCAATAAAAACATATCAAAAATAAACAACATTACACTTGTAAAACTAGTTAAACAATCTCTGGGGAGGTGAAAGGTGATGAGGATGGGATGGGATATGGCTAAAAAAAAACAAAAATCAGGCGTTTTTTCTTCTCTGAAGTCTGTGATTATCTCAGATGTTCAGGGACATTAATGGGATGTTCATGAACTTGACTAAAAAATCAAGGACATCCATGCATATTTCTGCATTATAGGGTTGGTGATAAGTAGATTTTCGACGGTTTATAATTTGGCACCACTCAATGAAACTGCATGACATTTTGCAATATCATTTTAGAGCCAACCCTGGATGGTTTTCCAATGGTTGGTGCTGTTTGGCCAAGACGGGGCAAAAGTAAAGGTGGGGTCCCAAAATGTTTGAACAGCTTATAGATTTGGTGCCATTTGACCAGTCTGCACCAACTTTTGCAAACAGATTTTAGACCCAACTTTGAATGTTATTGCAACGTGTGGTGGGATTCTGTCTCAACCTTTTAAGATGCGTTATAACTGGTGCCGTTAGACAAATCGGCACAAAGGTTTGCAAACAGATTATAGACCCAGATGTGAATGTCTGTGCAAAGTTTAAATGGATTTTGTGAAGTGGGGGCTGAGTTATATGACTATGTTTTGTACGTTAACGTTGTCACTTTTGGAAAAGAAAACATGGACGAATTTGCAGCAAACTTGTGCGAGGAGCAAGTACCCAAAAGCATGGTTTCGCAAATGTGTCCGTGTTTTATTTTTGAAAAGTGTCATAATATAGGTACAAATAATAGTGTTATACCTTTGGTGACTGAGGTATAGCCTGTGGCTATGACCAGTGGCCAGATTGTCTGGGTCATGAGCGGACAATCTGGCTACTGGCCATGAGCTTGAGGGACCGGAAATGGGGTTAAAGTGGGCATTGCCACCAGAGTTGTCTATGTGGTAACGTTTTTAGAAATCGGGATAGGCTTGAAAGGGAAATAAATGTTGTTTGTGGCTTTAGCCCGACATGCTGGATGGGATTGCAGCAAACATGCGTGAGGAGCATCAGCAAAGACCTGAAAGCATTGTTTTGCGGATCTGTCCTGTGTTTTATTTTTTCAAGAGTGTCAAAATGTAAGTACAAAAAATAGGGATATAACTTTGGTGCCTGGGCAGTGGGTCTGGCCCTGAGCAAGGACTAATGTGTACTCTGATTTACTAATTGGGGCATGCGGCATGACCAAAGCCGATTCCCCATGGACTGTGGAGACTGGCCATGGCTGCAAGCCATGAGCACTGCCATTGGTCACATTATGAGGGTATAGTGGACACTGAACTTAGATGCAGAGCAGGTTCAGTGGATAACAGTGGTGGTTTGGTGTGGCTGGGGTCAAGGCCGAGCCTCATGCCCTCTGCAATTCAACCATGACTTGAATCCCCAGCAGGCTCTGCTGATAAAGACACACATCAGTATGCATTGCAAAAATATGTTTGTTAAAGGAGGTTTACAATTCTTTAATATATGTTAAAAGGGGAATTATTAATAACTTATATACAGTGATGTAACATCATGAAACATTTTCACTAATATAAACCTATGAAATTCACTGAAAGAACTTTGTTAAAGGGACATTATGGATAAGTTACACTAATAAAAACCTATCAAATTCAGTGAAATAACATTGTTAAAGGGACGTTATGGTTAGGTTGCATGTCGTGGTTTAGTTAGGGCCCAGTAGTTAACACACAGACCAGCTATAGGGCCTCAAAGGTAAATCCAGGAAAGCTTTATTATACATATATATTAATTGCACAGATCCAGTTAATAGTAGTTATGGTACAGGACACGTAGTCGCACAGACACCCACCAGCCATCCTCACATCACCAGCTCAGGCCCCCAACTAACACATATAGAACACTCACTCACACCACTCACCCAACATTCTCCTGAGCTGCCAATCATAACACTCACCAACATTCTACCAGCATGCAGCAATGGCCAGCAGGATAGGACCAGACAAGACATAAACCACAACATTGCAGTACCAAAAACCTATGAAATTCAGTGAAAAACCTTTGTCAGAGGGCCATTATGGTTACTTTGCTGTAACAAATACCTATGAAAAGTTGTTAAAGGGATGTTATGGTTACTAGTAAAATCGAAAAGCCCAAGAAATGTGCCAGTTATGGTAAGCTATGCAAGCATAACTCACCCCACCGGCATGCACTACTAAAACTACTAAAACTAACACCCATGACATCAAAGATGACATCCCAAATTACATCAGTAAATTATTTTATTAGATGTTATTTTCTACTGTTTCTACTGTCAATATTGTTATTAGTCTGTTTTATGGGATACAGATTCTCATGGCTGCATTTCTGTTTTACCATTAGAGGACTACACGTCCGAGAATGCATGGGCTATGTTGGCATCTACTAAGCACAACATAAGCATCCTGAGGGAGTGAGGTGTCTTGTGTAATTGTGTACAATGGGCCTCATTACGAGGTGCTATCCTAACAGTAAATTTGCCGCAATACCGCCCAACTAAATTATCGTTACCGCCACTTGGTCTGGCGGAATTACCACTGGATTAAAAGTGGAGTGGCAGTGTAACGTTGAGTCCATTGGACTCAATAGGGCTTTTTTGGCAGACTTACCATGGCTAAATTACTTCTGCGGTAATTCCACTGATTCTGCCAATTTTTTGGCGGTCAGTGGGAGGATTCACCTCCAGCATTTTTCTGGAGGTAAATCCTCCACACCAGGCACAATCTCATAATTTGGCATAGTGGTAAAGTTTGTGTTAACGGATTTACTGCCAATTTTACCACTTAACACCATACTTATATTGAGGCCTATCATGTAGTTGCATCCCACTGAGAGTCACTTACAATACATTCTGCGACATTCACCAGTCCTAATTTCTGGTCCTTATTATTCAGACCCCATCAAATCAGAGTATATAAAAACGCCTCCATGGTAGAACAGGCAATGAAGCAAAGCAATAAATAAGCCCAGTTGATGAGGCACACAGCAGGTTGAACCCTGACCACCAATCCGTCACATTTACACCGAGTAGGCATGAAACTCTACAGCCATGCTGTCCAGTGGTCGAAGTGGGTGGGAAAAGTCGGGAGCTGTGATCCCCTACTTTTTTAAATTAAGTTTTACTGTTCCTATCATTTTATTTTAAAAATAAACCGTTCCAGAATGGTTTTGTTTTAAAATAAAAGTGTTGGAAGCAGTTGAAACGTGCACTTCAGTGCACTGCACGGAACGTTCCCTTAAACAGCAGGCACATGTGTTTGTGAGTTTGTATTGTGCATGGGAGGGGGCATGGCGATTGAGTTTGTGGGGAGACGGGCAGGCCAGCAGGCAACATAGTTCCACTACTGACCTTTATAGGACTGATAGATCGATTGTCTATATTAGCTCTAAATTTGTTTAAAATACTGTGTTGGATGAACGCGATACATTTCATGCTCATGGGTTTAACCTTAGTCCCGTTGTGGAGGACAGGGTGATTCATCTGACAACCAAAATGGGTACAACCATAAAGGCATTGGGGGAAGAAATTCTAGCACTAAAGGCCCAAATTAGGGCTTCTGAGGAGACGATGATTGGTCTTGGTTACTAGGAGCGATGTATCAGAAATAGATCTATCGGCCGCCAGCTGGTGCCAGAGTAGCCAGTTCCCTTTCTATCTTGTCTTGGAACACTAGGGGTCATTCTCATCTATTCACTAATCTCCTGGTAGGTATTAAGCTCAAATTGTTTATGGTTGTATGTCTGCAAGAGTCCTGCCTTCAATCATTCCCTCTTTTGATGTCTATAGGGTGGTCTTTCAGGCGGCGCGACGAGGCAACATGGGTCGCCCGTTTGGTGGCCTTATCACTCTGATTAGATCCGGACCAGATATTTCTGTGGTAATGCACTGGAAACTTCAGTTTGGCTTTTTCATCACTGACCTATTCCTTAATAGAATGCCCCCTCACCATCTGTTAATTATTCATGTGTATTGGCATGAGGGTATGAGTGAGCTGACTGGACTCTTAGAGAACCTAGCAGTAAGTATTAATGATTGGCGTGGAAAGTATAACAACGGAAACATTATTGTTATGGGTGATTTGAACTCTGAATGCAGTAACTCCTCTTCTTTGTAGAATCATGACTCACTGGACCCGGTGTATTCATCTAAACAATGTAATGGTTGGCTGTGGTTGGGAAATCTAGAGGAACTTGGTTTGTATCCACTGAATGGTTCTATCCCAGGGGATATACCAATCTCCCGATGTGGTAAAATGGGAGGGTATACTCGACCATTGATTATATCTTTGTTGAGGATGCGTTGCACGAAAACTGTACCTGGCTGGATGCTGTTCCCTCTTCCTCTGGTGATCATTCTATGATACAGGTGTATTTTAAGTTAGGATTGGAGCTTCCAAGTCTGAGTGGACATGGTCCTAAGGACTTGCAGACTAATCTAGAGGGTAACAGAATCTCGTGGAACGAGGTCCAGGCGGCCCGGGTGAATACCCTTGTGAATCTTACAAATCTCACTTCTCTAGATTGGAAGTACAATAATACTTTCTCAATTTGTAACTTTGGGCCATTTGTGAAAATCCTAGTTAATGCCTATGTTAGGCCGGGAGGTGGCACAGAGAAAAACTGTAAACACTCTAATGGTTATAGTGTAGAGGTAGTACTAAAGAAGCACGAACTAAGAATGATAATGCGACAGATTGGGAAACGGTGTGACCTTTCCCTGTTGACGAAGAGACACCTGATAAAAGGAGCTCGCCAAACTTATAGGAATTGGATTTGATTTATTTTAATTAATTTAATGCGCCACATGCCCATAGGCCTCAGGGCACACAGATTGTCAGAATCAGGCTAAAACAAGTCAAGCTAATGCAGAAATTGTGCTTGTAACCCTGCGTAATAAAAAGGTCCAGGGTTTTTAGTGGCTGGTTAATAATTTCGACTCTTCAAAATTTTACAAGCAGGTAAATGCAGTTACTGACAATGACTGGTGACTCGTTTTCAATCTCTATATTCCAGTGCCCGGGCACATTTAATGTTGAGACTTTCAGTTGTGATCCAGGTGATAAGTTGGACCTATTGCTTTTTGATTATGAGTGTGTGCTGGCTGTCATCTCTCACATTAGTTCCTCTCGCGCTCCAGGACCGAATAATCTATAAAATTTCCTTTTTAAACAGGACCCTTCACAATGGTTGGTAAACCTCTACAGTTTATTTAACTGTGTTGTGAGCTCTGGAATATTTCCTGAATCCTGGTCCAAATCACATATAGTGCCAATATATGAAAGGGGATTAAGAGCCAACCCTTTGAATTATAGACCTATAGCCTTACTTGATGCGGATAGTAAGGTTTTGCATCTATCCTGTTATCCCATCTTGAGACATAGGCGTATACAGTTGGTAGACTTCACACATGGCAGATAGGATTTAGGAAGAATTTGGGCACATCTCTTTAATGGCATTGTGGTCAAGAGACTTCAACATCTTGCGTGGGATGGTAATTATAAGTCGGTATTCATTACGTCTATAGACCTGACAGCCGCTTTTGATGCAGTTGACCGCAATTTATTGTGGTCAAAACTTAGCTCTTGGGGGATTCCCTCTGGTCTTCGGCAGCTGTAAATAGGCTTATATTCTAACTCCAAAGTCCAGGTTAGATTCAATCAGCTTTGTCTTCTTTCCGGCCAGATCAGACCTTTTCAGGGTGTTAGGCAGCAGTGTGCGCTCATCCCTTGCTGGTTTAATTTATATATATAAGACTTGGGCGGTTATCTGAAACCGGCTACCTTTATCACCCCAAAACCTTCCCATCTAGGACAGCTTTGGTTTTTATACACGGACGACATCCTTTTGTTTGATTGCACTGCAGTGGGCTTACAGCGCTTACTAAACACATTCTCAATCTTTATTGATAAGCACTCTTTACAAATCAACCCTACAAAAACGGAAGTTCTGCAAGGCAGTAATGGTCAGAAAGAGTGTGTGCACCGGTGGCGTATTGGAACCAAGCCTGTTGAGAAAGTTACATCGCTTATATATTTGGGGTTTCTGCTTTTATCCAAATTTCACTTACAGCGGCTTCAACACTGGTTAAGGAATCGTGCTTTGGCCCTTGCCAATCAATTAGAGACAGTTTACTCCCGCTATGGTAGGTTTTCAGTGCTGCCCTGTATAAAGTACTACGAGGGAAATATTGTACTAAAAATTCTATATGGCATAGATGTGTATCATTTGGTATTGTGGATTAGTTACCCCGTCTTGAAGCATTAATTTAGAGAAGAGCATTGCACCTACCGAATTCAGTTCCCAGACATGCGCTCAGATTTGACCTAGGTATGGTCTCTTTACAGGCCACAGCGCAGTGAAAAATCGTGTCTTTTCTCCGAAAGATACTTTGCCTGCCTGAAGGTTCACTGTGTGCAGATTTTAAGGCAATTTTGGAAACTACCTCTTGTGAGGGGCTTGGTGCTTATATACAGTCAGACCTGCTGGGGGATCGGTTGCCCCTACTGGCATTGTCAGAGTATGGCGGTCTGGAAACTACCTGCACCCTTGTTTCTAGACCACCATACTCATGATGAGGCCCATTGTCTCCCCTACCAGGGTTTATTGTAATATACAGTTGTTAGTTTGTTTTGATTGGTAGGTTATTAGTTGTAATAATTGTAATACTTTTGTACTGGCACATGTGGTCACTGGGTGTGTGCCGTTCAGCGCGCATGGTTGCTGTGCTTCTTTAATGTGTTCTTTAAATGCTTACTTGTATGTTATGTGCATATTTGTGTTTTGTAAAGCTTTGTTTTTTTATGCTTGTAATATTTACCACTTTGTAGAGTGTTTTATTCTAGTTTTCATGTTTTGAAGAATATTTGGAAAAGGCCTTGGAATTAATTTGAAAACATTGACAATTGAAAGTGGATTATTTATATACTGACATTTTTAAATGATGACATGGTGCAGTTCAAGTATGTTTATTCAGATTACAAAAATTCATCAAACAACACATAATAAACAATAAATCGGATCATAAAATCAAGAGACAAAAACAATGCACATCATATAGAAGGGTACCATCAAGTTTGAATCCCCTCCACATTCTCACAATAGAAATATAAAACAGGTTAATAAGTTTAAAAATAGATGGAAAGAGATTGTGTACACGGCATGTTATGGCATAGTTATCTCATGACACTGTTTAGATATTTGGTGCCATTCGGTTTTCAGAAAGCAGGCAAGTGCAAAGGCGACGCATATGTTCCGGAGGGACAATAATAGCAGAAATGGCGGTTTCCATTGTTCGAACCCACTGCACCGAAGAAAATGTAATTGGGATTTTCTCTGAATGGCATTGTAGAGTGGGCAGAACTGGACAAAGGGTGGCAATGTTTCTAACTCTCCACACCAGAATGTGCTATCACCCGAATTAGATGCGCCCCCGACCACTCACATGTTATACCTTTTAAGTGAAAGGCATTCAGCCAGGCCCTGGTCAAAGAATTTCGTAAAAGGTGTTTGGACCATATTAAGGTACACTGCCAAGCCCCCAGCAGGACACAACGCACAATGGATCCTAATAGAGGGCATGCCCAGATTTGCCTCCTCTCGGATAGTATCCCGGGCAGACCAACATTTCGTTTTAAGAAGCTGAATGGGCAGCAAGCTGGCAATGCTTTCTGGATTGTCATAATAGCTAGCGAGGCCCATGGCGGCCAACACTCTTTTAATGGAGCAAAACCAACATATTCTGTAAGAGTTCCCCAGACTCAAAAGACTCTTGAGTAGCAGTCTGGTTAGTGCCCCCTCTTTATTGGTCCACAGAGATCGCCACATCAGGAACAATATTAGTGTTCGTAAGTCTGTGATGAAAGGGTAGGCCAGTGTCCTGCTGTAGTGGGTAGCTGCGGCAGTTGGAGGAATACCAAGGAGGCAAGCAAGACAAGAATGTTCTCCCCTCTGTAGTGTCGCCAGATTACCAGAACCCTGTAACTCACACAAATAGACCCTGGTATCAATTGCCTTAGCTCTATAGATTTCCAACATGCGCCCAACAGTGGACTGCCTCAAGGTCTTTGCCAATCTGATCAAGCCCCCAATCACATGGTTCATTCTCAGCCTCTGGTTGGCAATATTGGTATTCCAGGTAAGGCATTGGTTGAAACTGATAAGCAAAATCCTGACAGACCCGCCATTCAATGGTATATGGACCCCCTGTCCCGCCCTGAAAGCCAACTGTGTATCAGTCAATAGGTTGTGGTCCCTAACCCGGTCCTCCAGTCTGTTTAGCAGTATCCCCACAAAGAGCTTGGATGACCCATCCAAGAAGGTAATTGGGTGCTATGAGGAGGCACTGGCCCTATTGCCCTTATTATAAATCAGGACAAGAATGCCAGTGTTCCAGCTGTCTGGAATATGCTTAGCGACGATCAGGGCATTGAAGACTCGTGTCAGGAAAGGAGCACACATGTCGGGGTTAGCACAAAAAAAGTAATTCGGCAACCCATCCATACCTGGGGTTTAGATGGTTTTTGTTTGCTCATTACCGTTAAGAGTTCCCCAGCTTCGAGGGGGGCAATGTCTCCTCAAGCCTAATGTGAGAGTCCTTTAAACCCTCATAATCCAGGTTACAGCTGGATAAAGTGCTAAAGTGCCTAATCCAGTCCTGATCAAAGACATGCACTTCCGGAGCTTCCACATAGCCTAGGTCCAGCCCATCCTTATTCCTTGCAATAATTCTCCAGGATGACTTAGTTTCACGTGTAGCAGCGGCCGTACACAAGGCATCCCACTCTCCCCCTGCAATCTCTTTCCTCCTGTTAGTGAGTTCTTGTTCCCAATCCCGCCTCGTTAACCTGATACCCGCAGCATTGGGGGGTAGGTGCTTTGAGGGCAGCGAGGAGTCATTTCTTTTCCTCTTTACAGGCGTCTGAGAGCCATGATCTCGATCTACCGGAACTGCTGTTCTTTGCAAGTTTATTAATTGTAAACATGATCCTACAGTTATCCACAAACAGGGCAAACGCACTAATAATGGCAAATGGTGAAGATAAAGGGTTTCAGCAAGTCACAAGAACTTCTTTGTTTCACGTTACCTTTGTATGAATGGAGATGTTCACATTGCATGATTAACAATGAAAACTATTTATACTCGTGAAACGTGTATTCATTTCTTCTCCTTTTGTCCATTATATAAGGATGACTGTAGTATATTTGTATAACCTATTTTAACACTGCGCAAGATTGGTTCATCATACTTATTCAAAAACGGATTGGAATGTAATGTATGTACCCTGCTCTACAAATAACAACGTGACAATCGCTGATCACTCCACTGAACCCTACTCATCTCTCTCCAGAGCACCCCTTTGCCCTTCTTCTCCTTTCCATTCCAGCTCATCTGCAACCCACACACGCCTGCTTGTAAACCCCTGGGCGCACAGCCTGTGCTCAGTACTCCATTCATTACCAGCTTGAGTCACACACTTCATAAATGCCATACATGCATACATGCGCCACACAGTAAAAGTAAGCATGACGCCACATATGCCAACAAAAATTACTTCCCAAACAGGGACGTCATTTCACCAAAATGCCTGGGGTACTGGAAGTGACATCACATGCCCCTTGACGTCCGATGACATCCCAGGAAGTGATGTCATTTGACCCCACACCGAAGTGATATCACGGGAAGCGATGGAACACGACCTTTCACCCCTTGACAAAACAGGAAGTGGTATCACATAGCATTGTTCTTAAGTACACTACAAAAAATATGTTTACGATATGGATCGCCATGTATTGTTAGGATCAGTGTTTATAGACCCATATTACCAAATTACTGTGAATGCCAGCAGACGTCCATGGCCAAATGATAATGATGTGTTATTATATAGCACTTACGCGTAAGCGCTTTATATAGAAAAAATATGCATCCTATATCACCCAACCTGTGTTGGTACTCATTTATCTAACTCAGAAGGATGAAAGGCTGAGTTGAGGTGTTTAAGAGCAGACTAAACCAGTGACTCACCCCCTGAAGTGTGCCTTAAATAAACCTTTAAAGAGTCTAGCAATTATTGTATAGAATTCCAGAAAGACACATAATTTGGTATTCCTATTCTTTCTTATTTAGGGACAGTGATGAAAGTGTTGACTTGTTAGACTTGTGGCACCCCTATTCTTTTTTTTTCTTTTTTTTTTTTTTAAGATGCCTGAACAAGAAAGCCAGCCACTCCAGAAGTAAAGAGCCACATGGTGCTGTCCACAGCCCAGTAGCTTGCATTACAAAAAAAATAAAAATAACAATAATATTTTTTTCTTTTTTTCACGGGTAGCAAGAGAGACCACATGAGTAGCAAGAGAGAGCTCAGAGGCCGCAGTTGTGACCTCTGTCGATCCCTAAATGGCGTGCCTGTTCACAAACTACCTGACTTAATCCAAAAGAAAATGACAAGATGCTTTTGGTTTGTTAACATTTTGTGTGAGTGCCAAGAGAAATAAATGCCAACAGTTTGTAATCATGCAGGCATGGGAAATAAATTTAACAACCATATAGAGACGTGGAGCCATTTTAACAACGTGATGACCAGGCCCCTCACAAAAAAATGGCGGACAATCCTTCAACAAAAGATCAATTCACGTCACCGGTTACCCCTTCGGGTGTCCCCGAAGTCAGAACTACCTAGTACTTTTAACAAATAGGTACTAAGTCAACACACCATTCATATATCACGATTTTAATTACATATAAATCACATATCATTGTAACAATTTATAAAACACATTTTCTAAAATTGCAAAAATTCCTAAAAAACCTTTTACAAAAATGTCTCATAAAAACCATTACCATACATAAAACAACCTGTGTTGTGCTTAACCCTGTGACATCCTGCCTATACAAAGCTAAATCCTGTATAGTATTTTGAAGGAGAACACTCTGCCTCTAGACACACAATGGTCAGTAGCTAACTGGTTCCTTATTATTAAAGGAGACCATTCATAACATCTAGCATTGATTCAATACAGTTCTACCCCATCCAGTGCTACCCAGGGGTGAAATCCAACTAAATTTGTACTAATTATACTGTATCATCACAAAATCACAATACCATTAATTGCCCAACATGTTTCGTTCACCAATATCGTTCAACACAATGTTAAAGAACTTCATCAGGGGGACCATCTGTACCCTTCAACCATCTCTCTTCATTTTTGGTTGGTTCAATCCTGTCCAACTCTTCACTCTAAATGATGTTCACAAAATATAACTAACACTACAATATCTGATACTTGACCTGGGGACACAAAAAAGAGAGGGAAAAATAACCAGAGACAACAGTCAGTAATGAAAAAATTCTCTGTTGCCCAACCTAGACAGTAACTAAGTTTACTGAACGAAGGCTTACCGCGTTGTTCTTCCACAAAGTCACTCGACAACGGTTACTTAAGGGGAGAGCCCCAACAATTATGTCGGACTACTCAATTCCTGAAAAACACAAAAAAAACAGAAAGCTCGATCAGTGTATATCCTGAGCAAAAATTACATCCTATTTCCAAAACAGTCATCATATATGAATTGTTTATTATTCATGTTTCCTGGTGTTAACCCGAAGGTTACCCAAGATAGCGCAGTTTGTCCATCTATCTGTGGTGCAACAACCTAAGCTTAAATTATCACTGTTGGTAAGTTGACTACTGTCACTTATCATTAATATCAATCGCTATATGTCAATGTCTGTAACAGTGTCGCGCCTAACACTCTCTGTGGGGCACATAATATAGTGTACAATTCATTTACAACATATGCACAAGACTAGATAATGTCTTTACCTGATGTCTATATGGAACTGTTCCTCTCGGAAACTCACTACTGTGTTCCTGGAACCGGCTCACTTGCTGCCGCATTAGGAAGTAAAGTTACGCGTAGAAACAATAACGCTCTACTTTTGTCGTCCTGTGTTTCGCCACAATAGGGATCCCTAAGATTAAAGATCAAAATACACAGACGAAAATTCAGACACATCATCGGCCACGAACAAGCGTCAGTAGCACGCTTACTGTCTCTTTCTGCCCTGCTCATAGCGGAGCGGTATGAAGTAGACTTACCCTCTCTGTGGCCAGTATCGATCCTGTCGCTGTCCTGCTTCAATGTAGCATACGCTGTTGTTGCTACTGGAACATTGTATATCCTTGTTCCACCTAATCACGTGAACGCTATCAGTGTCACGTGTCTTACAACCCGTCACGTGACCCCTAGACTACTCACGTCTCACACGTCACGTGTTCCACGTCTGGCCCAGAACGCTAGGTACTTTCGACTCCCTCGTGTCCTGCAACAAATGTCAATACATCCATTGCTACAAAGGGCAGCGTAATCTACAAACCAATTCCCAGACGGTACGTCCAACCACTGTATACTCCATTACCCATGCATATTTCTAATAGTCTTCTACAAGGGGCTAAATGTCACATGACGTTGTCCAATGCGTCACTACCTGCTCCAATTATTCCTTATCTGACACTTTCATTGTGCTTTGCTAGCTTCAGCTTCAAAGTACCTTACTGCGTGAATTTACTGCGGTAATTCAATATTATAAGGTCCGCTTCCAACTAGATAACTAATATGATTATACAACATGTCGTGGTAGGTATGCCAGTATAAGTGAAAACAATAGAAAGCAGAAAAAGATAAGAACCCAGTATACAATGTTGTCTGAAGTTACTATCACAACGCATACTGACACATCCAAGTGTCACAGTGTTTAATGAGTCCTGGAGACTCAATCAGTGTTTCCAATTATCAAATTCATTGAGTCCTTTAGTAACTGAGTCGGTAAGAACAATCAACCATTGTTCCTTATACTGTAATTTCCTTACATCTGCATCAGGGTTGCTTGTTCTGTTTAATTTCCACAACACTGTCCATTTCAGTTCATCTGCATCATGACTCATAATCGAGAAATGGTTTACCATTGGGGCTAATGTGTTGTGGTTGCGAATGCAACTCCTGCGTTCACCTATACGTGTGGTCACTTTACGTTCAGTCATGCCAATATAAATCTTCTGGCATGGACACCATACTGCATATATTACATAAATTGAGTTACAATTGGTGAACGTTGTTTGTTGCCACAATCTAGGAAGTCCCAACTCAACCTCTCTTGTTCTGCTAGTGAATTTACAATTAACACATTTACCACACGAGGCATGTCCTACTAATGTAGGTAGACCCCATGATTGTGTGATACTAATTTGTTCTTTAGGTTTTTGAGAAATATCATTTCTGGTTATTAATTCTTTCAAATGAGGTGCTCTCTTGTATGCACATAGCGGACTTTCCAAAGGACTTTCTCCCCCTGCAAGTACGTGCCAGTTCTTTTTGATGATTTTGATGACTTCATTCGTTCTTTCGTTATAGGTACTCACAAACACAATATCATTTCTATTTTGATTTTTGGGACGATATTCAAGTAGAGCCTCACAATGATTATTAATTGATCTTTTGTATGCTCTTTTGACAATTTCTTTGGGGTAATCCCTACTCATCAGTTTCAATTTCAGTTGTTCAGCTTCTACATGAAAAGTGGAATTCAGCGTGCTGTTCCTTTTCAACCGAGTGAACTGTCCAAATGGTAAATTTTCTCGTGTATGTCTTGGGTGGAAGCTATTAAAACTCAACAGGGCATTCTTATCTGTCGTCTTGTGAAATGGTTTTACTTGCAATTTGTTCTGTATTTTATCAACCCAGATCGTTATATCTAAGAAATCAATTTTCGCTGAACTCTGGTTTCAGGTAAACTTTAAATGCCGATTCAGTTGGTTGATCCATTCGAAACACTCCACAAAAGAACTCACCGTGCCATCCCATATTATCAAGATGTCATCGATAAATCTACGCCATAAGGCAATTTTTTTCGAAAAGTAAGGATTTGTGGTTTGATACATTTGCCAGGCACTGCCGTGCCAGTATTAACTGGTCATCAATTGTAGCATCTGCAAAATGGTGCGAGTACCTGGGCATATAATAGCAGTGTCTGGCAAATGCCTAATACGTACACACAAACCAAAACTGTTGGCTTTGCTAATGCTTGTTTTAAAAGACTTCAGTGAAGGACACAAGTAGAGCTTATAAATCGTGTGGCTGACGCCAGACCTGGTTAAGACCTTTTTATTACACCCGTAGTGTGTTTAGAGCTGCAATTTCTTGGCGTGATTGTTCCATTGTTGCTGTGTGTTCATTTCCTCCCTGTGCTCAGAATACGGAGCCGAGCCAGGCGGTCCCTTTCGGCTCCCTTGAGGTCTGGCGGAGGCTTCAGCTTGCAAATAAGTCAGGCGATCCCGGGGGGAGGGACGCTTCCTGGTCGCGAGGGGAGATCACCCGGACCTGCTGCACGCACCTGGGCGTGAATATCTTATGTTTTTATGGGCTGGAGAGGAGGTTGGCGGTGAGAACGAGTGGCAGCAGGTGGAGAGGGGGACGGGAAGCCACGGTCGCGGTTATAAAGGTGGACATTTGGGCAGAACCAGGTAATGCACGTTACGTGTCCAGCGTGTTTTGGAGTGTTGGGGAATAAGGAGTAATACGGACATGGGAGAGTAGTAGAAGTTGATTTTGCGTGGTAAAGGGCATCGCAATCTCGGCTCTGGGTAGAGGGGGGTTGAGGGAAAATAGGCGAGGGGACAAAAAGCCAGGTAGGAAAAAGAGAAAACGTGAGCTTGCCAAGACAAATGCAGAAATTGAGAAAAAAAATATACCTTCCGTGAAAGTGAAGTTGCGGGGCACGTTTGGAAACCAAGGTGGCGGGGGTGGAGAGCGCGAGGCCATTTGGGGTCTCGGCAAAGAGAGTGAAGGAGAATTGTTTTAAGGGGATTCAAAAACAGGGAGGTGATGGCAGAAAACCCGCAAAGAAGTGATTCCCGTGGCTCCAGAGGAAGCAGCCAGTCCACGAGAGACACCTGCGAGGGGAAGAAGCGAGAGAACCAAGCAGGGGGTTGGGGGGGGGGGTCAGCTGGCGACCCAGAGTCGTAGAGAGGGACCGCCAGCGTGCGGAGGGAGTGACAGCAGGAGGGGGGGGGGTAGGCGGGTAACTGGAGACCGGGCCTGCCAGCGCGAGGCGGAAGGACTCGGTTCACAGGTGGCTCCCGGAGCAGGTGCAATGCCACACAGAGCCGGCGAGGAGAGCGGCCGGCACCCGTGAGCGGCCCGACGGCAGAAGCCCACCGCCATCTCGGGAGGAGCTGGGGGAGTGGAGCGGAGCCGCCTCGGCAGGTGAGGTGGCCAGTGTCCCGGCCGGTGGCAAGGCTACCTGGCTGCATGCATGTGATGAAGGCAGGGGCTTGCTGGACGCGCAGAGATCTGTAAATGAAGCCGGCACTCGGTGCTTCTTCCTGGCTGGGGGTGAGGGGCAGCCGGCCGCGGCGCCCGAGGAGCAGGTGGGAAACGGGTGCGGGGCCCCAGGGGATTTCCATGTAGAGGGGGGGGGGGCGGCTTTTTCCTTTCCAGGGTATCACTCCTGGGGTGCTAGGGCAGCCCCTCGTGGAGCCCAGTGGGGAGTGACAGGCGGTTTCTCATTCTCGTCACTCTCCAAAGGAGCATTGAAGTCGATATGTGAGGGGGTCCAAACTTTTTTTAACAGACATTTTTACTGAAAATGGACTCTTTGTGGTAACGGCGCTGTGGACTGAAATGGCTTGATGTGCTGTTGTGCTCTCTTCCGATGTATCCACTGATAATGATACCTTGCACATAACTCTCATTTTATGTGCATTGTTTGGCGTCCACCATAAGCCTGTAGTGGGCGATGAGCCCCTCGAGCTCAGCCCACTTGCACGGTGAATCTATAACTACCTATGTGTAAAGTCAGTGAAATGGAAAGGTGCGCGGGGCTCTCAAGTTAAAGCGTCGCACGGGGGCGTGAGTTACAAAATGATGGGCGCGGTGTAGTTGCCATTGTTCGGTGCTTTATTGAGCTTCGTGGGGTCAACGGTCCCACCCAGGCCGCCTGAGCAGAACTAGTTCCCTGAGTGGTCCCGTCACCGTTATTGCTCCACTCAATGAAACACAGCTGAGCACTTCTAGGCGAGAAGAGCACAGCTTTTTTTGTCGTTTTTACTCAGCGATTACAAATCATAGTGGCCATTGGTCGATATCCTCCCAGTCAGAGGTGTTGCTGGGAGGAGGAGTGGGGGCTGGGGGGGGGGGGGGGCTATAACCCAGGTCTTTCAGTTGTAGCCTCGAATAGAGGCTCAGGGGCTACAACCAAAAGGCTCACTAGCCCTGAGTCCTGACAGTCCCGACCTTAGCCTAGGACATTCCCAGACCTAGCAACACCCCTGGCATCCTGGTGCCGGAAATGGGACACAATTTACTGGGGTCCCCCCCCTACCCTTTGGCGCGGAGAGGAGGTAGCAGATGGGGGTGGAACGGATTGTGAGTGGTGTGGGCGTTACTGAGGGGCTGAGCTAGGTGTTGAACAACGTGGATGATGCTGGCTGCCTTTAAATAAAAACAAAGTGCTTTTTGGGAGCATAAGAATGACCACCAGTGTATCAGGTAATTCAGAAATGCATTCCTTCTGAGCATGCAATGCACACTGGGTATGGCGCTCATTTCATCTGTCGGAATAGTCAGCATGACAGTAACATGTGTACAAATCATGGTATTTATATGTATGGCTTTGGAACCTTTAACTATTTGAGTATGGACTGTCCCCTGTCCTGGTGAGCAAAGGACAACTTTCAGATACAGTTTGTGATGTCCTTGCATGGCAGCGCGTATTGACACACCAAGTGCACAATGTTCGTGGCAGTCAGGGCAGGAGATCTTCAACTTGGTGTGGTTTGCCCCTCGGTTCCACTCGGAACAGAGCTCAGGCAAGACAATTCTTGCCAGATCGTAGCTTCGTCTTGTGCCGGCACAATTGCTATTCCTTTCCTGTGTACTCCCAGGTGTTGGTTACGTGGAGTCACGGTGATTTGTAGAGGGTCACACAATTTTGGCGACCGAGGAGCAAAAATTGAAACCCGTGCATCGTGGTTCAAAATATCTGAGATGCAGACACCACGATTTGTAGTCATTTGCCCGGGTCCTCACAGACACTCCTGCAGCGCCACTCGGTTTTATATAACATAACCAGACAATCACCAATGAAAACAGCCAAACACACATTACCAGCACATAGATCGCAGGCAAAGCCTTACGATGCTGACAGATCCCAGCACTGGATAGTCTACTGTAGTCTGCTGCTTTCTTCTACCTGCCATGGTATGATGATGCAATTTGCAAAGTCTGAGTACGCCAAATGTTTGCCCTTCTTCAATGATGTACTCAATTGCACGTACTATAGAAAGTGGGGCCAGGCCAATGATGGGGGAGCCCTCTGAAAATGAAATGTGATATATTTTTCTGCTGTTTTTGTTATCCCTTAGAGACCAAAGTTCCTGGGAAATCCCTCAGCAAGACACAACTTGCAGACTATAATTTGTTTGATTTTTCTGTGAAAGAAACATGGCTTAGTGGTTGGGCGGTCTTAAATAAATCATAACCACTGGCATTGGTATGGGCAACACTCCAAACCGCAGGCTTTCAGCATGGCGTGTCATTACAGAGGTGGAAAGACCATATGCAAATGAGGCTTGGTCCCCATCACAAGTGAGAGTGCCACGAGTGAGCTGGCAGACGGTTCAGCCGGAAGTGTTCCCTCTAAAACGGTCATTACTGTAATCTCTGGAGCAACACTGTAGTCTATGAAGCCATGAATAAATAAAGCTAGCTGTATAGATCTACTTCACAGATCCATTTCTAGGTGAACCAGTGCTTGCAGCTAACACAAATAAGGCATAGGGAGGTAAAGTAATTTGCATAGGATCCCTTGGATTGGTCAAGTGGGACAGGGCAGTGTGCTTGATGAAAAGGGTGTAGTTTGGGAGCAGGCTACTTCTCCTGTCCCATCTTCACTGTCACACCAGCATATAATGCTTTCTGAATAGGAGTTACTGGCGAGGTTAACTAGCACTCTGCTTTTAATGAAACATCTCACAAAGCTGAAAACCTCATGGTGAACAGACCTAACAAAATACAGGCAGTCTTTAAATAAATATCTTCAGCAACACTTGTATGATTCCATCAGAAAGTAGGAGGGTGCAAGCCAGAGAGTGCGAGTGGCAAAAGACAATTCAGCGAATCTGGAATACAATTCATCGGGGCTTGTTCTCCATAAGTGCAATGTCAAATAAAAAGGGAAACATCATTTGCACCCGGAGAAGGGTGCTCAGCCAATCAGGTGGCTGGAAATGAGAGCGAGAACTGGCATTGTACCCCCCGCGTTTAATCAGACACCCGAGCCCATCCACTTATCCCCCATACCCGTGTCGTCAGCATGTTTTTTTTTCTCCCCACCCCCAGCTTCTCCATGTTTCTTTTCTATTTACTATGGTGGCAGCCATCTTGTTTTACATTGTTCTCATGGGCGATTGGGCTGGCGCAATATGCGCCAAGCCAGTCTCCCGTTAAAAAACGATCACAATTGACACCCCGAACACAGCCCTGGGTGCGAATAGCCATCAGCCCTTTGTGTTTGTGGGTTGTGGGGGAGTACTGATTCATAACTAAGCCCCTGTCTTCACTCGCCCCTACCCAGGTCCTGGCTGGCGGGCCGTTACCGGCCGTGGTGTGCCCCCCAACGTGCGGGTGATTTGTAAAGTAAGTACATGTTTTAGAGGTTGGGCAACAATGAAATACACCCTACTTTCTCAAAGCAGGAGAGGTGATAAACTAATACATTAGAAAAATAATGTGACCACTTTTCAATTAGCCTGCTCCCTCGTCACATGGCTGCTCAAACTGAACCTTGATGTTTTTCAGCTTTGCCCAACTCCAGCTTCTTAACACTGTAAAGTGGCCTGCAGTCTCTGGATAAATAGGGCAGAGGGACTCAGCAGTGGGGTCCAGCATGTGGCCCATGGGCTGCTGGAAAATCTACAAATATATGCCAGGGCCACTCCAGAGGGCAGCCAACAGGAGCAGACCACAGAAGTATAGAAATGTGGAGGAAGGACATCCTGGCTTCCTCTAGCAGTGTCTATGGCAGCTGACATAAAGGGTATCCATCCCGTGGGGCTTCCTCGGCTTTTCCTGGATTGAGGCTCAGAGGGAAGTGGCCCACTTAAAGCCCTGTGTGCAGTCATAATGAAGTAATGGATAAAGTCATTTTCATCGTGCTGCTCTGCAAACAGAACTGTCTCAAGCCACTGTCTAGCAAAACAAAAGAGGTAATGGCTGGAAGGTTTAGAATGCATCTTAACTTCTGGCATTGCTCTGAGCAACCCTTCAGACCATGGTTCTTGGCTTGCCAAGCCATTACAAAAGGGGAAAGACCTTCAAATCAGGCTTGCCACACCCCAAAAGGGGCAGTCCAGCCCAAACGGCTAGATCACATCACTTCTGCATGAGACCATAAGCATCCCCAGACATGTGTTGGCCTTGTTGGGCCTCATCACCGAGGAATAGTTTGGGTCTCTAGGCCCAGCAGGCACGGGACCTACCATGGGCACACCCATCCCACTCTGGGTGACTAGAGCAAAACAAAAGAGGAGATGGCTGGAAGGTTTACAATTAATCTGAACCTTTGGCATTGCTCTGGCGATTCCTCCAGACCACCATTCCTCGCGTGCGCGGCTATTACTAAAGGGGCAAAAGGCCATATGCAAATCACGCTTGGCCCCACCCCAAAAGGGCCACTGTCTAGACTGGAGGAATGGCGGATTTAAAAGTGGGAGTATTTTACTCCCTCTTTTTTAAGTTGGGAGAACAATTATTTGTTAGAGAATTAAAACGGAGTCCAATTCCCAATGGAAGTATTTTATATGCAAGGCAAGCATATGTTTCTGCTGGAAAACAGAAATGTTTTTGTAATCGTTATGTCTTTGCACCTGGTTATTCATGCACATGAAAAGATGCAGGTTTACTTCTTCCCATCAGGCATTAATGATAGTAGTTTCTTCCTGTCATGCTACCTGCACTACTGGTCCAGACATATCCCTGGAACTTTGGGGGTGAAAGCACTTTTCTGTTGGGAGTATTGTTACTCCCTTTTTTATTTTTGGGGTGTATTTGCCTATTTTTAGGAACTAAAAGTGGCCTTATCTGTAGGGCTGGCTATGGCTATCAGGTGTCGGGATTAAGTAACTGACTGGTGCTCCTATTATTAATAAGGTAATGATAAAAGTTTGAGTTACACCTGACAGGGCTGTAGTCTATGCCCTGCAATTTGCATACACATCACAGCAGCCACACTCCGGACTGTTGTGCAGGCAATATATCTCTGTGGGCCTGGTCCATGCATCCGGTTGTGCTTTAGTTTCTGTGACCCTTTACCTATTTTTATCTTTTTACTTTTTGTACCATATGGCAAGTTTGCTGAATTTCCAGGGGCGATTTTGCCATTTTTTCTTTACCACAAACAGCAGGGGGAGATCCCCAGCAACTGCCCCCCCCCCTCACCCATGTACTGTATACCTTACCTAAACTTACCATCTACCAGTTTGTGGTAACAAAAAAGCAGCAAAAAATGTGGCAAAAACGAATTTGGTGAAGTTGCCATTTGGCGAAAATGGTGTGTGTCGTGCTTTCAGTTGTACTGCAGTTGGGCACACTGCCCCTTCTGAAAGTCCTTCCCTGCGAACCAAAGATTGCTGACTAAGCCACCAATGAGTAGAGAAACTATGGGCTTCCCAAGATCACACGCCTTGGCAGAGGCGGAAACGGAACTGGAGCTCGCAAGAGGTATGTCCAGGTGTTTGGCCAGTTTCTAAGTGGTACCGGTCTAGGCAGATAAAGTCGAGGGTACACGAGACTGGACGAAGTCCCCCTACTGTGTCCAGAGATGGAATCTCACCCCCCTCAGAGCAGCCACGGGAGGAGGAGATGGGCCCCCATAGAAGTATGAGTTTGTGGGACTGAGCACCCCAAGCAGGGCCTCATTCGTGCTTCAATAGGTAACATGCTGTCACTGCTGCGAACTGCATTTCTGATCTGCACATCTGTATCGCAAAGCCAACACCCTACACAGAACCCAGTGAGCTGCTCAGTACTTACCTGCATTCCCAAAGGCAAAACGTGAACACAAATAAAAAGTGTTTCAAAGATGCCTATCTTTCCACGAGGACTGCTTGTCTGAAATTCTAAAAAAAAAACGTGTTGCTCGGTCTGTGGAACTGCAGTTTTAATCTCTTAATGCCTGACAGCAGGGATTATCACACAAGCTCATAAGTGTGTCTTTAAATCTTAACAATAATAGGAGCCTTTGCAGAGACCTCAAGTTGTGTCTGCACAGGTGTTAGTCAATTAGCCTGCTTTGGCTTTTAAGCTCACATCACTTTGCATTCTGGTTGTTGTAGTCCAACATTTAGAAAAAGAAGATAACACCAAAGAAGTGAATTGTAGGAATTCACAGTGACCTAAATTAAAATCCAGGATATGCAGAACTTTGCTTGCAGGCTCTGCATATGTATATGATTGAATGATCAAGGAGCGCGATAGATGAGAAAAGTGGCCATCATTTTGCAAACATTATTACATCATTTGAATTCAGCGTGTATACCTTACCAGTTACTTTCAAGGCAGATTGCTACGGCATTGCAGACATTTAAAAAAAAGTGTTGGTTAATTAAAACGCAATTCATGCCGTACTCCAGCCTCTAAGCACGGGAGAGAGGATCGAACCCATGTTGCTCAGTGTTGTCTTGACGAGTGCTTTTCCTCTGAGAAGATATTCATTGCTGCTAATCAGCCGACTACCAAGAGGACAGGTACACGCCTTTCACTACAAGGAAATGGCATTTCCTTGCTGGGACTTTATGGGCTCTGGCACCCAATTCCTGTGGCGTAGACTATTCTGTATGCTAAAATACCCGAATTATTGTATTGCAGATGAGGAAACTGATACCTATGGTGATAACAGGATGCCATAGAGTGGTCAAGCGATGAACCAAGATTATAAGAACTCAGGTCTCCTAGTTCCACAGCTCACTGTGTAGCCTGCTTAATGGCTCACCCCAGTGCAAAGTCACTTGTTTGTCTCACAAATTTTTCTACCCGACCCTACCCACCATGAAGGACTGTACATTCAACCGGGGAATTAGCTCATCTCGCGAGAATGAAGGAGCTGCCAGGGTCCTTCCAGGGCAGTGCCATTAGGGGCTGCCTCAGTGGCCATGGTGTGGCCTTTGCTCTGTCCAAGCAGTAACTTCTGGGGGGTGGGGGCAACAATGGGAGGGGGCGCGGCAGCGGAAGGTGGGGATCGCTCTTGCCTGGCATCTGGTGCCTGCCCCATAAAAGGGGGCCAAGCTGTGGCTCCAGCCTCTTTGAGACAGTGACTTTGCACTGGGGTGACCCATTAAGCAGGCCACACAGTGAGCTGTGGAACTAGGAGACCTGAATTCTTCTAATCTTGGTTCCTCGCTTGACCTCTCTATGGCATCCTGTTATCACTGTAGGCATCAGTTTCCTCATCTGCGATACAATAATCCGGGTATTTTAGCATACAGACTAGGCTACGCCACAGGAATTGGCGCCAGAACACATAAGGTCACAGCAAGGAAATGTCAGTTCCTTGTAGTTAAAGGCATGTACCTGGCCTCTCGGTAGTCAGCTGATTAGCAGTAATGCATGTTTTCTCACGGGCAAAGTTCTTGTCTTAGAAACAAGACAACACTAAGCAACATGGGTTCGATGTCACATAACTAGGTGAATAGATGGGGGCTGGAAGGGTGTAGAAGCAGTGGCACTTTTGCCTTATGGGTTAATGCTCACGTTTCCTTGGGGGGAAGAGCTTCCTGTATAGTTTAAGCCTGATGCCACTAAGGGGCATTGCAGCAGGAGGTGTCACCTGCTAGTAGGTGGCAGAGAGGTCTGGGCTATTTTTAGTCGACCATCAAGGCAGCGAAGCGTATCCTGTGTTTAAGTATGGAATCTCAATTTAACTGCCCTTCATTTGTTAATCGACAATCCATGTGGCCAAGTGTGTTGAGGGTAAGATCTTCGGAGGATGAGGCCCTAAAATGGTGACCGGGCATGTAGCCTAGCGCGGGGGGCTGTCAGACAGTAGCTCAATCAGCCCTGTGGTGCTGTTAACTGGCACCTACACAATCGATTATGAAAAATGTTCAGATCATGACCAAATCTTGAACTAGATGAACTATGATTTTTCTGCCCGGGTTGTGGTTTAAGTAGTCCACATTCAGCCAAAAGACCAAGCAGGCGGGGGCCGTGACGGTGGCCCCTCGAGTTGCCCATTGGGTGGAATTTTAGCCCATGCTTGGGCGTTGGACTGTCCGCCTGGATATTGACATTTGCATTCTGCAATTAACCATGGAACAGCTCAGACAGATAGTAGGCCAAACAGGCAGTTGGCAGGTCAGCAGGGCTGCTAGGGTCAAGGTCACACTAACCGATTATGGTGGATGTAAAATGGGTGTGGTCCCCGTCACAATTGCTGAGAATTTTTGTAATAATGTGCGGCTTGTTTACCTCCAAAAAAGGACGTGGTACAATTTTGTATAATACAATATGTGTTTTCTGACGATATGGTCATTGCGAGTGCACCCCAATGTAGCAGGTGCAGGATGTCTGAGCGTAGTGTTTGCTGATCCTTTGGCAGCTTAATAGATGCGGCATAGGAAGGATGGCATTAACACGTGTGTGTGTGTGTGTGTGTGTACGCTGACTGCTTTGCTTCAAATTATGGATGTGGCTAACTGATGGCTGTGAAAGCGCGTGCTTCCTGAAACCCCTTAAAGAAGCTTCAACTCTCTCTCAGTGCTTTTGGTGTTTATGCTACAAACACCTCTGCGAACGGCTCCGTTCCTCCATCTTTGACCACAGGTCTTGTGTGTTACTTTACGCTTCCTCGCACTACGCCTCTGCATGACTTGTATTATATTACACACTGTTCTGAGAGTATGTCTCGTTCCCGTTCCTGCATGAATTATTCTACCGTAAACTCTGCAGGGGGCTCCCTCACTCTCACCCACTATACTGGGGTGAATGTTTCCCAGCAAACGTCACATCTCTCCATCGCAGTTTCATAAGGTACTACACTAGTTTTCACCGATGTTACTAAGCAAATATGCTTTCAAATGTCTTATTTTCAACATATCTCACCAAAAACACCAACTTGGGTAGTACTCAGCCTGTTCTCAATAGTAACGGCTTGTAATTGTGATTTTTGGCCACTTTTTCATTGGTGCCTGGACCAATTTTATGTCCCAGTCAGACCCTACCATTGCACGTGTAATCTAATTGTTCATTACCTCAAACTTTGCTACGTGCCCCCTCTTGTCCTAATGCTGGTTTTACACACACATAATCAGCCGGGATAGCAGAAGACTTCTGAGGGCCAATTTCAAAAGGATGACCCCTTGCCCAGAGATGGCAAAACCCGCCTACATACAGTGGCTCAACACCATTGACCTGAACGGGCTTTAGCGCCCCCGCCCACCCTCCCTGAAATTCTGGGCTATGTTGACTCGACCTGGGGTACCCACAGAGCCCTGCTGGGACAGAACAGGAAACAGACATTAACCGGTGCCTGGGCTTTGCTGTTAACAAAGGCCCTGGAATTAAACATCTCATTTTTAGCACCTGCATTCATATGCATACTTTATTAGACAATTGAAATCGTTATGTGTGTGGGATTAATACTTGCATGCCAGGGGAATGATTGGAATCGGGGGTGGTGAGAAGGAGAAAGAAAATTCTTCCAGCATTCCTTAAGTGTGTGGTTTCTGATGTGAAGGAGAGAATTAACTCCTTGTAACATTGATGCTGCACTAGACTGGTCTCATTAGAATATCTAAAGAAGTTAGGTTCCCCCACACAAGTACGTTTTCTCACGCCCAACAGTCTCCGGAGTTAATGCCTCTCCCAACATTTGAAGGGTTAGCCCCCCTGAAATTTTAGCCTAGGTGCACCCTGAGTGGGAGCTGATGTGCGCACTTACTTTTTTGTTGAGCGTAGAGGTGATTGAAGCCTTTCCTGAATTGTACTGCGTTAAGGTTTTACTGTGTTTGTGCAGAATATTGTATTTGCACAAACACAACTAAACAAAGGCTCCCCTCACCTCTCTGCCTAACAAAAATCACATGCACACATCAGCCCCCTCCCCACGGATGCAAGTCAACATCTAATGTATGTGCTCTTTAATATCTTTAATAGGCAAGGGGAGGAGGCTGATGTACGTACTTTTCTTTTTCTTAAGCAGAGAGGAGACGTGAGAGAAGTATTGTTACATGTTAGCTCATTATGTATGTGTGCAACGAGTGTATATCTGTATTATATGATGTGCATGTGAAGGAGTGCTTGATGAATGGGGGCTGGGTGCGTGTGTGAATGAGCGAGTGCACGATGAATGGGGTCGTGAGTGAACAGAGTTTGCCCTGCCCAGTTTCTGAAGGGGCTCCTCCCATCACCAGTTAACACCCCCGAAATCCACTGCAGAATTAATGTCTGCGCCTAACAAAGCCCACAGCAACGTGGACTTTTATTTGCGGAATGGAAGTGAATGTCCAAAATGGCTGCGCACCGGCGCCATGTTTTATTTCAGCACATGCATTACACCCACTTAAATGGCAGAAGCAAAGGATTGATCTTCTAACATACATAAATAATCTGCATGTAAAGCAACTACTGAGTATGGCCATTGACAAAACAAGCATTGGAACGCCCTCGCACATGCCCTACGAGCGGAGGAATCCTACTGGGCCTTCTGAAAAGCCTTAAAAACATTGCTGTTCTCCTAAACTCTGAACATTATAAGGCATGCCACCTGCATGCCTCAGCGAGTGACATTGTGGAACTTCCTACATGTCTGTAATGGTTTTTTCTTCCCTCCTCCGCTCTCATTGAAGTCATCCTGTGAGTAACTGGTCCTCAAACAGCGCCTCGAGGCCTCCGAGCTTAGGCGCTTAACAAATGTAAAAACAAATAAATAAACCCCTGTCCACTTTTGTCACCCTGCATCACTACTCCAGTTGCACTCTTGTTTCTTAAAACTGTTCATAAATGAGAGCTCAATACATTTTTCTGCAAGTACTTTTTTAAGTTCATATGATTTTAGATTTGTGTAGAGCATTTTTAGTTTTGCTCACATTATACTTTCAGGACTACAAGTATCAGAATTTGCACCTGATTTAGAACAGCTTCAGAATTGTGTATACTGTCCTGTGGGCAGCAGAACTTTCAAGACTTAGTAACATCAGGTAAGAGCCTGTGTAATAAAGTGATCTGCTTTTAGTCATTGTTTGACAGATGCACTCATGTTGTTGTTATGCATGATACAAATACAAGTGTTGGTTTTACAAAGGGGAACACGCTTCATTTTGTGTGAAACAAACAGCACTCGCACTAATCATGGTCCAATCAGCTTTGGAAACCTTTACAAAGGGTTACTTTGTGATTGCCTTTTCTGTAGTCTAGATGCAGACTGTGAAGCCAAGTGTTAAGTGTCGATTGGATGAGCTGGACGAGTCAAAATGCCCAAAACCTTCCCACTTAATTCAGAATTGTTGTATCAGTTGGTGCCCCCTAAGTAGTGAGCAGCCTACAACAAATGCACCATTTGAAACCAAGCGATTGGTTGAAAAAAGCATATGACGGGCAGGACAAAGCCTGACTAGGGAGCCTGGGGGAACAGTGCCTCGGGTACCTTTCACCAGCCTTGCCTGAAGCCCAGCTCAACACAATTCTCTCAACAGTTTGGGTGGCTTGAACATCACCCCAAACTCCCCCCAAAAAACAGATCTGCTGCAGGTAACTCAGTTGTGTCCCCTGTGACTTTACCATATATATATTTTTTAAACTTCTTTTATTGATTTTCAATTAGGGTACTGCAACACGAACAACATGGAAAACAAAACAAACAGTAAATAGGTGTGCTACATCCAGAAGTGTACAACAAGCCAATTTCTAAAGAGAGCAAGGGGGTGTAAGAAGGACCGGCATACTGATAAACAGCATATTGTAACATGCGGGGTACCAGGCCGTAGTGAGGAGTGGTTATAGTTGAAAGGGTTGAAATACAAAGGATCGAATGGCATTTTTTCGAGTCAAAAGGACCGAAAAACGGGTTGAATGCATTTTTTTTTATGCCCCCCCCCCCCCAATAGACCGTTATCTTAAAAAAAAACATTTTTGTAACTATATGAAATAAAAAAAAGAAACAAAAAAATGCATTCGGAAAAATTGTTTTTCGATCCTTTTGACTCGAACTTTTTGTCATTCGATCCTGTGTATTCGATCAAATGACTGGACACCGGCGGGAGTAGAAACTGAATCGGTCTGGGCCTTGTGTATTACATGACTTTGACACACTTTACAATAAATTGTGGTAGGGGCTTATTCCCCACTGCACTTGCGTAACTTGTGTTTCTGTGGCCTCATTCTGACTGAGACTCCAATAAACAAGCTGCAAGAAAATGCTTAGGGTAATCCTTTTAACCACTGTGAATTCGTCTGGGTAGAGTTTCATTCCGGCTTATTTTTTTAGCTCGCTTTTGTAATTCACAGGACTACAGGACTATACACATCCAAATGAACCATCACTTTGCTGACAAAAGGAGACGTACACCCTGAAATTGCTGTGTCACTTCCCTTCAGCACTCAACACAAACCACTTCCTGGACTTTAAATGGACCAAGTCCTTTTAGTTACCAGACCTCATCGAAGATGGTTCATTGTCACAGCTCTAGTTTCACAGGACATCAGCCCTGGTAGGTGCAGCCCTTGACTCCAGATCCCCGCTCGGCTCCTGTTGTTTTCCTGGTGGAGGTGCACAAGCTTCGGTTTGATTGTTTTGTAGCAATGGACGCGCCAGTCTACTGCGCCCTTGTGCATAGGCCTCTCCCTTCACTGTCTACAGACTCTGGGCCATCTTGCAATGTTGCAAAGCTGCAAGCGGCCAAAGCTGGAAGACATCAACGCGAACGCTCATCTTTTCCTAATATCGTCATTTATTGAAATATGATCTATTTGATCAAGTACATCAGTTTATCACGTAGTTCTGTATACCGTGGGGTCATTGCTCGGATTTGACATTGTATGTTATGGGATATTATTCGGATTTTTACCATGCCCAGTAGCGGAGGCCGCTTTTGGTGCCAGGGTGCGGATAATAGGACACCCGCGGGAGGCTGGGGGGTGCACTGTGCACGCATTGGGCACCAGGGGGGATAAAGAGGGGCAGGCCACCCCCTCACCCCACCCTGGCTCTGCCACTGACCATGCCCTGCTGTTATTTGCTTGGTATTTGGGTGCTCTTGCGGCCTGAAAAAGAGGAGAGTGGTTTAGATGAGTGTGGAGAGAGGGAACATTCAAGGGAGTTTTCCCTTCAACCGAAGTACCCTGAGAAGTGCATGTAAGTGAGTTCTTTGTCAAGAGGGATGAGGTATTTGTGTCCAGAAAGGAGACCTGATATGTCGATGGTGCTAGGATGCACTGGCCGGAGCTATGGTATGTAGGTTGGTTGTAGAGGTGTGGAGGTATATTGTTTGCCATCTCTGGGAGGGGTTATTGCAAATGTGTATGTTTGCTGCTCGGTTGGTTTGCGTGTCATGGGTTTGGGAGAAGCACTTGAGTAGTTGCGTGGTAGTGTTAGCAAAGGTGCAACATGAATTAATCTAGCTGCAACTGAATTGATCTATCTAATGAAGTTGATCAAACTATACACTTAATTCATCTAGTCTCCAGTGAATCAGTCCAGCCGCAACATTCAATGTAGCGGTGCACAAAAGAAATCTGGGTGGGTGCAAAAGGAATCCATGGATCTATGCAATGACATCAATCTAGCTGCCAAAGAAATAATCCAGTTACAACAATTAATATAAAGTGCATGACAAGTGTCCAGCTGCAAATTATTACTCTAGCTACAAAACAAATAAATCCAGCTTCAAAAGATTTAGGGGGTAATTCATAGAATTCAGCGCACAAGTGGCGCACGCGGCTGGCACAAAGTGTGCGCGTGCGAATCCCTGCGCCAGCCGCGTGCGCTAAAATCCATTTCCGCGCACAGCGTATTCATGGATTCCAGCCACCAAAACCAGCCGTGGCGCACAGTGGCGCAGCGACCCTGCAGCAGCGCCAGTTACGCCCCCAAGAACGCCTCTCGCGCAGGGAAAAGCCATCAATATACCCAATCCAGCGCAAAGGGCTGCGCTAACCCTGTACCAGCACGGCAAGCGGGCTACGTGTATCACTGGGGTGCGCGGGAAGTACCTCACGCGATTGGCCCCATGCGAGCAGGGTACGCGTATTTCAGGAGTGCGCGGGAAGTTCCACACGCGATTTCCGCAGGGTACGTGTATCTCAGGGGTGCGCAGGAAGTGCCACACGTGATTTCAGCAGGGTACGTGTATTTCAGGGGTGCGTGGGAATTTCCACACGCGATTGGGCCCGTGCGAGCAGGGTATGCGTATCTCAGGGGTGCGCGGGAAGTGCCACATGCGATTTCAGCAGGGTATGTGTATTTCAGGGGTGCGCGGGAATTTCCACACGCGATTGGGGGTACGCGTATCTCAGGGGTGCGCGGGAAGTGCCACACGCGATTTCAGTAGGGTACGTGTATTTCAGGGGTGCGCGGGAAATTCCACACGCAATTTCATCATGGTACGTGTATTTTGGCGTGCGGGGGAAGTTTCACACGCGACATCAGCAGGGCACATGTATTTCAGGGGTGCGCGTGAAGTTCCACACGCGATCTCATCAGGGTACGTGTATTCCGTGGTGCGGGGGAAGTTTCACACGTGACATCAGCAGGGTACGTGTATTCCAGGGGTGCGCGGGAAGTTCCACACGCGATTCCATCAGGGTACGTGTATTCCAGGGGTGCGCGGGAAGTTCCACACGCGATTGGGCCCGTGCGAGCAGGGTACGCGCATTTCAGGGGTGCACGGGAAGTTCCACACGCGATTCCATCAGGGTATGTGTATTACAGGGGTGCGCGGGGAGCACCACAAGTGAATTGCACGTGTGGGTCCTCCCAGGTGTTCCCTCTACACCCTCCACGGCCCCTGCAGGTGGCTCACACCACAGGGGCCTACCCTGCACATGTCCTGCAGGCACACCATCCACCATGGCCATGACCCCCAGCCAACCCACATGTCAACTTGCACTACTGCCCACCAACGCATGTCCCCCTGCACCCCTAGTCACCAGGGGCACCCTCCACCAGGCCCCCACACATGTCTCCCAGCACCCCCACCCCCCAGCCACCAGGGGCACCCACCACCAGGCCCCCACCCATGTCTCCCAGCACCCCCACCCCCAGCAGAGCAGGGGCAGCCTCCACCAGGCCCCAACCCATGTCCAACTCATGTTCCCCACCACCCCCACCCCCTAGCACTGTGGGGCACCTGCCAGCAGGTCCCCACCCATGTCCAACTCATGTCCCCCACCACCCCCACCCCCCAGCACTGTGGGGCACCTGCCAGCGGGCCCCCACCCATGTCCAACTCATGTTCCCCACCACCCCCACCCCCCAGCACTGTGGGGCACCTGCCAGCAGGCCCCCACCCATGTCCAACTCATGTTCCCCACCACCCCCACCCCCCAGCACTGTGGGGCACCTGCCAGCAGGCCCCCACCCATGTCCAACTCATGTTCCCCACCACCCCCACCCCCAGCAGTGCAGGGGCACCCACCACCAGGCCCCCACCCAAGTCTCCCACCACCCCCACCCCCCAGCAGTGCAGGGGCAGCCTCCACCAGGCCCCCACCCATGTCTCCCAGCACCCCCACCCCCCAGCCACCAGGGGCAGCCTCCACCAGGCCTCCACCCATGTCTCCCACCACCTCCACCCCCCCAGCACTGTGGGGCACCCACCACCAGGCCCCCACCCATGTCTCCCAGCACCCCCACCCCCCAGCAGTGCAGGTGCACCCACCACCAGGCCCCCACCCATGTCTCCCATCACCCCCACCCCCCAGTCACCAGGGGCAGCCTCCACCAGGCCCCCACCCATGTCTCCCAGCACCCCCACCCCCAGCCACCAGGGGCAGCCTCCACCAGGCCCCCACCCATGTCTCCCAGCACCCACACCCCCCAGGGGCAGCCTCCACCAGGCCCCCACCCATGTCTCCCACCACCCCCACCCCCCAGTCACCAGGGGCAGCCTCCACCAGGCCCCCACCCATGTCTCCCAGCACCCCCACCCCCCAGCACTGTGGGGCACCCTCCACCAGGCCCCCACCCATGTCTCCCACCACCCCCACCCCCCAGCAGTGCAGGGGCACCCACCACCAGGCCCCCACCCATGTCTCCCACCACCCCCACCCCCCAGCAGTGCAGGGGCAGCCTCCACCAGGCCCCCACCCATGTCTCCCATCACCCCCACCCCCCAGCCACCAGGGGCAGCCTCCACCAGGCCCCAACCCATGTCTCCCACCACCCCCACCCCCCCAGTCACCAGGGGCAGCCTCCACCAGGCCCCCACCCATGTCTCCCAGCACCCCCACCCCCCAGCCACCAGGGGCAGCCTCCACGAGGCCCCCACCCATGTCTCCCACCACCCCCACCCCCTCAGCACGGTGGGGCACCTGCCAGCAGGCCCCCACCCATGTCCAACTCATGTTCCCCACCACCCCCACCCCCCAGCACTGTGGGGCACCTGCCAGCAGGCCCCCACCCATGTCCAACTCATGTTCCCCACCACCCCCACCCGCCAGCACTGTGGGGCACCTGCCAGCAGGCCCCCACCCATGTCCAACTCATGTTCCCCACCACCCCCACCCCCAGCACTGTGGGGCACCTACCAGCAGGCCCCCACCCATGTCCAACTCATGTTCCCCACCACCCCCACCCCCCATCACTGTGGGGCACCCTCCACCAGGCCCCCACCCATGTCTCGCACCACCCCCACCCCCCAGCAGTGCAGGGGCACCCACCACCAGGCCCCCACCCATGTCTCCCACCACCCCACCCCCCAGCAGTGCAGGGGCAGCCTCCACCAGGCCCCCACCCATGTCTCCCAGCACCCCCACCCCCCAGCCACCAGGGGCAGCCTCCACCAGGCCCCCACCCATGTCTCCCACCACCCCACCCCCCCAGCACTGTGGGGCACCCACCACCAGGCCCCCACCCATGTCTCCCACCACCCCCACCCCCGAGCAGTGCAGGGGCAGCCTCCACCAGGCGCCCACCCATGTCTCCCAGCACCCCCACCCCCCAGCCACCAGGGGCAGCCTCCACCAGGCCCCCACCCATGTCTCCCACCACCCCCACCCCCCCAGCACTGTGGGGCACCCACCACCAGGCCCCCACCCATGTCTCCCAGCACTCCCACCCCCCAGCAGTGCAGGGGCACCCACCACCAGGCCCCCACCATGTCTCCCAGCACCCCCACCCCCCAGCCACCAGGGGCACCCACCACCAGGCCCCCACCCATGTCTCCCACCACCCCCATCCCCCCAGTCACCAGGGGCAGCCTCCACCAGGCCCCCACCCATGACTCCCAGCACCCCACCCCCCAGCCACCAGGGGCAGCCTCCACCAGGCCCCCACCATGTCTCCCAGAACCCCCACCCCCAGCCACCAGGGGCACCCACCACCAGGCCCCCACCCATGTCTCCCACCACCCCCATCCCCCCAGTCACCAGGGGCAGCCTCCACCAGGCCCCCACCCATGTCTCCCAGCACCCCACCCCCCAGCCACCAGGGGCAGCCTCCACCAGGCCCCCACCCATGTCTCCCAGCACTCACACCCCCCAGCCACCAGGGGCAGCCTCCACCAGGTCTCACCCATGTCTCCCACCACCCCCACCCCCCAGTCACCAGGGGCAGCCTCCACCAGGCCCCCACCAGGCCCCCACCCATGTCTCTCAGCACCCCCACCCCCCAGCAGTGCAGGGGCAGCCTCCACCAGGCCCCCACCAGGCCCCCACCCATGTCTCCCAGCACCCCCACCCCCCAGCCACCAGGGGCAGCCTCCACCAGGCCCCCACCCATGTCTCCCACCACCCCCACCCCCCCAGCACTGTGGGGCACCCACCACCAGGCCCCCACCCATGTCTCCCAGCACCCCCACCCCCCAGCAGTGCAGGGGCAGCCTCCACCAGGCCCCCACCCATGTCTCCCACCGCCCCCACCCCCCCAGTCACCAGGGGCAGCCTCCACCAGGCCCCCACCCATGTCTCCCAGCACCCCCACCCCCCAGCCACCAGGGTCACCCACCACCAGGCCCCCACCCATGTCTCCCACCACCCCCACCCCCCAGCACTGTGGGGCACCTGCCAGCAGGCCCCCACCCATGTCCAACTCATGCTCCCCAGCACCCCCACCCCCCAGCACTGTGGGGCACCTGCCAGCAGGCCACCACCCATGTCCAACTCATGTTCCCCAGCACCCCCACCCCCCAGCACTGTGGGGCACCTGCCAGCAGGCCCCCACCCATGTCCAACTCATGTTCCCCACCACCCCAACCCCCCAGCACTGTGGGGCACCTGCCAGCAGGCCCCCACCCATGTGCAACTCATGTTCCCCAGCCAATATGTCATCACAATCTAGATTCCTGGTCCCTATGGTCAGCCTCCAAATGCAAAACACCCACCCGAGTATTGCATCCACCCACTCATAATTTGCAATTACATCACACAACACCAATTGCAAGTTCCGAAACAAACACATTTCCCTCACATACACCCAATGGGTGTCAGTGAATCTCAAAACACATATCATGAAATGCATGAAACCAATGAGATACCACACATTGAAGTTCACCAAAAAAATATGTATTAAAGGAAACATAAATAGAATAAAAAATGAAGAAACAGAAATGTGAATGTACAAAAATTAAAAGAAGCATGTCCGTGAAAAAAAGCAAAACCAAAAATAAAATTCCAAAGTAATGTTGTCCAAAGTCAATGTCCACAAAACAAAATCCAATGGGAAATAAAAAAGAAAGCCATTGCTCCATGGTTAAAAAGTGAAAAAAAAAATACAATCCAACAGTGAACTATGTACATGGGAACAAGCCAGGGTCCATTATCCCAACAAAAGAAAGGAAACCTATCTAACTACACTAACTAATAAAATAAACTATATACAAAAATGTGGCCAATGTCCGAAAGGTCCAAATAAAATCAAAACAAAAATGAAACCTAACACTACCTACATAACTATGTACAAGGGCAGCGGGCTAGTTTCACGGCTCACTTGTGGATGTCCCGGGCCAGGGCATCATCAAACTCCTCCTCAATGTCCCGGAGGCGGTCCTCCTCCATGGCCCCGAGGGTCCGCAGGGCCGTCGACGTCTCCACCTCCAAACCCCTGCGGATTGCCTCGAGGCACTCGGCCCGCCTCGGGGCCCTCCGCATGGAGTTCTCCGCCCTGACCATTGTGAGCCGTGCCTCTTCCGCCCGCTGCCGCTTCGCATCTATGGCGTGGCCCAACCGCTGCCACACGGAAGACACTCTCTGTCCTGGGTCCTCCTGCCCTCCGGCCAATGCCTGCCCCTCCGATGTTGAAGGCCCCGAGCCTTCATGGTTCCCACCACGTTGCTGCTGCTGCTGTGCCTGTGCCCGTGCACTGCCTCCTGCTGCCTGCACATCCTCCGCTGGCTGGGGTGCAGTCGTAGATGTGGCCACCCCTGCTGGACGTCCGACTCCCGACTGTGGCAGGGATGCCTCCTCCCCCAGCCTGGCCGCACCGTCAGAGGCAGCTCCACAGGGCACCGAGGTGACTGATGGGTGGGAAGATGGCACAGAGGACGACTTGCGCGTAGGGGGTCCAGTTGAGGAGGGGGTCATAGCAAGCCCCATCAGACGGAGGAATCCGGCCTGGGTGACCTGTCCCAGCAGGCTGACGTGGTCAACGAGCCATTCGAGATGACGTGCAGTCTCTTCATGAAAAGACTGCAGGTCACCTCGCATGGCCCGTTGACGCACCGCCACACCAGCCAGGACAAGCTCAACTTGGACCTGGATAGCCACGTCTGCAGGCAGAGGAAGGCCAGTTGACGTGAGCTCATCCCCTGCCTGAAAACGGGTCTGGACGTAGGCATCCCTGCTGGTGCAAGATGATGCAGGGACAGGATCAGGGACAGGATTGCACACAGGCACCTCCGCAGCGGCCTGTGCTGCCTCCTGTCCCTGGTCCTGCACTGCACCACTAGCACCAGTGGGATCCCCACCTCCAGACCCCGTCTCTGGTGCTTGCACGGCCTCCTCCTCCACCAAACCCCCCACCAACCTGGATGACTCCGTGCCATCTTCCCCTGTTGGGCCCTGTGGGGTCCCAGCTGCCCCTTCTGCTGCCGAGGAGTCCAACTCCAACCTCCGCCTCTTGGACCTCCCCCCGGCAGCTGCGGCCTGGGACGCGGCACCGGACTCCTCACTCCCCGACGAGATCACAACATGGGAGGGGAGCCGGGCCTTGCGTCTCCGGCTGGCGGTGGGATCCCCGCCGCTGTGCTCCACAGCACCTTCTCCGCCCTCTTCATCAGTTGACGCTGCAGACAGGGAGAAACAAAACACAGGCATCAGGGCACTGTACAATGGACACATACACACATGACAGTTGTACATGAGTGGCATTGGCAAACCTCAGACATGTCATCACAATCCCCAACACACATGTCATTACAACTCGCACACATGAGCCATACCACAGCCATATCGCAACTGCCACCACCATCCATACACATACAACAGCATGAGCAGCCAAAGGTGAGCCAGACATCACATGCAACACAGGAAGTGCACCACACATGTACACACACCACCACACTTGCATGCATGTGTACACCTCTGCCAAGTGTCTCAGTGTTCAGACGGGCATCTATGTCACATCTGCTAATCAGGCTTCCACATACCGCTGTCACATGCATCCATGTTTTATCACTGTTGCACCCTTGTCAAATACACACACATGCACATGTACACAGTGCTGATACATGCAGCCAAAAACAACATACATGCGTGACATCACGGACATGTCTACTTACATACACATTCATCCAAACATGTGTGCCCACACAACTGCATTTGGCATGCAAGCCTACACACACAAGCACCATCCATGTCTCACACATTCCAGCCCTCGCATGTGTCAGCCCCACGGCCCTGTACACCCCCACCCATACTCAACCCCATACAAACATATGTGCAACCTGCACACTACTGAATAATCACCACATGCACTGCTCACAATCAGGATGCATGTACACTCACCGCTCGACTCCAGACGGGTCTGCCTCTGAAGGACCTGGACGTGGAGCGCTGGGGATATGTGTTCCAGGACCCTCATCTATTCTTCCGACAAGTGGCCCCGGCGCCCCTTGGCATCCGCTGCCTTCAAGAGGCGCCGGGCCTTGTTCAGGGTCCTGGACCTGAAGTCCTCCCAGCGCTTCTTGACATGTTGTAAGTCGCGGACTGCCACCCCCTCCGCATTGATGGAAGTCACGATGTCAGTCCAGATCCGAGTCCGTCCTTCCTTGTCGGCGCGGGAACTTCCAAAGAGGGCATCATACTGCCCCAGGACTTGCTCCACCAGGACACCAACTTCGGTGGCACTGAAGCTGGTGCCCCTCTGCCTCTCTGGCCGGGGGTTGTCAGTGGTCCCAGATGGTGTTTGCCCCGACATGACAACCCCAGAGGCAGGAGTGGGTGGGCAACTGGGTCCTGGGGCTGGGCTGTGGAGCGATGGAATCCCAGTCGGGAGTCTTCGGTTCCAGCAGGGGTGGTCACAGCAACAGCACCCCTGGCTGATGTGCAGGCAGCAAATGGCAGGGCACGTGGGCAGCAGGCAGTAGCAGATGGCAGGTGGGAGCGTGCTCGGGGCTCTGGGGGGCAGTAGTTCGGCCTTCTGGGCAGGAGCGTGGTCTTCCGTGTCCTTACGCGTGGCCAGCTTGATACGGAGTGATTTGGCACGTGAAAAATCTGCACGTCAGCGTGTAATTCGAGGAAAGGCCCTTAGCGCGTAAGCGCGTCTGCACGCATACGCATTTTCATTGGAAAGAAGGCCCCTCAAGCGCAAGCGCCCCTGTGATGTGACGCGTACAGACGTGCATGGGCATTTCAGCGCGCGTGAAAAACTGCACGTCCGCGTGTAATACGAGGAAAGGGCCCATGCGCGTAAGCGTGCGTGGAAAACTGCACGTCCGCGTGTAATACGAGGAAAGGCCCTTAGCGCGTATGCACGGCAGCACGCATATGCGATTTCATTGGACCAAAGGCCCTTAGCGCGTGAGCGCGTCTGTGACGTGACGCGCGAGGGTGTTCCCTCATTGCACATGATGACAGAACACACGTGGATTTCCACCAATCGCGTGTGAAAGTTCCCGGCACCCCGGAACACATGTACCCAGGCTAATCGCGTGTGGAACTTCCCGCGCACCCCGAAACACACGTCCCCAGGCCAATCGCGTGTACGCTCTTCACTCCCCTCCGATCTCACGCGATGACACTCGGACCTACAGTCTTACCACGTATCCGAATACGGGAAACCCGCGCACGGCAAAAGACGTGCACAGGCGTCAACGCGTCCGCCCACACGAAGCCAGGCGGAGGCGTCCCCGCGTACAGCATAAAAGTGCGCGCAAACAACAAACGCGTATATACAGCTACGATGAATGCCCCATTTGTCGCTGCACTGATCGTGGGACACCGCAGGAGGAGGAGAATAGCCAGGGCACGCATTTTCGCACCACGGACAAGCCTTTTTGGGATGCCTGACGACCAGGTCTACGGCAGGTATAGGTTTCCACCCCATATCATCCTAGACCTGGTCAGGGAGTGGGAAGATGACCTCACATCCCCACCCTTTGCTCCCAAGCATTGAGCCCCTTGGAGAAGCTGCTCAATGTCCTGCATTTTTTGGCCACTGGGTCATTTCAGCGGACCACTGCCATAGTGGGGGGGTCTCACAGGCCACGCAGTAACGCTGCCTACACCAGGTACTGGCAATCATGACAGCGCGTCCCTCAGTCCGCAGGCACATATACATGCCCAGAACACTCGCAGAAAGGCAGGCCGTTGTCCTGGATTTTTTCAGGGTGGCACACTTCCCCAAAGTGCGCGGTGCCATAGATTGCACCCATGTGGCCCTACGTCCACCTAGGGCCATTCAGCACATCTACCGAAACCGCAAGCACTGGTATTCCATCAATGTACAGGTGGTATGTGATGCAAAAGGAATCATCACCTCTGTCTATTCAAACTACCCTGGCTCCACCCATGACAGTTTCATATACAGAAAGTCCGCCCTGAGCCGGGCCCTGGAAGCTGGGCAGCATGGCGACACATGGCTCCTAGGTCAGTACAAATGCCCTTGCACATGCATGCAAGTCACACACAGACAAATATCCAAACCCTAATAATCTCAACTATTATCCCTCCCCAGGGGACAGTGCCTACCCTCTGAGAAACCACATGATGACGCCAATCCAGAACCCCACCACACCACCCCAGATAAGATACAACGCCGCCCATATTGCAACCAGGGGCATAGTGGAGCGCACATTCGGAGTGCTCAAGTCATGTTTCCGCTCCCTTGACCGCTCTGGTGGGCAACTACTCTATGCACCACCAGTAGTGTGCAGGATCATTGTGGCAGCATGTGTCCTGCACAATGTTGCAACACGGCAGGGCGTCCCGGTGGACATGGTGGTGCCCCCACATCCCCAACCACAGGCACAGGTGCTGCCCATGGGAGGGGACAGGGCACGTGACGAGGAAGCCCGGACCCAGCTTGTGGCCACATTTTTCACCTAAACTCCCACCCCTGTGGAGTGCACACAGGCCTGGCACATACCAGGTGACAATCGATGATGACAAAGAGACAGTCAACTGTCACAACCCTACCACCCTGAGATAGTTGCCATGGAAGTGCCACATCGTCTGCATCCCTAGCTACTTAAACACAAGCTATCCTGTGTGACCAAAAGGCACACATATGACATATGACATGATATGGGCCATACACAAGTATTCCAAGGCGCAATGAGGCAGGGAGGGGGGAACAAGGGAACACAGAGAACTGTACTACTAGGCCTGGTGTCATTGAGATCGTGCAAGTGCAGGGGTAGGAGGAATGGGAAAAGTGCAAGGGGAAGGGTGGGGGGGAGTCCAGTACAGGGGAAGTAACCCAAAAAAATAATACATAGGTCGCCTGGTGGCAACTACAAAGGTAAGTGCAGACAAGTGCTGGGAAGGGAGGGCTGTAGGGATAGAGAGACAGTACTGCAGTGCAGGGGTTGCCAGGGAGGCAGTGCAAGTGGAGAGTGGCTGGGCCAGGGACCGAGGTCGGTGAGAGTGGCCCAGTTGCAGCTCCTGTGCAGTTCCAGTGAAGAATTCTGCAAGGGAGAGGCAGAGAGTAAGCAGAAGCAAAGAGGAAGGTCTTGAGGTGCTTCCAGAACTGGAGATGGTTCCCCTCAAGTTCAAGTCAGGCCAGAAGTCTGTTCCAGGGGGAGGGCCCTGCTGCGGAGAGAAATCTACCCCCAACTAGTTGCTCTGAGAAGCGGATGACCCGGACATGCAAGGTGTGCATCACACACACCTGCAAAACAGGCCATGGCCATCACTGTCATGTCACTCAAACCCTCCCAAACATCAACATGACATGGCAAGCAATACCCATACACCAACGCAGTAACAATAAGGTACACATTGCCATGTCCTAAATGTACAGTGGCATCGGACACTGCTGCCTGACCCGGAATCAGATGAAATGACAGACCAACAAAATCTCCCACCCAAAATAAGTCATTTCCAAATGCATTACAACAGTCGTAGACGTGACATCACAATGAATGCCTGTCTACATGCACATTATGCATTGCAAAATCAACACTGCAGCTCATGTGTGCAGTGTCCTACTCCTGCATCACACTGCTCAGCGCACAGCACAGTGAACAGCCATTGTGTGTGATGCACACCCTGAGCATCACATCTAAGTGACAGACCACGTCAAACATCAAATTAGGCATGTACTGGATCCATAATCGGTCACAGAACATGTGCTGCCGGGACACAGTGGGCACCAGAAGGCAAACAGTGTACACGTGGATATGCAAGTGTGGGAGTACATGTAGTGCATCAGAGTGCAAGTGTGTGGTTCTGCAAGGACATGCACTCCACATATGCATGTGCACTCAAGTGACCATCAGTGTTCCCTACACATCACATGTGAAAATCCACCATGTGTACACCCCAGCATGTCAAACCACAACTATCCCCTTGCACCTGAAAGGAAAACACAACACATGAACAGGCATTGATCGGCAGAACACAACATGTACATAGAATACCACCATTACTATGTCAGAGTTCCCATCACACTGCAGGGCAAGGCAACTATCAACAACAACCCCCCCCTCCCTCACAAATGACCATGACCCACTGAACAACTGCACCTGGGTCATGGAGCCTCCAAACCTCAATTCCACGTGGCCACAGGATCACCTTTACCCTTCGTCACCATCTCCCACCTTGTGTGTAAAAAGATGCCTGAACCCTCAGAATCCACACTCATTTCCAAAATCACAAAATCCAAGGCATAAAAACGAACCCGAACACCCTCCAGTAGATGACTTGACATAGCAGTACCTCACCAAGGCCAAGTACTACCACAATGATGCAACAACCAAGGTAGCACAGCAAAACAATGTCACGACAGGATGTGAGACATGTGTGGTACATGACATAGGATGATGCACCATGAATGGATGTGTACTGTCACAGGTCCCCTGTACAGGCGCGGGAGTGTCACAAAACAACCACCCCCACCATGTCCCGGGTGCCTGCAAGGTCAAACTCACACAGGCCCCTGAGACCCTGGTGGGGAATGAGGTTCAGGGATATGCAGTCGGGACAGGTGTTGACACACTGGATGACTGGAATGAGTGGCAGGAGAGGGGAGGAGGAATGACACATGAAACTAGGGAATGCACGAAAATGTACAACCTGCATGAACACATACACAATCCAAACAAACTTGGACATCATTGTCATGGCCTTCTGTAGTCCAGGCTCAGGAGTGGTACGAACCAACCACCCCCTCTAGGGTTTTGGCGCCTGCAAGTTCGGGGCTTACACAGGCATCCGGAACCCCAGTGGGGAAGAGGGTCAGGGAACGTTGCTTGTATAGGCACGGGAAGCAGGAACACCGGGTAGAGGGTACAGGTTTCAAAATTGCATAGGATCACGGGTGATTAGGGAGAAAAAACATACCAAATTGAACCACACATACATCCATGCATCAGTACACTCCCCAGCAAGCCTATGCAGAGCAGTTCGTAAGAAAAACAACAAGACACTTAGCTCTGGTTTTGAGTGCTGGCCTCCTGCCTGTGCACTCTCAGGTCCGTTTACAGGAGCACTGCAATGCTGCAAAGAGAGCCACAGTCAACAACCGGTACGGGCCAATTACACAAAAACACAACACCAAACATGCCCCATAGCAACAAACTACTCTACAAACAGACAATCTGTGCTTGATGCTTCGTACCCATATATAACATCAACCCTGTGACGGGTCATACACAGTCAATGCAGTAAGTCAGCCGCTGGTGGGTGCGTGGCAAATGGGACACAAATGTGTCACAATTCACACAACATGCAATGTTCCCTGGGTAAGCAGACAGACCCATATAGCAAGCCATGACTACAGAGCAAGTTGCGTACCACCATGACCGAAACAAAGTTGGCAGTGCATTTATCATGAAGTACGTGGAAAAGACATGCACTGCACCCGAGTATGTCCCTTGCTGTATGTCCCTGTGAGCTGCCCCTTTCCATGTCTCGGAAGGCTACATGGTTGATACAAGTGCCTCAATGGACCTTGGTGTACCGGAGGGTTTGTGCCACTGCCCCTGCATGTGTCCCAGACAACCCTACTATCAACAGCCATCAATCCACAAACACATCTGAGCTGCATTGTGTGCTTCAACACCAATATTCGTCTAAGCTCACCCTCAGTGCTGTGACTAAGCCTGCATGTGCAACTCGCCTGGTGCAAGCTTTGCTGTGTCGTGGCCCCCCTGTGATGCTCACCTTGCCTGGAGTTCCTTGGAACATGTCAGCAGTTCTAGGATGTGGGTCTGCAATCACTGTGCCTCTGCTTGTGCACACATGTGCATGTGGGCACCAACAAACGGTTCCAGAATTCCGTCGTCCAATGGGCCATGTCTGCTGGCAAAGGTGCTCTGGAAGCTCATCCCCCTGCAGAAAGGGCATGAAACACATGATTAATGCTTCAAAGTCATATGTGTGTGTCTCATCAGGCATCTCATTACTTGACCATGTCAGAGAGTCACATCACGAATCACACCATCAGTCTGTCTTTCACCTCCAAAGTGTGGAACACTATCTACAGTATGAATTGCAACAAGCACGTGTACAGGAAAGATATGAAACATACTACACAATGCATAGCAATCAATGTCCACATTAATCATGACACACTCCATCTAGCAAAAGCTGAACAGTGGACAATGACACCTAAATCATCCCCACTAGGGGTGTCAACACAAGTCACACAGCACCAGACATGCCACAGATATGACAGTCCAAAGCCCTTGTGTAAAATTCTGTAACACCGAACCATCCTTGCGAGCCCATGGATAAGGGAGGCAGGAGTGGCATATGTGAGTCAAGGACCCCAAGCAGCAAACACATACACAAGACAACCATGAAGGGCCCAGCTGGAACAGACAGTGGATGCCTTCAAAAGCCACAAAGCACCGCACCGTCACATGAAAGCACAATAGGCTAGAAATTTTAAACTAACTCAACTATTAACTAATTACACTAACTATGGAAAACCTACATTACCTATTTAAACTAACTATCAAACAGAAACTTAACTAACTAAACTAAAAGAAAAATCAAAAATGGCCACATACGACCCGGGGGGGGGGGGGGAGGCACCCAGGAGGGGGGAGGTACAGGGTGCTGCTCAACATCCACATGCGATGATGCTGAGCCAAAAAAAAATCCTCCATAGGCTCAACGCCTGCACAGCACGACCTATGTGGGAGAAAGATGGTCGTCCGAGTCTGGCTCATCCTGGAAAGGAGGACGTGGCACAGTAGCCTGGCAACACCTAGCCGCAGCTTGCCCCTCGTCGGCAGCAAGTCTGCCGGACGGGTGAGCATGGTTCTATGTGGCGATGTGACGTAGGTCTGCATGCAGAACCTCACGTGATACACGTGCTTCCTCTTGCAAGGTAGCACGTGTAACACAGAGTTCCTCCTGCAAGGCCTGGCTGGACAACCGCTGCACCTCCCGGCAAGCCTGTAGCTCAGCCGAGATGGTACGCTCAAGCTGTGCAAACCTCTCCTCTGCCTGCTGTCTCTGGGACATCATAAGGACACCCAGAGTGGATATGAGGGAAGCATACTCCTCCCTCAGGGCATCCATGTGTGCCTCTGCGTGAGCAGCAATTGCTTGACGCAGAGACGACATTTCAGCCTGGTGTGCCCTGTATGAGGCCGCCATGCCCAGCCTGAGCCGCCTGCTGCTGGAGAAGCACCTGCCTAGCATGGGGGAGCACAGATCGGGCCACACGCTCCATGCTCTCAGCGATGTTCTCCATTGCTGCCCCCTGCTGTTCGGAATTGGCAGTCATGTCTTGCTTCCACTCAGTATACAGCGGTTGCGCGCGGCGACCGCGTTGCCGGGCTTGACCCCTGCGGGACCCAAGGACCGGGGGTCCTCGCTGTGTTGGCACCGCCTGCGGCTGCACGACTACATGCCCCCGTCGACGTGATTTCCCAGGCACATCAGTGACTGGTGTGGAGGGTGACCCTGCGTCCCGATCCACCACGGGCGGAGGAACCAAGACTGTCTGATCCCTCAGTGCAGGTGTCGCAGACAGAGGAGTGTCCACATCAGAATCACTCACCCCTGACACATGGACTTGATGCTCATCCAACTCAACATGGACGTCAGAGTCGTCATCAAGGCTGGACTCATAGGCAGCCAGAGACAATATGGACTGCAGCACTTGGGGGTTTTCGTGGCCTACCACCCCACGACCCCCACTAGTGCCGGGTTGATGTGGTGTTACCAACCCTGTGTCTGGCATGACAACACCATCCTCCGCCTCCATTGCGTCATCACCTGAAAAATAGAGAGAAAAAGGTCAATACACATGTCAGAAGCACACGACACACACACACACCGACAGCAAAGGCATCCGGCAGACATGTGACACACAACATATGACCTGGCATGCATGCTGGGTCTACTTTGAATAGCTTCTGTGATCAGACCTGTTGAAAGGTGGCAGTTTCCATGGAAGTGGGTCTATGCAATGCAGAAAATGTGTACGCCACTCACTACCTACATCACTACATGGTGTGTGCCAGGAAATGTGAAGGCAGTGCAATGTCAAATTCAGACATCACGTGCATTGTGCATTCAATGTGTACCATGTCTAGAAGCCAAGCACCCCTCCACCCCAGTACCAAAGCAGGGATGCCTAGCATGGTATCAAAAGGCTGACCATACACCTGTGTATTGACAGGCAGTGTTGACTGGCATCAACAGCTTAATGTGATTCAAATTACAACACTGCAAATGATGCTGGGACAGTGGGCAGGACACATGATGAAAACTCGGGAGGCCGCCCACTTGTGAAGAAGACACAAGAGTTGGACAGAGTCATTGGCCATTGAACAGGCTGAGGCCTGTGAGCCACACAGATTGTCAGGGCCTAAACATGTGTGCAACGCAGGACTGAGCCACAGTTCACATGGGGAGGCCGATGAGATGGCAGGCAATGTATGTAACCAAGGACTCCTATTACAGTGATCATCCAGTCAAGGACACATAGGGGCATGCGTGCAATGCACATGGAGCATGAATGGGCACTCATGTCCCTGCGGGACATCTGACCCATGCACAGTACAAGTGAGATACCCTGCATCGAGTACTAAGGATGTACCCCACGGCATATCTCTGGCAGCTTCTACGCTGGAAGTTAGCATCTACGCAGGACACATGAACAAGAAACTACACATTGGCAAGATTGGAGCAGACCAGTGCAAAGGTGGAACTGGAGTGCAGAGTGGCGGAGGAGGGGCAACGGAGCATGCCCACATGGAGTCCCGCATGCAGGCAGAGGAGACATGCATGAAGGTAGCATTGCATTACTTACACATCAGAACCATGTACACGTCACATGTAGCAGCATTCATGCACAACACATCCCACAAGTGAAACACACACGTCCTCAACAAACACGCATCAACACTCACTGGACTGGCCAGCATCTCTCCCACTCCTTCGACCAATTCAGGTGGTATGAACTCCGCAACGAGAGCCTCATGCGGAGTGAGTTCTTCCTCCTCTGGTGCAGGCCCACCGCCAGTCACCAGAGTCAAGTTGTAATTTGAGGCATGCTTGGCCTTAGTGCTGCGCTTGATGTCATTCCAACGCTTTTTGCACTCCTGCGCCGTGCGCACCTCATGGCCGAATGAACTGACATGTTCCGCAACATGCTTCCAGTGGGTGTCACGTTGGGCAGCTGTAGTCTGACTATTGGCACCCACTAGCATGTCACGGCTGTGGCCCCGCACATAGTCCACGAGGAAGTCCAGTTCCTGCTTACAGAAAGGCTTCTTCCTCGACGTGCAGGAGGTCGTGGCTGTGTGTGGGGTCCCAGACTGTGCTGCAGGTGCAACCTTCCTCCTCTTGGACTGTGGCGCAGACCCTGGCTGGCTAATGCCGCCCTGACCAGTATGGCCAGTGGGTTCGGTGGATTGAGCCAAGGGAGTGGCAGGTGGAGGGATGACCAAAGGCCTGACTTGTGTCAGTGGCAGCTGGGTGCCCACTAATCGACCCTGTGCAGCAACATCAGCTGTGGCAGGGTCATTGACCGCAACGGTCCTGGTTGGCAGACTCACAACCGGGGTGCTGTTGGGTGCATCTGCCCCTGCACTTGCCAACACCCGGCTGTTCGGGGCAGCAGATGACATGACTGCCCCAGGGACACGTGTCTTGGTCTGAGCAGCCCAGCCTGCCCCTATGGTTTCCCCCCTGGCCTGTTGGAGATCTACCAAGGGCTCTTCAAGTGCCAAGGCACCCTGCGCTGGCAGACCCTGAGCCTGGGTGGCGGTGTCCACAGCTGCACCTGTTGCTACCACTACCCTTGGGCCCGTGGCAGTCGATGGAACGGACTGCCGGGTCATATGGGTGCCAGTGCCAGATGCAGGAGCTGCATCCCCCGGAACCACAGGGGGTGGTGGCATGGCTGCACCGACACATGGCACAACATTGTGCTCAAGTGGCGCACCCCTGCCTCTTCCCCCTCTGTGGCTGCCCTGGACACCCTGGAGTCCCCCTACTCCCTGGTCACCACGGCCACGTCCCCAACCACGCCCGCCACGAGGAGTACGCCCAGCTGAGGCGCCCCTCTCCTTTGGTGGCCTCCCAACCATGGCACAGATGTAGTAGTGCTGGCACAGATGGAGTGGTGCCAATGGGAGGTGTACACCACAATTGACCTGGGCAATTGGGGTGAAGGGGGTGGGAAGCAAGATGTTAACAGCCCCCCTGCACCTGCAAGGCTGTATGTGACCCCGGTGATGTGGTGACGGGTCATGCAAGGCTCAGGCACCCCAAAACTGCAGTAAAACCGTGCACGCAACCCTGCAGCCTACGTGCGTGGATTCAACCTCCCGCAGTACGCGTTGGCACCCAGTAACACGAATAACGCGTACGCGTGGGACACGCAGGCTACTATGACATCGAAAATGGGTGTGATACACAGGGGCACCCGCAGTGGGAAAAAGAGCGTGTGCGACTCACCGTCTGACTAGCGCGATGCAGAAAAACACGCGTAGCCAATACCCCCGCCAAAAGAAGAGATACGTCCTTGATAGCTGTGAAGTTGTGATGGCGCGCGAAACAACAGGAAGCAGCAACACACATCGGTCTCCACGAAAGGCACGTACAGCGAACTGCTGGGCCCGCTCACCTTTAACCCGTGCTGAGGGAAACGCACGCGCGCGTCACGTCACTTACGCGCATGGGCCCTTTCCTCGTATTAAACGCGGACTTGCAGTTTTTCACGCGCGCTTATGCGCATGGGCCCTTTCCTCGTATTGCACGTGGACGTGCAGTTTTCCACGCGCACTTACGCGCATGGGCCCTTTCCTCGTATTACACGCGGACGTGCAGTTTTTCACGCGCGCTGAAATGCCCATGCACGTCTGTACGCGTCACGTCACAGGGGCGCTTGCGCTTGAGGGGCCTTCTGTCCAATGAAAATGCGTATGCGTGCAGACGCGCTTACGCGCTAAGGGCCTTTCCTCGAATTACACGCTGACGTGCAGATTTTTCACGTGCCAAATCACTCCGTATCAAGCTGGCCACGTGTAAGCACACGGAAGACCACGCTTCTGCCCAGAAGGCCGAACTACTGCCCCCCAGAGCCCCGAGCACGCTCCCACCAGCCATCTGCTGCTGCCTGACTGCCTGCTTCCCACGTGCCCTGCCATTTGCTGCCTGCACATCAGCCAGGGGTGCTGTTGCTGTGACCACCCCCTGCTGGAACCGAAGACTCCCGACTGGGATTCCATCGCTCCACAGCCCAGCCCCAGGACCCAGTTGCCCACCCACTCCTGCCTCTGGGGTTGTCATGTCGGGGCAAACACCATCTGGGACCACTGACAACCCCCGGCCAGAGAGGCAGAGGGGCACCAGCTTCAGTGCCACCGAAGTTGGTGTCCTGGTGGAGCAAGTCCTGGGGCAGTATGATGCCCTCTTCGGAAGCTCCCGCGCCGACAAGGAAGGACGGACTCGGATCTGGACTGACATCGTGACTGCCATCAACGCGGAGGGGGTGGCAGTCCGTGACTTACAACATGTCAAGAAGCGCTGGGAGGACTTCAGGTCCAGGACCCTGAACAAGGCCCGGCGCCTCTTGAAGGCAGCGGATGCCAAGGGGCGCCGGGGCCACTTGTCGGAAGAACAGATGAGGGTCCTGGAACACATATCCCCAGCGCTCCACGTCCAGGTCCTTGAGAGGCAGACCCGTCTGGAGTCGAGCGGTGAGTGTACATGCATCCTGATTGTGAGCAGTGCATGTGGTGATTATTCAGTAGTGTGCAGGTTGCACATCTGTTTGTATGGGGTCGAGTATGGGTGAGGGTGTACAGGGCCGTGGGGCTGACACATGCGAGGGCTGGAATGTGTGAGACATGGATGGTGCTTGTGTGTGTAGGCTTGCATGCCAAATGCAGTTGTGTGGGCACACATGTTTGGATGAATGTGTATGTAAGTAGACATGTCCCTGATGTCACGTATGTATGTTGTTTTTGGCTGCATGTATCAGCACTGTGTACATGTGCATGTGTGTGTATTTGACAAGGGTGCAACAGTGATGCAACATGGATGCATGTGACAGCGGTATGTGGAAGCCTGATTGGCAGATGTGACATGGATGCCCGTCTGAACACTGCAACACTTGGCAGAGGTGTACACATGCATGCAAGTGTGGTGGTGTATGTACATGTGTGGTGCACTTCCTGTGCTGCATGTGATGCTCACTTTTGGCTGCTCATGCTGTTGTATGTGTATGGATGGTGGTGGCAGTTGCGATATGGCTGTGGTATAGCTCATGTGTGCGAGTTGTAATGACATGTGTGTTGGGGATTGTGATGACATGTCTGAGGTTTGCCAATGCCACTCATGTACAACTGTCACGTGTGTATGTGTCCATTGTACAGTGCCCTGATGCCTGTGTTTTGTTTCTCCCTGTCTGCAGCGTCAACTGATGAAGAGGGCGGAGAAGGTGCTGTGGAGCACAGCGGCGGGGATCACACCGCCAGCCGGAGAAGCAAGGCCCGGCTCCCCTCCCATGTTGTGATCTCGTCGGGGAGTGAGGAGTCCGGTGCCGCGTCCCAGGCCGCAGCTGCCGGGGGGAGGTCCAAGAGGCGGAGGTTGGAGTTGGACTCCTCGGCAGCAGAAGGGGCAGCTGGGACCCCACAGGGCCCAACAGGGGAAGATGGCACGGAGTCATCCAGGTTGGTGGGGGGTTTGGTGGAAGAGGAGGCCGTGCAAGCACCAGAGACGGGGTTTGGAGGTGGGGATCCCACTGGTGCTAGTGGTGCAGTGCAGGACCAGGGACAGGAGGCAGCACAGGCCGCCGCAGAGGTGCCTGTGTGCAATCCTGTCCCTGATCCTGTCCCTGCATCATCTTGCACCAGCAGGGATGCTTACGTCCAGACCCGTTTTCAGGCAGGGGATGAGCTCACGTCAACTGGCCTTCCTCTGCCTGCAGATGTGGCTATCCAGGTCCGGGTTGAGCCTGTCCTGGCTGGTGTGGCGTTGCGTCAACGGGCCATGCGAGGTGACCTGCACGTCATCTCGAATGGCTCGTTGACCACGTCAGCCTGCTGGGACAGGTCACCCAGGCCGGATTCCTCCGTCTGATGGGGCTTGCTACGACCCCCTCCTCAACTGGACCCCCTACGCGCCAGTCGTCCTCTGTGCCATCTTCCCACCCATCAGTCACCTCGGTGCCCTGTGGAGCTGCCTCTGACGGTGCGGCCAGGCTGGGGGAGGAGGCATCCCTTCCACAGTCGGGAGTCGGACGTCCAGCAGGGGTGGCCACATCTACGACTGCACCCCAGCCAGCGGAGGATGTGCAGGCAGCAGGAGGCAGTACACGGGCAGAGGCACAGCAGCAGCAGCAACGTGGTGGGAGCCATGAAGGCTCGGGGCCTTCAACATCGGAGGGGCAGGCATCGGCCGGAGGGCAGGAGGACCCAGGACAGAGAGTGTCTTCCATGTGGCAGCGGTTGGGCCACGCCATACATGCGGAGCGGCAGCGGGCGAAAGAGGCACGGCTCACAATGGTCAGGGCGGAGAACTCCATGCGGAGGGCCCTGAGGTGGGCCGAGTGCCTCGAGGCAATCCGCAGGGGTTTGGAGGTGGAGACGTCGACGGCCCTGCGGACCCTCGGGGCCATGGAGGAGGACCGCCTCCGGGACATTGAGGAGGAGTTCGATGATGCCCTGGCCCGGGACATCCACAAGTGAGCCGTGAAACTAGCCCGCTGCCCTTGTACATAGTTATGTAGGTAGTGTTAGGTTTCATTTTTGTTTTGATGTTATTTGGACCTTTCGGACATTAGCCACATTTTTGTATATAGTTTATTTTATTAGTTAGTGTAGTTAGGTAGGTTTCCTTTCTTTTGTTGGGATAATGGACCCTGGCTTGTTCCCATGTACATAGTTCACTGTTGGATTGTATTTTTCTTTCACTTTTTAACCATGGAGCAATGGCTTTCTTTTTTATTTCCCATTGGATTTTGTTTTGTGGACATTGACTTTGGACAACATTACTTTGGAATTTTATTTTTGGTTTTGCTTTTTTTCACGGACATGCTTCTTTTAATTTTTGTACATTCACATTTCTGTTTCTTCATTTTTTATTCTATTTATGTTTCCTTTAATACATATTTTTTTTGGTGAACTTCAATGTGTGGTATCTCATTGGTTTCATGCATTTCATGATATGTGTTTTGAGATTCACTGACACCCATTGGGTGTATGTGAGGGAAATGTGTTTGTTTCGGAACTTGCAATTGGTGTTCTGTGATGTAATTGCAAATTATGAGTGGGTGGATGCAATACTCGGGTGGGTGTTTTGCATTTGGAGGCTGACCATAGGGACGAGGGATCTAGATTGTGATGACATGTTGGCTGGGGAACATGAGTTGCACATGGGTGGGGGCCTGCTGGCAGGTGCCCCACAGTGCTGGGTGGTGGGGGTGGTGGGAGACATGGGTGGGGGCCTGGTGGAGGCTGCCCCTGCACTGCTAGGGTGTGGGGGTGGTGGGACACATGGGTGGGTGCCTGGTGGAGGCTGCCCCTGGTGACTGGGGGGGTGGGGGTTCTGGGAGACATGGGTGGGGGCCTGGTGCTGGGTGCCCCTGGTGGCTGGGGGGTGGGGGTGCTGGGAGACATGGGTGGGGGCCTGGTGGTGGGTGTCCCTGCACTGCTGGGGGGTAGGGGTGGTGGGGAACATGAGTTGGACATGGGTGGGGGCCTGCTGGCAGGTGCCCCACAGTGCTGGGGGGTGGGGGTGCTGGCGAACATGAGTTGGACATTGGTGGGGGCCTGCTGGCAGGTGCCCCACAGTGCTGGGGGGTGGGGGTGGTGGGGAACATGAGTTGGACATGGGTGGGGGCCTGGTGGTGGGTGCCCCACAGTGCTGGGGGGTGGGGGTGGTGGGAGACATGGGTGGGGGCCTGGTGGAGGCTGCCCCTGGTGGCTGGGGGGTGGGGGTGCTGGGAGACATGGGTGGGGGCCTGGTGGAGGCTGCCCCTGGTGGCTGGGTGGTGGGGGTGCTGGGAGACATGGGTGGGGGCCTGGTGGAGGCTGCCCCTGCACTGCTGGGGGGTGGGGGTGGTCGGAGACATGGGTGGGGGCATAGTGGAGGCTGCCCCTGGTGGCTGGGGGGTGGGGGTGCTGGTGGACATGGGTGGGGGCTTGGTGGAGGCTGCCCCTGGTGACTGGGGGGTGGGGGTGGTTGGGGACATGGGTGGGGGCCTGGTGGAGGCTTCCCCTGATGGCTGGGGGGTGAGGGTGCTGGGAGACATGGGTGGGGGCCTGGTGGAGGCTGCCCCTGCACTGCTGGGGGGTGGGGGTGCTGGGAGACATGGGCGGGGGCCTGGTGGAGGCTGCCCCTGGTGGCTGAGGGGTGGGGGTGCTGGGAGACATGGGTGGGGGCCTGGTGGAGGCTGCCTCTGCACTGCTGGGGGTGGGGGTGGTGGGAGACATGGGTGGGGGCCTGTTGGAGGCTGCCCCTGGTGACTGGGGGGGTGGGGGTGCTGGGAGACATGGGTGGGGGCCTGGTGGTGGGTGCCCCTGGTGGCTGGGGGGTGGGGGTGCTGGGAGACATGGGTGGGGGCCTGGTGGAGGCTGCCCCTGGTGACTGGGGGGTGGGGGTGCTGGGAGACATGGATGGGGGCCTGGTGGTGGGTACCCCTGGTGGCTGGGGGGTGGGGGTGCTGGGAGACATGGGTGGGGGCCTGGTGGTGGGTGCCCCTGCACTGCTGGGGGGTGGGGGTGGTGGGGAACATGAGTTGGACATGGGTGGGGGCCTGCTGGCAGGTGCCCCACAGTGCTGGGGGGTGGGGGTGGTGGGGAACATGAGTTGGACATGGGTGGGGGCCTGCTGGCAGGTGCCCCACAGTGCTGGGGGGTGGGGGTGCTGGGGAACATGAGTTGGACATGGGTGGGGGCCTGCTGGCAGGTGCCCCACGGTGCTGGGGGGTGGGGGTGCCTGGGAACATGAGTTGGACTTGGGTGGGGGCCTGGTGGCAGGTGCCCCACAGTGCAGGGGGTGGGGGTGGGGGGGAACATGAGTTGGACATGGGTGGGGGCCTACTGGCAGGTGCCCCACAGTGATGGGGGGTGGGGGTGCTGGGGAACATGAGTTGGACATGGGTGGGGGCCTGCTGGCAGGTGCCCCACAGTGCTGGGGGGTGGGGGTGCTGGGGAACATGAGTTGGACATGGGTGGGGGCCTGGTGGCGGGGCCCCCACAGTGCTGGGGGGTGGGGGTGGTGGGGAACATGAGTTGGACATGGGTGGGGGCCTGGTGGTGGGTGCCCCACAGTGCTGGGGGGTGGGGGTGGTGGGAGACATGGGTGGGGGCCTGGTGCAGGCTGCCCCTGGTGGCTGGGGGGTGGGGGTGCTGGGAGACATGGGTGGGGGCCTGGTGGAGGCTGCCCCTGCACTGCTGGGGGGTGGGGGTGGTGGGAGACATGGGTGGGGGCCTGGTGGAGGCTGCCCCTGGTGGCTGGGGGGTGGGGGTGCTGGGAGACATGGGTGGGGGCCTGGTGGAGGCTGCCCCTGCAAAGCTGGGGGGTGGGGGTGGTGGGAGACATGGGTGGGGGCCTGGTGGAGGCTGCCCCTGGTGGCTGGGGGGTGGGGTGCTGGGAGACATGGGTGGGGGCCTGGTGGAGGCTGCCCCTGGTGACTGGGGGGGTGGGAGTGCTGGGAGACATGGGTGGGGGCCTGGTGGAGGCTGCCCCTGCACTGCTGGGAGTGTGGGGGTGCTGGGAGACATGGGTGGGGGCCTGGTGGAGGCTGCCCCTGGTGGCTGGGGGGTGGGGGTGCTGGGAGACATGGGTGGGGGCCTGGTGGAGGCTGCCCCTGCACTGCTGGGGGGTGGGGGTGGTGGGAGACATGGGTGGGGGCCTGGTGGAGGCTGCCCCTGGTGGCTGGGGGGTGGGGGTGATGGGATACATGGGTGGGTGCCTGGTGGAGGCTGCCCCTGCACTGCTGGGAGTGTGGGGGTGATGGGAGACATGGGTGGGGGCCTGGTGGAGGCTGCCCCTGGTGGCTGGGGGGTGGGGGTGCTGGGAGACATGGGTGGGGGCCTGGTGGAGGCTGCCCCTGCACTGCTGGGGGGTGGGGGTGGTGGGAGACATGGGTGGGGGCCTGGTGGAGGCTGCCCCTGGTGGCTGGGGGGTGGGGGTGCTGGGAGACATGGGTGGGGGCCTGGTGGAGGCTGCCCCTGCACTGCTGGAGGGTGGGGGTGGTGGGAGACATGGGTGGGGGCCTGGTGGTGGGTGCCCCTGGTGGCTGGGGGGTGGGGGTGGTGGGAGACATGGGTGGGGGCCTGGTGGAGGCTGCCCCTGGTGACTGGGGGGGTGGGTGTGCTATGAGACATGGGTGGGGGCCTGGTGGTGGGTGCCCCTGGTGGCTGGGGGGTGGAGGTGCTGGGAGACATGGGTGGGGGCCTGGTGGTGGGTGCCCCTGCACTGCTGGGGGGTGGGGGTGGTGGGGAACATGAGTTGGACATGGGTGGGGGCCTGCTGGCAGGTGCCCCACAGTGCTGGGGGGTGGGGGTGCTGGGGAACATGAGTTGGACATGGGTGGGGGCCTGCTGGCAGGTGCCCCACAGTGCTGGGGGGTGGGGGTGGTGGGGAACATGAGTTGGACATGGGTGGGGGCCTGCTGGCAGGTGCCCCACAGTGCTGGGGGGTGGGGGTGGTGGGAGACATGGGTGGGGGCCTGGTGGAGGCTGCCCCTGGTGGCTGGGGGGTGGGGGTGGTGGGAGACATGGGTGGGGGCCTGGTGGAGGCTGCCCCTGGTGGCTGGGGGGTGGGGGGAGGTGGGAGACATGGGTGGGGGCCTGGTGGAGGTTGCCCCTGGTGACTGGGGAGGTGGGGGTGCTGGGAGACATGGGTGGGGGCCTGGTGGTGGGTGCCCCTGGTGGCTGGGGGGTGGGGGTGCTGGGAGACATGGGTGGGGGCCTGGTGGAGGCTGCCCCTGGTGGCTGGGGGGTGGGAGTGCTGGGGGACATGGGTGGGGGCCTGGTGGAGGCTGCCCCTGGTGACTGGGGGGGTGGGGGTGGTGGGAGACATGGGTGGGGGCCTGGTGGTGGGTGCCCCTGGTGGCTGGGGGTTGGGGGTGCTGGGAGACATGGGTGGGGGCCTGGTGGTGGGTGCCCCTGCACTGCTGGGGGGTGGGGGTGGTGCGGAACATCAGTTGGACATGGGTGGGGGCCTGCTTGGAGGTACCCCACAGTGCTGGGGGCTGGGGGTGCTGGGGAACATGAGTTGGACATGGGTGGGGGCCTGCTGGCAAGTGCCCCACAGTGCTGGGGGTGGGGGTGGTGGGGAACATGAGTTGGACATGGGTGGGGGCCTGCTGGCAGGTGCCCCACAGTGCTGGGGGTGGGGGTGGTGGGGAACATGAGTTGGACATGGGTGGGGGCCTGCTGGCAGGTGCCCCTGCACTGCTGTGGGGGTGGGGGCGGTGAGAGACATGGGTGGGGGCCTGGTGGAGGCTGCCCCTGGTGGCTGGGGGGTGGGGGTGCTGGGAGACATGGGTGGGGGCCTGGTGGAGGCTGCCGCTGCACTGCTGGGGGGTGGGGGTGCTGGGAGACATGAGTGGGGGCCTGGTGGAGGCTGCCCCTGGTGGCTGGGGGGTGGGGGTGCTGGGAGACATGGGTGGGGGCCTGGTGGAGGCTGCCCCTGGTGGCTGGGGGGTGGGGGTGCTGGGAGACATGGATGGGGGCCTGGTGGAGGCTGCCCCTGCACTGCTGTGGGGTGGGGGTGGTGGGAGACATGGGTGGGGGCCTGGTGGAGGCTGCCCCTGGTGGCTGGGGGGTGGGGTGCTGGGAGACATGGGTGGGGGCCTGGTGGAGGCTGCCCCTGCACTGCTGGGGGGTGGGGGTGGTGGGAGACATGGGTGGGGGCCTGGTGGAGGCTGCCCCTGGTGGCTGGGGGGTGGGGTGGTGGGAGACATGGGTGGGGGCCTGGTGGAGGCTGCCCCTGGTGACTGGGGGGTGGGGGTGGTGGGAGACATGGGGGGGCCTGGTGGAGGCTGCCCCTGGTGGCTGGGGGGTGCGGGTGCTGGGAGACATGGGTGGGGGCCTGGTGGAGGCTGCCCCTGGTGACTGGGGGAGTGGGGGTGGTGGGAGACATGGGTGGGGGCCTGGTGGTGGGTGCCCCTGCACTGCTGGGGGGTGGGGGTGGTGGGATACATGGGTGGGGGCCTGGTGGTGGGTGCCCCTGCACTGCTGGTGGGTGGGGGTGGTGGGAGACATGGGTAGGGGCCTGGTGGAGGCTGCCCCTGCACTGCTGGGGGGTGGGGGTGGTGGGAGACATGGGTGGGGGCCTGGTGGAGGCTGCCCCTGGTGGCTGGTGGGTGGGGGTGCTGGGAGACATGGGTGGGGGCCTGGTGGAGGCTGCCCCTGCACTGCTGGGGGGTGGGGGTGGTGGGAGACATGGGTGGGTGCCTGGCGGAGGCTGCCCCTGGTGGCTGGGGGGTGGGGGTGCTGGGAGACATGGGTGGGGGCCTGATGGAGGCTGCCCCTGGTGACTGGGGGGGTGGGGGTGGTGGGAGACATGGGTGGGGGCCTGGTGGAGGCTGCCCCTGGTGGCTGGGGGTGGGGGTGCTTGGAGACATGGGTGGGGGCCTGGTGGAGGCTGCCCCTGGTGGCTGGGGGGTGGGGGTGCTGGGAGACATGGGTGGGGGCCTGGTGGAGGCTGCCCCTGGTGGCTGGGGGTGCTGGGAGACATGGGTGGGGGCCTGGTGGAGGCTGCCCCTGCACTGCTGGGGAGTGGGGGTGCTGGGAGACATGGGTGGGGGCCTGGTGGAGGCTGCCACTGGTGGCTGGGGGGTGGGGGTGCTGGGAGACATGGGTGGGGGCCTGGTTGAGGCTGCCCCTGCACTGCTGGGGAGTGGGGGTGGTGGGAGACATGGGTGGGGGCCTGGTGGAGGCTGCCCCTGGTGGCTGGGGGGTGGGGGTGCTGGGAGACATGGGTGGGGGCCTGGTGGAGGCTGCCCCTGGTGACTGGGGGGGTGGGGGTGGTGGGAGACATGGGTGGGGGCCTGGTGGAGGCTGCCCCTGGTGGCTGGGGGGTGGGAGTGCTGGGAGACATGGGTGGGGGCCTGGTGGAGGCTGCCCCTGCACTGCTGTGGGGTGGGGGTGCTGGGAGACAAGGGTGGGGGCCTGGTGGAGGCTGCCCCTGGTGGCTGGGGGGTGGGGGTGCTGGGAGACATGGGTGGGGGCCTGGTGGAGGCTGCCCCTGCACTGCTGGGGGGTGGGGGTGCTGGGAGACATGGGTGGGGGCCTGGTGGAGGCTCCCCCTGGTGGCTGGGGGGTGGGGGTGCTGGGAGACATGGGTGGGGGCCTGGTGGAGGCTGCCCCTGCACTGCTGGGGGTGGGGTGGTGGGAGACATGGGTGGGGGCCTGGTGGTGGGTGCCCCTGGTGGCTGGAGGTGCAGGGGGACATGCGTTGGTGGGCAGTAGTGCAAGTTGACATGTGGGTTGGCTGGTGGGCATGGCCATGGTGGATGGGGTGCCTGCAGGACATGTGCTGGGTAGGCCCCTGTGGTGTGAACCACCTGCAGGCTCCGTGGAGGCTGTAGAGGAAACACCTGGGAGGACCCACACATGCAATTCACGTGTGCTCCTCCCGGCGCACCCCTGTAATACACGTACCCTGATGAGATCGCGTGTGGAACTTCCCGCGCACCCCTGGAATACACGTACCCTGCTGATGTTGCGTGGGATACTTCCCCCGGCACCCTGAAATACACGTACCCTGATGAGATCGCGTGTGTGACTTCCCGCAAACCCCCGAAATACACGTACCCCGCTCAATCGCGTGTGTGACTTCCCGCGCACCCCCGAAATACACGTACCCCGCTCAATCGCGTGTGTAACTTCCCGCGCGCCCCCGAAATACACGTACCCCGCTAAATCGCGTGTGTAACTTCCCGCGCACCCCCGAAATACACGTACCCCGCTCAATCGCTCAATCGCGTGTGTAACTTCCCGCGCGCCCCCGAAATACACGTACCCCGCTCAATATTGTGTGTAACTTCCCGCGCACCCCTGAAATACACGTACCCCGCTCAATCGCGTGTGTAACTTCCCGCGCGGCCCCGAAATACACGTACCCCGCTCGCACAGGCCCAATTGCTGTATGTTGCCACTTTTGTGATGCGCTGGGACTCTACCGCCTGCCTTCGTGTGACAGACGTGTTTCAGCTTGTGCATGTCTTTGGCTGTGCGTGGCTTTGCCCTATTCGATTCCATGAATATGTGTGGTTCGAGTGCGTGTGGGCATTCCGTCTGCTTCCCTGCAGTACATCCCCAGTTACGCCCTTATTTTCGCGCGTTGTTCCCCATTACGCGCGTTACGTCCCGTGTCCCGCCCACTTTCTGGTGTATGCGCCAAGGTTGTGCGCTTTCACTGTGCGCGTCGCGCACGCCTTTCGGGATGTTGCAGTGACTTGTGCGCCATGCACGGGTTTGGCGCACATCCCGAGGTGTACACGCGCAGGGACTTCCATGAATCGCACGTGTGCGCGTGCGCCTGTTTTTTTCCGCTTGCGCCTGCTTGCGCGAAGATTTTCGGCGCACGTTTGTTCCATGAATCGGCCCCTTAATATCGCTGCATCTGCCAATGTAGGCATACATAAAGTTAATCAAGCTGCAAAAGAAATAAATCTTGCTGCAAAAGAGAAGTACTCTACACACTGTAAATAAACAGGATATACAATGAATTAATCTTGGTTCAAAATATTTAGTCTAGCCCAGCTGCAACAGTCAATTTAGCTGTGCATACAATTAATCCAGATGCAAAATGATTTCATATAGGTACAAATGAATGACTGCACCTAAACAAGACCTACTCTATTGCAATAACCAATCAAACTGTGCATAATGTTCACCTGGAAAGTGTCCGTCTTGCCACACAATCAAAATAATCCAGCGGCAAAAGAAATAATGTCTCTGCATCAATCAAACTGCAAAAGTATTAATCCAGATGCAAACAGAGTAGTGTGGCCACACAATGAATTCATTTACCAGCAACATACAGATTTAGCTGTGCATTAAAGGAATCTATCTGCAAGCGGATTCATCTTGCTTCAGGTGTACTTTGAAGGAAAACACAAGATGCAGATGTATTCCACATGCTTTGCTGCACTGCTGCCATGTCAGTTTCCATATGTACATCTTCTGTTGCGCTCTTCCCTCGTTTGAGAGTGAGATATCATTGTTTTGCCTAAATGGTTGAAGTGGTTTTGTAAGACCACTCAATTGATCATAGAATACAAAGTGCCTCTTGAAAGAGAGCTGCACGTTAATGGTTGTAGATAGCTGTAAAACGAAAGATACGATTGGGTGGGATGTAGTGTGCAGCTGATATTGAAAACCCGGAAACCTGGGCTCAGAGTCCAACTTCCCCGCTTGTCCAAAGGAGGTGATGAGCCTTGGCAAGTGATTTCCCCAATATGCTTATTATTTACTACCTGGTAACCTAAAAGTATGAAGGAAGAGCCTCTGTTATGTGAGTGCCATGCAAAAAGCCCCGCTCACAAATTGATTAAAAGAAGACTATATTGCTTGGTATATCTAATAATATTTAGCATTTATGAAGTGCCCACTACAATCATTTTGACCTACTGATGAGCTTTGTTATCCTCAGACAGCATATTTGCTATCCTTCTCTCTGAACTCCCAAGCCCTAGCACCTTATTAAATATACTTCCACTATCTACCCCACCTCCCACCTCTCGCCCCACCCCTGTAGGCTCACACTTACCTCTCTGCTTTGCAACTATGTAAAGTTTGAGAAGTTTTAAAGCAAACTTCAAAAAGTGTGCGAAAGGCAAAGTACCACTTCTTCACACAGGTCTACTATAAATTCCAATACACCGAGCCAGATTTTTAGGGATATTTAGCGTGCATGGAAAAGGTTTACAAACTCTGATTAGAATGCAGGGTTGTCTGGTATCATGCACCTGCACACAATAGTGAAGAATTAAAAACGGGCCATACCCCTCCTCGCACAGGCCATGTCTATTTGGGACATTTTAAGGCCCCCCCAGCTTTTTCATCATGCATACTCTTCTGGCAAATGCAGACCTCTTTTAGTCCCTTGTAAGCTCTGTACCACCTTCTGTAAGGCGAAATCTATGATCCTGTAAATCTAATATAATCCACAACTTGCCTTGCCGTCCATGGATAAACCCCATCTGGCCCCCCTGTACTAGGGTCGGAAGCAAGGCCTCCAGTGTATTTCCTGCAATCTTTGCTAGAATTTTCACATCGATATTCAGGAGGGAGATTGGGCAGTAAGCGTCACTTTTGGATCGGTCCTTTTCCTCTTTAGGAAGTACCAAAATCATTGCCCAGCATAAAGACCAAGGGAGGTTGAGCCCTTCTCAAATCCTATTAAATACTTTCTATTTAGTAGGAGCCAGGAAAATCCTAAAAATCCTCTAGAACCTACTTGGCATCCCCTTGATTAGTTGCCTTCACTATTTCTTCTGAGGTTATAGGCTCTTCTAGTCGCCGGGCTTTCTCATTGTCTACTCTGGGAAGGTTTAGCTTGTCTAGTTAAGCATCTATGTTTGCTTCATCATCTTGAGGTTCAGCTTTGTATAGCTTTTCATAATATATTTTTGAATTCCTCCTCGACCCCTTGTTGTCCTGTATCATTAGACTGCTTCAGGACCTTTGGTTTATATCTCAATTGGTATGCCATGTCACAATATATTAGGAGGTCACTCTCAACTCAGGGAGTTCTTTTCCCCGCCAAGCAAGGTGGTGCGCACACAAAGCGCTTATACAAATTCAGCTTTAGTGAGGCAGCCAACCCGTCTCGCACCACCCCAGAAAATACCCTCTGTACCACCCATGAGCTAGGAATGAGGCCTGTGATATATAAGAATATATATCACAAATTCAAATGTCTTCCACCAATTGACTAACACAGATTTAAATGTCTTTCAGATATGAAAGAGGTAAACCTTTGAAGTTGGCAGCCACAATTTACATCAGATTTCTTGCAAATTAACCAGTAGGGCACATACAAAACACACAGTGATTGCTTAGTTTGGCACAATACTCCCTTTTCTCCCAGCAACCACCACCCTCCAGGCATCAATTAGATATGACACCTCTGATCTGAAGGCAAGGTACAGGGAGTGGGAATAGAGTAGCAAAATCTTTTTACATTTGATATATTTGAAAGGCAAAGTCAAGAAAGGTACTCAATGGGAAAATTGTTTTGGGGAGGGTATTTGTATGAAATGCAGGGCTTTGGGAAAATCGTTTTGGGATGCAAGTAAATAAATAGGAAATTTCGTTTTTCACCCTCTACATTCACTTGAATAGGAGTGTTTTAAGGTTACTTATTTTGGGATTATGGATACCCCCCGTTGGTTCGGAAGACAGGCATTTCAGAAAGGGAGTGTCAGCCAAGTACTTTATTGTCTGACACACTGGGCATGAACGTTGTTAGTTTCGAACACTATCAACACTCATCCCATGATTTTCTGTATGGGAATTAATTAATTTAACTTCAATTCAATGCGCTAAGGATCTACACAGCTTCCCCTCTCCCCACAATTTGATGGAAAGGATTAAGACAGGCCATTCCCAACACAATTCAATTTAAATGAATATGGTATTTTCTAAAGTGGAATTAATTTTAATTGAATTTTATCAAATGTGCCATGGGTCTCCCCAGTACCACCCCTCTACACGCAATGCAAGATGGAGATTAAGGCTGGCAGATTCCCCTCGCGGTTTTGTTGGCATTCAGATTAATCTACGTACATGGGAGGCATTGATTATCGGGCATCCAGGGAAATAGCAGTGCTCCTCTGAGGACGGCAGATATCTGGTCAAAAGGCTTTGGTCAAGGGTAGTCCCCAGCATCCAGACTTCTTCTGGCTCCTCAAATGGCAGACCGAGCTAGCTTCTAGATGTCCCAGTTCCTGTCTCACATGCAATGTTGAAGGCCCAGCAATAGGGTGGGAAAGTCAAGGGAAAAACCAAAAGGCCAAAGAAAGGTCCCAAGAGTCAAAAAGTCAAAGAAAGATCAGCCAGTCAGTCAGTCCCTCTCAAATAGAAAACTGATCTCTTCTAGGACTAGTGACACTCCATGATTATCATATTTCCCACACTACAGATTGGCCAGCTCTCTCCCTCTCCCCAATACACCCACTGTCTGCTAATAGGACAAGGAATTAGGGTGTGTGAATGATGGAGGCTGAGGGAAGAGAAATATTCATCATCCCAAAATGTGGGTTTAACTAATTCAGTGACCTTAAAATCTAACAATATGACAGCTACCCCAATTTTTCAGATAACTGCCGGCACATTTTGAGTTCTATATTTTATGGTGAGTTGGAAAAGACAAATTCTATTTCAATACGCCCTTCTTGGGTGGAGCTGCAGCTTTTCTCAATTTGCTCCTGAGCCAAAATAGTCACAAATCTGCCCTTTCCTGATTCAAACCTTACTTCCATAACCTATCATCACAACAACTTTCTAGTCCCTCGGATTTGCGAGAAGGCCGGAATTTTCTCATAACTCAAGTTTTATCCATGGCACAAAATGCATTTTCACATGCTCCCGACTGGATTTTTATCCCCTTGAATATGAGACCAGGATGAGCTCACTGGGCCATATGCACATTTTATTCCCGAAAATGTATTCAATGATAGTCAATGACAATGCACCACATGTCCCTCCACCAATATTTAGGTTTCATTTCTCTTCTATGACCTAATCAGGACATTTGGCTGACCCAGGTGATCATGCCCTCCCCTCCTGGGCTTCAAAGATTTTTGTTCAACGCTAATGCACTGTTAATGGGGAGACCTGATCTTAAAGGTCATTTCTGCTGGCTGTGTTATCTGCACATCCCATAATTCATATCTACTTCCCTGTATATCTTAGCATTTACCCTGAAAACCAGACCTTCTCCTAGCGGTCCTCAGCCAAAGGTCTTTTTTCAAAGGCACACACCATTCAGTTCAGTGGTGAAAACACCAGCTGCATCCACACTTCAGAAAATGCAGCTTTAAATTGACAAGATGTGCTTACATGTAACATTTTAGCCTTAGATCTAGGCCTGCTGTTCATAAATAAAATCTTTCTTTTCTACTATATTTTGGAACAGAGGTAGATTCTTTATTAATATAATGCACAGAGATAGGCCACAGTTAACAAAGGAAACCAGTGTTCACTTTTACAAAAATAAAATGGGACTTTCTCTTTACAGGCTTTATATGATGGAAATTAAGTGTCCTTATTCCTGATGAATGCAATCTGTCACTTTACTTTATTTCTAAAATGTCAGGCATCATTCCTCCCTTTTATCTATCAAATGCTCAGTATTTCAAATGTGTTTTTTTCTTTCAGCTTGGACTGCTGCAGTTTTACATCATTTATTTCTATTTCACTAGGCGTTATGTCAAAATGACTGTTTTGTACTGGCTTTTATATTTCAATGGAACTCCACATTAGCTAGCTTCACTCTCACAATAGGGGCCTATCATGGCCTCTCCATCCCTGTCGCACTGGAACTGTCTTTTCACCCCACAAGTGCACCCCCTGGGTCTTTGACTAAGATGACCTGTAGAAAAGAGCAAGAGAGAGAGACGTTTTTGTTTCATGTTTTTGCTTTAGTTCATTCCATGAATTTCCTCGTTGGAGCATGTCTGCTCTTTTCCTGTTCCAAGGGAGTGGCGCTTTGGTCTGCACTCCACTCTTTTTATATTTTGGGGTTTGGTCCTGGAACCCCTCCCTTTTTTGAACCTCCTACCCCCAGGCTGTGAGGGTAAGGAGTTATTGAGTCTGAAGAGAGCTAAAGTATATTATACAGTACTTCTTTAACCGTTAAATAGGCATACAATTTGAAAAACAAAACAACAGCACATAACACATTGACATTTATTTCCCTTACATGAACATATCCACACATTATTTATTTTTCCGGATTTTTATATATCATTTGTGAGTATACATTACATTACTCCCTGTATATATGTGTGATATTCTCCATCCGGGCTTGCATCCTTCCTTTCATTCTTCAGATGGTTCCTGAACTCTACCCTCACTGGGTTCTTCAATCAGTCATAGCGTCTGTCTGTGGAGACAGCTCTTCAACTGATTGATATGGGCCCATTTCTCTTCTGTATGTTCAATTTCAAAGGCACCCTGCCAAGAGCAGAGGAACTTCTGCTCCTTGGTCTGGTTCCTTTGGAAATTGTACAGGTAGACCCTGTATCCTACTTCGTACTCCTTCTTGGTAGTTTTTAAGTCGTAGTAGGCTTTAATTCTGTCTGCCGACTTTTGATAATTTCACTGAGCATAAGCAAAAGCGTGCTGAAGGTGTATCCGTAAATTCTCAATGTACTTGTGGGTTGTGGACTTGTTGATCATGGTCTGCTCCTGAGTTCTGTAGAGCAGATGCTGAGGTAGCACAATTTCTGTGTCCAGCCATGAGCTCAAATGGAGACATTTTAGTTGCAGAATTTGGCATGGACCGCCATTAGGACAAGCAGTAATCGAATGTGCCAACTTGGTTCAGAGTCTGCCACAAGCTTCTTCAAGCTGCCCACAATTGTTTTATTGTACCTCTCAACTCCCACACTCGAGGCTGGGCAGTAGAAAATGTGGAGTTTTCTCATTACCCTAAGTATCTCCCACATCTTGGTCATCACCTCACTGGTAAAATGACTTCCTCGGTCTGACTCAATCCTTTGGGGAAGGCTGAAATGAGAGAATATGTGGTTAATCACTAGTGTGGCAGCTGTCTCCGCCGTGTAACTCAGGGCTGGAAGACATTTTACCCACTTGGTAAACAAGCATGTCACAGTTAACAAGTACTTTTTCCTCTACAGAGCCAATCACTGGCCCAATAAAATCGATTTGCAAATCCAACTACGGCAGTGTAATTCCCCTTTTCTGTAGAAGATAATTTGTCTGTTACTGAGCACACACAAGACACCTCTTTAAGTGATGTCACGTTTCTGACCCATGTGTGGCCAATATGCGACCTTGCACAAGATTTGTAATGTGGCATGAAACCATATGACCCGCAGTGGGTGCATCATGGGTGTGACTTAACATCAGGCTTCGGAATGAGTTAGGTACCACCCACTGGTCACATCCATATATGGATCTCCGTACCAACAAACTATCTTGGATTCGGAACATTTTGGAAACATCATCAACATCCGGAGATCCTCCTTCCAGATATAATCGGATTCTGTCAGATGAAAATTCACGGGGTCTTCAATATGTTGATAAGATTTCCCAATAATTGGGTCCTCTTTGTGTGCAGTAATCAGATCTGCATCTGGGGTTTCTTTACTCCACTTGGCAGTTGAGAGTTCATTATTGGCATTGGTAGGGACCTGGTGACAGCAGTGACCTGGATTTCCCCAACAGGGATTCAGTTTCTATGAGATCCCTATGAATAGCCCTGAATTTGGCTAACTGGTCAGCCAAGTCATTTCCAGTTTTGTCTGGTCCCTCAATTTTGGAGTGGCCTCTGATCTTTTTCCAATTGATGGTCCTCTCATTAGAGGTTACCAGATCATCAATTGATCGAATTAATTTCCCATGCTTTAGCGCTTTGTATGCACACAGAATGCCTCTATTTTTCCAGTTAAGCAGGTGTTCTACAAACTCATTCCTGACACAATCAGAGTGAGTAATTGTAACCAGTTCTTTGATTTGGTGGTGTGCTGCAGTGAGGATGGCTTGATGTACTGCCATCAACTTTGCCACCTGACTACTTTGAGGACTTATTTTGTACCAAGCAGAGGGTTCTGGGGCATCATTCACCCAGGCATTGCCAATGTCAGCCACTAGTTCTTTTTTGCTGTGATGGTCAACATGGTAGGAGCACCCATCCATATAAACTGTGGGTATCCCCTGACACATGTCTTCATCATAGATTTTGTACGGGGAAGTAAGGTATACCTCCATATTGTCGCTGGTCCTTAGACTTTCGCCCTCAAGACAGTTTTCTTGAGCACCGTCATGCAAGTCAGCCAATTTTTGCGCTAGAGGACTCTTCTTGTTTTGGCCATATCTGACCTCCACAGGAAAGCCTTGCATGGACAGAATCTAGGAAGTAATTCTGTAATTACTCACATTACCTGTTCGGATTCAGTCACTTTGAAGATATTGCAAGGGTTGTATTTTGAATTTTATTGAGATGTATATAGCGTTTTTTGCCAAAGTGCTTCACAAAGAATGAGTGAACAGTACATTAAAATCAGCATAAACAATTATATTCAGTATCGGCCAATAGCAATCAAGCAAGGAGAATGGAGTAGGTGATTTTTAAGAGACTAGCGAAACAGAGAGTAAGAGGTTATAGATTGGAGAGAAAGTGGAAGAAGATTTCAGTGGAGAGGGGCCAGCAGTTGAAAGGATTGAAAATGAGATTGTGCACAAGGGGCACGTGGAACAGTGAGTAAGACTAGTCCAGAAGAGCTGAGAGGACAAGAAGGAGAGTAAAATGAAACAAGAGAAGCAAGATAATCAGGGGCAAGGCCATGTAAAGATTTGAATACTAAACATAGAAAATAGAATTTCAGCTGAGAATGAAAGGAGAGCCATCCAAGAGGGTCAAGAGAAGAGGAGATGGAATCACGATAGGATAATAGGCATAGCGAGCGGATGGAGGAATGATAGATTGATTTGAGTGGAGCTAAGCGAGAGCAAGGGAGACCAGAGAGTAGAACAGAGCAGTAGAAAAGTTGAGAGAAAATTAGGGAAGAGACGAAAAGCTTAGTGGCAGGGTTGGTGAGGAGTCTCGACAATGATGTGCTCCACCTGAAAGAATGGGTGGTCATTCTTCAATGCACACACCATTGCCAGGAGTGCCTTTTTCCAGTCATTGAATTTTTCCTCCACAGAGGACAAAGTCTTGCGCATGTATGAGTTCTACTTGGTTGACCATGTCGAGCTTTTGGTATAATACCGCTGTGAATCAAGTATCTGAGAACCCCATTTCCAAGAAGAACTCTTTGTTCTTTGTGGGGTAAGCCAAACAAGGGGCTTGGGAATGGTTTCCCTTTAGTTGTTTTACTGCCTTGGATTGTTCAAGACCCCACTCCCACTTGACCCCAGCCTTTAATAAATGGACCAAGGGTCGAGTGACCACTGCATAGTCTTCAATGAACTTTCTGCTATAATTAGTGAGTCCAAGAAGGCTTCTTAGTACTCGCAGAGTAGTAGGGTCTTTCAATTTCAATAATGCTTCCATCTTTTTTTCCTGGGGATGGAGACCCTCAGGGGTGATTATGCACCCTAAGAAGTTCACGCAGGTCTCACACCACTGTGCCTTCTGAAAGGACAGTTTTGCTGTGGCTTTCTGCAACAGGGTCAGTACATAGCGTATTTCCACTATATGTTTCTCCACAGTTGAGCACTTGATTAAGACATCATCAACAGAGGCCAGGTTTCCCCTTTTACCCAAATACGCATTGCATTATGTAGGAAGATGTTACATTCATTGCCAGAGTTTATGTATCCGAAGGGGGTTTGGGTCCAAATGTATTTCTGCCGTCCAAAGGTAAAGACAAGCTTGTACTGGCCTTCCCTACTCACGGGTACTGTCCAGTAACCGTTGGCCAGATCAATGGTGGTATACACCCTTGGATCTGGGCCAGTCCCTAATCGATGTAGGGAAGGGGCCATATTGACATGTGGACCCATTTATTTAACTCCCCTAGGTTTGCACAAAGTCTCCATTGGCCATTGGGTTTGATTATCCCCAGTACACGGTTGTTAAAGGTACTGTGGATTGGACAAATTATCCCACAGGATTCTAGGTTTTTAATAATCTCTGTGAGTGACTCCATAGATGCAAGAGGTAACCGGTATTGCTTCACAAATACTGGAGCCATCCCGGGGTCCGTTGGTATGGTGGTTGAATGTACCTCTGTGTCTCTACAGTCGTATAAATCCACTGCAAAGATATATTGAAAATCCAGAAACACCTATTTCAGCTTCTATTTTAGCTCCTCGGTCTCAAAGGCATCAGAGAGATTGATTCGTTCTTCGACCAGCCTGGAAAGACCTCTGGCTTGGCAACTTCGGTGTTATCCTCCAGTTGGGTGGAGAGATTTCTCGTTATGGTGTTGGCCTGGACGTGAGGTTCCAAGGTTGGGAGGTTGTCACTGTTGACTCAGAATACCAACTTATCTTTCATGATGTCACAGGTCACCTCTTCCACACCATATGGAAGAGAACACCAAGATATTTGCCCCTTGCCTGGTGAAAATCTTTTCCGGAGGAACACTGTCATCGATATGCAAGCAGACATTTGGAATTTGTCCAATGTTCTCATTCCCTAAATCAATAGAATAATGTTGGGCACCAACTGCAATTCCAATAAAGGTGTCGACGCCCAAAGTGATATTTGGACAACTAGGGGTGTCAGATGTAAATACAAACCTTGCTGTTGGAGATGATAATTCGAATGTATATAGGCGTCCTGCTTTTTGAGGCTCTGTCCTTACTTACGTTTTAGGGGAACTGTAAATTGTCTCACCTGTCCTGGGATGGTAACCTCTTCTCTCACTTGTGCTTCTACCACATACGGCAGCAATTGAGCTGACCGGAATGCTTTCTCAGTGTTGTCAAAGCACATGGGGTTACCCCACAGTCGGGACCAGGCTTTGTTATTAATAATAGGTCCAAATTAATTGCGAATTGATTGAGAATGTCACTGCCTGAGTAAAAGGCAGGGGGGACATCTCTCACAACCCAACAATTATTATATTCTATGCTTTTGTCGGCCATGGACATCTTTAGCATACAACTGCTAGGCAGGAGATGTTTGTAATTGGGATTTTCCATGCCCATTTCCCACTTATCAATCAATTTAAATGTGGGAATGGCCTGATCTTTTGGGAGTTTCCTGAATAATGCTTCGCTGATGAAGCTTCTTCCGTTATTCAGGAATACTCTGGTGAGAACAGGCTCCTCCCACTCATGTATCTGAATGGGGAAAAACAGCTGTTCACTCTTTATCTGGATGTCGGTCAAACTTTGACCTGGGTTTACATCTTTTGTCATGGGATTTGGGTTTTCTTCTGATTGTGGATTGGTGAAACATTTCAGAGTATTTCCCTCCAGTGTGGAATCCCACTTAAAACTGCGAGGGAGGTTGATTTTCAAGAATGTTGAAGGGTTCCCATCACTAGTTTCTTCTCCTACATAGATGGCGGTGATGTCTGGGAGTTGGTTGTTCTTAAAATGGAATTCTATTTTGTCGGACCGTTCAATAATGTGGCATGTGCCATTCAAACTCACATAATTTCTAATACGAAGGAGGTAATTACCCAAGAGATAAGGTGTGCCCTCTGGAATTACGACTATCACCGGGGGTTTCACCCTTTGTCACCCAATCTTTATTTCCACATCTGCAGTCGACGTAAATATCATTCCTATCAAAGTTTTGGAGTTGTCCGGGAAAAAGCTTGATGGGAATTTGGTGAATACCCCGCCCCCCTTCCTGAATTTAATTTGTCGAGGGCCTTTTTGGACAGGACGGTGGCTTGGGATCCAGTATCCACCAGCGCTGATAATGCACACTGACCGTGCACCTTGATGGAAGTATAAAATCTTCCTTCTGTCTCCTCAAGGGGGCAAATAAAATGTACATTCTGTGCCAGCTTGACAGTTTTTTATTTTTATTTTTTATTTTTTTATTAAGTACTTTATTTTTGGAATTTACACATACAAACATACGCATTTGCAGCAACCAGGTGCAGTCACAACAGTTCTAACTTATATTCTGCACTGCTCAGATTCCCCCATCCCAGACGCGCAGTTTAACAGTTATTTATTGTTGATTTTATCCTCAGAAGTGTCGTCTGCCAACTGTGGCTATGCTCGCCATTACTTGTCTTTTTATCTCGTTTCCATGCTGCAAGTTTGAGAGTTTGCGGTCTCATCGTTGTTTAGCAAGTATGCTATGAAAGAGCCCCAAATGTCTGGGGGTTGTGCGTGCAGCGGTAATGTCCTAATAAATTCAGTGTCTATATCTTGACAGTATAAAATATCTTTTTTCCATGCTGCGATTGTGGGAACTGCACCACGGCTCCATGTCATAGCAATCCTTCTGCATGCTAGCACCAGGAGGAGGGCTGCTAATTTCTTAGATGCGGGCTGTAGATATTTGGTCAACCCTAAAGGGGCCACTACCGGGAGTAGGGGTACATCCTCTCCCAGCATGTCGGCTGTTGCTTGTAAGACAGTAGTCCAGAATTGATATACCCCGGGACAGTTCCAGGCGAGATGGAAGAAATCTGCGTTTGGAGCATCACATCTTTCGCATTGTACCAAGAGTTCTGGATGGTGCCTGTGTTTTTTTGGCTGGGGTGTAATAGGTTTGATGCACAAAGTTCAAATTAATTTGCTTCAGGCGGGTGTTTATAGCAACTTTCTGTGTTTGACAGAGGATGTAAACCCAGTCCTCATCAGGTATTGTAGTTTGAATGGCAGTTTCCCACTTTAGCTTCATTCGGGGATCGATAGTTATTGTGTCTGTTAGTATGGTCTTATATAACAGTGACACTAGTCTCCCTTCGCCTTTCGCTTGAATTACTTTATGTAGTAGGTCCCATGTAACAGGTTGTTTGGGCAACAATGGGAACAGGGCCTGTAGGGTGTAGCGTAGCCTAAAGTAGGGGAACGTGTCGAGCGAGGTAGGGACTCCTCTTTCTTTAGCCATCTGTGGCATTATAAAAGTGCTGTCAGGGAAGAGGTCTCCAAAGGAATGGACGTTGGTGCCTGGAATGAATTTAATTGGCAGTAAGGATGAGAACCTTATGGTTATATCGTATTTCCGTGCGATCTTCTTCCAGATTGCATAGGTGGATAGGACTGTGTTCAATGTGTTGTGTGGTACCGGACTGTGGCTTATGATGACAGCTTTCAACATGTTGGGGGCTGCGAGAGCCTGCTCCACCTGTACGTGTGGGCGGATGAAGTGTATTGTGTACCAGTGGCTTAGAAATTGTGCCTGGGCTGCCCAGTAATATTTCTCTATATCTGGGAGTGCGAGGCCGCCATTTGTTGTTGGCAGTGTCAATGTTGTGTAGGCTACCCGTGCTGGCTTCCCCGCCCACAGTAATTACAGAATGAGGCTTTTGATTTTTTGGAAAAAGAATTTTGGTAGGAGTAATGGTATGTTGATGAATAAATAAAGGAGCTTGGGGAGAATAACCATTTTCGTCAGTGAGGTTCTGCCCCAGAGTGTTAGTGGGAGTGACTTCCATCTGTGAACCCTTTCCCGCAGGGAGCTTAGTGTTGTCCCGTAGTTGTCTTTGTATATATTGTTACAGTTGAGGGACATGTAGATACCTAGGTATCAGACTTTTGTGTTTTCCCACTTAAAGCCATGATCATCGGCGAACTTAGTGGTACCCGGGGTCAATGGGAATATTACCGATTTTGAATGATTGCTTTTGAGGCCTGAGATGAGGCTAAACTTTATCACCTCCCGCATTATGTGATTGAGGTTAGTGTGAGGGTCCTTAACAAATAACATGACGTCGTCAGCATATAGGGAAACCAATCGATTATGGGATCCTAACGTTAGACCTCTGTGCAGTTGGTAGGATTTTAGGCTTCAGGCTAGGGGTTCCATCACTAGGGCAAATATGAGAGCTGATAGGGGGCAGCCCTGTCAGGTCCCTCATTCTAATTTAATACAAGGAGATCTTGTGTTCCCCAAGGTGATGTAGGAGCGAGGGCCGGTGTAAAGCAGCGAGATCAGTTTAATAAAGAAGTTTCCCAGTCCCATTTGTTTTAACGTTGCAAAGATGTATGGCCACTCGAAAGAGTCTAATGCCTTCTCGGCGTCAAGCAGTACAGCTATTGCCTGCTGTGTTGGCTCGAGGGCTTCTATGATGCCGAATAGTCTCCTGATGCCGTAGGTGGTGCTGTGCCTTGGGATAAGGCCGCCTGATCGCCAAGCACCAGTGCTGGCATGAGAGGGAGTAGGCACGATGCTAGTATGTTGGCCAGTATCTTATTGTCCAGGTTGACCAAGGAGATCGGTCTGTAGGATGCACAGTCTTCGGAGGGTTTACCTTCCTTGTTTATTACTATTACATTGGCTTTGTGCAGTGTGGGTGGGAGAATCCCTTGGTCTAAGGACTCTTCGTAGACATGGGGTAATAGGGGGGCTATGGTGGCCGCATAGGCTTTGTAGAATTCTTCTGTAAGCCCATCAGGGCCGGGTGCTTTGGTGTTCGGGAGGTGTTTGATTGCTTCTAGAATTTCTTCTTGTTTTATGGGCATATTTAGGGGTTCGTGCAAGTCATTGTCAACCCAGTACAGTTCGGTATCATTGAGAAAGTCTTGTAGTGACTCGGGACTTATGGTGCCCCTAGAGCTATATAGGTCTTGAGAAAAGTTCTGGAACACGTTGACTATTCCTTCTTCTGTGTAGACTAGGGTCCCGTTTGTGTCTTTGATGCGTTCCACGCGGGTAGGTTTTTGGTCAATTGCTAGGCCCTCACAGTATTGACAGATCTGATGCCTACATCCTAGAAACCTCAGCTCACGCTCTGCTGTTTCTTTAAACTTTAGCAATTCTTCTTTTTTTTTTTTTTTTTTTTTTTTTATTTTACTTGTGTATAATCAAAGAAAAAGAAAATGATTTTTACAAGAAGTTGATGGTTACAGTAGATGAAAATCAAAAGAAAATCAAAAAAAAGGTTCGCCAAGTTAAGACCCAGCGACTCAGCTGCACAGTAGTTTTCAAAAGTAGCAGAGAACCAACAGTTAAACAGCCATGGTCGGCAGGCCACTAGCTGTGCCGCCAATTTTAATGAAGGCTGCTTCCAATATTTTGGCCGTGACAACCGCCCAACGAGACTTCTCGCCAGATATTAAGCGGCACCACCACGTGTGCTCTTCGATCAAGACCGAGTCTAACCAAAGCGGAGACAGAAATGGGGCGCGAATGTCGTTCAAAGCCGGGCAGATTAGGAGCAGATGGCGGATGTTCTCCACAGAGCCAGGGTCTTCACACAATCTGCATGTAGTTGAGCTGGTCTGCAGTCTTCTTCCCAAGGTTTCGCGGGTGTGGAGCAGATTTAAACGAGCCCTTAGAAAAGTTGAGCGCAGTTTTTTATCTGGAAATCGCAGACAGTACGTCATGGGAGATTTCAGTTTATTGTAGGTTGGAGGAAGATGGTTTAAGCACTTGATGGAAGCTGCTTTGTCCACGGTGGTGATCCAGTCCTGCAGTTTTAGTTTTTCACTTACTCTTTGTGGGTTCGTTATCAGGTCATTGAGTGAACATTGCAGGCCTTCCAATTTGGTTTTTTGAAGATCCACCCACTTTTGGACCGACTTGGTAGTGGTTGATTCAAGTTCCTGCCCAATTGTTTTGAAGATTGGCAGACTGTCTTTAATTAAGGTTTTCCTGAATAGGGCAAGAGCGGCCCCACTGACAGTGGCGCCTAGAGACAAAAGGCCCAGATCTCGTCTGATTGCTTCTATGGGAATAGCGTTCGGCAGACCTAAAAGGGACTTCCATATGTAGGCCTCTAGTTTTCGCCATAGTTGGGGCGGTATGGTGAACATGGCATCCATGCCGTAGGTCAGAGAGGGTACCATTTTACCCTTGTAGAAATTGATGGCCGGCATTAATGAAAATTTGCCAAACTTCCTGTCGAGTGCTCGTAATTGGGAAGTCAGTTGCCTTGTTTTGGACCAGAGGTGTTGCTGCATTTTGATTTCATGTGGCGACCCGTCTAAGAGCACACCTAGATATTTAAATTGTTGAACCACTTCGATTCTGGTTTCGCAAACTGACCAAGACCCGGTGGTTTTCGGCAGGTGGCGTGGAGAGGACAAGATCATGATTTTGGTTTTGGTCTGGTTTATTTGGAGATTGTTGGTGGTCATGTAGGTAGCCAAATTGTCCAGCTGCCTTTGGAGGCCGATCGGAGTTTGGTCAAACAGGATCATATCATCGGCATATAAGAGGCGGGACAGGGGGAGATTGCCAAACTTTGGGGGGAAGCAACGCACCAGCGCTTCTGAATCTTTGAAGTCCCCCAAAAAAGCCACGAAAAGTGCCGGAGCTAGAGGACAGCCTTGTTTGACACCTCTGAACGCCTGAATATTTCTGGACAGGGCCCCCTGTTTGTTTAGACGGACGTTAAGAGAGGTGTTGGTATGCAGGGCTATTATAGGGTGTAATATGGCCGGTGGACAGTTCCAGTTTGCCAGCTTTCTCCATAGTCTAGGTCGGTCCACTTTGTCGAACGCCTGAGAAAGGTCGATAAAAGCCACGTACACCGCAGGAGCTCCCTGTTTTATTTTGGCTTTTAGAATTGAAAGTATGAAGATGTTCACTGTGGTGCTACCGTTTTTCTTGAAGCCTAGTTGGTAAGGATCGCTGCAGGGAGCTGTTTTCTCCCATCGGTGGAAATGATCTAAAAGAAGGGAGGCAAATATTTTTCCCATTATGTCCAATAGGGCAATCGGACGGTAATTTTCCGGTGCTTCTCTGGTTCCACGTTTGAAGATAGGTATGATGATTGCTTTGCACCATGATGCTGGGATCTGTCTGGTAGATCTACAGTGGGCAAACAGAATGCTCATAAAGGCAGCCCATTCCACGTGGGGCTTTTTTAGATCTATGTTCGACAAGCCGTCCGGGCCTGGGGCTCTGGAAGATTTTAACTTTTGGATGGCAGTATTTATGGTTGATGTTAGAGAGAGATCGATCCAGGGTGCTCCGGTGGTGACAAAGGACGAATTCGTATCCGGCGCTAGGCTGGCGAAAAGATCAGCGTAGAACGTGACCCAAACTTGTTCTGGAACAGAATTACTCATGTTATAGGTTGTGGATCCTTGCGAGGCGTTTACCAAGTCCCAGAAATCTGCCATTTTTTTTGTGTGTAGAACTTTCATCATAGATTCTGCGTCCTGTTGGTATAAAACAGCACGACGTGCCCTAATCCATGATTTATAGGCTTTTTTTTCAGTTCTCCAGCGGTCCCATGCCTCTTCGGTATTGGTGGCCTTTGCACGCCTTCTGAGATTTCTCAGGCCGTTTTTTTTCCCCGCAGTTTCCAGGTCATACTGGTGGGTGCAAGATTTGGGGGTAGCTAGGCCCACTGCCGGGTGACACCTATATTTTAGGAGCATGGGATAGTAGTCCGGCCTGGACGATGGCACGGAAGGTTGGTCGATCCCAAATTCAGCCACGTATTGATTGGTGATAGCTCTAATGTTGGTCAGGGTCAGTCGCAGGCGTGATTGTTTGGGATTTGTTTCAATCGATGGTAAATAGGAAGTTGAATTCCTCGCTAGGGAGCTCCAAGAAGTGGTGAGCATGTTATGGTCGCTGGCGGCCGTTTTAACCACCTTGAAGTCTTGAATTGCAGCACACAAAGCTTGAGACGCAAAAATATAATCCAATGTGGCTGTCAGCCGGCCCCTCTCCCAGGTCGGGAGAGGCGTCTGCCCTTCGCAGATCCAGGCAACGTTGTGTAGGTTCCGGGATGCCATGAGGGTCATCCATGCTTGTCCTCTGTGCTCTGCTTCAGTTGCGTCGGATGGTTTTTTTCGGTCTGTCTTCTGCTGGCTGCACTTCGCATTGAGATCACCGCATACCAGTATGAAGGGAGTGTTCCATTCAATAAGGATCTCATCAAGGACCTCTGCCATAGTTTGGCAGAAAAGTTGCGTTGTGGTTCTTTGCGGGTTCCAGTAAGTGGTGATCAAAGCGAGTGGTGGGGATGAAGGTTGCTTTGACCGGCGATTTAGAGGTCCTGAAGCAGGGTTCCAATCAATTAGGACTGCCAATACCCCGTATGATCTAGCTGTGGTCCTGAGCATTTTTAGATTTTGGTCTGACCGTACACCGATGAGCAGACCCGCTGAGGGACGGCCTAGTAGCCCTTTTGTCGCCGGCGAAATCACAATGTCATACCCATCCATAGAGGGTGTATCTTGGAGCCAAGTTTTTTGCAGACAGAAGATGTCAAAATGGCCCAGGTCAGTGGTATTAGGGTCAGTCAGATGGGCGTGACCTCTGGTATTCCAGGAGGCCAGTGACAAGAGTTTGTCGCATAGGTGGTCATCGGCTTCCTTGGGTAATTGCTATCTGAGGCGGTGGGATGATAGAGCCCCTTTTATCCAGTCCCAAGGGCCAGTTTGAGGAACAGACTTTTTCGGAACTGGCGACGGTGGTGGTTTGGATTGCCCACCCGATCTATGAGGTGCGAGAGCTCTTCGTGGAGATTGCTCTCTCCAGCTTAGTTTCCTTTGCGCCCTGCGAGGTCGCTGATAAGGAGAGTGCCGCAGACGTTGTCTGGCTTGGTCTTGAGTGTCGATAGACCGCTTGGAAAGTTGTGATGGCCGTAGAAGTGGGTCCGGAGATCCCCCGGCGGGTCTTGTGGGGCGTTCAGGTGAGTCTTGCCTTGGCTTCCGGGTTCTTGATGGATAGAAAAAGTGTGACTTCAGTGCCTCTCTTCGATCGGTATGCCGTTGGAATGGACTATGGGCACCAGGTCTTCCGTGTGGGGATTGTCGGTCCTGTGTGTTGTTCTTAAGGGCCGGAGTCTTTAATTCTGACAGTAGAAGGCCTTGTGCTTTAAGTTCATCGCTAGCTAGGGGGCCTATGTCTTGAGTTGCAGACGAGTAGATGTGTAGGTAGGCTTTCGCTTTGTTGTCTCTGTGATAAGGCTCCACCCTTTTGAAATCATCCGAGGTTAGTTTGCGTAGCGAGGGTGTAGTCGATGTAATTTTTAACACAGTTTTTCTATTCAGGATGATGTACTTATCTTTGTTAGAAAGTTGCTCTATTTTAAAGACGCGAGTAGAATTATCCCTTGTGCGGAGAGTGTGGTTGTCTGTTGCACTTCTGGATGTCCGCAGCTCCTGCGGGGACGACCTGGCTGAGTGAGTTCTCGTCCTGAGTCTGCTTTGGGCATCCGACAAGTATCTTGATGGAGCATCAGTATGTCGGGTCTTCGTCGTTTTGTTCAGCTCAGGGGCCTCCCTTCGGCTGGAGTGATGAGGCGCTCTGGAATTCAGGTTAGTCTCACAAGGAGTAGAGTCGTTCGCAGGGGCGGAATGCCCCTTGCCAGGCGGCGTTGATGATTGTATGCCTGAGGTCACACATTCTGCTATCGGTCTAGGGGAATGGGTGAGATCCATCACGGAGCCTAAGCGTGTGATATTTACAGCCGTGCTTCCAGGATCTCTAGAGGTGGAGGGCAGGTCCTCCCGTGGGGGGGTACGTTCATTTAGTTTGTCGACTAATGGGATTGGTATATCGATCCCGCTTAATTTCAGGATTTTCTTTCCTTTAGGCAGGGGTTGAATCGGACCTAGGCAGGTTCCCAGAGCCAGATTTGGGATCGGTGTAGGCAGGTTGGGCGTTTGCGACACTTTTGCTTTGTGTAGGAACACTGGAGCAATTTCGTTTGAATATTTTGCCTGGGACGTCTGTGTAGATTTGTGCTTTATCGTTGGTGGTAAAGGGCCTTGTGTTCATGACGAGGCCACAGACCGCTCCAGATCTGAGGCTATCGCCTCTTTTGTTAAGGGCGGGGATTCGTACTTTAAGTCAATAGCTGTTATGTAGCCTTCTAAGAAGGTTAGCTTCGACTGTATACTTGCTAAGATGGCCGTGTTGTCTTTTGAAACATCACTTAGCGTTTCGTACAATTTGCAGAACGGGGCCATAGAGATGGTAATTGCCGACATTATTGTTGTCAGGTCTTTTCTGGTGTTGGGTGAGTCTTTCTGAGATGACGAGGACAGATCAGATCTGCCGTTTGCTGACGAGACCTTTGGTCCTGGAGCCGCCGGGTTTGCCAGTGAGTGCCTGCGCCTGGTATTGTACTCTCCAGGGTCAGACGTGCTAAAAGATCTCAGATTTGGGTCCCTTGTTTGAGGAATCTGAGTCAGGGCGTCTTGGTGACTGGCGGCAGGCAACGTGGTGAACAGGTGGTTCGTTGTCCAGGGTTGAGGCGACGTTTCTCTTTGTGGCCCCCCTTTGGGGTGCTGCAAGTCAAAGATTTCTAAAAGGGGCTGATAGGAGGTCCTTTTGTTGCTTAGTGTATCGATCGCTGTAGTGACCGCCGGCCTTGGAAGCGGTGGCGATGGAGCCTTCGCCTGACCAAGCTCTGGTGGACTTGAAGCTGAGACCTGCCATCTTGGCGTGGCTGGCGCTGGTGCAATTGGTTGAACAGCTTCGGATGCAGTTTGAGTCAGGGTGACCAAATGGACGGATCCTAGATCAGACTTCGAGAAGGGCTTTTCTAGTGGCCCGCAGGGTGATGTCGTTGGAGCCGGGACTTGCCCGGGAAACGTGTCCTGGGGGTTGACGAAAGTGGAGATTTTCCTAGACTTCGACGTCTGAGGCGTCTCATCCAGGGCTTCAAGGATTTCCGCGTCTGAGAGTTCTGAGTCATTGGACAGTTTCCGTTTGCCTTGCGTCTGGAAGAAATTCAGCAAAGCATTCGACAGAAGTGGGATAGGTAGAGTAGTTTTTGTGTGGGGCTTCTTCTTCTGGCCTTGTTGTAAAGCAGCCTTTTTAGGCTGTCTGGAGGCGACTGTAGGTTTGACTGTGAACAGTGGATCGGTAGACTTAGAAGCCGTATTGCCTTTTTTTTTGGAGATAGATCTTTTTTTCTTTTGGTGGGTTGTCAGTTTACGGCTGCCCTTGTCTGAGGTTTCAGAACAGGGGTCGGAGTCTGCCTCACTAGGCTCCTCCAGGAGGGGATTCGAGGAAGTTGGGAGATTATGCAGAACTGGGGGCAGGATGTCGAACGTCCTTGATGCCCCGGTGTCGGGGATGTTGCCGGGCGAGGCTGGCGCTTTGCCTATCTCTGGTGGTATAAACGCATCCGGTGCGGGGTGCTGGGCTGTCTTGACTGGGGTGGGAGGGGCCAATGGGTTCTCTAGACGTCCTTCACCACCGCAGTAGGAAGGGACTCGGCTGCCCGGCGTAGCAGGATGAATTAGGGCCGTAGTGGTCTGAGCAGCCGGCATGACATGTGAAATGAAGAGCGGGTCCTGAGCGGGAAGGTTGGTGGTCAGGTGGAGTGACCGCTGGGCGTCTTGTGGCTGTTGAGACAAGTCGGAGACACTTGAACTTTCTTGGAGGTTGGTGGCCGGCCGAGCAGGCGGGTTTAGTGGAAGTTGTGTTTCGCATGTCGCTTCACTTGGAACTGGGCCCGCCCCCAGACCCCCTGACAGGGGCCCTCCGGTCCCCGCACAGGGGTGGTCACTCGCCGAGGCGGTGCGGGGGTGGGCCGTGAAGGGTTCGATATCCCAAGACTGCCGCTGGTCCAAGCGGCCTCCTAGTGCTCTGCCTTTAGGAGCCTGTAGAGACAGAGAGGACCGTGGCTCTAAGGACGGGCAGAATGTAGGTGGTACAGATGCATTGCTTGGTCCCACCAGGTGGAAGGGTGGGTTCTGTCCGTGATCGATGTCTCTACCAGGGAGAGAGGATTCTTTGGTGGACCCAGGGTGAGCGTGATCCAAGTATATGTCAGGTTGACCCAGGTTTTCTCGCGAAAGCTGGTTGCTGGCCGCTGACGCTCTTGACGGATGCAGAGACGGGACAGAACCTGCGGCGCTGCTGGGCGCTAACGTTAAGGTTTTCTTTGTGCGGCTCCTTAGGAGACGCTGGTCCAGGTCTTCCTCCATCACGGGTGGGAGAGGGGAAGGGGAAAGGGGGGGAAAGGGAAGGGGAAGAGAGGGAAGAGGAGCGGCAGTGGGAAAAGGGGGAAAAAAGAGAAGGGAGGAGGAGGAGGAAGCGGGGGGGCAAAAAAAGCTTGCCAGAGATAGGGGAGGGATAGGGACAGAGAGGGAGCGAGAGACGGACAGAGGGAAAGAGGGGGAAGGGAAGGGGGAAGGGAGAAAGTGGATGGGTGGGGGGGAGAGAGGAACCAAGTCAGTAGCTTTGCCGCCAATTGTGAGCCGGCGGTAGCGGTAAATCTTGGGAGGCTGCCGGGCGCTGAGGTGAAGCCGCTTCTGGTTCGTGAGGTCGCGGCCAGCGCCAGCAGACACAAGAAAACAGGAGGAATCCTACCTCTTTATCCTTGTGGCACTTCAGCACATCAGTCCCTCAGATCGTGAGTCCTTGGAGAGCCGCCAGCTGTCAGCCCGCTGCTCCCGGGGCGGACTGGGGCAGACTGGAACTCTGCTCGGAACTCCGCGCGCGCTCCGCGCGGCCACGGGGTTTTTGAAGGTTGGTTGGGCTGGTTTTTTTTTTTTTTTTCCTTAAAGGTGAAACGCGATAAAACGCAGTGAAAGTGGAGCACTGGTACAGAGGCACGACCTCTCACAGCAAGGTTCTGGGGCAGACTGGAACTCTGCTCGGAACTCTTCTTTAGATGTGCTTGGGTCGATGGTTCGTTTGCAGTAGTGCATTTGAGTTCGAGTTCTTTTAAGCGTTGTTTGCTGCTGGTCAATTCACGATGAATTAGTTTTAGGATACCGCTTTCTTTTGCCATGCGCACTCCGTGGATGTAGCACTTCAGCGTTTCCCATATAGTGCCGGCGGAGCTGACAGAGTCCTAATTTGTCTCCAGGAATGAGGTGATTTCTTGTTGTAGCTCTGTTGCGAACACAGAGTCTGCTAGTGAACCTTGCCTGAATCTCCAGTTGAGACCTGGTACTGTTGCGCCAGATGGCGTGAACTCGAGCATCACCATCGAGTGGTCTGAGAAAGTTTATGGGAGAATTTGGCTCGGTCCCCAGCTGAATGGACCGTGCGCTGATGCCAAAATATAGTCTATGCGGGAGCTGGTATTGTGGACGGCTGAGTAGAAGGTGTATTCATATGCATCCTGGTTGCAGTGCTTCCACGTCTCAATTAAATCAAATGTGTGGCAGATCTCTTTGACCTGGAGGCTCGCCTTGGATGGTCTGCTGGACGTGTTGTGAGATCTATCGGCTGTGGGGTCCATTGCTGTGCTAAGGTCTGCTCCCCATATGACCGTTGCTGAGTTGACCCTTCCCAGTTGTGTCATGACCCAGTTTAAGTTGTTTGGTCCATCTGTATTGAGAGCGTATGAGTTTACTAGGACCATTTCTCTCCCAGCCAGTATTCCCTTCACCAGCAGGGCCCGTCCTTCTGTGTCTTTTTTCGATTCAATCAAGCTGAAGTTAGCTCTTTTGTCGATTAGGATTGCCACTCCGCGTGCATAGGATGAATATGATGAAAAGTACCTATGACACCCCCAGGATCTGGCCCAGTGTTGTTCCAAGGATGGTAGGAGATGGGTCTCCTGTAGCATGGCCATGTTGATTTTGTGCCTTCTGAGGTATTGAAGAATTCTCCTGGTTTTTGCTGGTTTGTTGCCACCTCGGATATTCCAGGTGGCTATTTTAAACCGTGCTACCGGAGGATGGGTGGATGGTTGGTTGTGGATGTGTCGCGGTCGACGGGTCTCTGCTGGAGCCTGGGCATGTATGAGGATCTGTTGATTCTTAGTGTCTTCTGGATGGGGTTCTCTAGAGTGGACGTGATGTTGTGTGGGTGAGCAGTTGATGGCGTCTTCGTGTTATTATTATCCCTCCCTTGCGTGGGCAACCTCGAACTGGCCCACAATGATCCTTCCCTTACAAACAAAACAGTCAACATTGCTGTGCTCGGGGTGCTAGTAGCCTTCCAAGAGAGGAGTGGGATCCCTGAAACTGTAGATTATAAATTCTTAGGTGAATGTTTCCAAATGGTGACGGTGACTTGATGCTTACGGAGTGGTTTATGGGGGGTCACGCCACATACGGTCTCTTCATTGTGGTCTTGCGTTGTTAGAGACGGGTCTACAGCCGGCACGGTCTAGGTAGTCACTGGCTTCTTCAGGCGTATTGAAGAAATGGGTTTTACCCTTGTGTTGGATGCGCAGTTTCGCGGGGAAGAGCATTGAGTACAGTATTTGATTGTCCTGTAGACGTCGTTTAACGGTTGTGTTGACCTTCTTTGTGCCTGAACCGCTTGGGAGAAGTCGGGAAAGAACTGAATATGGTCTCCCTCGTATTGTAAGTCTCCTTTTTCTCTAGCCGCCTTGAGTATCACATCATGATCTTTATAATTCAGCAGTTTTGCTATGATCGGTCGTGGGTTTGTTCCTGGAATTGGTCTCGTGTTGGGAACTCTGTGTGCTCTTTCGATGACAAATATCTGGGAGAGGGTCTCGGCACCGAATAGTTCCATACAGATCTTTTCCACGTACTCTTCCATTTTAATCTGAAGCTGTTGCTCTCTGACCCCTACAATTCGGATGTTATTTCTACAAGAGCGCCCCTCCAAGTCTTCGTTTTGGCACACACCACTTTCATTTGGGACTCCAACGAGGAGACTATGGAGGTCAGGGACGTTGCTCCGTCATCGAGGTCTAACACACGTTGCTCAACTGCGTCTAATCTTTCTGCATGTTTGTCCAGGCGGTGCTGGAGCTTATCGACCTTGGAGGATAGTGTGTCAAGTTTGCTACCCAAGACTCCTATTCCAGCTTTCAGGTCGAGTAGGATTTCTCTGACATCAAAGTTCTGCAATTCTTCTTCCATCTGAGAGGGCTCTTGCGTGGGTGACTGCGATCTGCTGTCAGGGTTAGTCGCTTTGGTAGAGGAGCTGGCCTCGAAGTTCAGTTTCCTTTGGGACTTATCGGTTTTCCCCATATTCTACCCTGAGGTAGTTGTTTCTACATGTATATTGAGCAGCTGTAACATCGAGGGTAGTATCTTGGCATGGGTCTCAGCATATAGTGGGTTGCCGCAGAGTAGTGGGCAGGTTGAGCGGGCTGATTGCCGGGCTTAGAGTGGTTTGGTTCGCCTATACCCGGGATGGATCTGGGAATTGCCCAGTTCTCTCGTTGCGGGACAGCGCAAAGTTGAGGCCTTTGAGGCAGTCGTCCCCAGAACTGCACGTTTTCAAGGTGACACCTTCCGGTGCCTGGGGTGCACTGTACGACCGCGTTAGCGAGTATTGCTTATTTTGGCTGGCCGCGGTTTCACTAAGTCTCGGGGCGTGACACCCAGGCTGAGGTAGAGTCCGCTTTCAGTTCATGTAAGGCTTGGTGTATCTGGGGGTGTGATTCTCAGTTCTTGCGTAGGTTGTTAGCTTGTGTACTAGGTGTAGGGTGACCCAAGGGTCGCTCCACTGCCTTGTGGTCTGATTGGTGTCAGCGGCGGCGACTTTCGGGCCAGCAGGGTCCCTGCTCGTGTTATCTTTACTCTGAGGGGGGATCCGCACTAATCTCGGACTGGAGCGTCCGCACAGTCTTAGGCAGGCAGTGGGGGCTCACACGCGGGTCGGGGCTTATGTGGCATCAGCCGTTCAGGGCACCGGCTGGCTGACGGTACGCACGCCCAACCAGGGAGTAAGTCAGACGGGAGCGCTCTGGCACCGCCGAATGGTACATATGACTTCGATGGTGGTGGTTTTATAATGTTTTTACCCTGCAGGCAGTTTCCACGGTCGCTAGTGGTTGCTGGTGTCTTGCGGGCGTGTGGAGCCCTCTGCGGCAGGCTCTGCCACGCTGGTAGTACTCCCGGAGTGCTCCTACCTTAACTTCGTTCGGGGGCCCTCCTGGGCACAGCGACACCGACTCCTCACTCTGGGCTGGTGGGCGGGGCTCGCCACAGGCTGCCGGATCACTTGTGCCGCAGCAGGCACTCGTGACGTGTCTGTGTCCCGGGCCCATGCCCCGTTGCTCACTGTGTCCGCCTCTGATCTCCTCTAGCATGCGATTCAGTCTTCGCCGGCCACTCCTCTGGTGAGCGCCGATGGCGCCGACAGCACAGCCCCTCGCGGTGGAAGCTCTGGTGCTCCGCGGGCGAATAGGCCTCTGACTACCGCCTCACCAATGCACAGCTATTCGGTTGTTGGCAGCGACCACAGGCTCTATGTGGGTGGCAGAGTCTTCCAAGGATTTCAGGCAGTAAGCTGCAGTCACAGAGTACGCCACAGAGAGAGGATGTTGCAGGATTAATTGGAAGCCGTGTGGAGCTCTTTAGGGAGCCGCCATCTTGGTCGGCCCTTTATCACCCTCTGTGCCAGCTTGGCAGTTAACTTTTTTATATTGAACTCCTACACTGTGTGAGCTTGGGCATTTTGTTGTGTCAGAGACCGGGAATCTGTAAATAAAGATTTTGCATCCAAACAAACCTGGAGTTGGGGGATTCTCTTCCTCCCCTTATTCTTTGCTGTCCCCCTTTTTCTGGTGACAGTTCCCAGAACCTGTTTGAGGGGAGGATACCTCAGTTCTTCCAGGGTCATCTGGATGACCTTGCTGGGGTTTAAGAATTTGTTGCTCTGGGTCAGTCTCCATATTTACCCAGTGTAATCAGGGTCTTTTGTGACCCATTTTTCCGTGGGAGTGATCCCTCCATCCCTGAAAGAAAGTATTTTCTTCGCTGAATCCTCCAGGGACGCTTCTCCTTCAAAAGGGATGATGCGGACTTCCTCCACAAACTGGGATTTATTTTGCTTTCAATTTCTCCTACTTACCATCTGTTCCTTAGGTTCCAGCTTTTCGGGGGTAGAAGATTCATGTTCAGGTTCAGAGGTTTCCAGGGGTTTTGTTTTGGTGGGCAAGGAAGCTTCCTCTAGGGCTTTGCATCTCCCTTCCACCCGGGCCTTCTGGAACCTGTTGCTTGTCAGAGTTTTCTTGCCCCAGGGCACCAGAACTGTGTGTCTATTTTAAAACAAAAAAGAATTTTTTAAATGTTTGGTTTGCATTCAAACCTTTCATCTTACTTTTCTTATGATCATTACTCAAGTTACGCAGCGTGGGCTATGGGAGCTTTATCCTTTTTCTTGCTTCTTGTTTTCTTTCCTCGTGTATCTGTGTTATCCTACTTGTCTATTGTTCATGATATTGTTCCAGAATGATATTAGGGCAAACACCAGTTTTTTTTCATTCCCAGCTATCATCCTCACCCAGCAATCTTCAGGTGTTAATACAGTTTGGGTGTTCATGAACCATTCTCTCGAATGTTGTCTTTTTTCATTCAATGCCGGACATGTCATGATTATATGATGTAGACTCTCGGTCATCTTGGGGTTCTTGCAAAATCGACAATATTTTTTGCTTTTGGGGATTTGTTTTCTGGCTGCCATTATTTCTCGAGTCGGGAGGATGTTCAGCCAAAGTCTCATAAATGTATCTCTAATTTTTGAAGACGGAAATATTTGCAAATATGAAGGTAGTTGGTTAATTCTTCTATTATCAAATGGGTTATGTATATTATGCCAATATTTGTCTTTCTCTTGGTTGGTTTCCAGCCAGTCATTCTCTATTAGTTTTATTTTCACTTTTTGCGGTCTCTCTAATAGTATTTCCATTGATATATCTTTCTCTTCTCTTTTCTCTTCTGTCGCTGTTTTCCATTTTTCTAAGGCATGTTCTCTGTTGCAGTTTTTCCCCGTTCTGAATATTTCTAGGGGTGGGGTGTTGGTTTTGGTCATAATTTTCCTGTATAAATCAAGTTGTTTCCATGAAGCGATGGATTTGAGCGATTGGATTCTTGTGGTGGGTAGTGATATCGGCAGGTTTAGCACTTTTTTTCCAGAAGCACCCTTCTAGTTTTTCCCAGATGTTGATGTTGGTGTTTATCATGGATTCTGCTCCGTATGTTAGTATGGCCGTTACTTTTTGTTTGTAAAATGTAACTACTGGGGTCATAGAGAATTTTCCGTACTTTCGGTGGATTATTTTCGCTTGCCGGGCTAAGGACAAGGTTTTTTCTTTAAGGTGTACCGCCCATTCTTCTTCTGTTGACGATTGGGAGATCCATATTCCAAGGTATTTCATGGTTTTTACTATTTCCATTTTTTCCATTCCTATATGGAAGGGCGGGAGCTGGCGATTAGTCTTATTTTCTTTCTTTAGAGACATGACTTTCGTTTTCTTAGTATTTATTTTCAATTTGTTCTTTGTCATATATATTTATAGTTTTTCTAGTGCAATCTGCAGCCTTTTGGTGTATTTGCCAGAAGCACTATGTTATAAGCGTACATAATGCAGGGTATCGCTGTATTGTTTATTTTTGGAGGGTTTATTTGCGGTGTATAGATGGTTATTTCGAGGTCAGCCATGTAGAGGTGGAATAGAGTGGATGCTAATGGGCATCCTTGTTTTAGGCTATTCCATGTTCTGATTTGTTCCGTGAGTGAGCCGTCTCTCGATAGTCTGACTCTAACACCGGTCTAATCGTTTAATCGGTTCCATGATATCAGTTGGTCACTTCCATGCAATCAGTTTTTCCCATAGAATGTCTCTGCTCACAGAGTCAAAAGCTAGCAGTAAATCTACGAAGGTGGCGTAAATTTGTTTTTTGTTTCTTACGGCTTCATGTTTCAGTATATTTAATAAAAATAGATTGATGTTTGTGCCCAGTGTTTTGATGAATCCGGTTTGTCTTGTTGCGTATTTCTTTTCTTTATTTGCCCATCTGTCCAGTTTTCCTAGTAGTATTTTTGCGAAAATCTTACCCAAAGGGTCTAGGAGCACCAGAGGTCGATAGTTTTGTGGATCGTTTGTGTCTCCATGCTTGAATATGGGTATTATAGTGGCTTGTTTCCATGTGTTTGGAATCTTTTTTGTGTTTTGTTTCATCTTGAAGATGCTCTCGCATATCGCTGTCCGGACTGCTGCATTCTGCTTGATTATCGTGTTGGAAAGGCCATCTGGACCTGGGGCTCTGGAGGTGTTTAGGGTATTTATCGCCTTTTGTAGATCTTCATGGTCCCATTCCCATTGCCATGCTTTTTGTTGTGTATTATTTTCTTCTTTCATTGCATTATTGTTTCTGTAGATCTCTTTGAAATATTCCGTCCATCTTGCTTCTGGTACATCATTGACCATACTGTTTTGTGTTTGTGTTTGGTCGTGTAGTAACGCCCATAGTTGTCTCGTGTTTCTATTCTTTAGTGTCAGGAGCATCTTCTCTGCGTCATCTTGTATTATCATAGCTTTGTTGTTCTTTATCCAATTTCTGTATTGTTGTTTTGCTGTTTTTCCAGTGGCTTTTGTTTCATTATCATCTTTGTTTTTGCTCTCAATTCTCTTTTCTTTATTGTTATTTTCTCGTTGTATGCATGTATGTGTTTCTTTGTTATTTCGTTTCCATTTGATATATTTTGGCATCTGTATGGTAAAAGTAGCCATCCATAATTGATTTTTTCTAGTTCATCTAGTGTTGAGTTATTCATTATTTTTGGCAGTTCTTCCATTGTTTTTTTTTCCAATTCTTAATCTGTTTTTTCCATTGTTTATTTCGATTTTTGTTGAGTCCAGTTTATTGTTTGTCGTTTTTCCAGTGTTCCACGATCATTTCATTATGTAGTGGTCGCTTACTTGTGTTTTAATATTTCTGGATTCCCTCAGGTCTTCATGTATGTTTTCAGTCATGTAAATGTAATCAATTATGGCAGTGGACTTGCCTCTTGCCCAGGTTTCCTTTTGCCTTCCAGTTGTTGTATCAATGCTATCCGATCTCCTTAAGTTCCTGCATAGTAATTCTTTGGTCCAACATTTGGCTCGGGGTGACAGATGAGATTTTTCTAGTTCTTCTCCTTTTTCGTTAAATATGTGGATATTTAGATCTCCACATAATATGAATTCTATCTCATTGTATTTTCCTTTGGTGTTGTCTATTGCTGATGTTACCATGTTTATACATTTCTCATCCGTTATTCCTGCCGGGTTCCAATATAGTCTCATTAGCGCCCATATGCGGTCCTTCTTATGATTCGCGGATGGGAATTCTTTCTCTTTGTTTCCCGTTTTGTGCTTAAGTATTGTAATTTGTATCCACGGGTTTAAGTTTTCGTATTCTAGTATGTTAATGTTTCGTCCATTTTTGATTATAGTTAGAAGTCCAGAGGACGGTCTGCCTTTTTGTTTTTGGATTGCGGGGTTCATTAATATGTTGTAGCCGTCAGCTATCGGTTGTTGCGTTATCCATGATTCTTGGATGCAGATTATATCAGCCAATCTGAGATTCGGATTCGTTATGTTGAATAAATGGCTATGTCCCTGGGTGTTCCATGAGCATAACGTGGTGGTATGCAGACTGTCTTCTTTTAATTGTTATCTTCTTTGGTTGTAACCTTCTTCTGTATTTATAGATGAGTCGTCTTGTTGCCTCCATATTCCGTATTTTCTGTAGAGGTTGTGACGGTTTTAGTAATCTTTCTTGTCGTTTGCTTTGTTCTCATACTTGACATCTTTGCTCTTATGTTAAAATGGTGTCTTCTCATAGACGTCGTCCATTTTGCACATACTTTCGTTCATCCCAGACTGGCTCCAGCTTACTATTTTTTGTTTTTTCCTCCTCCCTTTATTTTGCATTTCTTCGATCAGGGTCACTTCGAAGCCTAGCTGCTTGCAGATTTGTTTATTGTCTAGCATTCTGTTCAGTGTTTTTTCAGAATCAAAGGTGATCTTCACTTGGTCCGTTGTTATTTCATCACAGAATTCTACTGTTCGTATATCTTTCGTTGTAATTTCTTTCATATTTGGGATGGCTTGTATCAGTCTTAACACATTGGAGCGGTTCATGATTAGGTTGTCACTTTTTGTTGTTGTTCTTTTTATTTTTATTTTCTTGTCTATTTTTTCTGTCTGCTGGTTTTGTGGGAGGACAAAGATTGGTAGTTTTATTATTTTTCCTGTTTGTCCACCAGTTGTTTCATCATTATCATTGTTGTTTTGATGTTCCCTTGTCGGTGTAAATTGATGATTCGTATCCAATGTTGTTTCGTTGTCATCTTCCCATTCAATTTTTGATATTTCGTCAAGTGTCATTTTGTATCCTGATTCTTCATGGTTTTGGTCTTCTTCTGGGTGCTTTTCTTCATATTCATCTACCGTAATCAAAGATGCCTCTGCCATTTCGATTTGGGCTTCTTCAGATTGATCAATTTCATCTTTCGTATGAGTTGATAGGTTAATTAGTTCTTCTATTTCTGTAACTTCATCGTTGTGGTCTAGACTTTTCTTTTTCTCTTTGGTTTCAATGTTTTTTTGTTTTTTCTGCTGTAGTAGTTTGTTCGTTTTTGGATGGAGTTCTTTTGGGGGATTTGTTAGGTTTCTTAAGAAAGTGCGTGATCCTCTTTGCTTTTTTTTTGTTGGGTGTTATTCCTTTTTTATCTTGCTCTCTGTTGGATTGTGTCTTGTTTCCTTTTGCAAAGATTTCATACATTTCTTTTCCTTTCAATTCGGTATAGGTCTCTTGTCATCAATTGATTTGCTTTCCTTTTTTTCTTTGTCTCTATCTATGTAGTTGTTTGTCTGCATCTCCTTAAAAGGTTCCCCGGTAAGGTCAATTAGATTTATTTCTAAGGAGGTGAAATTACTTTTTGCTTCTTGTCTTTCTGCTGTTTTAGGGGGATTGCTGTTCTCTGTACCTTCTTGTTGTGTCGTTGTGTTGCTTAAAATGTGGTGATTTAGCAGAGGCATCTGCTTTGGTTTTTCTTGGTTTACTGCTGTCATCATTGTAATTAGCGCGTGGGTCAGGTCTGTTTTTTCGGCTCTGTCGCTGCGTGCGATGTCAAATAGCCTAGTTTGCCATAGGTGGCTATTTTGTGCTTCGATTTCTAGTCGCTCCAGTATTTCATTCATGCATTGTTCTAAATAGCTTTGTTTTGAATGTATCAATGCAATAAGTGTTGTTTGGTCGTTTATTGAATGTACTAGTGCCTCTTGCAGCTTTATGTATGTCAACAATGATTGTGTTGTAGTTGTTATCAGCATGTTTTGTAGGTCTAGCATTGAAGTCGGTATAGATGCTAACTCTTGTTCAGTATGTTGATCGCATCTGCATTTGTCTGATATTTCTTGGTTTGAATTTTGTGTTTCTTCGCATTCGACTTGCCAATCATTTTTGTTTTGTGATCTTCTGTCTCTGTTGTGGATTTCTTGTTCTTTTGGAATTAGTACTTTTCCTTTTTGTTGCTTTTGTATCCAATGGTCTGTCTCTTTTTTCCTTGTGAGTTATGGTGGACTACCGAAAACCTCTTTTCTTCTTTCATGATTCTTCATTAGGTTTTCAATTTCTGTTATATCAAGAGATAATCTTGCTGTTTTCGGATTTGTCTGCTCGTTTTTCTTTGGGTCAAGTTGTTGCGAGTGTCTACGACTTTCATATAGGGCCTGCCATTTCTTTTGTGCTTTGGCAGCTTTTTCCTGCTGGGTTATGATTTTTCTTTCTTTTTCGTCCTTTCCTTCTTGTAGGGCCGGTAGCATTGGTATCTTCTTGATTTCCTTTATCTCTTCCTCCTTCTTTGTTTTTATTTTATTCTTTTGAGCAGGGGTAGTTATGTTGCCTCGTTCCACATTCATGGTCTCTTTTTTCTCGGGTTTCGAGTCTCCTGTAGCAAAATTCTCGTTTTCACTTTTTGTTTCAGGCTTCTCTTTTGGTTCTGATGTAATTTGTGTCTTTTTGATTGGGGAGTTCTCCTTCATATCTTCTTTCGTGATTGGAGGTGAATGTTCTCTGGTGTTTCCGTCGCATTCGTTTGTTGGTGCAATTATTTGATTTCTTTCTGTTGCTCCGCTTGTTTTAGTATCACTTTCCATAGTTGTTGGTAAGTCTTCGGTATTACATTCTCTAAGGGTAGTATTTTTGTTGCTACCACAGGGTTTGGTCGTTGCATGTTGTAGTTCTGGCGTCTCCATTGTCTTTCTTCTAAGATTCATGTGTGGGGGGTTAGTTCAATGGGTTTCCCGTGCTTTGTTGTACGTGTCATTCGAGGAGTGGGCTTTAGTGATACACACTTTCTTGCCCGTTCCGGCACTGTGGGGTATGTTTTCTCTTGTATGTAGTTTTTAGTTACTGTTTTGCGGCTTATATTTTACTTGTCGCGGGCGTTGATTATTTTTATGTATTTATTTTCTTAGTTCTTTTTTTATAATTTTTTTAAAAAAATTTGTTTTTGGAAAGTTGTATTCTTGAGTCACAATTTCAGGGGCTTTCTCCTTGTGTGCCTCCCAGACCGTTGTTTCTTGTAGTGGATCAAAGGCTAGTTGCCCGCAGTCTCCACTAATTTTCTGTCTTCCCTTTTGGATTTGGGGGCAGTTCTATGCGGCTCAATCTGTGTTGGTTTCAGCGTCTTATCGTCTTGCCAACGCCGCCAAACAGCCGCACAACAGTCACCGGCCTTTACCCCTGACGGGCTTAACGCTGCAAGGGTGGCGGCCCCGGTGTTATCAGGGTGATGAAAATCACGTGATTGGTCACGTATCACTGTGGCTCTGCCTCTTCCAGGAAGCAAGCGGGTGCCGGGTACCGGCAGGAGCACAGAGGCAGCTCGCAATGCCGGCTTTCGAGCCGTGGATCGTTCAAGTGGGTAAAAGCAGTTTTTTTAAAATCAGGCAGCACACTGTGTGTCTATTCTGGGCAGCAGTTTACAGTTGAGGTTTCTGCTGAGCCCTCAACATGCGACCCAGGTCTTGAGTTAGTTGGACTTTTCGCTCCAGTTGTGAAATTTGTTCTGGTTGGTAGGGAGGTCTAGATTCATACCCTTTGCTGCTCCCAGAAAGGGTAGCTGTCCCTTCTCCCAGAGTAGCTTGTGTATTGGGAGTTTCCCTGATAACCTTCCATCCCAGGTATCCCTACTCCCGGATTCGGGACTCTATTGTCCTGAAAGCAGAGAGAGAGAGGAGGATTGTTCTGGAAATTAGAGTTTGAAGGGGATCTGGGAAAGAAGCTCAAGTTAGGGAGAGGAATATTACTTCCTTCCTGAGGGAAAATTGTGGGGAAGTTTTGAGGAAGGTTTCCTGGGGCAGTACTGTCATGGCCATAGCCCCTGGCCCTGGTACTCAGGGCCTCTGGACCGCATCACAGTGTCCCTGCATGTCCCCAAGGGCCCAATCATGCCCCCCAAGACTCTCCTGGAGTCAGCCCTGGCACCTTTGGCGCCAGGCTCATATGGCAGAAGAAGGAGCTGGAGCTCTCAATGGGATGGAACAACATGGCTGCCCCCACACGGTTCAGTTCAGAACTGAACCATGTGGTCTAGCATCTAGGGTGTGGTCAGGCCTGAAGGCACCTGGGATACCTGCAGACTATTTAAGCCACGGCCAAGTTGCAGCACACGCTTTGCGTTGCTCTGCACTCGCAGCGTGACTTTCACTGTGAGCTGTCATCAGCATTCCAGGCCTGCAGCTGCAAAGGATGAGAAGAAGAACACCATTAGCCATCCTTACCTGCTTGTCAATCCAGCTCCTATCGATCGCTCCAGTGACACCTCGGAAGCTTGTAAGCAGCAACCTGGAGGAGGAAAAAGAAAGATAACATTAGTAAGCGTTCGCATCCCTCATTCAAGCCTCATTCGGAAGCATGCTTACCTGAGCGGAACTCGCTGTTGGTTTATTCCGTGCAGGCCTCCATCCACCTGCAAGAGAAAGGTAAGGCGAGTAGCTCTCATACTTACTCGACGGCGGTCCAGACAACATCCACTCATCGCTGTGCATCCTCCCAGCCGCCCACCATCCAGAACATCACGGCGGCCTGCAAGAGAAGAATAACACAGGTTAGCAAACAGCAAAAACGCACATAGCGCCGCGCTCCGTGCATTCACTTACCATCTCGAGCACAACCCTCTGAACCAGCTCGACGTCTTCATCATCCCTTCTGCACCTAGAGAGAAGGAGGACATTAACAAGGGCAATTACAATTACAGACAGATATCAAGAACAATAGAACTACCTGAAGAACTGAGTCACAGCAGGTCTGGACTCTCGGGCCCACACCAGTGAAGCAACTTGGCAGCGAAGCACCCCATTCACGACGCACCCCTGCAAAGAGCTGCAGGACAGAGACTGCATCTTATCGTAATCCTAGGTGAGGAAAACTCTAAAGGGGTTGTTGGGGTTCACAAGGGAGGTGGGCCCAGAAAGAAAGAGATTGTGGGCTAAACCAGAACTCCTGTATTCCAGACTAGATCCTCGGCAGAACGAGAACCCGGGGAGGCGAATCCAGGTCGGGAGCAGTCCAACCAAGCGTTACAAGTACTTACCTGATTGGACCCGCACGCTCTTGTGCCGGGGGAGTCCATATAAATCTGGGTAGGTCTGGTACCTTTGTATTTTGGACTTACGTATGTGGCAGGGTGAGAAGAGTCATTTGTATGGTACCCTGCCTGGCTACCACCCAATTGGGTTGGATCCGAGGGTCTCCTCTGCCTCTCATTCTGCGTATTGGTGGGAGGAGTGTTTATAGCCCTCCCATCTCCAAGTCCAATGGGGGAGTATTTCTCACCTCCGCTACCTTTGCAGCGGCAGGTGTGTTAGATGGTTTGGGGTTTTTAGGGTTGTTTTTGTCTTCAGAGGGCTTTTGAACCTAATAAATCCTGCTAGCCTGTTCTATAACCCAATCCTGGGCCCTGTGTCCATGGAAATCCCTTACTAATTGGGTCATTAGTTATTTTGGGAGAGCATGAAAATAGGTGTCGATGAACTCCTGGCTATTGGTGTTCACCCGCCAAGAAGTCTATGCAAATGATTGTTTCAGCACCTGCACAAACTCTCTAGATGCTTGGTCTTCCCCACACTACAGGTTGTATGCCGCCTTGCAAGCCTCCTGAGGATTTCTATGAATGGAGAAGTGTTTTAGAATGGTCACATTGTAGGTGGACCATTTTTGGCAATCTTGGTCCTCCAGCCCTGCAAAAAAGCTGGAGTATTCAGGGAAGAATGTCCATTTGACAAACTGAATTTCTATTATTCTTAATACCAAATGATGTGTTAATTTGGTCATAAAGCTTTAGTAGATTCACCCATACTGAATATTTGGCATTCTTATGGTAGGGAGTCATTCAGCTCTTTATGACCTTTATCTGCAGAGTTCGGTCTTTCACAAGACCTCTCTTCTGTTTGACAGACTTTCTTTTCTGCTGCACCTGAGTCCACTCACCCTCTGATTCAGAGCTGCTGCTATTGGCGGTCCATTCCCTGTCCTCTAGGCGCTCCCTACCTCTATGAGACTGGGAATACCACAGCATTCTGTGGTGCTGTGGGCTCTCAGGGCAATTTCTCCTGTACACCCCTTTTCGCACTAGAGAGTACTCATCCTCCTCATCCCACCTTCCAGGGATGGTGGAGAATTCCCACCACCTCTCTGAATGTGGAGAGGTTTTAAAAATACTCGTTTGAGGCCTAAACTCTGGTCCTTCTCTTTCTGCAAAGCAGATCAGGTGGTCCCTTTTTAACTTTGTTTTCTGCCAGTCCAACTCCCTGATCTTTTCATCATAAAATCGTTCATGGTCAGAAGTACATGACAGGGTAATTTTAAATTCGCAGAGCCCACTGGTCCAGCCACCTTCCCTTCTACTTGTTAACCCTGAACCCTCATTGATGTTGGATAAGGACTGGCGTTCTGGATCAGTTGGTCTAGGCCTGGTTGGCTCTAGCTGCCACATGTTTCCCTGTTCTTGAGAATTGGTATCCATGAAGTCAGCTGCACTTTGTACATATGATGTGGTGAGTTGGCTTGAGGTCCCTGGGAAGGAGGTCATCACTCTGTAATCGGAGGGCGCTTTTTCATACCCTGACTAGTCCGGATGCCTCAAAGCCTGTTTATATTTGGCTATTTAACTTTCCAACCTCTCGTATTTGTTTTTCTCAGTCCCTATGTCTTGGTGGTATGCAGAGACCTGAGTTTTTAATTCTGACACCAGTGCTCGAGTGGCTTCTAGCACTTTACTTTGTGCCTTTAATTGGTCACTTAGTCCCATGTTCTCTTCACAATGGGATTCTTTTTCCTTCTGTGAGGCTTACATTGTCTGCGCATATTCAGAGCGTTTCTTTTTCAGGAGACTAATCTACTCCCCATGTGCAATTTTGGCCTGTGTTGCCTGCTCTAGGCTTGCATCACACATTCCATTAATTGTGCATTTTGTAAACTACTGTCAGTCAGTTCCTGAGAACAGGACTCACCTTTCTCCACGTCCATCCTTAACTGATGCACTTCCTGAAACAGGGCACTAGTCTCTTGGCTTAATTTGTTACTTTCTTACCTCAAATGCTCTCTCTGCTGTTTCAAGGTGTTCAGATCTTGGTACATCTGAGCAAATTTACCCTGAGAATTAACCCCCTTAATAATTAACTTGCTGTTTTCAGCTTTCAGTTCTTTAACCTGTGCTTAAAATGTGAAAATGTCCTGTATGCAGGCTCTATTATAAACAAGCTGCTCATTTAATTTGTGTTGATTTGCACTCAGATTTTCAACACATTCTTTATACTCCCCTTGCAGTGCAGAAAATGTAGCCTCTCGCTCTCCATTTTCTTGCTGCTGTGCTTTCAACTAATCTTTTAACTGTTCAATAATATTTTCTAAATGTTGGCTCTGCTGCGCTTTTGCTTCTAATTGTATCAGCTCTTTCTGGGCTTGATTCAAAAGCTCAGCCTGGTTTTACACAGAGACCACACTATCTGGTGTCTTTCTTCCATAGTCAGCATATGGAAATACAGGTATGCTCGAGCTGAGCCATTTTAATTTGCTCATCTTTTCTGGTTTGTGTCATGTAAATGTTTTCCCGGGCCTGATGTAACAGCCCATTATCCTACCACATGCCAACGTTTGCAGAGGTAACCTCCTGCATCATTCTAGTTTTCCAGATTTCATGTCCTTATTCTACCCATTCACGTTTAATAAACAATTTGGATAGATGGTGCTTCCTGGCCATATTCATTTCTACAATGCTCATTGTGAAATGTGTTTGTCACCTTATATACTCTCTTTGCAAAGGCAAACACATCTCAACCTTGTTCCTGCCTAGTTTCCACTCACAATGATAACTCAGAATCACCACCGTTTCATTTATATGCTGCTCTGGAACCCAGGGTACTTGGTTGAATTGCACCTTCACAATGCAACACAACTTTCCATCCACTGCAATGTAATTACACCCAAATGAATAGTCTGCTGCTACTGCACTGTCACAAGTGAAGACTCTCAACCAAAGCCAGCCAAAACCCCCCAGCTTTGTCACTATATATTAGGTGGTTACTGCCAACTCAGAGAGTTCCCCCCCCAAGCAAGGAGGCACTGCACCCAAAGCGCTTATACAGATCCAACTTTAGTTTGGCCTCCAACCCATCTCGCACCACCCCAACAAATACCTTCTGTACCACCAATGAGCTAGGAACCAGGACGGTGTATACTAAGAATATATATTTATTTAAGATTTGACAAAGAAGACTAGCAACCAAAACATCAACCACCAATGCATTGGCCCAACACAATATCACAAATTCAAATTTCTTGCACCATTTGACTAAAACAGGTTTAAAGAACCTTCTGTCACAATATTACACAGGTAAAACTTTGAAGTACATAAGATTTCTTGCAAAATAACCAATAGGAAACATATGAAGCACTCAGTGATTGCTTAGTTTGGCACAATACTCCTTTCTACCATCAACTCCGACCCTCCAGGCATCAATTAGATATGACACCTCTGATATGAAGGCAAGGTACAGGGAGTGGGAATACAGTAGCAAAATCGTTTTTTATTTTTTTTTTATTTCAAAGGCAAAGCCAGGAAAGGAACTCAATGGGAAAATCATTTTGGGCTTTTTATTTGCATGAAATGCAAGGCTTTGGGAAAATAGTTTTGGGATGCAAGTAAATAAATGGGAAATTAAAATGTTCACACTCTACATTCACTTGAATAGCAGTGTTTTAGGGTTACTTATTTTAATATTATGGACACCCCCCTTCGGTACAAAAGACGGGTTTCAGAAAGGTAGAGTCATACAAGTACCTTATTGTCTATACTGGCTCTAACACACTGGGCATGAACTTTGTTAGTTTCAAACTCTAACAACACTCATGCTGTGATTTTCTGTATGGGAATTAATTGATTTAATTTCAATTCAATGCGCTAAGGATCTACACAGCTTCCCACCTCCCCACAATTTGATGGAAATGATCAAGGCAAGCAGCTCCTGACACAATTCAATTTAAATGGATAGGGTGATTTTCTATAGTGGAAATCATTTTAATTGGATTTAATAAAATGTGCAAAGGGTCTCCCAAGTACAAACCCCCTACCTGCTATGCGAGATAGAGATTAAGGCTGGCAGATCCCCCCCATGCTTTGGCATTCAGATGCATCTACTTACATTGGAGGCCTTGATTATGGGGCATTCATGGAAACAGCAGGGCTCCTCTGAGGACGGCAGAGATCTGGTCAAAAGGCTTCGGTCAAGGGTAGTCCTCAGCACCCAGACTTCCTCTGGCTCCTCAAATGCAGGCCGAGGTAGCTTCTAGATTTCCCCGTCTCTGTCTCCCACGCAATGTTTAAGGCCCAGCAATAGAGTGGGAAAGTCAAGGGAAAAATCAAAAGTTCAAAGAAATGTCCAAAAAGAGTCAAAAAGTCAAAGAAAGATCAACCAGTCAGTCAGTCGCTCTCAGATAAAAAATGGATCTAGAATAGGGCTGTTGACACTCCATTATTATCATATTTCCCACACTACGTATTGCCCAGCTGTCTCTCTTCCTTCCCCCAATATGCCCAATGCCTGCTAATAGGACAAAGCGTCAGAGGGTGTGAATGATGGAGGCTGAGGGAGGAGAAAGATTCATCATCCCAAAATGACAAGTGGGTTTAACTTCTTCACTGTCCTTAAAACTTAACAACATGACAGCTACCCCAATTTATCAGATAATTTCCGGCACATATATATTTTGAGTTCTATATTTTATGGTGAGTCAGAAGACACTAATTTTATTTCGGCACGCCCTTCCTGGGCAGAGCTACAATTTTGCACAATTTGCTTCTGAGCCGAAATAGTCACAAATCTGCCCCTTTCTTATTCCAACCTTACTTCCATAACCTATCATCATAACAACTTTCTTTTCCCTTGAATCTATGAGACGGCCGTAATCATCATTTTTCTCATAACCCAAGTTCTATCCATCACTCAAAATTCACTTTTACATAGTCCCGACAGGCATGTTATCCCCTTGAAAATGTGACCAGGATGAGCTCACTGGGACATAAGATGCACTTTTTATTCCAGAAAATGTATTCAATGTTAGTCAATGGCACTGCACCACAAGTCCCTCAGTTCCACATAGGTGCCACCAATTCTTAGGTTGCATTTCTCTTCAATGACCTGATCAGGACATCTGGCTGGCCCATGTGATCATACCCTCCCTTCCAGGGCTTCAAAGGTTTTTGTTCGGAGCTATTGCACCGTTAATGGGGAGACCTTGAGACTTCTAAGCACTATAATTCAAACAAAATGGAGCATCTGAGACAGATTTTCAAAATTGCAAGGCAAGTTTTAATATACACATACAATACACTCAAGCAGATTTCAGTTTCAGCCACGACCAGTATTTCATGGAGAATGGAGAAGTGAAGTACCTGAATAGTACACAGCTTCTTCTTTTATACAGAAAATGATGCCTGCATCAGCATAGGTCAGTTGTTAATAGTTTACATGAGATAACAATACAAATATGTTCAGACTGCGTACATAATAATTCCCTAATTCCTAGAAGGCAGAACAAATTACATTTTCAACATTTATTATTGTTATTGCGAGTTTCTACTTAACTTATTGCTTTAATGACAAACTCTTTTGGCCAGTTCACGGATGGTGACTTATGTTTGAGGCCTTAACCACAAAATCCACTTGCCCTTGATTCCAACAACGGTCACCCTATTTGTACAATCTTAAAAATATACCTTTCTTGCGTTTAACAAAGTGGAAAAGCTGAATACTATGAATCAATATGTAACTAACCTCTGCTTGGTGCAGTCTGCATTTACATAGCATTTAAGGAAAAGAATAGGGCCATATTGGAACAGCTTAACTTACTTTGCAGAACAGATGGACCTATTCTTAATGTTATTTAATCTAGGTTTATCCGAGAAGGCCAGGCGACCGATACATGCCCTCTCTGTGGACCCAGCCTTTTCTTGTAATGACTGGCAGAGGAAGCCATGAACACATTTCTATTTTGTTTCTACTCAATGACTGACAAATGCTACTCCATTTTGAATATTCCCCCCCCCCCCCGGCATTTCGATCGAGAAAAAGGAATTAGCTTAGGGCTAGGAACGAGGCATTTTATTAATATATTGTAACAAACCCTCCGTTTAGCCTAAGCTAAATCTTTTTCACCAAAATCAGTTAGACTTTCAATATCTATATCCATTATCTTCTGGATCTGTATTTTCTCCATCATCCTAGTATTAATTCTAGAACTAGTTTTGGGAAGGGCTTAATTCTTCTCACTGCCTTAACACAATTCTGAGATAAAAAAAGAACAACATACAGGACCTCACTGAAGACCACAATAACCACCAAAATGAACCCAAAGACCACTAAAAATATAGACAGTAATTTCCTTCCTCAGTCCTTTAGCAGAGTCCAAAACCATTGGGATCAGCTGCTCTCCTGTCCCACCTCATAATGCACTGCTTCTCCCAACACATGTAATCGATCAATAACATCAAAGATACCTCTATCGTTATCAGGCATGTAAGTACAGCAAAAAGAGCCCACTAATTTACAAACCCCTCATTTTACAGCCATGAGAATGTCCAACACCATCCTATTTTGAAGTGCCACCAATTTAAAAGCGTTCTGTTCAGTTGATAAATTCACAAATATATTTGCAGTCTCATTCAACATTCTTTCTACCAGTCTACTGTGTCTATGAATGCTTCTAGAGATAAGAGCAACCTCTGCTGCTACCTGGGAATCAGTATCAGATGCCGATTTCGTGTAGGTGCAAGGCTGACCCCAATATCAAGCCAGCACTTGTAGGTTTCCAGTGGGCACAGTCTGACCTCAGTGCCAGATCTGCACTTTGTAGGTTTCAAGTGGGCACTCCTATTCCTTCCTGGGTCTTAAATTGCACATAGTGGCTCCCGGAATAGTATGATCTTCGAACAAGATGGGTGTCTGTATTGAAGAATTTATTTCAGAGTTTGGCAAACTCACAGGGGTGCAAGAATCCTTTATTTCAGATGAAAGAGGATGATATTCATCAGAGGGTGAGGGCAAAGGAACCAATTTGATGTGAGAAGCGTGGATCCAATGCCATTTCCCCTCTACTCGAACTGCAGTTTGGGTGACCAATCAAATCTGGTATGGTCCTGACCATTGTGGTTCCAGAGCAGTGCTCCGCTGAAAGTTCTTGACCATCACCAGGTTTCCAGGCTTCACCCGATGTCCTTCTCACAAATATGTGTAGGTAAGCTATCCTTCACTTGCTTGTGGATAGAACGCAATTGTTCAGTCAATTGTTTACAATAATCAACAAGCAGTGGGTGCTCAATGTCTTTCAATGATCGTGGTCTTGGAGAACCCCGCACATTAGCTGTTCTGCCCATAAAAATTTCATAAGGGGATAGCCCTGATTTGGATGCAACTGTAGTCCTCATAGAGAGTAATGCTAGAGGCCAAGCATCTGGCCATTTAAGTCCTGTGTGTGCATATATTTTAACGGTCTAGTTCTTTAAAATTCCATTGTGGCGTACTGTTAACCCTGCACTTTGAGGATGGTTAGCTGTGTGAAATTTCCTTTTGATCTGCAATCCATTACACACATTTTGTATTACTTCTGCAATAAAGTGGGGGCCATTATCAGACCAAATTACCCTTGGTAATCCAAATCTGGGAAAATATTCTTTCAACATAACTTTCACAGTGGAGATGACAGTATTATCTTTCAAGGGAAAAGCCTCTACCCATTTGCTAAAGACACAGATTACTACTAACAAATACTTCAAATTATTACATCTTTCTAATTCGATAGTCAAAATGCAACACTTCAAATATGTCAATATTTCCTGCAGTGACCATAGTCCCACAAGCTACATTATGGCTTAGACATATTACACAATTTCTAACCACATTCTCGGCTGTTGCGGTAATCAATGAATTACACACAAACATAACCCCATTAACAAGGGTCATACTGCCTAAGCCAATGACATATGTCCTCCTTATCTCCACCCCTGGAGGCCATCTTCAGATATGGAAGCAAACTTATTGTGGCACTAGGAACCAAGAAGAGTCAGAGAGGGATAGGCGGGAGGGCCGCATGTGAATCCACGAAAGATTGAATGCCAGAGAACAGGAGTTACAGGTAAGTAACTTGTTCCTTCTCCGGCATTGCATATGTCATAGATTCGCAATCTTATTGAATATGATTATACAGCAGTACACATAACAACTAATGGGCGGTTACTACCTCTGTACTCAGCTCTACAGAAGGAATTGAATTCACCTCTGGAACACTCATCTCATGAAAACAGGTTGCAAAGCACTGCTTGGCCGACTCGGGACTCCTCCCTGGAAACTCTATCGAAGCAGTAGAACCTTGTGAAGGTATGGACAAAGCTGCACGTGGCTGTCCTGCAGATGTTGAGCAGGGGGACACCGTCCAGAATAAAGGGAATGCCCAATCAAGGTCCTATCAAATAGATATACCTTAATAAAACAAATCTATCTGCGAAATAACTAAATTGAAAAACACTACACAAAATCCACATGTGGGGAAAGAATAGAGAAAACGCAAAGACAGCATAATGCAGCACTCTGAGTAATAATACAATAGTGTAAGATAAGTAAAAAACACAATGTCCATTAAAAAGGATATGTTTCTTGAATGCGAAAAGGAAATTAGTGACCTAACCAGTTTTTAAGGGTTCCAAAACTGGACCAAGGCAGCAGTTAATGTGCCTTCTTGCAGTTCTTGGCAGTTTGAAGGCGTCAAACTCAGCTTTGAGCAGTTATGCAGTTATGCAAGCGGATCAAGATCAATTTGGGTATGTTGGATAGTGTGGGCCCAAGCATGAAGCAGGCATTGAGGAGGTTTGCATGCAGTACCTCTGTTCTATTCAAAGGCAGCTTTCGGTGAAGCAAGTCGCGGCGTTCACCAGGATCTTTTTGAGGTTGAGCTGGGTCAAGTTGGGTTGTAACCGCCAGGAATAGGTGATTGTTGAAAGAGCCATCCTGTTGCTTCGATGTGTTTCAGCAAAGCGGCAGTTGGAAGCAAAGCCACTTTGAGGTGTGGCGTAACCCCTGGTTCGAGTTGGCAAGTGACTCTTTAGTGGTTTGAGTCTGGTCACAGTGCTGAGGGGTGGATTTGAGCCTAGCAGGTGACGGGCTCAGCAAGGGCACAATGCAGCGTTGAGTCGTCTCGAGATGCAGGCACTGTAGTTCGAAATTTCGGTGGAGTGCCTGAAAGGAGCACTGGCAAGATCCCTCTGTTTCGATGCAATTGAGATCGGCTTTGAAAACAGTTTAACAGGCTTTGGGGCAGCAGAATTGGGACCTTTAGCTGATCTGGTCCTCCAGATGCTGTGAGACACATATCAGGGGCTCGAGTGCAGGATAAGTCCTTTCAGGGTCTCTCAACCTTGGGCGATTCTAGTGCAGAGTGGCAGGCCCTGGTCCAAAACAAGAGTCACCCCCAGTGTGCCCTGGGAGTGGTTAGGGGCCAGTGCTTTTCTATGCCTTGGACTGCTCCTTCTTCACCTTATTGTTTGAGTGATTTAGAAAGTCCAACTCTCCCAAAAGAGGACCAATGAATACTTCTCAGGTGTTTTTCCCAGGGTGAATCAACAAAGTGGTGTGAGACCCCCATCTTTTAAAGGTAAAAGTCGAAAGGAGATTGTTCTAAAGCTAGTCTGCTTTAGGGGTACAATTCCTGTTCTGAAAAGAAGTGACCTTTGCCCTTTTGAGATCACACCCAAAGTTCTTTTAAATTCTAATTTAAAAAAATTGAAAATATTTGGCAGCGCCCTATTAAAGCAGTTAGAACAGAGGGTTACTGAAAACATTATTACAGCTAAAATCCAATTGGGTTTTTGTTTGGGTCTTGGAACCAGTGAACAAACCTTAAAACTGTACCTGATTGTGGCACACTGTCTCTCTCTCTCTCTCTCTATATATATATATATAAGAAAGAGCCTATTTATATGGCCTTTAGAGTCATGAGTACAGCCTTTGATAAGGTCAAAAGGTCCAAACTATGGGTTTTGCTCAGGTCTATACATTGTCTAAGTGCCATGCTGAATATCCTTATAGATATCCATCAGGACAAAAAGCCCTGTGACAGAAACGGGCATAGAGGCTGATGGGCATCTTATTTTCCCATTGACACAGAGTTCAGGAGGGGTGCGTCTTGGCACCCATCCTATTTTCATTGTAAAGTAATGGGCTTTACAAATCCTTAGTAGAATTAGGAGCAGATGCACCTAAAATCGACAATATGTCATTACCATGTTGGCCTACGCCATTAGGACCCCTTGAGCCCTACACATTTTTTTCAACGAATACACTATGTTTAATGAGCCAAAGGGATTTACAAGTTAATTCCGCAAAATCAGCTATCATTGTTCTATTTGTCAAAAGAAGATTACGATGCCAAAAATGGACAACAACACTAATGTAATACCTAGAGGATAAATCATGTTGCTCCTGAGCGTAATTTGGCGTTGGGGAACTGGTACATATGCACAGGGACATAGCCAGGTCCCGGGGGCCAAATGTTCGTAATTTGCATTGCGGGTTGCAAGTAAAGGGCAAAATGTGGCGTACAAGCATGTACGCCACCTTTTGCCCTTCACATTTGCACTCCGTCTATAGTGCACAGTAAGTAAACGCTCATGCCAGGCAATGTTTACTTTTCATTGTGAGCACCGGGCACCATGCATGGCGAGCGCTGCTCACAATTGAAATGAAACCCTCTCCGAGTATCATTTCAACTGGGAACACTGCTTACCATACATGGTAAGCAGTGTTCCCAATTGAAATTAATTGCCTTTAATTGCCAGGGAGCGTATACAATAGGGATCCCTGTGGTGTCCCCCTGATTTATGCTGCTGTATAAAGCTGGCAGACCCCTTGGCAATCTCCAGCATTTGCGTCGCATGAATATCCATGCAGGCGCAAATGCTGGAGCATTTGTAAGGTGGAGAGGAAGAGTGGCAGCGGAAACACAAGTAGCGTTCTGTCCCCCGTCTCTATCATACACATGAATGAAAATGAGCTGTTGCATCTGTGGGAATGCATAAAAGCCTTACACAAAGTCTTTTACGCCTTACATTGACATTGCAGCTCAATTGAACGTGAGTGTCGGAGTGTCCGTATTTTAATATTTAGGGACATGTTTTTCCACGAGATTAACAGGAAACGCTTATATCAAAAACAATCTGCTAGAATGACACAAGCGTTGGGGGGTGCAGCACGCTTTACCAAAATGTGTAAAGCGTAACCAAAGGACATGATATTGAAAGTGTATTGTCTTAAAACTAAATCAATAACAAAATATGGTGCTACTTTGTGGGGTTTTGCAAATTTGATATCTCTGAAATCATTGAGAATGATTTTATTAAAAGAGTTAAAAGATCAACCGCAAGTTATGCCCCACACAAAGAATTAGGACTAGACTTCCTGGAAGATGACCTAGCACTTGAACCAGGGAACCAATAGTAATGTGTTTGGTCTAACTCAAAAGCAGACCTCACCCAACATTTAACCAAGATAAGATTAAATATGATCCTATGGTTCAAACTTATTGGTGTTAAGGCAGCCTGGGAAGTCCCAAATTAAACAGAGGTTCTGGAGCCAGATCAAATAATTTAAACAGAGAAAGTGAAAGGCAACACCCAGCTTTATTAACATCCAAATAAAGCAGGGACAGCATACAGGTATACAATCCTTGACACTTTCAACGTACTTATCAAAAACAGCTTATATATTCAATATTTGTCATAATTGACATCACACTGTAATCTTAGTTACCAAAAGCTATAGGGTATGGGGATTGGTTAAAAGTGGTGACTACAAATGCATTCTATAGGGATTATATTTCTGATTCAGTAAGGATTGCCTGATGGCTCTTTCTGAGACCACCTCTACATAGATAACAGTATAAAGACATCATCTATACAGTGAACTATTGGTTGGCATAATACATAATGAGCGGACTAACATCAGTGGTTTTGATTGTTTGGCTTTCTATTGACCAACCTTGCACAACTGACAGGTCATCAAGACATGAGCCAGACATGAGTAGAGGGAGAGAGGTCCATGTACTGCTTTCCTTTCAATTAAAGAAGATACCATTCCTCATTTCTAGGCCATGAGCCAGAGTGATCTCTTTGTATTTGGCCTTATGCAGAGTCTATTGTCTGGGAATATGTGTAAGGAGTAAGAGTATCTGTGTTAGTTGGTAATGAATAGACAGTGCCCTCTGGCCCCAGTCTTGTTTTGGACCTATTTAGATGACTTTCAATACTCAGAAAAACTAATACGTTCTTTTCCTCCAAAAATTGGTGGAGAGAACATTAGTCACTTACTTTATTCTGACAACCTAATTCTTAAAGACTTTACACCAATAGGCCTGCAGCGTTAACTGAATAATCTACAGCAATACATGACGGAGAACAACTTGGACATTAACAAAGGTAAAACCAAAATGATGATATTCGAAAAAACAACTACAAAAAAAGAAAAGACAATCCTTCATTTGGGAACACCTACAGTTGAAAGAGTAAGCAACTTTAGATACCTATGGGTAATCCTGGACAACTCTGGGAAAGAAAAAGCCATGCAAAGTGCTCTCTATGATAAAACAAAAAAACTCACTGCTCAAGGGAAAGCAATTGACATCAAGTATGGCCGCTTCTCGACTATTCCAGTCCATCACTTTTATAAAAAGAAGGTGATACTGGTTCTAACATATGTTATGTTATGTTACGTTACTTTGCATTTATATAGCGCCTTATGTACTATTGGTATGATCCCAATGCGCTGGTAGGTTAAACGCCCTCGGGAACCGAAGATCAAGTCAGTAGAGAGAGAAGAGATAGTCGTAAGGTGTGTGTGAGCACCGGATATGTGTGCAGCTGGTGTGGCATTCGTGTGATGGCTGCTTCTTAGCAGTAGGTGTGGTGGTTGGGAGATCAGGAGTATGTGTTCGTTCTGGCAGGTTGTTATCCAGACCGATTCTGGCTGCATTAGGCCTGAGGAGAACACCTGGCTCGGGGGTGTGTAACCAGCTGTGTTTAGTTAGGATAATGGGGAGTATGAGGCAAGTGATGGTATGAGAACAGCTATACCGAATGTTGTCATAGTATCGCTGTGTTCTAGTTGAGTGGTGGTGTAAAGAAGAGAGTAAGCGTGGAGATGTGATATGGTGGTTTACCTTAGGTGCTTGAGATCGAGCACTCCAATAGTTCCATGCACTCCAAATGTTCCATGCACTCCGACTGTTCCATGCATTCAGACCGTTTCAAGCACTTCAAACCATTCCATACATTCCCAAACTATTCCATGCACTCTAGACCATTCCATGCACTCCAGTCCGTTCAATGCACTCCAAACTGTTCCATGTACTCCAAACCATTTTATACACTCCATTTTATGCACTCCAACCATTTTATGCATTCCAACCATTCAATGTGCGCCAACCATTCTATGCACTTTGATCGTTTTATGCACTTCGATCGTTTTATGCATTTCGATCGTTCACACACTCTAATCATTTTTTGTACAGTGTCAATTCCGTGCACTCTTATTTGTTCCATGCATTACATCCATTGCCTGTACTCACTCAGTTCTATGCCCACTATTAGTTCGATGAGTTCTTTGTTCCTTCTGAATACTGCACTTCATCCGATCTATGCATGTTATCCCTTCATCATTTGGTCTTTTCATTTCATTCATTCTACCCACGTTATCCGTTCTCCATGCATCATCCATCCACATACTTGACCCGTTCCATACACCTTGTTTCACCCGTTCCATCCACCTACGTCATCAGTTCATCCACATACATTATTCGCTCATCCACAGACATTAGCCGTTCATCCACAAACAACATCCGTTCGTCCACCTACTTCATCTGTTCCATCCACTTCACCCGTTTCATCCAGTTCACCCGTTTCATCTACACACTTCATCCGTTCCACCCACTTCACACGTTCAACCCATACCACTGGTTACACCCACGTCATCGATTACACCCACGTCACCGGTTCCACTCACTTCACCTGTTCCAACCACATCGCCCATTCCATCAATATATTTCATCTTTTTATCTACCTACTTCATCCGTTCTACCCACTTCACCCAAATGGCGTGGATGCTATGCCTAATTTACCTACTGACCTTTGTTCAAAACTAGAAGCTAAGTTTTGGAGAATTGTGCTAGGCCTTCCAAAATCTACCCCACTAGCATCGATTAGACGAGAACTTAGCCTTGCATTGCTAAAGACCACAGTAAATTGTTGCCGTCTTATGCTACACAGGAAATGTAGATACCGGAGACCACACATGTTTATCAATTGATAAACCAGGAAATGTCATGCTCCGCCTGTGTCATGCTGACGAGATGGAAGGCAGAGAATCTGGCCCTTCTAGTGGACTCAGAGAGCTCCGAGGAAGAACTCTTATACAACCTGATAAAAGCCATAAAAAAGATAAAAGAAATGGATTGGATATCAACCCTTGATACTGCTAACAAAAATAAACTTACTAAGCATCTCCCTCAGACTTTCAAAAAACTGGATGACTTGCAAAATTACATCAAATTATTTCCAAACAGATTGGCCCGAAATACTTTTATGAGAATTAGGTTGAACTTGCTCGAAACAAATGAAATTTTGGCAATAAGAGGACACATATTTCTGCCGCTTTTGCAACGATCCGTCGATTAAAGAAACAATCCGTCACCTGCTCCTGATATGTCCAGCGACTCAAAGCATTCGCTTTAAATACCAGCACGGCACTTTATCAAACTTTTTTCTTAGGGACGAAGAACTTTGCTGGAAAAAATTGATAGGAGGGGATAGAACATACTGGCTACGGTCAATATTATGCAACATATAACAAAAGAGTTGTTTCCTTTAATGCCTGTGTCGTTGTAGCTGCACAGAAGATCTCCTTTGAGTGCAACTTTAACAAAATCAGTAGAGACGCTCGAAGATCTTGCAAGTTGTCAGATATGAAATAAATCGACTTATGATCTTTAACTTGAATGAATGAATGAACAGTTATCTTTTATCTTCTGCTTCTTTTTTTGTAAAAATCTATTGTTAGATTAAGTACAAATAAAAATAATTAAAAAATAAAAATAGACAGTGTTCTTCAATTATGGTTCACATGCGATGGGACCATGTTTGGAATCCTGCATTTATTGGGAATTTAGCTAATATTGGTGCAAGTGTTATGGTTTCTTTTACCAATGGGGGACACACTCTTTCACTGCTACATTCTGACCTTCCCTTAATTTGCGGTAAACTTAGGTTGGGCTGCTCACGACTGTCTGAGCCCTGCACGGATCATTATTTGTTATTTCAGCATTTTGAGTTCTCGTGATGCCTTGGGGCCTTTAGTTTACTTAGAAGTATGTTGTGGTTCCGATTTTGGAAAAGATGACTGCCCATTACTGTTGCATTTCTATGTTGGTGAGCTACATTTGCATGTCGTTCATGTTGCATTCAGCTTATAGATTGCTTATGTTAGTATTATTCATGTCTTATAGATGCTATGTTAATATTTTTCATGTCTAAATGCATGTGTTGGGTGCTCATTTGCTTCATGTCTAAATCATGCACATGTATTGTCACAACGTCAGTTTAGTTTTGCTCATGCCATCTTCAGCTTTGGATTGTCTCCATCTCCTGCTGTACCTGCCTGGGATAAGGGTGGTATGGTTGTCTTAGTGAGTAAGGTTTCTTACTTGAGCAATATTGAATTGGGGGAGAAGCAGAAGCTATGAATGACGTATTCATCTGCCTCTCATTTCTGGGCAACTGTTATTAACTATTAAGGCACAAAACCACTTAACCAACCTTAAATTCTAGATCAAGCTACATCACTTAATTTTTTAGAGAGTTTTTGTTATAATAGGCCGAGAACAAAGGGAGAGCACTGAGATCATAAAACAGTTTGACCGTAAACACTTCAAGACAGGGATATCTTGTGTGAAGTAATTATTCATAGGACAGAATATTTATTACTTGGGCAAGATTTAATTGTTTTCCTCTTAATGTCATTACTGTAAAATGGAAAGGTGCACCTGAGGAGCAATATTGCCCCTTCTGTTCTGATTGTTGCGACAATCTATTACATTTTATGATTTATTTTGTCCTGTTTACATGAGAGTACGAGCAAGATCTTTTGACTTTGATTTGACGTGATGCAGCTTTTTATCAACATCATACTGCACTGTGCTACCTCTTGAGGACGAAAACCCAATTGGTGACATGGTCGCTGTTGACTTATGTCAGACAGGCCTTATATATTAGAAAATGTGTCCGACTGATGAATTGAATGTATTTTGTGTGAAACCTGAAGGTGTCTCCCCAGCTAGTCCAAGGGGATCTGTCATCCAGGTCGCCAGGAAACGGCCATTGCTATTAGATGCCGTTCCTGGCGGTGGACCAGTGAGGGAGGGTCTCCTGGATGGGAGGTCCTCAGGGAGTAGAAGTCGGACACCGACGGGTGAGGCGCGATATCCCCCTTCTTTCAACAACTTTTCCCCATCCTACCACGTAGGATATTCAGAAACACTGCCTCCCCTTTTCCAATACGAACACTTTCACACACCACGAAAGACATTGGACTAACATCAGAGCTGTTTACCTAACACGTCCCAATACGAGGGTCAGACAAAGTCAGGCAATTTACCAGAACCATGCACACCTGTTGGCCCTTTTACTTCCCCACAGGGATAAGAGTTGGAGCACACTACAAGCAAGACAGACCGCACAACGAGACAGCTAACCCAGCATGGCAATTCAAGAGGAGGAGAATGGTGGCAAGAACCAAAGGGGTGACAAGGAGAGAAGCGACCTTGCCCTTTCCGATCCAGATCCGTGTAACCTCCCTGAAAGGAACTGTCAGGCCGCGGACAATAACTAGTGTATGTAGCAGCAGTTGCTAATGGTACACGGAGCATGCCTATGCAGATAAGCAGGACAGAGAGAGATGCCTGCTACCATGGTATCATCCTTGACTTCAGATACCAGAGAATTCAAGCATCACAGTCAGTGAGTCGAGGGGAGAGCTGATAAGAAACCAAACTGTGTTAAATTAAAGTTGCAAAGTGGCAAATGAAGGGAAGTTCAAAGAACTGTTTACATTAAGGGAAAACCAGCTACAGAGGGGTCTGGCACCATGTGTATGCGCACTTGTCGCTACTCTGGTGAATCCTGCATTTTAGAATTACCGATGCAGAAGGCCTAAGGAGGGTCTTTAGCAGAATGTCAAAGTGGTCATACAGGGTTCTTACAAAATCCTCTGTACAGTTGAAAGTCTTTGACCAAAAAGTAGTCATATCGAAGAAAGAACTCTGTGTGATTGGCCATAGTGAACCCGACTGAGGGAGGCTGAAAATTGTCCACAGGGTGTTGTTTAAAAAGACATTATAACCTGTGAATACAACAGGAACAAGTGTTTTTGTGAACGCTGTAGTGAATCTGACAGAGGGAGGCAAACAGTCAAGAAGGGTCTGAGCCCAGAAGAGGGGGATCCTAGAGTGAAAAGTCATAACCCAAAGACTGTTGAATATAAAAGGATAAACGTGTGAACGAGAGCCATAGTGAACCTAACTGTGGGAGGCTGAGAATCGAAAGGGGCCTGCACCCGGAAGAGGGGGACCCTGGGGTGAATCACTATCACCCTAACTACCGTTTTAGAGGAACTTTAAGTTGTTGTGTGATACATCAGGTCCTTGAGGGCAAGAGACTTTTTGTGCAAAGAAACATAACCATTGAAGATCCTGATAACTGAAAGTGGAACTGTCAGCTCGGGCTGGGAAAGCTCCAGCGTTTGCTCCGCTCAGCAGTGCCACCTTTCCCCATGCTCAAAACGTGGGGAAGGGAGACACCTGGCTAGCATATCCTGACTTATCATTTGTGAACACTTATTTTCTTTATTGTACCCCTTATCCCACACTCTTTCTATATTAGTTATAAGGACTGGCAATAGGTTTTTTAGTATTGGCCCTTTTTCTTTGACTAGCCACCACAAGGACTACCTTATTTTTCATTTGATGGTCCAAGCTTGCTCCCATCTTAGATTTAGGTTAGATTAGGCATTTACGAACCTGCCATACTGTTTAAATAAACACCCTTGAATTGTGATCACTTGTGTCTTTCTTTACTGTTGCCACCATGAGTTCCTTACAATTTTTTAAACACTATTTTATGATGTTTTTGTTATATTGGTGTATGCTTTATGGAATAATTTATTCCGAAATAAACTTGAATTTGAAGTGCTCTCTGCTAGAGGAAGTGGACTCTCTGCTAGAGGAAGTGAGGGGAAAGGAATGATAGGCAGAGAGAACAAGATGCTGGAAACCTCCCTCAGCTGTACAGAGCTCTCCCTCTCTACACTAACCCCTTCAATTTCCTTCTCACTAGGATCAATGACTTTAGATATGCAGCATCCTGATGTGAGGCCAAGCCTTTTGTGAATGGTTGTGCCCTTTCATTCCTATTACCAAATCTGTTCAAGTGGAAGGGCTCTATCTGGGACAGGGTGTCACCTGCCCTTACAAAGGAACAAAGAGAGGCAATCCCCTAGGCTACATTTCTGCCACCCGGGCAATGACCACCTGTCTGTGCAGAATGGGGAGGCTACACATAATCTTTCTACAGCTGAACTGGGCCTGCAGGGATGATGCATGTGTGATATCAATTTGATGTGGCTGCAATAATTATGAGCAGTGCCATGCACCTGGCCCTCTCTCGGGCATGGCTTATATTTAGAGTTTACCATGCCACCAGCCTGGGCTACTTAAATCTTCATATATTTGTAACATGGGTGCATATCTTAAATGCAGCCCCTGACCTGCAGAGACTTGGCTGTCAGTGCAGTTGTGAAAGGGGCACCTGTGACCTCTGAACCTGCTATGTCCCACTGGTAGAGCAGGCACTGCAAATCAGGATACTAATGCAGCAGGGCACAGGTACACACTATGATGTTGGTATGGAGCTTATGAAAGGGGAATCTGATCAGCAGATTACCTTTCAGAAATGGAACTACCCACATTAGTTTATTCAATGATAAAAAATAAAAAAAAGTCAGGGCATTTACGCTGTTGCCAGATGGCAATCCGTCCTACACAGATGTACACAAGCCCATATTCTGCAACTGGATCCAGTATTCGGCCCAGCATTTTAAGGGGCAGGCTGATAATATAGATAATAGATATGATATATATTTTTGATGGAGGGAATGTACTTGTAGATGCTGTGTATGAGTTCTGGGCAGATCACTCTGGATATAGCAGAAACAATTTGATGGGTGGGCACATGGAATTTACAATTCAGTACTTCCCAGAATCCTCTCTGCTTTTATTTGATCTTGTCCTCATAGTCAGGCAGGGCTGGTTGTAAGGCTAGGTGGTGGTCTAGTGCACCACAGGCAAAGGAGTGCCTTTATAACTGTCAAAGGTTGCAACTATTGTGGGCTTAGCAATATTTCACTTCACAAAGGTTGGAAAAAGTCATTGTACCGACTCTGCTGTTCGGTATGCATGGCTGGGTGTGTCGCACAGGGATACCGGTGTCAGGTTGTAAGCTATTGCAAGGGAGATTAATTAAACAACACCTTTCAGACCTGGTGACTTGTGTAACTGGAAAGCCTTCCAAGGGCAGACCAGGTCTCATTTAGGTATGAGTCGCCTGCAGCGCAATATATCTAGTCAGCGTCACAGCAGATATCTTGGATTGTCAAGTGTAAGTAGCTTATTCATTCCTTTCGATTGTTTTTATTTTCAGATTCGAAGTTTGGATTTTACAATTTGTAGATGCTGGACTACAAGTTCTGTAGTTTGAAGGTAAAACTAGGGCAGGATGAGCTTCTCCCATCTGAAATGAAAGAACGTGAGATATTAGCCACCTTTTATTTCTCCTTTTTGCAATCAATAGCGATACTGGTTTGTTCTGCGGCTGCGCGTGATTTGTATAGTGTGGATGTATTGCCCTACAGTACACAGTTTATGAAATGTGTAATACAAAGTTGATACAATCACACTGCGCCAAAGCAATTGATTTTTTAATATGACTTCAGAGGAATGCGCCACCTTCAGAATAGGTTTTAAGTCCCGAAAAGGTTGTTAAGCCTTTTAACGTCCTTTTCAGTACTTAACACCTAGATGAGAATAGGGCCCCGAATCTCTCTGCCAGCCACGCCACTGTCAGCTGTTCATCCCTCCTCAAGTCTCACTCTCACTTTGGCTTCCACGGCACTTCACTTGCCTGGATTGCCACTTGCCTACAAGGCTGCCTCTTCCCCAACGCTTGGAATGCTGGCTCATCCCTGGCCACTCCTCTTCCAGTCAGGATCGCCCAAAGGACTGTCTTTCGTAGCTCTTATTAACTGTCAACTCCACGCCCCGTGGCAAGCCCATCTTCTCTCTGGGGTTCTCTGCCCGCTTCTTCTCGTCTTATTTCCTTTCTTCAACCCATAGGCATCTTCTTGAATCACAGACCATCTCTCCGCCATACTCACTTGTTGTACTACACGGCCTGTTTCTTAGCTCCTCCCAAACTGAGGTAATCTGCTTTGCGGCTGCCTCATTCATCCTTTGCGCTGCTCTACCCTTTCCCCTTAAATACTCACCCTAAATGCTCCCAACCTGGTGGTTCATTTTGACATCCATTGGAAACCTCAACAGTTCATTGCCTCCACCGCAACGACCGCCAGGCTTGACCTCCTGAACATCTAAAACATCTGCCTCCATCTCTCTTTTGTCTCTTCTGCTACTCACTTTTCCAAGGTAGTCCCCAGCAAGCAAGACTGCTGCTCGAGCCTCCTCCTGCGACTCCCCTTGTACTCCTTAACCCCATTGAACTTTGCCACCTGCACCCTCTACAAACTCCCTCGAGCACCACCTCCGTGTGGGAATGACAATCACTGCGCAATCACTCCACTTGAAGTTGCTTCTTGTTGTCTTCATATCAGTGTATGGGCAACAACGCTTCCCCCACCTTTCTTTCCTCATCTCTTGCTACTTGTCCCCTCCATCTGTGCAACCGGAAGCCCACTGTAGCCTCTCCCTTCCCTGTCCTCCTGTGCTGCTGCACGCTTTGCTCCTTCAGTCTACTCGCTTCCCACCTTTACAAGCTCCCTATACCCTGACATCAAGTTCATCCACACTGGACCAGGATTCAAGGTGGCCCGGTAGATTCACAACGTTCCCTGACCCCTCCACTCTGCTCTATCACCTCTATTTAAGTGTAAAGACTATGGACCTCATTACGAGTTTGGTGGTAATTTGGAGGACAATCCACCAAATGACCGACAAACTCATTCATCGTTACCACCACTTGCTCATTTGGGTTTACTACTGGATTACAGGTGGCTGTAGGGTGGTGTTAATCCCTGTGTTTTGGAGTAATTCCATTACCGACAAAAATAGTGGTGTTATGAAATTATTACAATTTTTTTTCCCGCACCAGCATCCGTGTAATGATATGATATGATTTGGCATTTATGACGCGCCTATGCACAAGTGTTTCAAGGCGCGAGACAGTAGTGATAGACAATAGTGGTATTCAATCTTTTTTATGCCAAAACCACCTTGAGTAAAACATGATGTTGCAGAGCCCCCCCCTTGAGTAGAAATATTGCTGCTGGGCCCCCCTAGATATCATTTCTGCTTATATTTTCTATTAAAATTAGTCCCCATACTCCCTTTCGGAAGGCCTGGTGGTTTGAAGACTGGTCTACAGGTATGTCCATTTGTACTGTTTACAGTAGAGAGCCATCCATGGCCTCTTGATGTCCCCGGCGCCCTAACCTTTCCTCGCCTCCTTTCTATATCATTCACTGCATCCTGCATACTACATGCATGTGATTGCACCATCAGCCCAAAGGCCAGCGTGTACTGAGCTTCTTGCCTAAACTCTTCTTTCTTCAAAGTAATACAAAATGCAACAAAAAAAAACGGTTTCAAGGCGGTACCCTAAATCACGCTGCACTGCTTTTGCGAAGAAGTGGTCTCATTGAAAGGCTGTTTCTTTACTTGCTCGTTCCTAGTTCCTCGTTGAGAATTAGGCAATTGTCTGTTTATTTTTTTCTGCTGTACCTGCTGACGGGTTTGTTGACTAGCTTTTTATTCTAGTGACGCACCTGCTCTGTGTTTATGCTCGTGAGAATTGCTAGGAATAATAATGATGTGTGGTGGCTTTTATCCAAACAGGATCTGTTCCAGAGAGATGGCTGCATGTGCAGTCGCCTCACAGGTGGAACAGGCCGTTCCCTATTGCCGGCCCGGCCTGCTGGATTGGAGAATAAAGGCAGGGGGCGGGGGGAATGTGCGGGGAGCCATGCCAGAATGTGTGCTATTGCTGGCCCTGCGCTCCGCGACCCCAGGTCTTCCCACCCTGACCATAGGTCCAGACATTTCACCCATCCATTTCCCTGTGCTCCAAGAAATGTTCCCCTCTTCCAAGACGTTTTTTTTGCCACCGAAAAATAATTGAAGCACTGGAATTACTGTTCTAAGCTCTCAACTGGGAATCTAGCGTAGGAACAGTTAAATAAATTGTAAAAAATAAGCGTTCGCAGCAGGAGGAATCTAGCATGCAGTGTTGTATGAAAAAAGCTGATATTAACTAAAGTTATTCGAATCTCGGAAAGTACTTGAATAAAACATGCTCAGTAGAGCAGGCAGAGCTTTACAATGAATTGTGTGAACCAGGTGCAGTGAAGGGATGTTATGTAAAGGGTATCTGTGACGAATCAACTTCCAGGACACCAGTGGTCCAGGGATGAATATCGGTTTCTAAACCATGGATCAGTCCCACACATCTAGTACACAAGAAGGGATCCAAACAGATTGGAAACACAAGTAAATTATAAACCTCCTTGTCCAATTTTGGTAACGTGGACGGAATGGCAGGCTTATCTCCGCAAGGCCATGGATCGTTGGTTAGTTGCAACACAGCGAAAATACAATTATTAACCATTGATGAAAGGGACTGTCCAGTCAAGGTTGTGTAAAAAGATCTACTTTATTCTTATTACAACAGTCAGTTCTAACACACTACAAAATACAGCCCACCCTGTAAAGGAGCACAAAAGACAGACAGTTTCACAAAGGAAAGGGATGCACTCTGGGTCCTGACAGGAGGGTAGTTGGTAAAGCAATCGGTATTAACTGTTGAAAGTTATTTGGTTTCAGCACAAGGGAGCAAGGGGTCGTAAATGTAACTAGTGGCCTTCGGAGAAGGAGCAGGGGGACAGAACCACAATGTACCTGGTGCTTGAGATGGTCTTGATGCTCGACAGCGTCAAGTCGGTTCCAGGATGCTTTGCACCTCCTGAGACAAAGTTCAAGACAGGAGACAGCTGCGGGTAGCAGACGGCGGGCAGATTGGCAAGTGAAGCTGGACAGACGGCTGCAGGCTGGACTAGATGGCGGCTCAGGGTCAAGAATCGCTGTCTCTGTGCTGGTTGGCGGATCTGGAACGCTGGTTGAGGCGTTTCGGACGGCTTTAGTGACTTTGTTCAGAGACTCTCTGGCACTTCCCACCTAGGAAGCTTGCTGGCAGAACCTAGCAGGCCACACTGTGTGCTGGTTGGGTACCACTTCTGGAGCTGCTGAACGGGTCCTCTGAGTCTGGTATCTCCCTCTGTTCCCTGGGAGATGTTTAGGGGAGGGATCTTGCTTCTTCTTGGGAATCCTGGCCTTCCTTCACTGGGGGAAACTGTAAGGCAGACTGTACCTTCAGCCAAGGTCCAAATGAGTCCTTCTTCTTAATCCTTTCAAAGTCGTTGGATGATCTGCTAAGTGAGGGGATAAGCCCTCTTTTAAAGCCAAATGGGCCCCAGTGATTGGTGCAGGCTAAGCCTATCTTAAGGAACCAATCCTGGGTCCCCACCAATAATCTTCTGTTATGCATGAGGTCAGGACCAGAGTGTTTTGAAACAGGAAAGGTAAGGGGTGATAGCGTGTACTCCTAAATCCCACCCATATTCCTGTCTGTTGTAGATCAAAGTGTCTCTCTGGTTAACTGAGCCCTCTGTGACTCTTGATCAAAGCGCAGGTCTCCCTTGAAGTTTGTGACAAGAGCAGACTTCCTGTCTCCCTTAAATCATATACTTCTTCCCTCTTAAAGGGGTCCTCTCTGCATGGGTTGCCTACAGAAAATAGTGGACCCAGACATGCCATTCACTGCCTTTCATACAGAGGGGTGGGGTTAGCTTCAAGTTGACACATTACTATCCAAGAGGTGTTAGTCCTGCCTCCCTTTGGTCTGTTCTGTGCCAAGCCTGCCGCAGGCCTGTTTCAATTAACTCTTATCAGTATGTGCTGCCACCAGCAGATTTAGACAATAGAGAGGCAGATCCATGGAGCATTTGATATTTTAATTAGACTGGCCATGGCCAGAGGGAAGGTGTCATCTTCCCCCTCTGAGATGCTTTTGATGTACCCCTGGCTGTCACATTCCAGCTGAACATGACAGGGGAGGATGGCGTCCTTAGCCTATGCTCTCCCGGAGTACACTCGACTATGCTTTTGTTGTGCAGTGAGCATGAAAAATGTGTGCAGAATGGCCCCACACATTTTCGGTGGTTGATTGGCCATCGTACATTTTCATTTCCAAAATTCAAAAAAGCCCAGGCGAGCACACACTCCCCGTGCGGATGGTCGAATTCCTCACAGTATCCTACCACAATTTGAGTAACACATGGGGTGAATGAGGGGTGGTGATTTCAAAGCTATATCGTGCCAAAAGTCGGCATCAATGAACAAAGTCCTAACAGCTGGGTCCACACACCCTCCGCTTCCCACCTAACCCGAGACTGTGTCATCTGCCCTCCCCACGTTTCTCCCCTTAGTTCTCTTGTACATCCCTTGCTTCTCAATTGCCCCATTGTTAGCACCCCGTTCCTGTGTGTCTCTGCTTCCCTCACTGTGTCCTTCCCTGTGATTTGTAAAGAGCTCTGTTGCTTCCTGAAGCTTGGTCTGCTCTCAATAAATACCCTAATAATATTAATAATAATAATTTAAGAAGTCCATGGGGTCCCTTCCTAAACCGCTGGATTGCTAGAAAGTTGCAGTAATGATTACCGCCACTTTTGGGATTGTACGTGGCTTGTAAAGCGGAGTTGAGGAGCATTGCAGACTCTACAGGTCTACTACCGCTTTACCTCTTCTGTCTGGCAAATCTTCCAAGTTGACCGTCGGAATGACCTTCTACTAATGTATTTCAAAGGAATCTGCATGTTTTTTCCACTTGGTGAATGCAGCAAGATTCCATTGTAAATGCTTGTTGTAAACTTTAATTGCGGCAGGCATTTACACTCATTTGCATTCGGAAGTGTAAAAGAAAGTTGTAAAGGCAATTTTTCCTGCTTTGACACATTTTTTTCACTTCCAAGAACAAATGATAAAAATTGAACGCAGGAGACCTTTTGCACTTAATTGCAAATGTTCATGGTTCCATACGTGTAATTTAGGATTTTTATAAAACTACCCCCTCTTGATTTTGCAGGATTTTTGAACTGTGTAATGTCAATCTACTTTCCTGCTTGATCAAATATTCCGATCCTGGGAACGTCATAATACAGCGCAGTATTTTAATTCCATTAACTGTGCAATTTAAGGGTGTTTAGAATTGGCTAATTCCTCTGCCATTTTTGAGCAATGTTTCAAAACAATGCGCGTTCCTTTGCGGCCCTCAGAGTAAGAGCAAAAATGAACAACACTCATGTTTTGGAAGTTGATTATGGGGTTCTCAGTGAAGGGGCATTCTGACTGTGACAGGCCTTTGCACTGGCTCCTGTATTCTACCAACAATGTTAAGTTATATTAATAGGCTTTTATACTGTGCCAAATCACCACCGTAGTAGTCCCAGTAAGCCTAGACTGGTCCATGGAGTGTCATAATGTGCCTCTGCAAAAGGTATCCAGACAGTCTACTTGAAGGAAATCAGTGCGTGAAAGGTGAGAGTATGGGAAAGCCGGAAACAGGTGCTACGAACACAGGGAAGGAGGGATGCCATGGTTTTGCTCGTTATTGCTACTTTCCTGGTTCACCGGTATAATATTGTAAAAGGCACGAGTGTGTGCTGGGATAATCATGGGGGTTCGGTGCCTTATTTGCCTACGAGTCTCTACACATTGTAAATCTATTACTGCAAAGCCTGAGCTAAGAGTGGCATAGTCAAGGATACACTGCGTATAAAGGTGTATGTTGTTGTTATTAGAAGGCAGGGTCGGGCTAGGGCATAAAATAGTATCGGGCACCAATGAAAAAGTGTCCCATAGTTGCAAATGGCAATTCATTCCTATTTTTGACTTACGGGGTTCTCAGTGAAGGGGCATTCTGACTGTGGCAGGCCTTTGCACTGGCTCCTGTATCACTTGGATCTACTTGCCATGCTTATTCCTCAATGTTAGCCAAAGGCATGTTTTAGCTTGTTACAGATTAGGCACATCCCATGTATTTTAGCTCTCTGCATTATCAGTGCTGCTTTCCTATTGACTCCGTTCTAACATTTTCTTGGAGTACTTTCTACCTGTAATTGATGATCTGATTTTGTTTCGGGGGTGCACAAGAATGCTTTTTCAGCTTTATTCAGTTTTCTTTGTTGGCCGTCACATAAAAATGCTGGCATATCAGTAAATGACTGGCCAACCGAACACATACCCACAATTCAGGTAGCTTTCCTCTAAACACGTAAATAAATAAAAAAAACACAGGAACAGCTGATGTTTTCGAGATATATTATCAGCCTCATACCCCTCCCCCTTATCGAGGGTACCACTAGTCTCATCATCTTGGTGAAGGCACAAGGTTCCAATGAGAGCCAACAGAGCAAGCTTGTGCACTCCCAGTCAAGCCCCTTCCAGGTGAGTCTTAAAACCTCACATGCTGTGGGCAGATTGGCACGACCAGGTAAACAACCTTGAGGTCGAGGCGGACCAGGCAGTCTCTGGGCCGGAGTAAGTCCCTGAGTATGTGGATGCCCTCCATCTTGAAGTGACGGTATAGGACAAAGTTGTTCAGGGCTTTGAGGTTTATCAACAGACGAACCTTCTCCTGTCTTCTGAATAGGAAAATGGGGCTGAAAAAGCCCTTGGTCTCTGCACGGGTGGATCGAGCCCTTATTCTGCAGGCTGCGCACCTCTGCATATAATGCCGCCCTGTATGCGGCTGACATTACTATTGAGAGGGGTGCTGTGACTGTGCGGGTTCGGCAAAGAAGTCCATGCTATAGCCCCTGCGCAGTGTCACGGATGCAAGCATCTCCTGATAAGGAGTGACACGTTTGCACAAATCTCGCTGTCCAGCCTCCTATCAGCGATTGCGGTGCCGGTGCTACACAGCTGAGACCCGCTTGTGGTCTGTGGTGCTGATTGTCTCATCGGCCTTCTCCAGCTGCGGCCCCTGGCTCTTCACCTAGAGGAGAAGGTGTTCGATCTGTCTTGCCAATACTTTCACGACTCGCCGAATTGATGGGACCTTCTGTCCAATGTGAAATGGAGAGAGGAGCGGCCCCTGCCACTTCCAGCCTGGGAGAAAACCTTTGCAGAAAAGACCCTTTTAATAGAGGCTTGGGCCTTATCTATAGCCGTAAAGGTGCTAACAAACTTGCCCATTTCTTTCACAAAAGGGTCGTTGAACAAGAGCCCCTAAGCAGTGGGCCCCCATTCCAATGTGGCAAGCTCCCCAAGCTTGAGGTCTATCTTCATGAGGATTCCCTTTCGTCGTTCGCTGATATAGCGCAATTGGCATTGCCGAGGAGGCATAGAGCGCTTTGAGCCCATCCCGACAAGGTGATTGGGTCTACCTTCCTATCCATCTCCATGTCCTCTTTGGACAGGTCTAGAATCTTAGCGGGGGCAGTGATGTCCAGGACCTCATCCTAATAGGACTTGCATGCCCAATCTATCCCTTTCTTGGGGTCTCTGCAGTTTTTACCTAGAAAGATGATCATCCTGGCGTCTAGTTCTTGGCTAAGCGCCACTTTCCCCTCTATCTGGCCGATGCCTTCCGCTCTGAGTCTGGCTTGGACTTCCTTGTGGAAAGGCATTCCGAAGCCTGGCTGTAATGCATTATGCTGCGGGGGGAACAGAACCCAGGCAGAGCATCTGGGATGAATCAAGTCCTCTGCGACGAACATATGCTCAGAGTTGGCCTGCTCCTTCAGATGCTGCTTCCCACTGAATACGGGGCCTGTAGGGGTTCCAGATTGGATGGGCCGTGTGCAGTCATCCCAGTCCTCTTCGTCCTCTGTTGTCTGAGGCGAAGGATCCTCATCTGTGCCCTGTTGTTCTTCTTCTGGTGCTAGAGGGTCTGCCACCCTGGTTATTCTCCTCCCTGTCACAGGGTCCAAAGGTAGAAGGGGTCTCCTTCCTTTCCAAAAAGGTTTTCTTAAACCTCGTTAAGGCATCAGAAAGAGCTCCTGCTGCTGGCTCTGGGAAGCTTGGGGGCAGGGGAGTCAATGAGGTATCCTTCCTCTTGTGAACCGGAATACTTCCCTCTGGCAGTTCATTTTTTCTTTTGTGGGTGCTTCCCTTCGAGGTACTCACAACGCTCCAAAGATGCACCTACATGTCATCCAGGCGACGCTGTATGGGCACTAGCATATCCGCCACTGCCTTTTTTATAGTGGTTTCAACAGAGGACCCAAGGACTCTTTTGAGCCTGGCCGCCAGGGCTAAGTCGTACTCTGGTCAGGCCTCCTCCTCCTCTGACCATTCTTTGTCTGCTTGAGGGTCATATTGTGCCATGCTGACAATGTAGGACACAGAGGGCAAATGGGGCTCCTCCTCTTGACTTCTCCTTTATTTTGGCACTGTCTCTCTTTTGTTTTCTTCTTTTGTTATGCCTTCTCAGTATTCCTTTTTTTACTGCCTCAGAGTCCTTACTGTGCCGTGGACATAGTAACTAATTGAATATATCGCTGCATGCAGTAATTAAATGAATGAATAATGTGTGTTCTTGAATAGTGCTCCTCCAAAGCATGGCGAACGATTCTTACTCTTCTAGAATGAGAAAATGGCTTCACTGACCGCCAACTCGAAATGAAACCACGAGAAAAGAACCCGCGAGCGGATTCAGAGCTCCCTCTGCTGGGAGCGACGACGCAGCCTACCCACACGGACCCGTCAGGCCATGGGAGTCCCGGTGAGACTTGAAGCCTAAGAGGCCAATGAGTGAACGCTTCTTCCTCTGGATCGGGGAGTTGAAAAGCTGATCAGCTTCCGCGTGAGAGTGAGAGCCCGGAACAGAGCAAGAGTCCCGCTGATCCCACCGGGAGCTATGTGCTCTGAGGTAAGCTCAACATGACCTGCTTACTGGTCGGGTCTGAGAGAAGAGAGAGACCAGCTGCACAAGAACCTGTTGTGAAAACCCAGGCGCTCAACGCACATTGAGGTCTCTTTGACTTTCTTGTTTATTTTTTTGTATTTTTGTTCAAATAGACCTATTCTACATGAATACTCTAACAAATGCAGGCAATACCCACACTAATAAGATTGGTGAAAAAAAATTGGCACTTATCTGATCTTGCTGTGAGCAACAAAGAAAGAGGAAGTAAAAGAAGGGCTCCAGTCCTACAAAGGACCATGTTGATAACGATTGGTCGTTCTGGGTCACATGATCGGTGGCCATGGTTGAGAATGCCAAGGACTTCTGGGAAACGGAGTGCAGCGAAGTTCCAGTTAATGTTTTGTTTTGGTTGGTTGTCAAGTTTTGATTGAGGATTTCAGCATCTAAGCACGTTGTAATTTGTTGGAACAGTTGCTTTGCTAAAATATTGCTGGTGAGCTATCAATGTTAATTGTTTATTAAAGAAGGGGAAGCATAATGGTCGCCTCCAGTCTTGACATAGAATCTGTGTTCATTTTAATATCTGACGAATGAAGATGATATTGGTGCCCAGATTTATTTTAGTCATATGGCCAACGTTCAACACCATTACTTGTCTTTTTACTTAAATCTGTCCATTATTGGTATGTCTATTGTCAAAGCAGAACACATTATTTGACCGCAGTGCCCACCTTACTCAGATATCAGCAGCAGAAGGCCATTGTTTTTGATTGCAGAGCAAATTATTTAAAAACTCTACGGATGATCATGAACAAGTCATCGAGATGTGGAATTGGGAGGAAAGATAGGCATTAAAGAACTGCTCCTGAGCTCCCATTACCCTGTGGTGCGTTTGCTTTCATTTTGGTATCTTTGGTGCAGCACAATTAACTCTTCCAAAGGTGCAGGGCTATACAATATATTTTTTAAAATTCACAATGAAAATCGGTGAAATGATTAAGAGATTATAATTGTGATATAAAAATGCTTGACTGCATTAAATAATTTTCATTAGAGGGTTGATGGCGATAATTGGATTGATGGGAGTACAAATTGAATGAATCAAATGGAATTGAAGTAAAGCCAAAGGGAGGATACAAAATGTGCTGAAATTCCTTTTGGTCCCAATATTGGTATTTCTAGTGAGACCTGCCTCAAAAGACCAGGGACAGTCGGCCAGTGTACTTAGCCTTGCTTGCGAGCTGGCCTGCTGGAAAAGGGTGACAGTAGGAGTTTTTAGAACTCTTCTTAGTCAAGTAGAGAATAGTTGCAAGAGTTGTCCAATGCAGCTTCCACTGGCCCAGCTTGGCCTAACAGGAACCATCTTTGGAGCTGTGCTGATGAGAAAGAAAAGACTCCAGGCAGCATGGCCGAGGGTTTGAGCTAGATGTGCTGTTACAAAATCAATACGATAGAATCAGTCTGTTCTTTTACAGAGAGATGTCTGGAGCAAAGATGGCTCAAGCCAGAGCAGCTCAGAGCGAGTAATCACAGAGAGTCCCATTAGCTAGTATCAGATTGGCAAGTGATCCTGGTGAAGAAGTTTGCAGATGAAGGGCAAGATTCAAGCAGAGCAAAGCATGTTATGACGCTCTCAGATCTGCACCATACATGTGAATGAAGAAGAAGTGACACTATCTAACGGAGGTCCCCAAGCGATGATCTCACGCACACTAATTTATTTTGGACTATGTTTTTCCTTAGGGTTTCTTAGACATTGCCATCAAATTGCAAAGCCCGGTACTGTACATGTCCTAGTGCAATCTATCAATTCCCAGCTACCAATGTGTTTTCCGCAGAGTACTTAGGGAGGGTGGATCTGGAAATCCAAGTAGTCCTTCTGTTGCTTTCTATGGAGGCCTCCTGAGGTTGAACTATTGAATTCTTCGTCACTTCTCTATCGTAAGGGTTAGAGTAGCATAGCTGCCAAGCAGTCCGCTTCCAAACTCCCACACAATTGGCCTAATGCAAGTCCCACAAAGGCAACAATGGGGAAGAAGGACCCAGCACTGTGGTTCTTGGGTCATGGGCCAGATAGACTCCCTCGTGAAGAGGTCTTCTGTCCTATGAGCAAGTACTTCCTAGCAGTCGTCGAAGTGAGCGGGGGCGGACGGGAGCGGTGCTCCTATACTTTTTTTAATTAAGTTTTACAGCTCCTATACTTTTATTTTAAAAAGAAACTGTTCCGGAACGGTTTCGTTTTAAAATAACAGTGTAGAAAGAGGTTGTAACTTGCACTTTCAGTGCACTGCACTGAACATTTCCTTAAACTGCAGGCAAATGTGGTTGGGGGTTTGTATTGTGTATGGGAGGGGGCAGGGCGATGGGGTTTGTAAGGGGTGGGGCAGGCCTGTAGGGAACATAGCTCCACTACTCCTTTTCTTACACTTCGACCACTGTTTCCTAGCATTGCAATGCAGCCACTTGTTGCATGCATTTTGAAAAGAGGAGTTTATGCCCAGCTGGGGAATTGCAAACCCTTTGAGTAAACAACTACAATGCTCTGCAGTGGAGTCCCTCTTTTCCTTGTATTAGGTTTACCACAGACCGTTTATGTGACCACTGACTTTTGGCAAGATCGAGTGTCCGTTTATGCTTAAAAAATGAGGAAGCTGCCAGGAGGGCGTTCTTTGCAAACATTGCCACTAGGTGCTTCCAGGTTATGTTGTGTTGAAAAGCTTTCATACTGCACCCATGCCCCCAGTAGTGGTCTTGCAGTATGTGCCAAGGCGTATCCAAAGAGTGATGGATTGTGCCCGTGCGGTTGCCAGGGGGTGGAGGGGGGAAATGTCAGACAATGATCTGTGATCAAAAGTAAAAGGTGGTGCTTAAAGGGGACAGTTGCCGCTTCTAATCCAAAATTCTCTTGGTCCCCTACAAGCCTTCCTGCAGCACCTAGAGAGGAACAACATAGAAATAGGATTTATCTTTGGGTAACTTTGCTGAATTTTCCACTAGTCGCATAAAAATTCAATTTCTTTGCAATGTCACAGATGGGGGTACTTTGACTTGGCAATCTTTACCAGTATTGTACATTATCTAGATATGTGTATCACTTTGATGGATGGCCTAGCGTTGAGAACAAGATTTTTCAGTTATAATCATACCTGGAATTTAGGTCTTGGAAGAAGTTCCGATGTATGTATTTATTAATTTGTGGTGCTCAGACAGCGCTTTTATCCAAAGAGCTTTAACATAACAAAAACGGTACATCAAAATGAAATGACAAAAAAGGAAGGATGAAGGACCAGGTACACGGTCAGCATCAGGGAACTAAATGTGTAACAAGTGAGTCTTAAGACGTTTTTTAAACAGAGAGAGAAATAAAGAAGAACGAATATCGAGAGTGATAGCCTTCCAAAGTTTAGGAGCAAGGAGTAGAAAGGAAGGAATGTGAGAGGCAGCACAGGGAGGGCAAGGGACAGAAAAACGAGCTTGGGAAGCAGAATGGACGGTGGGAGTAGGGTGATACAAGAGATCAAAGAACTGATATAAGCGGGAGCAAGGACATGAATACATTTAACCAGGCAGCGAAAGTTAAATTCACAGCAGTGATGGACAGGTAACCACTTCAATCGGGCACCGTAAGGAGAGATGTGAGCAGAGGGAGGAAGAGAGTAGAGAATCCTAACAGCCCAATGAAGAATAGAGCATGGAAGCATTCATAAGTAGGCAAGCCAACATAAAGTGAACTTCGGTAGTATGAGCGAGAAAGAACCTCGGACTGAAGAAGCGTTTGGCTAGAAGAAAAAGTAAGTGACTGACAGATTTTCCTAATATTATACATCTGGAAGTGACAAGAGCAGACTACAGACTAAATTTATGATTTAAATGAAAGGGAGGAGTCGAAAATAAACCCTACAAAATGAATTGAAAAGGAGGAGCAATGTCGGAGGAAGCAGAAAAACAAGCAGTTCGTTTTTCTTGGCGTTGAACCCCAGAAAGCAGGAGGACTTGCCGAAAGGCACGAAGAGAGTCAGTGGTGGGTAGAATCGTCGAAATTAGGAAAGGAGAGAAGAATGTAATGCAGTGCTCTATCGAGCTCATATGATGTAGCTTTTGCTGACAATCTCTGCTCAATTACACTTTACTCCTTAACCGTTGAAGTAAATCACAGTGCAGTACAACAAGGCCTGGCACAATAGGCCTCAATCACGTCACAATGGTAGGGGTGCCTGCTTCACTCTAAACACACAAGGGCCCAGACAGAAAAGAAGAGTCCAGGGTCATCCTGACTCTGTGGATAAGCACACACTGTGTTCTTGCTGAAAGTGCTATGTTTTTTCTTAACTTTATCTTTATTTCCAAAAATAAAGCTCTGTTTATAATTTTCAATAGTCTTTTGTACAGCTGGTCTTTATTGTAAATATAATGCAATGTACAATTTCAAATGTTATGGCTAGAAGGATGAACAAAGTGTCACATGTATACAGGGGTTTGTGCAAGTGTTCTTAAAAAATGCTCAATTGGTTTTGTTTCTCTTTTTTTTTGTACAACAGAAAATAAAGTGATGTATTTTCCAACAACTTCCAAGCACACTGGCCCACGGGACCAATCTCAGACAGGACGGACACAGTGCCCATCTCCAAAGTTTACGAACTCTCTAAAATTAAGATTTATTTAATGGAAAATCGCCAAGAGACTATGCCAATGGCAGAAGTTATCCTGGGATAAAACCTAAAAGCATAAACAACCTAAGATAAAAGTGTACATTTTTTACTGTGTCTTGTACCTATTTTTATATTTCTTTTTTTATTTAGAGTATTTTTCTTATAGACCCAAAGTTGCACTGGAAACAAGATTGCGCACCTTGCAAACTGAGATACAAATACATATTTAAGGTGTTCTACACAGTCAGAGAAACAAATAACAATAATTCGAGAATAAAAAAAAGGATACATGAACAGAAGGAAGAAACAAGGACACGAAAGAGAAGAAATCTTTCAATATTAAGGCTCGTATAACGTAAAAGTGGTAAGAAAGCAGAAAGGTACTCAAAGATGGCGAACTCCCAGCTCAAGTGCCTAGAGGAGGATGAGGCTTACGTGGAAGTGACTGAATCGTGCCCTGATTTCTACTACTCGGAAGGCCAGCGCCTGGCCTTGGAGGCTCTCTTATCGTCTGGGTCGGAGGCCTTCCAGGATTGCTTAAAAAAGGACAGGCTGCGCCACTTCCTGTCTGAGGAGGAAGTTACCCGCCTTGTGGACCTGGTGCAGGACTACCAGCCAGGAGAGGTGGAACTCGAGGAGGACCCAGAGCTTGCTGAAGATCTAAGTCTCAGCTACTGGCCAGGAAAAACTGACACCCCGACCCCGGTTTTGGAGCTAGGATGGCCTGAGCAGGGTCTGTGGAAAGGGATTACCCGAGCAGAGGTGTTCACCCAACCTCCTGCAGAAAATGCTCCCCCTATTAAAGAGGTTGTGCGGCGGACCATACAGAATGCCACCAAGGTAAGTTCATAAAAGCTTTCACTGCTCCTGTGTAGGGATTGGTCAGGTTTTCAAGTGCAATTGTTGATGTTCTCAGGGGGATGACTTTTATATATTTTCCTACTTTTCAGGAATGAAAGTATGTAATAACTTGAGCTCTCTCTGTGAAAACGATGAACTTTAACCCTGTAAGGGGCTATGGAATGCTCTGCAAAATGGTCAATTGTTAATAAACTGCACTTGAGTATTTTTGATGTTTTCCTCAAATCAGGAAATTTAAATTGAAATTGATGTGGGAGTGCAACATGGGGGATGTATCCAGTAAGCCATGAAACCTCACTTCCTCCTACACACATCTGCCCTCTATCCCATCCTCTTAAACACCCCTCCTCTCCATCCCATTCTGAGATATAAATGCCCCACAGTCTGAACTGTGGCATTCAGGAACAGGCCTGCCAACCTTCCATACATTTCTGCAGGCAGGACTGGTGGCATACCCAGAACCCCTGTGTGCAAGGACACAAAGGCCTGTGTCTTTAGTGCTTTGGGGCAACCCAGATGTGAACTATTTAATTTTTCTAAGGGGAAAAGTAAAATGATGCTTTTAGTTTTGTGAAAGCTCAGAGAGGGTGAAGCACATGTTGTCGTGCAACATATACTAATGAATTACTTTTGTAACGTATGGTAATATGCTTCTTGTAATTCATTGATACAATGTATTTACATTTATCATGTTAACCATTGTGAGTGATCGCTGAGGCATGAAAGTGCGCTAGGAGGAGAAGATCTTTGGACTGTTGAGCAAATTGCAGGTGGGACCCAGAGTAGCGCCCCTGCCACCGCTCTTTTTGCTTGCCATTGTGGAACAATGTACAGCAAAAGAATGTCCATTGTGTTCCATTGAATAACATGGAATATATAGTACCCCTGAGGATTAATATCCAATAATTGGAGAGTGTAGAACGTAGCAATATGTTTTAGTTTACGGGGAAGAGCGCGTGCGACTTGGATGAGTTAGGAATCGCTGTGAACTGCAGAACGTCTGCCTTTTTTTCATTATCTCATTTGGGCTGGGGCTTTACACGTTGGAAAATTGGGAACATGTTCAAAAAGTGGGGCTAGATGTACAACAGATCCCGAAATTCCATGCCAAGTGATGATGCATTCACTGATTGTTGTGAAGGTACAAGCTCTGCTGTCAACCTCTAAGGCCTCCCATGGTTTGGGGTGGAACGGCTTAATCACAATAACAACCTAGGGGCTCATTCTGATGTGGTTTGGGGTGAGATAGTTCTGCTGGTTTACTGGGCCACCACTACAATCTTTTGAGAGCATAGAGTGTCTTGTGCTGCCTTCTTCCATGCGAGACTGCTTGTATCGAATATATCTGGCTGGCTTCCGTTCGGGAAGAGTCGCCTCATATGAGGAGAACACATGAATTTCAAATGCAGGTGCACTTTTCCAGTGCAAAAACATGCGAGCTCCGGTGGGGAACTGAGATCCAGCCTGCTGTATAGTGCCAGCGGGTCAGAGACATCTGCAAAGACGTAGAGACCTGGAGAGCGCAGTCAAAAGATGTGTCTGCCTTGACGAACTTGTGGCACGTTGAGGAAGGCCCAGTGGTAGTTTAAATCTTAGACACATGTTCATTGTAGAGGGATGTACATACACGGGTGAAGGAATCTGACTAGGCATATGGCAATTGGGCAGTGCTGGTGGGGTCATAAAATTAGAGGGAGGAGAAAAGCTTTCAAAATTGATGGTACAAAAAAACGTACTGTGCTCAAGTAAGAAGGAGCACACTGACAAAATGGTGTCCATACAGCTTCACGAGTGCTCAAGTAAGAAGGTGCATACTGACAACATGGTGTCCATACCTATTCAGGAGTGTGCAAGTAAGAAGGAACATACTGACAAAATGGTGTCCATACAGCTTCACGAGTGCTCAAGTAAGAAGGAGCATACTGACAAAATGGTGTCCATACCTATTCAGGAGTGCTCAGGTAAGAAGGAGCATACTGACAAAATGGTGTCCATACAGATTCACGAGTGCTCAGAGGCTAATGTGGAAGCGACCAGCTTCAGGGTGTATGAAAGTTAAGTTATTAAGTCAGTCAGGAAAGGAGATGGACATTTATAAGTAGTTATCAATATTGTATCGATTAGCATCCACCAGTCCACCCGTCACCCCTTCCACTCGGGCCTAACTGGCACTGTTATAGCTTTGCCTCACCGCCACCCTCAGAGTTCCATCCATGGCATGGCGCAGTCGGATGTTCACAGTACCCAGAGAGGATTCTAATGAGACTGATATAACACAGATGGACGTGGCATGGGGTTCAGAGAACGTGTGTCATCAATGACTGGCCCGTACAGCGAATTACTGAAGTTCTGGAGGGTTGACAATACGTTTTTCCCGATCCAAGCAGGGACCACAAGAAGAGCTGTGGGGGGGGATACATCCCAGGATCCAAAAGAAAAGTATGCGAGCGGCCAGATGTTCTGCAGTGTGATCTTCCATTGAGGTGTTAGGTGGGTGGTCTATGCAGAGAGAGACAGAATGACAGAAGAGGGATGCCTGAAATATGTCCATGCTAAAATGAGATAGTAAGAGAATGAGCATTGTAAGGGATTAAGGGGCAGGGGTGCGCAAACTGCATATCTAGATAGTTTGGCCTGCAAACCCATTCCCATTATCCTGCACCATTGCCTGTACCCGCTAGGACCCCTGGAATGTATAGGTTAAAATATCAGGAGAGCCACAGGCGAATGAAAACCTCTAGGGGCCTCCTATTCCATACGGGTGAGTGGTCACAGGGTTGGGGTATTCTGGATCGGTCTCCAAGCTAGGGAAAGGGGGAGGAGGCTGAGGTGGGCTCCACACGTGCTGAGCGTCCAGTTCCTTGAGCAGTGTGTCTTTCATTTCTCGTTTCTCCTAAACTCTTTACCAAGGAAGAGAACAATGGCGTCGAGGCATGCACATAAAGTAGTTCTCTTCTCCCTGTCCCTCCTGGATGGGTTCTCTTGTTCTATTTGCCCATTTCACAGCTTTCCGGCCTATCCCCATCTCTCCCGCAGAATGATTTGCATATTGCGTTCGCTTGCCGGAAGTTGAAAGAAGACCACACTACCAAGAAAAGGGATCCCTTTCACGCAGCTTCCAGCCAGAGCCACGGACACCATGAGCAAATCTTTGTGTTTCCTTTAGCAAGGGAGGCTAGGAAGAGTTCAGCGCCGTTTCAGACAACATTTAAAATCACACCTTGTATTGAACTAACTGGAAATATTAGGCAACGATGCAACAATGCATCATCTTATCTGATTATGAGCGAAAAAGCACCACCTGGCAAGGAAGTCTATGGGACTTCAAAAGCTAACAAATTGTTGCATCTCCGCATGCCATTTCGAGTCCAATACAGGTCTCAGCACTTGCTTGTTCTTGTGATTCTAAAGGAGTCCAAATATGCCATGTGTTGAGGAATGTTTTCCTCCACTTAATGGGTGAAGCAACAGGCCAGTATCTGCCCCCACAGAAAGCAAACACTGAATGTATTTACAAAGGTTTGGCCACTTTTGTTCAAAACACAACACAGATAGCAAGCAATACATTAAAAAAAACAATGGGTCCCTTTCTTAGGCCGCGGCATAAAGCAGGTATTGGCTGAATGTAGCTGTGGCTGAAGTTTTTTTTACTGGTGGATGTAAATATTTACGATAAATCTGCAAGAGTAACCGCCTCGAGCAAGTGAGCCCTAACCAGTCCTCGGTTGTTTGTGGGAGGGTTCTTCCCCAATACTTTTTTTTTAACTAAGGGGTCCAAATGGTGCATTTTATGGCACACTTTTTGTGAAAAATGGATGGAAAGCCAATCTGCTTTGTAAGGTTTTGTAGGATAAAAATCCCAAAGATACCAGACAATCAACAGTACACAGGAGGATTACCATTTTCATGATCCCTTTGTCCAGAATACATGCCACTATTCTGCCAGTGTAAGAAGACGTTTACATGCTGGTTGTAGCTAATAACACCAGTATTGCTACTGTAAAAAGACAATGGGCCTCATTATGAGTCCGGCCGTAACCTGCTGGTGCTACCGCAAGTTGCCACCAAACTCATAACACCGTTCCACAGCCTGATATCCCAGTGCCACTGGGACATTTGTTCTGGCGGCCCAGAATGTCAGGCGGTGGAAAGTGTGAGTCCCCATTCCCGAGGAATCTCATTGGACACCATAGGAATGCGGTAACGGAAGCATTGCTAATGGTGCCCGTGCTTCCGTGAAAACCATGCCAACGGCCCCTGCAGGCTTACATGTAGTCTGGCGGTCCGGAAAGGGAGCCGGTGCGCTGCTACCGGCAACCTTATTTCCGGACTACCAGGCTTCTAATGAGGTCCAATGTCATTCTACCTGTGCCAACAATTGCCAGTATTCCCTCATAAGAACACATTCATTTTTATTTTGCCCACAATGCCAGTAATGCCACTGTAACAACTAAAGTACATCTTGGATGCGCCACTAAAGGTGAGAACACCTGTACATGTAGTAAGCCCAAGTAAAAATGCTCATGTCGCTTTGCCCATATTACCTGTAATAATGCCACTGTAAGTCAACATGTCCTTGCAAGGTGTGCCAATCAAGACATGCATCAGCATGCCAGAAAACTCGTGTTGCTTTGCCCTTAATGCTAGTGAAAATTCAACTGAAAAAAAGGCCATGCAGACTGTGCCAATGTTGGCCAGTATCACCACTTCTAGGTTGCTTTGCCCTTAATGCCAGTTAAATTGCCACTGAAAGACAATATTGTCATGCAGGCTGTACCAACATGGGGCACTATCCACAGGCAAGACCACTCGTGTTGCATTGCCCCTAGTGCAGCAATGAATTCCGGCAATTTCCTTTTTTTCACATATGGGACATCTGTAAGCATTATGAAAGAAAACATCAGTCGTCACAATCGTTTTTCCAGTTGGTGTTATGTTCTCACATATGTCATCCGTTCAATCACTCACACACATGCATGCATACATACTATACACATATGCACTCTGTCACTCAAACCCTCTCAGACACATGCACATTGACACAAACATACACACACATGCATACACGTTTTGTATTAAACATTTGCCAGAGCCTCATGCGCTGGTGGCATCTACTCCATCCCTGCAGGAGCTTCCTCCAGCACCATAGCCACTCAGCAGGCCAGGAGGTAGGGCCTTTCTTCACCCTTTTTCTCTCTGCCGTGGAGTCAGACCGGGGTGTGGTCAGCATTCTGGTGGTCAGGGAGAGGGATGGGCTGAAGAGGTCTCATCCTTCTCCATGCGGTGACAGGCCTCTCTAGTGGCTGTCCAGAATTGCAGCATGTGCATGTCCCATGGACAGAGCCCTGTAGGGAATTAAGAAGACCCAAGCTCTTTGCGTTTCCAAAGAATCTAAATATGTTTGGATTCTTTGCAAGTACAAAAACAGTGTGTCTGCATTATGTCATGTGAATAAAACATACTCCACAATGCAATTTTTAAAAACCTTTCCTGTGCCACCAACAGAATACTTTTCAGGGCCCAGGGGGTCTCAAAAATAGAAGGCGTGCCTCTTATTGACGAGCGTTCTCTGATTGAATAGCTGTGACCGCATCCGGCAATGAGAAGGGAAACTACAGGGTTAGCATCTTTGCCATTCCGCTTACAATCAAACGTGGCTCAACCCTGGCTACCTTCCCCTGATGATCCTTGGGCAACTCATGTGCATGAACCTGGGTTTAATGACCACACGGCCTACGACGAGCCCAAACTGTGCAGAATTGGAAGATTAATTCATGATTCCAAAGTCCATTCCCTAGTGTAAATCTGAGTTCTCTGGGTGCCCACCTTAGGTCAATGTTCATGAAGTTACTTAAAGTCTAAGGGTGTTCACAGTACCCCAGAATACCACTTTCTCTTTGTGTTTGTCTTGGTCCATCTTGGTGAAGTTGTCTTTTTCCTTCCATTCTTCTGTGTCTTTGCTTGGTCTTGTGTCACCTCTTGAGTTGTGAGATGGTCACTGAACTGCTCTCTTACCACTAGTCTCCTTGGGTGTTTTCTTGACTGCCCTACTGTGCAAGACTTGTTTTTCCCTATTCTTACCCTACAGGTCTTTTCTTGGCTTGTTGCAGATGGGTACCCTCCTTCCGACCTCAGGGCACTTACTGTTAGGATTGGCTCCACTGTGCCTGGGTTTAGCAAGATTAACTTGCTCCCGGCGGACTTCCCTCTTATTGCGTCAGGGTTCTCAAGAGGCAGCACCTGCCAGTCTCTGGCTCCAGGTCAGCAGGCCTCTCGGTATTGTGCACCCACTTCAACCAGGCTTCTCGTAATCTTTGCCTCCACTGGCTCAGCCATCTCCCTTTCTCACCCCTGATCTCAAGTTAACCCTTCTGTCATGGCAACCACAGGTTCTGCTTTGCTGTCTCTTTTCCTGCTCCTCTTTCTCTTACCCTCTGGCCCCTCTTGGCTTAGCTGACACAGGTTCTTCACTGTTGAATCCCATTCTGTGACTGCACCCTCTCTTTCTCTTGCTGGAACTCAGACCTTACAGCCACTGTTACACATTCCAGTGAATGAGGTGTCTGCCTCCATTTATACTTGTGCTGATTAGTTAATTGGGTAATAAAGGCTCTGATTCGTGGGCCTGTTCCAACCCACCCCCGGTTCCCTGAGTTTTCATTGAACTTTGCTCTCGTGTTCCCCCTCCATCCAATTTGATTGTGCCTCTCTCCTCCTTTATTCCAGGTGTTATGTGCTCTCCAATATTTTCTATTGGCCTCTGTCCTGGCCCACCATGTCAGGGTCCTGAGACAGAAATGTACCTGATAAGCTAAAGGGAAATTGGCTCTCTCGTATCTCATCTCTTAGGGTCTCAAAACCTGATCCTGTATCCCCTCATCTCCTACCAAAGCAGCTACATTCACTCTGGGACAGGTGAAGGCCTTCACCCGACTTTGCCCTTGGCTGACCCTCTGATGGCTTCCCCCACATGCCTTTGTCACAGTAGTCTGAACAACACAGACACACCGTGAAATAAACACAGTGAAAAAGACTGGGGAATCAGCCAGACCAGAGTGCAGGGAAAAAGAGAGTAATCCAAAGGGGTAGAGGGACAAACGGAAAAAAAGGTAGAGAGAGGGGTCCAACTTGATTAGTCCACTGATAGAGAGCCTTAGATAAAAAACGTGGAAAGTGGAAAGTGGATCTCGGAACTGATGGACCACAGGCACAGGGAACACATCCCAACCTCGAAAGTCCTGTGGGCAGGGACGTCATTTGAAGGTCAACAGGGATCTCAGCTGCATCCCTTGAGGTCTTCCTTGCTACCCCTGTGGTCTCCCTTGCTAACCCTAAAAAGAAATAAATGGAAGCTCCTGGCTGTGGACAGTCTTTGTTTCCTGAGTGACTGCCTTTCATGTTTAGGCCACTCAACAAAAAAACAGGTTGCTCCACAAGTGTAACTTAAGTGTACCACTTTGAGCATTGACCCTAAATAAGAAAGATTAGGAATAACAAATAATTTGTCTTTCTGGAATTCTATACAATAATTGCTGGACTCATTAAAGGTTTTTTTGCAGGCACAATTCAGGGGGTGAGTCACTGATTTAGTCTGTTTAGTCCAAAACTTCCAAAAAGCATTTAGAGTAGAGTAAGCATGCATTTCGGACTATGCATATTGCTTTTCACAAGTTGCAGTTATAGCATGTTTTTTTCTGCCATTGTCTCTGTTAGGATCATCACAAGACATTCCATCTCGGTGTCCTCGGTGACTTGACAATATTCTTGTGTCTAAAAGCTTGTGTACAGTGTAGAAATGTTGACCATAGCGCATCAAGTGGCCCTTGATTTAATTGTGTCACATTTAACACTTTGTTGTAATGTGTCTATCTTTCCTATCTCCCTGGCATGGTGCTCAGGTTGTTTGTTTGTATGTATGAGGTAACGGGTGCCCAGAGTACAGGATGCTGTGTGATTGCACTGCTTTCCCTGCGCTGTTTTACATTTTTTAATACACAGTTATGAACCCTTCCAATGGTATGTATATTGCAAACTTCTGAAGCCTGAAAAGTAGACCCAAGCAGGCTAACCTTGCACCAGACCTGCAGATGAACTGACCTGCTGTTAAATCTCTCTTACTAGTTTAATGGTATCCACTACAGAGTGTAATTTGCTTTCTGACTTTGAGAACTTTCAGACATGTAATTGCTCATTTTACTATAGCCGCTAAGATAGCTGTAGCCGGTAAAATAGCTCAGTGGGTTGAGCGCTCGCTGCTGCAATGTGGGTGTGATCTGCAGGTTGCAGGTTTGAATACCGGCAAGGCCAACTCGGCCTTTCATCCTTCTGAGGTAAATAAATGACTACCAACACAGGTTGGGCGATATTGTATGTATATTTGTTCTATATTTACTTTACTTTAGCAAATTTATATAGCGCATCCATGGACCCAAAGGCGTTAGGGCGCAGAAAAGACACAAACAGAAAACAGAGATAAGGCCCTAACAGGCCTGGAAGCTCCTCAAACTACACTGCCAGGAAATCAGATAAACAACTATGTTTTCATTGTTTTCTTAATACATGCTAAAGACGCCTGACCGCGAATATCCGCTGATAGCAAATTCCAAGCTTTGGGGTCTGCGATAAAAAATGCTCCATTTTCCACTTTATTAGTCTTACTTCTTGGAAGGGTCAGATAATTCTGATTACTAGACCTCAGAGATCGACTGTTCACCTTATTTGAAATAAGATCTTGCAAATAGGTAGACATTACACCAAGTCTACATTGAAAGGTCATCACCAAGAGACGAAAGAGAGACTGTAAAGCTACAGGGAGCCAGTGCAACGACCTTCTAGCGGCCGATACCGGCGACATAATCCCACCACTACTGTAAATATATTTCTTTAGAAGCTGAAACACAAATGTCTCTGTGCAGCAGGAGGGGAGAAATAATTCTATAGCAGAATGTCATTTTACACAGAATAAGCTGAACAATCATGCATGTAAGTGATTGGAACACAATCCAGACAGACTGCTTTGACTCTGCAGAAGTGCAAATGTGCAAACATTGTGACATGCATTTGTTTAATGAAATTGTGAAATATCTGAATATCTAAAATCAATTGACATCCCAGATTCTCGTACGAGTATGACATGAAAAACTTAACTGAGTCCTGCAGAGAAATTACTCTAATAGTAAACATTGAAAGGAACTAAATATTTCATGAATTAAGGATGGTCCAATCACATTTTCTCGGTATGCAGTAATATTGATGAATAGATAATAACGAAAAAAAAGATCTAACAAACCCAAAATATCGAAAAACACTGAGATTTTTGAAAACATATGCATGGGGGTGGGTAAAGGATTAAAACGGATGGGGAGGCGATTGGGGTGAGGTTAAAAACCTAGGGAAACAGGGCGCTGGGGGCCCCCCTAAATAAATAAAAAATAAAAGCAGTATTTTTGCAGTATTTATGGTTCGTTAAAAATGTTCTCGTTATTACATTTTTCGTTAAGATCACAGGTATCCATTTCCTTTTGTCTCGAAAATAAATAACCCTGATTGGCAACCATGGATAGACAAGTCAGAGGTGCGGGGAAGGTGGGAGTGTTTTTTTTAGGACTAAAGGCAGATGGAGGAGGTGACAGGAAAAGAAGCATGGATGGGAAGAGGAGGAAGAAAAAAGGCTGCAGATGAGTGTGGAAAAAAAGTCTATCGGCAAGCCAACAGCACACAAGTAGAATTATGCAAGACCCAAATCTTATTTCCCTTCACATGTGAATCGCTGGGTCACTCACTGAAAATGGGAAAAGGTGAGGTTTCCATTGTACAAATATGCAACAGTGTTCTCACGTGCACAAGGGAAAGATATGCTATGTTAAAGACCAGAAAGAACAGTTTGACCTTATGTAACAAATCATAGTGGTGAATTCGTATGAAGTAAAGGTATGATTTGCACTTTATTATTCAAAATAAACCAGAAGTTATTAATATTAATGATGGCTTTCAAGTGGACTCGTGTCATTTGACACCTTGAACCAGTCCTGCCCTTACGTGCTGGGATTAGGAACATACATGTTATGTGGAGAGCAAAACTACAAGTCCCAGAATGTAAAGGATGTTGTTTGCAAAGCTAGACCGGTTCAAAGGTGGGAACCTTGTAGCTGTATCCGTTGGCAAGTAGTTCCTCTCTAATAAATTAGATGATTTGGAGTTGAGGCAAAATATGACATGCTTAGACGTTTAGAACACTGTAGAAATGTGTAAAAGCAACAGTGAAATCTATACATGTTTCAAATGCCTCAATTAAGTGCTCATCCTTAAACAGGACACCGAAGCGCATACAGCAATCACGGTATCTCATCATTCCATCTAATGCCATTCCATCAAATTTTTTCCATCTAATAAATGTGCATCAAATGCATGTTTTTGGGGGGTAAAGGGTTAATTTCTGTTCAGGAGGATTTTAAAGGGTAAAAACCGTGGGTTTGCCCCCCACACCACTAAAACAAGAAAAAAAATGCATTTGTTGCTAGTTTTTTAGATGGAAAAAATGTGATGCAAATGCATTTAGATGCAAGGAATTCGATGCAATTACCATAAATCAGCAACCGCACGTATTGAGCCAGGCGCTGCTTCTGCTAATAAGAACTATGGATGATCGACATTTCACAAGCAGTTAATATTGATGCTCCTAAGTTGCTGCTTCTGTCCTTGACTGAACTTTAGATATATGTTTTATAAACCTAAACACAGAATTCTCAGCAAAAGAGAATGGGAGAGTTCTATAGGCTCATTACACTTTTACTAGGGATGCAAAACTGAAATTCATGCAGTAAGCGAATCTCACTAGCCCATGGAAAATAAAACATATGTGCTGGCCGATAGCATCAGCAAGGTTTCCCCTGCTAACCATCAGTATGTGATCATTAAACTGTAGCAAGCAGTGCATTCCATTAAACAAACATTGACGTTTTTTAAGTTTTAACCAGTTATATGAAGACTGCTTATAAATCAAGTGGTTGAAGGCACACTTGGCTAAGACATTTTTAGTACACCCGTATCTACAGATGCAATAAAGCCATTGCCTTTAAGAAGACAGTAGCCATAGAAGCATCATGTCAGCACGTCCTTTGCAGTTACTGTGCAATAGAGCTAACTCAAAGAGAACCTAATGATGTGTGTTTTTGGGGGGGTTTAGGGGAGGATGGTGTGAGGGGTCAGAAATGAAAGGCGGACACAAAGAATTAACTTTCTCAAAATTAGCCATTTTGTTAACAGAACGGGGTTTGGATAAAGGTCTCACTTTCCCTACTTAACATGAATTTCCCTTCGTATGAAACTAAAACTAAAGATGGCTGACCTTGTGTCCAAACTCAATCTGACCCTCACACCAACATATACAAGCAAAAAGTGCAAGGTAAATGTTTCAAAGTTTAACTCAATAAAAATGTGCAAAAACGTAAACATATAACTTCAACCAATACAATCCTTGATTCCAGGGGTTGATTCCCTTCCCCTGGATTGTTTCAGGAAAATGTTTCACAATGATCTGTGTCAAGATCACTCTCTTAAAGCATTGCAGATGTCTCTTTTACATAATACTCTCCTCAGGATGGTAAAACACATGTTCCATCCACAAGACTAGTTGGAATGCAGCAAAGAAGAAGTTTCTCCTAGTATTTCAGAATACTGAAACAAAATGTCTTTTCCACTTCGCTGGTTGGAATAAGGCAAAGGAACGCCTTTTCTACTTTTCAGGATGGTTAAACACATGTCTTTTCCACAACAGTGATTCAAATATTGCAAAAGGCCAGTCTTTTTCAAAGCTTCTGGTTGACAAAATGTTCAATTGAAACAACTTAATATGACCAGGTCTCTCATCAACACACCAGTTTAAAGTGAGATCCTGGTACACTCTCTTGCCAGGAAAGGTCTGAACTGAAAACTCGTGCTGTCCTGGTGTACTCTCCTGCCATATATTGTTTCGAAAAAGGTTTCACTACCTTGTATCCTTATTAGGCTTCTCTGTAACATTCACTTTCTCCTTAGGTATCATATAATTGTGGTTCCTCACTAGAACAATTTAGCTGACTACAGTTGTTACTTGTGCCAATTTTCCCCATACTGACATCCCATATGTGAGCGCTTGTTCAAACTCTGTCAACCTTTCTTTCAATCTCTCTTTACTCTTGGCAATTCTTGTTCCAGGTTTCCCCAAACTGACATCTCATGTCAGGAGAATTGTACATATGTTGCCTATTCATTTCTCTTCCAATCTCGTTTGGCTCTTGGCAATGCTGGTTCCAGGATTATCCCAACTGCCCTCTTATGTCAGGATAATTGTTCCATCTTTGCCCCTGTAGTTCTTTTTGTAATGTCTTTTGGCTTTGGCAATGCTAGGCATAAGCTCCCCCAACTGACATCTCATGTCAGGAGAACTGTACCATGTTTGCCTTTTCCTTTCATTTCTATTTGGTCGGTATCCAAAATTATTTTTAAAATGCTTTCTACTGTATTTGCATGTCCGGGGGACCCCTTTTCTGTTAGGCTGACTCACCGGTTCACCATGTGGCTGCTGTGATGTGCTTGCAAGGGGCAAGCTTGCCCTTCTGGGCATAGTCTCATTAGGTCTTTGCGTCGGCACTCCTGGCCTTCGCCGCCAAGACCCACGCAGCTCTGCAGGACGGCATCTCCTTGCACAGACCTGCTGCACACCGTCTGCTTTCTCTCTTCTGGAGTTCCTCTCCTCCGGCCCTGAATGCCACCAACCTGCTTCTTGTGAGCATCTCTCGTTCTCCCCTCGACCCTTCACGGGATTTGCTCTGCCAGCGGTCACGCTTCCCGCTCTGCACCCTCTGCAGCCTTCTTTCTCTCTCCTGCTTCGGTTCACTTGCTGCAGGTGATCTGGAAATTTAAAGGTCCTGTGCAGCTGATTAAGTTTATGACAACTAGACTGCACATTATTCTTAAGGTCACATCTCCTCTACATTAACTCCTTGCTCCTCTTCCTCGTCACAGTACTTGAGGCTTTCTGGGACTTGGGATTCCAATAAGTTTCAACTGATTTTAAGTCACATGGTTGAACAGTTACATTTAAATTACAATTACCAAACACATCAGATGTTTCATATGTTCTACGTTCACCATACACACATGAAGATTGAATAGGGATAGGGTTTTGTTTAAACAAAGTGGTTCTTAGTTTTACAATCAGATGTTTTTGAATAATGGCAGCAATCCATCAACAATTCTGGAATTAAGAGATCGCCCTCACAATAAAGAGAAGCATACTGCTTCTCTCCTTGTGGTGTCACCACTCTCCCCTGACAGCCGTCTGCTCACATAAGTCTCGGGAGGATAGCTCAGGGGTAACATGCTCGCCATGGTAGCAAGACGACACGGAGCAACAGAGGTTCGATCCCCGGGTCCGCACTTAGAAACCTCTGGGTATTAAGCATGTTATAAATAACCTATCATATCATGTGATACACCCTCAGAATACCACCCTCAGGGTCAGGATCTAGTAGCGGCTGCCTTCCTCATGCCACATAGGAGGCACTTTAGGCTGTGGATTAGTGATGACTCTGCAGGATTCATCACACTGGGTGGGAAAGCACTTATGGCCTTATGAGGAGTTGGGCGGAGCATTAAAAATGCAGGGGTAACATTATTTGCGTTGGGCAGTATCCCGGCGCATTTACCGCCGGGAGACCGCCCAACTTGTGAAGAGGCCATTGGTGATTAGCATGGCCATGAGTAAACAATGGATGGGTTAATAAATTCCAACATGCCAAACTACATCCACATGTTTTGTGTCCTTCCTCACATCCCACACCCCTCCAATGTGTTTCCCTATGCCAAAGGGTTTGCTTATAGGTGGCAGTAAATGGGGCCTTCCCTAATACCCTAACCTAAAAAGCGCACACATGAAACAAGTGGCTGTTCACAATCAGTTGCATTTATTGGTCATTTTCAAATGCTTCATCAAAGTAAAGTGTTGGATAAGAGAAATATTCACCCTCTTGCAAGGGAAATATGTTTCTAAATCAAATGCATCAATCTCAGGTAAGGTGCTCTATTGCTGAAATCGCTCTGCTCTGCTTGGTCTTGGAGGTATTCAAAGCAGGGCCCATTAAAGCAAATGTCTGGAGGGAAGATGGTTTTTGCTACAGTGCTTTGTTATGTCTGTGTTGTCCTCTGTGAGCATCATAAACTGTGGCACGAACATTCTGCGGGAGGAAATATCCCACCGCAGTATCGTGCTCTGCTTTTTTGCTTAGCTCTGTGTGTAATGAAATGTCGTTCGGAGCCTGTCCAAACTCTCATACATCACTTTGTTTTCCAGGAATAGAGCCTCCTTTCATTAAGGCTGTTAGCCGGGGAAACCAGTTCCTCTTTAAGGAAGGAAACAGAAATGGAAGCACAAATGCTGCCTGTACACATGTTTGCCGGTCTGCAAAAAATTCCAGTAAAATTGCTGGTAATTCCGGCACCAGCTATTTTCCTGGACCGGCAAAACACAAGTTTTCCGGTGGGGGCACTGATTTACCTGCAGCCAAGAGCAGGAGGTAAATCAGGCCCACACCAGCAAATACATGCTGGAATTACCGGCAGCGGTATTACCAGTGCCTGTACTTCCAGCAATCCCCTTCATGGAGTCCTATGGGATACTGGGATATCAGGCGCTGGTAACAGTAGGGTCCGTTTCCCGGTATCGTGCCGGAATCACAAGCAGGATACTGGGAAAAACGTAATGACCCTCAATATCGACAAATTATGCCACTGTCCCATCAGCTTGACGCGATCTATGTATGGCACAACCAACAAACACCTACACCTTTTGCTCCAACTTGCCATGGCTTACCCCTGCATCCTCGCATCGTACCGAAGGCCCATTTTTGCTCCAATTGCATGGAAAAATCCATCAGGCCAGTCCCCAGAATGTCTCATGCTAAGCAGACAGTTTAGGTGTCAGTTCCCTGAATCTGGAGCACTGGAGTTGAAGTGGATTAGAGGTCCAGTTCCAAGCTGGTCTTGATATAGCTGTTCACTTGCAAAGTCGCCAGTCAACTGCCTCAGCAACCCACGACATCTGGTGGACACAGTGGGCCTCATTACGACCCTGGCGGAGTGGGTTTACGGCAGCGTTATTCGCGGCGGACCCGTCCGCCCTACTACGAGTTCCCGTAGCGCCATGGAGCGTTTTCCGCCTGGTTTTTCCGGGCGGAGAAATCCATGGCGCTACGGGACCTTGTTGTTAATTACGCCACCGTATTTTACGGTGGCGTAATTAACGCCTTCCCCACTCCCATTATACCCTATGGGGCAAAAATGGGAATGGGGAAGGGTAAAATGGGGGATGGGGATTTACCGCCCCGCCAAGGTCGGAATGGGGCGGAAAATCCGCCAACCCCCATGGCGCTATCGGCAGCTTTCCGCCGTGCTCCATGGTGCATTTTGCACCGCGATTTCCGCCAGGGTCGTAATGAGGCCCAGTGTGAATTAGCTACATGGCTGCATGGTTAGCTGTCCAGAGGTTGTAGCTTCTTATCCCATAACCGCAGGGATGCCACATTAGGTAGCAGTTCTGTAGCACAAGGTTCTGCAAGTCAACAGCCACTCCCCTGAATGCAGTAGATCCCAAATACCTTGGCTCCAATTGAATCTGTGAACAATTATATTAGTTAGCTAGAACGCATGGGCTTCCTTGACAGCAAACTCCACTTAAATGTTCTAAAAATGGACCCACATCAGCATGTCTGCCTTGTCCCCAGCCTTATGTCATGGTGCTTCACAGCTGCTGTCCTATGATCTAAACACCTAGAACGGTCTTATGTTAAGAGTATGTGCATGTGTGTGCATGTATAGATGGATCACAATAATACCCCATGTGAACTAATTGTCCAGTGGAATGCCTTTTGTCACCAATGGGCACTTGCCCATCAATGCATGCATTTTCCTCCATGTTGCCTTTTCCTTACCAAACAAAGGGCCTCATCACGACTTCGGCGGTAACCCTTAAATCCGGTGGTAGCGCTATTACCGCTGGATTTAAGGGTCCGCCGAATCAGGGCTTCAGCAGATTTCGCCCCAGCTCTGAGCTGGGGGGAAATCTGCTGAAAATTTGCGCTATTACCGCCGGCGGGAAATCCGCCGGCGGTATTAGCACGAAGATTCCCCATTGAGCCCAATGGGGAATGGGGCATTCCCGAATGGGCTCAGTGGGGAATGGGGACTTACATTACCGCCCAACTCGTGATCCGGCGCTATTAGCGCCGGGGAGTTCAGCGGTAGGGCTAATACCGCCCGCGCTAATAGCGTTACCGTTACCGCCCAAGTCGTGAGGAGGCCCAAAGTGTTGATGGTTGTCTAAAGGGCTTGCTACTTTACTTGGAGAAGCCTGAATTTAGTTTACATCTTTAATAGTACATTTCATTCAGGTGAATGGGTATCATATTCTGCCAATCGTATTGCCAGACAGGTGGCCAGAGCCTTGAATGCCAACACAATGCTTTTTCACTGTCCACTGCCAGGATTCGGCAAAACCCAAAGCATGTGTACATTGTGTGGTTTCCCATTCCTGAATTGTTGTTTTTGCAGTTCTCTTTTCAAACATCGCAGAATAGGAACATGGGACAGAACACCCAGTGGGCCTGGATTTTCCAAAGAATATTTAACCCTTAACCTAAAAACGAGAGTTTGCAAAACTTCGATGTGAACTAGGGGTACAGGCATGCAAACTCAAAATCTGTCTTTGCTAATTGGGCTCCCTTTGGGCCCTATTGCCATCCTGACCAACTCTTTATGTCTCCCTCTCTGAATAGGTCTGATGCTAAAAATTCGACTTGATCCAGCCAATCGCACACTGGCTTTCCCTCCTGAAATAAGACATGCTCGATAAGGTTCAATTGACCTTTTCGTTTAGGTTGAGATCATAAAATGGTAGAGGGGAGATTTATAGATGAGGATAGCTGCCTCTTTATTCCTTCTACTCCCATTGGGAATTTACATATAGTCCCTGTTTAACTTACTCGGGTAGAATGTACGCAACTTAAACAGGGGAGTTGCTAGGTCTGGAAAAGACCCGGGGCTACGCTGATGTCGGAACTGTTGCGACTGGGGGCTAGCTAGTTTTTTGGCTGTAGCTCCTGAGATTCTATCCGGGGCTACAACCAAAAGATCAGGGGCTATAGCCCCCTTAGCCCCCCCCCTAGCAACGCCCCTGAACTTAAATATCCATAAGCCAAACCTTCAGGATTCTGCTAGGGTTTTATTCTAGTTTTATTTTTGTAAGCATCTTGAAAAGGAACTATCCACATTTAAAGAAAAGCAGGCAATGCCTGCTCTGCTTTGGGATTCTGCTTGAGACAGATTTCTCTTCGTTTGCCAGACCCATGCCCAACTTCATTGTATAATTCCTGCAGGTGTGGCTTGATTAAATGTGCACTCACACAAGACTTAGTTTATCTCAATAGCTCAACCATGTGGGTAAAGTTCTTTTACACTGATTAGCACACTTTGAGGAAAGGGGGAAATGGGTTTGGTAGTAAACAAATAATTCCCAGAGTCTTGCTGATCACTCAGGCAGTTCCAGTGGCGGCAAGCTGATTAGGTGTGTGATGCAACATCTGTCTGGAGAAAGGAGACATTTGAGCTTGGCCACCTTAATTGAACAAGCGCTCACACATCACTCGATTTAGCACAGTAACTGACATGAGCCTGTGACTTTCTTTTAAATGTATTAGCATACTTTGAGGGCAGGGAAAATGTGTTTTGGGCAGTCAGGGAATATATTGTCTACAGGGTCTGGCTCATTGCACAGCCAATAGAATTAGTGGTGGAGTGATTTGGTGTGTGATGCAGCACACCACTTCCATAAGGAGGAGGAATTAAGGCTACGGTGGGTTGGCTGAATAGGTGCCCAGACGGTATCCGGTCATTGCATTGACAACCAAAGCATCGACAGCCAAATCATCTAAATAAAATCATCTAAAAAAAAGCATCTAATGCATTTTTTTAGATGGTAAAGGGTTTGTCGATGGAATGACTATAAACCGGTGCAGACACACTCATAGGTTTAGTGAAACAGCTGTTGTGAGCACATGCATTTCTTTGATTGGCAGCAGTGCATTTTAAAGGAAGGGCAATAGTGTTCTGCGCATCCTGTTAAAAATTATTAGCATGGTTATGTTGATTACTCAAGCAGTGACATTAGTGGTTGGGTGATTGGGTGTATGACACAACCCGCCACCTGCCTGGACAGTGGAGGAATTTGTGCTGAGGACAGCTTTATTGAATACTCACTCACACACAACTTAGTTTAGTGCAATAAGCTGACATGGGCCTGTGAAATTCTTTTTTATTCATAAGCCCTCTTTGAGGCAAGGAGAAAAGTGTTTGCGGTGTGCGGGAATACATGTGTTTGCAGGTGCTTTCTAATCACTCGGGCAGTGACATTACTGGCAAAATGATTGGGTGTGTGTTGCAAGACACCACCTGCCTGCACGGAATTTGCACAGGGATGGCTCAATTATTGAAGCATTGCAAATTTCTTCAGCAGTTCAGGGAAAGTAGAAGCTCACACAGCGCCACACTACCACGTTTTTAAAAACACTCTGGCTGTCAGTGTCTGAGGTGTGGGAGGCAAAAAGCGATATCAACTAAGATGTCCTCAAGGCCAACGGCCAACTGTGGGAGGAGAAGAGGAATTCGTGGACAGTTGCAACAGAAACAGCTACTGCTGCAAACATTGTGGATGCGTGAACAATGGGGGGGTAGCATAGTGCAGCACCTGGTAGCAGTCAGAAGTAGCACATCGTCCATGGGTAGAGGTTCTCTCAAAGTAATGAAATGCTAGTTGAGATGGGTGCCAGTGCTTCTAATGTCATTTCTGGCTTGGCTGTCCAAGAGGGTTTCGTTTTGCAGCTCAAAAGAGTACATTAGGGGCAAAGGTGATATGGTTAATCAGCCATGTTAGAGGTGCAGAATGTTTCTCAGAATGGCACCCCCAATCCGTCTCCCATAACTCCTTCCAGTTATTATTATTTTATTTTTTAAATCTTTATTTATGCTTGGCAGTTACAGAGAACATCCTGAAAACACGCATATATCACCAAAATATACTTTCCAACCTAAGTACTTTAACAACAGGCCTAAAAGTATAAAACAGACCCTGCCTTGTCGGGATGTAAACATCATTCTCCCACTCCCAATCCCCGCGGATATAAACATTGCTCAAGTATCGCATAGCTCCTTCCGCTTATTTTGCCTATGAGTCCTCTGATGGGAAAAACGGTGATGAGTCTGGTGAGGGTGACCCAGAAGTTGACTATGCCCCAACTTGTCGCTACAGAAGGCTGACCCAGAAGTTGACTATGCCCCAACTTGTCGCTACAGAAGGCTGACCCAGAAGTTGACTATGCCCCAACTTGTCGCTACAGAAGGCTGACCCAGAAGGTGACTATGCCCCAACTTGTCGCTACAGAAGGTTGACCCAGAAGGTGACTATGCCCCAACTTGTCGCTACAGAAGGCTGACCCAGAAGGTGACTATGCCCCAACTTGTCGCTACAGAAGGCTGACCCAGAAGGTGACTATGCCCCAACTTGTCGTTACAGAAGGCTGAGAGATATATTTGAGAACATGGATACTGATTCCAATACCCGCTCTAGCAGTGAGCCTGAGGGAAAGATGGAGGACGAAGTAAACTTGGTGTCCTCCAGCACAACCCGCGCATGTGTTCAGAGTGCAGACATTCCACAAAGCACACATCCTGCCTATACTCTGTTTGCAACAACTAATGGGAGACCCTTAATATGTGAGTGGGTAAATACTCAAGCACGTGCAGCACTAACACTGCTGTCAAAGTGACCAGTCCTACCTATGGCATCTGTTCGCCTTACAAAGTCAGATGGATCCTCCCCTCCGAGGCCAAAAATCATTGCTAAATTGGAAGCAAGGGCGTAATCTGGGCACCTCGTCGATGCTTGGCCATATGAAGTGACATCATGCACAGGAATGGGACAAACCTTCGCACGAGCTCCCAGGAATCAGTGAATACGAAGCAGCATTCTGGCACGCTGCCTCGCACTGTCACCTCAGAATCGGGAGGTATTTTAAGCCTGCGGCTAAGTGCTCTTAGCAGCTTGCAAAGCTATATTAATGAACGAAGAAAAATAAGATTTGTGCCAGCCCAGTCTCAGCAAGCCATTTGAGCGCAGCCAGAAATATGACCATAATCATCCATGGTGCGGCCGTTGAGCACCAAACATGCAATAATGCGCACAAGAGACCTTCTGCCATATGCCTTTGTTGAAAACAAAGTTGTATTGAGCTAATGGCAAATGCTAAAATCCACTGGAAAAATTCCAGTGAGAATTATTTAGCACGCAAGGCCATGCATGAGTTGCGGTTCTATGTGCATTCATCCCCATTTTTATTTCCTTGGCTTTTTTTTCTCCAAATCCACCCTCCTCTATTATTTATTTCCTATACCCCACCCGACCCTACCCCTTCTATGCCCTTACCCACACCTCCATATGTTTTTTTGGGCAAAAGACCATCGGCAAAAAGTGCAGAGGAAAGAAAAAAACGGGCGCTGGGTAAGCGTCATGTCTGAGTTGTATGATTCAATATTTCTGGTGGTGAGAAGGCCATTGGACAGGTTTAAGCTAGGAAAATCCGCTTCACAATGGATATGTCAATGTGTTACCAAATCATTGACTACACAGCTGGAACAGCACACTGGGTCTCCTTCGCCTCGAACGGCAACATTGGCAAGCAGGACGGTTCATCAAAGCAGCAGCGGGCTCTCCACCAACAAGCCACTTTCTGCGTGCACATCTGTGATGGCAGAAGCCACTCCAGTATAGAAACCCGGGCTAAAGTGAAGCAGGTGGTTTCAGAGTGGCTACGTCCAGGGGAGCTAGATTTGGGCTTTGTAGCAGTAATTAATAACTCCAATGTCTTTTCTGCCCTAAGTCTGGACAGAATGCATACCTGTCTTTTTTACATGTTCTTCACCTTCTGGTGACATGTTTTCTCAGGGATTTCTCCCCCGTCTGAGATATGCCTGCAGTTGCACTCAAGATCTGCTTTTATTTCAGTTAGTCAGACAGCACCAGAAATGCTTTGCAAGTGTTGCAGGTGTGCCATCACCTCTAAACGTCTGCCAACATGCTCTCAATCAAAATTGATAATGCTGGACTGCCCATCGGAGCACAGTAATGGTCCTAAAGACTTCAGCTGCAGTTACAGTTGAGCATTGCCGAGGGTTATCTTCACACCAACTCAAGAGCAGATGATGCAACGTGTATGTTGTGTGCTACGGTTCTTTGAGGAAGCCACGCAGTGTGGGAGCCACAGCGCTGTGGCATTTAGTGAGGTGCTTCCATTGGTATACCTATTGGAAATTGACACGTCTAAAAAGGCACAGGGCATTAAAGCGTGGGCGAGTCGGACATTGTGCAGCTAGTAAGACCACGTATGTCAGTCTCGCATGATGACCCGTGCATAAAATGCAAGGAAGCAAACATTGAATATATTTTGGTATCTTTCCTTGGCCCCTGCTTTAAGATGAAAGCTGTTGCATTCCACACTGTGGGTATCAGGATAAAACATCAATATGCCACAGTTGAAATTTGCCGGATTGCACTTGAGCCGTATCCGCAGGAGTATTTACTTACAGGAAAGAGGTTAAAAGGGGCACACAACAGCTGGGTATCCACAACAGCCAATAAGAAGTCTGTCATCTGGTGGTCCCCTCATACCGAGTGCAACTGTGTAAGGTACAGAGGAACTCCATGTAGCTGTTAATTTCCAATGCATACATCCCCTTGGGGGACTTCATTCTTGATTCAGCATAAAGCAGCTAGCAGTAGCAGGGACACTGATGCACAGATAGTAGATGCATGTTTGAGTGACACATGCCAATCTTGAAAGGATGATGGGCCATTGCAGTATTGGTTCTGCAAACGGTCGGGGTGGCCAGCAGCATTTGTTTGTGTTGGCTTCAAATTCAACATCCTAAATAACTCTGCCTCTCCCCCACCCCCCAGATAGTGTACAATGGGAATGTGTTTTCTGCCTGGCTTGTGCAATTATATCTGACAACAGTAGGAATCTATTTCTACCTCATGTGAAACTGACATTTATCAAAATAAATTAGGACGATATTGCAGCAGACTATTGCAATAGCCCTGTGCTTTTGCAAGCACACTAACGTCATCTTCAATGTCAGCAGCCAATCATAGTTAGTCAGAGGATGACCACTGTCCCAGTGGAATGCAGGTTAGCCTTGGTAGTGAAGATGGGCCAGCAGCTACTGTTTTCATGAATACTTCTAGCTCAGAGTCTGAAGAGTAAAAAGCGAATTACAAAAATGTGCAAAGGAGAACTAACTGTTTTGTTGATTCCCCCATAATGTGAAGTAACAAGCCTGCTAGCTTGTGGTACATCTGTGATTGGAATGTAGCACAGGGATACATGAGTCATGTCCCTGCTTGGACATACCCTGTACCAAGTGAACTGACTGAGACAAACAAAAACCTAATTTTTGCAGCACTCCCTCAGGCAGGGCTCTCACACACGTTTTGCTTCACTCTGGCAGCAAAGGGACACACACACACACACAGCTCGTGTTTGCTTCAATGCAAGAGTGAAGCGGGCAGGCACACATACTGCTCGCTGTTCTCCCAGAGGGAAGGGAGTGCACACACACCTTTTGCTGCACGCATGCAGGGATGCCAGTGCATACACTATTTTGAATCATGTCTATAGGAAAGGGGATGCATATTCTTAATCTGTATCCCGCTCCCTGAGGGAAGTGGGTGCTCACGTGATCGCTGTTCTCCCAGAGGGAAGGGAGTGCATACACTATTTTGAATCATGTCTATAGGAAAGGGGATGCATATTCTTAATCTGTATCCCGCTCCCTGAGGGAAGTGGGTGCTCACGTGATCGCTGTTCTCCCAGAGGGAAGGGAGTGCATACACTATTTTGAATCATGTCTATAGGAAAGGGGATGCATATTCTTAATCTGTATCCCGCTCCCTGAGGGAAGTGGGTGCTCACGTGATCGCTGTTCTCCCAGAGGGAAGGGAGTGCATACACTATTTTGAATCATGTCTATAGGAAAGGGGATGCATATTCTTAATCTGTATCCCGCTCCCTGAGGGAAGTGGGTGCTCACGTGATGGCTGTTCTACTCCCAGCAGAGTAGCGGGGTGCACAGTTTTCCCCAGATTCCCTTAGGGAAATGATGCGCATCTAATTTGCGCCACCTTTGTGTAGGCTAGGGGCACAAACATAATGGGGGTAATTCATGTATTATTTGCGCCGAAAAAAACGGGATTTGTGCGCCATTCTGCCCGCAAATCCCCATTTGTCAAACAGGGATTTGCGGGGCAGAATGGCGCACAATCCCGTTTTTTTCGGCGCAAATATTCCATGAATTATGTGAAATGTGTGCTGCACTCTTGTAATGGAGGAGGTGTGCACACTTTGTGCCACTATGTTACAGGGAAGGGGGGGCCTACACAAAATGTTTGCTGCACTCATGTATGAAAACTGCTGCAAACCTGCAGGGAAGGGGCACACACACATTGTGCCGAACCACCAGAAGGATGGAGCCTCTACATCTCCTTTTATCTGCCCTCCAGCAGGGCAGGGGGCACACATATACAATGTGTATGTGTCTCTCTCGGGAGACCTGAATAAAGAGTGGAGATTTGTATGCACTCTCTCAGGTTTGATCTGAGTACTTTAATGTGGTGGAACACTTTGGAAAACATTATGATCCAATCTCAACAAGGCATACTGCACTGTTTCCTGTGGTTATAGTCACAGGCACAGCATTTCAACAACCCTGAACAGTTGCTGTTGTTTCCCGCCGCCAGTAGGCAATCTCTCCTAGTCTGATAGTGGTCAATGTTGCCAACATCGTTTCTGTCTTTGTCAATGACACTGGGATCCAATTCATGAGGTTTGGGATTGGACCGAGTGCAGCTGCCACACAAGTTCCCTCACTCTGCCAGCGCACCTGGTGGGAGGATCGGAGAGGCAGGAGCATGACAGACGTTGATGACAGCACCCAGTGAGTAGGTGGCACATGGTTGGCATCTCTTCACTGGCTTCTGCATTTATCTGCATCCAACTCCCACAACACAAATGATAGTACTTCTTAGCATTCGTTGTATTCGGAAAGATAATGGCCTGAATAATATGTATTCAGCCTCTCCCTAGACATGCAAAGGATGCACGACATATTTAAACGCGGATAGTGAGAATACAATCAGCCTGTTCCATGTTTTTCCATCATTACATGTACATCAGTGTGCCTTGGCATTGGCGGTAGGGCATCAGGTTTTTAGCGCACAGATGAACTCCATAACCACCTCCTTATTGACATTAAACTATACCACTTACTCCCCCTACACCTATTTAGTATCCCCACTTTAAACAAATGATGCCCCAGACCAGTGCATTTACATTGTTGCCAGTGCACACCGCGATGCAAATGCACTGGTGTAAAGACTTGCTGCCAAAGAGACTCAGTGATTAATTCTTGCCCAAAACAAGGCCTTTGCCGATTCCCCAAGTAGTGCGCCTGCTATCAAAATGTTTACCCTCACCCGAGTCTTTATTTGTTAACACCGGGAGGATAGCTCAGGGGCAAACAGAGCAGCACTGGTTCGAATCCTTGTTCTGAACTTAGAGACTTGGCTCCGGTATTGTGCGTGTTATAAAATATGAACACATACAACTTGACATCAAACTGTATGTTTTGCATTTTGCCTATATGTGTAAGGTAGCCATATTTTGCATTTAGCCTAAAATGTGTAAGGTAACCTTATTCTTCATTCAGCCTAATTGTGCAAGGTAGCCATATTTCGTATCTCGCCTATATTGTGTAAGTTAGCCATGTTTTGCATTTCGCTTAAAATTGTATAAGGAAGCCATATTTTGCAGTTTGCCTATCTGTGCAAGTTAGCCTCGTTGTTCGTTTAGCCCTTTGAGTAAGGTAGCCTTATTCTTCATTCAGCCTAATTATGGATGGTAGCCATACTTTGCTTTTAGCCTAGCTGTGTAAGGTAGCCATACTCCGCATTTAGCTTAAAAATGTGTAAGCTAGCTGTACCCTGCATTTATCTTAAATTGCGTACGGCATTCTTATTCTTCATTCAGCCTGATTGTGTAAGTTAGCCACATTTTGCATTTAGTCTAAACAGTCAAGGTAGCCATATTTTGCATTTAGCCTAAATTGTGTCTGCTAACATTGCTCCCTGCTTTAGCTTAATTGTGTCAGATAGCCTTTTTTCCATTTGAGCCCATTTCAGTTAATAAGTAATATCTCTCATATAGCCGAATAGTGCAAGGCAGCCTTATTATTCATTTTCCGTTTAGCCCAGCTGTGTAAAGTAGCCATCTTGTGCATTTACCCCATTGAGTTTGTTATCCTTATTATTCATTCGGTCCATTTGGGTAAGATACCCATTTTCTTCATTTGGCCCAGTGGAGTTAGTTACACCCAATTGTGTAAGTTAGCCATACTTTCCTTTAGCCCTACTGTATAAGATTTCAATTTCCTGCTTTGATCCCTCTCAAGTTAGCTAGCCATATTTCACATCTAGCCTAATTGTGTAAGGTAGCCATACTTTGCTCTGAGTCCACTTGTGTGAGTTAACCATTCTGTGCCTTAGCCCAATTTGAGTTAACTAGCTGTATTTAATCTGAGCTCTTTTGTATTAGCTAGCCTTTTTCTGTCATTCCGCCACATCTTGCATCGGTAAGACATTATTACATCGCCAGGCTTTTTTTCGCTGCGTTTTTTTGCCAAATATTTTTGGCCGAAAACTAATTGAGAAAATATAGGGGTGGGTGGGTAATGGCATGTAAAGGGTAGGGGTGTGTGGGACATAGGGAGTACCAAGTAGGGAAGGGGGGATAGGTGAGAGGGGGGACCTCCCCAAACATATAAAGAAATTGAGGAGTTTTTTTCGGCCGAAGAAAAGCCTGGTGACCTAAGAACATAAAACCCTTGTATATGGCTCATTGCATTAGCTCTGAATCTAAGTGTTTTAACCAGCCTATTTGCACCAGTCTAATCTTGCAAGGTAGCCATTTTACCCCAATTGATGTTGTGTAGCATTCTCAACAAGATATTTTCTAATTGTCTTCACTCCTCATTTTACATCTACATCTCACTACACCTTTCTAGGATCTGCTCTCCCTCTCCGACTAAATCTAGTCACCTCTCCCGCTCCTAACCAAGTCCTCTACCATGCCAAATAATTCCAAGGCCAGATGAGCCCTCTGGTGCATCAGGAACCAGAATCCCACCATTCCACCCCATCCTCCTCTCCCCCTACCAGTGCCCCCACCCATCTTCACACCTCAGATTGTCCCCTCGCCTTCAGAAAGCCCAAACCCCTCCTGCCCCTTCCCTTCCCTCAGCACAGCCTGCACAGTCTTGGCTAAATCTTCGCCTCCAGCTGACCCTCCCACCCTCACCCAACACCCCTGGCACCTGCCCACTGGCCAAGGATCATAAGACCTTCCTTTTGCAGCAATCCCCCGCAATCTTCCCTCCAATTTCGCCCTCGACTCTACCTCATCCCCCCTCTCGTACATCCCTACTCCCGCCCCCTCTACCTAACCCTGTCCATACTCTCTCCCTCTCTCCCCAGATAAACCCTTTTGCCACTCTTTCACTCTCCACTGTCCACCTCTGCCCACTCCAGCACCCCCTTTCTCCGAGCCCATCCCCCCTCCTAGGCACTCAACCTTTGCTTCATTAAGTGCAGCCCACACTGTATTGGCCACAACTCTGGGCCCCCATCGGCTCAGGTACAGAAGATTTTCTACTCTCAGCCACCACCAGCCAAACTCCTCACCCACACTGCCCCTGGAACCCCTTTCCTCCCCACTCTGCTATACTCTGACCCCCTCCCCCATGCCCTTAACCCCCACTCAGGACATTGCCCCCTCACTTCCTCTCTTGCATCCTCATCAACGCCAGATCAGTCGCCAGAAACAAACACATGCTTTTTGCCCGTATCTCCGACGAAATCCCTGACATCCTTTTCATGGCTGAAACCTGGCTCTCTGACGACTTTCTCCCCTCTGCACATGAGGCCGTCCCCCAAGGCTACTCCTTTATCAGCCACAACAGAGTCAGCAGAGTAGGTGGTATAGCCACCCTCCAAAACCTCACCCCTACCCTTACATGTTGAGAAACAACCCTGCAATGATGACTGTAAACTAGTTAAATTCCAATCCTCTCCTTCTTTCTCCCTCAGCATCTTCCTCCCTTACGGACCCTCGGGCTATAACAGAACCTTTGCAGACTCCCAGAGTGATTCTGTATCAGCCATATTGCTCTCTCACCCGACTCTCACTGTTCTTGGCAATCTAAACATCTGGTTCAACACTCCCTACAGCCCCATCGACTGTCATCTCATAGACAAAATGGAACCACTCTATCAAACCCTTCTTATATCAGGCCCCACACACATTGTAGGTCACACCTTAGATGTAGTGTTCAGCTCGTCCAACCCGATCTATTCCCCCTTCACCTGTCCCCTCATCTGGACTGATCCCCCTGATATCCTCTTCTCAGCCCTGACACCCACTCCCCCTTTCCCTACCCACTTCCTACCCCCTGCTGCCTCCCCCTGGAATTCTGCTCTGAAATAAGGTAATCATCTGACCTGATCTTTCCTCGGCCCTCGTCTCCTCCCTTCCCAATCTCCCCCTCCAGGGCGGAACCCCCTCCTCAGACCTTTTCAAGCAATGACTCTCTGTCCCCCTTATCCCCCACAAATCCCCCGTCCCACCGCATAGGTCCTTCCCCCAAGGTGGTTCAGCCGTCACCTCAAATTCCTCAAAATCCTCAATCATGACACTGGCAGACCAACCATTCTGCCCAAAACAAAGCCTCTCTGGCTAGACAGATGAGAGCCTACAGATTCGAAATCAGAAAAGTCTAACATGCCTTCTACACCTCCTGCATCACCAATGCAAACAACCCATGCAAAGAACCCCACAAGATCGTCTCTAAGTTCAAGACCCCCTCTGCTCTTCCTTTCTGCCCCCCCCGTCTCAGAGGCACTGTGTGACACGCTTTCCGACCACTAACCCTACTGCAAGGAACTGGCCAACCTTACTGCAAGCTGCCTTTGCCTCCGCCTACTCTCCTCTTTCATCTCCTGTGGCTGACTCCCACCCTGACATAGCCCTCTTCAACATTCACCTTTCCATCTCCAACACTCGATATTCTTGCCCCTGTCATGCGGGTCCAATTGAAGTCTGCCAGAAAGTGCAGCTCTTGGTATGACTCCGATCTAGCTGCCCTTAAACGCAAGTGCACAGCAGCAGAATAGAAATGGGGATCCTCGGGTGCACCCTCTGATAAGCTGACCTGCCCCCTTCTTCAAAGGCAATACAGACTCCTCATCAGGTCCAGAAAGAGAGTCCATATTCAAGCCTGCATCTCTGCGGCATCTAACAACACTGGCCAACCCAACTGCAGCATCTTCCTTGACTGCACCCTCCAAGGCCCTTTGCTCGGCCCTGGCGGCACACTTCACTGCCAAAACAATGGACATCCTGACCTCTCGCCTCGGCACCCACTCATGCACCAACATCTCTTGGTATTCTGCCTTTTCTCACTTTCCCCCAGAGGCTCACTGTCTCCAAAGCCCTGGTTCTTTCTAGACTTGACTACTGCAACAGTCTCTTTCTCAATCTTCCTACTTCTACTCTCCGACCTCTACAACTCATCCAGAACAGAACTGCAAGACTTATATGTGGCCTCTTGTCCAGAGACAGCATCTCTCTGACGCTGAAATCCCTCCACTGGCTCCCTGTAGCTGCAAGGATGAAGTTCAAGACCCTCTGCATAGTCCACAAGGCCTTCTGGGGTCGAACCCAAACTATCTACAACTCTCTCCCTAAACACTGTCCTTCTAGAGCCCTCCTCTCATCCTCTTCCTACTCTCTGTGGGTGAGCCAATTTTCAAAACAGACATTTGGAGGTAGATCTTTATCCTCTGCAGGTACTTTCCTCTGGAACAACTTCCCTGCCTCTCTCTGTCTTGAGCCTGATCTCCTTAAATTCTCGGAATACACCTCAAGACCTTCCTCTTCTCTGCCTCTTTCTCTCTCCCTCTGCCCTGTTCACCTCCTCTCTATTCCCACCTACCTCTCTCTTGAACACTGTTCAGTTTGCTGACTGGTCGCCTGATGCACCCCCAGAGCAACACATGTCTCAGGCTCCTGCGCCAGTCCTCAGATTTGCCCCCAGGCCTCTGCACTCTGCACTTCTGGAATTCATTCCATGGGAAGGGTTACCGCTCTGCACTTAACCCAGTGCCCTGCTGGACTGAGCACACTTGTTGCCTATCCCTCCCTCCCACTTCTGTCAGTGCATTTACATTACCGTAGAATGTATTATGCCTAGTTAGCCAGGCCGAGTATGGTATTTTTTTGTTTCTGTATGTCTTCTCCTTCCCCCCTTATCACCTGTATGTGCTTCTCCTTCACTCCCTTATCACCGGACTCTCTGTCATGCACTTGCACTATCTGAAACGTCGTTGGCCTAGCAAAGTTGTTTAAGGTTTGTATGACCCTCTCCCTCTCCTCTCCCCTTTCTCGTCATGCACTTGCACTAGTATTAATGCCGTCAGGCTTAGTCTGCTAGTCTTTTTTGCCAGATCTTTCGGAAACGTCTAGGCCTAAGAATTACTATGTTTTCCCTCGTTTTCTTCCCGCCTTGAAGTGCTTTGAAGCACTTCACTTGTGTATAAGCGCTTTACAAATCAACAATTACAATTACTATTTCAACATAGCCATTGAATGGTACCTCGCCATCCAGGCCAACTAACAACCCCTTCTTCCCCTATACCAACAGCCCGCTTCTGCTGCCCCCAACTCCCACCCTCTTCAGCTCTTTCTCTGCAATCTCGCATCCCGAGTTCTCAAGGCTTCTCTGCAATAGCTGCCCCTCAGGTTCCCCCGGCCCTCCCCAAAAGCATCCCCTCCACCTGTGCAGGCACCCTCGCCAGATCTATAATCAAAACACTCACTAACTGGGATCTTCCCACAAGCATACAAAACCTCTCACGTCAAACCACTACTAAAAAAGTCCTCTCGACCCCATCCTCCCCTCCAATTACCTCCCTATCACCAACAACGACTTCATAGTCAGATTACAAAATTGCACAGCATACTTCCATCTCAGCCTCTTTACCGAGGCCCAAGGCCTTCTTGACGCTGCTCAGTCTGGCTTCAGAACCCTCCATGGAACTGAATCCTCCCAGGTTATCTGGGATGACCTGAAAAGAACAGCAGACACAACAAGGATTGCGCTGCTTTCATCCTCCTTGACCTCTCAGCAGTCTTCGACGTGATTCACCATTCCATCCTCACAAACAGAATCTTTGACCTAGGCATAAGGGACTCAACCTCAGATTGATCTTCTCTTTCCTCTCCGACTGCTCCCTTCTCATCTATCTCAATCCTTTCTCCTCTGTCCCCTGCCCAGACCCCCATAGAGTCCCGTAGGGAGCCTCCCTCTCCCACCTCCTCCTCAACCTCTACCTTTCGGCCCTCCCCAAGATCATCCGTTCCCACAATCTCACCTGTTACAACTATGCTGATGACACCCAGCACATCCTCAAGATTCCCAACTCCCCCTCATAACCCCACTCGGGCCTGGCAGCCACTCAGACATTAACATCTGGATGACAAACAATCACCTGCTCCTCAACCCCGGAAAAAAACAAATCCTAATCTGCAGAAAAAGCTTGCCTTCCCCAACATATCCCTTGGACGTATTCATTAGGACCCGCACCAACTCCATCCCCTCAGTCAAAAACCTAGGATGCACTTTTTGCTCAGACCTGACCCTCTCCTGTCACATCAATGCAGTCTCCAGATTGTGCACTTTCCACCTCCGCATCCTCAAGCGGATCTTTCCTTATCTCCTCCCCATAGAGTTTCTGCTATCATATCCATCATCCACTCATGCCTAAATTACTCTAACTCCCTCTACCTAGGTGTGCCTACATACCAACTCAGAATGCTCCAACAGATTCAAAACTCTGCAGCGAGGCCCCTCCTCGCACTCTCCCCCAGAGAACACATCTTCCCCGCTCTCAGGACACTTCACTGGCTGCCCATCAGCTGACGGGCCTCCTTAAAAGCCATGTGCATTACCCACCGTGCAATTCCCAAGAAGGCCTAAAATTCCTCCAAAACAAGCTCACTCGCTAGCACCCCACTAGAATCCTAAAGTCAGGTTCTGCACACCTCCTGGTGGTGGCTTCTTTCAAATTCTCCAGATTAGGAGATTCTTGTTTCTCTGTCCTCGCACCCACTTTCTGGAACTCCCTCCCCCTCTGCTTCATAGAGGAGCACCTGGCCTTCAGGAAAGTCCTCAAATCCTGGCTATTCCCCCAAACTTACTGAACCCCGTGCCCACTCCCTGCCTCTCGCACACACGTTTCATCCTGCAGTATTCCCACCCCCTGCACTTTCCACATCTGCCCTTCAGCTACTAGCCTCTTCGTTCCTTTCAACCGCTTTGCTCAGCCACCCAACCTTCTTATGGGATGCCAAGGACACATGGAGGACTCATGTAGTCACTCCAGCAACTTCCACATGGAATGAATCCTGACAGTGGGCAAGGTATTGCAGTCAAACGAGCGTGGATGGTTGGACAATGGATCGCACTTAACATGCACCTTGGGATAATCACTCTGATCGTACCGTAGGAAGACAATCAGGCAGCTTGGACCCCTTGCTCGTGGTTGGCACTGCATGTAACTCTAAAGCACAGGTGGGTGGGCTATGGCGCCGTATGTAATTATGGGATGGGGACCTTGTTTTCACACTAGAAGCAACTAGGGATGGCAATCTCTCACTCAAAGAACCTTTCAGGGGGGGAGTATTATGCATTCATCTAGCACTTATATCGCCTTTGCAACGTAGCACTGCTCCTTGTACATAGATGGAACACAGGAAGTAGACAATGTTTGTACAAAATTCCAACACTTTCCCACATAACTCTATATCTCCTTGGACACAATCCGGCTCTTTAGTCCATAGTATGCCTTCGCAGCACCCATACATGGGTGGCTGACAAGGTCTTGGGCACCCTCGCATAACTTTAATGATTGTAAAGCATTCACGCAAAATAGCACCTCCCAAATTCTTGGACTTCGGTCCCTTCGAGGGCATTCAACGAAAAGTGTGTTGGGTCCATAATTATGTTGAAAGGCGCATCTCCATCTCTGGTTCCGGAAGCACCTCAAGACCTTCCTCTTTGCTTCTGCTTTGTCTCTTCCTCTCCCCTGCTGAGCTCCTGGCTGAAACTGAAACTGCACTGGTTACCTGGCTACCCTCTGATCTTGGGCCCAGGTCCCCTCCCTGCCAGTTGCACACCTGCACTGCCCCCTGGCAACCCTTGCACTTGGGGTCTGTTTCTGTATCCCTACAGTCCCCCTACCAGCACTTGGACACTTGATGTCTGCACTTAGCCTTGCACTTGCCACCAGCTGGCCGGACTTTTTTATTGTGTTACTGTTTGATCCCATGTACTGCACTGCCCCCTCCCCTTTCTCCTTGCACTTTACCCCTCCCCCATCCACTGCACTTGCGCAATCTCAATGTCACCTGGCCTAGTAAGATTGTTGTCTCTGTGTTCCCTTTTATTCCCACTCCCCTTCCTCATTGCGCCGTGTAACGCTTGTGTATAGGCGTATTATAAATGCCATATCATATCATAACAAATGACACAATGAATTAATCAAATAATGAAAAGGATGTGGGACATTAGTTCTGTCCTCTGTGTGGCAGAATAGGGACTCCCAAGCCTGCCTTGCACCCATATTAATCTTAGTGCTTGCCTTCTTCTCCTCCTGACCCATGCACTACCCACTGTGCAGTCATCTCCTCCACCATTCTGCCATCTGTAGATTTCTCCTCCTCTCTTCCCCTCTCCACTACTCCTGAATGCTCCTCCTCCCTTGTGTCGCCAGCACACCCTCATGCTCCTCTTCCCTTTCTTCCTCCATGTCACACTCCAAAGTCTGTGGCGTAAGTGGGTTCAATGGCGCTTAAGCAGCCATTGAATCGCCCCGCCACGTTTTTTCTCACACTGCTATGCAGCGTTCTAGTCTTGGCGGCCTCTGCCACCAATCGCCTTTTTCTTCGCTTCCACCCGGAAGCCAGCACGTTGCAACCCTTTGTGCTAGGCTTCCTGGTGAAACGCTCCTCAGTTTTTCTCCGTTCCCTCTGTGCTCTCTCTCTCTAGTTTTTGTTTACCCCTGGCCCTGCCGGCCATTATTTTTCGCTTCCTCTTCCTGCTTCCCTTTCTCGCTCGCTCTTCTTCCCTCAGCTTGCTAGCTTCCAGCTCTTTGCCTGGGCTACCTCCCTGTTCCTGTGGCTTCCCTCCTGTGCTTACCTCCGTCGCAAGGCTCTTCTCCAGGCGGCATCTCCAGGCTCTCCTCCAGGCTGCATCTTCAGGCTCTCCTCCAGGCTGCATTTCCAAGGCTCCCACGTACTTCACTCAGAGGGGGTTTTTTGTGCCGGAAGGCTTTTTCCCCCGATAGTTTGTTCCGGTAGAGGGGCCCCCCTTGACCTCTTTGATTTAGGTCAGGGTGGCTTCCTACCGAGGCAGACCCTATCCGCCTCAGAAGAAAAAGGCCCTGTGGAAGAAAAGACTCCAACTACCCACAGACACTGAGATACCAGGTGAGGAGGGGGCGGAAGGGCTGGATCAGGAAGGAGGGTCGAATCCAACTAGCGCTGACAGTTTGCAACGCCCGGAAAGGATCATGGCTTCCCCTTCAGGAGCTGGTTACGGCGGTTCAAGGGATGAGTGTTGAATTACAGAACATTAAGGCGGAAAATGCAGCTCTGAGGCAGCTGGTATCCGTACGGGAACCCAGGGAGTTGGATCTTCCCCCTATGGCCTTGTCTTCCGGAAAATTTGACGGAACACCAAAACGACTCAAGGAGTTTTTGGAATCTTGTGCCATTTATTTTGCCTTTCGCAAAATATGATTTATGATTTCTAATATGACAGGTAATGCCCTGGCTTGGGCATCCCCACTGGTAACTGAGAATAATCCAGTGGTGCAAGACAACAGAGCCTTCCTTACCTTATTAAGGCAGACCTTTGAACAAGAGGAAATCACCCATGTAGCCGCCGAAGAACTGCTCGACGTTCAACAAGGGAACAATGACTTACGCACATATATCTCATCGTTCAAACGCCTGGCTGCTGATGCAGGATGGCCAGAACACGTCCAGTACACACTCTTTCACCGAGGACTAAAGGAAGAGCTGAAGGATGAATTGGCTCGCATAGCTCGACCCACTACCCTTTCAGACCTGATATCCATCACACTCCAGATAGAGTAGCGCCTGAGCGAGCGATGGGTTGAAAGGAGGAAACATCGCAATCCAGTCCTTCCAGCCCCCTCTACTCCACCTGTTTTATCGCAGCCACCGGCCGGAGCAAGGAAGAACCCATGCAGATCGGATCCGCCCGAGCTCCCTTGACTCCAGAAGAGCGAAAGAGACGTTGGGATGCAGGCCTATGCATGTATTGTGGATCGAATTCTCATCTCCTCCGTAACTGTCCGAAAGCCCCTCCTAGGAGGTCGGAAAACGACAAACCTCGGAACTAGAGGGGACAGGTTTCCGAGGTTGTAGTTCTAGTCCCTATGTTACTCTAACAGTAGCACCCCCTCCCAATACCTTGCATTCTCACCTCATGGTGGTATCCATTCAGCTGCAAACTCCGCTAAAACAACTCTCCACTTTGGCCCTAATCGATTGTGGAGCTGTGGGGGTCTTCATGGATACCGAATGGGCAGGACACCAGGGACTTACCTTGGTACCACGAAAAGAAGCTCAGAAGGTAGAGGGCGTGGATGGATCCTCATTATCATCCGGACCCATAACTCACACCACTGAAGAAATGACGATCATTATACAGCAGCACTCAGAACTCTTAATGTTCGACCTCATTCGAGCCGCCCATTTCCCCGTGATTCTGGGTATCCCTTGGTTGAGGAAACATAATCCACACATTGACTGGGCCAGGAATTCCATGACGTTTGATTCAGAGTTTTGCAAGGAGCACTGTTTACCTCTTCAATCTCCTGAACGGATCCAGATCATTACATCAGGAGTAGCTACTTCAAGTGAGATTTGTTGTGTTCCATCTGAACTGTCTGAATTCCAAGAGGTCTTTAGAGAGAGGGCTGTCCTTGAGTTGCCCCCGCATAGACCTCAAGATTGCGCCATCGACCTGGTACCTGGCGCTTTTTTACCGTTTGGGAGGATGTTTCCTTTATCCCTCATTGAAAAGAAGGCTTTACGGTCATATCTGGATTCCCATCTAGCTAATGGCTTGATAGAACCGTCAAAATCCCCGGCTGGCGCATCACTGTTCTTCATTCCCAAGCGTGATTTGTCAGAATTAAGGCCTTGTATTCATTATCGTGGCCTCAATAAGGTCAAGGTTCGGGACCGATATCCCATGCCTCTCATTAATGACATCCTAGAAGCAGTACAAGGCTCCACTATTTTTTCAAAGTTGGATTTACGAAGTGCTTATCACTTCCTCCGAATCCGCAAGGGGGATGAATGGAAGACAGCTTTTTGGACCCCTTTTGGGCTTTACGAATATAGGGTGATGCCCTTTGGACTCGTTAACGCACAAGCCATATTCCAACGCTTCATGGATCGCCTTTTCTCTGATGTCTTATTTATCAATACCATAGTCTATTTGGATGACATTTTGGTATTTTCTCGCTCCCCCCAAGAACATCTTCTACATCTCAGAACAGTATTACAACGTCTTCAGTCAAATTGTCTGTTGGTGAAGCCAGAAAAATGTGTCTTCATGGCTGATTCAGTTCCATATTTGGGATATATTCTTTCCAAAGAAGGAGTAACGATGGAACCAAGGAAGGTCACCGCCATTTTAGAGTGGCCTATTCCCATTACCCTGAAGGAACTCCAACGCTTTTTAGGCTTAGCCAACTTCTATCGAAAATGTATTGACCATTTCTCGCAAGCTGTGTTGCCCGTCACCGCTCTGCTCAAGAAAGAGGCTAAACCTTTTTTTTGGACTGAACAGGCTAACACCGCTTTTGTCCAGTTGAAGAAGTTGTTTTGCTCTGCACCTATTTTGTGCCAGCCGGATCAGGGCAAGCCATTTGTGGTTGAGGCAGGCGCCTCTGCCGAGGCATTGGGGGCTGTGTTGCTTCAGGAATGTAGGGGTGTGGAACACCCAATAGCCTATCTGTCTAAGACTCTATCCGCTAATCAAAGAAATTATTCTGTGATTGAAAAGGAGTTGCTCGCCCTCAAGTAAGCCTGCGAGGAATGGAGACACCTATTACAAGGGAGCGTATATACATTTGTTCTGCGCACTGATCACAAAAACCTGAAAATCCTTCGAGGGATGGAATGCGTAAACTCCAGGCAGGCACGCTGGGCTCATTTTTTCAGCCAATATGACTTCACCATTACATACATACCGGGTACTCAGAATGGTCTCGCTGATGCTCTATCCCGAAGAGATACCCCTGCAATACATGTTACCCCTCCTTCTGAGTATTTTTTTTCACGCAATAGGATTGTAGGTGCCGTCTCAACCTTCCTTCAGGACATAAGGACTGCCTCTACGCCAGATCTAGAGGAGACTATCCCTCAGGGGGATTTACTGGGTGTGCAATGGTCAGAAGGCTTGCTGCTAGTAAACCAAAGACTCTTTGTACCCACTAGAGCCTTACAGTTGAAGATACTGGAATGGTGTCATGACCATGCCACAGCGGGTCACCGAGGTCGGAGAGGCACGCTGGAACTGATCACTCGTTCCTTTTATTGGCCTACGCTAAACAAAGATGTTAAGAATTACTGCAAGGCCTGTTCCGTCTGTGCTCAAAGTAAGACTCTCACTTGTAAACCCTTGGGGCTGTTGGAGCAACCGGAGATTCCTTCTAGACCTTGGTCCCATATTTCTATGGATTTTATTGTGGATCTACCAGCCTCCCAAGGCTCTACCTGCCTCCTGCTAACAGTGGATTCCTTCACCAAATTGGCACACTTCTCTCCGCTAGCAGGTGTCTCATCCACTTCCAAGATGGCTGAGGTATTCCTCAAGGACATGTTTTTCGTTTACATGGATTATCCGATAAAATCATCTCTGATCGAGGGAGTCAATTTACATCACGGTTCTGGGGAACCCTGTGTAAACGTCTTGGCATTGATAGAGCATTATCTTCGGGGTTTCATCCCCAGACTAATGGCCAGACAGAGCGTCTTAACGCCACCCTCGAGCAGTACCTCCGATGCTACATAAACCGCCACCAAGACAATTGGGTGTCTCTTATTTCTACCGCAGAGTTCGCTTATAATAACACTGTTCACTCTGCTACCAAACTTAGCCCTTTTTTTTGTACTTATGGGATTCACCCACGCAGTGTATTACCAATTCTCCATTCCCCCTCTAATGTGCCTACCATCGAGTCCACATTAAGCGAAATTGTTACTGCACATAGAACAGCTCAACTTAGTTTGTCTGCAGCGAAAACAAGGTACAAGGACCAGGCCGATTCCCATCGCCTACCTTGCCCCCAGTGGAAGAAGGGTGATAGGATTTGGCTGTCCACCAAGTTCCTTCCCCGTTGGTTACGCCCAACTAAATTGTCCTTTCGCTACGTGGGGCCTTTTAAGATCACCCATAAGATAAATCCAGTAGCATTTAGACTCGAGCTTCCCAAGAAGATGAGCCGCATACACCCGGTCTTCCATGCTTCTTTACTACGCTCTGTAGATCCAAGTATTACTAGTAATAAGCCTGTAATACTAGCCTGTTCCGAACCCAGTTCGGCTGAATATGAGGTTTCCATATCTGAGATTCCAGGTATAGAAGAGGACGTCTTGAATACTTGGTGTCCTGGAAGGGTTATCCCCATTCAGAGGACTCCTGGGAACCTGAGTCCTATGTACACGCCCCGGTCCTCACTAGGAGGTTCCACCGTACCCATCCGGGCAAGCTGGGAGGTGTGAGGTATAGAAGGGGGCATACTGTCACACTCCAAAGTCCGTGGCGTAAGTGGGTTCAATGGCGCTTAAGCGGCCATTGAATCACCCGCCACGTTTGTTCTCACACTGCTATGCAGCGTTCTAGTCTTGGCGGCCTCCGCCACCAATCGCCTTTTTCTTCGCTTCCACCCGGAAGCCAGCGCGTTGCAACCCTTCGCGCTAGGCTTCCGGGTGAAACGCTCCTCAGTTTTTCTCCGTTCTGTTTCCCTCCGTGCTCTCTCTCTCTAGTTTTTGTTTACCCCTGGCCCTGCCGGCCATTATTTTTCGCTTCCTCTTCCTGCTTCCCTTTCTCGCTCGCTCTTCTTCCCTCAGCTTGCTAGCTTCCTGCTCTTTGCCTGGGGTACCTCCCTGTTCCCGTGGCTTCCCCCCTGTGCTTACCTCCGTCGCAAGGCTCTTCTCCAGGCGGCATCTCCAGGCTCTCCTCCAGGCTGCATCTTCAGGCTCTCCTCCAGGCTGCATTTCCAAGGCTCCCACGTACTTCACTCAGAGGGGGTTTTTTATGCCAGAAGGCTTTTTCCCCCGATAGTTTGTTCCGGTAGAGGGGCCCCCCTTGACCTCTTTGATTTAGGTCAGGGTGGCTTCCTACCGAGGCAGACCCTATCCGCCTCAGAAGAAAAAGGCCCTGTGGAAGAAAAGACTCCAACTACCCACGGACACTGAGGTACCAGGTGAGGAGGGGGCGGAAGGGCTGGATCAGGAAGGAGGGTCGAATCCAACTAGCGCTGACACTCCAATGCTCCTTCATGCTTCTTCTCCCTTTCCTCCTCACCACTGTCTCACCCTCATGCTCCTCTTCCTTCCCTCCTTCCTCCTCAGCCCCATCATCAACCACAGTGCCACCACCATTCCCACATCAAACCCAACAGTAGCAGCATCTGTTGGAGGTGAGCTGTTGGCTGTGTGACTCATCATATCATGCATACTATGTAACTGTGCCTTAACGTAGGATAGCAGTCTCACGTCAAGAGCACCTCCACATCACAATAGGTGTACTCACTGATAGACAGCTCTGCATCTTTGGTCTCCGACCCTGCCATTTTCAATAACTAAAAAAAAGCACAACAAAGATTTTCCAACAAAAAGGTTTCCGTTATATTGTGTCCTCCCTTGTAATATGCTCTGGACATGGAACCCTTGGGTGGAAAACTGTCATGCATTCCAGGCTGGAGTGCTGAGGGAAGGAAAGTGTCAGTTGAAGATTGAAGAGGTGGCTACCACATATGCTGGGGGTTGCTGTGCTGCATGATCTTGATAAAGATCTCTTATGACACAAGCCTATGTGTGCAAGGGACTTTGTTTCACTTGCGACAAGGTAACCCACACCAGCAACCCCCAGCTCCCTTGCCCCCCACCGCTGAGCACTATTGACCTTGCGACTTGTGGAGGTTGTCCTGTTGACGGCACGCCCTTGGAGGGACAAGAAGGATGACAATAAGGGACGTTAGCAGCCTCTTAAGGTCTAAGGGGAAGTGCCCCTGTGCTCCGTTTGTATGGTGCTTTGCCGCGGGGGGAGAGCAAAGCGGAAGATAAGGAGAATTGTTGATAGAAACGCAGGCACTGCTGCGGTGTTGCTCCACTGCAAGAGCCTCAAGAGGGGATTTTGGATTGTATGGCACCGCTGCTCGCCGATGCTTAATAGGCACCCACGCGCGTGACCGTAGAGAAGGCAGTGCATCACGTTGCTACAGAAGGAGAGGCCGCTTTACAGAAAGCACCCAGAAACAGTTTCGACGTGCAACGCGTAGCTCGCGCTTTGTATTCAGGTTGCCGGGTGAAATAACAAGCTTGAATTAGAGAAGAAGAGCAACCGGAACAATATTCCCACGTGAGGCGGCTCACGCTTTGCATCCTGGTTTCTGGGGCAACGTTACTACAGTGAAGTGAGAAGACTGCAAGTGAAAAGAATGTGCAATTTAGAATAAAGCAACATCTTAAAGAATCTGCGCCACAGAAGACTGTATGGGAAGGCTCCAGACGGAGGAGCTGGACAGATAAGGTTCAGCTGAATTTTATTTTATGTGTTATAGAACAGGAGCAATTTCTACTAGTGTGTACATTGATTTCAGCTGCTTCTGCTCAAAATGGCCATGCCAGGTGTGCCAGGTCCTCCAGATTTCATGCCTTCTCCAAGACCTACTAAAATTAAATGGGCCCAGTGGAAAAATGTCTTCTTCCACTATGTTAGAGCTGCATGTGGGAACACAATATCGACTGATCAGAAGGTGTCCCTGTTAATGCACTTTTTGGGGTATGAAGAGCAGTGGATATACGAAACCCTGAGTCAAGGAGAGGAAGAGAGTGTGTCAAATGAGCTTGTCTCTGCCCTGCATAAATTGGATTCACATTTTAATCTTAAGACTAGTACAATTCTGGAAAGATATAGTTTTGGTGTTAGGGTGCAAGAAGAGGGAGAGACTGCTGAGGAATATCTTACTGACCAGTTTATGATACATTGTTGGAATGATAAGATAAGGTAAGAGTTGTGGCTTAAAGATGAGCCAAGTCTAGATGAGGTTACAGGAATTGCCAAACAAGTAGAGCATTCAATGGCTTGTCTGGGTAAGTTGTCTAAAAAGGAAGGTACAAATGTTACCACAGAAATATTAAGGGTAGGAGATGCTAGTAAGGGGAAGGAAAAGAAATTCAAGGGTGGTGGGCAACAGCCTCGAAATCTTACAGATGGAAAGGGAAATGAGCCCAAAACGCAAACAAGTGATGAGAGATTATGTTTTATGTGTGCTAGTGTAAGTCATTTTGGCAGTTCGCCAGTATGTCCTGGAAGGAAAATTGCATGCTCTAAATGCAAAACATGGGGGCATTATGCCAATTGTTGTAAGAATTTCTCTTTTGGCCCTACGCGCAAAGTAGTGTATGTCAATGAAGACATTCAGCAATCTTCGGTTGATGAGGATGAAGAGCAAGTGAGGTTGTTACAGTAAACATGGTGAAATGTGATGAAGATGACGAATGTGACAGCCCGGTTGCAGAGATTGCTGTAAATGGTAGATGTGTCCAAATGATGGCAGATTCTGGGGAAAAGGTGTTCTTGATGTCCCGCGAGGTATAAGAAAAACAGTTGGGAGGGCGGATATGTTACCTGCTGCCTTCCGATAAAAGGCCAGGAGGATTCAACTTTGGCAAGATAGACATCATAGGGTATTTTGTAGCTCATGTAAAGTTCAAAATGAGAGAAACGCAAGGAAAAATGTATGTTATCAAGAGAGGGGAACCTTGTTGGGATGGAGAGAGCAGAAAGGTTTGAAAATCCGACTGTATCCCAATGTGGATGAGCAAGTAATACATGTGGGAGACAACGTTGGGGTGGTAGAGAAGTTCCACAAAATATTTTCATAGAGCATAGGATGTGTGAAGGATATGAAGCACATAATTGTTCTAAAGTAGGGGAGTGTGCCAACTGCGGCAAAATCGCATCCTGTGGCATTGGTGATGAGGGAAGGAGTTAAAATGGAATTAAAGAAATTGAGAGAGTCTGGGGTGATAGAGAGTGCTGGGAGTGTGGAGTAGGAATGGTGGTTGTGAAGAGCCAACCAGGGAATTGAGATTGTGTGTGAACGTAAGGCAGCTCAATAAGTGTGTTGTTGCAAAGAGGCACCCGCTTCCCAACATGACGAAGATGTTAGCTATGATTGGAAAGGCAAAGTTTTTCTCAAAACCTGATATGGCTTCAGAGAATCATCAGATTGAGTTAGATTAGCAATCACATAAATTGACTGCTTTTATTACTCATGATGGAATATTTCAGTCCCAGAGTATGCCTTTGGGTTTGGTTTCTGCCTCATCAGCCTTTCAGAAGATGATGGACATATTTCTGAAGGATGTGCTGGATGTGCATTGCTTTGAGGATGACATCTTGGTTTGTGGAGAGACATGGGAGAAGCATGAGGAGAATGTCAGGAAGGTTCTGGAGATATTAGAGAAGAGAGGTATTACGTTGAGAGCAGAGAAATGTGTGTTTGGGAAAGAGTCGATTGGGTATTTGGGTCATGACATATGAATTGATGGCATAAAACCCAAATGTGAAATGGTGAATGTGATAAGGAAGGTGCCATCTCCAAAGAATAAAGGGCAGTTGAGGTCCTTTCTTGGCATGATTGAATTGTACCCAAAATTTGTGCAGAGTTTTGCGGATAAAATTGTGAAAATGAGGGCCCTATTAAAGAAGGGTATGGAGTTCTGCTGGGATGCGAGTGTGAGAAGGAATATGTCAAGATTAAGAGTGAAATGAATTTGGCGAGACCTCTATCCATGTTCCACAACAGACGAAAGAGTGTAATTTCTGTGGATGCCAGTGATACAAGTATTGGTGCTGCATTAACCCAGATTACTGAACATAGATGTGAGCACATTATCACACATGCGTCGAGGATGTTGAGAGGTGCAGAAATGATTTTTTCTGTATTGGAGAAGGAAGCCCTTGCATGTCATTGGGCAGTTGAAAACTTTTGCAATTTTGTGTGGGGGGGGGGGAAGGTATTTTAAGAACTAACCCTAAACCCTTAAAAGTGATTTTTGAACAGAACGGCGTTGACAAAGTGTCAAAGTGGTTTGCCGGATGGTTGGCCAGGATGCAAGGAAATACATTTGTTATGGTTGTAATTCCTGGGAAAGAGAATGTTTTAGCTGATCATGTGTCGAGGCTAGTTGGGGACGTGGAGCACGATGTTGTGCAATTGACTAAAGCAGTCATAATCGACACAGTTCTTGGCACTCATGATGGCATTGTTTCTCGTGAAGAGTGGCAAAGTGCTGTGAGGGAGGAAGTGGTGTGGATGAGACTAATGGAATTTATAAGCGAAGGTTGGCCTATAAAAAGATTACTCAATAATGAGGAGAAATGTTTCTGGGAAGTTAGAATGGAAATAAGCATCAAGGGTGGTATTTTGTACAGGTGGGATCGGGCGGTGGTCCCTAAGTGCTTGAGAAGGAAGATGGTGGAGATTGCCCATGTGGGTCATATAGGGATCACCAAGACGAAAGGGATTCTGAGGAATGAGTATTGCTGACCCGGGTTTGACCGAGATGTGGAGAGAGCATTGGGGAAGTGTATTGAGTGTGAAGCGTCAGGTAAAGGGGTTGTGGTGCTTCTGCAGGCAATGATGAAGTGGATGTTCCAGAAAGGGTGTGGTGCGATCTGGTGTTGGACATTCTAGGTCCCCTTGATCTAGGAGGGGGGACATACAAAGTTTGTTTTAGTTGTGGATTTATTGTCACGTTGGACAGAGTTCAAAATTGTATGGGATATTACGGGATCCACTGTGGTGGAATTTCTTCAGAGTGGAGTGTGTTTGAGTGAGAGGGTTTGCACAGTTCCATTTTGACAGACAATGGGAAGCAATTTGCGGGAGGATGTTTTGAGGAACATCTGAGGTGTCTGCATAAGAGAACTGCAGCTTATCACCCTGAGGGGAATGGTGCTCTAGTGAGGGTGAATAGGTGTGTGATGAAAGCTGTGAGGATGGTGAATGTGTGTGGGAAGAGGAAAAGGTTGTTGTGAGGGATAGACTTTATGCTTTGTGCATGACACCTCTTATTGCCATGGGTGTAAGTTCATTTGAATTGACGGGGGGAAGGAAGCCTAATACCAAAGTGTTGCCTCCCTGGCTGGGAAGGGCGCGGGCGAGTGACTGTGTGGTGGTGTAGTTGAAAGTGACGCTTGACAGAAAGAGAGATGAATGGGCGGAGAAGGTGAATGAGAAATATGGTAGGCACAGTACGGTGGTGTCGGTAGGTGGTTGGGTGCACATAAAGAAGGGGGTTGTGAAGAGGAAGGGAGATCTGTTCTATTCAGATCCTGTTCAAGTGGTGGAGGGGTTGAAGAGTGCAATGAGGGTGAGGGTGCGTGGAGGGCAAATGTGGAACTTGTCAAGGGTGGTTGCATCAAGTGTGGGTAAATGTAGAATAATGCTGCGCTGAGTACTGTTGTTGTATAAAGTGTTATAAGAGAAATTGTACAATGTTACTGTGCATTGTGAAATAATGTTGTGATGAAACAGTTCCAAATGTAAATGTTGTTGTATATTGTTTATGGAGGGAGATGTGTTATATTGTGTCCTCCTTTGTTGTTGTAATATGCCCTGGTCATGGAATCCTTGGGTGGAACACTGCCATGCATTCTAGGCTGGAGTCTTCCGGGAAGGAAAGTGTCAGTTGGCGATTGAAAAGGTGGCTACCACCTGCGCTGGGGGTTGCTGTGGTGCGTGATCTTAATAAATATCTCTTATGACACAAATCTATATGTGCAAGAGACGTCATTTCAGTTTCCCTCGTAAAAGAAAAACATAACGGCATCCCAAACCCAGCTGGCTTCACATAAAATGGTTACACACACACACACACACACACACACACCACAGTCTTCCTTCCTTGAAAGAAAACTAATTGCTGCCTACTCTCTCTACTAAAAGTCTGCAGCTTCTTTTACTATGTGGCGTGGATTGGCTATGTATTGTAACAAAGTCTTGGCCACAGATAACACAGAGACGGGTGTAGGAACAGGAAACATCTTTGATTCAGTTCCAGTGTCAGGTACAGGTTACAGATACACACTTATGGAACATCAGGTAAGTAACTTGGGGACAACATCCATAGGCACCCTCTCTCAGTCAACCCATCTTTCAATTGCCACTCAGAACCATTCAAAAGATAACATTCCCTCACACAACTCTCCATGGCAGGCACTCCTAGCATTCCATGCATACAGGACAGGTTGCAGGGAAAAGGCAAGTTCCCTTTAACAACACAGGACACCACCTTACCCCCAAGAGCAGGAGACATACATAAACACACTTCCAAAGCATGTACGTCCAACACATGTACATCCCTTCTCTTCCAAAAAGAATTCCTCCTAACAATGCACTTAACACCAACCCTATCACCGTCCTCACCATTAGCAAGAAGGGGAACAATCTGCTCAATGAACGCCCCTCCCCTTTTCTACTGAGTAGTGGTACAACATAAGAAAGGAAACCTCAGCAAAACTCTCGAACAACTTCAGGCTCCCAGCCTCAAACCACATCACTCACACAAAATCATGCCATACACATATGTCAGGTGTACCCCAGCAGGCACAGAGAATAATCTCCCTACTCAAACCTCCACACACACTCATCATTTCCATTCGGCAGATACTTGCCACAACGCACACAACAGGGTAACTAAACCCCACGGGCCACACCATAACAGATGTCCAACACCCCCACAAGACAGAGCACTCCAAACACTCTGGGTGTCCAACACCCTCGAAAGACATCACACACCTGCACTAGTGGACCCCACCCCACAACTCCAGGAACAGAAACCTACTTCCAAAACATGCAAAGTGCACACCAGCTAAAGCGCTGCCCACAATCAGCAAGGCAAACGACCCCACAAAATACACAACAGGTCACACCAAACATAGGTTAAACATGGTGAAACAGACATTTTTTAAACTTACTGACAAAAAAATATCTTTAAACTATGCACATATGAGACGGAAGTTCATTAAAACCATGGTAGCGAAACAACCTTGCAATTAAAAGGTTCATCCACTAATATTGCAAGTGAAGTCCAACCTGTGGAGAAAACATAGGTTAAACAGCATACACATGAACACCATGAACTTCCCAAACCCAACTTGCTGTTTTAAATCCCAATAAAGTGAAGCCACGACAAGCAACCATTCAGTGTACACCCAAACACACTCTCACTCTGGCAGAGTGCACACCAAACTGTTCTTAAATAAGAGGCCTAACATTATACTTAACAACTGCAATGTTCACGAACTCAATCCAAAATCACTGAACAAAAATCATAAAACTCTGAGGGATTCAGGCGTCCTTTGGCTCAAACGAGTTTCAAGAAGTTAAAACTGCCCAACAACAGAACCCCAGAACCGCTTTAAACGTCACGACTCCAAGTCTACAACCCAGAAAACAGCACTGCATCCCTTTGCCAGGATCTATGCTGCAGAATAACTGTCCAGGTCGAGTCGATCACAGTAGTAGCACAACCCTTTTCTTTCCAGGCACAGTCCTTTTCTTTCCAGACAGTACCTTTGGAAACAACCTCCAAGTGACAACCTGCTCTTGGACCAGTCTTGGCCCCTCATCAACATCGATGCTCCAGCTGCACACTACGGGCTGCACAACATCGGCAAACACCTCTGCTCTGCTGGTTGCAACCCGGCACGAAATCAAGCCACACTGGATGGGCAAGCAGCTGTGCCATTCAGAACTCATTGGAACCCAATGTTCTGCCGGCAGTTGCCGGCGTGAAAACAGAAAACAGAACCTTGTTGCTTGCGCCGTCACACAGTGTCCATGCACAGTTCTCACTGTGCCCGTTATGGCCGAATCCTCCGCCCCTGGAGTTCCCCGATGTCACCATTTGCTCTCCAGCCTTGATACTGAATGGAGCTCTGGCCCCGTCCCTTTGGCGCCCTGCAGCAGATGAGTCCGACCTCAGAAAGGGCTACTGCCCTATAACAGCTCCGAGCCGAGCCTGCACAACAGCCTGCCGCAGTTCTGCTAGCATAGAGCGCCCATACACGAACACGGCTCCAGCTCCGGCTCTCCATGTAACTGGTAAGAGATCATTTGCCCTCACGATCACCCTATGGGCATTCCTATTGTGGGCCCCTCTACTTCCCTAGCAGGCTGCAAAGGGCACCGCTTGGGGCGCCTTGGCTCTTGGCTGCCCCTCGCAGGATAGTTCTGTCTTCCCCTTGCAGACCAAGCTGGCACTAGGCCCCTGGATGCCCTCCTTACATCAAGGGCTGGGCCCCACAGGCCTCACTGCAGAACTCCTTCCTTGGTGGGGGTGGTGATGTCCCTTTCCTTGTTGTCCCTTCCAGGTGCTGTCCCCCCAGCACAGCCCACACATGATCTTTCAACTCGTCGCCAGTATTGTAAAGGATTATTGCCCACAGATGACACTGAGACTGCTGTAGGAACAGGAAACATCTTTCCTTCAGTTACAGTCTCAGGTACAGGTTACAGATACCCACTTGGAGAACATTAGGTAAGTAACTTGGGACAGCATCTGCCGGCACCCTCTCTCAGTCAACCCATCTTCGAACTGACACTCAGAACCATTTGGAAGATAACATTCCCTCACACAACACTCCATGTCAGTCACTCCTAGCATTCCATGCATTCAGGACAGGTTGCAGGGAAAAGGCAAGTTACAACACTCTGCCTCACCTTCCTGCAAACAAACGTAACCTAACAATTGAAACGGGAAGTTGCACGCTCTTTATAAAGGCAATCCAAGTCACTTTCTGCTTAAGAACTTACCCAAAACTATATGTAGGTTCCCGAATCCTAAGTAGCATCGCAATATAACCTGCCTCCTCATGTGAGCTCTAATGCACGGCCAGATTCCCACGGATGCATCCGAATCTGGTGGTTGCGTCCACAGTGACTTACGGATGGATTTACAGGAGGGTTGCCCAGACTTAGTGCAGAGTCCCTCCTATGACATCCTAAAACCTTGTGTAAATCATTTGTAAAGGGTTTCAGCAATGTGTGGATCGTGGCACCAATTGCTTTGGTGCAGAGCTGTTTCTTGGGATAGACCCGCGCTCAGAGCCTCGCTTCCAAGCTTGGGCAGAAGAGATATGCCCCTGCTTTTATCTTTTTTATGTTGCACTCAAAGCACACAGAGAGAAATGGCTTTACAAAGGCACACAGACAGAAAACGTTGCACCGGGCCATCATGACACATCTGTGAAACTACTTTTTAACATATCTCTTGTCAGAAAGATTTTTAAAAAGATATGTGATTAGTGGTAGCTGCAGACACAGCAGTGATAAGAAGCGACTATTCTCTATGGCATCACCCCTAGGAAGTGCTAATGGGGAGTATTTAGAAAAGAGAGAGGTGACATTACAAGTCGCTGCGGATCGGGTAGTCAGGTGCCGGAAAATGTTAGTCCCCATTCCCATGGAGCTCATAACAGTGCCAGTGCTTCTGTGACAAGTCTGCCTACCGGGTCTATTGCGCCCGGGCAGGTCAGACCTCCCGGGTGCAAGAGCCCCTGCAGGCAGACTTGTAGTGTGGTGGGCCAGAAAGGGTGCCAGTACATTGCTACCAGCACTCTTAGTTCCGGACCGCCACAGTAGTAATGAGGCCCAGTCTGAAGCAGATGACCTTTAAAAACCTATTTGTACCAACTAGAACTGGGAATATATGTGGTCAAGTGCCTCAAATCCTGTCTTTATCACTTAACCAAAGTGGGTGATCCTGGACAAATCATTTAATATCACTGTGCCCTTATGTTCCAAAATGTGGAATCTAGAATTGATTCAGATAGTGATATAGACATTTAAAAAAAAATAATTTGTGGCTTCTAGACCATAGGGAAGCATTGTCAAAACTTACAAAGACAGCTTGTGAATAGGGAAATATGTTCTTTTTTTAACATTGTTGAGCAGAGCTTCAGTAAAGAATTGGCACTTATGCAAGGACTTTAATGACTAAGGAGCTTCCAGTTGAGAGCAAAATTATCAGAAAATTGATTCTGCAGAAAACAGTTTTGTCACAGCAGAATCTTGCAGAGTACACCTTATTTAAACAATGAACAGGAGAGAATGAAAATTATTTTGTTTTTTCAATACTGTTGTCAAATTGACTATGATCATCTTATGTTGTGGCAGGATTTGCGGTGTGGGGGCACATTCAACTATTTCGCCCTAGGCCTAGGGGCAATTTTGTCTAGAAACTGCCCTGGCATAGGATAGAGTGGCTGGACCTGGCTACTGTGTTGCCTTAAAGCCCCTCTTCTTTCTTGCACTTTGTCTTCCCTTCGTCTACTTTATGTTGACATACTCATTCCCCTCCCATCATCCTATCCCGTGCATCAAAATTGTTGTTGTTGGAAGCTTACTTGGTACCCGCTGTAAATTGCTGCCCAGTCTTCCTACCCGCCTAGTTTGTGCTGAATAATGTTATTGGCATTTTTGACAACAAACAATGCACAAAGTGAAAGAGGATAGTGGCTTAGTGTAGAGGAGGCCCACACAGAACATGTCTAGGGGCATACAATGAGGCATAGCCGTGAAGCAGTAACCATGGCCAGCTCACACCCACACGGATTAGTTGCCAGTGGCAACAGGATTACGAAAAGGTAATCAGTCTGAACAACGCATTCATTCAACAACGAATTCACTGAAATGCCCCACTTCCTATCTTGGAGTGGGCTTTTTGAGGTTTTGTTTAAATTTCCTACTGATTGTCTCAATGTTACGTATCAGAACTGATTCTAAAGAAACGCCTCCATCTGCAGGCTCTGCATGAATAGGGTGACCAGCTGTCTCGGTTTTCCCGGGACAGTCCTGGGAAATGGCCCCCTGACCCGGGGTCCCCGGAGTTTTTTAATTTTATAAGCCCCGTCCAGGAATTGGAAGGGTGGTTGGCTACGGTCCTGATTTTTGGCGGGACCCGATTTCGAAATCCCAAAATCGGGCCCGACGTGACTGTTCCCTGTTCCTGCATGTGAATGGGGGTGTGAATGCTTTTTACGCCCCCATTTCCTCCCCTTCCCCTCCTCAGCAACTCTCCTCCAATGAGAGGAGTGTGCCTGTGAGCACATCCACCTCCACCCCCTCCCCACCCCCCCGCAACAGGCCAGCCACATAGAAGTAAGACTTCAGTGTTATTTGTGTTTACTTTAGTCCTACTACTATGTCTATGACCAGTCCCATTTTTTTTCCTTTTTTAATCTGGTCATCCTCTGCGTGAAGCATGGTCTGCAGAAACATGGACACATTGGTGGGCCTCATTACGAGGTTGGAGGCAGCCTTGCCGGTTTTACCGGCATGGCTACCCCCAAACTCGGCTCCGGCTCTGGCACCCGCGAAAGGGGAATTACCGGGCCATTCCAACCTCGGCGGACCCAGTAATTCCCCTTGCGTGGGTCCCGGGGCCAGTACGTCCCCATTCCCATTCGAGCCCCCATAGAGCTCAATGGGAATGGGGAGGCTGTTAGCAGCGGTACCGTTCATAATGGTACCGTTGCTACCATCATGTTCTGCTCACGGGTGCCGGTACAGCCACCTGGTCAGACCAGGTGGCTGCTAGGGCACCCACGAGCATAAGTCATAGTATGGCGGTACGGTAGCAACGTTGCCGGTAGCGATACCGGTGCCGTTGTTGCCTTACCGCCATACTCCTAATGAGGCCCATTTACTAGGTGACTGTCAAGGTGCATTTATGATGCGATGTTTACATTTAAGTAACTGAATTCTGAGGAATTTGTAATGAATGATACATTTTGGAATAGATTACAAGCAAGACATTTAACGTCATTTACCTCGGCTGTTGTGAAAGTTATCAATGTGATTTTAAGCTTGTGTAATTCTACAGAAAACTATCTTTTTTTAAAAAAAAAATGTGATGGCTTTATATATTTTGGATCCATTTTGTGAAAGATCTATTTTAACCATAAACAATTTTTTTAAAAGATAATCGGTGTGAACAATACATTAATTGCAAAACTAATAATATATCCATAATACTTATATAAAGTGAACATGATGAAATACATTCGAGCAAGGATGATCGAATATCTAAGACAGGTTGTGTCCAAAATCAATTTGCACCAGGGAAAAGGCGCTGGAACAGCAGGCGAGCATACACATGACCGCCCCCTGCCACAGCCACTCGAGGCCCTTCCCCAGGTGGCCAGTGGTCGAAGTGTATGAAAAGAAGTTGTGGCACTATGTTCCCTACTGGCCTGCCCCCGGTCCCCACAAACCCCTTCACCACGCCCCCTCCTACGCGCAATCCAAACCCCCAAACGCATGCGCCTGCTGTTTAAGGGAAAGTTCAGTGCAGTGCAAGTTTCAATTTCTTACCCCACTTTTATTTTTAAACGAAACCATTCCGGAAAAGTTTCTTTTTAAAATAAAAGTTTAGGAACATTAAAAAAAGTGGAGGAGCACTGCTCCCGCCCATCTTGACCAGTCATATTTTTGTTTGTTTGTTTGGCAGTCACTTATCAAACCCTATCAAGAAATTAAATAGCAATATGGACACCTTCCAGGTGACACACGGCCACAAGACGATTTGGTCCAAAGGATTCTCAAATATGGTATAACCTTTACGGAGGCGCCCGGCAGATCGGCATTAACTGAACAAACAGGACAAGTTAAGTCTAGTTCAAATACAAACACACCCAGCCACAGGTGCACAGAAACACACACATAAGCACTTTACAGCTGCTATGCTGCTAACCGAATTCAGCTAATAAGAAACAGAAATGCATGGAGGAAGTGACGCATTGAAGAATAATACCCCAGAAGGAAATTCCATGAAAGACACATCTTGCCAGCTTCTTAGCTAAACAATAGTCGATCCATATAGTCCAATTCATTATGCTTAAGTCACCGTCATAAGAAATCTCAACATTAAGCAGAATACAACGTATAATTTGTATTAGCTTGGACTCAAAATTTGTGATATCCTAGACTTTTCCCTTCCTCTGACATCCAAGACATATTTATCCACTGAACGAGAGAAAACCCACTACATTTCCCTTGCTGCACTGCAGTCACCCTAGGACATCCTTCCATGAGATCAGAGCTATGCTGGGATATCTCCCTCCCCCGGTCCTGGAATAGAGAGATCTAGGACTACCTCAGCTGGACAATCGCTAAAGAACTGGCCTATTATTGACCATCCAGCCCCAAAACTGACAAGCACGATCACCAATAAGCAACCGGACCCAACACTCATCAGGCACACCCATTAAGGAGCAAGAAGGACCATCACTACGGAACAGGGCCCACAAATGAGCATCAGGACCATCAATGAGCCTCAGGACCATCACTGAACAATCACCCCCGTCACTGAGCAAATGGACCTTTCACTGACCATCACTAGGAACCAGGGCAAGCCACTGAGCAGCCAGACCAAACTCTGACCATTGGTGCCAATTGCTGAGCAGCAGGACATCCCATAGAAGCAAAGTCTATAATTCAGCAACTGATCACATCACTGTGCACCTGAGCACACCACTAAGCAGCTGCACACATCACGGAAAATGAGGGCCCATCACTGAGTGGCAGGGCCATCAGTAAGCAACCAGACATATCACTGATCAGCCAGACCCATTTCAAAGCACACATCATTGAGCAGAAGGAACATTACTCAGAACCATAGCCCATTACTGAACAACCAGGCACATCAGCAGTAGATCCATCACTACAAAGCCGAGCATGTCAGTGAGCAGCAGAGCCATCACTCTGCAATCAGGCCTATTGCTGAGCAATCAAACTAACACTGCGCCGCAGAGCTATCCCTCAGACGCAGAGCCATGCACCAAAGAACCCAACAAGAACAAGGTCTTGAGTGGGCAAGACCAGGAAATCAACGAGAACCACCAAGGCCCATTACTCATCAGCAGGGCCATCACCGAACAACGAGGCACCTAACTGAGCCAGCAAGGCTACTTGATGGACACTTAGGAGTATAACTGAACAGCAGGGCATATCCCCAGCGAGTTGGACCATTATTGAGCAACCAGGTCTAGCACTGAGCAGTCAGACTCAACACTGAGCAGTTGCACTGATCATTGAGACAAAGGGTCCATAACTGAGAAAATGTGCACATCACCAAGCAGCAGGAAGCTCACAGGGAAAGCAGGATATCACTGAGGAACAGGGCCCATTACTAAGCAACAAGCAAATCGCTAAGCAACCGGGCCTATTGCTGAGCAGCAAGCACCATCATTCAGGAACAGGGTCATCAATGATAACCAGAACCATCACTGAGTAGTCAGACTCAACAGTGAGTAACCATACCCTTCGCTGAGCAACAGAATGCATAACTGGGAAGTAGGGCCAATCTCTGAGAATTGCCGTCACTGAGTGGTCACGACCCATCACTGACTGAGCAGCAATGCCCATCAGTTTGTATTAGGACATCACTGAGAACCTGGATCCATCAATGAACAGCAGTGCCATCACTGAGAACATTAATGCAATACTGAGCAGCAGGACAAACACTGAGAACTAGGCCCGCCACTAAGCAGCCAAACTCACCAATGCACAGTATTACCATCACAGACAAAGGCCAGCAGTAACAAGCAGGACCATCAATGAGCAACTCGACCTCTCAATGAGCAGCCGGATCATCACTGGACAACTGGACCCATCATTAAGAAGCAGGATATCAGTGAAAATTGCAGCCCATCGTTGAATGGGCAATTCTGTTCCTGTGCAGCAGGGGAAACAGTAAGCCACAAAGCCATCGCTGGGAGGCAGGACTGACTTCCAGTCAACATAGGAAGCTAGCTGTGGTCAATAATACAAAATAATTCACTCACCCGCACACACCACAAGCAGCGCCAAGAAGCTATCAATTTGGAAAAGTGTGCATTTTGTTAAAACCTCCTAGCATGATCTAATAGTGTGAGTGACAAAAATGGCAAATCAAGGGAATTAGTCAGTTCTGGGGCAGAAATAATTCTATGGGGCAAAACTGGGGGACTATGAGAGGGACATGTGGGAAAGCCATTCATCAATGAGTGAAATGGGAGAAAATCGGGGCTCGTAGGCAGTTCTGCAGCAAAGCGAGTACCATGCGGAAAAGCTGGGGGCATTAAGTAAGACGTGGGCAAGCCAGGTGGCAATGGGGCAGTTCTATAGGCTATGTAAGTAAAATATGGGCAAATCTGGGGTCAGAGAGAGTTGCTTGCCATGCCAGCTGGTAATGGGGCATGTGTGAGGGCAATGGGAATGACATGGTGCAGAACAGCAGGTAGTAATAGGACCTGGATTCTAAAGTATTGCATAGATATCAGAAGGAGTAACCAACCCTGTGCAGGAGTAACCAACCCTGTGCAGGAGTAACCAACCCTGTGCATCATCAGGAAGTTCTTCCCTAGAAAACAAAGCAACGCTGTAATTGAACTAGAGTGCTCACATTGCTCCTCCCTAACACCTAGGTCCATACACTGCCCACTCCCTACCTTTCCTGAGGCTGGGTGATCTGATCCCCACTGTTTCCGCCCCTGGTTACTTGTAGATCCATTGCTGACATTTGCCCTCCCTCACCTGCTGTTGGATGCCCACTCCCTTGTTTCTCTGCTCCCTAACCTTACTCTTCCCCTATGATTGTAAAGTGCTCAGTTGCTTCCCGAAGCTAAGTCTGCACTCAATAAATACCCTATTAATAATCACAACAATACTAACAGTGCTTTGGAATCTAGTATGCCATCAATACCACGGAATGTTATCTTGCAAGATACTGATTTAAGCATTTTATGGCCCATGATCCTCTCAATTGGCTGTCAACAAACAAGGATGCCAATACTCGGATTACAAATGGTTTCTATGCCCCCAAAGGTACTCCTTCACAGTCCACCAAAGGTACTCCTTCACGGTCCACCAAAGGTATTCCTTCGCGGTCTACCAAAGGGATTCCTTCGCGGTCCATCACCGAGAAGGAGTAAAAGCGAACGTGGACTTTCTCTCTCATCACCCCAGGGATGCTCCTTCCAAAATGCATGCGATGAAGCCAGATATCTCCCTCTGCATGACACCCCTTCCATCCGTGCGACCATGCCCTAGCCTGAGCAATGTCACATGCGACTATGAAGAGCCTATCATGCTTATATTGTCGGGGCACTTCCCTAGTGCCTGTGTGCAGGTTGTGAAAAAACGGATCTATGTGATTATTGCGACCAAGTTTACTGCGCCGGTCGAAAATGCTGACTTCTTTTCTTTTTTTCGACCCCCTTTTCACAGACTATATATGCAGGGGGATACCCCCGCAAACCCCCATAACCACCCAACATTAATTATTTATTTTACCCCATCCCCCAAATATATATTCTGAGAAATGGGGTAAAAAAAAAGAAAGTCAGCATTTTCGGCTGGCGCAGTAAACCCAGCGTAGTAATTGTATGATTCCGAAAAAACAGGACGCCAACCTGTGGCTCTCAGCTTTGGCAATGGGGCTGGTGTCCCCGACTCCAGAGACATTAACATTCGATACTTTGGGGGCTGAAGACAGACACAGAGGAATGATTGCTAGAAAGCAGATCTGGTGGTGTGGAAGCAGGGCAGCGCTGGGTGAGACGGTATTGTACAAAATTACCTACTCCCAAAAGTTCGACCCCCAAAAGTTTGAATCCCAGTTTTCTGCATATATATGTGGGGGGTAAAGTGAATAAAAAGTGTATAGGGGTAGGGTGGGGGTTTGTAGGGGGTCTCCCCCACATATATATTTGCGGAAAATTTTAAAAAATAAAAAAGGACTTTTGGGAGTCGAACTTTTTGGTTTGGGAAAATCACGTAGATCCGGGTGAGACGTGTGACAGGACTCAACCGTGAAGCAAAAGGTGCTTGTATCAGCCCAAGGTACTTACCTGCAGCATGGAAATGAGCAGCGGCAGGGGGAAGCAAAATTTCTTCCACGCACCTGCAAATGTCCATGGGGAGCGGAGGCTGACGACAACAGAAGGCCAAAGTGGACCATCTTAGAGGTGAGAGCCCTACCGGAAGAAAAGGTGGGCACTGGGTACGTGTTCAGCTCAGTACAATGCAGACCTATAGCAGGAGGGGCAAACGTGTCTAGTTAATACAATGGGCCTCATTACACGGTAGGCGGTAAGGGTTTACCGGTACCGGTAAGGGCACCGGTACCGGTAAACCCTTACCGCCTTAATACGAGGTCCCTTTGCGGGTCCTCCCTTAACGCCTGGTTTTTCCAGGCCTTAAGGACGGGACCCGCAAAGGGACCTCGGAGCTAATTACGGTACCACAATTTGCGGTACCGTAATTAGCACCTTCCCCATTCCCATTATGCCCTATGGGGGCAAAAATGGGAATGGGGAAGGGCCTTGGTGAATGGGGAATTACCGCCCCCGCTCACCCTGGAGTAGGGCGGTAATTCCGCCATCCACCAAGGCGGACTCGGTACGGTACCGGCAGCAACCATGGCGCTAATAGCGCCATGGTTACCGCCTACCGTGTAATGAGGCCCATTGAAACCTGGCATATAGCTATTATTAGACGCTAATCGGAGACAGATGACAAGGATCAGACTAGGGCCTATATAGAGTAAAGTGTTAGCCACAGAAGCGTATAAGGAGGGGGCAGCAGGAGTTGAGAGCAATGCTCAGAGGGTAAGCTAAAGCAGGCAGGAGGAGCAGAAGTAGCCAGAGGCAGAAAAAGAGAAGCCAGGACCACAACAACAGGAGCAGTGTGCTAAGAGGGAGGCTGAGGAAGAGCAGTGTGCTGAACACCCTCCTGCCCTTGGGTAAGCTAGCCTCAAAGTTGCACATTCATCTGAAGAGTGGACCCAGATGTTTAACCTTCTTGGACTGGTGGACCCTGAACCTGCCTTCAAGTGTGGAGGGCACCTTATCCCTTATAATGAAGTGCATACTATATCCCTTAGTACAGAGAGGTAGAGAAAGACAGTAAGAGGGATACGGTACCTTTCAGTGAGTGAGAACTTCAGCCCCAGACCAGAAAGCAGTGCACCAGATGCTATTGTTCGGGTATGGTTTGGAAACAGTATGCAGGATGCTATCTCCCTCTGATGAGGATCTATGGCCAAGAAGCAGCTGGGTACTATAGACCTGAGACTGTACAGTGAGTCAAGAAGCGACCGGGTAATATATACCCAAGACTGTACAGTGAGTCAAGAAGCGGCTGGGTACTATAGACCTGAGACTGTACACTGAGTCAAGAAGCGGCTGGGTAATGTATACCCAAGACCATACAGTGAGTCAAGAAGCGACTGAATAATATATACCCGAGACTGTACAGTGAGTCAAGAAGCGGCTGGGTAATATATACCTGAGACTGTACAATGAGTCAAGCGGCTGGGTACTATAGACCTGAGACTGTACAGTGAGTCAAGAAGCGACTGGGTAATATATACACAAGACTGTACAGTGAGTCAGGAAGCGGCTGGGTACTATAGACCTGAGACTCTACAGTGAGTCAAGAAGCGGCTGGGTAATATATACCCAAGACTGTACAGTGAGTCAAGAAGCGGCTGGGTAATATATACCCAAGACCGTACAGTGAGTCAAGAAGCGAATGGGTAATAAATACCCAAGACTGTACAGTGAGTCAAGAAGCGGCTGGGCAATATAGACCCAACACTGTACAGTGAGTCAAGATGCAGCTGGGTAATATATACCCAAGACTGCACAGTGAGTCAAGAAGTGGCTGGGTACTATAGACCTGAGACTGTAAAGTGAGTCAAGAAGCGACTGGGTAATATATACCCATGACTGTACAGTGAGTCAAGCAGTGGCTGGGTGATATATACCAGAGACCGTACAGTGAGTCAAGAAGTGGCTGGGTACTATAGACCTGAGACTGTACAATGAGTCAAGAAGCAACTGGGTAATATATACCTGAGACTGTACAGTGAGTTAAGAAGCGGCTGTGTAATATATACCCGAGACTGTACAGTGAGTCAAGAAGGGGCTGGGTAATATATACCTGAGACTCTACAGTGAGTCAAGAAGCGACGGGGTAAAATATACCCAAGACTGTACAGTGAGTCAAGAAGCGGCTGGGTAATATATACCAAAGACTGTACAGTGAGTCAAGAAGCGGCTGGGCAATATAGACCCGACACTGTACAGTGAGTCAAGATGCAGCTGGGTAATATCTACCCAAGACTGTACAGTGAGTCAAGAAGTGTCTGGGTACTATAGGCATGAGATTTTAAAGTGAGTTAAGAAGCGACTGGGTAATATATACCCGAGACTGTACAGTGAGTCAAGAAGCAGCAGGGTAATATATACCCGAGACTGTAAAGTGAGTCAAGAAGTGGCTGGGTAATATATACCTGAGACTGTACAGTGAGTCAAGAAGCAGCTGTGTAATATATACCTGAGACTATACAGTGAATCAAGTGGCTGTGGAATATATTCCTGAGACTGTACAGTGAGTCAAGATGCGACTGGGTGCTATATACCTGACACTGTACAGTGAGTCAAGAAGCTGCTGGGTAATATATACTTGGACTGTACAGTGAGTCAAGAAGTAGCTCGGTAATATATACCTGAGAATGACAATGAGCCCAGAAGCGGCTGGGTGCTATATACCTGAGACTGTACAGTGAGTCAAGGAGCAACTGGGTGCTATATGCCTGAGATTGTACAGTGAGTCAAGAAGTGGCTGGGTAATATATACCTGAGACTGTACAATGAGCCAAGAAGCGGCTGGGTGCTATGTGCCTGACATTGTACAGTGAGTCAAGCGGCTGTGTGATATACACCTGAGACTGTACAGTGAGTCAAGCGGCTGTGTAATATATACCTGAGACTGTACAGTGACTCAAGAAGCGATTGGGTGCTATATACCTGACACAGTAAGTCAAGAAGTGGCTGGGTAATAAATACTTGGACTGTACAGTGAGTCAAGAGGCGGCTGTGTAATATATACCTGAGACTGTACAGTGAGTCAAGCGGCTGTGAAATATATATCTGAGACTGTACAATGAGCCAAGAAGCGGCTGGGTGCTATATCTCTGAGAATGAGTTGGAGCCAGGAAGAGGAGGGTGCTACATGCTTGGGACTTATGTGTGCTCTCTAGAACCTGTAGGAGAACAGCACCCCTCCCGCAATAGTAAGATAGACCTCTATTTATCTCATCTTGGGTTTGCTGAGTTAGAAAATATCTCGGGAGTGGTCAGCTTTTTCTGTTATAGATAAGACCTGAGAGTCTGCAGACAGCTTTCCCGACCCCATCCTGTGTGTTAGTGCAACTTCTCGAGTCATGCGTTTTTTTTGTCCTTCCACCACACCTCCCACAGCCTGATCATCACGCAGCCACTTAACTACTAGCTACAGACAGTAACAATGATGCCTGGGCAAAGTCAAGCACCCGTCGGGGAAAATAATCCCCTGCTTCCCACAATCCAAGTGGGGAGGGCCGTGAACACCTAATACAAGGCACGCACTGCAGCACTGTACCTCAGTCACTTCGACTGCAAACATCCTCAGTGCACAAAGTTCCTCCCCCCGACGACTCCCCTCATATCTTTTAAACTCGTGTTTTCAACCCAAATCAACGAGGAAACTCCCCATCCACACCACTGGACACAGGGTGCCAAACTGAGAAGCACAACCCACATGAAACGCCTAAATATCTACCGACATTCGTGAGACCACTTCCGGCCACACAGGAAACCCATTCACTCACTAGGTTATCGTAAACATTCTTCACAAACACACATAACTTTCCTCAGACACCTAAAAAAAACTTTTCTGAGAACAATCTTCTCTGCCTTTGATAGCCTAACAACCATACTCCTATCTATGCCTGCCCACAATTACACAAAATACCAGATTACCCCTGCACTTAACAATACAAATACGAACCCCAGGAACAGGCCAGACCTGACCGCCCGGATCTCAGACACACAACCATTTCCAGACAGATTGGAATCTGGTTCGTCCCGATACAGCCCCTCCCCCTGCCAGGTCCCCTGCAGACACCACACACCACATCAATCAACGTTAGAAGGTTTGGCACACATTACCACGCAGAGGCCATACAAGCACTCCCCATGTCTGTATCTGCAAACCCCTACCAGAGTGCACCCTCTTACAATCTACAGTTACCTCAAAGACATCGTATACGCACACTCGTTGCCCACACGGAGGCCAGGGACTCCAGTGCACACTTCCTGACCTCACACACTTGCTCATGCCTAAAAGGCGCCGTGCACGTGTTCAAATCAGAACGGTAAGTGGGCTGGGCCCTAGAGACGGGTCCCTGCCAGGCCCCAGATTTCAGTCTTGGTCGGTGCTGGTTGCTGCAGTACAAGCCGCGCCATCCCTTCTGACTTACTTGCCCTGTAGAGGGCCAGCTGCATGCCTCCTGGCTACTAATGGGCAATGCATCTCACAATGAGAGGTCCACTTAGCACACATCCAGGGAGAATTTACTGCTCACCGGCACTCATTTCAGAACCATTAGTGTTTGAATTGTTTTCAAAGTCCTGTCCACTTGGCCCTTTCAGTTAGCTATTTACATTGGAAGCCTAATTTAAATGTGGTGGAGGTCATTTGTATTAAAAGCCTACTTTGCACTGGCACTACCTGTTAAGTGCGCACTTAGGTACACATGTCCCCTCAGTGCAATTGTGATCATTTGCAGAACAAATTGCAAAACGAAGGTGAAAATGCTGGCGCAGTTGCCTGTATGGAAATGGACTCCTATGAAACCCACCTGTTTTTAGCCTGCATAAAAAGCAGGCAGATTCCACAGTTATCCAAAGCATTTGCACCAGCATGAAAATGTCATGCTGGCTTAAACTCGTGTGCATTGTATGGCAGAGAGGACGAGGGTGGCAGAAATGGCAACCGCATTCTGTGCCCCCTAGCTGCCCCATAAAGCATAAGAAATATGGTGTTGCGTAAAGCGCCTGCATAAAGGTTTTAACTTCTTATTACATGTACATGCGGAACATGGCCCCCCACTTTGTTTAATTATTTCCCCCCCACAGCATCTCTGGGTTTGCCTTGTAGTACAGCAAACATTTGCTTGTTTTTGTCATCCTTACCGGAAAATCCCACACTGAATTAGCTGCTGCACAAGTTATTTATTTTTCAGCAACAGACCTAACTATCCCTCCTCCTCACCCCCACCAAAGGTCACACGCTTGGCCCTTTGGCTATGCTCCTCGAATCTCTCAGAATTCCTGACTCCGGACAGCTAGAAAAAGATGTGGAATTTGGAGCCAGGTGCACAATCCCGGCTTCCCCACATGACCGAAATTGATTTTCGACCAATACAAGAACTAAGTACTATATACAAGCTTAAAAAGTGAACATTCTGTTCCTCATTTACTTGCAGACTTGCTTATTAATGGCAAGATTTGTGATTAGAGCTTTGGCCCCCGCGGGTACAAGGGCAAGAGTTCTAAACATCCCAGTGCTTTTGGAAACTGTATTGGAGGGGTTTGAGATGATCTGTGAGTTACGCCTGGTTCTTTTCTGGGCTCACCTCTGGACTAATCCTCACCTTCGTAAATACAAAGACGCAGTTACAGATGTTTTGTCCCAGCAGGGGGGCAGCTCCTTAAAGTGGGCTGCACATGTGAAAGGATATCTGGGTTTTCTGGGTTTGGAGGATTACTAGTCAAATCCCCCAATCATCACACCGGTTGCAAAGGAAGCAAATCAAGAGCGCAGCAGGGACAAAGGCGCAGGAGGGCATCTGGGGAAGATCCAGGGCTTCTGAGCAGCTGGCCAGATATCTTTCAATAAAGGCACCGGTGGGCTGTGAAGAATACCTGGACTATGTCTCGCCAGGTGGGAAAGAGCATTATATTTAAAGTTCCGTATTGGAATCTTGCCGACTTCTGTATTTCGGCATAGATGGAATATTGCTGTTTCCGCGTCATGTATCCTTTGTGGTGAGTCTGAAGAGACGGTACAACACCATTTGTTACTCTGTCCGGCCACCAAGCCTCTGAGGAAGCGCTCCCTGAAGCCTCTAAGCCGCGGATGTAGGTCCCTAGCACGTGCTATGGCAATTTGCCTGGATGCCTTCGATAAGGAAGCTGTGGTTTCCACTACAAGTTATCTGAGCTGGGGAAGAAAAACTTGTATGAGGAACGCTAAATTGCTGAACAGTGCCATGAGGTAAAGACATCTTTCTGTACAAGCTGCTATTGTCTGTATAATGTTGATCTGTTTTTATTTGGTTTTATGGTAAAGCACTGACTGTAATTTTAGTGGGGTAATTATGAGCTAAGCGATTATGACGATGTAACTAATGTGTTTTTTAACTTTTCTGTGAACTGCTTTTATGACTATTTTGTCGAAATAAAGCAATAAAAGTGAAGTCTAAACTCAGATCAGGACACAGGGTTTTCGCTACTGGTATCATGAAGCTTGACAAACTACTGAATATTTATCACTGAGCTGTGCCACCTCACTTCTAAGACCATGCACTTTTTATGCCACTTCAGGAACCCTCCCCACACCCTTTTGAACACACCGAAGGAACTGACTCAAAACAACTTTCCACAATAACTACATGAACTCATACAGAGCATTAACTCACACGCGAACTACTCAGAATACCCAGGCACAAAGCAAGCCTTCAGTCATTGACCCACAACATAACGGACACTCTTACACACTCTCACAACACCCATTCACGAACTGCACCTCCAGTTCCAAAATGACCAACCATCTTGCACACCCTCGCGCAGGCGCGTTTGCAAGCAGACATACTTGCCCCACTCTCTGCAGGCTCGTGGGGATTGGAGAGATGATGCTCTAACACACCTAGGTGTGGGGAAAGGACACACACCCAAATCCTCCTGCTGAGCCATCAAACAAATGGAAACACACAATCGGCACATACATACCGAGACACTTGTTGCACTTAATAAAGGCTGCATAATGTATCATAAAATAAAAATGAACGCTTACGGCAACAGCTCTTGACTTTTTTCAAAAGACCTTTCTCACGTGCCTCTTTGCACCACAGGCTTTTGAACAAATATCACATCTTTTACTATTTACTACAAGCCCTTCGGAAAGTTCACAAGCTCGGGTTATTGCTATAAACTCTGCGCCCTGAGCAGAATTATGCGTAATTCTCTTAGTTTCCACAACCGTGCTCAAGGTAGTGATTGCATAAGCGGCTGTGGATGTACCATCCGAAAGTTTAAAGCAGGAGCCGTCACAAAACAGCTCTTCTTGCGGTTTATCCAAAGGGGTATCTTTCAAATCAATCCTGCCCTTTGTTTCTTGTTCGTTCGTATACAAACAATAATGTGAGTCTTCATCGCCGCAAGTAATACCTTGCGGGAAATGTAGGAGTTCAGCCGGATTAAGGACACAACACCTCTTAATTTGAATGTGAGGGGCAAACAAGATCAATTCATATCTCTTCAACCGCGCGGAAGTGAGGTGTTGCGTTTGAGTTCGGTTCAATAGAACATCTACAGAGCGAGACACCATCAGGGTCAAATCATGGCCTAGGACCATTCCCTCACTCTGCTTTACAGACGCAGCAGCAGCAGCGACAGCGCGCAAACATCTTGCCAAAGCGCATGCTACAGGATCAAGGGCGGAGGAATAGTAACCGCACGGCCTATTCTTCCCTCCATGCTCCTGCGTTAATACAGCCAAAGCACATCCATCACATTCATGAACAAACAATACGAAGGCTTTTTCATAGTTTGGTGTGCCCAAAACTGGTGCAGAGCATAATGCAGTCTTAAGCAAGTCAAACGATTGCTGGTGTTCCGAGGTCCATGGTAACGGCGAAGAAATGCCCTTCTTCGTCAAGGCCAACATCGGTTTTATTACTAATGAAAAATTTGGGATCCACAACCTACAGTAAGAAGCCATACCTATCAAGGCCCTAACTTCCTTGTGCGTATTTGGGACAGACATGCCAGAAATGTGTTTTATTCTTTCAGGTGTCAATCTTCTTCCCTCCTTTGACAGGAGATAGCCTAAATAGGCGACCTCCTGACAACAATATTGAAATTTCTTAAGTGAAGCTTTGTGACCATGCTTAGCTAGATGAATAAGTAGTAACACAGTGCCCTCCTTACAGGCACTCTCAGAGTCAGCAGCCAGAAGCAAATCGTCAACGTACTGAAGCAAAGTACAGGTAGAGGGCAATTCAAGGGTATCAAGTTGTTCTTTCAAAGACCTACTATAAATACTAGGACTCTCTGTGTACCCTTGAGGTGCACAAGTAAATGTAAACGAGCGTCCCCCTAAGGTGAACGCGAACAAATATCTACTATCCTTGTGTATAGGAATACTGAACAACGCATTCTTTAGGTCCACAACACTAAAGTAAGTAGCTGTAGCTGGAATCATGGTTAGGATTGTCGTCACATCAGGCACAATTGGAAATTGCGGTGCCACAACTTTATTAATGGAACGTAAATCAATTATAAAACAGAATGGAATTACATTATCGCGTTTCTTGTACACGGGTAAAATCGGACTATTACACAAACTTCCTGAAATTTCTTCAATCACACTGCGGTGCACAAAATCGGAAACAATACATTTCAAAGCTTGCTCGCCCTCAGCCGAAATCTTATACTGGGGAATGCGTGGCAGCTCAATTCCATGTTTCAAAACTATCTTAACAGGCTCAATCTGCAAAACACCGACATCATTGTCGTCAACAGCCCACAAGTTCTCTGGTACATCAATGAATTCTGGAGGCAAAGGTCTAGTCAGAAATTGTGAGGCAGAAGATTGCTGCGGTGAAATCGTCAAGCACACTCCATCAGAAGAACAATAAATCACTGCATTTAATTCTTTTAACAAGTTCAACCTCAGCAAGTTTTCCCCGCAATCCGAGGTCAATAGAAAAGGACACTGGTCCGTAAAGGGACCCAAAGAAATAGGTATCGGCATAGAGACCGGACAAACAACTGGTGTACCGGAAAACCCTACAGAAACATTGGTTTGCCCTGACAGTGGAATGTTTGGAACCCGCGAACGATTAATGGAACACTTCTGTGCTCCAGTATCTATCAAAAACGGATGTTTCCTGTTTCCCACCATCATTTCAACGTAGGGACCTTTCTGATTGACGGGAATAGGTGTAGGTTCCAAACCCTGCTTCTGGCAATCCTAACGAAACAGAATATTATCAACGGGAAGCTCTGCAGATAAATATGCAGCAGAAGGATGATCGAATATGTTCCTAGTGTCCGCACTCGGAGTCTGATTGTCCTGTGAAAAGGCTGTTGAGGGTCCTGTGTAAACTGACCTCTACCAGGGCCCCCTATGCCCGGGCGACCTCTGGATTGCCTACCCATATTACCAAATGTATTATTCGACCTCTGTTGAAGGACGGGGCATTGTGCTCGCCAATGACCCTCTCGACGACAATAAGCACATTGATTAATACTCACAGGACCCAAGGGCACATTCCCCTGTGGGACATACTGACCTCTACCCTGAGAGTTACCACCTCTGGGGCCTCGAACAATTTGCTGCAATAGCACCTTAGTTTTTAAATCACCTTTCCGTTTCTCAATCCTATCTTTTTCATTATTGACATGATTCTCATAGTACTGAGCCATGTGCAGTACTTCTGATTGCGATTTCAGAGGAGATAATCTGTGACGGGATGTCAGGCAGCAATCCATGTACAAATTTGTCCACAAATAATCTTTTCCCAGACTCTGTGCCTAAGTCTTGTCCACTGAAATCTGAAAATACCTGTTCGAACCGATTAAAGAACTCGGTAGCACCCTCAGACTTTCCTTGGACACAGGCCGTAAGCTTGTCCCAAATAATTCTTTTTTTGGGAATTATGGTTTTTAATTGAGCAATAATTCTATCAGGCAGAGTTAATATCACCTGTTGTGGTCTTTCGCCAGCTGGCCTTTCCCCATCGAGTCTAGTTAAATTTGCCCATGTATCTCCCAACCCGGGTACATCGTCAATGGTTCTAACTTGTTTCCATAAATCTACGGGCAGGAGTACTGGAAACAATAAATCAATGTCACCTAAGGTGAACACTGAGGATTGCAAAACAGATTCCATCTCTTTATAGAACCCTGTCGGATTTTTCCTAATATCAGGAATAGACTGTCTAATGGTGTTCACTTCCTGTCGTGAAAACGATACGTGAACAAACTGCGATATATAATGTGCGGGAATGTCCACAGCGACTATACCCTGTGCAGCATCGGCCGCAACCTCAACCTTCGGGACAAATGTCGGAGGAACCTCTCTCACAGGCAACTGAGATGTAGGCAACTCCGAACGCTTACTAAGAAATAGAGCCAAGTCGAGCGCTAAAGCAGTCGAAGAAGTGTCAAGTGAAAAAGCTCTTTTATAAATATTCAATAACTCTGTGGGACAACTAATCTTAATTTTTACACATTCATCATGCATGTACTCTACCATTACCTGTATCCCTTTCCTCTGCATTTCCAGCGTATATTTACTATATGTGTCATATACCTCAACTGGAGTTATCGATATGTCTGAAATCCATCTAATCGCATCTTTCTTACAAATTCGCATTTCCTCCGATATCGGTTTACGACACGGAAGGTACTGTTTCTGTATATACATACTTTCCTCTTCATCATCTTCGTTCCGTATCCTTTCTAACTCCTTCCTATACTCAAATAACCTCTCAACATGTTCTTTTACCTTCTCCACAGTGTCTCTGGAAAGTGCTAAAGTATTTAGATCCCTTAACCCTTGCGGAACATCCGCATTATTTAATCTTCCCCACATTATACATAACTGAATCCCCAAACCTTCAATAAAAAAAATGTTCTCAGGAAAATTATCCGTATTAAAAAGTGTGGAAAAAAACACTAGCCTGATCATCCTTCTCCCTACAATGCTTAGCCCATGCAATTAACTCACGTTTCTTCTCCGGTGGTACAGTACTGCGAGTGACAACCTTTGAATGTGCACCATGATCGATTACAAGCAGCCCAAGACCACTTGGAAGAGGGGGAGCAGGCAAATTCGATGGAGGAGCTATAACTGGTGCGACAAAAAGAGGTGGAGGAGCAGGTGGAGGAACAAAAGATGGAGGAGTAGGAACAACAGGTTGAGCAGGAAGAGCAGGAATAACAACAGGAAAAGGTACAGCAGCGGGAAGAGGAACATACGGAGTTGGCGCAGAGGCACCAGGCCTTCGTTCATTTAATATTTTCTCAAAAAACTCATCAGAATCATGAAGATCTTTGGAACGATAGATTTTTTGAATACCAAGTGACAAAGCCCTTTCCATATTCTTAGCCGTTTCAGCCTGTTTATCCTGGTCATATAACAACACTTTTTCGGCATTCGTTTTATGACGACGCGCATGTTTCTCTCTACTCTTAAGTTGTTGTAACGCTTCTTTTTTCCAATTCTGCAAAACATCAAATGCTGCAGGTCTAGCCTTTTTCTTTAACAAAACTGACTCCAAATATTCAATGCGAGGGATCTCAAAACTACCAATGATTGGCCACTGAAGTTCGGAGGCATGTCTGGTTTGTCTGTGCCAAATATCATTAAATACTATATTTCCAATGCCATGCGTACAGTACATAGTACATGCCGGCAACCCCTCCTGTGGTGCGGGACGGCTAAATTCCAAAGATTGTCTATCACTGCAGAATAATGCCCTAAAGCAGGTAGACAATTTCTCAGGAAAATCTTAAATTCTTCGTGTTACCTGGTCAATAATTGTGTCTGCAGATACAATGCGCCAAAATTCAAATTGCCAGGGTTAAATTAAGAGTCGGGTCACGACTCACCTGGCCAAACCTAAGGAGGACCGATCGGTACTTCTAAGAATCTTACCTAACTAATCTTACCTCGTGTATGGGGATTTCGGCAAATCTGCCCGCCTCGATAAGTGGGCCCTTGTCAATATGCCGTCTCAGACCACAGGCTAGTCGCCCAGGGATCGGATCGTGCAGCGCTGCTGAGGTGTCGCGTCTCATCCAGGGGCCCCTTACTTTTTGTCACACCGTCCGATCCCGGTCCGATAGCGTGTGTCAACCTTCAACAATCCGGCATCAATCTTGAGGGTCCATATTCGGGCGCCAACTGTGAAAACAGAAACAAAATATCGAGGCTGAGTACCCCAAAAGGAAATACACCGAACAGGGGTTACAAAGGAACATACAAAGTACTTTATCCTCTACTGAATTCAATTACAAAAACAGTACAAAGTCAGATAGCTATCAGCCCTCAGTACAACACAACGAACTCTAGCGTGGTTGAGTGTGTTCAGTGAGAGACGCTGTACATTAGAATGCATTCGCCTTTTATACATTTTGTGGGCACTATGGCCAGCCCTACTTCGGGTTAATGTTCCACTTTATACATCACCAATTCTAGGGTTCATTGCCGAATCCCAAATAACCGCATCTAACTGGTTTGTTTTTATTACATGTAACAATAAGCGTATGCATTAACTGTGTATTCTAAAGCTTCGCATTGCAGGTCTTCTTAAACATAAATACAATTTAGTAAAACAGATGTTCTTTGTTCAATATGTAAATACATTATCATAATATATACTCGTGGATTGGTTTCATTGCGCGAGTAATCCTTTTACACATAGGTCAAAGTAGGACGAGGTCTCAGTTCATGACCTCAACATGTAGCCTGCAGGCAGATTACACATTAGCGATGTACCGAGGTCAAGATGGCCATGATGCATTTTGCAATGACATCGTCCACAATTTTAGCTCACATGGTGACTTTTCCACACAAATCCTAAAATGGCGGTTTGACCTAAAATGGCGGCCTACATGGATTAAAGGTCAAGACCCTGCAACGCAGATTTTCTCGCAAGCGACTTTCGATCAGCTTGGCGTAGGCCAATATTAAATATATTTTTCCCAAAATAGGAGGCACGATATATTTCTATTCCGACAGGATCAACAATCAGTTGATGATTCTAATGTGATCAAAGGTCTGACAACCCGGGATCAGGGTGTATGGATGCGCCATGGTAACTGCCACTGAAGGAATGGGTACAACCGGGATCGTGCATGGTGCCTGCCGTGCCGTGAATCAGCGAATCGTCCCAGAGGGACATGGGAAACCAGCAGCTCACGTGACCCCCGTCCTATGTGAGTAATAGAGGAGGGTGACGCGGGACAGGGCACGCTGTAGGGAACTTAGGGGTTGCAGTGACATGTGTAGGAGTGGGGTGCATGACAGAGGGGTGCGTGACAGCGGATGAGCGAAGAGCTCAAGAAAGAAGATATTTAGGAAGAGCGAGTTGAAGGTATTGAGGCCCCAGAAGGCCTTATGGATAATGCAGAGGGTTTTGAACTTAATCTTCCCCGCCACTGGGAGCCAGTGCTGAGATTTCAGTCCTGGAGAGATGATCCCTGGGTTTGAGGCCAAGGACAAGACTCGCAGTCCTGTTTTGGATGAGTTGCAGAGGGCAGAGAGTAGAGGCAGGCAGATTTAGAAAGAGGCTGTTGCAGTAGTCCATTCTAGACAGAACCAGGGCTCTGGAGACAGTTAGCTTCTGGAGGAAGGAGAGGAAAGGAAGAATACCTCTGAGGAGGTGCAGCTGGTAGTGTGACTTCTTAGAGACATCAGAGATGTGAGGGGAAAAGGAGAGTGTGGAGTCGAAGAGACCCCAGTGTTTTTTAGCCTCACAGGTTGGAGTAGGAAGAGGGTCAAGAGAGGCTGGTCGGACAGTGGCAGGAAAGGAGGGGGCAGGTGTGCCGATGAGGAGAATGTCACTCTTCCTGGCATTAATATTAGATGATGCCATAATTTGTGCAGAGAGAAGTGCAAACATTAGGTAGCAATATAGAAAGTGGATGAAGTCATATAAGGTCCACTTGCATATTAAAGATAGCCAGAATAAATGAAGTTTATCAGTAGGTAAATACTGAGGCGGATTAGGGCAATTCTTAATCAACTAATAAAGACTCAAATATGTTCAGATTTGCTGTCAGTTGTGGCGGAAGACAAATGGATTGTATATATTAGTCAAAACTATGCATGTGTCTCTGATGGGCAGGTATTCAATAAAGTTGACTGGGGAGCACTTAAGGCATAGAAATGTCAAATCATTGCTGAAGAAGTAAAACTTGCAATAGACAGAACGAAGAACTCAATTTCGAAGAACTCAATTCCCCAATTTCTTTTCAAATTAAACCCCAGTTTGTGGTCAAATTTATTGAAGAAGTTATTTCTAATTATTACAGAGCAATGGATCTAACTTCTTCATGGCATTCGCCCATAGTGGTTCACTACACAAATAAGTACCCAGATGAGAAGAAACTAACTATAGACAGATTTAATTATTAGATAGTGCAAGTAAAATATTTGCTTCTATTATACTTAAGTATATAGAGAACTGCGGAGAAAAACAACTCCACTCTATCAAGATTTCAAGTGGGGTTTAGAAAGAGATTGGGAACACATTTCAATGGATTAATGGTAACCCTAGTGAAATCCCTTGTAGGTAATAATAAAGTTAAGGCTATTTACGTGCCCAATATTGATCTATCAAATGCATTGTACTGAGCAGACCTTCAAGAGCTGTGGGACAAGGTAAACTCATATCCTGTGGCACTGGCCTATAACCGTTAAAATTGGCTACCTTACGTCGATCAATATCCTGATGGACTTCAGCATAAACTGGAGGCATTTGAGGAATGCATAAAGATGAACAATTTATTGGTGAAAGCAAAACAATCTAATATTCTAATCTTCACTAAAAAAGGAACCTCCAAAGTTTTAGTTAGCACCTGGACAGAGAGAGGGTCACAGTTGTAAAAAAGATAAAGTATTTTGGTTTCACGATTTCTATCATATGGTTTGAAAACAGATGTATGTAACATTGTCCAAATTCTCACTAATTCCTATGATCAAATATTATTCAATGAAACTAGTACCAACTATGTTATATAGCTCGTAATTAAGATCTGGAAATGTGAGAACTTTCCTGACTAAAGAAGAATGAAAGATATAGAAAACAAAGTCCTGCATCTCCCTCTCTCGGCCCCAAGCAGTGTTTTAATATTTACAATGGGGCTAGAATCCATAAAAGCAATTTGGAGTTGGAGGATATTACTACTATATGCTAAAATCTGGGATCCGCCCCCCAATTCTCTGGTGAGCACCTACACATTTTAGTTGCACAGAAGTCATTGAGGGAATTGAAGAATTTTGTGGAATTCGACAATGCTGTGCTTGCATGTATCAAACTAGATTGTGTTTGCACAAAAAAGGGAACAACACACCAAGAATTGACACTTGCAACAATGATCACACCATTCCAAAAGTGGAAAAACAGGAGGTGACCCAGAGCTTGAGTTGCACAAAAAGAGGACACATATACATGGGTAGTACCAAAGTTACACCATTTTTTGCTTCATCCCTGATTATGCCCCCTGTTAAGTCTAGGGGCTGACCCCAGGGAGTGATAGCTATTTTTGTCTTCACTACACTTCACTGACAGAAATGTCATATTGAACAACCTACCTGTTCTTTTTTATAACCAAATTGTTTTAAACATAACACTTTCCGTTACACTTCATATAGTAATGGGACACATTCAGCTGGGTCTCTAGGTCATTAAAATTGAATTATTGCTGCCAATAGACTAACTGAACATGTCTTTATAAACTGCCTGTTTCGCCAAACACTGTAGAAATAACTCAGTGTGCATGCCGATTATTGGCAGGAGATTGACCCAGAGTACTTTATTGAGTTGCATAATACCAGGATTGTTTTTTCCATTCCTTATCCTGTCTGCTATTAGATAAGTGGCACACCAGCGATACCTAGTATTAGTGGGACATGGGCAGCCACAGATAGACGTTGACGCTATCCTTGTATACTCTTTTTGTGCAACTCAAGCTCCGGGTCACCTCCTGTTTTTCCGCTTTTGGAATGGTGTGGTAATTGTTGCAAGTGTCAATTCTTGGTGTGTTGTTCCCCTTTTTGTGCATACATATTACCAGTCGGGGTCAGCCCTGCATATTGATCTTTGAGGCACCCCTTTGTGATTTTTAAACTAGATTGTGACATCTTAATACAACACCGACTGAGTGTAAAGAAAAAGTAATGTGAAGAAGATGTGTCCAATACACTAGATACAGTTTGAAGTTATACATTATACAAAGATCTAGCAGAGATCCCATGTAAGAGGGAATCAATACCAAAATATTTAATGATTTCAATCAAGTAAGTTACAAATGAGTTATCCAAGGTTTACATTTACATTTGGCCCCCAGCTTGGAAATATTAGGCCCAAGGATGCAATTGTCTAAGGAATTTCAAATTTGCATATTATGTAAACTAGTAAAACCCCAGAAACCATAAAGCTTTTTTGAACAGAATGCCCTGGAACATAAGAGCTGAGAAATGTACATTTTTCAAGATATGCACATAACTATGAAAATGAATGGGCAAGCTGGATGTGGATGTGGAGTCAATTTCATGAAGGTTATCATATTTCTGTGATTATAGTCGTATGTAAATATTTAGAAAAAATCTTACAAATTTTAGATGCTCATAAAATTGAATTGTGAATTTGTTTAGCGGGTGACCAAATTTCAATGAAATTAATTGTGGTTAGGAATTTTATTCTGTATGTTGATATGTAGATGAAGTTTAGATTTGTGTAAGAATTCTTTTATGAATGTAATTGTTCTAATTGTGAAAAGGTTCCTTAAGTGACAAACTGTAACACATTGAATAAATAAATACATATACATCAACCTGCCCAAACCTTCACACATCACCCCAGCTCTCGCCCAGATCCACTGGCTCCCTACACCCAAAAGAATTGCCTTCAAAGGACTCTGCATTGTTCTCAAAGCCATCCACCACAAAATCCCATCTTACCTTGACGCAAAACTCACGCCCATCACCCACACAAACACCAGATAAGCAAGCCAGCGTGTCCTACACATTCCACTCTGCAAACTAACATGCACACAAAAACAAGTATTTACCCACTGAGGGCATGGAACACCCTATCTCTTCACATCTGCAATGCACCCTCATCACCACATTAAGAAAGAGCCTCAGAAAAATGCCTAATTCCCCACAGATAACCTCACTGCTCGATCTCCCCTGCTACCACTTGCTCACCTTATATTGCTATCCTCTCTTGAAAACATTTTGTAACTTCTGTTTCACTGCCCAAGTTCTCATCCTTTGTACGTTGTAAGGCACTCTGAAACCCTCTGGGCAGGGCCAGCGCTGTGCGAAAATTCGAATAAATATATTTGTGTCCATGTTTACACAGCTGTTCAGAAATTACCAGCACGGTTTTTTGAAAAGGTGATCCACAATTGATCAAAATAAGTTGGCTTATATCGCCTTGACATCGCCAAGTGGAACTTCCCACTTGTGTCCATTTTTATGGATGCTGAAAATGCCTTTGACAGACTTCCCGGGCAGTGATGCTGAAAATGGGCTTTTCTGAATCCTTCACACTAATCAAATAATAGTATACAGACCTGACTACTTCTGTGCTGGTTAATGCTGAACTATAATACCATTTCAGGTCAGTCACAGCATGAGGCAGGGGTGTCCCCTGACCCCATGCTCTTTGCTTTGTATATGGAATAATGTGCCTGTGTTATAGGAACAGAACTTAAAATCCCACCATTCCATATGTAAGGAGACGTAGAACTCTTTACTGCATTGCATGTATACAATACTGTCATTTATACTTCAGATACTGTCATGATCTCTGCTTCCAAAAGATCAGGACTTGCCCGACTCCCTTGGAAGCAGACCCATAACCCTGGTTCCGAGTGCCAGCCAGTCCCAATTGGGACCTTTTGGACCCTGTCCTGGCGCCAGTGGCACCAGGCTCATAAAGATGCCCAGTCCCAGCGCTGGAAGCGCCGGGCTCATAATGCTTGGGTGGACTTACCTGCAGCAGTCCATGCTGCTTACTTACCTGCCAGTTGAACCCCTGATCCTCTTCTGTTTGGGACTACTTTTCCTGTTGGGTGGGGCAGGAGCCACTCCCTAGGTTCAGAACACTGGAACTCTTCTGGAAAGCAGGAACTCTTTTCTTACCTAGGCGTGGCTGTGGAAGGAGACACCTAAGCACTACAGGAGGCTATTTAAACCACACCCGATGGATGAATCTTGCTTTGCGTTATTCTGCATTCTCTGCAGCAGAACACTCATCGTGTCTTCTGCTTCTGATCCTGGGCCTAAGGGAACAAAGGCTTACCATCCTGGAATCCAGTCTTCAGCAGCACCTGTAAAGACAAAGAAAGAACAGGTTAGCACTACGGTCTTCAGTGGCAGCGCATCTCTTACCTGGTCCATCGGCTGTCACCAACGCCTCGCGCTGCATTCCGGCATCTGAAAGACAAAAGCTTACCAGCTCTTTGCACGCTCCGGAGGCCTTCGGCGCTGCATCCCGCATCTGAAAGACAAAAGAAGGTGCGTTTAAAGACATTGGGCAACTTTATTACTCACGTGCCATTACTCCTTCCCACGCCGAATCCAGTGGGTATTCCAGCACCCTTCAGCTTCTCTAAAGCTCCGAACTTGTACCTGCAAGATAAAAGGGACAGTTAGTGCGCATCGTGAAGCAGGCTACAAGCGCTTACTTACGTGCTTCCAGGCGCTTCTATTCCTCACGCGGGTTCGATCCTCAACTCTCATCAGCCCGCCATCCGCCATCGCCGGAACCCTGCAAAACAAGAGATATCATTACAAAAGACTTTTAAGACATTTGAAGTGCCCAGAATTTACCGTTCGTGCAGTTAACGACGGACAGCAGTCCTCTGAGGTCAAGAGGCCTGCACCCTTATCCAGTGAAGAAACTGGTTACGGCACCCTGCCCCGAGGGAGATGGAGAGCTCAGCGTTCACTTACCTAAGGTGAGGGTGTTAACCTTTGGGGTTCTACAGGAGAAGAGAAAGGGAAGAGGAGAGAGGCACCCAATAACCCCAGTTCATTAATCCCATATTTTCTATCTGCAGACATCTTACTCTTCGAGTCAGACATACAGTGCACAGAGGTCCAGCCCAAAGAGCCAACCGTGTGTTACACATCACCTTTGAAGATACGGCATTCACCCAGTCAAGACCGGCGCCTCTGCGGGAATCAGGTGAGCGTTACAGAACGCAAAGCCTATCGCAAAACTCCCACCCAGGCGCTATGGAAACCTCGGATACCGACCAGCTAGCCCAGTTACTTGGGGAACTAAGAGCAGAAGTGCATGCAGCCTGTCAGGAAACTAATGCTCTAAGAGGGGAACTGATTATTTCCAAGGAGCGAACAGACGATCTCGCTAGACAATTGCTACAGTCACAAGCCGGACAAACTCTGTTACCCGCATCAGGGGCAAATCTTCCTTCAACATCCTCTACGAACCCAGTGCAGATCAACCTACCTGGGAATGTACCTCTGGCTCAGCCCGAACGATTTTCTGGTGACCCAAAGAGGTTTGCAGTATTTATTAATCAGTGCCGGTTTCACTTCTTATGCCGGCCAGCAGCCTTTCCAACTGATCAAGCTAAGGTAGCTTTCGTGCTTTCGTACCTTAGTGGCAATGCGGCAGACTGGTCGATCCCTCTAGTTAATCAAGATGATCCGGTTCTCCATGATTTTCAAGCTTTTCAGCTCAGTATGGAAAAACTGTTTGCAAGACATTCACAGGGGCAGGCCTTGGACAATGAGCTCCTTTCATTGCGACAGGGTAATCAAGACCTTTTGGCTTATATTGCGTCTTTCAACAGACTGATAGTGGAAACTCGATGGCCTGAGGACAAAAGGATTACGCTGTTTTATAGAGGTCTATGTGGAGAGCTCAAAGATGTGTTAGCCCAAGTAGTGAATCCCCCGCAAGACTGTTCGGACTATATTGACTTAGTCGTTCAAATTGACCATAGACTGCAGAACAGGAAGGCCGATCGTTCCAAGTTTGATGCTCGAGTATTTTCCAAACCACCAACTCCTACCAAAGGAGTAGACTCCGGGGAACCCATGCAAATAGGGGGCCTGAAAGGACCACTAACACAAAAGGAGCGGGAAAGGAGAAAACAGCTGCAATTATGCCTCTATTGCGGAAACTCGGGGCACTTTCTTCGAGACTGTCCGGTGAAACCAGCCAAGAAGGCAGTAGGAGCTGCAGTTACCAGGGTCACAAACTCTGAGCAGGGAAACGACCTCGCCCGACAAGAATAGAGGTCCTCTTGCCGAGCGTTAAAACCAGTTCCGTGACCTCGCATTTCGTGATAGCTATGGTCCTCATTAGCCCTGAACATCCGGATCGATTACATGCGATTGAAGCTTACGTCGACAGCGGTGCCATCGGCAATTATGTGGATCATGAAATGGTTTTGAGGATGAATCTGACTCTTTGTCCAAAGGCTGTAAAGGACGTCATTACTACGGTGGATGGTACGGAGATAGCCTCCGGACCAGTAACGCATACCACCCAAGAAGTGACGCTAGTAAGTCAAGATGGACACCATGAGAAGATTGTGTTCGATGTGATCAAGGCCCCTCAGTTCCAGATTATTCTAGGAATTCCTTGGTTAGAGAAGCACAATCCTCAGATCGATTGGCGAGCAAGAACGGTTCAGTTTCCAGAATGTGTCTCTACTTGTCACCCTCGACCTGGTGTTGCACTGGCAGCAATTTCCTCGGAGGCTCCTCAGTTACCTCCTGAATACCTAGAATTCCAAGATGTTTTCCGGAAGGATCAGGCTAACTCTCTACCTCGTCATAGGTCTTATGACTGCCAGACAGACCTGATACCTGGATCTACTCCTCCTTGTAGTAGAATTTATGCCCTCACCGAGCCTGAGAATCTTCACCTCCGACAATACCTGGATCAATACCTAGCGAATGGGTTTATTTGTCCTTCCAAGTCCCCTGCTTCCTCAGCTTTGTTCTTCGTTCCAAAAAAAGAAGGGGACCTTAGAACTTGTATAGATTATCGCGCCCTGAACCAGATCACCGTTAAGAATAGATATCCGTTACCTTTGATCCCTGAACTCCTGGACCAAGTCAGAAAAGCATGCATATATACAAAGCTGGATCTTAGAGGAGCCTACCACTTGGTACGAGTAAAAGAGGGCGATGAATGGAAGACGGCCTTCCGCACCAAGTATGGGCTATTTGAATATCAGGTCATGCCCTTCGGACTTTGCAATGCCCCGGCCGCCTTTCAATATTTTATGAACGATGTCCTCAGAGAGCTCATAGATGTGTGTGTTGTTGTTTACATTGACGACATCCTCGTTTATTCTTCATCGGAAACTGAACATCGGAAACACGTGAAAATGGTCCTCGAGAGATTGCGTCAACACACACTTTTCGCTAAGTTGGAAAAATGTGTTTTCAACGTGACTGAAGTTGAATTCTTGGGATTCATATTATCACCTAGCGGAGTGCGTATGGATTCAAAGAAGGTCGATGCAATTCTCAAATGGCCATCGCCATCCTCCGTAAAAGGTGTTCAAAGCATGTTAGGCTTCGCTAACTTTTATCGCAGGTTTATCCCCGAATTCTCTCGAATAGTCCAGCCCATCACCGCCTTGTTAAAGAAAAACAAACGTTTTGAATGGTCTACCGAGGCGGAACAAGCTTTCCAGAATTTGAAGACTAGATTTATCTCTGCACCGATCTTAAAACATCCTCGCCCAGAACTCCCCTACATCGTTGAAACTGATGCTTCGAGCCTTGCCATGGGGGCAGTTCTATCACAAAAGGACCCAGTAACCAATCAGTTGCATCCCGTGGCATTTTGGTCCCGCAAATTCTCGCCTCCTGAAATCAATTACACTATTACTGATAAGGAACTTCTAGCTATCAAGTCCGCCTTTAAGGCTTGGCGGCATTATCTTCTGGGGGCCCGACACACCGTTACTGTGATTACAGATCACCGAAACCTGCAATATTTGAAAACCGCAAAAGCTCAATCCTCTAGGCAACTCCGTTGGGCACTATTCTTTGCCGAGTTTGACTTCATAATTACCTATCGACCTGGTACAAAAAACGGTAAAGCTGATGCCCTTTCTCGGATGGGAGTGGAAGAACATTTGATCAATCCTAAACCTGTACCTATCATTCCCGAACAAAGAATTCTAGGTGTAATCGCCACACAATCCATAGAGGGAGTTAAGGATAAAGCCAGGCTACTGGTAACTCCAGCAGACATACAGAATTGGCATCTGCAGGGAAAGGACTTTACGGTGAAGGACAACCTATTATATTTCCAAGAACGGTTATACCTGCCCAGCACAGATTTACAGGAAAAGGTAATCTCTTGTTATCACGATTCCTTAATGGAAGGACATCCCGGTATGACCAAGACCTCGGAAAAGATCAAGCGCTACTTCTGGTGGCCGTCTTGGAAAAAAGATATCAGAGACTTTATAATGTCCTGTGGAGTATGCGCCCAAAACAAGAGTCAAAAGGAAAAACCAGCTGGCCTCTTACGCCCTATTGACATCCCGCCTCGCCCTTGGCATACGCTTTCTATGGACTTCATCACCGATCTACCTCCATGCTCCGGATACAATACGATCCTAGTAATCGTGGACCTATTCTCCAAGATGGCGCATTTCATTCCACTCAAAGGCTTACCAACAGCAGCAACTCTGGCCCGAGAATTTCTCGAAAACATCATCCGACTGCACGGTTTTCCTTCAGTTCTAATTTCGGATCGAGGTAGTCAATTTATTTCTCATTTTTGGCGAAGTTGCTGTCGGTCGGCTCAAATTGATGTGAGACTTTCGACCAGCCACCACCCTCAAACTGACGGACAAACCGAGAGGACCAATCAAACTCTGGAACAGTATTTGCGCTGCATGCTACAACAAACTGAAAAAACTTGGAAAGATATCCTTTGGATAGCCGAATATGCCTACAATAACTCTGTCCACTCGGGAACTGGGAAGACCCCGTTTTTTCTTTTATACGGTAGTCACCCTCGAACCTCGGAGTTGGATCCACTCCAAGATCTTGGAACACCAGCAGTAGACCACCTGCATTCTACAATCACCCAAGTCTTTAAGGAAGCCGTTTCTCACCTTCAAAGGGCTAAAGAACAATACAAGAAAGGAGCAGACCAACATCGGAAGGAAGCCCCCCAATATCAAGTAGGAGATCAAGTCTGGTTATCCACCAAATATCTACCTCTAAAAGGACCACGCACATTCAACCCAAGATACCTTGGTCCCTATTCCATCACTACCATAGTAAATCCAGTAGCGGTCAAGTTGGACTTGCCCCCTCACATGAAGATACATCCGGTCTTCCACGTCTCTCTATTAAAACCCGTGCAACCTCAAACCCGACTAACTACATCTCCAAAACCTATTCTAGTTGATGGAGAACTCGAGTTTGAAGTCAAAAGCATCCTGGATTCCAAGATCTCCAAATCTAAACTATTTTACCTGATTGACTGGAAAGGCTACGGTCCCCAAGAAAGATCCTGGGAACCTGCAGAATATGTCCATGCGCCTCGTCTAATCAAAAGATTTCATCAAACATTTCCTAACAAGCCCAAACCCCCAGAGAAGCCCGGTTTGGGAGGGGCCTTGAGGGGGGGTGCTGTCATGATCTCTGCTTCCAAAAGATCAGGACTTGCCCGACTCCCTTGGAAGCAGACCCATAACCCCGGTTCCGAGTGCCAGCCAGTCCCAATTGGGACCTTTTGGACCCTGTCCTGGCGCCAGTGGCACCAGGCTCATAAAGATGCCCAGTCCCAGCGCTGGAAGCGCCGGGCTCATAATGCTTGGGTGGACTTACCTGCAGCAGACCATGCTGCTTACTTACCTGCCAGTTGAACCCCTGATCCTCTTCTGTTTGGGACTACTTTTCCTGTTGGGTGGGGCAGGAGCCACTCCCTAGGTTCAGAACACTGGAACTCTTCTGGAAAGCAGGAACTCTTTTCTTACCTAGGGGTGGCTGTGGAAGGAGACACCTAAGCACTACAGGAGGCTATTTAAACCACACCCGATGGATGAATCTTGCTTTGCGTTATTCTGCATTCTCTGCAGCAGAACGCTCATCGTGTCTTCTGCTTCTGATCCTGGGCCTAAGGGAACAAAGGCTTACCATCCTGGAATCCAGTCTTCAGCAGCACCTGTAAAGACAAAGAAAGAACAGGTTAGCAATACGGTCTTCAGTGGCAGCGCATCTCTTACCTGGTCCATCGGCTGTCACCAACGCCTCGCGCTGCATTCCGGCATCTGAAAGACAAAGGCTTACCTACTCTTCGCATGCTCCGGAGGTCTTCGCACTGCATTCCGGCATCTGAAAGACAAAAGCTTACCAGCTCTTCGCACGCTCCGGAGGCCTTCGGCGCTGCATCCCGCATCTGAAAGACAAAAGAAGGTGCGTTTAAAGACATTGGGCAACTTTATTACTCACGTGCCATTACTCCTTCCCACGCCGAATCCAGTGGGTATTCCAGCACCCTTCAGCTTCTCTAAAGCTCCGAACTTGTACCTGCAAGATAAAAGGGACAGTTAGTGCGCATCGTGAAGCAGGCTACAAGCGCTTACTTACATGCTTCCAGGGGCTTCTATTCCTCACGCGGGTTCGATCCTCAACTCTCATCAGCCCGCCATCTGCCATCGCCGGAACCCTGCAAAACAAGAGATATCATTACAAAAGACTTTAAAGACATTTGAAGTGCCCAGAACTTACCGTTCGTGCAGTTAACGACGGACAGCAGTCCTCTGAGGTCAAGAGGCCTGCACCCTTATCCAGTGAAGAAACTGGTTACGGCACCCTGCCCCGAGGCAGATGGAGAGCTCGGCGTTCACTTACCTAAGGTGAGGGTGTTAACCTTTGGGGTTCTACAGGAGAAGAGAAAGGGAAGAGGAGAGAGGCACCCAATAACCCCAGTTCATTAATCCCATATTTTCTATCTGCAGACATCTTACTCTTCGAGTCAGACATACAGTGCACAGAGGTCCAGCCCAAAGAGCCAACCGTGTGTTACACATCACATTTGAAGATACGGCATTCACCCAGTCAAGACCGGCGCCTCTGCGGGAATCAGGTGAGCGTTACAGATACCTCTCAAGGCGATCCTTAAATGAATCCAGGTGTCCAAAGAGTTCAAATGTATATCATGCCGCAATGAAATATGGAAATGACACAGTGTCTATCATTAAATATTCAAGATCATAATGATGCTACATTTTCAAGATTGACTTACTTAGGTATCGGAATAGGCACCGATACTGACAATGTTGATGATATCAACTATAATTCTCTCTTATTATTTTTGGCAGGAGGAACTTGAATAAAATAGCATAGTGACAACGTTTTTATATTTGGTTAGGGCTCTGCCCATTTGCCCAAAGTACAATTGGCGTATATTTCAATTCATTGATACCTCCATTTACCTGGAACAAGAAAGTCCCAAGAAGAGGTTTGAAATCGTGACAGCAGCATTGGACCAACAGCATCTTGTCACTGCCTAATTTAACATTTTTCATTTGCCCATTACCACTGACAAGGCAAAAGGGCCTCTTCTTTGATGGTCAGACCTTTTAAAGCATCTCACCTCTTGCATAATGTTGAACCAAAAGTGGTAGACATCGGATATAGGGATCCCAGGTTCTTCAAAAGGGTGCAACTAAAAAGCCGGCAAGCATAATTAGGGACTAGGAAGGATGTTGACTGTTTCATGTACTGCATATAAACTAATATAACTTATTGTGGTATAATCTAGGTATTTCATAATTTATTTCAAATTGAAAAGTTAGATAAATTGATGCTAGTTTTCTGCAATTTCACTGCAAGTTTTATATTTCTACTGGTATACTACATAGATGCATTTGACCAACTGTAAAGTGTGTAGCAGCATAGTAAAACTTGTTTTTTAAAGATCTTCAAGTTAGGATTTCTAAATTAAAAATAAAAATTAGTTTTCACTTCCTTCCACTTCTATATTTTGTTTGATTTTTAAAAGGCCTTTAATAAGGCAAGGTATAATATCAATTTATTATTCTGTATTTTTTTGTAATCACTGTTCATGGATTTGGCTGTGAAGGCAGACGCTGGCAACCTTTTTTCCCCCAATGGATATTCCTATTGAGATTAAGGGGAGCTTTAATCTGTGTGTTATGGTATCCATATTTACCAGGCAGTTACTGCACAAAGTAACTTATTATTTCTAAATTATTATATTACAAACCAATTAAATTAAATGTATCATATCTCACGCCATTCTTGCCCCCAGTGCCAAGTACTGGCAGTCAGCCTAATTCATTTGTTTTTTAAGAGCATTAAACTGGAGGTATACACAGAAGAAATTAAGTTTGTTTGTTGGTTTGTTTGTTTGTTTGTTTGTTTGTTTGTTTGTTTGGTGATGCGCTCCAAACCCATGGGTAGCTGGGCGCAGCAGTTACAAGGATACTTGAAGCTTAGTTACAGAATACAGATAGTTACATACATCAAAGAAACATATAACATATTTACAATTCGGTTGGGTGCGAGCAATACATGATCGATACATTGCTAGGCAAATGGGAGCAGCTATAAATACATATGTACAGACGCAGGTTATACAGGGATCAGCGGTTCACTTGATGTTAATTGTCATTGGTTCGCATCCAGGTCAGCATATTTCTCCTAAAACTAGAGTATGGTTGTTTCATTCTGATGTGAGTAGGCAACACATTCCAGTAGAGTGCAGCTTTGATTATGGGAACAGGTATAAAACTCAATGCTTATGGTTTGGTGTTTGGGTCCCCGACATTCATTTCAAGGGTAGAACGCGTTTTCCTCTAAGACCACTACAATCACTCAATTGAGAATTGCCCTTCGATGGATAGAGTGCAGCCTCCTCAAGTCAGAATTGGTATGGAGAATTTCTTTAGGATTTATTTTACTGACATTTTCTTAAGCAAAGGTAGTAAAAAAAAATCTTAGATGGTGGCATAATTTTCAATTCAATCTAGATAGATTGGAAGGATAGTATACAGGTTATGATAGATTATCTGGAAAGCATACGTTTTCATTTCATCGTGGAATTAACATTTTAGATTCTGTTGCCATATGATGTTGTGTAGGCTGTATTACTGATACATGATATATTTTGTATAATGTAGTTTTATAAATCTGTTATGGCATTATAATAACAATTTTAAAAGATAATCTTTAATCATATGGAATACAGATGCTGATTAATTACAAGACAGGCCCACCAAGACCTCTACCCAGTGTTGGGGGTCGCCTGCCAGGTCCACATGGCAGGCGACACAGGGGTGCTGCTTCCTCACAGCACATTGTTGGGGGTCGCCTGCCATGTCCATCCGGCAGGCACCCCCGGGGTGCTGCTTCCTCACAGCACCCAAACAGGCCCAGCGCCTGTGGGAGTTTGGGGCCTGCCGTGTCCATCCGGCAGGCCCCGCGGCGCTATGGGACACCAGCGCCATCGGGGTGGGGGCACAGCCTGCCAGGCTCCTGACCATGCGGACCTTGGCCACCGTCCTGGCAAAGGGGTCCCATGGCAACAGGACCTGCAGGCCTGTGCCTCCACAGGTAGGCCTACCGCCTACATCAATAAGTGAGACACGGACTCAGACCAACCTCTCATGGAGTCTGCAGCCGTTCTGTCTCACGTGCCTGCAGGGGCTCCTTTTATTAGCTTGGGCCATGACGCAGTCATGGCCCATCTTAAAGGGGCAACACACGTGAGGACAAACACATCCCCTTAAAGGGGCAACACACCCAGGCGGGTCCCACGTAACACTCCTCCTTTTTCATAATGAACAAACAAACAGTGCTGAAACATCCAGGCATCCCGCCTGTTACAAAACACTAACATGCTTGTTGGTTTAGAACTTGTGGAGTGGGCAAATGATGAGATTTGCCACCGCCACATACTCAGCTTGCTCACACCACTAAAGACCTAACATATTAACCCATTTCTAAACACACTCCACAGGTGACATTCGTTGCAGGTAAGCTGCTAGAGGAACATCGGCAGTTCTACCACAGTTTACAAAACCCTTTATTAACCTGGGGCTCGAAACGATAACCTACACAAACAAACACCATGGTTGTCTACCGGTATTGCATGCACACCTCGCAACTGTGGGAGCACAGCCTCACCCGATTATTCTCGCCTGAGACCCCTTAAAGCATGTAGTTACTATGCAGGTTCACAGCATCAAACACAAGATTACTGAGTCCTCTTTAAACAACAGCGGGGCAGCAGGAAACCAGTCCATCTCCCATCAGTGTCCGTTCAGGAGTCACTTCCCAAGTTCAGGTCCATCGATGGTGTAGTTCACAGCCGGCAAAGCCGCACCTAGCGGGTACCAGGGGCCACATCGGCATAGTCACTTGATGTTCAGAGCAGAGTAGCGCGCCGCGGGTCACAGGGCATCCAGGCTGCTCCGTGTGCTGTTGATTTATTACGGAGCGACATGGCATCACTCACCCCTTTCTTGTCGGCGATGCTCCCCCGATCTGGCGCACCTCTTTCCTCCAGGGGCACAGAAGGGCGCACAAGCACTCGTCATGAGCTGCAACCCATTTCTCGACTAATGCCCTGATTCTTAGTTGGCACACCTCTTTCCTCCAGGGGCACAGAAGGGCGCACAAGCACTCGTCATGAGCTGCAACCCATTTCTCGACTAATGCCCTGATTCTTAGTTTTATGGTCCAAGGCTGCCTGGTCACTTGGTCACACCCAAGGTGTCGACTGAACTCAGGGGTCCAGCAGGTATCCTCCCCACAGCCTGTCGAGCTTGTCCCTTCGATGGCATAGTATGCAGGGTGTCATTAATGACAGGCAGCCAGATTGTCCTCCGTGGCAGTCAGTCAGTGCCACTAAGATGATAGGCAGGGTGGATTATGTTCCGACGGCACTGTTCGGGGATATGATCACCTCCATGTTGTCGGGCATTCCTTCCGACCGATGTAGCAGGGTACCGGGTCTTGTTCTGCTGCCAACGCTGCATCCCCTGCAGCACCTCATGGACGGTGCCGTTAGTGCGGTGTACAGTGCACACAATGTCCAACGTCGTGGCTGGGGCCTTAGTATACGAGGGTGGACGCCCCGCTATGAAGGTGGTGTGGACCCCATGGGGGCTGGTGCTGTCGCTCTGCTTTGTGTCTGGTGCACTCACCGCCTGGGATTTTTTCCAATGGAGCGCCCTTTCGATGCAAAGAGCTCCAACGGGAAGCATGCATTCTCTTCTCTCCTGCTCCTTCCAGAGCACCGTGGCTTCTCGACAGCAGCAGCCCAGAATCTTCATTGAGGCACGTTGGGCAACGTGGCCCTCTCCGGGTATTGCCTCTCGTGTGTGTCTGGCAGTAGACAGAGGCACGGGTACTGCTGTAGCCGATCTTTGTAGGTGTGCTCCGACCATAAGGGAGACACAAACCCCTGCCTGGGCAGCGCAGGAACATTGCTGACGTGGAGAGGAGAACTCTGGGCTAGTAATCTCACAGCATGTCACTGCCTCCTGGCCCGGGATCCCACTGAGGCCTCTGATGGCACAGCTCCAACACAAGATTGCTTGGTTGTTCTCCTCGCCAATCACTGCGGGGGCCATGTTCGCACTTTCGCCTCCCCGACCCTGTAGAGCTGCTGGGATTTACATCTATCTGTGGCCCCGGATCTTGAAGGGAGCGGGTTCTTTCTTGTGCCGCTCGGATCCAGAGCTTTCTCACCTCCAGCCTGACCCGGGCTGACACGGGGTATCAGGCACCTTTCAGTTCTGACATAGAGCGCATCAAACTGTACCTCTGGGCGGCGTGGAATCGCCCTGCCAGCAGCCTGAACGTTTAGTGAACCGCAAGTGTTTGCTTCTTTTTATGTCTCACCGCCTGGAACTGTTGGGGGCGGCTACTCTGCCCAGGGCACCTCGCGGCAGGCTGGCTGAGGTGGGCGCTCCACAGCGGCACTCGGTCTCACTGCTTCGGCTGGGGGCAGTCTATATTTCCCACTGGACGTTCTTATTTCTTTCCCTTCTTTTTCTCTTGGCATAGCGCCGCGGGACGGGGCGTGGGCTAGATCCCCCCCCTTTTTGGCCGCACGAGCACCCTCCTTTCAGAGGGCCGCGGCCTTTGGCGGGGCAATGCGTCTCTCCTCACGGGCGGATGTTTGTTCCCTGCCTGCAGCTGCACTATTTCCACAGCAGGGTTTGCGGGCAGGCTGCCCCCTGGCCACACGAGGACCCCCATACAGAGGGCCGCAGCCAGGGAGGACCCACCATCAGGGATCTTCTTCCCCCTTACGGCGGGCCCAGCATCAGCTCGTGCGGCTGATGCCACTTTCCTTTGTTGCCGACTTTTTTTTTTTCTCTGGGCCCGGTTGATGTTGGGCCCGCCTCAGCTGTTTTGCACGCGGGAGATGCCGCCGCTTCGTGCGGGGGGGGCAGCGTCTCCCTTCCACGGCCAGGGGGTCCGCCCGGCATCTTAATGCGGCTGACGCCGCTCGCGGTTCGGGGCCGCCTCTTCTCTCTTCGGGACTGTGAGGTGGGGCAGCTCACGCGGCCACCGCCGCACATCCCCCTCCACACGGGGTGGAGGCAGCAGCTCGTCCTCCCAGGGCCACCTCTCATGGTTATGGGACAGCGTCGCGTCTCCCCGTCTCCCTCGGGAGACGGGCCGGCAGCTCGCCGTCCCTTGTCCTTGCGGGCCCCGTTGTTGCTGGGCCCCGCCTCCGCCTCTTTTTTTTTTTTTTTTTTTTTTCTGCAGCGCGTCCCACCACAGCCCCCTAGGTGGGGGTGGGGCAGCGCCTTCACCTCGCAGCGGATACGCCGCCGGCATGGCCGCTCCCGTGGGGGATGGGCCGCTCCCTTTTGTTGCGGCCGGATGCCGCCAAACATCGTATTGCGGCTCCGGCCGCCAGTACTTCTCGGGGCTTCCCCCCTTCCGCCCTCGTTGGTTCTCCAGACAGGGGGGGGCAGGCAGCAATCACCGCAGCTGGCGCCTCTCCTTTCCGTGGGAGGTGGGGGCAGCTTCCTCCCTTCACGCGGGCCCTGACAGCGTCGGGCCCGCCTCACCTCCACTTCTTCTGGGCTCGCGGGCCCGTTCTCCTCGTCGCCATTGTTGGGGGTCGCCTGCCAGGTCCACATGGCAGGCGACACAGGGGTGCTGCTTCCTCACAGCACATTGTTGGGGGTCGCCTGCCATGTCCATCCGGCAGGCACCCCCGGGGTGCTGCTTCCTCACAGCACCCAAACAGGCCCAGCGCCTGTGGGAGTTTGGGGCCTGCCGTGTCCATCCGGCAGGCCCCGCGGCGCTATGGGACACCAGCGCCATCGGGGTGGGGGCACAGCCTGCCAGGCTCCTGACCATGCGGACCTTGGCCACCGTCCTGGCAAAGGGGTCCCATGGCAACAGGACCTGCAGGCCTGTGCCTCCACAGGTAGGCCTACCGCCTACATCAATAAGTGAGACACGGACTCAGACCAACCTCTCATGGAGTCTGCAACCGTTCTGTCTCACGTGCCTGCAGGGGCTCCTTTTATTAGCTTGGGCCATGACGCAGTCATGGCCCATCTTAAAGGGGCAACACACGTGAGGACAAACACATCCCCTTAAAGGGGCAACACACCCAGGCGGGTCCCACGTAACACCCAGATTCAATTCTTTCTGATCTGCGATAAATTTTAAATAGCATTGCGAGATGACAGAACCCATGAAAGAGGAACTGTAAGGGAGAAAAATGGCACCAGGGCCACTGATTGTGTCTGGTCCTCCAGAAAGGAATGGAAACAGCTCAATTCTGACTTTAGCAAACTATCATGTGTGTTGAGACCGACATCTTCTCAAACGCAATTGCTATAAAGAGAACAAAAGAAAATTAACTGTTTCTAAAATGAAAAATAAATATACAAATATCATGCAGCTGGATCTAATCGGACCCAAAAGAGAGAATGCATGTTTGTCAAGACATTTCTTTGTTCCTAGAATGCCTCTCATGATAGGAGTCATTTGGAAACGTACCGAAATGTCGCCCTCATTTGTGTGCCACTGCAGTCCCTCCGACTTTGGGGGTGCACAAAATGAAGGTGTCATTTACTGTGCCCAAGAAGAGCAGCGGTTTTGGGGGTGCCCCCCACTCTACTTGTGCGCAGTAACGGTAGTCAGGAATTGCGTGGGTATGACCTGCTTAACATTGTGGTAAGCGGGGGACAAGAAAGAAAAAAAAAGAAAAGAAAAGCACTCTACAGCATCAGCTCTAATCCACGTTACTGGGAGAAACTGACGTCGCAGGGATTGCAAGATGTAGGCGGCACACACATAGGTGGGCCGCCATAAAGGTAAGTGTGGTTAGGGGTCGGGAAGGGAAATGCGGGCGGGTGGATGCGGGCACAGTGATCTATCTGATCACTGCGCTGTGACTTAATTGGCATTGACATTTTCATCAGCGCAGTTACGGGCGGCGCAGTGATCACATAGATTCGAGCCATAGTACTGGTAATGTCCTTCCATTAGAGTACCTGTGCTGCTGACCAGGGGTGTTGCTAGGTCTGGAAAAGATCCGAGGCTAGCTAGGGTCTGTCAGGACTCAGGGCTAGCTAGCCTTTTGGTTGTAGCCCCTGAGCTTTTATCCAGGGCTACAAACAAAAGACCAAGGGCTACAGCCCCCCTAGCAACACCTCTGGTGCTGACCCTAACTATGAAGGGTGCTTTTAGGTTTTGGTTGAAAGTCTGCAAAGCCAACTTGACCAAAGAGTACATGGTTTTTCAGATTAGTGTAACAATACAATGTAATTAGTATCTCTTTGTCACAAATCTTATTCTTCATTCCTGCATCACAGTCATTCTACTTCATCACCGTCCTTCCTTCTCCTGCATCACAGCCATTCTCCTGTGTTATAGTCCTTCTTCATTGTAGTTTTTCATATGTCCTTTTCCTTTACAGTCTTTTTGCTCCAACAATCCATCAACTTTACACTCTTTCATCAGAGTCCTTTCGTCACAGTCCATCTCCTTCTCCACAATCCTTTCTTCTCCTTTGACACAGTCATGTTCATCGTAGTTCTTCACCTTCAACCCAGACCTTCTATTTTGTTACAATCCTTCATCACAGTTGTTCCCCTTCATCACAGTCATTCTACATCACATTCCTACTCCTTTGTTACAGTCCTTCATCATAGACCTTGTCCTTCATCACAATCCATCATAAAAGTCTGTATCCTTCATCATAGTCCTTCATATTCCTTCTTCATCACACACATTTGCCTTCATCACATTCCTTCAACTCAGTCCTTCACCTTCAAACAGTCATTTGCCATAGACCTCCCTTCTCCTTCGTCAGAGTACTCCTTTGTCATAATCTTTCTACTTCATCACAGTCCTGCTCCTTCATCAGTCCTTTGCCACAGTCCTCCATCACTGCACAACAATTTTGTCACACTCCTTCATTATAGTCCTTTTCATTTCTCATACACCTTCATCGAAGTGCCCCTCTATCATCACAATCTTTTTTTGCAGTTCTCCCCTCAAACACAGTCCTTGTCCTTTGTCAGTCCTTCTCCCTCCGCAGTCCTTTGTTACACTCCTCCACCTTTGTTGCAGCCCTTCTTGTTGTTCAGTTATCCTTTGTCACAGTTGTTCTCTTTCATCACAGCCCTTCTCCCTCACAGCAGTCTTTCTCATTCTTCATGTCCATCTCCTGAATCAAAGTCGTTCATCATTACAGTGTTTTATCACAGCCCTTCTCTTTTCACCAAATCCTTTATTACTTTTTTCCCCATCATAACTCTTCTCTTTTGTCATAGTCTGACTCCTTCATCATACACGTTCTCTTATTTATAGCCCTTGTCCTTCATCACATTCCTTCATCAGAAATTCTCCTTAATCACAGTCCTCCTTGATCTTCATTCCTCCTGGTTCATCACATTCTTACATCATACTCGTACTCCTTTGCCACAAACCTTTTTCAAAGTAATTCTCCTTGGTCCCAGTCCTTTTCCTGTGCCCTTCCTTCTCCTACATCACAGGACATTATCATCACAGTGCTTCTTCATCCCCAGTTTGTCATCAGAGCCCTGCTCCTTCATCAGACCTTCATCACAATCCTTGTACTTCCTGACAATCCATCATAGTCCCTCTCATTTGTCATATTCTTCATCACAATCCTCGTTTTTAACAGTCCTTCATCGCAGTGTTTTTTTGTATTGGTCACGCCCCTTGTCCTTCATTAGTCTGTCTCCTTCATCACAGTCCTGATTTGTGACAATCCTTCTCCTGCATTTGTACTTTCTCACAATCCTTCTACTTCATAACAGCCCTTTTAATTTTTCCATCAGCCTTCATCATAGTCCTTCTCCTTCCTCACTGTCATGCATAGACCACTACGCGATGGTTCACGCATTCTTAGTCCAGCGAATGCAGTAAGAAAACACTCAACTCGAAGCGTGGCTCGCCACAGTGAATGGAAGCTAAGGAAGCGCAACGTTCGTTTGGGATCACGGCATTGAACAGGTGACCTGGACTATTTAAACCACGCCTCCACGTTCGTTCAGTGCTTCTGATTGGGCATTTTTTGGCTTTCGGTTTTTGGCCTTTTTCTTGTTCTGATTACGTACTCCTTCTTGACCCGGCTTTTGACTCGAGTACTCTTTTGGATCATCCTTGCCTGCTTTTTAAACTTTTGTCTTCTTGGTAACGAACTCTTGTTTTTGTCCCTTTATAACGTCTGGCTTTTTTCCTTCTGTTCCTGTTCTTGCCCGCTTGGATTTGCGACCCGGTTTGTACTTGGCAACTCTCTGGTTTTCCCTCTGTTGTTTGCACTCGGTAAAGATAGTATCTCATCTCCGTGTTTTAGAGACTAATCTAACCGTGGGACACTGTGGGACAGCCACCGCTGCACCGTGGGACGGCCGCCGCTGCACCGTGGGACAGCCTCCGCTGCACCGTGGGACAGCCGCTGCAGTACCGTGGAGCAGCCTCCGCTGTGCCAAGAAAGAAGGCCTCACCTGGTAAACTTTCTCCATTTAAATAAGGACGTCCCATCGTTTTTGCCTTACAGAGAAAGATCAGGGTAAGCAAGATTTTGTTCACTCTTCATTTGATCCCAGGGTTATAGGCTCATAGTGTTTTTTCCTTCTTTCAGAACATCTATTGGATTTCCTTTAAACCGTTGTGTTAGACATTCCAAGTCTCTAAACATTAGTCAGGTTAGTTTGGAGTAACTCTAGAGAAATTAATATTCTGAATTCATTGTCAGTTGTTCTAATCACATCATTCTTGTTTATTTTCTACAGCCACAAGGTCTCGAAGGGAATCCAAACTTCCAGTCAATAGATTGCTTTGTATGTTTATTTGTGCATTCAAAGTGATATATTAGCAGGAAGAATTCTTCTTCTACACTACAGGTCCAAGTCCAAGAGGAAGAATTCTGACACTCACAGCCTTCATCACAGTCTTCTCCTTTAACACATTTCTTCATCACAATCCTCCTTCACTGCAGTCCTTCACCAAAGTTCATCATCAAAGTCCTTCTCCAATATATACTTCTTGGCATAGTCATTTTCCCTCTTCTTAGTCCTTCTCATTCATCATAGTCTGTTTCCTTCATCATAACCCTTCTCCTTCATCGCAGCATTTCTCCTTCATCTCAGTATGTATCTTCATGACAGTCCTTATCCTTCATTAACGTCCTTCTTAACCAGAGTCCATCATCAATCGTTTTCCTTTGTCACAATCCTTCATCATTGTCCTTCTCTTTGTCATATTCCTTCATCAAAATCCCTCTGCTTGGTCACATTTCTTCATCACAGACATTGGCCTTTTTTACAGTCTTTATCCTTCGTCATTCCTTCTCCTATGTCACAGTTCTTCTTTATCACAGTGGATATCCTTTGTCATGCCTTCATCACATGTATTCTTCTCCTTAATCAACACCCTTCTCCATCGACAGAGTCATTTATGAGAACTTTTCCTTTGTCACAGTTGTTCATCATAGTCCTTCTCTTCTGCTTTAAGTTTATTCAGATTCCTCCATTAGCAATAAATACAATATATCAAAACACAAGTACACAATTATTTAACATATTTACAATCAACTAAAATATAAAATCATGGCTCAAAATCCAAATAAACCGATATCACTTGGAATTTCCACTAAATGTACCCTTAGAATCAGGTTTAAAATGTATTTCCACACCCACATTTATTTTAAGTATTCTCACATTTAAAGCCTGGTCTAGATACTTAATGAGGTCAAAGAGGAACTGTGGCTCAAAGCAGTTAAAAATTAAAACCATTGCTTCCTTACGGGTTCTAATGTTATGAGATAAAAAGTGGGGTTTTAGCCACCTCACCTTCTCTGGTTTGTAAAATGGGGAGAACAACATAAAATGTGCCAGGTCTTCATCCAGCCCCATATAGCAATGGCATTTTGGAGAGGTGTTGAGCCAACTAGTTCTTTTGGCCAGTGGCAGCAGATTTAACCTGGTCAGAATCAATATTCTTCTCCCATCAGGTGAATTAAGACCAGGAATTGGGCTGGGGGCCATAAGGCTCCCCTTAAACTCCACATACATTGCAAGTGAGGGCAAAGACTGAATCCTTTTTACATCCGCTGCAAGCACTCTATCTCTTGACCAAATTTTTATTTTGGATTTAACATGAGCTAAATTATCCAGCCCTTTTCTTGCAGAAAACTGGACCCAAAGCCTGCAACCTATTTTATACCAAAATGGTTTATGCACAGCTGGCGCGGCCTCCATTAGTGCAAACTCCACCTATACGTTTTTTAAAATATATCCCAGCGTTAATTTAGAGAAACGGCCCAAGTGTCTAGATTGTGCCCGGGAAGAAATGCTCTGCAGGCCTAATACTCTCAAGGCACTGGTCGGACGTGCTGGTAGAAGCCCCAATAATTTGACACCCGAATTGACACTGGACTACCTCCAAAGGCTTGCAAGAGCTATGACCCCATATCTCTCTAACATACAATATCCATGATGCCACCTTACAATTGAAGACCTCTATGCACTTGTCTAGTCTGCGGGCACCATATTTAAAATAATACCTTTGTAATCTTTGGAGCCTGATCTTAGCCCTGTCAGTCTGGTTTTTACTGTGATCATTCCAAAGACCATCCTTCGTGTACTTTAGGCCCAGGTAAATGTATGAGTCCACAACTTCTCTGGGATCCCCTTTTAATTCCCTTCTGGGCGATCTCTTCTTTTTCCCAAAAATCAAAATGTTGGTTTTATCTTTATTTAACGTTAGTTTATGTGCTTCCAAAAATTCCACAGCATAGTTGAGGCCTCGCTTATGGCCAGCTGGGGTAAGCGCCAAGATGACAGTGTCATCGGTGTAAAGTAAAGCACTATATTTCTTGTTACGTAGCATCAACCGGCACACCTTATTGTTATATCTTGCTGGATCAAAATCTGCCGTGAAAGTTTGAAAAGGAGTGGCGCAAGCAGGCAAACCCTGTTTACTCCCGTTTGTTCAAAGAAAATTATTTTATCTCCTACTCCTCCTTATCTGACTGCCGTCTTTGATCGTAACAGAGATGAACCAGTCTTAATAAATTAAGTGGATTCGCCAGTGGAACTAACTTCTTCCACAATATCCCTCTGCCAATTCCATCAAAGGCTTTTCCGAGATCTAAAAAAAGTGGCATAGACGACTCTGCCTCGAAGTCTGTAGTATTTGTCAATAATTGTAGAAAAGGTAAAGCAGTGATCAATCGTTGCAAAGCCACCCCTAAAACCTGCTTGTGATTGATCCAGAATGTTACTCTCCAAGACCCAATCTTTCAATCTACTCATTGTATAAATCTTAGCCGAAATGTCTACTAACGGGATTGGTATGTAACAGTTGGAATCTTCCAGGTACCCTTTCTTAAGAATTGGGACTATTATCTCACCCTGCCACCCTGTGGGAGTCTTTCAAGCCCCACTGATTACTGTTAAATGTTTTATCTGGATTGGGACCCGCCATTTACCGTGGCCCACAAACACATCTGAGGGTGGCCTATCTGGACCTGTTGCTTTCGCTACTTTTAATTGATCGATTGCCGCTGAGACCTCCATCTTGGTAAATAAGATGTTATTTAAGCAAACCGGTTGTAGCTTGGGCACCACACCCTAGTCTGAGTAAAGGTCCTTCTCCTTTGAAAAGTCCTTCTCTTTGGTCACAGTCCTTCCCTACAGATGTTCTCCTTTTTTACAGTCCTTGTCCTTTGTCATTCCTTCTTCTACATCAGTCTTCTATTATCACAGTCCTTCTCCTTTGTCAATCCTCCATCAAAGTCAATCTGTGTTCTCCGTCTTTCTCTGTTTTCACAGTCCTCCCTTTCCACTGTCCTTCTTTGTTTTCACAGTACCGCTCCGATTTCAGTCCTCCATTTTCACTGTCCTCATTTTTCACTGGCATTCTTCATCAAATCCCTTCTCCTTCATAACAGTTCCTCTCATTCATCAAAGTCTATTTCTTATTGCATCACAGTGCTTCGCTTCTCCTTATCACAGTCCTTCTCCTTTATCATAATCCCTGTCCTCCACCACTGTCTTTTCTTTGTCACAGTACTTTATATTCTTTACTGTCTTTCACCGCATTCCTTCTCCTTTATCTGAGTCCTTCATCACAGTTCTTCTACTTTATCATAGTGCTTCTCCTTCATTATGGCCCTTCTCTTTAATCAGAGTCCTTCTCCTTCTCCTTCATCACATTTCACCTGCTTCATCATATTTCATCTCCTTCGTCATAGACATCCTCTTTCATCAGAGTCCTCCTCCTTGTCATAACCTTTGTCCTTCATCACAATTCTTTTTCTTACTTTACTCCTTTCATCATAGTCCTTCTTTCAGCACAGTCCTGCTTTGTCAATCCTCCTTTGTCAGTCACACCTTCTTCAGTCCTTCCTCACAGTCCTTTTCCTTTGTCACATTTCCTCTCCTTTATAGTAGTCCTCCTTCCTCAAAGTTGTTTATTATTAGTCATTTTCCTTTATCACAGTCCATCTTCACCACACTCCATCTTACTCTATCTTAGTCCTTCTCATTTGTCATATTCCTTCATCAGTCTTTCCCTTTCATCATAGTCCATTTTCAGAGTTCTTCACTGCTATCCTTTTCCATTGTCAGTACTTCTACTTCATCACAGTTCTTCTTCTTCACAGTCAACTCCTTCAGCACAGTCATTCAACACACTCCTTCTCCTCTGTGAAAGTTCTTCTAATTTGCCATAGTGCTTTTCTTTCATTATACTACGTCTCCTTTGTCATTGTGCTTCTCCTTAGTCACATTCCTTCACCACAGTCCTTCGGCATAGTCCTTCTACTTCATCAGAGTCCTTCTTTATCATAGTCCTTCATCACACCCCTACGCCTTCATCCCAGGCCTTCTTCATCATCACCTCTTCTCTTTAATCAAAACTAGGTTATTGGGACTTACAGATATGTAATAATATTGATGACCTCTTGCTGAATGGTAACCATAGCAAAAACATGTTATGGCCCTTCATAGCAGGCCATGTAAAAGCTGGCTACATGACTCAGTCAGTGATTTAAAATGTTACAAGTAATTAACTTGCCCGCAGAGACTAACCACTCACCTATTATTCTTTTTTCATTAGTGTTATATGGTTGAAATTCAACCTTAAAGACAATAAAAATTAAGCTCAATGCATAATTAATCACCTACACTATAAAATAATTTCTTAATATTTTCAATCTCATGTACAATACATTTGAAACAGTAGCACCATACATTTATTTTAAAAATCTCACTCGAATCTATGTATAATTATATCACAAATACATACATGGTTATTCAATCACTTAATTTGCCCAAGATTCCTTTCCATATATTATAAGCAGAGTTGGATAGTACAATCTACTGACCAGATGACAGATATGACTAAAACATATCCTCTTTGATCGTCCTCATAGCATTGACAAATTTCATGTATTGCACTTCATATTCGGATTCCAGATTGCAGCATGATTTTAACAAATGACGAGTTGTTTCTGTATAACTGAAGCACAATCTGCACATCCTCGCATGATGGGGAATATCGCTCCATGTCCCAGTTATCGCTAGTGAGGGAAGGCAGTTAAATCGTGACTGCATTATAAATCATTGCAGATATTTATTCTGTATAACTTTAGCATGATTTTGTCTTTATAAAAACGGACCAATTGCCTTGCATATTCGGATTGATTTTTTAATGTGGCTCAGTGGCTCATATATTGTGATCAATCCAATTCAAGAGCCTTTTTACAGAGCTCAGTTGCTTTCCAAGTTAAGAAACCACTTTATTTGCTGATAGAATTAATTGCAGGACTCAACCAAATCATTAAGGGCTTTTGATGTCTTAAAAAAACATTATTCAATAATATATATGAAAATCTACCAATATGGAGTTTTCATCAGCAGTCATCAGTCTTAATAGTAGAACAAGAGATGTGTAACCCCTTCATCGCTGACAGAGGGGGAAGTACAAATAATATTCAAACAGTGGTCATGTCAAGCGGAACAATATAGCTTAATGCATGAGGAAAAAACAGACAATAATCAAAGAAAACCCAAAACAGGTACAACAGATCAACCCAGAAAAGACATTGTTTCTTTATAAAAACCTGTAATAATTTTATTATTAATTGAACAGTAGATAAAAAGTGCATATTAAATTTACTTGAGTTGATATCAAATATAACATTATTTGTATAAGAGTAAAGTGCATAGCAATTAAAGTGCTTATCATACTCTTTGAGGGGAACCATCTAAATGGTCCAAACCGCTCGTCATCATTCTTAATAGCCATAAGGTTCGTTTGATTTCATAATTAATATATAATGAACCCAATCTCAACTCCAATCTCATTCCCTCTACTGGGGCGCCATTGCTCAAGCCTAACATTCTGTGCCATAAATTACCTTCTAAGGACCTTCAACCACCATAGTTCTTTCCCTGTGTATAATTCTAGCACATAAATTATACTGGGTACGATGCATGTCGTTAAACGTTTTATTAAGCCCTTCAAAGAATTACCACCTGCCACTTGGATAAAACTATTAGTCAATATTGTTAAGCCTCTTCATAACAAAATCTCTCAAAGTTTTAGTGCAGTTTTGGGAGAACAACAAAGTCCCTAAGTGAGTAAAACAAGTTACCCGCTGTAAGGTGTAGTCATCATTTGAAACAATTAGATTTTGAGTTTTCCCCTCCTATGCACATTGATTGCATCTTGGCCAAATGTTTTGGAAAACTGTTCATTTTGGAGTAGTCGACCAATGTATCCATTGACCTTTGTAATCCTGTAGGGTCCTTATCCAGGATCACAATATCGTCAGCATACCCCATCCATAATACTGGCTTATAATTTATTTTAGGTGGATAGTTTTTTTACTCCCTTAACATGGTTAACTAGGTCAGAGATGTATACATTAAACAACAGGGGTGCCAGCACACACCCCTGTTTTAGACTATTATTGGTTTTTATACTTTATGACAGTTCCACTTGGTCATTTAGATGGATCTTTACATGGGTACCCTCAGACAATTGCCTGACAAGTAATAGATGTGCCAGCATTATCCATCCAATTTCATCTAAAGGCGACTTCTATTAATTGCATAGAAAGCCGTCTCAAAGTCTATAAATGCCAGATACCGTTCACCAGAATTACGCTTCACCTTATCCAATAAAACTGTAACATACAAATGTTGTCGAGAGTACCATATCCAGCCCTGAAGCCTGTCTGATATGGAGATAATATGCGCCCCTCTTATACCCACACTAAAATATCCTGCTATAGCAAGTTACTAAAAGATTCCCCAATAACGTCTTGCATTGCAAGCAATCTATAGTTACTTGTGTCCGTCCTACATCTTTTTTTATATATCAGAATGATATGCTATAACCTCCAGGCATCAGTAATTATGCCAGATTCATAAACCTGCTTAAACAATGTATTTATGAATTTTTTTGATAGCACATCCGGGCCCAGAGCCCCTGAGGCGTGTAAACCGTGATACATCTAATTATAGCCTCTGTATCATAGGGGTATGCATTAAATCCAAGTCTCCCCACATCAAAGCGAAGTACTGTCTGGATATCGTTCAATACATACTTTCCAAATGATTTCACCATTCCTGATCACTTATCTGATTCAATGATTGACCTGTATGATGTTTACGAAAGTTGTTAATTTTCCTCCAGTATTTTGCATTATCATTACGTCTCAGCACTCTATACATAAATTGCCATTGTGCATTGTGCATTGTGTAAGGAGCTTTTGTGGCAATGTACCTACTGGGCGGCTGGCAGGATTCCGATGGAGCAGCAAATGCAGCAGTTAATGGCTGCTATGCAGTCTATGTCTTTGGAGATGCAATCTCTGAAGCAAGACAATGCGCAATTGCGGCAACAAGTCGCTCGAGCCTTTTCTGAGTCTCCCCCCACAACTCTAAATACTGGCAAATATGATGGTGACCCTCATAAACTCAAGGAATTCTTTGATAGTTGTAAGGTTTAATTTACCTTTAAGGCCCGTTTCTTCCTGACAGATAAAGATAAGGTCGGCTATATGATTTCACATCTGACGGGTCCCGCATTGGCTTGGGCTACTCCTTTAGTGACTTCGGGGAATGCCATATTGGATTCATTCCCGGCCTTTACCAATAGTTTACGATCCATGTTTAGTCGACAAGAGATCTCGGTCACTACTCAAGAGAAATTATTAAATTTAAGGTAGGGTAATAAAGACCTCATAAATTATATCACTCAGTTCAAACAACTCTCGGCTGAAACTGGTTGGCTGGATGATGGTCTTCTCACCTTGTTTCGCAGAGGACATTCAGAAGAGTTGAAAGATGAAATCACTAAGGTGTCTCGACCAGCAAATTTAGCGGATATGATAACGCTTACTATGCAGGTTGATTACCGCCTCCGCGAGCGCTCCCATGAGAGGAGAAAAGGGAGGAGCAATAAACCCTTTCCTGAATCTCAATCTTCTACAAGCAAACCTCAGGCTGCGGATGAACCTATGCAGATAGGGATAGCTCGGGGTCCTTTGTCAACTAGCGAGAGAGAAAGAAGGATGAGTCAGGGTTTATGTATGCACTGTGGATCTTCTTCCCATGTCCTCAGGGATTGTCCTATCATTCCTCCTTGTCGGGCACGAAATCCGATTCAGGGAAACGCCAAGACCCTGCCGTAAGGGGAACAACGTCAGGAATAACTAACCAGAGTTCCCCAAAGAGAATAGGTACTTCTTTGGAAGACACCCCGACTGAACACCCTATGTTAATACTCTCCCTGATTATCACCTTACCAGGCTTGGAGATACAAGGAGTTCCAGCTTTGATAGATAGTGGTGCGGCTGGAAATTTCTTGGATGATCAGTGAGCAGCTAAACATGGGATAACCAGATCCGCCAAGTCCTTTGTCACTCCTATTCAGGTGGTAGACGGGTACCCTCTGAGCTCCGGACCCATTAGAGAACAAACAACCCCCCCTAACATGCTTGATCGCCACTCACAAGGAGACATTGGTATTCGATTTGATAAAGACGTCTCATTTTCCCATCATATTAGGGCTACCATGGTTAAGGACCCATAATCCCTTTATAAATTGGGCTGCTGGGACATTATTCTTGGGTTCTGAATATTGTGTATCCCACTGTCTTTCTCAAGCCTCTGTTGGGATCCAGATTCCTTCTATGTTGGCAGAATTGCCTGTAGCTCCTTCAATTGGATTGCTAGGTGAAATCCCAGTGTGCCATCAAAGATTCAAATCAGTGTTTGTCCAACCAGATTTTACTAAACTACCTCCTCATCGCAGGGATGATTGTCACATTAACCTTCTCCCTGACCAACCCATACCCTTTGGTGGAATGTACATATTGTCGAAGCAGGAAAAGAAGGCCCTCAAAGAATATCTCAAGATGAATCTTCAAAACGGTCTTATAACCGAATCTAAATCGCCAGCAGGAGCCTCTTTATTTTTATCCCGAAGAAGGATTCGGAAGAACTAAGGCTGTGTATAGACTATTGAGGGTTAAACAAGGTCTCCATAGCTGACAAATACCACATGCCTCTTATCCCGGACATTCTTGAAGCCGTTCAAGGGGCTTCACTCTACACCAAGCTGGATTTACGCGGGGCTTATCACCTAATTCGCATCGCACCTGGGGATGAATGGAAGACTGCATTCCGGACCCCATTCGGTCACTATGAATATCGGGTTATGCCATTTGGGTTAGTGAATGCTCCTGCAGTGTTTCAGTGCTTTATGGACCACCTATTTGCTGACGTCCCCCTTCATTTTATAATCATCTACTTGGACGATATTCTGGTGTTCTCACAGAATTTAGAGGAACACATCAAACATGTGAATCTAGTGCTAGATCGTCTCAAGGCCAACCAACTGTTTTGCAAAATAGAAAAATGTGAATTCCACAAGGAACAGGTTACTTACCTAGGGTTTGTTCTATCTGCCCAGGGAATTTCCATGGACCCTCTTAAGATGTCCACTATTTTGGATTGGCCTCCCCCCAACTAATATAAAAGAGGTACAACAATTTTTGGGGTTCACAAATTTCTACTGGAAATTCATCCCAGGTTTCTCTAAGAACATTCTTCCCATCACCAGTCTTCTGAAGAAAGGAAAGACCTTTATATGGGACGATTCCGTTCATAAGGCATTTACTGAACTCAAGGGTCTATTGACTTTTGCATCTTTCTTGCTTACTCCGGATCAATCTCATCCTTTCATTGTTGAGACTGACGCCTCTCACCACACCCTAGGAGCCATCCTGTTGCAGAAGGACGATCTTGGGCAAGAAAGACCAGTCACGTACCTGTCTAAAACCTTCTCTTCCTCAGAAGTAAACTATTCAGTCCTTGAGAAGGAATTGTTGGCAATCAAAAAGGCTTTTGAAGAATGGAGACATCTTCTACTTGATGCGGTTCACCGCGTAGAAGTCCGTACCGATCATCGCAACCTCAAGGTGCTGCAACAGGCTCACACCACAAACAGCCGACAGGCTCGATGGGCCCATTTCTTCTTACCATTCTGGATAGAATTTACTTTCCTTCCAGGTAATCAAAACCTTCGAGCAGATGCCCTTTCACAAAAGGATCCTCCTATCAAGAAATTTCATCCAGAACTGCTTTTTCCTAAAGCTAGATTTTTGGCGTCTATTACAGATTTTCTACAGGCACTCAAACTAGAGACAGCCCGCAATGATCTAATTTTGCAAGGACCTGGCAAAGACCCATTCGCTTACCAGAGACAAGGACTACTATTTCTTTAATGATCAAGTTTTTGTCCCAACCCCGATGCTTCAAAGGGACGTACTTTTTATGTGTCATGATTCTAAGGCGGCAGGACATCGAGGATATCAAACTACCTTAGATTTAATCACACATCATTTTTGGTGGCCGGGTCTGTCCAAGGGTGTCCATGATTATGTATCAGCATGTACTATTTGTTTACAATCCAAAACTCCTATGAACCCACCATTTGGCTTACTAACCTGTATGCCCATTCCGGACAAACCATGGCAGGTCATTTCCACAGATTTCATTGTTGATCTCCGTTTGTCTTCTGGCTACACCACTGTTATGGTAACAATTGACTATTTTACAAAGATTCATTTCACCCCGCTGAGCAAACTCCCTGGGGCGGCTCTGATGTCTAAGATCTTTGTATCTGAAATTTTTTCCAGACATGGACTTCCTGATACCATTGTTTCTGACCGGGGTCCCCAATATGTCTCGCAGTTCTGGAAAGATATCTGCCACGTGTTGAAGATCAAAAGAGCTCTCAGCTCGGGATATCATCCCCAGACGAATGGACAAACAGTGCGCCTCAACCAAACGTTAGAGGGTTATTTACGTTGCTTTGTTTCGGCTGCTCAAGACAATTGGGGAGATCTCTTACCTTTGGCAGAATATGCTTACAATAATGCCAGACATTCGGCCCTGAAGACCAGCCTCTTTTTCTGCTCCTATGGTTTCCATCCATCATTCGAACTTTCTGTCGCTAAATCCTCCTCCAACTGTCCAGGAGTGGACAGACTTGTTGACAGCATTCATAAGGGACAACAGCTCGCTCGAATAACTCTGCAAGCTGCTCAAGAGCGAGCTAAACGGGCAGCCGACCGTCGTCGACAAGACTTACCATCCATTCAAGTTGGCGATGCAGTCTGGTTGTCTGCCCGATTTCTCCCGAAACATTTGGTCCCATCCAAACTATCTCCCAAATATTCCGGGCCCTTTAAGGTGGTAGCATTAGTTGGTCCTGCTGCGGTTCGATTGGCTTTGCCTAACTCTTGGGTCCGTATCCATCAGGTCTTTCACCTTTCTCAAATCAAATTGTCCGTGAAAGATCGATTTCAACGCACCCCTGTTACGCATCCCCCACCTATTATGACCAATACCATGTCTGGAAAAAATTTCAGATACAAAGATCTTAGACATCAGAGCCGCCCCAGGGAGTTTGCTTACCGGACCAGAATATGAGGTGGCTGGCATTTGTGATTCCAGATATCATCGAGGCCGGTTACAATTCCTAGTAGACTGGAAGGGGTATTCCTCTGCCGAAAGGACTTGGGAGCTGGCATCGGGGGTGCACGCTCCTTCGTTGGTTTGGAAATTCTTCCGTCTTCACCCGGAGAAGCCGGGTTCACCTCCCCGTAGGAGGGGGCATACTGTTACACCTTTCCGCCGATGGTCGCTTTGGCAACAGCGACGAGTAGGTACCATACTGCAATCCCACTCACCCAACATGGCAGACTGCTCAAGATTCAACTGTGCAAGCAACGGTATAGAGGTTGTACGTTTCTTGCATTCGTTCCGAAACGGTCACGTGAATCATTATAGAGCTACCAGGAAGTGAAGCAATCGCGTTGCTACTCTTCAACTCAGCGCTTCGTAAATTCGTTCCTGGGAACTAGTACTTACTTCGTCTCCCCTTGATTCTGATTCCCTTCCTTATACCTCTTACATTCTATCGTTTATTCTATAGAGATTCTCCTCGCCTCAAACCACCAATTGATCCTTGCTACAGATTGATTCGTCCCGTAGTAGCGTTCTGTACCATCACTGGGAAGTGAGTTTCCTGGGAGCTCCCATCAATCTTTTCCCATAGTCCTTTCCCAAATCCTACTGTTTATACTAATATCTGGTTTCTGTTTTCCAGACAAGGTCTTCCCATTTCCGTGGGCAGAGCACACCGCCTCTTGTCGGGGTTCGCCCCGAGAATTATTGAATGTATTAATCTCCGTCTCTAGAGTAAGTTACCCATTTATGCATTCAGAGCTTTACCTTTCAACCTAGATCTGATACTCACCTCTCCTGTTTTCTGCTCAGGACATGTCACGCCTGCAGCCCGCTTCCCGACTGCAATCTAACCTAACACTGGAAGCCGACTACTGAACTGTTCCATCTTCGCGTTCAAGCAGGGGTTTTTTTCCCAGAGGGTTTTCCCTGGGGGTTGGCCTTCTCCCTTGCCGAGATTTCTCGTCGGCAGGGAGGGAACAGAGTTTCCCGGGAGACCTTCCCCTTCATCCATGTCGTCGCCCTCGGAACCTACCGGCTGCCCAGGTTAGTGATTCCCACTATTTGTTGCTGCTTATTATATTACCAAAGTATATTGTTAGCAAGGCGTAACAATTGCAGTACGCATTTATTTCCCCACACAACAAAAGCCCACCTTCATGGTTAGACCAGTGCCATTCATTTATAATATTATTAAGATAAAGCAAAATTGAAGTGGTCTGAGAGCCATCGGGGGGGGAGGGGTCATATACAGTGACAATTAAGATTTTTCCTATTGGGTTTATCCCAGGACCGGTGCTTATATCCAAGCTATCCAAGGTTAGCTTGTTTTGCTCCCTTGGCATCACAGATTGCTTTTATAGGAACAAACAGTTCCTTATCACACAAGGATTCAGTACATGTCATTTTTTCAAAAACATAGCACATCTTCATGAATGACGAACTATACTTCCACATTAGTGCCACAGAATGTTTTCATACAAAGCAAATGTGCAACCAATTATCCGTTGGCCCTATTACAACTGGTAGGGTGACTAAATCTATGTCACTGGATCCCAACTACGCAACCGAGGAATTGTATGTATTAGATTCTAAACAAATGATCTATTCAAATAGCCCACACTGGTGGAGTGAAACAAGGCTACATGTTTCAGTGCCTTAGAATCACATACCGTAACTTGACTTGATTGTATTATACTATTTGTTGTTTCGGAGACGTATAACCCAATTTGGCGTTTGCTTATTTTCCTCCTGGGATTTATATGATGTATTTGAAGCATTCTATTCATGGTCACCATTACTATAGGCTCCCACTGGAGTGCAGATATGCAACGACCAGGAAGGACATTTCTTGCATGGCATCTTCCATCTCTAGGTCATGTAAGGTATTCCCCACTCTAGTATTTGTAGCCCATTTGTCCAATGTTGTTACATTAGTTTTCCTTATTTTCCTGGTACCTTTTTTTCCTTTTAATGACCTTCTCCTGTATCTTAAATCTTTCTTCCGACTCAATGAGCGTGACTCCTGAGCTAAATACAACATCATTGGTAGTGGATATCGCCTTTCTAACCATCGCTGGCCTTTGCACTCTATTCTTCCTCTGCTTCTTTTTCCTACTGTCATGGTTTCGAGCTTGAGGAGAGCATTCAATAGTGATAGCCATGTGATTCAAATAGTTCTCCCCAACAGTTGCTCCCTTTCAGTAGTCTCCCTAATCTCAATGTGTTCTTCCCATAAACTCACCAATTCAGAAAGATCATCTTGTTGTTTATAACAGCTTTTATTTTACTAGATTGAAGTCTGTCCATTTGAGAATGGGCCAAGTCCAATTGTACCGCAGCCTTTTCAAGAATCTGCTCTAGTAATACTTGCTGCTTTTTCTGAGGGTCTTGTATCAATGTGCAACCTGCTAATATAGATCTAAAACAAATTGCTAGGATATTCATACTAGGTGCCCTAGATAATATAGAGGAGGAATTTAATTCACAATGCGATCTAAGGGCCGTATTCACAATTTCCTCGAGATTAGGAATGCCTGAAAGGTTAGTGGCAGCCAGGATTATTTCCTCATTGTCTGGTATCCCCATGGCTGCATTATTCCTAATAGACTCTACCTCTCTTTGAAATTCCAAGCACATATCAAGCAGGGAGTTATTGTCTATCAAACCTTGTTCTTGGGACCACCATATCAGATTGCACTCCTTGATTGGATGCTTCAATTACGTTTGTACTAACCATCACATTAATGTGAATCTCCTTTCCTAATGACAGTCTTGGAGTGGCGTTGCATGATCTGGGAGAAAAGAATGAGGTGATTTTCCCTTTAGACCGAGCTTCCTGCAGTGCGTTGACATTGCTACCCAAAGGCACATCCAAATTCGAGGCTCTATCAATGTATTAGTTATTTTGACTGTGCACACACACCATTCCTCTGCCAACACTGTGAAGATTAGGCGGCATGATGAATGTTCGCAGTTAATATACTCAGCAGTATAGAAGCAAACAAATTCCTACATTGTTATATCTCTACCGCACTCCAATGAAATGTATGGGTCAAAGCTAGTTTTAACATATTGGGGTAAGTTATTTGAAATTGCCAGCTGACTGCCGACTGCACTTTAAGTGCACTTGCACCACCGGGCATGCGAGTTCTTGGTGGTGGTGAACATTGGGCGGAGCGCAGCACCAGGTTGCGAGCAAATACAAGGTAGATTGATGCCCTAAATTACAATAGTGTGAATGAACACCAGCACTCCATGTCAGCACTAGCAGCGGGACTTGCTACCGACCGCACTTTAACCACACTTGCTCCGTGCAGCGTGCAAGTTCTTGCCGGCAGTCAACGTTGGGCGGAGTGAAGCACCAGGTGTTGAGCAAATAGGAGGTAGATAGACGTCCTGAATTCTAACAATGTGAATGAACACCAGCAGTCTGTATCACCAGTAGCCTATTTATAGTCACATGATTACCGGCACTTCAATTTGCATGTTTTTTGAGCTTGGCCAAGTTTCTGCTAAAGATAAAACTATTGACTTTACTCGTGCTTGTTTTAACATTGCTGCAGCCTTTGCATCTTCATTCTGTCTACAGCAAGGTGACTGCTGCAATAGGAAATCCAGGAGAACTCCCCCAGGAAGAATTGACGAGTTCAACAGAAGTGGTGTGTCCATTTTGCAAGGCAATACGTTCACCAATCCCTTCTGTTTCTTTACACCCTAAACAGGAAGAAATGTTGAGAAACACTGAACTGTTTCTCAACATTTAGCCTATACAGGAAGCTCTTGAATTCTTTATAATGATCCTACTATGCTCTGGTGAAGCAGGGGCCCCATGCAGCATGCAATCCGACTTCAGAAGGAAATGTTCTTCTGGTTGTGGTGCAATATCATAGCGCTCTGGCTCTGCCCCCACTGCGCATGTCAGGAACCAAGAAGCTCTTTCTGCGTCCTGGTTCCTGTCGGCATGGTGGAGGCTGGAGCACGGGAGCTGGAGGATGGATTCAGAAGAGCCAATAAGAAAAGAAAAATGGTACGTTGTCTGCGTTCGAAGGTGTTGCATGTGTATGATATATGTATCCGTGTGTGCATGCAAGCGTCTGTTATGTATTATGTAACGCTTGTGTGAATGAGTGAGTGTATGATGCATGGCTGGCTGTTGCATGTGTGAATGAGCGAGTTTATGGTGGATTGGTGTGTGCGTGTGAATGAGCGATTGAATGGTGTGAATAAATGAGCGAATGAAAGTGAATGCTGTGTGAATGGGCATTCGTGTGTAGCTGATCTGGGCCACCTGCCCAGGAGCTGATTTTGATTGATGTGGGGTGAGGGGCTATAGTGAGGTTGCGCTGCTGCTACTAGGACATTTTTAATGGGCTTCGATACATGATAAAGCCAGCATGAAATGTATTATTATGTGCCTAGAATGGCATTTTGGTGCAGCCAGTCTAGCCATTTCCTACTGAGACATGGCAAATTTACTGGACATCTATGATAACGCAAGCATTATAGGTGTAATTGCAGTGCTAGACCACCCTTTTAAAACAGCTAGTCTTTCAATTGCTCACTGTGGCATGGCATTTGTTTCTGGGCATCTATGATAAAGTAAGCATGACAAGTGTTTTTACGTGGCTAGACTAGCATGTTGGTGCAGCCAATTTGTACATGTTTTCTTATTGTGGCACAGCATTTTTAAAGGCAAAGCCAAGTGAAGTGTGTCCTTCCGTGGGGATACTGATATATTGGTAGAGCCAACCTGGACATGTTTTTGTATAGTATCATTACTGGCATTATGCACAAAGAAAGCATGAGTATGTTCTTATATAGGAATACTGGCGTATATTGGTGCATCCATCATGGACATGTATGGGAACAGCCAGCGTGATGATGTTTTTATACTAGCATATAGTGTGGGCAAAGACATCATGAACATGCATTGGGAAATGCTCCTGTAAACTGTTGGTGAATTGAATCTATTGAATTTTTGGATTGAAGTTACCCCTACAAAATCAATTGCAAACTGTCTGGCCTTTTACCCAATTTTTCACAGAAGGTGTGCTGTATAATGCCCCATTTTAACCTATTATTCAAATCATTCTCTCAAGGACTGGGTAAAATCCCCCTAAACCCCCAGAATTCCCATTGGTTGGTTCAGACTCCCTTTTTGCTATGTTCGGTTGCTCTGACATATTTGTGGGAAAGGTGTATGCCCTCCAATTAAATAAATCACCAGCCGCTACTGAGTGAGTGGCTGGTGGGTGATTGGGTATGAATGTGTGCATGCAAGGCTAGGGCCCCGGCAAGGGCCATTGGAGTATGGATGTGTTTTTACATATATTACTGGTATTTTTGGGCAAAGCCAACTTGATGAATGTTATTACATGAAGGAGGGTTGGGGTGGGAAGTTATATCACAATGGGGCAGGCCGACTGTACATTTTCTTTCTGCGGCATGGCACTTTTTGCTCATATAAGAGGCACGGTCATTATGGGGTGTGTTCTGCAGCCAAACAAGGAAATGGTTCCTTTCTGTAGCATTGCATGTTCTACAGTCAACATAAAGAGTATTCTTTCATGCTGGTGCTGGGGTTGGGCAAGGATTTGCACAGCAGCAATAACATGTTTTCTTCCTGTGGCAGGAGATTTTTGCTGGTATTAAGGTTAAAGCCAACATGAGAATGGCCTCACATGGGGATATTGGCATAAATTGACAGAGCCAGCATGTACATGTTTTCTTATGATATCATTACTGTGCGTAATATTACTGATCTCGCACATATTTGGTTGGTACATTGGGTGTCAGGACTCATGAGCTAGGCACAGCCCCCTTGTTTCTGTGCTAGGTGAAAGATTTAAGGTTGGATTGAAACGCTTACTTACATCTTTCACCTAGTGCCCCTGCAGAAGCTTGATCATCATGTGCATTGCGCATGCGTGGTAGTCCAGGCTGGCACGCAGTGTGGCTTGGCCATGCCTTTGTTGCCGAACTCGCTGGGGAGCAAACAAATTTTGAGTTATATCACTGTTACCATGCATATGCCTTGAGTAATGTTAACAGGCAAGCTCCATCATAGTTGTTATATCACGATACAGTACATCATTTGATGTACCTCTACGACTCATATCATGAATCACTGTGTGGCTCCACACTACGGGGTCTCAGTGTTTATCAGCACTACGACTGTGTGCTTTCCGCCACACAGTGACACCTGGTACTCCAGTTGTCTTTGCACCTACACGGGCGTGCCTAATACATGTGTTGCTGCCATCCCATAGACCATGTCATTGCGTGCCCTTCATAAGGCTGTTGCTCTTGTAATGATGCCACCATCGCATAATGTACCAGCCCTCATGCCTCCATAAACGATTGCACTAGTAGCGACGGCCCCAATACACCCCCATTAGACAGCTATTGCTAGGGTGACCAGATTTTCAAAACAAAAAACCGGGACGGCCAACAACATAAAAGAGGGACTACCCCATCGCAGCCCACCAATTACCTCCCCCTCCCCCAACACGCCCCCACAACCACCCCCAACCATATTTCCAGCACTTCTCCTTTCTATAAACTGTATATAATCTCGTTTGTGCAGTTTTGTCTGTAAATCGTGGCCTGTTAATTCAAAACGAGCGTTAGCTCCAATTGATATTACATGGCTTGCTGTACAATAATTTCAAAGCCAGTCTCTGTGGCACAGTCAGTAAGTGTTCTGACTGGTACCTGAGAGGTTGGGGGTTCGAGACAAACCCCCAAGTTAAAAATTCTGATAGTGTTGTGAAAAATAATTACTCTTTTAATGACCGTAGCACCCCAAACATGCAAACCCCGGACGGGGTTTCAAAAATGAAAAAACTTCCGGGACCCCGGGATGGAGGGTGATTTCCCCAGACTGTCCCGGGAAAACCCGGACGTCTGGTCACACTAGCTATTGCACATGAAATCAGCCCCCTTCAGGCCAGGGCCATCGTGAGAGGAGGGCAGGGGGGTCAAACTTCCCCGGGCCTCACGCTTGCAAGGGGCCTCGCGGCCCCCTCTCCTTAGTAGAAGACCGCACAGTCCACCCGTGTCCTTAATTCACACGGGGGACTGTGCTGACTGCTCTCTGTCCCTGCAATGATGTTGCTGTTTGTTGCAAAGCCATTTGGCTCTGCAACAAACAGCAAAATAATGGGAGACAGCAGGGCTCAGAACTGAGCCCTGCTGCCTCCCGTTATTCAGTTGACAATGTGGACATGCTGAATGACAAGAGAGGACTCCTCTCCTGTCAGTCAGTGTGTTCACGTTGCTCAGCGTGACCACGCTGACTGATGTAGAGGAGTTCTCTCCTGTCAGGCAGCATGTCTACGTGTCAGCTGCGTGGATGCTTTTGAAGTGTCGATGGAGGTAACGTAAGTGTTTTTGTATTTTAAATTAAATGTGTATATATGTGTATTTAAATTAAATTAGTATGTACATGTGTATGAATGCATGCATGCATGTTGGTGTTTCTGTCTGTGTCAATGCTATATTTGGTTTTATGTATGCATGCATGTAAGGAGTTGTGTGACTGGTGGATGGATGCATGGGTAAAAGTGTTTTATGGGAGTGTGTTCAGCCCTACCCCTAAATGTAGCCGTCCTGGGGGCCACTTCATTAAGGAGCCGGTTCATGGCATCATAGGTGCACCGAGGATAGGCTAAAATGTCAGTGGGTTGGAACTAACATTTCAAATGTTGGGAGAGGCGCTAACTTCAGAGGCTGTGAGGCAGGGGTAATCTTACTTGTGTGGGGGCACCTAACATCTTTCCGCATTCGAATGAGACTATTCTGGTGACGCTTCAATGTTACAAGCAGCTAACTCTCGCCTTCATTTCTGAAACGTCACACTTAAGGACTGCTGTGAGAATGAGATGTCTCATGTCACCACTTCCCTTCCAATCACTCCCCTGGCATGCAAGTGCTAACCCCACAGCACAATTTTAATTACCTAAAAATGTATGCATATGAATGCAGGTTCTAACAGTGAAATGTTTTATGTTAGTAATTTCAGGGCCTTTGTTAACAGCGAAGCCCAGGCACCATTTAACGTTTGTATCCTGTTCGGTCTGGCCACGTCTTTGTTGGTTAACCCGGCAGGGGCTGGATGACAGTTTTGAAAGCGGATAGTGAGTGGGGCTAACCATTGCGCTGTCGGTCTCCCACTGAGAGATGGCATCTGGGCTTTTCACCTTTTACAGTTGAAATGGGCCCCCAAGTAGCTGCCCCATGTTGGCAGTCTTATGACACAGAAAACTACTGATAATCTGCAGCTTTTAACCACCTTGCTGCATTATTTTGACTTCATTATTGATTTAAGCACTCCACCGGTACCTTGGACCATTGTTCCAATCAGTAAGGCAAGGAGTGCCCCAAACATCAAAAAGAAATGAGACCCCACAAGCCTTGACACATCTTCAGCCAGCCCTGCTCCCATTTCCTTCCGAATTCCCTGAGCCCAGGTGGGAAGCTGAAAAGCTATTTCACCTTCACTTTGGCCACTAGTCGTACCTTTCACCCCAATTCAGAGACTGTTTTCTTTCATAGTGCTGTGCTAATATTTGGAGAGTTGGGCCATTTAAAAGCTGAGAACAGAAGTTAAGACTTTGGCTTTATCAAAGTGAGTCTGTTGAAATCGCATGGATAGGTTTTTGTGCTCTGCATGTTTGATGCTGATGCTGCTCCTTAACGAGTGCTACGGGCTGGTGACACATCCAAAGAGGCCTTCTGCCTCAAAGTGGCCAGGGGCTGGCGCCGCCCATGCAGCAAGGTTCAGTCAACAAAGCCCAACATTTTGTTTGGGTTATTAGATGTGCCACCAATAAGCCAAAACTATTGCTTTAGTGAACAGACTATGGTGGAAATAGACTTTTTGTCTGGGACATCCCTCCTAATGCAGTGAAAGAGGCCGGGTCCGGCGATGGGAGGATTAGGAGGGTGTAGGGCAGGTATTTTAGTGACCCTCATCAACATTTGCCTCTTCCCCTCAGAGGATTTATCATCAGTAAAGTTCAAAATCTGCACCCCTTTTAGACCTAAAAAATGCACATCAATATTTCCAGTACAGTGGAATATTAACAAGGGATTTCACAGGGCTCCCGCTCAGACCCTCAAGTGGTCTTGTGGGGAAGTGTCTCACTTTGAAACCTAGCGACCACGGTTCAAATCCCTGCCCAGCTTAACACATCAGAGCATTCTAAAATAAACATATAGTGCACAGATTTCCCAGATTGTGGAGCTGTAGCTGAGATCTGGTGAATAATTTGTTGCCAGATCCTCGATCTAGGAAGATCCGTCCCAATAACAACATTGAGTACAGATAGTAAGAAATGCCATATGAGGAGGGACTTGTAGATGTTGTTTAATTATTTGCCCACCCCTTGACTTCTCATGGCCATGCTAATCCCTATGGTGATTCTCATCCAGTTCCTGCCCTCCCCACCCAAAACACCTCCTCACTGGAACTCTTTGAGCTAGCTTTAAACAAGCCTTGCCATCAAACTTTGCCCTTAATGTGCCTGCAAGTGTTTTCTCAAAGGAGTCTTCTGAGAGTTAATTACTTCATTGGAGTTGTAAACACAGAACAGGTGTAATAAAAATGTCTTGATCAGGTCTGCCTTTGGCCACTCAATTTAAAAGCACCCTGCATGTCTTTTGCTGAAGTCCAGTTAGAAATAAGCACTGACAAAGCCAACAGTTTTGGCTTGTGTAGAAGTATTAGGCATTTGCCAGGCACTGCTATTAGCTGCTCAGGTACTCAAACCATTTTGCACCGGCACCAACAACGGCCAGCTAATACCAATACAGAAGTGCCTTTCCCATGCCTACACGCATGCCCAAACCTTTAGCATTCCCAATGCTATTTTTGCTTTACCCTTGATGCACAGGACTATGCATCAAGGTTAAAGCAAACATACTACTTGGCTAAATTGGCCCACATTAAATGTAGGCCAATCTAGCCAGTAATAACACTTATGGTGCACAGTCAGCCTGGATATACTTTCTGTGGCATGCCATTTTTACTGGCTGGGAGTCCGTACATCGTAATAATGGCATATATTGATGCAGCCTGCATGGACATACATGAGAACAACCAGCATGAATATATTGTTATACTAGCATATGTTGTGTGGAAAGGCGGCATGACATGTATTGAAAAATGTTCCTGTGCACGGTTTGTGATTTGCAACTATTGGGATTTTCCATGTGCTGCCATACAAAACCAATTGCAAACTGTATGGATTTCTACCCAATTTTGCAAAGAAAATGCTGTAAAATGCATAATTTTAACCCATTGTTTCAAGAAATGTCTTGGGAGGGAGAACCCCCTTCAAGCAACCATTGTTTGGTTTGAGCTCCCTCACTGTGCTCTGTTGATCCGGCATACTTGGCCCAAACATTTAAGCCTCTTAAGTTCAGAAATGTACCAGCCTCCATTGTACATCATTTGTCACTTTGTATGATGTGTGTTTTAATGGGCACACAGGGGCAGGGTGCTCCTTAATGACATGATATGGCATTTATAACACGCCTGTACACAAGTGTTTCTAGGCACGACAAGGCAATGAGGGGGAAACAAAAGAGTAGGACAAAAATCGGATCTTACTAGGCCTTGTGTCATTCAGATTGCGCAAGAGCAGGGAAGGGGGAGGGGAGAAGTTGCAAGGGTGGGATAGGATGCAGAAGTGCAGGAACAAAGGAGAAACAATGCAGCCAACGGGTGAAGAATAGGTGCAAGAGAGGGCACTGTAGGGATACAGATACAGACCACAAGTGCAAGGGAGCCAAGAGGCAGTGCAGGATTGCAACAGGACAGGCAGGGATCTGGGCCCGAATTCAGAGGGTCGCCAGGTGAGCAGTGCATGGATCAGGCAGGGGATCAGCAAGGGAGAGGAAGAGAGAAGGCAGAAGCAAAGAGAAAGGTCTTGAGTTGCTTCCGGAACCGGAGATGGTTCTGCTCAAGTTTCGGAGAGGCTTGGAGGCTGTTTCCAGAGGGAGGCCCCAGCTGAGGAAAGTGATATGCCCCCAACTCTTTGCTAGGAAAAGTGACTGACCCTCAGAGAGTTGGAGGTGGCAGAGCAGAGAGCTCACGCCATCCTATATATATTTATGCATATGATACAAAAGTTAGTCTGGCATAAACCTTTCTTCAGTAGAGAAATCTAACTTTGCTGTAGTTGATTTGCAGTTGTATTAGTAAACCATATTTGGGATCCTGCACACAAACTCAACAGGAGATTTCTGGAGTCTCCTGTTTGCGGAGGTGCGGCCGGTGGTCGAGAGCAAACAATTGTAAGGGGGCCTCACCAAATGTTTTGCCCCGGGCTTCACCACATCTTCTGACAGCCCTGCTTCAGGCAGTGAAATGTTCCCCCAGATATGCTCCATTTTCTCATTCTGGTGCCAGTAACCCTGCGCCACCAGACAGTTATTGTGGTAGCAATCATTCCCCATCAGGAAGTTGTTGTGGCAGTCATGATGCCAGCTGTAGGCCGTAATTGTGCCTGTAAAAGTGACCGCATTAGAAAAATTGTTGCAACACTGCGCTCCATAAAACTGTTACTGTGCCAGTAATCCGGTTTATCTGGCAGTAATCCTGCCCTCACTAGACAACTATTGGGCGAGAATTCAGGCTGTCTCTCTATCGGGTGGATGGCGTATCACATGACTGCTTTATCGTACGACTGCTTATCGCATGTCAGCTTATCTATGTATATTATTTTCAATTGTAACATTTATCACAATAACCTATTTTCTGACATTTAATTAGAGTCATGAATTTCAATGTTTCACAGGGAGTCGCTATTTTGCTGGGACGTTGTCTAGTTCCAGGTGAGTGTTGATGCCGCGGTAGAAGGTCTGTCACCCCCCCAACACCCGCCCCTCCTCCTCGCTGCCCCTCTCTCCTTCCGCCCCCCCAAACTTCCTACGCGGTGTTGGGTTGCAGTTTTCAGCTTATCGCAAGGCAAACAAAAGGTACTGTGTGCGCAGCTAGTGTAACAGTAGACAAGGCTGTTTCTGTGCTTGTGCTGGGCGGCAGGATCTCCTCCACACCCTGCGGTGGGCAGCCGTCCAAGGTGCATTGTTTGCCTTTCTGTAGGAAGGGCTCGTGCACACCTTCTGTCAAGAGGGTCAGCTGATGTTAAGAGGGTCAGCTGACTTCTTCAACTGAGTTCAGTTAAAAGGGAAGGCTTGTTGCAGCTGTTTTATGGCCGTGGTCTGAACCTACGTTGAGCAGGAAGTCATTCACCAGGTACCAAAGTTCTCAATTAGGTGATAAGATGGCGCAGTGAGCTGAGAGCCGGCCCCAGAGTGTGAATCTACGTTTGAGGGTGGATTCTGGCCCAGTCTTTTATCCTTATAGTCTTTAGGAATAGAGGAAACGTTTGTAATTAAAATAACTCCTGTGAAGACCTGCTTAAAGGCACTGTCACTATTTGAAGATGAAAGTTCAGTTTAAAACACGTTGTTATTATTACAGTGGTCGATGTTGAGCAATAATAAGACTCTGGGCCTCATTACATGGACGACGGTAACTATGGCGCTATTAGTGCCATGGTTGCCGCCGGTATTTTACCGAGTCCGCCATGGTGAATGGCGGAATTACCGCCCTATTCCAAGGTGTGTGGGGGCGGTAATTCCCCATTCACCATGGCCCTTCCCCATTCCCATTTTTGCCCCCATAGGGCTCAGTGGGAATGGGGAAGGCGGTAATTACGGTACCGCAAATTGCGGTACCGTAATTACCTCCTAGGTCCCTTTGCGGGTCCCGTCCTTAATGGCTGGTAAAACCAGCCATTAAGGTAGGGTCCCACAAAGGGACCTCGTAGTAAGGCGGTAAGGTTTTACCGGCACTGGTACCCTTACCGGTAAACCCTTACGCCGTCTGTGTAATGAGGCCCTGCTGGTTATGCTTGTGGCAAATGTTTTTTCAGCAAGGGTTGAGGCTGTGCTAAATTGATTTTAAAAAGACCCTTTTATTCAAAGCCAGGTCCAAATTTACAACGCCCCATGCTTTGCTGTGTCCGCTAAAATGTGTCTTTACTAGGTACTAATGCATTATAAATTCCACCACCTTGGTCACCCCTGAAGAAATCAGCCCACCCTCAATGACCTATGGGCCCCTCCCCTTGATGTGTCCTTCACCGGGCCTTTCGAGCAGCATTCTTCTTACTGGGGGCTAGCCAGACTTTGCCTCTGCCCCGCCTAGTTGACGCATTTAGCACTTAAGGCTAGATTCATGGAATCTTTTAGCGGGGTGCAAATTGGCTTTGCACTGCGCTAAAAAGTTCCATGAATCGGGCCCTTATGAGTCTGCTGGCAATCCTGTCCGCATTTAAAGCCCTGTATGATCATTACTGATGACGGTTGTATACTAATTGATCTTTTCACAATTGACCTCGGGAGAATTGACCTCGGGAGAATTGACCTAATTTAGAAGGAAATTAGGGAAACCCCCCCGCAATCCCCCACCCAATCCAAAACCCCCTGCAACCTCCCACCCAATCCCCTTATATTATTTATAATCCAAAACCAACCCAATACATATGTAAAATAACTAAAATAACATAAAGGTCAATTGTGCAGAAGGTCAATTAGGACCACTACAATTAGGTCAATTGTGCAAAAGGTCAATTGTAAAAGGTCAATTTGGGTAATACCCTGATGACAGAATTCTATCCCCTGCTCTTTTTCTTTGTGGCGGGCTATAGAACTCGACTTATTGTTCCTTGTGCCACAATGAACCCAGCAGAGCCCCTCACCAAAACCTGCTCATCCCCCTTTTCCTAGGAAGGGTGCACTGGCCTACAGAAGTGTTGGGAGCCCAGGCTGCTCTGAGCCATGCCTTGATCAGTACTCAGAGCGCCAATGTGCTCCCCGCCGGCAGAGGAGTAGAAAGGGTGGTCCTGAGCGGGCAGGGCCCACCCAAAATCTGTAATAACTGCCCACTCGGCAGCGCTGTGTGGGCATTTACAGATGTTAATGTCACTGCGGTGGGCCCAACTACATTAACTTCTGGCCCCTCTTGTCTGACGATCCTGGCTACGCCTCTGCCCGCCGGTCCATTAACTCAGCATCCTGGTGTGCCCTGCACCCACTCCCAATGGGCCAAGGGGCAGGAGGTCTCCAAATCTCCCTAGGGTGGAGCAAAAAGCCTCACAGGCTGTGTTTAATGTGATAAAATGTCGTTTGTATTTAAAGGCAGGTCAATAGTACAAACATACCACCATGGCCAGCTTGCCAAGGGGCTACTTTAGTACTTTCAACCTGCTCTACATTAAAAGGGCACTAGGCAGCGAGGTAACACATGAACATTCCTACACATCTAGACACCCATAAACAAAAACACCAACACTCCAAAACCTCCTGGTCGCCTTCATTGACCTCTCAATCACCAGGCCTGGTGGCCAAATGACCACGTGTTTCCCCTTCAGGCATTCCTTCTGATCTCCTAGCACAGCCTTTTCAAATTGCCATTATTCGAGACCTCGCAGGTCACTGCCCAGCCTGACCACTCTAGAAAAAGGCAGACAAATCTACCCTCTCACCCTCATTTAAGCCCCTCATTATCCTTCCTTAGCAGAATTCCCTATTATCCAAGCAATACACTAGGTACACAGTGTCACCCTCCCCGGGTGTTCTTTTCCTGGCCTCCATTTTATGTTATACTCTTTCTCTCTGTGGAAAGCCATCATACTTTCTTCCAAATGTGTTGGGTGCATTTCTCTCCAGACAGATGTCAGGCACATCCATGATCTTTACCTCACACGAAATTCCTTCACATCCCCAACACCTCCTAGATGCTATATGTGTGCCTCCCAGCTGGCAGTATATATTCCCAAGTCAAACTGGACCCTGGCAAACTTTTTCAGTTTACATTAAAAGGGGCTTTAACCCCATCTCCTATACAAAGCCTTCATCTCCTAAATGTATTTGTAATGCAACTGCCCCGGGGTGGGGTGGGTGGGGGGGGGAGGCCGCGTGGGGCAGTGGTATGCAGTGATTTTAACGAATTGAAAACGAAGAATGAACTCATAACGAATCAAAAAACAAGGAAAAAATATCGAATTTAAAACAAATATATATAAGTGTGGGTGGGGTAAGGGGCTAAATCTGGTGGGAAAGTGGTTTCAAACAAGGGGAAACGGGGGCGGGGTTCCTCCTCCCCCCATAAAACGATATTTGTCGTTGTTTTGGATTCGTTAAAAATGCTTTCTTCATTTTTCATTTCGCTAAAATCACATGCAACCCTGCCCGGGATCCGTCGTGTTCAACTGAAATGTCATTGGGAGCAAAGGCCTCAGTGTCAAGCCACCCCACCTGACACTTTCCCGCACAGTGAATGCCACAGGAACCCTTCTCTCTTCCTCCCACTCACGCGCGATGGAATGACGCTCATTCAGATCATTGTCCTGCAGATACAGATAATGGCCGCCTAACAAAGAGCTTCATTAAAAGCTTTGATTCATACAAATCGAAATTCATGTGTCCAGCACATTACATTCCATCCTGTCTACGGTGAATGCATCCCCTGTGTTTATCAGACACCCAACACACTGCGCTTTTCAGTTCTGAGCTGCTCATTCCCACCTCGGACCCTTCTGGGGCTGCCCCGATTTAATGCAGGCACAGGTAAGTCCAGAGATTGGGCTCGAGCACTGCTATGTATGCAGGGGAGCAGAGTGGTGCAGAGCAGTGTAATATCACTCTGTGTGCAGAGCAGTGTAACACCACTCCGTGTGCGGCGGGAGTGTTCTGTGGGGCGGTTCCTGAAGAGCTGGTTGGGACAGAACTTGAGAGCTCTGATGGGGGCGTCCGATCTAAAGGTCTTACAGCAGTGTAAGGGTCTTTATAGCAAAAACACTACACAATAGTACTTCTAGCCTCCGTCAATAGAAATGCATGCTTTTATGGCCCAAGCCTAGAATGCAGTGCCGACAAGTAGCTATTTGCTTGTCAAAAGAATGCTTTTGTAGTTTGAAGGCAGAACGGTTGTAGTTTTGCTAAGGGTGCTCTGAGACTGGGAAGAGAACAGGGAACTCATTAAGTGGTCACATCCTGCTTCTCTGCAGTGGTGGAGGAGGTTGACGATGACTACCCACACCCGAGAACGGTTGTAGTTTTGACTAAGGGTGCTCTGAGACTGGGAAGAGAACAGGGAACTCATTAAGTGGTCACATCCTGCTTCTCTGCAGTGGTGGAGGAGGTTGACGATGACTACCCACACCCGAAAGAAAGTCTCCATCTCAATCACACACAGAAGAAAGCTGTGTCGACCTGTTTTCAGTTTGCTTTGTTTGTTCTCTAACATTTAGAGATCAAGCGAACTAGAATTCAGTGTGTGTCATGAGTCATAATCGTGCATGTGATCTGAGAATATAATGTTTGCACAAGATCACAAGGTTGCTCTGCAAATAAATATTCACTTGCATGTGCTGATTGCTTCAATTCCTCCCTTTGGTTGCAAAACGAACGCTCTGTATGTAGTATTTTTCCATTATCACAATTTTTGCTACAGATATCATGAATACTATTTCCCGATCCCATCCTACTGCTCTCCCTCTGACCCCTGACCTGCCACTCTTATGAAGCATATTCTTCCTGATTTCACCCTAACCCTGTCTACCCTTCTGAATCGCTCTCTATCCTTAGGTCATTTTCCATACATTTTGAAAGTCCCAACACTCACTCCTCTTCTCAAGAAGAAGCCTTCTTTAAATCCTACTGACCATTCTATATTTCAGCCCCTTTCACTTCTTCCTCATCTATACAAATTACTTGAGCAACTTCACCATTTCCAACATAGTTGCTATCAAAATCTCTTTAATCTACTTCCCCTTCAGTACGGCTTCCGTACTTGTTTTTCCACTGAACCCACCTTAATTTGTTCTTAAGTTGATTTTACATGCCCGTCCCCTGAAGAACTCATCTATCCCTGTTCTTCTTTCTAGTGCCTTTAACACTGTGGATCACACTCCTCTCTGCACTCTCATTTTTCACCAACACGGCTCTTCAGTGCTTCTCCTCCTACTTATCCAATCACGCTTTCGTTGTCTTCTGGATACAATCTTCCTCTCAGTCTCACCCCCTTCCCTTTGCTGTCTGCCCCTCAGGGCTCTGTCCTTTGCCCCCATCTTTTTTTCTCTCTATACTTCCCCTTTGGCTACCTTAATTCTTGATCACAGGTTTTAAGTACATTTATATGCCGACAAGCACACACTTTCATTTCGTGTTCATCGTTTACGCACTATTCTGCCGCAACTTCCTTCTTGTCTTTCTGTGGTCAAATCTTGGATGGCTTCCCTGGTTCTTCTGTTTAAGTCCTAACAAGGCTAAAATCCTGTGTTTTACAGCTTCTGCTTCTATCACTCTCCCTCCATCTATTTTGTTCCCTCCTTTTGACCCTTCTGTTAGTCACCAAGAGTTTAATCTCAGATATATTTTGGACTCCTCTTTTTCTTGTCAGCCTAAAATATCTACTATAGTTCGTTCTTGTCAATTCAATCTTTTCAATATTAGAATAATTGGCATCTTTGAACTTTTTCTTCTGCTAGGATGATGTTACAATCTATTGTTCTTGCATGTCTTCACTACTGTTGTTCCTTATACGTTGTATTGCAAAAAACGACCCCGTCTGGCTTGTGACACTTTAGGTGTCATTCAAAAAAAGTAAATTTAACTGAAATTCAAACAAATCTTTACAAAAATACAACGTTCAAAGGATCAAAACAATTACATCTGCTTATGAATGTTGGGGTGAATCCTGTGGAGTCATCACCAAACCCCAGCCTAAAGTCTCCTCCCATGTGGCCAGGCCAGGGGAAGGCAGCCGCTACCTGACCCTAACCCTCAGGGTGGTATCAGAGGGAACAATCCCTTTGGAGGAGACTGCTATAAAGGGGGTTGATGACTTCACTAGGAGAGATGCCGTATTCATCTTCTGCTGAAGATGAAGATGGAATAATTCCCAGATATTTAATGGCATATTATCAATGTACCAATCCCTCTAACATCAATGTTCAAAGAACCTGTTATAAAAACCCAGTTAAATAGAACAAAGTTGGTACCTTAGATGCTCAGGAATTAAAGAGGAAAACATTTGAATGATGTGATTCTATCCTAAAGAGACCCTCTCACCCTAATGTGAAACTGCACTCTTCAACAGGCCCCCCTTACTATGGCAACTCTCAGTCTATAGAACAAAAAAATGTAGTTGAACATAAAAGAGAACAACTTAAAATCACTAATTCTCCTAAGAACTTCCATTCCCATAATGCCAGAAGTACTGGGACAAAGAACAAGAATTTGGAGGAAATGAGTACTCAGAAGTGTGTGTATTCAAAGGTGCGGTGAAGTCATTGCCAATTAGAGCACCTGGGCAGGATATTTAACCCATCTGAGGAGGTGTTGTGATGAAGATGGAGCAGAGATAGAAGCATTTCGGGTCCTTGCAGGAGGTGTAGCAGAGGGAGCTCAAGCATCCATGTTGCAGGTGCAGCCAAGGAGAGAAGCCCACCAACAGAAGTCACCCTAACTGGTGAAAATCAGAACTGCAGAGTACGCGCAAAAGAAGAATGTGTACTAAGAAGAAGACCTGCTGTAAAGAAGACGTGTTAATGAAGCAGCTTGAAGCAGAGTGGAGAAGCTGCAGAAGATCAACAGAGCTTCCATTGCTCCCAGAGACGGCCATGCAGTTTACCCGAGGCTCACCGAAGTGGGAGAGAAGACAGATTGATGTCCGAAGCACCTCTGCGAGGCCTGACAGCCAGATGGAGCTTTCGCAAAGAAATGGCGAGTTGTCAGAGAGTGCATGCTGTTACAACTTAATGCTTTTGAATACCGAACAATTAATCATTCCAAGCAGAACGTATTTATGTCTACTATTTAATGAAAACAAATGAAGCTAAGTGGCAAAGAAGAAAGACTTTGGGCAAACACTTAGAGGGGAAAGGTTGCAAACAGTATTGCCTACAACCAAGAGGCTGCCAAAAGACTTTGGGCAAATTATCAGTGGAGGATGTCTCTAACCATCATTGCCTACCACCAAGAAGCTACAGGTATAACAAATCAAGGCAACCCCATGGAAACGTTCATAACAAGCATTATCAACAGCCAAGAGGTTGTGAGAGACCTTTAATAATACAACCAAAGCATAAGTTCCTTTTAAGAAATATAGTTTCGGAAAAGCTTCGATCTTACATTGCCAGTAGTCAAATTGTGAAACCACGCTGAAAGACTGGTGTGGAGAATACTGCAATCAAACCATCAAGTTTGCTGTTAGTGGTAGGAGTTGTCTTACTGGCAGGTGAGTATACCAGGAAAGGGATTATAGTCATTAGTCCTGGCAGGTGAGTGGACCAGAAAAGTTGAATGAAAATAACATATACTTTATCATTTGTTGACAAGCTATAGCATCAGTGAAGCAAGTTATTTGCTATCCTGACAAATGGCTGTTATTTTCAAGAGGTATTGAGAAAGAATAATGTGTTATTTTGACAAGAAGATGTTTTCTATGATAACAGGGCAATTGCATTTAGGTTTTAGGACCTGTGTGTTGGGAGAAAGTCAAGCATCCTTGAAAAGAAGATATTGTGGAAGACATTGGCTTTAATTACGAGTGAGCCGATCTGGTTACAAAGCAGGAAATAATGCAAGTACGATCGATCGGCTCCGGCATTGTTACCGGACCGACTCACTCAGAGTCTGACCTTCTGGGAGTTCAGGCCCCCACCTGCAGAAAAATTACTGAAGCACCGACACTGTTACTAAAAGTGCCGGTGCTTCAGTGGTTCCCATTCCATGGAGTCCTATTGGAATGGAATTTAGCACTGTTGCCAGCGCCTGTAATATCCTGGTAACACCGGTATATTGGGCGCCGGTAAGAGTGAGAGGAGTTTGTCAGTAACCCGCCGGCAGCACCGGCGAATTACCGGCAAACTCCTAATGAGGGCCATTGTGTTGTTTTAACTATCAACCAGTTGTGGTAAATAGGGCATTTGTTGTTTCTTCAAGAAAGACTCTGTGGTTGAAACATACTTTTCTATTTCATTGAACAGAACTTTGTTGGAACATAACTATAATTTGAGTATTCCCGAATTGATCCAGGGGAAGGGAATACAACCCTGTTCGCAAGGAGTACTTCCAAGGAACATTTAAGTTTGAATTACAAAACAGTTTTTTGTTGAATCAAATGTCAACCATATTTTCTTTGGATAATTTGATTGTATGTATTAGTGTGAGGGCCAGAGGTATTTTGGACACAAGATCGTTTTTCTTTAATTCTAGTTTGCTAGGAAGGCACCTCTCTGTTAAGTTAGGGAAAGTCGGGCATTTATCAGAAACATTTTTACTTTGAATAAATGGCAAACATTGAGAAAATGTTACCTTTGTGTCCGTCTCGCATTTCTGAATCCTGTTAAAGGATGACAAGCAAAACATCTTTGCAAATTAAGGGAAGTGTGTACATGACATACAAAATAACACACAACAAAGAGCGCATTTAAAACATCAAAAATGACATTGCAATCTATAACAAGGACAACACAAAACACTAATATTATGGACAGAAACACAAGCCCAACCCGGTCCCAATAGGGCTACACGCTGGGACTAATAATAAGTGCAGTGCACTTGAATACAATGTTAAAGAGATAGAACATGAATATTTTTTCCAATGAAGATCTGAACAATTCATTCATATATTGAGTGTTGATGCATCTACTTAAGACCTTGAGTTTAGGCTCCAAAGCCTGGTAACTTGGGAGCAAGCCTTCATCAGGACACTTGTATGGGTTAATGCGCCCATGGCAGATCCTTTAACAAAAATGAAAGAGTGAAAATTGCCTGTGGGTCATATTTTGAAGAACTGATACTAAAAGTGATGTTTATCACTTCAATAAATGTATTTGAGATACAATTGCATTTTACCAATTGTCAAAGCTCCCAGCAGGGATGCAGGAAACAGTTTACTTATATGCACTTCCGGCCACCCACTGTAGCTTCGGATTCATGTCCTAGGAAAACATGATTTATAATCCTAGATTAGTGAGTTGCTCCTAGATATCCCCACCACATGTTATGTGTGTGTTTGTATCTCCTTAAAAAACAAAGCGTCTCCTTACTGCTTGTGTGTTCAATTATCTGGAAACCCCCATAATATTGTTGAGTTGAACTCAGCTGAACTCTTTAAAATATGCAAGGAACTAGCTAACCCATTCACATTCTCCTCCCTCCGCCCCCTCCCAAGCCCTCTGCAACGCATTGGCCACACACTTCACTACTAATCATGAGCATCCCTGTGTGCCTCCCTGTGTGCCTCCACTCCCTTACCTCCTATGGCCTCCCACCCTCCTTCCTCCTCTCTCTCCCCCTTTTCCCCTGTCACACCTGATGATGTCACCGGATTTGTATGTTCCATGAAGGTCTCCTCCAAACAGATTTCCCCCTGCTCCTCCAGAGCCATTAAGGACACCATTGGCTCTCTTGCCACGCACTTGCTGATTTCTGCAACCACTCCTTTGCCACTGGACTTTCCCCTCCTCCCTCAAGCACACCCTTGTGCGCCCTCTCCTATAAGAACCTTATGCAGACCACACTTGCCCAGCTAACTAATGCCCTATCTCCATCACCCTCTTCCTTGGAAAGCTCTTGGAGAAACTGGCCTTCCCCCAACTTATTTCTCATACTGAACTTGTTGGCCGTCTCCACGACCATCAATTCGGATTCCGAGCATCCAGAGGCACGGAAACTGCTCTTCTGAACACCTGTGAAGAACTGCTCACACCTCTGGACTCTAACTCTCCAGCTGTCCTCGTTCTACTTGATCTCTCCTCTGCATTTGACACAGTCAGCCATTCCATCCTCATTAAATGGCTCCACGATACCCTGGGTATCTTGGAGCGAGAAATGTACTGGCTGACCTTCCTAAGTGACCGTCCATACCAGGTTATTCTGGGCACCTTCTGTTACCCTACCTCTTTCTCCACTTGTGGTGTCACCCAGGGCTCCAACCTCTCCCCTTGGCTTTTTAACAATGACCTTGCTCCACTGGCACTTCTCATTTGAACCTTCTCTCCTAACTTCCAGTGCTACGCAGATAACAAACAACTTTTCTTCAAGGTCCCTGCTCACCCATTTACTTCCTCCATGATCCCGGGCAGCCTATCTGCCATCCAGTCCTGGTGTACTTCCAACAATCTCTGCCTCAATGCCAGCAAGACTGATATCCTTCCTATTGAGACCCCTGCTCCCTCTTTCTTCCCCTCACTTTGACCATCCTCTATGGGCTCCCCCCTTCTCATTCATATGAATCCAGAAAACTTGGAGTCATCTTCGACTCCTCTCTCTCTCCTTCCTCACATTCAGGACATTGCCAAGAAGTCCCACTTCCAGCTCTTCCTTCTCAAAGGAATTCTCCCTTTTCTCACTTCCCCCAGAAGCTCAATGTTACCAGAGTCCTGGCTCTCTCTAGGCTCCAGTACTGTAATAGCCTTCTCTTGAATCTACCCTCTTCTTCTCTACGACACCTCCAGCTAATCCAGAATAGGGCAGCAAGATTTATCCTTGGCCTCAAGCCCACGGACCGCATCTCCCCTGCCCTAAAAACTCGCCACTGGCTCCCGGTTGCTGCACTGATTAAATTCAAATCCCTCTGCATCATCCATAAGAGTGTCCGGGGCTGGGGACCACAATATCTGCAACTTGCTCTTACTAAATACTCTACAAATAGACCTCTACTTTCCTCTGGTACCAACTCTCTGTATGTAAAGCGTTTTGCTAAACAAAGGGCCGGAGGGCTATCTCTTTCCTCAGCTGGCTCCCTCTTATGGAATAGCCTCACCCTTCCTCTTCCTCTTCATCTTGTGCCGGTCCTCCTCAAATTCCGGAAGCTCTTAAAGACTTTCCTTTTCACCTCCTCCTTCCCTCCTCTGCTAACCTCATAGTTGCTGGATTAGGGCCCTTATGTGTCCTTTGGGGCCCTGGCCTCTCACACCCAATCTCCTCAGCGTCTGCCCACACCCAGCACTTGCCGTGGCACCCACTGGCCTACGCCACTGTAGTCCTGCACTTACTTATTGTAAGGTCATCGCTCCCTAGCACTTACTAGATTGAGCACTTACCTCTGTTGCTCATCCACGAGCACAGGCCCTCCAGCGCTTACCCACCACTCCAACCTCCCTCTTCTCTCTCTGCACTTGCATGCTCCGAATGCTCACAAGGTCTAGTAGGTTTGTCTTTATCCTCCAGTGTATACATTATTTTCAATCCCGTGTTCCCTCCATGTTGCCCTGTGTGCGCTTTGAACACAATTCTCTTGTATAAGCGCCTAAACAATGAACAATAAATAAATGCATTCTATCTGATGCGCTTTTATTTGTTGCGCAGACAAGTACCTATTGAAATCAAGGCATTGCCCTTGATTTAATATGCCTCCGCTTACGGAAGCAGCGTGCATGCATTTGAAGCACGCATCAAGGCGTATGGCGGCAGAACCGTGTCGCGCACCAATCTCCTTTTTCTCTGTGATGTTCCAAGCGAACCTCCCTGTATTTTCCAGGTGTTTTTTTATTTCCTTGTTAGTGGCATATCAGACGTCATCACGCATGAATACACAACTGAATAGATGCGGACAGGTGTCTGTATGCGCCATCTTAGAATGGGTTGACCCTAGTCTGCACAGAGTATAAAAAAGCAATCGGTTTCAACAGTGAATTGATTGGCCTTCCTAACTTTGCCATTCTGCCACTTTGCTCAATCGTTCATTCTGTGTTCGGACTCTTTTCTGCCTTACCCCAGCCGCTTCTATTTCTTCTCATCTTCTGCGACTTCTCTGGCTACCTTTTAAACAAAGCATACATTTCAGTTACTAAGTCTTGTCTTTTGAGAGCATTCATGCTCTGGCCCCTCCTTATCTTTGCTCTTTGGTCTCTCTGTCCCATCCTTCTCATGATCTCCATTCTTCCAATTGGTTCTGTTTGTTCCATGTCTGCCTTGTGCAACTTCACCTTGTAGCTTCCAAGACTGGGAACACGCTCCGCCTGAATGTTCGAGGTTGTCCTTTGCTTCACCTCTTTAAGAAACGTAAGTGCCACTTTCTTCGGTCTCTGTCTTGCAAAACCATTTACTCTTTCATTGGGAACTTATCGGCATACCTTGTCATTTTACTCATTTTTGTACTGCTGCGTTCTCCTGGTTTGTTCTGCGCTTTGGAGAAAAGCGCTTTTTAAGCTTCATAAAAACAATAAATAAATCATTCAGATAAACACCTCGGATGAGTGGTCATAGATAAGGTCACCACTTCACTTTGGAAAGACAAAAATATGAATTCAAAAGGCACAATATTTGATTGATATATGAAGCGCTATTTGGACCTACAGATTTTTGTTCCATGTGATAATATCCCCACAAACATGTCCCCATACAGGAATGGCGCCGTTTTTTTTGCGTCAATATTACCCCATATAACCTGCGGGGGACACCCCTGCAGCCCATATTTTTTTAAAGGGAGCAGGGGACACCCCTGCAACTCCTGCTCCCATTTACCCCATAAATAATGTCGCCTATGCCGCTTCCTGGCGGCTATAGATATGGTGACATTATTTATGGGGATAATATTACCTGATACCCAGATTTTCTGAATAGTAAAGTGTCATATCTTTTTAGGTTTTCCAATACTGAATAGTTCGGAAATACGTAAAAAGGTATTGAGGAATTTACTAACGTTGGATTGAAGAGTAAGACCTCCATTAAATAGATAGTTGTGTTTAAACCGACATAATTTAGAAGGCCTTGTTTTTTCAGTTTACAAAAAGAAGCTACCATTCCCAGGAGCAAAGAAGAAGAACACGAGACATGTGCTTCTCCTGTGCTTAGTCAAATAAACTTATATTTGCGACTAATTATAAGTGGGAGGATAGGGGCCTAATCCTCTGAGATCTGCAAGCCGAAATAGCTTAAATCGGTTTTATGAGGACGGTGAAGGCATAAGTTATGAAAACTCTACCTTCCGTGATTGCATGCAGGCACGGTGCAGGATGTGACGTCAAAGGGAGAAGTATGAGGCTGAACATGCAAGAAATAGCATGTCTTGGGTGGTCACCCAAAATAAGAGTAAGGTTTGGCACTGTGGACTAAAGGGAAGTAACTCCCCCCCCATGGCCCCCCAAAATCGATGTACTGCCCTGCGGACTAGTTGAGCAGTGCATCATAGAGCAATGTGGGTAGAAATGGACTGTATGCATCACAGAGCAGCTGGTAGGTATACATTGGTAGTCCAGTCATTACATTCATTAGCCACATTAACATGGCCGCGCTAATAACAAAAACAAAATAATCACATCAGTGCACCAATATGCACACATAACAACAATATTGGAAAAACATGCATTGTTGATGCCACTAGTGTTGGCTTTTGTAGTTCTATATACTTCTAGGTGTCAATATGTGTTAGCCCAGCTAAAGAAACGTGCAAACTCACGAGGGTCTGGTAGCCAGGTTAGCAGCTGATATGTGAGCTGCGAGCCTCTACTGGATGGAAGATGAAATGCTTTTAACAATTGACCTCAGCAGCTGCCGGCACAGCGCCTCTAGCTTGCACCGCGGCTACACAGCCCATACAATGCCTTGGAGCTCTGCAGCATCTAGCATGGAATCATCAATAATGCTTAAGCACACTTTGAAGCAGCCCCTATTACACAGGGATGTAGAGAATGCCCACTCTAGTGGTGTAGTTCCTAACCGTTTGTTCACCACTGGGCCAAAAGGTAGGACCACGCTACTCCAAAATAGAAGGCATACATGATTTCTGAGAACAAGCCAGGCGGCGGGGGTGCAGGTACTTCAGATGAGACTAGTGCTTTTTTCTAAGAACCAGCACCAGTTTCTCAGCCATGTCCATGCAAAGAAGGCAACATCATTCATGTAAACATACTAGTTATAACTAGAGAGACGAACTGTCTTACAACGCATTCAGAAAGCAGCTCAAGACTCATCTATTCAAATAACCTTCTCCCCCCGTTTCCACCACTATTACACTGAAACTAGCACCTAGATGCCCATAGATTATGAGCGCTGTTATAAATGTTAAAATAAATAAATAAATAACTGATGTAATAAGATTCAATATTGTGAAGGCCATATGTCAATTTTTGGCTGAGAAACATTTGATCTGCAGGATAACAGAGCTTCAATGAGGGCCTCCAACCAAGCAAGGACCCCAGTTGGAAAATACACAAATGTCATATGCAGATCCATATGTATACTTAGGATGTGGTTCTTTCAGCATAAAAGAGCACAATTATCATGGATGACATCACATTTTATGCTTTCAGTATCCGGCCACTTTGCAAACTCTGCAAGCAGACTTGAGCCTTTCTCTTGTGCCTTGTCCACCCTGACCAATAACACGCTCCATGCTGAGAGGACGGTAAGAGGGAACCAAGAAGAGAAAAGCTAAGCCAAAGCAAAGGTCTAGGAATCGAAATCCCAAATAACCATTTTACTCGGTACGCTCTTTGGACATTCGTCCTAGTTAGTTTAATAACGGTTCTGTGCCTTTTGGTCCTTTTTACTGTTACTGTTCATCTCTGCAGACCGGTCTCCTGAATCTAGGCCCATCCTGCCTGTTTGCTTGGATATTCTGCATGACCTGAGCAGGACAAACCTATTGAAGGAATTGTTTTAAAACCTGAAATGGCAAACTTCCCTTAGCTCAGCTGCCGTATGTTTTCAATCGTTCCTTGTGTCTTTCCCATTTATCAAACCTGACCCTATACCATGTGCCCACAACCCAAAAACGATTTCCCTAAATGCGCTATGCCCTCTACCTCCCCTGAAATAGTTGCTGCTGCCGGTAACCCGTCTTCTACGGGCTTCATCACGAGTATGGCAAGGTGAAAAGTGGCCTCTATCAGCAGCATAACGCGTACAGAAGTGCACCTATCCACGAGTTGCGAGCCCGGTAGATGGCAGAAATACAGCCAGTCTGCCCCAGAGAACACAGACCACAAACCTCCGACCGCAGAGTTGCAAGGAGAAGTGTAAATGAAAACCAAGATGGCAGCCTGAGGTTTTAGAACTGTCCCCTTTGAGACAATGTGGTCCGGGGGGGGGGGCAGAGTCCGAGAATGCTGCAGAATAAGGAATTTGGAGGGACCAATGGAGGCTAGTGTTAAAAGGTCATAAGATGACGAGGAATGAAGATGCATCAGGGAAGTTATGCAGGAGGGAGAAGTTGTGGAGACCTGGAAGAGGTGAGAAGGATGTAGGTTCTATAGAAGCATGGAAGAGACCTGGCCCCGACGGTGCTCTGAGGTGCTTTGTCTGTCTTTGCCAACACCCGGTCCAGCAGGAAAAATGCAAAGGAGAACCCATTTTGTAGACTGGGTTCTGAAACCTTGAGGTGGTGCTAGGAAATGGGAGCCCAGGAGAAAGAGACTCTGGGGGAGCAAGAAACATTGGACACGCGGGCACCAGTACTGTGAGAATCCTGTGAGAAGTGAAATGACATAACGGATGTCTAGGGAGCAGTGCGATGTGCTGTGGGAAGACCGGTATTCCCCAACATTGGTGGTATACGGGAGCTCATGAAACGCAAGGGGAGGACTGTCCTTCGAGGTAGGAGTAAAGGCAAGCACTAATTTCTGGGGAATGCAGTGAAAATATCAAAGTTTCTAAAAGACATTGGGCCTCATTACGACTCAGGTGGTAAGGGGTTTACGGCGGCGTAAACAGCGCCGACCCTTACCGCCTGATTCCGAGGTCCCTTAGCGTCATGGAGGATTTAACAGCTGCTTTTAGCAGGTGTTAAAATCCATGGCGCTAAGGGACCTTGTTGTTAATTACGCCACCGTAATTTACGGTGGCGTAATTAACGCCTTCCCCACTCCCATTATGCCCTATGGGGCAAAAATGGGAATGGGGAAGGGTAAATGGGGATTGGGGACTTACCGCCCCGCCAACCTCGGAATGGGGCGGTAAGTCCGCCAACCACCATGGCGTAAACATAGTTTACGCCATGGTGGTAAAGGTACGACCCAGGCGGTAACTTACCGCCTGGGTCGTAATGAGGCCCATTGCGCCTAATCCTGCAGCGGTAAAGGGAAAGACTGCAGTGAAAGGGCAGCAATGAATTACCACCAATTTACTTCTGCTTTCCTGCACCGCCGAGCTACGAGTATTGGAGGTGGAGGATGTTTGTAGATTGAAATGTTCTAACATTCCATTCTAACGCCTTTGTCCCCTCTGTCCTAATGGAATAGGGGAGCTGACAACCATGATGATTGCATGCTAATGCTGGTGGAGTCCTCAGTGGTGAAGATGGAAGGGCTTGCTATGTTCAAGATCACCAGCTGGGCCTAGGAAATGCTCTAAAACGGCTGTAAGTCTAAGTCATTCCATTGGACTTTTTTTTGTATGAAGCATTTTGTACGCTTTTTTTGCCTCACAAACTTGTCAGTTATTTAGGGGGGGTTTAGCCCCGCCAAGGACCCCTTCCTAGCTATTTACAACCTTGCACCCACACCCCTACCCCTTATATCCCTTAACCCCACCCCATATTTTTCAATGAGTTTTTGCAGCAAAATATCAGCAGCAAAAAATTCCACGAAAATAAAAACGGGTGATGAATGAACATCGTACCCTCTACAGAATGCCAGAGTGTAGGACAAAGCCAGAGGTCGTGGACTGAGTGAGCTCCCACCGCCTCTGGCTCTAGAGAGTTGATGTCACAGTTCCACTTTCCCGTAGCCTTCCATAGCAGTTGAGGTGCCAGCCCACCTTCTTTTCCAGCCTCACTTCTGCATTCCATCAATGGCCTCCAATGTGTGGTTTTCCACCTGCTCTTGGCCATTCTGTCTCTCCTCCATTGTGCGGAACCAGTTCAGCGCTATCTGTGGCTGATAGCAAAGAATGAGGTCCTGGCAACCCCTGAAGAGGGAAGTATGCAACTATAAGGGTGAACGACTGAACCGACAGCATCTTCAAGATCATTCCCCTCATCACCATCACCAATATGTTGCTGGCTGTCACCCTCAAGATGATGATGGGTGGGAGTCCTTCTCCCCTGGATCCTCTTCCTCCTCCATGATGAGCTCCACAGCTGTCCCCGGGTACAGGTGTGTCTGTGCTCCTCGTATGTGCTATGGGCTTCGAAATAGAGGCAGTGCAGACAAGGGAGCGAAAGTGGCTTTGGCCCCGTGGCATGTGGCTTCATTGAAAGTACCCAGATGTAATATACCCTGTTGCCACCAACCATGGCTGGTACTTGAGTGGTGGGGACGGAGGCTGAGGCAAGGACAGTGATGATGGTGGCACAGGCTACAGTGATCACAGTTGAGGAGGTGCTGCTGGTGGTCCTTTAAGTTGTGGCAGTAGTTAAAGCAAGAATGGTGACCATGGTCCAGGTTGTGGTGCAGATGGTATACAGTGCCTTAGAGTCCGCTGTCGTGGCTCGTGCCAGGCTGGATCTGTTCTGACTGCATGACTCTCACTGGAGGTTGCTTTAACCTGTTCGGAATACACTACAGCCGACATGCATGACATTTGGTGGCTTCTCATGTCAGTCAAGGCAATGGAACAGTTGGGACTTCATGGCTGCTGTGCATGACGTGTAACAGACTAACATGCTATACGACTCATTAGCTCAGGATTTCATCACATTGTATTCAACATAGCTGTTTATGCATGGAGCCACATGAACGCCAGACCATGGTACATGAGACCCTGACAATAAAACAGGGTTGCCTGACAATGTGGTCTTTCACTAACTACAAACCAAAAAGGGCACAGCACTATGCTCAGTTTATGGAGCCATACTTTGGTCCCCCCATGCAATATTTTATATAGCTTGGGATTTTCTTTCTGCAGATCTTACACCTGAACAGTGACATGCAGTGAATTGCCATGCCACGCTTTTATGTATGCTTCATAACAGAATTTCTATGGACATTCTGTGACATGAATGCCTCTAATTTGGTTAGGATGTACATTCCCCAGTATGCTATGCATGATCATTGGTCCAATGTTTGGGTTGGACAGGTGATTGCAGCTTAAGACACAGTTAGGCCGGATCTTATGAGGTTTTCTAGATGGCATGTGATCAGAAAATCATTTTAGTTTAGATTGTACTAGGGGGGGCAAACTTGTGCCCACTACTGGCTGCACCTGCTTTGGCTCCCCATTCTGAATTCCAATTCCCTTTACCCCAGCTATGTCAAGGACATCTTAGGCCCTCTGCTTCCATGGGCAAATTACCTCAACGACAAAGGGCATCTCTTATGATGACACTCTCTCGTGGTGTGCCACGGGGGCCCCCACACAAATCGTCCCGCCATCCCTTCACCTCAATATTGGTATTGGGGTGGGTGGGGACCTGCCAAAATGTCATCTTGGTGGCTGCCCAGATCGTGGTGTGCCTCTGAGTATGGGTTTGGGACAGGAGTTATCCAAAAAGCTGGGGTGCAGTCCACCATCCTCCTTTGCCAGAACATCCAGCTCTACATTAGAAAATGGCACATTCTGCTAGTGGCCAGCACCTTCCTATCACATTCACAGTCCCCGTTCAGGTTTGGTGGATGGCTGATGGAATGGAGCAATTCAGAGTGGATAGAATTTTCCAAGATGGCTGCCTCACTCCTGCGTGCACGTGGTAATGGTCTTTTTTTATTACTGTATGAAGATTTTTTGTTTTTCGAGAAAAATACTGATATTCTATTTCTTAAGTCCTAATCTAGCTGCATGGGATCCAGCAAATATAAAACCTCATCCTATAGACGTTCTCCACCCCGCCCCGCCCAAAGTGTATGCATCCACTCTTTAAGAGCCTTGAATCGGTGCTAAAGTTTTCATAAGTTTAATGTCTATAGTTCTGGAGGAATAGGTGCTTTGAAATAATCTACTCCTGGAGTCAAGGTGGACTTTGGCCATTATAAATGAGGCAACACATCCGCTACACTGGTATTCACACGCTACCACCTATTATCCAAACATCCTCTGATAGCTGTCACCTCTATTGCATCCAAGAATACCTAAATGGACTTGCACTTAGCAAGAAACTGCAAAATTCTCCCAAGCAATCGTTCTCAGTCCTACTTTGTCCATGTACCCCACCACTGCTTTTAATTCCTTTAAAGGATAAACTCCTATCTCCTCTATACCTGCGCTCTTAATATCAGACGAAGTAAGAGGAGCTGAGGGCTTAATGCCCTCCCCTTGCCCCAATATTCAGACAGTGCCCCACAAGACCACAACATATGCATTATATCAGCATCCTCTTCCCCACATCTAGGGCACCTCCCATCAGCAGTAACATACATTCTCTTAAGGTGAGCTGGGGTAAGGTGCACTCTGTTCAGGATCTTGAATTGTATTAACCTAAACCTAGAGCTGAATGATATCTGCTTCATCAGCCTGCATAATTGCAGCCAGTGTGCCTCAGCAAAAGTGACACCCAGGTCCTTCTCCCAGTCCCCTTTAATGTCTGGTATTTGTACTCCCCTCGCTGTCTGAGCTAGTTCATTGAGTGCTGAAGCGGACTTCTTTGTTGTACCAGGGGATATTATATAATGAAGACTCTGATGGGAAGCCGGCTCTCATGGGAGTCCGGCCCACACCGATGCCAGCACTGAGCGGAGTCAGAAGTATTGGACTTTTCCAGTTTCTTGATATAATTGTTTTATAATCAATGTAGTGGGCCCAAGCAGTCCCCAGGGATGGCATCAGAGTAACCGATGCTCACTGAAATAACGGGTGAAAGGGGTTTAAGCTGTGTCTCAGCAGTACTGTCTGGAAAATCTGATGGATATGAAGACAGACTTTGTGGCTCTTTTTCAGCAACCTATCCCTTCAAAGAGATGCGGATACAATTGTATAACTGTAGCTCCTTTTCTTAGACCCCAAGTGCAAAATGAACCAAATCTAGTTTCTTTGGTTGTAGCGCACCTGAGCAGAGTGACCTTGGCCTCAGAAGTGACTTAGAATATAGCTGGTGTTAACTATCTGTCATGTGTTAAATGTGTGTAAAAGGTTCCTTGCTTGGGTAGCACTCCAGTCCCTCCATAGGTGAATATGCGTATTTCTGGTGGGTGACTAGGGTGAAGGTGCCCAAACTGAGCCAAAGGCTTGAGGGTCACTTCCTTCGGATTGTCTTGGTCCATTGGTGGTCGCCAGTTTAGATTGCCTATGGGTAGGCCACTGGGCTGGAAATACTTTGGCAAAATGGTTTTGTTTTTGACTTCTTCCATACATTAGCCCCAGTGCTGGGCATCCTTGGACATGGAGAGAGGGTCTTCTGCCCCTTGGATTTGTCACTATTTCTTTGTGCCTGTCCGCGGGTCTTGCCACTGCCAAGGCTGCCTGTGAGGAGCGGGCTCTTACTGCATGTGCTTCGTTGGTGTGTAGCGCCTTCATTGCTTCCTCCATATGTGATGCCCTTATAATAGCGAGCTCATGAAGCCTTCCTGTCTCCAATTCAAATTGCAGAGACATGTGGTGCTCTTTTAATATTTTCCTCCTGAGTTGGGACGAGAAGAATTGTTGAATTATTTGTGCCCTTATTTCGCTTTTCTTGTCCGTCAGGGCACACACATTGCCAGCTGCCTCAGTCTGGTGTGAAATAGATCTAGAGATTTAGATGCCTACTGGCTGGCCTGGTGCAGCTTGAATTCTTTCGTAGTCCTAGTTTAACTTCATCTCCAGGAAGGGTTTAAACAAATGATGTGGACGTCTGCGCCCTCATAGATCAGGAGCATTGATCTCCTTGCATCGTGAGTCATCTCGCGGAATTCTGGGAAATCATTACTGACCGTTCAGTCCACAGATCCCGCTGGGGCCCTGGTGCTTGAGGACAGAGGTGTACATCAAACTCAGGCACCGGGCACCTATGTAAACCTTACATATAATGGGCACAGTCTGCTGTTGTGATTCTGCAAGCGATGTAGCCCCGGAGACAGGGGGGTTGTCGCCATGGAAGTTGAGACACCACAAAATTCATCCTGGTCACCACTGATCTTTTGTTTAATATCTACCTCTCTCTTTCTATGTGTATATTACTACTTGACAGTGGCTATAGGTCGATGTGTGGCCTATAGTGGGGGCCCTCTGACTTATGTCTGGTGAAATCGCAAGGGAAGATTCCCACGATTCCCCCTTCTCAATCGCACACACCTTCTCTCGGTCCATTAACTGTTATTTACTGATGTATTCTTTTATTTATTCAGCAAAAGATTCAGGTGAATGCAGTGGATCTGCTGAACGAGCACACAGTGGAGGGTCTCTGGCCTGTCTTGTCCCCCACTGCTTCAGAATGTGCTGACCCTGGGCAGGGTTGGCCTCCTGTTGCTCCGGAGTGTACGCTAGCGGTCGCGAGTGGCAGGTGGGTTGTAATAGGCAGATGTCACACCCAGATCCTCCACACAAGGTTATGCCCAGGTGCTGCAGCAGCCGAAGTGAGCCCCGTGGGTGGTGTCGGAGTAGCAGGCGTGTGCTGAAATAACTGCACTCCATATCAGATCTAAATGAGAAAGAACATCACTCTTTTTTCATGGCGGTCTCTGTATTACTCATGTCGCGTGGCTCTTACGCCACCGTGGCATGGGACACCCCGCCGTTGCAGGATGTCCTTCGTCACAACGATCATAGTTGTCATTTAGGTCATGAGTGATTCCGGGTGCAGATCCTTCTGTCCTCTCTGCCAGTGATGCATACTGCTCTTTTGTCACATCTTCAAGCTCTGAAATGATCATGTCAAATTCTTATATGCCGCTACTTTACATGCCCCTGTAGGACTCACCCTTTCTTTAGTTAATCTCGAGGACAGCTTTCTATCCTTTACTTCCTTTCTTTCCGGTTTGGGTGGTGCATTCTTTACTCTGACATATTTTCTCAAAGTTCCTACAGGAGATTTTATGTCCCTTCCATTTCTTCATGTACTTCCTCCTTCTAGTCTTCAATTTGTGCTGGCCGAGCTCCTGTCCACACGTTTTGAAACAAAAGCCTTTATTCTGAGAAGCGCACCCCTCCTTTTCTCTTGTTCCTCCTATGAAGCCCTTGGCAGATTTTAAAGCAAAGGGCCCAGGAGGCAAGATTGACAGAGGGCCGGATTTGAAAAGGCGGATCAAGGAAGCAGAACTGTGGGTGGGCAAAGGTAATTGCAATCATAAGTGCAACAATGGTGAAGTTTAGGTTAAAACAAATCATGAGTGCTGGGTTTAGGTCTGACTCTGGCAGGTAACACTTTGACCTCTCACCTAGTTGTGATAGCATGAAGCAGTTTGCCCAGAATATCTCACTTTCTTCAAATGGGGAAACTGCTTTCCCCTTCCATCCTCTCAGATGTTCAAAATCCCACACTTTTCCTCCCCTTCGAAATCTTTCACTCTTCCCTTCCATCTCGATACACTCCCCTTTTCAGCTTCCCATCAGCCCGCTGCAACTCCCAAATACATTGCAAGAACAAAAAACCAGGGCACTTTGCCACTATCTAACTCAGTCAAGGCATGATGACCGCCTGACTATAACTCTGCATTCTCTCCTGTAGGCCCTGATCCCAAGCTGTCTGTTTTTCTAACCACTGTGTTGTTCTTTTATCCTGGTCTGCCAGTCCTGTTTCCAAACAGGTGTAAACACCATTAACCCATCTGTTCCCTGAACTGCTTTCATACTTGCTCTGCCTCCTTGTCAATGCGTAATAGGTCAGTGTAGCTGCTGGCAAGATTGTTGTGGCTGCCCTTCTGGCCTTTTATTTAATTTTTTTACTTTCCAATGCTATAGTGCATGTACCTAGGAAGCAATGGAACACCACGCAATTCAAACTATACACCATTATTACGAAAAACATATTTAAAACATTACCATTTAAAACAGTAGGTTAATACGAAAGCAATATACTGTAATGTATCCAGGAGATATTTAGCAATAGCTATTTTCGTTGAGTTCATGAAGGCACCTACATCTCCAGATATCGTCTGAATGAAGGCATCTTCAAATCTTTGCGTCCATGGCAACAAGGGACTCAGACTGAAAAGGGTGGACCGAGCACTGCAGCATATTGAGAAAAGCTCTGTACCTTTTTTCTTTATTAGATCGTAGAATTTATAGTCTCAAAGCTTCATTGCTACATGTACTTTGCAAGTAAAGAGGTCAACTTGATCTGAGAACTTTGTAGAGAAGACATTCTACTTTGAAAACAAGGCAGGATTTAAGAGGTAGGCCAAAGTAAGGCAAACATGGTTGGCGACACTCGAGTACAATTTCCTTTAACCAACAATTAACTTCACAGCTGCATGGAAACCCTTTTTTTAGTGGTGACACGTTGTTTTTTTAATGCCCATATGAAGGGTATTCCCACCGTACACAGGAGCAAGCATTAGAAATTGAACGTTTGTCCTAAAATCTTCTGCTGACAGAAAAGCCTTTACTTTTTTAACAGACCCTGTTCTTAACATCATTTTTAGCATTGAATGACGGAATCGTGAACCACCTTATCATTTTTCTTAGAGGCTACACGAATCAATTCAGTCTTCAAGGGATTTCATTTGTGGAAGACTGATGCCCCCTGAGCCTCATTGTGGGAAAGACAGCCCTGTAGTGGGGGGGCATCAACAATTGAAGAAACTTTCAGACTTAATTGTGAGCTGTCAGAATACTTGTAAATAATGACCCCTCCCTTTGCCACCAAACCCGGAAGCAGTCCTCTGCGCAAATAAAAAATCACTTATGAAGTATTTGGGCTGAAATGTCGTCTGCGTACACATGATCACTTCTTCGGCATGTTGTTAGTGACTGTGTTTTTAGTGCACTGTTATATATACATTGCAATATTCCTTTTACTCAAGAGTTTCGGTTGTCGGGGAGTTCATTAAGTGGGAACATGGATCTTATTTAGTTCAAAGAAAGAAATACTTGTAATACTGATATTGGCACTCACATGTAGATAGGAGAAGCTGCCGGAAGACTATGGTTTGGATCCTTATTGTTCTGTGTGTGCATAGAAGTATTTTGTTAGGCCCTGACCATATGTGGTTAGGGTATTTATTAGTGGTTTTTAAAAATATCGTGTTGGTCGTGTCTATTTAATTCAAGTCTATAGGGAAAGTGAGGTTTTGTCTCTCACATTTGGTCATGGTGGATGCAGAGAATAACATGATCAGATATGTTTTCATATCTTCTTTACTGACAATTTCTTTTTTGGAGTATGGTGAACATGTTAAGTTTCTTAACTTGGAATGTAAAGGGTATTAATAGCTCATCCAAAAAGAGTAACGTTTTCAATAATTTAGAGAGGATGAGAATAGATATAGTATTTCTTCAAGAGACGCATGTTATGAATCAAACCCTGAATATACGATGAAAACTCCAGGTATACACAGGCTTTATCCAGCTGCTACATAACTAAATCCAGAGGAGTGAGTATTTTCTTTCACAAGGGTTGGAATATTAGTATTGGAAATGTTGGGGGGGATGTTGATGGGAGATCTATTCTAGCTAGCATCATTTTAGATAATACTAATATCACCATTAGATTGATTTATGGTCCGTGCACATTTGGCAATGTATTGTTTAGGGACTTCATATTAAAACTACGAGGCTGGGAATGATTGTATAATTCTTGGGGGTGATCTCAAATGTGTCATCGAATACAAAATGGACCAATCAGCATATTGTAGAGATTCAGGACATAGAAACTTAAGGGTATGCTTGAGAGTTTCAATATGGTGGATGTTTGGAGGATTAAATACCCTGGAATAAGGGAGTATACGTTTTGCTTACCAGAATATGAATCGCACTCCAGGTTAGATCATATCTTTCTTTCAGATGGCCTAATTGATGGAGTTATTGACTTAGAGATCCAGGAAAGGAGTACCTCAGATCATGCCAGTGGTACGTTAAAGATGACTATTAATAAGGTTGAACGAGGCTATAGGAGGTGGAGACTTAATTTTAATATTTTAAAAGATGAGGATGTATCCAGGATATCGGAAGGCTTTATTGATAGATATTATATTGAAAATAAGAATACTGCGGATACTCATATAGTTTGGGATAGTTTCAAGGCTACTATTAGGGAAAACTCAGTCAGACTTTGCGTCTCGGAAAAATGGGATCAGCAAAGATTCTGTTAACGGAAACAGCAATACTGAAGGCACAGAAACGATATGCACTTTCAGGGAAGAAGAGTGATACATTGAAGAGCCTACCTGACTGTCAAATAGATCAGCAGACAGAGAAGGGCATATTTTATGCTAAACAAGTTTTTTGGCAAAATGGTAAAATAGGTGGCAAACTTTTGGCTAAGAAGGTGACAGGGAGTCAGTGGGTAGGACCTGGAGTATTCCATTTTCACAAATTGACTGTGCCCAGACAGAAAATACATCAACCAAACCAGGAACCTTCCCCAACACCCATGCACTCCGCAAAGATGGTAAGGAATGTCCCGTGGTCAACTGTGTCAAAGGCCGCAGAGAGATATGAAAGCACCAGCAAGCATGCTGCACCCTTATGTAGTATTCTCAATGAGTGATCAACAGCCTGGAGAGCGGTGGTCTCCATACAACATGATCCATGGATTCCTAAAACCAGACTGATATGGTTGTAACAAGTAAATGTGGTCAAGAAAATCCTGAATCTGATTGGTCAAAGCCTTTTCTGTTGTCTTCCTCATAAAGGGAAGATGTGCAGTATATGAAAGTGTGCCCAACTTTGACGAATATAAATTCTATTTCAATAAGGGCAGCACCTTGCCAGACTTAAGGCTGAATGGAGCTGGTTGGTAGTAAGGAAGCATTAACAATAGTAAAAATTGACATGAGGTTTGATCCTTTTCCCACTTTGATGATGCTAGATGGCAATACACCATTGATAAAAAGAGGTCACCCTGAGGGATCAAATAGTTGTAATCAAACCCCCACATTTATGGTCTTACAAATATGGAAAGAAAATATAGAATTGTGTGTACTTCAGGGACTGATGCTTCCTGGGTGCTTTCTGGAACATATTGACCGGCATAAAGTTTCAAAGAAGTGTTTAAAGTTCAGTGCAAAGCATCTATATTTGTTGGAACCAACATACCCTCTCTGGCTGAGATTAGTCCGAATGGAGAAGGTCACGTAGGCAAACCTTAAAGGATCTAAACACAGGGATTTACATAGAGTATCTTGTCCTGTGTCTCTAAATGGATCTGCCCTATGCAAACATGCTGAAAGATGGATATCATTCCAGGAAGTGGCAATTCATGCCTAACAAATAATCAATTTTCAGATGCTGTAATATGATCTTGGTTATTCCCTTTCTTATGTGCACTTTACTTGCATACTGTTGCAAGTCTGTATTATTGTCTCCACTTGCCTATTCCTTTATGAAGTACTAGTGTGCCCATTTAAATTCACCTAAACTCATGGTCTGATTTACGCAAAATGGTGTTTGACATGACGTCAAATGGCTGTAGGGAATGAGCATCATCAAGCCCACGAAGCCTGTAGATAAGATGATAGACAGTACCGGAGATGTTGATACTTCAATAGAGTATGGCTTTATTTCAAAGATAATAAAATGCAGAGATGGAAGCAGTGCCCCTTTCCAATACCACCTCCCTTTTACTCGTACTGTCCACAGGGCGTAAACTGTACCCAGCTGGCACCAGATTATCATATATTGGAGCAGAAGATGGTGAGAACAAAGTCTTCGATATAATAAAAGTGTCTAGATTATTGGGCCCTTAATCTCCTGGGAATGGGCTACTGATGATCTTGCATTGAAAGTCATTTGTGCCACTCCTGATCTAGCATTTAAAAGGGCATATTTCACTTCTGATTGCAGTAGTATTTACATTTTGGTATGCCTGCCAAAGGGCAATGGTTACAAGACTGGCCCAATTTATACCATCATAATTAGATCTATGTTTCCTCTCTCTACCCCTGGATATGACTGGAATATGTTGTCCCATTGTGGGTGATGTATCCCTTACAGATGTTAAAGTGTTAAATATAGCTAAAAAGTACCCACACCTGTTTGCCTTGTCTCGAGCAGCCTAAAACAATCTTTTTTACGTTGCCCTTCAAACGCAGCCCTCAAAACAGACACCCAAAATAGGGCACCTGGTACATGACATTGTAAATGTCTTGCACAACCTGCTTTGGTCACATGACATAGTCACGTGATGCAGCCCACAATGGATCAGCGCTGACAAACAAGCAAAGGGGTGGAGACCCGGGGAAAATTCAGCAGGGAAACCCCCAGCAAATCCCAGCCGTCCTGCTAGAGACAGCGTTTCCGCAACAGACCACAGCACTCTTTCCGAGAAGGCGGTGAGTAGGGGAGTGAAGAGATGCTTATCAAATATCAGTGAGACTTTTGTTGCTCCGGTCAAGCAAAGGTGTCTGCCATGTATCAGCACCAGTGATCTGGCAGATGGGTAGGCCGTGGGTCCACAAGAGGGTGAGGTGGCAAACCGAAAGGGAAACACACAGAAAATCTCAGCGCACCCGCTAGATGTGGTGTTCCACCTCAAGCACTGCATGGAACTAAAAGGCGAGCAAGGGAGTGAGGGGATCCATAGTAAGCATCCACTTCTGGATCCTCTCATGACTCTCACAGGTTTTCTATTTCCCATTCCATGTCTTTTTCACATAACTATGTCCCTTTTTTACTTAATTATTTCTCCTTCAAGCTATGTCTCCTGAACACAAAAGACTTGCCACCCTTCTCTTGTTTCCAATTCCTTTCTGAGGGTCAAGCAATCAGCTTTAGCGCCTGAGAGTAGGACTCATCAATTGTTTTTATTAATGATTCGAGACTTTGTGCCAGCCTCTGAGCTCCACTTTCACACTTCTATTGCAAAACATTGTCAATGTCTCCGAACATTTCTGCCAGCTTCCCACATACCTCATATTAATGGTAAAAGTCTAGTCCTGGAAGGTTCTGTGATATGGAACCGGTCTCTGGCTTCTGACTGGATGTAGGCCAAAGGAGAGTATTTTGGCTACTTTTTAAGTGGGGGATACCCGACCATCAACCTTTTCCATACTACGCCAGTGCTAAAGCCGTCGTCCACAATGTCCCAATCATGCCTTGAATGAAAGGGACACAGATTGTCTTAAGTGTCTGACCAAAATGAAGAGCCAATGTAGAGGACATTTCTAAGGGGTGTTTACGATAGTGGGCTGAATGGAAAAGGTGAGTCTTCATGCATCTCTGTATCTTAAGGAAGTTGGTTAGGAAGTCCTTGTGCGCTAAACACAGGCTCCATTCTGGGAAGTGCTGGCGTAACGTTGTCATGCCAGCAGTATAGGTTTGTGCACATTTGCATTTTTGTATTGGCCTTTTAGGAGACCCTGTATACATTCTACAAGCTATTGTAGTAGTCTAAACTAAGGATGGGTGGACCGACTCCATCATATTTGAACCTGTCTAAGCAATGGGGGTTTGAATCGGCTCGAATGATTCGAACCATTTGGATCTGAAGCCCCTAGTGGTTTGAAACCTTTGAATCAGAATTCAAGCTTCCCGTATAGGTCGGAGTATTTGATGGTACAATTCGGCTTAAAAAACTCAATGGCAATACTGAATTCTGGGATACGGGTGACTACGGAAATTCTGCAATAGGGCCATTATTTCCTGCCTAGAGCCATTCTGTTGTAGGCAGAGCAGACACACACACCACCCCATCTAGTTGAAAACCTTTACTTCATTTTAGTAGTTAAATCCTTTTATTTTGAGAAAATACAATATGCACAAACAATTTCAACTTTAGTCTGTACAATGTCTGTGTGCCCTTCCCATGGATACTCAGTATTCCTTAGTCATATTAATAATAGAAAAATGGCCTACATGTGTTTCGAACTTAGATCCGCTTCAGTCTGACTCTACCACTCTTAGTCGTTTTTGAGTCGCTATAATACCCAACAGAGCTGCCTTTGACTTTCTGTGCTCTCAGACTGCCTGTTCCCCAGTTTCATCGAGCCAATTGACAATACATATGCACATCACAATGTTGGACGGTGTCGAACTGACACACTGCTGCAGTTGAATGAACGTGTCGAGACTCCTTCGAGCCTTGAACTAGATGCTGCTTGTAGAGGTGGCCTATGCTGCGCGTCCATTTAAACACCAACTCTGCCCTGAAGAAAGTGCCCAGAAGCCCGGCTCAGGCCAGCCAAGCCCCCAGTAAAGGATTGAAAGGTATTCCATAGTGGTTCTTTCCCCCTTGTCTGCTTTTAAGGGCCCTAGTGACCATTCTGATCCCACTCTATATCTTTTTTAAGATATACATTTGAATTTGCACTTTGCTACAATGCCACTTGCCTGCATACCCCTAACTTCATTACCAGAGTGCCCTTTTCATCTAAAAGTCTGCATATCTCTGTCTTCATTTACAGGGGTGGGTTGTTGGTTTTTTAATAGTGTATTTGTATTTTTAGTTTAATTTGAAAGTCCTATTTTATTATAAAATCTTGAATGGACAGTTCTTTTCCTACCCATGACCCATGCTACCTAAAAGAGGCAAAGGAGGTGTACCATTCATGTTGTGTCTGTTTCACCTTTATGGTTAACATTCCTGCTGGTTTAGTAGTGGGGGTAGGGGGTGAGTCAGAGTTTTTCAAAACCACTGTTCATCCCTGTACTCTGCAGAGCAGTAGTAATTTCATCACACCCAGTAACAGCTGCCAAAAAAGACTGTGTTTTGCCATGCTAAGCATTGAGAAAAAATAAGCCCCACAGGTTGTGAGGACCCACCAGAGTAAGCGGGGGAATGATAGGGCCACCAGAGACCTAAGCCTCAATGGGAGACTTGGGGAGTCAGATGTATGCAAAAGAGATTTTTCTGCACTGCTGTTTTACCTCTTGTCCGGCACATACGACCGGTTCCAGTCCTTTGTTAAAAACCAAGTAAAAAATGTAGCACTTCCTTGTATCCCAGTGTGGGTAAAATGCCCTCAGAAAAATGCACTCACCCTGGGAGACCTTGCGTGGAATCGGGGGGTCAGGAGCGCAGAGAATGGGCTGGAACACGGCAGAGAGGGCCTCCGGCAAAACCTGTCTTGCTGGAGTGGTGCTCCGGCAAACCATGTTTTGCCACTGTGTCACCAGCTCAGGGGCTTTCCCACGACACACATGCTTTAACACACTCTGCAGCACTGCTGAGCCTTCAGTAATCAGTCTGCTCGATAAAACGTGGGCTGCTTGTACAAGTGTTTGACAACTCTGCTTCAGAACAGGATACTCCCAGCAACATCTGTCCTGAAGCAGAGCACATGCGAGCAAGCCACATTTCAACAAACCAACACTTGCAGCAGAATCAGCATGGGCAACTGAATACAGAAACAGCCAAAGCCTCACACACTTGTTGTAGCTCTGTCCAGACTGGTATATATATCCTGCAATGTAAAGAATGTGTTTTCTTAATATGAGTAGTGTGGCCAATTAAAACTGCAAACCCCAACTTCCATTATTCGCTCAAAAGGGTTTCTTACTGAATTGTAAGAAGACATGGTTCATATTTAAATTTCTGGGCATGCTTATGTTCCCATAATTCTCTTTGATGTTATGCAAATCGCCAGGATTGGGTTCCATGAAAAGATACTGTATTGCGTGACCTGGCCTGGAACCACTCCCCTCGCCACCGGCCACTCCTCCCCCACACACCCACCCTTCCAAGGAGGAGAGGGTTCCCTCAATCAATGTTTCCCATTTCCAGCACTGGTGATCAGCCTTACCTGCTTGATGACGCGTGCACGTTCTAGCATGCAGATGTCAGCACACCAGTGTGCTTGCAGTGAAAACGCCTGGCTCTATCAATTTAAATTATGACTAGTTAGCACATTACTACCAGTTGCTAGCATACCCAATTAGCACCTCATTACCATGTTGTATTATGTCTTACTAACAAATGACCTCATGCCTATTCAGCTTGTCGTCGCCAGTTTTCATTATGGACAGTTGGCATACAAGGGCACATTTCCAGTATACCCACTTAACACACAATTGCTACTTGCACTATGCACATTATTTCCATTTACCGTCAGGTCCCACATCATGATCAGTTCCCATTATGCAAACTTTACCCATCATTTCTGGGAATTAATTGCCCTCCCTCTACCTGCAACTTTTACCTGTGTTTCCTGTACCAGAAAGAAGGGCGGGCGGTGCTCCTATGACAGGCAGCGAGGTTGCAACCAGCGATGGACACAGTAGTAAGGGATCTGCCCCGCGGACAGTGTCTGCTACTGGCTTGCAGCAGAGTTGGGGGGAGCTGAATTCCCAGGCCCAGTCTTCTCCAGCCAGCCTGCATACAGAGAGGTCTGGGACCTATGACATCAGTTCCCTCTGGAAACATGTTTATGGCACCCATACATTACTTGCAGTGTTATCGGAGTAATGGCCCATTTTGCACTAGTGTAGATATTGCAACAGCAACCAGAACTGCCCTAGCTGTTAGTTGTAGTGCCAGAGAAAATAACAAATACTAGCTGTACCTAGATTATCATACCCTGATCTAGTTCTCTCTCTCTCTCTCTCTCTCTTTCTCTCTCTCTCTCTCTCCCCCCCTCCATCTCCCGCACACACTTTATATCTCTCTCTCACACTGTCTCACTCTGTGCCTCTGTCTCGCTGTGGGAAAGAGTTGCATTGACAGGTGTGCATGCAGCTAGAGGCACCCTAGTCGCTGCTGAAAGCAACACACCAGGCAAAAATACTGATATCCTGGGGTGGAGATCTGGTGGGTGGGGCTGGGGGCTTTTAATGGTTAAAAGTACAATGAGAACAGCAGCAACAGAGACATCCCTGGAGTGGGGACTTTCTGAGAAATGCATTATCTTTGCATGTGTCCTACAACAATGTTCCCATCACACTGAGCCCTCATTGCTCGTACTGGCGGGGGAGTGATGGGGCTGTGGATAGGGTCTGCATGGGGTGCTGGGGCTTTGACAGTCCTTGTAACAGGCCAGACTGCAGGGTCTTCAGTTGCATTTGTATGTTCTATTGTTTGTCAATCATTAGTGTTTATGAATACTTTAACACATGCATCCGTTCACCAGCACTATTAACCAAACAATGGCCAGCACACAAAATTAAACATTGAAGAAACAGATCATTGGTTTAAATTTGAGCATGACATTTTGCAAGAAGGAAAGACGTTTTTGCTAACTCTGTATATTGCCACCTGTACATTCATGTAAATACTGCAACCGGTAATTGTACATTCATGTAACATTGTAATATTGTAAACTTATTCATGTAACATTGTAACATTGTAAGTCTCGCATATACTTGCTGCTGCGCCCGGTAACCTATGGGTCTGGAGCGCATTATAAATAAATAAACAAACAAACATTTTGAGAGCCACAATGATGTATATTCTTGGCAAAAGAAGTTTGTTGTGTAATATACTTCAGCAAGGGCCAGTAGAATGTTATGATGGAACATGATGGTAGAGTTCTGCAGGGGAATGTGCTGGGAGCCGGAGAAGGACAGTTGGAGGGAGAGCTGCCAGAGGAAGGTTGGGGGGTCTTTATTCATATATGTAACTTGGTAATAAAGCTGTGTTATTACCTATCAAGTGTGGCGGCTCGTCATTACAAAGTTATTTCAACAGGAATTATTTAAGGACACCATTAATGTATAGGTGCTATTGGCAAGACCGCACAGTTTTAGTCTTTGAACCTGCACTGCAACTTGGAGCACCAGCACAATAACGAAGCTTGTCTGGTCTTAGTCCTGGTCCAGAGACAACATTTCAATGAGTGTCAGTACTGCAACTACCACCAAAATGAATATGGTCATTGTTCCATCCTAAAAAATGTGCTTCTACAACCAACAGTTCACTGCTGCCTTAAAAGAAGTCCCAAAGTCCAAACTTCTGACAACCCGGCATGCTCCCAGTTTGCACATTAGATGTAATGAAAACAAAAATCGCAACATCAACTCATGGTGTGATATGTCAGGTATTGCGACATCCTGTCAGCATATGTCATGCCATGATATGCCATAATGTAACATGCCAGGCTGTGATATATCGATACGCCTTTTTCTTGATATATTATATCAGCATGGCCTGACTTTACAGTCCCAGTAAAATCCTTGTTTGACATTTGCAGTAACCTGCTGGCTTGATATTCAGTGTCCTCACAGTTACCCGCTCCTAATCAGCTCCCAGTTTCACATTCCCAATAACGTTCACATTTCAAGAAAGATTCCAGTTTGTAATTGCTGGTAAGCTTCTTTAGTAGCATTTCTAGTAGGCGTAACATGCCCAGTAATCTCCCAGTAAGACTGCAGGGGGCACTGTGGCAATTCATGTTTTGGATTAAAGGGGTGATGCAGATGGATTTTACAGATGTTCAGCACAATAAGCTTGGCAGACATAAAGGGGAGAGGCGATGAAGTGCTGAAAGTTCAGGTCCCTGTCAATGTAATATAGCGCCACCTAGTGACGGGTTGCAGGTAGAAAGTTGGTGGTGCGAGAGGACAGCTGAGAGGTAAAGGGGGGTAAAGAGAAGAAGATTTCAGCGTCATCATCACATTGATATGAGTTCAAAGGTTGAGGTGAGTTTGCCCAGGGAGGAATTGGAAGAGCGTAAAGAGGAGGAGACCAAGGAGAGTGAGGAGCAATTTCACGGATTTAACCATTGATGGAGCGTAATGGCTAGCTGGTGAGGATAAGATAAGAGCGAGAAGATGAGGCTAGAGTAGTTGGATTTGGCTGCGTCCAGGGCAGTAATGAAAGCAAGGATAGATTCCTTGTGCAAAGCAAGAAGCCAGCATTGTAGGTAGAGGTGCATTTCTTTCGCTTTTGGATGGGATAGTCATGGATGAGGGCATTGGTGGGAGGCAGTGAAGGCGTAAGTAGGTTAATGTTACTTAAAGGAAGGAAGCAAGAGCTTGAAGGGTCATCCTGACTTGGCCTAGGCGGGGTCCATAGCGTCAGGTTGCAATTTTAATTTTAGATCATTTTGGAATGGGAGGGATTGGAGGACAACCACTGAACTGTAGATGATAGTGGTCATATGGTGATGGGCCAAAAGAGAAAGCAGCAGAAGAGTTGTGTGAGGGGTAGCGGAACACGAGATAGAGTGAGTTCCCATGATTGTGGGTTGGCAGTTCTTGGAGTGCGACCACATAATGAAAAGACTGGAGTCCAGCTGAGGTTTGCCATGGTGGTGAGGTTGAAGTCTCTCAGGAGTATGGCGTGGTCTTGAGTGGGAAGACGTTTGCGGAGTAGGTCAAGATCATGGAAGAAGATGGTGCAAGAACAGCATTGGTTGAGGACGATGGTAAGAGGGGTTGGTGAGAGAAGTTGAACAGCTCTATGTTCAAAAGAAGCAGCGAGAATGATGGTTCAGCAGAGCAGATGTGCTGGTTTCGTTGATCATGAACCAACACCATTGCCTTTCTTAGATAAGTGAGAGAATTGTGGAAACATCATAAAGGTCAGAGTGCACGGTTGCAAGAGTGGCAGTTTCATGGATCCTGTTGGTCTAGAGTAGAGTTTCATTTTTTATGCAGATTCTGGTCAAGGGCTTCTAGAATGACCATAATCTGCAATGTTGACATTCCTAGTAAACTTCCAGGCTACACAATTCCCTTACCTACCAGGCGGCCACATATCATGTGTGACACCTTTATCCAGTCCTGACTTTATTACTCTGAATTCTGGGACTTGTAGTTTTGTTGTTCACATTAGGAGTATGGGCCAACAAATGCTAGAATTCAAAGCACAACGTCAGGAACGGCTCATGGTGTCACTCATGACATGGGGCCATTTGGCAGCCATGAGTTCCAGAACAGTGCCATGAAACATCCCCAAACAACCGAACATGCCGTGGACAGTGAGCTTCCTGTTGGGGAAAGCCTGTGTTTGCAGCTGAAACTGAAAAGACACAACACATAATCCTACACCTCTTACAACATTATATGAAACAGTGTGATATGGTGTGGCACTCATCACGCCGATTTTCCAAATTCTCCCCCAAAAAATCTCAGCACCTTAAAATGAGAATTCATTTAACTGAGTATCCTGCTGATTAAAGATGCCGGCTGGACCGTGCAAAACAATGACTGTACCCTCCCTATGTCTTCAAATGATTTCATGGAAGCAATGATGTAACAGCGATCCCTTTGCTATTAAAAAGAGTGACCAGATTGATCCCCGTCCCAAGACGCCACATGATCGGTCCTGGACTTTCATTTAACAAATCATGGCATTTTGGGGGTGTCGTCTTGGTTCTCTTCATTTCAACCAGTTGGACTAGCACAGCTGACAACAATGATTTCAATAAGGGACGCGTCCGGAGGCTGGATATTGCAGAGTCCCCTTGACTTTTCAGGCATCTAATCTCTCTGTTATGGTGCGCTTGCACTGATTTCCAGCCATATGATCGCACTTCCGTTTCTGTCTTCGCGATACAGGTTATTGCCGTTGTAATGGACGTCTTCACCGACCCGGACATCTTCCTGGACCTGTACGATGCCACTTCCCGACGCCAGATACCCGTCTACATCATCCTCAGCCACCTGCACCTGCCTGCGTTCCTCAGCATGGTGGGGAAGACAAGTGTCAACATCCGGTATACAGCGGTAAGAGCGACTGGTGGGGCATAGCATCGTTTATGAATGGCACTGTCGTGGGTGGGGGGAGAGGGGCTGCGCCAACCCACAGTATCTCATGACCCGCTCGTTTTGTTACTCTGCTGTTGTCCTATGACCATGCCAGAGGTACGCCAGAGTTGCATGTGTAGAGAAGCATTGATTGCAATGTGTGCAGTGTAGAATTTTGTTTCTGCATTCGGAATTCTGATTACGGTAAAAACCAATTATAATGCAGAGCTGGGTACATATTTGCTCATAATAGGCTTGCCAAGATTCTTTTTTATTTAAATTGAAGTTTGCTGAAAATCTCCCAACAAAAAAAACATTTTTTCTGCAAAAGTATTGCTTCATGAATGCACTTGTATTTACCAAACACGTTCTTTATCCTAAATGTAACACCACCTTTCTGTTTTTTTTTAAACAATGCATTTAAGAAAGAAAATATGCAGACATTTAAAACATGACATTGTTAACTAAATTAGGGTTTTATTTTCGTATGTCTCGTGATCTTTTTAGCGTGTTCCAGTTTCCCTGGCCTCTCAGTTTGTTTACATCCAGCTGGAGGTTTTGTCATTAGGGCCTGGGCTACCATAGGAAAGTTGTAAAGGACACAATGAATTGCCATGAATTGCCATTTTAACTCCACACACGTCAAATCTTGCAAGAAGATACTTGGGAAAACGTGCATTCTTCTACAAGCCCTGGGTGTTATGGTAAGAATTCCCGAGCCTCTACCATGAATCTGACCTTTCATAACCTCATTGTCCCTCTTCTTCATGGCCTTCTTGTAGCCCCGAGGGTGAGCCTCCCTGGAAACAGGCACCAAGTGCAAGCAAACAGAGTTGTATTGCAATATGCATTACATGAGGCCCACCTACCACGATAGGTTATAAGACACAGCACCTTCCTGTCCTGCTTTTTTGTCTGTCTGGTAGAGAGACCCTTTTGGATTATGTTATTAATTTATCTGTATGTTATTTGATTCCTTCCGGATTCTTGGTTTCGGTGGCATGTTGATACAGCCCCGAGGATGCAACCCCGGGTCAGTTGTCTCGCTGCATAGGATACTGCTTCCCATTTGCAGTGTGGTGGACAGACGTCCGGGGGTCTGCCTCTCGGGGTGGCATGTCTAATGCACTCCTCAGTGCACGGGAGAGAGACACCCTGCTTCTGCAGACACTTTCGCCTGAGATATTGACCCCAGCGTATCCCGTTCATTCATCGACAGTAATTGCTTTGTGGTAATTTACTACCAAGTGACTACCTCGGAATTACTTCGTCAAATATGGGTATTTAAGAGCTAAAAAAAGGGGGTGAGCAGGGTTTTATGGAGGGGTAGTGGTGAAGGGGAAAAGGAGGCATGGGGGCGGGGACCACCCCACAATATAAAAATAAAACATGTGAAGTAACATTTCGAAGTCAGTACTTCATAGTAAATTACCGCAAAGTAATTACTGTTGATGAAATGGAATGGAACCCACCCGAGACCTGGGCAGTGGCTTCTGTAAGTTATTTAAACTAACCCTTCCTGTGAGCTTGGGGGTGTGGTGCGCCCTCACTGACACAGGGAATGTCGCAGAGATGACAGGGAAGCAGAAGTAGAATAGTTATCACACCAGGCCTTCGTCCTCTTCACTGTCTCCTCCCAGAACGATGTGAACATAAGCAGAGATGTGATGAAGAGCACGCTGAAAAAGGTCCTGCAGCTTCCCCGTGCACATGTATGCCTGCTCCTGTGTCCTGTGTCTGCTGCTCCTTTTGTACCTGCTCCATGTGTGCCTTCTCCAGCTGCTCCTTATGTATCTATGCCTCCTCTTGCGGCACCTGCTGCATACCTGCCTGCTACAGCAGCTCCTGCACTGACTATTCCTTATGCTGTGGTTGCTGCTCCCTTTCTGCTGTCATCTGCTGTTCCTGCTCCCCTGGACCCTAGGATACCCACTCTATCATTTGCACAGTTACAGGAACTTACAAAGAAGAAGGTAGTTCTCGATAGTGGAAGGCGTTCCCTAGGAGTCACTCCGCAAACTCAGAAATTGTCCAGAAAATTAGGATGATGGTAATCCTGAGGGGTATCCCCCTCAAAACTCTTCTGGCAAGTAAATAAAAAAGGAAGCTTTGGAACAGACCCTTGCAGATCCGTGGTCAGGTTTGAGTTGTGGAGACCTGGTTCAACCATGAAGGGGCCACAATACACCAGTTGGAGGTGGCCGCGGGGATGGGACTTCTTCTCACACCGCAACTGCGGGATGTCCTGTTTAGAGAATTGAAGGAATCTAACAAAATCTCTTTTCTGAGGCTTCATTCCCACCTATACCTTGATCAGGAATTAATGTCAGTGTTGTGGTTGTTCGCCTGCTAGCTATTTTATTGAACAATGACTTCTTAAGATGCCTTTCCCAATGGATCCTGTGGATCTTAAGGTAAGGCTTCCTTAAGCCGTGTCCTTTCATTTCACAGGTAGAACTTCTAATGATGCCACATCCACTGCACCATCTCTATTGGAAGAGTTGAATGATGTGCTCTAGGCTGCTGCTGGGGCACCAACAAGTTTACCTCTTCTCAGACGTTGCGTGTGAGACCCCAAAGTCTGTGGCTTGAAATTACTCTTCCATTGTTGGTGCATTAGGCAAGGTTTGCTTCGACTCTCGAAAGTTGATGTAGCTCAAGTCATCCCTTCTGCCCTACCTTTCATGGGTCAGAAGTTATTTGCAGACCAATTGATTTAATCCATGAAGAAGGATGCAGAGGAAATAGAACTAGTGATTGTGGCCAACCTTTAGATCTCCTGCAAAATGGTGCATCCAACCTTCAAGAGTTCTTGCTTCATGTCCACTGTCTTTCCAATTATTTCCATGTTCAATAGCTGCTTTTACATCTGGGAGCAAACTGTGTCAGACAAATGGGTTTTTGATATTGCAAAGCGTGGTTAACCGGCAGAGTCTGTGAGGCCTCCTTCTCCGACTGTGGTGAATGGAACATCTACTCGCATGAACTCTCTAAAGGCCAAAGCATTGTTTCAGGGTATTTAAGGTCTCTTGGCAAAAAGGAGTTATAATACCCAGCCCACGGGCTAGAGAGAATGCAGGTCTTTAAAACTCTCCCTTTTGTGGTTCCGGAGATTTCAGTTGGTTTTTATCCAGTGTTGGATCTGAAACAAGTGGGCAAGTTCATGAAAAATGCTGCTCCCAGGATGGAGTCGATTCAGTTCATTATGACTATTCTGACTTTGGGGGAAATCAAGGTGCCCACTGGTCTTCGGGAGCCTTACTTCCATATTCCAATCGCTTCTGGTGCAGGGCCAGCAATGGAGCTAACGGTTTCTGCTGCACCAGGCGCCCCAATTAAGAACCCCCTGACCCCCCAAGCAGATGAATTACACAACTTTGCATGTGCAGTTCTCGCTTACTGACATGCTTTCCTTTGTGAAAATCGGACCTGGCCTCCGTGCTCAAGGCTGCACTGCCTGGACGTTTTAGTATTTTCTCTTAATGCATTTGTATTTTGTATTTTATTTGTGTTTTTATTAAGTGCCTTAAACCAAAACATTGTACATAGAATACAGATTGGTACAATAAAAATGAATAAACTACAATAAAAATGAATAAACAAAATCCAGGAAACAATCACTCAAGGACTTTGGAACAGATGAGATTTCAGAGAACAACGGAATCGAGAATAAACAGAAATAGAACGGAGAGGGAGTGCAAGAACTGTACTTCAAAACTAGGTATTACGCATTTCCTCCTAGCCACACTGTTCTACCTCTAACCTAGGTATCACTCATTGCATTTGTAGCTACATTGCCCGTATTTCAAAGTTAGGTGCCACTCTAGGCATCTAAGCCATATCATCCTACTTCAAATCCAGGTGCTACTTAGTGTACCTCAACCACTTGGTGTTATGTAAACACAAGCACTACCTATTGCCCCCACGTGGTGATAGCTCTAATGCAGGTGTCACTCAGTGCTTTTGCCAAATCATCCAGTCCTAACCTAGCCATAACCTTAGCATATCTCAGCCTAACTGCGATACTTCCAACCCAGGTCATTATACCAATGTACACTGTCTAACTGGTGTTAACCAAGCCTATTCCCCGGCCTCCCAACACTCCTGCCATCACTACTTAGTATGTGTCCATTCATTACCAACCTGCTTGCATGCTTCTTGATCCTTTTAAACACTGCAATACAGCTTAAGATGGCTCCATACTTATCCAACATGCCATCCCTAACTGGACTTAACAACCAGGCACCATACTTAGACATAAACATCCTTCAGCCACTTCCAGCCACTAGTCTCCCTCTTGTCATCATAGATAGGAGCCTAGGACTCAGAGCCAGACTAGCCAAAATATATGAGCCCCTTGCCCACTCACTGCCCACTATACAGAATTCCAGAGTGCCGACGCCAAACCACCTCACAACTCCCTCATTTACGGCACTCCTGAATCAACACAGGACAAGTGTCATACTACTACTTCTAAAAACACAGATAGACCCAAAATTAAGGGAGCCTTGATCAACGCCAGATCGCTAATAGCTCATGCTACAGAAATAGCAGACTTAATCCTTAAAGAAGACCTTGACTTCCTCGCTATTACTGAGACCTGGCTACACCCAGCAGCAGGCCCCATGCTCATGTTGGCAGTCCCAGATAACTATTCTATTCTGAGACAAGATCGCCCCAATTCCAGAGGAGGGGGTGTCGCCATTATCCATAAGTGCAGTCTTACCATGAGACTAGCAACGTCTTCCAATGTCCTCTCATGCGAAACACTATCAGTCAAAGTTCCACTTACCAATACCCAAACTCTCAATATCTATCTGATCTACCACCCGCCAGGCCCCATTGGCACCTTTGATGAAGACCTCAACTCTATTCTATCCAGCAATCTTAAATTTCTCATCCTGGGAGACTTTAATCTGGGCTATAAGGACCCAGAAGACCATATTGCCAGTACTATAGTTAACACTCTTACTGAACTAGGCTTCGCGCAAAGATGCACGGCACCCACTCATTGAAAAGGTAGAATACTTGACTGGGTAGCCGATTACAACTGCCAAGCGAATATCATAAATATCTCACCCCTAGCCTGGGCCGACCACCATCTGGTATCGTTCATGCTTTCTACTGACAGACGTCCACCTCCGCCTACCATTAGGGCCCCACCTACTCTCACTAGAAACAAGAAGAATATGACAGTAGAAAGACTCATCCCAAACCTACTTCCCACACTCAACACACTCCCTGATAACCTTGACCCTGACACCTTGGTCGAAGAATACAACAAGGTTATGGCCACCCCACTGGACCTTATCGCCCCCCTGAAACTCAGACCAAGCAAATCAAAAACACACCTCAACAAATGGTACACACCATTCCTCAAAAACCTTAGGCAGCAGAAAAGAAATTGCGAGCCCACTTGGAAAAAATCCCCTTCAGTCGCGAACAAACTCAAACATTCCAAACTAGCCGCACTCTACAAAAAAGAAATTTATATGGCTAAATGAACCTCCTTTGACTCTCGCATATCCCAAGCAAAATCCAACATGAAAGAACTCTTCTCTATCCTCAAAGAAGTAGAAACCCCCATAGTACCCCCTGACACCTGTACCAAAGATAAAAACTGGTGCTCAGAAATTCAAAGTGCCTTAGCGAATAAGATCACGACCCTCCAAAGTAAAATCTCCAACAAAAACGCTTCCCTTAATGTCACTCTCCCTCCAAAAATTCCGGACAAGCTCACGCCCACAGATATCACCCGCTTCAAGTTCTCCAAAGTCAATACACTTGAAGTTGAAAAAATCATCCTGTCCTTGAAACCATCCAATTGCCAGGGAGATCTGTGCCCAGCACAGCTTATCAAAGACGCTACATGCGAGTGCTCCCCTTTCATTACGAAACTGATCAACGCCTCCTTCGCCACTGGCTCCATCCCCACCAATTTAAAACAATCGTGGGTACGTCCACTACTGAAAAAACCTACACTTGACCCAGCCACACCTACAAATTACCGACCCATAACGACTGTTCCCTTCCAACTAAAAATCCTGGACAAGGTCGCCTATGTACAAATACAGAAGCACCTGGAAGATCACCACCTCTTAGGATCCAGACAATCAGGGTTCTGCCCTCAACACAGGACTGAAACCACACTGATTGACTTAAAATCTCAAATCGACACGCTCAGAGACAATGGACAAGCTGCCCTACTCCTCCTCCTCGACTTATCTGCAGCTTTCGATTTGGTCAATCATTCTGTCCTATGTTCACACCTCTACTCTTCAGCGCACTTCTCTACTGAGGCCATCAGACCCTGTACCCATCACCTGTGGTGTACCACAGGGCTCCTGTGTCTCCTCCTCATTGTATAATATATTTACCAAGCCCCTTTTCGATTATTTTGATCATCTCGGTATCGCCTACACTAACTATGCAGATGATACCCAGATCCTCCTTCCGCTTTCTGGAGATTATGGAAAGGATTTGGCCTTGCAAAATAGGGTATACATCATCATCCAGGCATGGATGGCCACTTATGGACTATGCCTGAATGATGATAAAACAGAGCTTATCATCCTAGGTACCACGTCCAGCCTAAAGAAACTGGGCCCGGCCTACAATTCCTTTATGATTAACGGGAATAACATCACAGTCGGACAGGAGATCAAAACATTGGGATTCTACTTGGATTCTAATTTTTCCTTCAAAAGACAAGTGAGCTCCCTAGCATCCTCCACGGCATACACATGCAAATGAATCCGCGCAGCCAAACCATTTCTGTCGGGCACTAGCTGCCTTACACTCACTAGAGCCCTCATATTGTCCCGCCTCGACTACTGTAACACCCTCTACCTGGGATCGTCCAAGGGCACCACCAGCAAGATACAAACTCTCCAGAACAACGCTCTCAGAGCAGCTCTGGGTATCCCTAGGAGAGAACATATTACAGGAATCAGCCAACAGAACAACTGGCTCACCACTAAAGAAAAAAGTCTCTTAAAAACGGCATCACTCACACACAAATCTCTTAACAATGCTGCCCCAACATACCTGATCAATAGATTCCACACACAGTACAGAAGGGAGCGAGAAGGAATATAGAAAGATAGTAGCGCAGTAAGATAGCTGAGAGCCAGGCCATATAGAGATTTGTAGACAAGACAAAGAACATTTTATTTAATTTCAGAATGAAAAGGCAGCCAACCAAGCGTTACAAGAGACAAAGTGGTAGAATACCGACACGAGAGACGACACAAGAGACAAATAGAGGAATTAAATACTGATTTAAGGGGTGCAAGACAGGAAATAGGGAGTCCAAACAGGGCAGATGAACAGTAAGAGTCGAGAAAACATTTGAGAAGAAATTAAGAGTTTAAATGCTTGAAAGGTAAGAAATGGACGAGCTTTGTGAATTTTGTAGAGATGAAAGCGGCAAGAACGGAAGGTAAATGCAATTTGATAGGAGAAAGAAAGATTTATGTCGAAGTAAAGACCAGGATTACCGGCCGTAGGTGAGATTTGAAGCTGAGATGGGGAAAAGGGTCTAAAAGAAGGTGGAAGATGTTGAGGAAGAGGGTTGGTGGGAAAAAACAGTACTTCGGTCTTCCCGGCATTGAGGTTAAGGTAGTGTGAGGACTTTCAAGATTTGATTGCAATCAAACAAGCAGAAAGATTGCAATGAATAGCAATTGCAAAGAAGAGAAAGAAAGAAATAGTTGGGTGTCATCAGCATAGAAATGTTGAGATAGCCCAAAAGAAGAAATAATAGCCGCAAGATGAGATGTATAGAGGCAGAATAGAAATGCAGTGCATGTGCGGGAGAAAAGAGGCTGCCGAAATATCATACATTGCACTAAACGAAACCATATTGCTCAACATAGCAAATCTGAAGGGGAAATTAATTATTTGACCTTTGCATTTGAACTGCGATGGCAACAAAGGCAGACAACAAACTTAATGGTCTCCTTCATAGCAGCATACAGAATACACAGTTTTCATGCACCAACAACTCTGCTGTCGCAGCCCCAAAAGCACTATCGACATGGGCGCCTGTCTTTGCCTTGAATATTTGCTCTCCAAAAAGGAAAGTCATTTTATATTCTCAATGATAAACATTGAATCCATTTAGCTTTGTGTGGCATTGTAATTAAGTAGGTTTTGAAGTATACAAGTCGTGTTTACTTGAAGAGATGCTTGAAAGTGTTACCTTTCTGAGCCTTTCAACTGGCTATATATACAGCTGTAGGTCTCAAAAGTCCCCGAACATGGCAAAAGAGGGGCAGTCCTCTGGGAGTAATGTACACAGGGTAGTTTCTGGACGACACAAAATACAGAGTAAAACACTAGAATGCATCACTATACTTCAAAGCCCAGACTGGAACCCACTACCTCACATTATACAATCTTTCCAATATAAACAAAAGCTAGTTTGAGCAGGGTGAGCAGAAATGTATACACAAAGCTGCGCGTCTCGGAAACTGGAATCTGCCCTACGCAGTGCTATATAAAACACCAAATCTTTTTGTTTTGTATATTCAATTTGTATTGCCATTTTTCAACATAACCAAGCATGAGCACAATAACAGCATGGTAGTACACACATTGACAAAAGTACAGGGGTTGGCGTTAAATTAATTTGATATCTAAAATACAGGCTTTTCACTAAAAACATGAACAGCCTCCCTTCTTCTGAACGCGTATTGTCAGAATGGTCATCATTACAATATTAGCTCAGTCCTTTAAACAAAAAAAGTTTTTTGGCATTCCTGTACTTTATTCAGCAGTACACTTCAACCTTCTGAAATTTGTAATATATATTTATTGTTATATCGGTGAGAGTCATAGAAACCGTTGCCTAAGTAATAGTACTCCAAAACATAGATTGCTGCATGCTATAAATGGTAATAGTGAACCATAAAACAAAAATCGATAACAGTATAAGGACGAAAAACTAGGTTAGAGTCAGCTGAGCAATTAGAATTGTGATTTTTCTTAAACATGTTCTCTTTTGGTTATCAAGCCTAAGGTTCGAGTGGAAGGATATCACTGAAAGAGGGTGGGGAGACAGGAAATGACCTCATCTATACCCTACATCAACTTCTGTGGCTTCTTAACAGAAAAGAGAGGAATTCATAAGAGTTAATGCCTGGGTTATCATCTTTGGTTTATAAAATGACCCCAAAGTTCTAGGAAAATTGATTCTGCATCCAACAGAAGCTAAATTAGTTATTCTAACTACTTCCTGAACCCATTCACCCACGTTTTGGTTAGTGTGGTTGTTTCCAATGCCAAGAATACAGAGCTTTGCTAGCATCGGTACCAAATACAACCATTTTCTTTCGCATCCTTTAAGCTGTTTGAGGTCCAGAAAGTCATGTATGAGGACCAATTGCATGGTTGCAACTATTGGAGATTGAGTGAACTATTCATTACTGAAAAGATCTCTGACCAAAACCCTTCTATGGGCACGACCTGATAACTATTTGGTGTGTTGACTCATGTTTCTGCACAGTTCCAACTTTTGTCCATCTTGTTATGCTTCATTTTGCCCAGTTTTGCTGGGGTCCAGCTGCAAGAGTGCAGTTTGTATTACTTGAAAAATGTAGCCTCGTCTCTCGCAAAGTACTAACATTTTGGAGTAATATCCAGGACCATTGTTTCTTTGAGTAAGTGCGTTGTAGCTCTTTTTCCCATGTTTTCAAAATGGTCGGCATACACATATTGTATGCCATGTTGGTGAGTGTTGCGTTACAGGCTGATGTGATTCCACGGTATTATTTATTCATTTATTTGGAATTCTTATACCATTGCGCCTCATACCCATAGGCCTCAGGGCGCACACATAATCAACAAGACAGACAATCAGTACAAATAGCTTAAAAACAATGCGAGAAAGAGAAACCAGTGGCAGAACTCATATGTCAATGCAGGAGAAATGCCAAAATCAGGCAAACCTAATCAGGCGGCAGGTTGAAGAGAAACGTTTTCAGTTGCTTCTTGAACCTTGATGGCGTCTCAGCGGCTCTAAGGCTGCGAGGTAGCATGTTCCAAGCATTGAGACCTTGGACATTGAAACTGCGCCCACAGGCCTTCACCAACCTAAATCTGGGCTGTACCAGTTTAAGAAGGTGTTGAGATTGAAGAGAGCGGGCAGGAGCATGGAGTTGAAGACGCACCGTAAGGTACTCATGTGCCATATTCACCACAAATGTGTGTGTTAGGGTGAGAATTTTATGTCTGATTCTGAGTTTAACTGTAAACCAGTGTAAAACCCTGTCTGGCCGCAATAATGTGGGTTTGCCTAGCAAAACCCATGACTGGCCGCATTGCAAAATTCTACGTCACCTGTAGAGCGGCTATGTTGGTATGCGAGCAGCCGCTGAGCAGACTGTTACAGTAATCAAGGCAGGTATTAATAAGCACTGAGGCCAGGGTTGCTAGATTTTCTTGGGTCAGAAAAGGCTGGATGTTACACAGGAGCTTATTCATCATACCACAAGAGGATCTAATGAAAGCCACATGTTGACTCATTGATAGTTCGGCATCCAAGACCACACCAAGGGTCTTGACCTTCTTGGCCATTTGAATCAATGTTCCCAGGTTGTGGAAATACTTATACTCTGCAGGGAGCGACTTCAACTTTGAGCAAGAAGCAACAATTAAAGCTCTGTTTTGCTAGCATTCAGAGCGAGAGAATTAGCAGACATCCAAAGATGGATAGCCTCATAGATGACATTAAGATTGGCTAAATCCTCAAGATATGAACCCGAGAGTTTTACGATAACCTGAGTGTTATACGCATAGTTTGTGACCCGGACAGCCAGGCTAACCAGAAGTTGCAAAAACGGGATCATGTAGATGTTGAACAACGTAGGAGAAATCCATGACCCCTGTGGGACACCACAAGTGACGGGAGTGGGATCCGAGGAAGATTTGCCTACATTCTCCATTGGCTTCCTGGTGCCCAGAAAGGAGGAGGTCCAACTGGCAGCTTTAGGGGAGCAACCCGCCACTGACTGGAGTCTATCCTCTAATAAAGAGTGGTGTACGAGGTTGAATGCCGAGGATAGGTCTAACAGTGTCAGGAACAAACGCTGCCCTTCATCAATATTCTGTAACAAGTTTGTCTTAAGGTCGAGCATAGCTGTTTCTGTACCGAAGCCCTTCTTATATCCGGACTGGTGGGGCAGCAAGATTGTATTACCCTCTAGAATGTTCTGAAATTGCAGATGCGCAACCTTATCCAGAATCTTTAGCAAAAATGGCACATTAGTAATAGGACAGCAATTGTCTGGCACAAATGGGTCCAAGGTCTCCTTTTTTAAGAGGGGAGTGACCCAAGCCTCCTTAAGAAATAGTGGAACACTACCCTCTGCAAATGAACGGTTAATAAACTTGGCGACCCACGGACAAAGAATGTCCTTACATTTCATAAAAAGACTGGATGGACAAGCGTCACCCTGACAGTAGGTCGGTTTCATACCCTAAATAGTTTGTGCAATAAATAGTTCAGAACGCGTGGAAAAGTTAAAGACAGGAACCACAGGTAGGGCAGGGGGAAGCTACATTATCGTCTGCTTCCAACTCATCAGATAGGGGACACATGTCCCTTAGCCGTTTAATGTTGGTTTGGTGTAAAATGACCTTGTTGGAGAAGACGTCATGAAATGACTGACACTAGAACTTATCTTTCACTTGACCCAATGAGGACTGGGGTTTGCTCTTAAACTCACGCAAAATGGAAAACAGTTCTTTAGAGCTTGACTTTAATGGCCACCTTGCATTGTTTTACCATGTTCTTATAGTTCGCAAGAGTTGTGGCAGACGGGTCTTCCGCCAGCAGCGTTCTGCTGTGCGTTTCTTCTGCCTAATGACAATGATGTCTTCATTAAACCAAGATATCTGCATGGCATCCGTTTTTATATGTCGGGTCTTTAGGGGCGCCAGCTGGTTGGTGACATCAGTGAGGGACTTTCTAATATGTAATGCTCGAAAGAGCACAACATCTCTAACATCAGAGGAGCAAAGTTTTTGGGCGTTAGAGGTTTCGAATTCCGCATGCGAACATCCATTCTCAAATTTGTTTTAAGTCTGGCAGGTGGGGCAGGCGTGATAATATCAAAGGTGAGTAGTGAGTGATCTGACCAAATACAAGACGAAACGGACAGATTAATCAAAGAGAGCTGATGAAATAGCAACCGGTCCAAAGTATGTCCTGCAATATGCGTAGGTGAATCAACTAATTGCACAATGCCAATGGAATTAATGGTATTCATTAGCGACCTAGTGGTAGCATCTGTCAGATCATCAAACCAGTGGTTGAAGTCACCCATCACTAATACTGGAGATAGCAGCTTTGTAAAATTATTGAAGAGATTTATAAACTGCTCTTCAAATAAGGGCAGGACTATTGCGGGTCTGTAGATGACAATTATTGTAAGTGAGGTGTTTTCAGTCATCTTAAATTTGACCACCAAACTTTCACAATCTGCAGGATTTCGTGTGCCATTTTATGGAACTGCAATGATTCTTTTTTAGAAATAAGGCACCCCCCCTCCACCGACAACTTTGTGTGAGTCACTGCTAGAGTAGAGCCGACTATGTTTGTTGAGGAGTGCCATAGCACCATCCGGAAGCAGCTCTTTAGTTGCAGTTATTGCCATCACTGTTCCTCCAAAAGAGGTATGTTGAATTGAAATTTAGGGAATGATGGAATTGTCTACGTATTCTCATCCCAGATATTTGAATGGAATGCCTCTTTCTGCCACTTTCTGTCAATAGAATGAATGGCCTGCTATTCGAGTCTGTGATTGATCTATAGGGGCACACAAAGATGTATGTAAGGGCTAAATCATGGCAGTTTGTGGACTTTCTCCTAGCAGTATGTTCCGCTTGCTTTGATAGAGTTATTGATGCATTTCGTCTACTAGTTTGAAAAGTGGATGGGTATGAGAGGGCTTGCTCCATAGAGCACTCCACGCCGGTTTGTATTTGGCTTTTGTAAAGAAAGTTGTGTATGGTGCAATATGAAAGGCCTGATGGAACATTTCCTGAAGCTAAATCCACATAAAGTTTAGATGTATTGACTTTAGGACAAAGTAGATTCCAGATGACATGTTGGATTTCTGTCATTACTTCTTTCAGCCAGGATTGTTCTGGTCGAAACTGAAGCATCCTAAAGACGTAGTTCGATTTTGTCATTATTGTCGCTTTCACTGTTTGTACTTTCCTGCAGAGGGTTAGATTTTGTCTTTTCAAGCGTTCCATATCAGTTCTGATGTTACTCCACAGGGGTTGTAAGTTGTCTGATGCTGCATTGTCTAATCCTGGGTTTAAATTGATACCTAAATATTTCAGCCCTTTGGATAACCAGTGAAAGTGGTATTAGTGTATGTCTGCTTTTATTGTGATGTTGGATATTAGCATTTATTTCACATTTTTGCCAATGTATTTGATATCCTGAGAAATGGGAGGCTGAGCCTGTAGGCTCCATTAATGGTTGTATGGACATTTGTGGTAATGTTAGTGTAAGTACAGTATCTACTGTATATAGTGGGCATACGGTGTGAGTTTCAGTTCTCTTGAGGGTAGTTTCACCCCACAACCTATAACGTTGTTTTGATGTATGACAACTGACACAGCTCTAGTACCAATATAAATATGAGGGGATGATTAAAAGACAACCTTGGCATGTTCCTCTCCCAATGTTAAACCCTTCTGAGAAGTGTCTGTTGCAATAAACTCTGATCGTTGGTTCTGAGTATAATAATTTCACCTTTCTTGTAAATCGCTCTCCCAGGCCAAATCGAGACATGGTCCTAAACATGTAGGCCCACTCCACCCTGTCAAAAGACCTTCTCAGCATCTAAGTACAGAGCTAGAGTGGGGAATTAGTCATCCCTCATATCCCAAAGCTCATTTAGAACCTCTCTGGCATTGTCTCTTGCCATCCTGCCTGGTACATAGCCAACATCTGTGTGGTTAATCAGTGTTGGGAAGTACGACTATAGCCTGTTGGCCAGCACCTTGCAAATAATGTTTATGTCTACATTGATAAGTAAGATTGGTCTGTAGATAAAACATTTTATATCATCAAATGTGGGGCACTGCCTGTGGATTATGAGGAAAGTAGCTTAGATGAACTCAAGAAATGTTAGTTCTAAGAAAACTGTCTTTTCTTCCTAATGTCAGACAGACTATGCCAATGCCATTGAACAAATGATCTTCAGTGGTGTTCCAGTGATTATTAACATTTCCCAGAAACATATTGCTTAAAACATTCACGGTTTAAGAAGCTAAAAAATCAAAAATAGGTTCAACACAAGGGGCCTCATTACGACCCAGGTGGAAAACCATTGTGCTAATAGCACCATGGTCCATGCCGGTAACTTACCGACTCCGCCATGGGGAAAGGGGGAATTACCACCCCATTACAAGGTTGGCGGGGCGGTAATTCCCCCTTCCTCCAGGGCCCTTCCCCATTCCCATTTTTGCCCCATAGGGCTCAATGGGAATGGGGAAGGTGCTAAGTACGGTACCGCAAATTGCGGCACCGTACTTAGCACCAAGGTTCCTCTGTGGGTCCCTACTTTAACGGCTGGTGTAGACCAGCCGTTAAGGTCGGGTCCCGCAAAGGGACCTCGTAATCAGACGCTAATGGGTTAACAGCGCCACAGCCTTTTACGGCGCTGTTAACCCATTAGCGCCAGGGTCGTAATGAGGCCCAAGGTCTTGATACAGGAGGGGAATATAAAGCAAGTGGAAATATAGGTAAGAAGTAGATGCTAGCTTGTGCGCTAGACGTCCGGCACTCCTCAGGAACCGTAGCTAGTTTAGCTCTAAATATTCTTCTGTGTGGCTGATCAGGTCCCCCAGTAAGCAAGGACCCATCATGCCCTTCACAATTCTACTGTCAATGCAATTCTAATGTTTTGTTCACTTCTTCTCCTCCCTTCACGGAAATCTTTCTCCACTGTATAAGCCACTAAGATCTAGTTCCACTGTAACCAAGGAACGCCTGTCTAACCCCATCATTTAACTTGCAACTCCGTCTTTATGTATCCTGTCTGCATTGTCTTATTCTGTACTCTTCTCGCACCTAAGTAAGCTTACTGTAACAGTGCCACGAAGCGCTACTGTGCGCTTTATAAATGTAAATAAAGAAAGAAAGAGAAAGGCTTTCCAATGACAGCAATCAAATACAATCACAAAGAAGATCATGGTGCATATCATTTCAATTTATAGCTAAACCTCTCCAAAACATGCTGTTTGATTTCTGTGAATCATGGAGTAAGCAGAAGGGATCAATACATCTAAAACAGAATTTGAAGTGGGTTAAGTCAGCTTTCACAAATACAGAGAATATCTAAATGATGAAGCAAGATGGGCTAATAAACAGCATTAAATAAACCTGAACTGGAATTTGTAACATATATTTCAATTTGGAAGAAACAGTCTAAGGAGTATTCATTTTGCTATGTTTGCAATAAATATTGGTGAATACTGAAGATCGACGCTCATGTTGATATTTAAAGTGAGAACATTTTGAAATATGCACAGGAATTGGAGTACAAATACAACACATAGTAAAATATCAAGGAAACAAACAATAAAGCAAAATGACTCCAGCAGACTGCTGGCAGGCTCCGAACAAGCAGGAATCAATTAAAGATAATCACAGTGCCCTTTATGGAGCACCTTTCAATGGTATCGTTTATTAGAAATGGATTGCACATCGACCGAGATCCAGTTACTACGTGGGCACTGCGCCGTAATGAAGCACTAATCAGTGCATTGAACTACCACTGGCAACACGCCAACTCAACCCCGTCCTCAGGAATAATCACTATTACCTTGTTAAAGACCCTTGAATGGTTGAAACATGTGTCGGCCTTTACTGTGATAATAAAGACCTAACGGCACAAATCCATAACGAGTCGACTACATCTCTAATGATAATGGGATACAACAGGACATGAACAATCTCTAGAATCTATCACCTTTGTACAGAGCGCCAATATCGCAGGAATCCAATATGCAGCTATTTAACCCATTCAATGGTATGGCTGAGTGAAAGACGTCCGGGGAAGGGAAAGTAACGTAAAGTAATGGCACATGATCAAAAGTCAAATGCAAAGAAGAAACCAAACCAGTGAGGAGTCAGGAACTGGACAGGAATATCCCTTTTACATAGAGCAGTTTTTTTGTTATTACTTATAATCCATGGCTACACACTAACACCCTTTTAAAACCTGGCTACTTGCTTAATCTAATGTAAGAGATCATCCATTTGCTGATCCATGAAATCAAAGTACAATCTGTTTGGATTTAAAAAAGCTAATATTCAGCTTCTAATGTGTTGCAGATAAACAATTTAAACATTTTAATAAAATGCATTGACAACACGTTTATTTTGTACCTTAAGATAATTAATAACGCACTTCTTTCTCACGTGTGTCAAACCTCAGCAGTGCACAAATTAAACATTTCACCATAAACAGTTCCTTGGCAATTAATCACTGTAAAGTGTCACATAAAGCTTTTTAATATGCTAGGAATTTGAAAAGCTTGTAACGGCTTTAATTAACTGCTGCAGTGACAGCTGGAATTCTGACCTGTGCTTGCTCAAGCAGCAGGCATTGTGACGTCACAACTAAAGCATCATAACTGATTAGAGAGCAGTTGTGATGCCATTTTCTTATTACAGGTCAGTTGGGATGTCACAACCAGCCTGTAATAAGACCATTATTTCCAGGCTTTTATACAGATATTTCAGTATGCCACGTGATGTAAGAGTGAGATACAGTGAAGGCACTGATATGGTCCTTATATTGTAACGTGTTTGCGAGATTAAAAATGATGTCAATTGATTCGTAGGATGTGTAAGTATTGCTGAAACATTTAGTTATATTTCCACTGCTGCATACCTAAAGCCCAGGTAGAAACGCCACTGCCCATTGAGCACAGTGGGATCCAAGATGGTCTACTGCTTGTGAGATCCTTGTTTTCCAAGCCTTTCAGAGCTTGTTCTGTTAACACCACAAAATTCCCCTCATCCATCCACAAATGAACTCCTCTCAATGTGACCCTGGAAACGTTCTGCAATGTGGCCCTATATTACACTATGTGGGTAAACCCATCTCCTCTAAGCAGGGTTTACACCAAATTAGTTCATTTAAATGGATGTAGGGAAGGAGGAGATTTGGAAGGAAGGGGGAAGTGTGGCTGAGGAGGGGGTAGGAGGAGAAGAAAAGCAGGGTGCCATTACAAAAGAAGTCTCCAGAGTTCCCTGTAGACCACTCCTGCCCCTCTCACATCTGGTGGTGTACCCTGCATTATTCTGTGCAACTGCCTATTGCCAGCATTCTGTTAAAAAAAAGGACACCATTGTTGTTAAAACAAGCAAAAAAGGGGCAGGATCCTGGGGAACATGAAATTACAGGTGTGCGGGGAAGAAGAACTACACCCGTAGTACCAGGCGAAGTGGAAGGCGAGAAGGCTATGTCATTAACCTCTGGGTAGGAGCAGATACCAAACCGCTATGCAAGACATATTCCTTTAGTAAAGATGTCATCATCTAAAATATGCAGCCTATGAAAGAATAAAGGGTAATATTTGTATTGTATCTCAAGACTAAAGAAGCAATATCCTTTGACTCAGTTTGTAAGTCATGTGCCAACCTACAGCGTGAAGTTGGCACTTTTAAACAAAACATCTACTTAACACAAGCTGTCACCCATAATCCTGAGTGTATAGCCAAATGTTTGTTGGGATGTAACCGAGTATATTATAGACATTCGCTCAATGACTTAGTTGTGACAGAGGTGGTGGGTTCTTCAACTAACAGTTCACGGTGTTGTTGCCGAGGGCCTTGCCCGTCGATCCCATGTAATGGTTTTTAGGCATGGTTTGGGTGCTTGTTAATGGTGGTAAAGAAAGGAAAGCGTCACCCATGATTTCTTGTATTCTCTGTGTTTGGAGGTGTCCTGTTTCTGTGGCTTGGTGGCATGTGGCTCTCCTCTGTGGTCTGGTCTTTGTATACCTCGGTTTCTGACACTCACTCCTCCCTAGAAGGTTTTCCATCGTGTTGTGGTGTCCTTTTTTTATGTGGGTGTGGTGTGAGGTAGAGTTTAAGGGATTATATTTGAAGGTTTAAGCCATGCAAGTGATGTCTCTCCCTTTCTATGTTTTAGTGAACTGGAATGTTAATTGTATACACAGCAATGTTTGCCACAGTTGCCGTGTCTTCTTTTTTCTCTTGGTCTTAAGGTGCTTTGTCCTTGCTTCTCTGTTCTGTGATTTGACATTATTGCTCCTGTTGTGTCTCTAGTCTCCTGGGCATCTTGCGTGTCGGGTAGGGTCCATGGTGGGTGCAGTCCTTTAGCTTTGTGAGTCTTAGAACATAGTGGGTGTTTCCCTTTGTACTAATTTTGGAAAGCGGGGGCAATCGTCCCAGGCTCCCAAGAGGTTTATGGTGATGCAGAGGCCTCAGAAAAGGCTGTAGATGCTAGGGCAGGCCATAAGGGGGGGAGGGAGGTGGTGTTAAGAGCTGCACCAAGGGCGGTGTTAAGAGCTGTTCCAAGGGTGTGTTAGTTCATATGTGGTTATACGGTTTACTGGCGCGAAACAGCAGCTTAGAAATATCAGCCATATTGAAATCGAGGCCTAACGTTGCGCTGCAGCCAGGGCAGTAGCGGGGATGTGTTGGAATATGGGCAGCGATGAGAAAGGCCAGAGCCACAGAGATTCATAAACCTTTCATTGTTTCATACTCCAGCATGTGTATCCCAGGAGGAATGTGCGCTGCAAGACCATGAGAGGGCTGAGGGATCTCTGCGAAACGTTATCCCACAAGAAGGAGGGCACGAGCCTCTGACCTCCCCCCAGTCCCAGCATTAGGAGATGCCCCTCTCCCAGGTCCCTGCATTCCAAGATATTAGCCAGTCAAAAGACCATCGACCATAAAGTTGATAGATCACCGATCAATCAGAAAAGATGTGAAAACAGGAACGGATGCCTCCTCCGCTAGGTCATGTGATTTTTGCTGCGAGGTGCTGGGAGGGGCAAAACAACAAACCTAAAAACGAGGGTAGAGAGCTTTGGAAGGGTGCCAACATGTTTGAGATTGAGCTGGAGTTGAAAATCATAGTGACCTCTAAAGTATCCTCCTGGCCCAGGTCTGCAATACCAGGTGCTCGCTAAAGTAGAGATAGAGAATGCATTGTTTTTCTGCTCATAATTGCTAATTAAGTGCAGCTTTTTGCCGGTGCCGATGACGCAGCAGGAGGAGCCCGCGTGGAAGAAGATGGACAGAAGCGGCTGGTTGTCCATAGGTCACTATGGCAGTATTTACTTCCAGGAGGGTCTCCAGGACGGGCAGATGCCCATCACTCATGCCTGATTTTCTAAGAGATCCACCATAGTAGATTTCTATTAACAGAATCGAAGGCTGCCTTTTAAATCCACAAACGTGAGTGAGAGGAAAGTTTTGAGTGAGTGATCGTTTAACCAGGATTATATAGCACATAAAGCAATGGTTGATTGTGCTTGGGCTGCCCTAGAGGTGGTCTGAGACTTCTTAAAGGCCCTACCAGAGCTGGATCCTGTCTAATGGAAGCTTACCAAACATTTTCCCTGTAGCTATCAAGGAGTGAAATGGGGTGGTCATTTCCTGAGTTGTCTCATTCCCCTTTCGTGAAGACGGGGATATATTCTGAGGTTTTCCACAAAGGTGGAAACTCCCCAGAATTCGCGACTCCATCTACAGTCCGCTTTATAGCAGGCCTCCCCTGTGCCTCAATTCTTTTTTTTAAAATAGGGAAAAGATGAATGTCATTATATTCGGTGAAGGAATTAGTTTGGTTCCACTAGAGCATATAGGTCCAACTTGTATCTAGAAGGTGTGCATAAAATAGGAGTGTATAACTAACTGAAAACGTGTTTTTAACAAAATAAGCATTATTCTTACAAAAAAGGTTCTGTGTATTAAAATAAAATAAAAAAAAACAGCAATGTGCTAATCTAAACCCACTGGATAGCACTCCCATTTTGCTTCATGGCAAACTATAACTTTTTAGTTTGGACTATTGGGTGTTTCTTGCAACACCTATAAGATGCACCTATTTATTTATTTATTTATTTATTTATTTATTTATTTATTTATTTATTTATTTAATATGCATACAACCAACATGCTTTACATATATACACAGTTCACATATAAAATGTACACAGAATATCCTAATAAAAAAGGATTAAAATGCTGCCATATTAAAAAAGGGAGTGCAAATATACATTCTAATACAATTTAAAATAACGTGCCAACAGACAATTCCATTAATAAAGATAAAACATGAACTATTTCATTAGAGTACAGATAGGGAGGAATGGCATATGAGGATGGACACATAGCCTGCAGGTGTTGTTTCGTTATTTTCCCACCCATTGACTGCCCAGGGCCATGCTAATCCATATGGCCATTCCCACCCAGTTCCTGCCCCTCCCTGCCCACAACACCTCTTCATGAGAACTCTTTGAGCTCACTTTACTCAAACCTTACTATCAAACTTTGCACTGGCATGCTTGCCAGTGTTTTTTCAAAGCAGTCTTCTGAGAGTTAATGACTTTTGTAAACCCACTGCTGGTGCAATACAAATGTGTTTACCAGGTCTGCCATCAGCCAATCGATTTATAAGTACTCTGTGTGTCCTTCACTGATGCCCTGTTAAGAACAAGCATTAGCAAAGCTAATAATTTTGGCTTGTGTATAAGTATTAGACATTTGCCAGGCACTGCTATTAGATGCCCAGGTGCTCGCACCATTTTGCACTTGCTACTAACAATGGCCAGTTAATACCACTATGACTGTGACTGGCAAGTGCCTTTGCCATGCCTACACAAAAGCCCAAACTGTTGGCATTGTCAATGCTTGCTTGGGTTTGCAGCCAGATTTGCAGAGGAGAGCTGTTGAGGAGTAAAAGTCAAGTTGTTGGCGTCTCCTTATTAGGACGGAGTGATTGGTCACCAATTATCAACTCTTAGGTACACGGTAGTGGGCAGAGGGTATTGAATTAACTTAGTAATGCTTCCCAAACATGCAGTAGTGTATGTATCCTTCCGAATACAGTGTTGTGTGAGGCAAAAGGATACTCACAGGACCGAATGCTAGCACTGCTGCTCCCTGGCAGAGGCATTGCTAGGGGCAGGCTGAGGGGGTGGTAGCCCCGGATAGAAGCTCAGGGGCTACAACCAAAAGGCTACAGCTGGCCCCAAATCCCGCCAGTCCCGACATTAGCATAGCCCCTGATCTTTTCCAAACCTAGCAACACCCCAGTCCCTGAGACTGGCACGCAGAGTGTCGCTCGATGGGCTGCTGCTGGTATGGCATTGTTTCACTTCCTACCCCAGCTTCACAATGCTTGGACATGAGGTATTTTGGCATCCAATGACAAACCCTGGGAATAGAGGGTGTCACTGGGCATTCGGTGGTAATCCCTGGCAACTGTGGGAGTGTGGGAAATTCTACAGCAAAGACTAGCAACACTGTGAGTACCCAGAGCTGGTGCATGGCAGCAATACATACTTGCCAACCCTACAGATTTAGGCAGTAGGCTACCGCTTTTTAAGCAGTCCTACCGCCTGCAGATTTCAGTGACATATCCTACTGCTTTTTACAGTGGCAGGTAATGTATGTGACTCTAAGGCAGGCTGCAGGACAAAGCATGCAACACATTAATTAGTCTGTACATGTACAGTGGGCTGGTAGGTGAATACTTTGATTGGGCTCAGACCAATCCACTGACCTGACAGCTGCGTGACTCTGTCCTGCACTCTTGCCAGTACAACCCTTAGGTGAACCACCAGTGAAGGCAAGTGGCAGAGTGTAACACCATCACACAGCATCTGCCTATCAGACTAAGGGGGTATCAGGCACCATGTCCTTCAGTGTTCAACTTGCAATAAATATGTACTGCCTGGGCTACTGCTACAGGGCAGTGGCCAACGTTGCCTACCAGCTCTGTACGAATTTGGTGTAAAGTTACCATTCAGAATTATACATTTTTAACATTTCAACATCTTTCCATGTTGTGCTGTTTGATGGGTTGTGTATTTTAGAATGGTTAAATGGTGCCAACAATGTATGTTTTGTATTTTCCTGTGAAGTCATCGTTGTGGGAATTATTATTTTCGAAACTTGAAAAATCCTACATCTTTTTGGTCACAGAATGTTGGCAAGTATGGCAATATGTGCCATATGATGTGAGCACTGGAATAAATACCAGTAGCGTGCCTTTGCAAAGCCAAACATCGTGCCCATGGGAATGCTACCTTTAACTACAGCAGCTTGGTGGGAAAATAACTTGGGACTTCCTGTCCTGGTGTGGGGAGCTCGCTTCGTTTAGGGAACCAGAGGCCACATGCATGATGCGTGCATTTCCGGTCACCACTCAGTCTACTTTAAATCCAAATCAGAATAAGAGGTGTGTAGGGAGCACCTGGCAGCCCTTAGATTCAGATGAAATGGAGCAAAAGATGGCTGACTCGCTGTGGCGCAGATTGAAGTGTCGTGCAAGTGTTTCCGTAGAAATGCCCCCTGGTGATCACTGATATTTAGGACTGCGTCTGTTACAGGGAAAGGAATGTGGCAGCCCGGGGGGCGTGCACCTTTTGAATGTGTCCCATGAGCGCGGCGTTAAGGTGTGACCTTTCCCTGGATCAGGAGTCTGCTTGTTGTTCTGGTTGTCTCTTGCTTGCAAGTTCCCCTCAGCAGAGTGGTGTTTTGGGTTGCAAGCGTGTGTCTGCCTTGGGAGCTATGTCCACTCATGGATGGGGGATGCGATGGCTCTGTACTAGGTGGGTGTAGCCTTCACGTGTCGCTGGCAGGAATGTGGAGAATGCCACAGGTATGAACAGATCCCCCCGCCCCGAGGATGGTTTCCGTGACCGATGGACCGCTACCTTCACAAGGCAGTTACCAAGGCCAGTCTCTTATGCAAGTCCACGTTCACTTTCATTCACTTCCTGTGATGTTGAAACTGTGTCAGGTAGTATTACTGTGTGTAATTATGGTGCTGTGACCTCATTTGTTGTCACACATGCTGAAGTGGCTTCTATTTATTTGCTATTTCAGATCATCTGGCCCACGGTCAATCCATCATGCTTAGTGTGACTAGTTTCTTGTTGCAGACTTCAGTTCATGGATGTCTCTGATTCCTCGTGATGCTATATTTAATTTGCACTTGACACTTTTTAAACTCGAGGCATTTTCTTGGCAAGAGGGCGTATGCCAGTTAAGATTCCCCGAAAGAGGACCTGAACTTCCACTCTGTTGTTATGGAAGGATGCAACTCTGGGTAACCAACACACAGAGATGTCATTTCACCAACATGCCAGTGGTAGCGGAAGTGACATCAAACGGCCCTTGACCTCTGATAACATCAGAGGAAGTGATGATATTTGACCCCACCCCAAAGTGATATCGAGGGAAGTGATGGAACAAGATCTTTCACCCCTTTATAAAACAGGAAGTGGCATCAAATAGCATTGTTCCCAAGTAGACTACGAAAAATATGATTACGAAATCACTGTAATGTGATATACATTTTATACAAGAAAGGATCACCATATGTATCGTTAATATCAGTGTGTATAGGTCCATATTACCAAATTACTGTGAATGCAAGCAGACGTCCATGGGCAAATAAAAATGTTTTATTATATAGCACTTACGCTTAAGTGCTTTATATAGAAGACATGTATATCCAATATCACCCAACCTGTGTTGGTACTCATTTATCGACCTCAGAAGGATGGAAGGCTGAGCTGAGGTGACTCACCCCCTGAAGTGTGCCTGAAATAAACCTTTAATGTGTCTAGCAATGATTGTATAGAATTCCAGAAAGACACATTATTTGGTATTCTTTTTCTTTGTTTTTTAGGGTCAATGCTGAAAATGTTAGACTTCTGGAACCCCTGTTCTGTTCTTTTCTTTTTTTCTTTTTTTAAGAGGCCTTAACAAGAAAGCCAGCCACTCCAGAAGCAAAGAGCCACATGGCACTGGCCACAGCCCAGGATTTGCATTACATAAAAGAAAAAAAGACACCTTTTAAAAGTTTTTTTTTTAGGGGTAGCAAGGAGACCTCAGGGTTTGCAGTTGCGACCCCTTGCAGCTCCTAAATGACAACCTTGCCCAACCATCTCATTCCGAGGGGCGCAGTAGAGCAAGATTTCCATGCAATAAGGGTTTGGCCTGAAATTGGTCCCACTCCGTCCATGCCCTGCCTGGCGGTGTCACGTTGTTTGTGCGCTTAGCCTACGCACATGTCATAACTTTGCATGCAGGCATGCAGCGGGATTCTGAGGCGCCCCCACTAGAAAGATTTTTGTAGATTATGCCAGGTAAAGTTGTGCCAGCTCAGATTGGGTGCCACCCTACATGGTACAGTGAGGAGAGGGTTACAAAGAGGTTTCCGCTCATGCACAGCTGTGTTGTGTGCATCCACCAGGTTTTGCGCACATTGATAAAACGTGACCTACAGGTTTACATGTCTTTATATCGAATCATTTAATAATGAATGCACATATAACGAAAAATAAATAACAAAATATAACAAAAAAAACATGTTTCCCAAGCTAAAAACCCACCCCAACCACTTCCCCACAAGATTTAACCCTTAACCCCACATACATTTTTTCGTTATTTAATTTTCGTTATAAAGACTGTATACCGACTTACAGCCACGTACATGTGATGTCATATACACACACATCACTGTCATGCACATTTACCACATGGATGGGGTAATTCCCAATATGTTGCGGCCCAAAGCGACCTGCAGATCCTGTTTTAAAAGCTCCATCGCCAGATGCAGAAAAGGTTGGACAATTTGCCAAAGACATTACCTACTCATTAGAACTACACTGATTTAATAGACACCCTGAGGACTCTGCAGTAGGAAAAGGTCACAAGAAGGCATATTGGCACTAAAAAAGCAAAAAAAATCAATATGACAGTGGGCTCCCCCGCAGCCCCTATGGTGCAGGGTACCCACCTATCAGGGCGGACAGACTGGGTGAAGAATTGTGCATGTCTTGGTGACTGAAATCTCAGGGCCACCTAACGGGGGCCTTTCCAATTTGTATTACGCCACAGAGACAGATATGAGCGTATAACTATATAGGAAGTTGATCCAAAAGCCTAACAAAGTTATTTATTTTGCTTATGTGCAAGCTTTCGTGCGATGGAGGTTCATGCATTTATGTAGAGGTTGACTAGTTTCCCCAACATAGCAGCCACATCCGGGACATTTCATGCACATAATCAAGTGAACAATATTGCTGGATGCACATGTAAACCGCCCCACAATTCTGTAGTCCTGTCCCACATGGGGTATCTTGATTGTGTCCAAAATGTTGAGATGTGGGCCGGTTAGGCCTCTTTTGTTTCTGCAAGCACAGATAACAGGGTATTTGCAGGAGGAGCTATGTAAGCTGGAATGCTGGGATGTTTTTCAAAGGTTTCATTGCATATCTGCCTCAAGAAGAGGACACATTCCACCAAAGCTCGCAAATAAGCAATACAAATGACTGTGTTAGCCTAATTAAAGTATCAACTCGTTGTTTACTTTTGGATCAACATTCCATTCAGCCCAGGGCTAACACAGTACAAGCAAACTGAATTTTTAACTATATATATATTTACATACATTAATAATTGTTTTCAAAATCACTACCTCGAATAAAAGAAAAATGCATATTGGGAATACTTAATTGGGTGACTTTGAATTGATCAAAGAAGGTACTTTCAGATGGCGAAAAAGATGTCAATGTAGGCCGCAGAAGATGGGGATTTGGCTGTGGAGTTTTCAACATACAGAGGTAATTCAGCTGCGGTCTAGTTGGCAGCAGTTAAGCTGTAATTGTGTGTTTTTCTGCTGCCCTTCTCAAGGGAAAGCGGGGGCAACGAGTTTGCTTTGGCGGGCACTTCAGCTTTGCAAAAAGGCTCGCCGAATGGTAGTCCTGGTCAGCCTTCAAAATGTATACCTCTAGTGAACATGTTATTAGGCATGCAACTTAATGATATGTTTCCTTTTTCAAGAGCCGAAAAGGTGAGGAGTGGGGTGCTTGTACAAAGCCAGCATGTCATGCCGCAGGGAGTAGCCTGAGTCAGCTGAAGCTCAAGCACCCGCATCTGTGTTCTAAAGTATTATGAAGCAGGAAATGCCTTTTAATAAAACCCATGGGAACATAGATTTAATGGCAGATAAGGACTCAACAGGACCATCCAGTCCGCCTAATTACCCAATAGTGAACTCTAGGCTGCGCATGGCCTTTGTATCCATTTAAAGTAGGCCTTTCCAAATCTTCTGCAAGGAGTATGTGGCATGCAATCACTACTCCTTTCCACAGAAGCAAGCAAAAAAAATACTTTCACATACTACAGTACATCTGAGTATCGAAATGTTATCTACAGTTTGATAAGGCGACCCACAGCTTAGAGCAGGGTTGTCCAACTCAGGCTTTGAGGGCTGGAAACATGTTGGATTTCCAGGATACCCCTGATTAATATTCATGAGATAGATTTGCATAAAACGATTCCAAATGCATGCACATTGTTTTTGATGAATATTAATGAGGGGTATCCTGAAAACCTGTCAGGATTCCGGGGCTCAAGGCCTGGAGTTGGACAAACCTGGCTTAGAGAGTACTTTGTTGAGGTGTAATGTCAGCCTTGTCTGGGCGTTTACTCCTTCCAACTCCATCCAACCAACTTCCACTTCCTCCTGAGAACACGTTTACTATCATGAGGCAGTCCTCACAGGGCTTGTGGAGTTACCCGTTCACTATACTGCGTGACCGTCCTCAGCCTGTCCTTATGCTTCTGGAGAAGAGGCTTCCAGAAATGGAGATGCGTGCTGCGCTAGCGTACTCTCACTTTACCTGCTGTCACTGACAGCGAAGTTCATATGAGGTTTTGGGGTTTCTTCTAGGGTGCCCAGAGTGTTTGAACCAAAAGCCCTGACAATTTTGCATATGCAATATTACAACGCTCAGCACAAACAAATATATAACAGACCAAAATGGCTAAGAATGAGGGCTGTATCAGAGTTTCCTTCATATCATCAATCTATGGGGACGTTTTAGCCTATGTAAGGGTAAATGTAGGGTTAATTTAAGATATTGAGAAACGTTTACTAATGATGAACTCTGATGGGCACATTACTGGGCAATGGGTGAATTAGAGGGTGAATGAATTGAAAGATGGGTTGAAGAAAAGGAAGGCCCAGAAATGATCGAAATCCCTTGTGTACCGTTCCCTCCTTTAACCCGCCCTTCAGTGTAGCCACAAATGTTTGCTCTCTTCATGTTACAGTGTACTCCCTGCCCTTCTGTCCAATCACTTCTCCACAATGGCTTTCATAACTTGCTACTTCTTTGATTTAGCCATCTGATCAGCCATCAATAAGAGATAATGACTCTCAGACCTTCCAGGATTTTGCAGCATGAAATGGCAATTTTTGCGGCATGAAATGGCAAATTCTGTGGCATAAACCTTTATTTATTGCAGCATTTTTGCGGGACATTTTGTATTAACTGGAGGGTGTAAGATTGCCACCTTGCAGGAAATAGGCAGAGTGCAAGGCTACAAGAGAGCCAGGGGATCATTATTATGTATATTTTGTATTAATTCAATAGGTAGAGTCCCAGATGTCTCTGGCTTGGCAGAACAGTGTTTGATTTGGCTACATTTCTGGTTAATGTTCATGCCTATTTAATAGTATTAACTAAATTGATCATTATCAATTGTAATGCTGAAAATATTCCCCTTCTATGTTCTCCAATCCTCCAAACACCCACACCCCGCTCTCACCAACACACATCTCACCAACTCTCCATCACAACTTACATTCCTTAACCTCTCACTCTGTCATACAAATACTTGCGTGCTATGTCACACTGTCAAGTCACAATTTGGACTGCCCAGCCCCTGCCACACTCCTAATCATACTCCCAACTCACACCTTACACTATACAATTCCTCCCGCACTATACAGTCCTTCATTCTTTTGTGCTGTTTCTGCATCTTGCATCCTTTCTCCCATTCTATTGCACTCTTCCCTCATCCTATTTCCCAATTTGCAGCTCACTGCCTCTTTCTGGCCAACCGCTTCATCTCTGCTTTCTGGCTCAATGACCACACTCTCCCTCTACTTTCTGTACCTCTGCTCGCTCTCAGATTTCTGGCCCACCACATCACTGCTTCGTCTGCTCTCTTGTGCAGCGCTTCCTCTTCTGACCCACTGCTCTCCCTCTGCTTTCTTGCCTATCACTTCACATCTCACCCATCACTCTCCCTCTCTCAAAGTGTAACTATTTTTTCAAATGTAGATTTTGACCCATTTCCTCAAATAATGGGGCATTTAAAAAAAGAACGGAGGATATGCTATTTTTAGATAACCCATTTTTGGAAATGAGCAGGTCACCTTATTCTCAAAGGTGACCGGCGCATTTCCACAGGCTTGAGCTGTAGCGCAAATTGCGCGTTGGCCAGCTGCCTTGAATGGTGTTCTGGGTTGTTTGACCGAAGTGTCATTATTTGCAGCGGAAGCGAATTGATTTGCACTTCAGCCAAACAACCCAAAATGTACCTTTCACCACCACCCCACCTTCTCCCCTACTTAACTGCTTGGTCGCTGCCACTTCCCCTGCAACCCTGCGGTGCCAGATCCATCCCTCTAACGCGGGTCGGATCCGACTCCGCAGGGTCCATTTTTCGTTATTTTCTTTTTCTTCTGTCCCCGCTTCCAATTTTGAGGAAAAAGGGGAAAACACTTCTGCAACCACCCTAGACCAAAAATACTGAACATGGGGAGCGGGTGACACCCCCGCAACACATGTTCAGTATTTATAAAAATGGATCGAATAGTACTGGATGAAATAGGTCAAATTGTAACATTCGATAGATTTTTGTCATCAAAATGGGCAGTACTTTGAATAGAATCGCCCTCCCGACAGTGTTCTGCAAGCTCCCAGACCCTTTCACAGGGACAGGCCCGCCAGGTGCCTGCCGCTGTAAAATGCGACCCAAAAAATGCATTTTTATCCTGTTTGAGGAACAGAAATGCAAGCAACACAGCAGCGGTTCATACCTTAAAAGAAATGCATGACAGGGTCAGGAAAGACCCTGTCATGCAGTGGCAGCCCCACATCCCGTGCGCGTAGGGTTGCCTACAATTTCTGCACATTTAAAAGTGCATCTTGCTTGGAAATGAGGGATGCGCTTTTAAATTGACAGAAACGCCACTTTATTTGATCAAGGAGGTGAAAAAGGCCATCTGAATGGGCGTGCATATAAAATGTGCCCATTCATGTGTCCCTTGTGGATTGGGCTGCACTTTTTTGGGGCGCAAGTGATGAGCTGCATTAGCGCATTTCATTTCTTGTGTAAAAAAAAGTTGAGAACCTGGCACCCTGAGTATTATTTTTTTGAAACAGTAATTTTTGCAGATTTTTTTTTAAAGATGCTGTTTTTGCACAAAACGGCCGTTTTTGCGGCATTTTGCGCAAAACGGCCGTTTTCGCAGCATTTTGCGGGATCGCAAAATCGCTATAAACTGGAGGGTCTGCACTCTGCCTCACACCAGGCTTTCCCTCTGGGTGTGACCTGACCTGCACACACCCTTTACAAGGGAGTTGCTGAGAAAAGGAGCTGGCTTCCAATCCTTCAGCTAAGCCCCCGAGCAGTTGCTGGTTTTTCTAAAGCTTGATCGGGCACGGACGGGTGGGCAGGGGGATGGGTGGGGATTGTGCTGTAAAAATGTGGGACTGTCACCCCAAAACCGCATTGCATGTTCACCGGAGCCCCTTCGGAAGGAGAGGTGGTGGGAGGATTAGCCTCCAGACTGGAGACTAGAGAGCGCATTCTCTGGAGTGCACCGGCACACTGCAAGATGGCTGCCTTCGTTCTAGCGGATCTATGTGACTATATGAAAAATCAGAGGCTGAAAATGTTGCATAAATGCATATATGCGCGGGGAAACCCCCTCAGACCGCTCACATTTAATATTACTCTCAATATATATGCAGCGAAATTCAGCCATGGACATTCGGCACTTTTGTCCTCAGAATTTGTTGTTCCCTCATTTTGGTACGATACCCTTTCTAGCTCCATCATTTTTGTCTGATTAGCAGAGGGCACAGCCAGGGGTATCATTTCTCATTTTACGCTCCTTTTTCATAGACCTTCCCTTGGAGGCTTTAGTACGCAAGGCTGAAGCGTCTTAAAAAGGCATTGGGCGTTGATGAGAAGCCAGGGAAGGGATTTCAAGTCTCTTGACAGGGTGCCATGGGTTATTACCAGCTACCCGCTAGGCTGCTGTGCTTGCACCGCTTGGTGGCATCAGATGTGCTGTTTGGAGAGGGCGAGGGGGAGTGCCCCAAGGGTTCTTAGCAGCTACCCGCTAGGCTGCTGTGCTTGCCCCACTTGGTGGCATCAGATGTGCTGTTTGGAGAGAGCGAGGGGGAGTGCCCCATGGGTTCTTAGCAGCTACCCGCTAGGCTGCTGTGTTGGCACCACTTGGTGGCAGCCGATGTGCTGTTTGGAGAGGGCGAGGGGGAGTGCCCCATGGGTTCTTAGCAGCTACCCGCTAGGCTGCTGTGTTGGCAGCGCTTGGTGGCAGCCGATTTTCTGTTTGGAGATGGCGAGGGGGAGTGCCCCATAGGTTCTTAGCAGCTACCCGCTAGGCTGCTGTGTTGGCACCGCTTGGTGGCAGCAGATGTGCTGTTTGAAGATGGCGAGGGGGAGTGCCCCATAGGTTCTTAGCAGCTACCCGCTAGGCTGCTGTGCCTGTTCGGAGAGGGCGAGGGGGAGTGCCCCAAGGGTTCTTAGCAGCTACCCGCTAGGCTGCTGTGCTTGCACCGCTTGGTGACAGCAAATGTGCTGTTTGGAGAGGACGAGGGGGAGTGCCCCAAGGGTTATTAGCAGCTACCCGCTAGGCTGCTGTGCTTGCACCACTTGGTAGCAGCAGATGTGCTGTTTGGAGAGGGCAAGGGGGAGTGCCCCATGGGTTCTTAGCAGCTACCCGTTAGGCTGCTGTGCTTGCCCCGCTTGGTGGCATCAGATGTGCTATTTGGAGATGGCAACGGGGAGTGCCCCATAGGTTCTTAGCAGCTACCCGCTGGGCTGCTGTGCCTGTTCGGAGATGGCGAGGGGGAGTGCCTAGTTGCCTTGGACAAGTGCCACACAACCTCACATGAGAGTTTGTCATGCGCAGCACAAAAGAATTCTAGTGGAACAGTCAAGCGTAGCAATATCTGTTTGAGGTCCTATGACTGGATGCATGTACACATATGTTTTCTGGCTGTGCGGTGGAACTACAGGTAAAGCCTTTCCATCACCCGAAGGGCGAATTACATACATTAAGGTTGATGCGCCAAAATGCCATGGCTGTGTTACATGGTACTTCGGTGTTATTTTACGCCACTGGGGTTAATTCGCACAGGGGACTACAACACCGGATTTTGGTGCATTCTGGCTGGTGACAGACTCCACTTGTTATGTGTGTTTCTTTTTTATTTCCAATGATGTTAGTGTGTAGTAGTCAGTATGTATTGACATCGAATACACATAAAACAAAATTGCACACGCCATGCAGAACATGTTACTCAGCACAATGTACTGTGAAAGGACCATATTAGAGAAAGTTTGCACCGACACGTGCAGTTTTATACAGATTTCACACTAGTGTAAAAATTGCTGTTGTCCACTATATATATTCTTTCAATGCACTTTTTCACTTTACTGGTGTAATAATGTCGAGGGAATATGCTTTTATTCAGAAAGACAATGTTTGCCCTTCCTGTGCTTAATTGCACTTCTACTAGTGCAAGGCTTCCATAGTAGGTCCATACATGTGAAATTTATCAGCCAATTTTTGCGCCACCCAAGCAACATGCTACACAGATGCAATTTAACAAAGCAACCTTTAATTTGCGCCACTCAGAGCAGTCCTTGTAATGCGGGCCTTGATTGCATGAATGCCACAGGAAGCTCCTCTGCAGAAGCTGGACTGGCAAGTTGTTTTCACTGGCAAACGGTTAGCATGCTTGCCTTTGTTCATTTCTGTTTGTCTTTCGAAGGGGGAATTGTAGTCCTCGATGTAACTTGTTATACCTGCTGTGTTGCATAGTTCTTTGGCGTGCATGATTGCTTTTCTCACCAGCCCTGCATTCCGGATTTCTTTCACGTGCATGGAATATAGAAGGTGGTTTGGGTATCAAAGGTGTTACCCACTGCTTTGGGGGAGCATTACATGGAACTGTTGTGAGTGCCTGTGAAAGGGCAAGTCGGGGAAGAGTCAGCCACCTCTATGTATTTCCATTTCCCCCTGGTTTTAGTGGTATTTAATGTAAAATTGGAAAAAGCATGATGAATGAATACATTTTGAAAACAAAAACAGTTTGAACATGCAAATATTTGAATACCAAAAGTAAGAAAAAGGGTGGAAAAGTTGAAAAAATAAGCAATCTGTAAAAATCGCAATCTGTAAAAATCGAAAGGAGGGGATGGTCAGGTGAGGGCAAGGGAGAAGCACAAACTGACCTAGCCCCAATTTTACTATTAAAAGAAAAACGTTTTGAAAAAGACCAGAAGGACACATATTGTTGGGAACTGGGGGAGAAAGGGGCATCAGACTAAAAGGGAAGGTGGGGGGAGGGCCCCATTATGTCAGCAACAAATGCATGACAACATGGTAAGGAGGGTAAACAAGGGGACATGAGAAGGATGGGGCTGGGAGATGGATGTCAGTATGCCATCGGGGATGAATCACATTGCACAGAATTTTAACAAATGAAAGGCAATAAGAAAAACATACAAATAAAAAAATGCCAGCATACATTTTAGAACGGAAATGCAATGCAAAGTTTACAAAAATCGGGATTTTCAGGCTTACATTGTTGAGCTTCTACTTTCAGCCTTGGGCGTTCCAAACATCACATTTTCAAACTAACCTACTGCAATAGATAAAGCCACCCTTGAAAAGAGCAATTTCCCCAGTCTTTTTCACCCTTGCAAAGTGTGGATAGCTTTAGGATGATCAGATTTCACAAACAGACTGCACTTGGGTCCAACATCAACCCTGTGGCGATGGGGCAGTAGCGGCCTGCTGCACCGCAAGGTTCCTCGCACACACTTTGGATCATCGCCTGAGCAACTAACCATGAAACCAGCAGATTTCCAAGAAGAAGCCCAGAAAGCAGACACAACCACGGAGCGAACCATGATCTCCAGCAGCAAAGGAGCCACCTAAGACCAGTCCAATAAAGTCTGGGAGTGACTGGTGCAGCATTGATTGCGAAGTGTGTGTCATTGAATTCCCTTTGCCAAAGGAGCCCTCTGCATGCACCAGCCCATGTAAAAGCCCCTTTTTCCGACAAGGTTGTCTTTCCCAAAATATTTTACCCATCCTGTGGTCTTCGGACCCAACAATGTCCTTCATAGAGGACGAATTGTCTCATCGTCCATAAATTAGCACAACCTCCCTGCATCGTAAAGTATTCAAAAACCTGTAAGCCTATGTCAAATGTATTGATCTTCTCAAAAACACATATGGAAAAATTAAGTACTGTAAGGACGTCAACATCTTGACTCTTGCCAATGTTTGTTGAGGCTTCTCATATGCCCATGGGGCTGAAACCGCATCAATGGCTGTATGGGGGTGACCCATCACAGAAAGGAGACCTGCTTGTGTTCATAGACGTATCTGAATCCTTCAGTGTGGTAGGTCACACCAGGCTATAGGGTACATAGCTCTAGTTGCTATACTTGACACCAAGGCCTTAGCACGATTGCCATTTTTGCTACTTAATGGGCGACACAGAATTTAGTTTAGCCATTCCTCTCGGGGTCCCTGACTGTGAGACAGGGGCGTTGCTAGGGGGGGGGGCTAAGGGGGCTATAGCCCCTGATCTTTTGGTTGTAGCCCCGGATAGAATCTCAGGAGCTACAGCCAAAAGACTAGCTAGCCCCCAGTACCAACAGTTCCGACATCAGTTTAGCCCCGGGCCTTTTCCAGACCTACCAACTCCCCTGCTGTGAGATATGGCAAGGTTATCCAGTAATATCTATAAGGTCCACAGTCCCCTTTCTGTCTGTAACCAATATGTACACTGGTAAATCCAGGTGCCCTTAGTGGGTCCCGCTAGCACACCAGGGAGGTAACAATGGGCCCGTTATTAACAGCCCGTTGTTAGGTCCCACCCCATTCCCATTGAGACCTATGGGGGCTCGAATGGGAATGGGGATGTACCGGGTCCGGGTTCCTCGAATGAGGAATTACCGGGTCCTCCAAGGTTGGAATGGCCCGGTAATTTCTCATTTACGGAACCTGGACCCGGTAAGGGGGTAACAAGCCGCAAATTGTGGCATGGGTACCTCCAAGGTCGTAATGACCCCCTTAGAAGTATATTGACAGTATCAGTTGTCAGGGAGGGCTCAAAGGAGTGGCTGCAGCCTAACCTTTATGCCTGATCAAGAATAAAACCTACCGTTTCCTTGCGATATATTCAAGGTGTCTGTACCCAGCTTTATTATACTGGTGATGAGCCATCCTCGCTGCAGCGAAGGACGACGGAGGAGCAGATCCAGAGTGGAGTTGTGGAGGCTGTCCCTTGGTGTTGCTGCTTTTCCCAGTTGCCTGCACACCCGGTGCTGTGCAGTCTGTGATCAGCTGGAGGTTGACTGGAGAGCCTCTATTAGTGTCGGTCCCTGGAGGGACAGCCACTGTTTTGGAGGCTTCAGTTGCCCCCTGCATGTTGGTGAAACCACGCGCTGTCAAGACGTTGCCTGGCCTGTTGGGCCTGTGGAGTTGGTGTGGCTGTGGTTCCCCGTCCTGCCGAGGCGAGGAGCGTTCGGCAGTCTTTGTGGACCCCTGGTGTGGTGCAAAGGGGGTAGATGGCATGAGACCCCTGTGAGGCAGGAGCAGTGGGCACGATTTTCGAGTGCAGTGTGCTCGAGGCCTCACGATCACTCGCTTTCACCAGGCGCAGAGAGGAAAGAACCCTATGACGTCACTCTACGTGCAGCCATTTTAGAACTACAATTTGGCTGCTGTGGCAAACTATAAACAGCGCCGAAGCCCGGCGCTGTTTGTGTATTGCACAGACATTTAATGAGGTGCTTAAGGAGATGTTTTCTGAAGGGTGCTGTGGAGTATTTTTATCCACGCCACTGCGCAACACTGCACCCCTTTTGCCAATGGGGAAAGAAAACTGCCAAAAATTGAGGCAATAACCCCTGTGCGCACTAAATCTGAAAGATTGCGCAGAGTTCATAGACCACCAAAAGAGCTGCACGCCCTGCCACATACAACGGCAAAGTGGTGTAAAAGCAGGAATCACTGCTGTCATCTGTCATCTGTCACCTGAAACCAGGCCACACAAGGGCCTAATCCGAAAATGCCCTTAAAAATTCAGGCATTTTCCCAGAGAATTATGGAAAGTAAAATGTGCTGAAACCATGGATTCTCCAGGCAGTCAGAGGAATCCAGGCCTCCCTGCCTGACAGCTGCTTAAGGAAACTAGCTGTCAAACCCATTTAATGGTGTTTCTTTTCTGGAAGAAATTGCCAAATCCACTATTTCAAGCATGTTTGTGAAGGGCTAATTCTTTTAAAATGTTTAAATCCTTTATAAACTGTGCTCATATGTTATATTTGAAATGAAAAGACTTTAATGTCAAGGAGCCCAGTGTGGGGCCAATCCACTATGTAATTATGATCTGACAGCCTGGACTGGGAAAACTGACATCTCCACTTGACACTCCCTTGAGAACAGAAAGGCTAATGGCTGTTAATGGTTCCCGCATAATGCCAACAAGCCACACAATGGGGCTGCATTAGACATTCTTCTGCTGACTGACCAAAGAACAAAGGACTGGCTGAGCATTTACCTCTGCCAGGAGGGGCAGGATGTGGAGGAGATTTCTCAGTGAACTTTAAAGGACTGGACAGCTGCTGCCTGAAAAGGGGAGGTTACACAGGAGGACGTTGGTGTCAAAACCTTATTTTTGATTAAAGTTTAAAACTCTTTAACTGAACAACCTAAAGAGGGATAAATCTGAAACTTGGTAGATATTAATCTAATTTCAGCCTTGTGATTTAAAGACATTGAGGAAACTCATACCATTTAAGGGACCAACGTTATGAAAAATGTCTGATTGTGGCAAAACTATTAATGTTGCAAACTTACAATTGTATGTACACGATCCACTGATAAGCGCCCAGAGATTTATCAAAGTAGTAATGATTAATCCAAAGTGTTATTGATAAAATTGATAAAAATCCATAGAATGACCAATACAGCTCTCACAAAGATGGCGAGTGAATGTAAATGTAGACAATCGAATATAAAGTATATGTGTCCAATTTCATGGGGGTACATAATGGTAGAAATGTACATTTGTGCAAAAGTATGTTTTGGGTAAAAATCCAGGTGGGAGTTCCTAAATCCTGTCATAAGATGACAGCTCTGTTCAGGCTGCCAACCAAACCAAGCACATGCCTGTAGCCACTCACAACCATGGGGGTGTGTTTTGAAGTTCTGCCCATGCCATAAACTTTGTAATGGATAAATATAGGAGTTTCACTACACAATGGACACACTGCTTCCAGAACAGACTGCTTCAGAACACTGCTTCCAGAACCCATCCAGATGTCCGCGCAGCAACTTATTCCAGAACTCTTTATCTTGTAGCCGACTACACAATTCTTTAAAATATCCAGATTTCTTTGCAGAATCCAGACTCTAGCATTGCAAAATTATTGCTAGCCTGACCCAATAGCAAACATCCCAAACTTGAAGGTATTTAATTCTGATTCAGCTTGGCTCGCTACCATTAAGGTTTGCCCGCTGAAACCTTGCATACTGCTATCTACCGTGTCCAGTAACCAGAAGGGGCCCATCCAAATCCAGTCTGAGGTGCAGTCCAAATTGACCAGAACCGCCTTGCTGATCCAATCCCGCTAGAGGTGCCCTGCTGCCGCTAAACCAGATCCAATTCATTAACCAGAGCTGACGGTCCAATTTAATAACTTATTCTGTAAGTATTAATATGAAGAACAGTGACCCATAGTATATTTGCATTGTATTATCCCTATCTCAACCCATCCTATCTTTAATTCAGAACTCCAGTATTGTTAGAATCGTTCTTGCGCTGATTGTCTCACCTGTGTTCCAAAACCATAACTCCCTAGTGATTCTGAATAACTAAAGTAAATCTCAGGAAGAAGTATCCACAACGGGACGGGTTACGCTGATCACGTGACTGTAAGATCCATATGTGGCATTCTCTTTTTCATAGTCATGATATAGTGTAATCAAACCCATCTGTCATTTTCAAAAGCGCATTTCTGTTTTCATTTTCGTGCCTATTTTGCAAAAAAATGCCTGACAGTGTTTTTGACCCGTTTTTCTTCAATATCGCATAGTAAAAGTTTGCCAGGAATTTGCAGAATTCCCAAGTTTACTTGTGTCATTTCCCCATTTCAAAGTGTTTTTTCCATGCCATCCTGATCTCAAGTGTGTATTGTTGTTTATATTATAGCTCATGTATGTTGGGACCTGATTAGTGTTGCTTTTCTTAGAGCTGTTCTCCATTTAAGCATTTTTGCACCCTTTTGCAGTATTTCACAAAGCCATTTTCACCTGTCATTTTCGAAGTGTCATTTTCCAAAATAAGGTTTTCTCTCTTCTTTGGGAGGGAGGATTGCCTATAAACTTTAGATCTAGTCTTTTACTCCTGAATACCTGCTGATTATTCACATTGGTGTAGGATTGCTCATTTGTCTTTAAACAAAACTTTGCAGGGGGAATATTAACCTAAACGCTATCTGTGCACAAAACAAAACTATTCTTTTCCCTGTGTTTCTAATTTGCTTCATTACAAGTGAATTCCATTGCTTGACTTATATTTTTGAATTGTATTGTCACCCTTTAGGTGATTGCTGCCCTATATATATATCTATAGTAAACCTATGTGTGATCTGAATATTAAACAAATAACTAAATATTTATCCTTACAAACTAGCCTGATCCCTGGTTCAGTGTGACCTGGGGGGTATTTTGAGAAGGGTGTGATATGAGTGGTATATCATTCAGAATATTGAACTTATAGACAAATATCAAATAAGGGGTTCATTTGCACACTACATTGCTAGGCGAGACCTGGGTGTGTGCCTGATTGCAATCCCTTACAGTGCTTGAGTGCCAGTAGTAATACACATTAAAGGAATGTTCGCTCCAGCGCACTTGAGTACCAGCAGTGAAACATTGGGCCTCATTACACGGATGGCGGTAAGGATTTACCGGCAACCGGTAAATCATTACCGCCTTACTACCAGGTCCCTTTGCGGGTTGGGGGATTTAATGCCTGCTTTTTGCAGGCATTAAAATCCAACCCGCAAAGGGACCTCTGAGCTAATTACGGCACCGCAAAATTGCGGTGCCGTAATTAGCGCCTTCCCCATTCCCATAGAGCCCTATGGGGCAGAAATGGGGAAGGGCAATGGTGGAAGGGGGATTTACCGCCCCTCCAACCTTGGAATGGGGCGGTAAATCCCCTTTCCACCAAGGCGGTGCCGGTATTTTACCGGCATGAGCCATGGCGCTAAAAGCGCCATGGCTCACCGCCTACCGTGTAATGAGGCCCATTGTGTTGGTAGTGTTGCATGCTTTAAATACCAAGCTCTTCATAGTTAGACATTTGTGGAAAGAGGATGGTAACCATTACTGGGCCAACTTTGCTCTCATCTTAACCTGGTGAGCCGCTGATTAAGTGTAAGGATTGAAGGAGGACTTCCTCAAGTGTGTTTTGGTGGTTTATGGCACACATTGTGTGGTTGACAGGAAAGCTGCTTTGCTTTTAACTATCTGGGTAATGCAGGACAGGAGGTGTTCAAGAGACTCCCAGACCCTACCCAACCCCCAGACGCTATGTCGTGGAAAAACTTTGACATTAGTATTACCAAGTTGGATGAACATTACAAAGTTAAAGCGAACGTGATATTGGCCAGATACCACTATGGGACTCGCGAGCAGAAGAGTGGTGACACAGTTGAGGATTTCATCACCACGCTTTGTACGATTGCTAATAAATGTTGTTTTGGTCATTGGGCCTCACTACAAATTTGCCGGTCCGGTAAGATTGCCGGTACCATAGTTACCAGACCGACAAACAGTTCTGCTCGCAGGTGCCTTTTCACAAGCCAGGTCGGACCTGGCGGGCAACCGGCACCCGCGAGCTAGGCATGTGGGATGGACCGGCACCATTCTGAATGGTGCTGGTGCATCCGGCCTCCCAATTCCCATTGAGCCCTATGGGGCTAAATTGGGAATGGGGAGCATTTTCTACCGGCGCACGGGAATGGGCAAATACCGGGTCCGGCGGGGAAGTAATGACCCGGTACTTGCCCATTCCCGAGCGCCAGTAGAATTCATACGTTCGGCTGCAGCCTGCTGGTTTTACCGGCAAGGCTACCGCCAAACTTGTAATGAGGCCCATTGTCATGATGAGCATATTCGTGTCCAGCTAATTATTAAGTGCTCTGATCAAAGGATTAGGGAAGAACTATGAACAGAGAGGGATCCCAATTTAGACAGGATGATTGAGATCGCCAAACAGGTTGAGCACACTGCACAATGCATTTGACAGCTCAGTCTTGAGGCGGAGAAAACCACTGCAGAGAAGGGTTCTGCGAGGGTTAATGGTGTCTTCAGAGCAAAGGGTCATCATCATGGAGGCAAGACGACTAGTGAAACGAAGAGCAGTGATAGCAGGAGGGTTATGAGATTTGGGGGTAGGAAGGAGAATTTTGATACTCGCAGACAAAGGGAGCGATCTGGTGCCTTGCAGAAGAAGAAATGCTTTAGATATGGAAGCCTCCAGTATTTTGCGAACAAAGAGAGTATACTGCATTGTATGTTGAATGTCGGCTGTGTGGTATGAAGGGTCATTTGGCCAAATGTTGCAGGATGTTTGCCAAATCTGGAAGTGTGCAGGAGAAAGAATGTGCGGATGAAGATTCAGATTTGCAAATGTATGGTGGTGTGGGAGTCATTCAAGTAGTGAATGCAGTGATGTGGGTGTAGTTGAAGAAACCCAGATCTTTGATCACGGTCAACGGAGTTGAAGTGCAAAGGCACTTGGGAGATTAAGTTTTCTTTGTGTGTTGTAAAGGAAGCCAATGCCAAAGCCAATGCCTATAGAGAAAATCAAATCGTATTCACATAATTGGGGAGATGCAAGTGGAGTTGGGATTACAAAGGAGGAGCTCCATGAGCAAAGTTTTTGTGACCAGTGTCAGGGGAGACTCGCTTTCATGGAGCAGACAAGCAGCATTGGAGATCAAGCTAGATCTCAACCCCAGGCAACCAGTGTATTCGTCATTGGTTCAGGCTACGGAGGACAGTATGTGTGTTGTCTAGAGAGAGTCTTGTGATGTCAAGGGTAGTGACATATCATCATGGGTCCCCCAGAAATTTGAGAAGAAGGTGGGTTGTTTGACAAAATTCATGCACAAGATCAAATTTGGGCAGGGTGCTGTTCCAGTTGTGGCAAAGATGAGAACTGTACTGCTGGCCTTGATGAAAGAGGTGGAAGTTGAGCTTGAACACATGGTAACTGAAGGAGTAATTGAGCCAACGTAGGCGGGTGTGCCAATTGTTGTTGCAAGGAAAGCTAACGTAGCAGTGAGGTTTTGCATTGACCTGAGAGAATTAAATAGGAATGTGATTGCAGAAAAATGTCCCCTGCTTAAGATCGATGAGTTGATGTCGGATCTCTTTGGGGCCAGTGTATTTTCTTTACTTGATTTGAAGTTAGCGTATCATCAAATTCCTTTACATCCTGACTCATGTGATTTGACTGCATTCATTATCCATGTTGGAATGTTTAGGTGTGTGCGTATGCCCTTTGGGCTTGTGTTGGCGGCCAGTGTCTTTCAAAGGGTAATGCACACCTTACTCAGCAGACCTCCTGGAATCAAGTTCTACCAGGATGACATTTTGATACAGGGGTGTGACATGGTGGATCAAGATCACAGACTGCGTCATGTTCTTAAGAGATAAGGTGAAGCTGTCCTTAATTTGACATTGGAAAAGTGTTACTTCAGGAAGAGTGAGGTTGACTATCATAGCTACAATTTGTCAGGTGTGGAGATAAAGCCAAAGACCAGCACAGCAAAGGCGATTGTAGAGATGCCAGCTCCCAAAACTAAGATGGAGGTCTCATAGTTTCTGGGGCTGGTTGAGTATTATGCAAAGTTTATTAGGGGACTGGCAAGTAAAACTTGAGAGCTCAGGAGGCTCACGAGGAAAGGAGTTCAATTTGTTTGGACTCAAGAATGTGATGATGAGTACAGATGTGTTAAGGATTGTAAACTGGTGGTGCCAGTACTGAGGGGGTTCAGAGATAATCTTCAGACCGTAGTTTATACTGATGTGAGTGACCTAGGCCTTGGTGCTGTTTTGGTGCAGGCAGATGTCAATGGGAATGAGTATACTATGGCGTTTGCGTCCAGGACTATGAAGGATGTGCAGAGGCGATACTCTGTTATTAAGCAGGAGACGTTTGCTTTGATATGGGCCATTGGGAAGTTCAAGGTGTACCTGAATGGCAAGACATTCACTGTGAGGATGAATCAAAAGCCTTTTGACAACATATTCAACAAAGCTGGTATGGATGGCGGCACAAGGCGCATTATGAAGTGGGCGTTGAAGGTTCAGGGGTTACATTTTGTGGTGAAACGTGTGGAGGGAAGGAGAAATGTGATTGCTGATGTGATTTCAGGCAATGCTGTTGCGGAAGAAGATTCCATTGTCGACGATGGGTTGGAGGATGATGTCAGAGATATTTTTAGTGTTGATGAGTGTTTGCCAGAGGGCAAGTGGGCAAAGGCATGTGAGGAGAATGAGGTGTATCAGTATGTCAAGCATCCTGTCATGAGGCGGTGGTGTGGTGAAGGAGAAAAATTGCCGGGAGGCGGTTTATCTGTGATAAGGAGGAGTTGGAGTGTTATGGATGAATTGTCCGTGCAAGGAGAACTGGTACACAGAGGAGAGCATTTACTGGTGCCAGAGGGCATTAGAGGTGCTGTAATAGAGTTGTGGCACAGAGGCCACATGGGTATTTCGAGGACCAAGTCGGTTATTAGAGCTGATTTCTTGTCGTGGCATATGGATATTGACATTGAACGGCAGGTCACAGACTTAAGGAGTTGTAAGGAAAGTGACAAGGTGTTGAAACTAAGGGTGCCTCCCATGGTTGTGACAAATGTGCTGTGTGCCTCATTCCCATAGACTTGTTAGGTCCCTTGAATCTCCCAAGAGTGAGGGACAATTATGTGATTCTGATAATTGACATGTTATGCAAATTACCCTAGGTAGGAGTTTAAAAGGAGATCTCTACGACCAATGTTATTACATTTCTGGAGGGTGTGTACTTGAGGGAAGGCTTCCCTCTACGATTGTCAGTGGCAATGGGCCTCAATTCACATCTTTGAAAAGTGGTTGAAGTCTTTGGGGATTGAGACTCAGAGAACTGCTTTGCAACATCCCCAAGGCAATGGATGCATTAAGAGGCTCAACATAACAATCATGGTTAGGGTCAGGATTGCAGTCGCCAATAATGAGAGTTGGGAGGATGCTTTGTTGCAGAAGGTGTTCCAGTATCAAGTCACCCTGCATGCCACAAGGGGAGTTTCTCCATTCCAGCTCTTCAGAAACCTAACACACTGTTAACTCCAGATTGACTTGGGAGGTCGAGTTTGGTGGAGTTGGACTCCGTGCAAGTAAGAGATTGCATTGTCAGGAGATTGCATTGTCAGGTATGGGAAGCTAGCGAAGGAGAGATAGGACAGGAGGCAGGTTTGGTGTGCGAGATTTGTGAAGGGTGGCAAAGGGAAAGTATTGTTGCTGAGAAAGGGAAGGAAGTGTGATGCAACATTTTCCACAGAGAATCTGGTGGTGATAGATTATGGAAATGCTGTTAGAGTGTTCAGTGGGGAGATGTGGAATATGGAAAGAGTGGCATCGTTTAAATGATGATTATTCACTTTAATTGCTTTGCTACTGTTTATTCATCCAATTCCGTTTTCATTTTAATTGTAATGACATTACTGAGGAAAGGAGGTGCGCTATAATGTTATCGTCATATTTGCTTGATATTGCATTGTATGTTCTTGTACATAGTTCTGTTATCCTTGCTACACTGTCCACTCATGTCTGGTTTAGAATGGTTGGCATCACTTCCTTCCATTGCTTGGAATTATTGTTGACAGTATCAGCTGGCAGGGAGAGCTGGAAGCAATGGCTTCAGCCTTACCATTATGCCCAATCAAGAACAAAACATACCTTTTCCTTGCATTATATTGAACGTGTCTGTACCCAGCTTTATTATAAGAATCTCTTTGAAATCTCCACATCTGCCACAATAGGTGGGGAGGCCAAAACTCCAGCACAAACTACTTGGTTGGTCTTCAAATGCCTTCACACTTTGGCACCGGGATGTCTCGCCTCCAATATTACACTATATTGGATATCTTGACAAGAAAGATTCCATTTTATGGGCCTCATTACGCGTTTGGAGGCAGCCATGTTGCAAATAGCACCATGGCTGCCTCCAAACCCGGGTCGGGTCCGGTCTGGTTGAATGGGGACTTACCGGGACATTCCGACCTTGGAGGACCCGGTAAATCCCCATTCAGCCAACCATTCCCCATTCCCATTGACCCCCATGGACCACACGTCCTTTGCGGGTCCCGCTAAGGGAACTCGGAATTGGGTGGTAAGGGTTTACCGGCAGCGGTCTCCTTACCGGTGCCCGTTAACCCTTACCGCCCAACTCAGTATGAGGCCCTATGTCACTGGTGGAGGTGTAAACATACCATTGTAAGGATATAATCTGGAATTACCTCCCATTGGTAATCCCTAATCCCTAAATTCTAACTCGTAAATGCTCCCTGAAACAAGGGCTCTTCCAGGAATTCTGTTTTTTTCCAGTTCCTCAGAAGATGGCCTTTGCACTTATTGGGGGTCATTACGGGTTTGGAGGCAGCCACGGTGCTATTAGCACCGTGGCTGCCTCCAAACCCGTGTCCGGGTCCGGGTAGACAGAATGGGGATTTACCGGGTCATTCCGACCTTGGAGGACCCGGTAGGTCCACATTCTGAAAACCATTCCCCATTCCCATTTGAGTCCCCAGAGGGCTCAAATGGAAATGGGGAAGGAGCTAAAAATGGGCCCGCAAATAGCGGGACCGTTATTAGCTCCATGGTCCCTTAATGGGTCCCGCTAAGGACTGCTGGTCAGACCAGCCATTCCTGGTGGGACCCGCTAAGGGACCTCGGAATGTGGCGGTAGGGGGTTAACAGCACCGGCATCCTTACTGGTGCAGTTAACCCCCTACCGCCATACTCGGAATGACCCCCATTGACTCTTCGATATACTGCTCTACTGGAACATAGTAACTCACACACCCACAAGTCTGAATTTGCTAAAACCCTGGAAATTAGGACTGGTTATTAAATTTGATTGGCTCTAGCCCTGCCCTGGTGAGATCCCCTGATTTCCAACCCGTGCCCATGGCCGTCATTGTTCCCACTTCATTGCTCTATGCCTTCTTCCAGTGAATCCATGGGAGCACAGAAATCATTCCAGGGTGTGGGTTGTACCTGCACTCCATACTGGAGATACTGCTTGTACCTTTTCCACTTCGAAAGGCCTAAAACAGGCCCGGTGAGCATCAGTCACGCAGCTGCTTGTGGGAAGTGTTTGCACTGCTGAAGAGGCGTAGCCAGAATTGTCTAACAAGTGGGCTTGAAGCTCATGTAGTTGGGCAGTGACATTAACATCTGTAAAACCCACACAGCGGTGCTGGGTGAGCATTCACAGATTTTGGGTAGGCCTTGTCCGCTCAGTCCCTACACTGTCTATGCCTCTGCACTGTGGGAAGCTATGCTGCTTCTTGTGCAGAAAGAACACATGCTTTTGTGAACTGGCACATCTACAAAGTGTTTAACGGGAGCCCGCGGCTGTGTGGTCTGGTTTATTGTCTCCCTGGAAGGAAGCCATGTCTACTGTGCGTGAGAGGATTGATCCCGCTGCAGACAGTGCTGTGGATCAGGGCCCTATCGATGCAGTTCTCCTTTATCAGCTGCTACAAAAACAAGCATTGGCACTGCCAAAGATTTTGGCTTTTGTGCAAACATAGAAAAGTAATTTGCCAAGCACTGCGGTACTGGAATTAACTGCCCATCGATGGAAGCAGCTGCAAATGGGTGCTAGTACTTAGTCATACAATATCAGCGCCTTGCAAATGCCTAATACTTATACACTAGCCAAAAATGCTGCCTTTGCAATAATTGTTCCAACAGGACTTCAGTGAAGGAAGGAGAGGCATAGTGCTTATAAATCGAGTGGCTGAAGACAGACCTGGTGAAAAACATTTTTATTACACCAGTAGCGCGTTCACTGCTCCAATTAAGTCACTAAGGCACTCATTACGAGTCCAGCGGAAACCATGCCGGTAAAACCGGCAGGTAGCTGCCATACTCATAATGATTTACTGCTGCCTGACTTGCCAGAATCACTGGGGCATTACAGCCCCGCCGGTCCGGTAAGTCAGGCGGCGGTGAATGTTAATCCCCATTCCCATTTGAGTACTCAATGGGAATGGGGATCACGGAAGTACCAGCACCGTTAATAACGGTGCCGGTGCTTCCGTTAAAGTCTGCAGGCGGGTGCCATTCCACCCACCAGGTCAAACATGGCGGGCGGTACGGCACCCGCCCGCAGACTCGTAGTTTGCCGGTCTGGAAACAACGATGCTGGTAAGCTTACCGGCACCGTTGTTTCCGGACTGGCAAACTTCTAATGAGGGCCTAAATCTTAGAAGACTGCTTTGAAAAAACACTGGCAGGCACTTTAAGCACACATTTTGATGATAAGACATGATAAAGCAAGCTGAAAGAGATCCCAGGAGGATGTGTTTTGGGAGGGGAGGGGCAAAAAGTGGGTGGGAATGGTCATAGAAATTAGCATGACCATGGGCAGTCCATGGGTGGGTAAATAACCAAACAACACCTACACACTTTGTGTCCCTCCACATATGCCATGTATCCCTAGCTGTACTCTAATGCAATAGTTTTGGCGTATAGGTGGCACTTTAGCACCACCTAAAAGCTAAAAACGAATAATATGATTTCTATTGAAGTTATCTAGAAATAGAATGCAATTGATCATAGTATAAATGCTATTTCTAGCGCTGGCTCACCCCTCCCCCAGAACTAGTATGTGTTCTAGTTGTAGAACAGTCCAGCTGATTCTATAAATAGTATTTATCCAATGTATAGTGCAACCCCGCCACGGGTAGAAATAAACAAAGTACTGTTTTTTTAGTGTGGGTGAGCACAACAAAAAAAAAATGTTTAAGAAGTGGCATACACACACGAACGGTAACATCTTTTTTTTTATTTGTATCACAGATGTGCAACAAAAACTTTCTATCAAGGGGAAATTTGCTCAACGCATTCATCTGCTCACTCTCACTGTTCCCTTGCACTTCCAAAATCATCATCCCTGTTCCTTTTCCATACACTCTCTATTCACTTTCTATAAGCACCCCCACTATTCCCACCTTCCACACCGTACTCTCTTCACCTTCCATTAACACTGTGTGGTTGCAGTCAGGAATGGCTGTTTGCTAGTCTGCGTTGGAGTCCGGAGAGCAGCAATTACACCAAAGCGCTCACGCATGCCGCAGCGCGGAGTGCGAGCTGAGTAATTGGAGTCATGCAGTCGGAACTGCTATGTGCTAGTCTGCGTTGGAGCCCGGAGTCCATTCGAAGAGCACCAATTACACCAAAACGCTCATGCATAGTGCAGCGGAGTGCAAGCTGAGTGATTGCAGTCGCAAAGTCTGTCATTCGGGTGGTGAATTCAACGGGATGCCGGTAAAACAAGGACACTAACAACGCGACTCTTATCGTGAATATGCACTACTGGACTAACAAAATACATACGCTGTCATTACAAGTAACCAGATTATTTTTAAATAATTGCATGCAGTAATGCCTAAAAAAGCAAAGGAAAAGGCTTACAACCTCCGGAACAGAAAGATCTATTCCAAAAACGCTAACATAAGCTTGAGCAGAAACGGCATTAATAGCCAGGGGGAGTGTGCGGCTACCATTCCGGGGAGTGTTGGGTTAAAAAGGGAAGATAACAGAATACTTCTAACAGGCTCCAAAGGAGGTGGTAGCTTCAGCAAAGATTAATAACAATTCAGTAAATAACATTTCTTCTCTACAATGATTGACAACAACTCACTGTTAAACTTATGTTATTCATTGCAGCATGAAGTTGCAAGCTGAAGCCCCCAGGACACCACTCCTAAAGGCATGCATAATGTAGCCCTTGAAGAGAGTATCAATCAAGGGCAATAAGTGACACCCCTAATTTGTTTGGTTCTGATCCCGAGGGCGGATTTCTGTCCATGGCCGAATCGAGGGGACTTGATGTACACCATGAAACATTGTCATTTGCCTTGAAAATAATATTGTAAATGATGGCGAAGTTGCAGTATGAAGTCTCGAGCCATACTAATATGCGAGTAAATCTCGAAACGCTAATGTCTAGACCACAAAAAATGGAAGGTAGGGTGGAAGATCTGCAGGAAAGGGACCATGAGCTAGAGGAAGGGGATTTATTAAGTCCAGTCTCTCATACTAAAGATCCAAATAGACACGATCCGGAGTCTACGACGGTAGAAGAAAATATCCAGGCTGGAACTGAAGTCATAGTAGATAACCTAGATGAAAGTATCCTACTAACACGGGAGGACCGTCGTAAGTGCAAGAGGGCGCAGAGGAGGAATAATTTGGCTCAAGAGTCTTTGGAGATGATGGTGGTGGATCATCGGATCCCTTACAGCCTGGTATGATTAAAAGAAAAAAGGTGATACAAAATTACCATAAAAAAGTTAAAAGAAAAAATTGATCTAAAGGGGGAGGGGTGTTGACGAGTTGGTCAAAGAGGATCCCACCAGGACCAGGCCAAACTTTGAAAGATCCTTTAATTCAACAATGAATTCTTCTGAGGTGAATGGTATGACTGATTTGGACCAGTTGGCAGAAAAAGACAATTTGAGTCTGCAAGTATTGGATTACCAGAGTAGTACTAAAATACTGGGATGTACGGAAGCACGGGTTAGGGAGCAGGAACTGATGTTCACAATAGCTTGTATCTTTCCAGAAAGTGCTGGTACTCCATTACATCATAAAAGGCTGCTGCATTTGATGAAATAGATCCCAGTGCTTTGGGTGTTGAACTAAGTGATGTTTACCTTGTAGACCAGCTTGAGACAGTTTAGTACCCCAAGACGAGGGTGCTTTGTTATTCTAAGGCGCTCATAGCAGTAATTAAAAAACAAGATCCCGGCCTTTTAAAATTTGGATACAACATTGACCAATACTGGGAGAAACATGAGCCCATATGCAGTGAAAAAAAGGTGTTTTTCCAAGAAGAAAAAATGACTACATGAATGATGGTATAAAAGCAGTAACAGTGACACTTTCCGAACAAAATAAAAAATAAATGTTATGGAACGACGGGAAAGGGAGACTACTTGGTCCTTGTTGACTTCCTTTCTGCCAACCTTCCCGAGCGCTAGGCCAAGAAGCTTTGATGTTAAATCTTGGAACACACGGGACATTCTCATCTGCTAAGAAATAGGAATGGGTCAAGTAGCTTAATACAGGAAGCTGATGTAATTATGTTATAGGGGACTTGGTTACTGGAGCCTATAGAGATGGATGGCTTTGTAGTGTTTAATGAAAAAGCTGAGAAAGGAGAGAAGAGGCGTCCTTCTGGGGCACATATTACGGCTTGTCAAAATGCTTACTCAGTCAAAAAGAGGCCAGTAGAAATGTATTAATAATAGCTGTTACCGTCAAAGTGAATACAGTGATTTGTTGCATAAATATATATGATCCTCCTTATTGTTTAGTGACAGAGTGTATCCTTATTCACAGAATGTTTTCCAATGGGGTTTTGCCATTATAAATCACTTGCATGAATTAGGCCCTATATGTGCATGAGGCAATGTTGCAAATAAATCAAGACATGCCGGGAGCTTTGGTGGTTCTAGGTGGTGATCTCAATGCTTGTTGCATTAAAAGGGGGGGTGGAAGAGCAATGTTTACAGACTTGGGGTTTGGGGGGTGGGGTGCAACCCCTAATAGGTAAGGGAACGTTTGGTTTGCCTTTGGTGGAGCTCTAGACCTAACATTGGTGACCAGGACAAAAAAAGTGGGATGTCCTGCCTACAAATACGTGGAGATCAGGCTTGAAGGAGTCTGTCCTAGATTAGTTATTCTTGAATGACCCAGCAAGACTTTGTGCCTTTAAATGAGGGTGCTTTTAACAATTTTATTGATTACATGTTGTTGACACTGCTATTGGGAATTGAGGCGACGGGGGAAGAATGTGGGCTATTGTTTGGTGGAATGGAAGTCAACAATGCGGGGGACTGAATTAGCTGGACGGATAGGAATTTGAAAGCAATCACTGATTACATAGGAAACATAGATGATTGTGATGTTACCTTCCTGCAAAATTTTGCATCGACAAATTAAGTTGTAGGTTGGTTTAAAGGTATTATGGACCATTTTGTACTGATCAGGGACTTTAAGATTTTTAAAGAGGGTAAGGAGTAGACAGACACCTATGATAAACTCATCGTTACCCGTAAAAGACAAATGCAGCAAATCTGTAGAGTGGGGTTGCTGGAGGATGCCCAAGATGTACTGCACAACATTAGAAAAATCAAAAATAATTACTAAAATTGGATAACGGTGCACAAATACTCACATAGAGTTAAGGTGTGGCAATCTATGTATATGATCTTAAAAAAGGGGACGTAAAAAACTGTGGTATGTCCTCTCGAACCATGGACGATGTAATCAAGGTGCGTTAGTCAATGTGATGGAAGAAAAGATAGTCATGAGTACATCACAGGGAAACTCAAAGTAGTGGAAATGACAATACAGGAAGGAATACCTTTTAATTATGAAAGAGTGTATGGTGATATCTTTACCATTTATAAGGGGTTTGAAATATTCAAGAGCCCCGGGTCCTGATGGAATAGCCAACATAGTTTTGAAGCAGCAACCTGAGTAGTGGGGCTGTGCTTATATAATAAGGGTGTTAGGACAGGCATCCTCCCCGATTCCTGGAAAGTCTCACACGTGATTCTTATACATGAAAAGGCAAGCAGGAATAACCCAGATAACTATAGGCTAACTGGGTTTAGACCAGGGCTTTCTACGCGGATCAGTATTTTAATGTTGAACTTAATGATCCAACGTGCTAGAAAGAGCCATAATCCACTGCTTTATGTATTATATATTGACGCTGTGTTTGATCTGAGTAATCGTTAAAGACTATGGTCTGAATTTAGGATTGTTTAGTATACCAAACCAACTGCTACATATGCTGATACATCTGCATTTGGCGACTACTGCAAGGGTAAGGTTGATCAGTACGGGTGCCTTCCCTAGACCAATTGCTATTGAGAAAGGAGTAAAACTGGGGTGTGTGTTGGCACCCCTGCTGCTTCAACCTCTACCTTGCAGATTTGGGGACGGCCCTGGAAAAGGTGTCAAATGTTCCCCCCAAAAGGTGGAAGCCATCATCTGCCTTGCCTGGCCTATGCCAACGATGTGGTAATATTTGACCATTCGTTGGTCGGCCTAAAACGTAGCTTTGAAGCCAGAGGGTGGGAAACGTCATGAAGATAAACATGTCTAAAACAAAATACATCAGAAGAAAAGAAAAGTTGCCATGGCTACTATGAGTCTAATAAAAATATGTACAAGGTGAACCGGTGGCCTCAGCCTGTTGGGCGTAAGACAGGCATACAAGTAGAAATTGGAGGCTAGCATAGTCTATGGTTTGGAAGCACGCAATACTCTTCATGACTCCTCGAGGGCATCATTTGGATGAAGATTTGGGTGTTCCTGCAGGGACTCTCATTGAGGCAGTCCGAACAGAACTGGGGTTGTCATCATTGGCTTCTCGAGTTCAATTAAACTGAGGGAACCTATTTATTAAAATAATGACAGCAGGAGATAATTTTATATTAAGTATTTTAAAATTAGCTATGTTAGAAGATAATAAATTGCCTTTTCAGCAGTTCAAAGGGGCCAATGAAAAATGTTTTGAAGAAATGTTCTGTCTGCCACACTGGGAATAAGGATCAGCAATTCTTTTAATGGGATTAAATAAATAAGTGAACATTTGGGATTGGGCTAATAGCCACGATCATTTGGCTAAGTTAAACACTTTCCAAACCTATAGCAGACTCCCCTTTAAACTGTTACAGCCACAAAGATATATTTGTACATTTCCAAGGCTAATATGTAGACACATTTTTATGCAAATGCACTTAAATGTTGGCGGTGTTCTGGGCCTGGATAGCGATACCGGCGGAAGACAGAATTTGCTGTCTCTGTAAAGGGAGTGGCACATTAGAGACACTGGGACATGTTTTAACGGAATGCCCCTCACTCCAAGAGGTTCTTTACAAACTACAGGTCCTTGGAGAATGATTTGAATGAAATCAATCGCAATTAATTGTGATGGTCATGCTTAGCGGGAGATGGAGTGTCACTAGCTTTAGCGGTTAGACAGGTTTGGTTCTATGTGGAAAAATCCCTTGGATTAGGTTTGTAGGAGCATGGGTGGATTACTTAGCAGAAACCTAATGATCTGGAAGTTTATTAATTATGGATCTTATAGTTTTTATGTAAAGATTATCAGGCCGATTCATGTACTTCCTCACAAAAGTGTCGCACGCGGCTGGCGCACAGCGTGCCCGTGCGAATGTCTGCGGCAGCCGCGTGCGATAAAATCAATTTCCGCGCACAGCGTATTCATGGATTCTCGCCTCCAAAAGCAGTGGCGCAGAGTGGCGCAGCGACCCTGCAGCAGTGCCATTACGCCCCCAAGAACGCCCTTGCGCAAGGAAAAGCCATCAAGATCGCAAAACCATCGCAAACGGCTGCGCCAACACTGTACCAGTTTACCGGACTAGCAAACAGCAAACGCAAAGCGGGGAACGCGTATTACGGGTGTCGGGAACACGCGTGCGTGAGACGTTTCACACGCGATCTGGCCTGGGGGAGCGTGTGCGTGTATTTCAGGGGTGCGCGAGAAGTATTACACGCGAATGGCCTGGGTGCGTGTATTTCAGGGGTGCGCGAGAAGTTCCACACGCGAATGGCCTGGGCGCGTGTATTTCAGGGGTGCGCGAGAAGTACTACACGCAATCGTGAAGTTCCACATGCGATCTGGCTTGGGGGAGCGTGTGCGTGTATTTCAGGGGTGCGCGAGAAGTCTCACACGCGATCGGGCCTGGGGGAGCGTGTGCGTGTATTTCAGGGGTGCGCAAGAAGTTCTACACGCGAATGGCATGGGTGCGTGTATTTCAGGGGTGCGTGAGAAGTTCCACACGCGATTGGCCTGGCCGCGTGTATTTCAGGGGTGCGCGAGAAGTTCCACACGCGATTGGCCTGGGCGCATGTATTTCCGAGGTGCGCAAGAAGTTCCACACGCGATTGGCCTGGGGGAGCGTGTGCGTGTATTTCAGAGGTGCGCGAGAAGTTCCACACGCGATCTGGCCTGGGGGAGCATGTGCGTGTATTTCAGGGGTGCGCAAGAAGTCTCACACGTGATCGGGCCTGGGGGAGCGTGTGCGTGTATTTCAGGGGTGCGCGAGAAGTTCTACACGCGAATGGCCTGGGTGCGTGTATTTCAGGGGTGCGCAAGAAGTTCCACATGCGATTGGACTGGGCGCATGTATTTTAGGGGTGCGCGAGAAGTTCCACACGCGATTGGCCTGGGCGCGTGTATTTCCGAGGTGCGTGAGAAGTTCCACACGCGATTGGCCTGGGGGAGCGTGTGCGTGTATATCAGAGGTGAGCGAGAAGTTTCACACGCGATTGGCCTAGGCGCGTGTATTTCAGAGGTGCGCGAGAAGTTCCACACGCGATTGCCCTGGGCGCGTGTATTTCAGGGGTGCGTGAGAAGTTCCACACGCGACTGGCCTGGGCGCGTGTATCTCAGGGGTGCGCGAGAAGTTCCACACGCGATTGGCCTGGGCACGTGTATTTCCGAGGTGCGCGAGAAGTTTCACACGCGATTGGCCTGGGCGTGTGTATTTCAGGGGTGCGCGAGAAGTTCCACACGCGATTGGCCTGGGCGTGTGTATTTCAGGGGTGCGCGAGAACTTCCACACGCGATTGGCCTGGGCGCGTGTATTTCAGAGGTGCGCGAGAAGTTCCACACGCGATTGCCCTGGGCGCGTGTATTTCAGGGGTGCGCAAGAAGTTCCACACGCGATTGGCCTGGGCGCGTGTATTTCAGAGGTGCGCGAGAAGTTCCACACGCAATTGGCCTGGGCGCGTGTATTTCAGAGGTGCGCGAGAAGTTCCACACGCGATTGGGCTGCGTGCGGGTATTTCAGGGGTGCGCGGGAAGTTTCACATGCGATTGGGCTGAGTGCGGGTATTTCAGGGGTGCGCGCAAAGTTTTACACGCGATCTGGCCTGGGGGAGCGTGTGCGTGTATTTCAGAGGTGCGCGAGAAGTTTCACACGCGATTGGCCTGGGCGCGTGTATTTCAGGGGTGCGCGTGAAGTTCCACACGCGATCTGGCCTGGGGGAGCGTGTGCGTGTATTCCAGGGGTGCACAGGAATTTTTACATGCGATTTCAGCAGGGTACGTGTATTTCAGGGGTGCCGGGGAGTCCTACATGTGATTTGGCAGTGTGGGTCCTCCCAGGTGTTCCCTGTACACCCTCCACGGCCCCTGCAGGCAGCCCACACCACAGGGGACTACCCTGCATCCCTGGTCATGTCCCGCAGGCAGCCCACCCAACATGGGCATGCCCCCCAGCAAAGGCACATGTCTCCTTGCACTAATGATCACCAACTCATTTCCCCTTGCACCCCCACCCCCAGCATTGCAGGGCACCTGCCAGCAGGCCCCCACTCATGTCCCACTCATGTCCCCACCACCCCCACCCCCCAGCAGTGCAGGGGCACCCTCCACCAGACCCCCACTCATGTCCCCACCACCCCCACCCCCCAGCAGTGCAGGGGCACCCTCCACCAGGCCCCCACCCATGTCTCCCACCACCCCCACCCCCCAGCAGTGCAGGGGCACCCTCCACCAGGCCCCCAGCCATGTCTCCCACCACCCTCACCCCCCAGCAGTGCAGGGACACCCTCCACCAGGCCCCCACCCATGTCTTCCACCACCCCCACCCCCCAGCACTGTGGGGCACCTGCCAGCAGGCCCCAACTCATGTTCCCCAGCCAACATGTCATCACAATCTAGATCCCTGGTCCCTATGGCCAGCCTCCAAATACAAAACACCCACCCGAGTATTGCATCCACCCACTCAGAAATGGCAATTACATGACAGAACACCAATTGCAAGTTTCGAAACAAACACATGTCCCTCACATACACCCAATGGGTGTCAGTGAATCTCAAAACCCATATCATGATATGCATGAAACCAATGAGATGATACTACACATTGAAGTTCGATAAAAAAATATGTATTAAAGGAAACATAAATAGAATCAAAAATAAAGAAACAGAAATGGGAATGTACAAAAATGAAAAGAAGCATGTCCGTGAAAAAAAGCAAAAGCAAAAATCTTAATCCAAAGTAATGGTGTCCAAAGTCACTGGCCCTCATTACGACCCTGGCGGAAATCGAAAAACGATGGCGGAAATGCAATCCCGCCATCGAATAGCGCTCGGTGCGACTATGACCCGTCACCGCAAAGTACGAAGCCATTAGCGACACCGTAGTGAACGCCAACGCTAACTGCACCAAGCACGCGCGCGCGCGCCATGCCAAACCGCAAACACCACCATGGTGCAACGGTACGCCAATTCCGACCCTAGCGGACATGTACCTAACGCCATCAGGCATGGCGGAATGTACCATTCCGCCATGGCGAGAAGTACGGCATCGCGAATCAACCGTAAACGGCCCCACTGAGTGCCTGTACACCGCTCCCTGCCCACAAAGTACAACTCCCGGTAGGTGCAATGAAGTCACAATGCAACCATTGAAATGTACAAAGCACCCATGCATGCCAACGAACAAAAGCAACACAAGAGGGGCCAATGGGAGCTGCAGGTCACAGAAGGCACGAATACAGAAGCCATCCCAATGGACATGACCACAGTCCCCCACCAAGAAACGCACGCAAACACAGGCACCTGTGCCCAGCAATATTCCGAAAATCACATCATTCCACCAGTCCACCTGGCTGACCGGCATCTGTTACACAAAACCCAATCCCCCGCCCCTGAGCATGACAACATTCAAACTGTCATATAGGCAGCCCCCATCCCTGACCTCACGGGCTCAGTAGGCAAACGCGCCCAGTACAGTACCACGCAACTAAACCCCGAAGCTGGAACCCAATGCAGATCTCCTCACAATACATCGCCCCCCAAATAGGCATATGCCACATCACTTGCAAAGAAAAACGCTACACGGGCCAAATCAGAATAGCAATTTATGCACATCAAAGACACCAAGCCCATACAGCCATCAGGCCATGAACTCCAAAACACTAATCACCATTGTGGGCTGCATCCGCAAGAAATGACCAGCCACTACTTGTGTGTCGCCCTGTACCCCCATGGTACACAGAGCCACATTCACGTACGAAAAGGCAACATGGAAGCGCACAGAACCGCAGGGCTGTCCCAATGGGGAGGCACTAGTCCAGCTGAAAGGCCGAAATGTTGCTCCGAGCCACCAGTACTGCGTAAGGGCATGTGGGCCATTGGCGATCGTCCCATAAGATCGTAATGCTGCTCCACCGATTAACACGAAGCAGCAGGTGTCGGGAGTAAAATCCATCTGCAGGAGTGGCATACAGATGGCAGTGGCAAAAGGGGAGGAGATACCTGTCAACCAAAAGAAAAGAAAAAGAACAGAATGGCCATCAGAACTACATTCGAACAACTCACTTCAATGATCACACTAAATCCACAGCCATATGCATGCTAGCCCACTCAAAAGGATCATCACCACCCCAAAACCACTTGCGACTCATAACCATCTATATCGAGGTGCAAACACCATCACAAACGAGTGTACCTGTGCATGCGTCTGTCAAAACAGAATCCATCAGATGGGAATGTCAACGTGCATGGACACAAGTGTCTGAGGGCGCCTCGAGACAGGGAGGGCTCAACAAGGCCAGATAGACGATGGTCCCACTATGGCAGCCCTGCATCACATAGCGTAGGGGAGGCGGATAGATCCCAAGAAGCCCTGTACATGGCAAACTCTGTATCAAATCACCTGCCCATGCATCCATTCATCATTCCCTCATCCCGGGATCAAAACGCCTGAATAATTACTCACATGACATTAGAAACATCCATTGAGTCTGTGCGTTATGCAGCCTGCAAAATCCACAGTGCCCCAGCCCGTAATTCCAGTGTTGTGAAGTAACATGTATTTGGGAACGGCCGGCCTCATCGCCCACGTAGCTAATGCGCATCCCAAACTATTCATATCAACCATTGCTCCCTCGCCATGGGCCCTGTCTCAAGGACATTGAACAATAGAACGTTATATTTGCAGTCAGACCTGTGGGCATCTCCTCGCCGCCAGCTGAAGACCGAAAGCGCCGCCCTTCGAATTCCTCATTTGCAACACCACGTCGGAAAGGCATCTGTGGCCGTTTGAAATCACTAATTATTCCATCGAGTGCGGCTGTGTGTGAAAAAGGCAACTGCCTTCACCCACGAATGGGACGCCCCGCCCGTCGTTGCAACTCGGTACAGTGATGCATGAGGGCCCACCGTTACTCGAGTACTACGTTCCACTGACCCTTCACAAGTCTGTTCGCGACTGCACAGATAGAATGGGAAACAATGGGACCATAGCCGAATGAACATAACAACCAATCCAACACGGCCATCGGGTACAAATACATGATAGCAATAGCAAGCTACCATTCCCCGAATTGCAGCGTTGTGCGCGTGACGTGCTCGGCCAAAGGGGAGGGCAGTTTGCACAGGTGGAATGAATCACCACAGGTGGAGGCCATACAGCCTGATAACACATAAATTGCACAGCCAGTCTCCTCCCACAACCACACCGAAATGCTACCGGCAGGACTCGCGATGTTGGCCCTGGGGGACCTGATAGCACTGCAAGTGCTCCAACTCCAAGAGGAAGACGAACACCAACTACAACCGGCCGCACGGAGGAGACGCAGGAGGAGGAGGAGGGCAAGGCAGGGCCAGCAAGGCCCACCAGCACAGCCACTACCACCACGCAGGCAGCCCGCAATCCCACGCCTCCGAGCACATCCGTTCAACCTCACTGATGAGCAGATCCACACCCTCTACCGTTTGGACCGGGACACCATAGCCGCCATTGTGGACATGACACAGGCTGACCTTGTCAGCATGATAGATAGCCCAACCGCCATCCCACCCCTACTGAAGGTGGTGTCTGTACTCCACTTCCTGGCCACAGGCACCTACCAGCACACAGTCGGACAGTTGCATGGCATTTCTCAGCCACTGTTCTCACGGACACTATTGCAAGTGCTCGATGCCCTCCTGCAGCACGCAGACGACTACATCTCCCTACCACGCTCGGAGCAGGAAATTACAAACACGAAAGTGGGATTCCATGCACTTGCCGGCATACCGGGTTGCATTGGTGCCATCGACTGCACCCATGTGGAATTGGTCGTCCCACATGCCATGGAGGCCCAGTACCGCAACCGAAAACAATTCCATTCCCTGAATGTACAAATGGTGTGTGACTCCAACAGGATCATTACACATTGTTGTGCCCGATTCCCTGGATCAACCCATGATTCTATGGTCTTGAGGAACTCTACAATACCACGCTACATGGAGCGACACGCAGGGAACAGATCCTGGCTACTCGGTGAGTCTCATTACATGCATGATGATGTGGGGTATGTGAATTGGCAATGACCTGGCAGGAAGGGGGGGGGGTGTGCGTACGTATCAATGGCATTCCACATCATACGTTTCTCGTCCACATACAGGTGATGCTGGATATCCACTGAAGAGATGGCTCCTCACACCAGTCCGGAACCCACGGGACCAGCATGAGGAGGACTACAACCATGCCCACTCACGTACCCGTGTAGTCATTGAACAGGCATTCGGCCTACTGAAGGGTCGTTTCCGCTGCCTCAGCAGGTCTGGCGGGGCACTCCTGTACCGCCATGAGAAGGTTGCAAAGATGGTGATGGCATGTGTCATGCTCCACAACATGTGCGTACGTAGAAATGTGCCCATGCCCCCTGACGCAGAACTGCAAGCACCTGAAGATGGTCATGATGAGGGTGGGGATGTGGCAGCACCTCATGGAGTCTGCGAGGCACCGGAGGCCCGTGACATTCGTCAGCATCTCATTGATGTATGCTTCTAGCACTCACGCCTGGTGGCTGATACATGGACACGGGACTCGTGGCACTGCGTGTGTCTGGGACATGCACAATATGGACTGTACGCCTATGATGGCCTAGTACACAAAGATCAATGGCCACACATCTCATTGGTTGATCGTGCACTTTTTATGGCATATGTGATGTCATGTTGAACACTCTATCGACCCGCCACCCAAGTGAGCCCAACACACCCCCTCCACCCCCCTACCTCCCCCCCGAACACCAGTGTCCAAAGATGCTCATTGTCAGTGGGCTGTCGCTATTGCAAGCCCCCTCTGCGGGTATCAGGGGCACCCCTGCCTGTGGAGCGCAGGTTCCTTCCAGATCTACGTTGGGGGCTGCCCTGGACGGAGCTTGCAACGGATGATGTGTCTGCCTGCTCACGTCCATGCATGTCCCTAAGGGTTTGCGAGAGCTCAGTGAGCACACGGCGCACTGCGGCAAGTTCGGCACATACGTCCTTGGCCGTCGCATGCAGTTCCCCCCTGAGGCTCTCGGTGCTTCTCTCCATTTGGACTCTCAGGCTCTCGGTGCTACTCTCGATTTGTGCCCTAAGTGTCTCAGTTGATGTTTCTATGTCTGCCTTAGTGGCCCCACATTCATCAGCATGGTCCTTGAGGAGCGTGGCCAGTTGCTGCTGTTGTTCGATCAGCTGGTCGAGGGACTGTTGCCTCTGCTGGGCCAAGGCCATTTGCGGGGGTGTCACAGAGGGGCTGTTGTCCTCATGTTGCCTTGCCACAGGGCTTGTGGGGGATGGCCAGTCGTCGTCTTGTGGGTGCCCCTGCGTGGTATCCTCATGTTGTACGGGATGGGACAGACAGGGGGATTGGGACAGGTCATGGATGGATCTGACTTCGACATCCCCGTCTTCTGTGTCGGAGCATGCTGCCATCAATGGGGTGTCACCTATGGTGCTGCTGCCACCGGAGGCAGTGCCTTCTGTGGCATCCATTGGGGGGACCTGTGGTGGTGGTGTTGTGGGCATGCTGGCTGCTGGGGTGCCTGTTGATGTTCCCTCCTCTGTGCTGCCACCTGATTTGTGCTGCTGCCGTGTCTTGATGCGTGCAGCTGAGGTGGAGGGTCTCTGGCCGTTGGTCTTGGCCCTCTTTGCAGGTGTGCTGGTAGGGGTGTCCTGTAGCTCGTCATTTGGATCGGACCCTGTGGTGGAGTAGAGGAGGGCGAGGGTTATTGGTGGGTCTGTGGGAATTGGAATGGCATTGTATCACATGCATTGGGGTGGTACCTGAGGGTGATTTGGGCCGGGGCCTTGGAGGTGCTTTGATTTGTGTGTGGAGTGAGGGTGCAGTTGTTTGGCAGCCTGCAGTTAGGGTGTGCCTGCTGCACGTGTAGTGCGTGTATTAGGGGTTTTTAATTATTTATGTATTTATTGTGGGTTTTAACGTGCGCTATCAGGCCGATGTGTGTGGACGTTCTCCTGGACATGTGTTTCTGTTGCACTATGTGGACGCATGGTACTTCACATGGATGGACTGTGTGGATTTGGCATTGTTTTTTCTGGCCCACCTACCTGTATCTTCGGATGTCTGCACTCCTTTCTCCATCCCTCCGACTCCCTCTATGCTCTCCATTCCGATGGTGGAGGCACAGATTTCTTCCCAGGGGGTCAACTTGATGGGTGATTCAGGACCTCCCCCGGTGGCTGTGGCAATGTTGCGGTTGGCAGAGAGTATGCTGCGGACGCGTATCCGCAGGTCGTCCCATCGCTTGCGGCATTGCTGTGGGGTGCGGGGTGCGGTCCCCACCGCACTTACCCGCTGTGCCACCAGAGCCCATATGGCCTTCTTGTTTGCAAGTGCCGTCCTGGTCATTTGCGTGCAGAAGACGACGGCAGCATTCTCCTGGAGGGTCTCTGTTAGCACGGTGAGTTCCTCACGGGAGAAGTGGACCTGCCGCTTGCGGTCGCACGCTTTCTTCGCTGCTTTTCCCATTATTCTTGGTTTCGCTAGGGTGGTTGACGGGTTGGGGTGTGTTTCAGGGTAGTGATTTTAGTGGTTGTGTGGTTTTAGTGTATTTATAGGTGTACGCCGGGATGTTTCCCGTTCCGGGCCCATGTTTTAACTTCCGTTTCCGTATATTTCCGGGCACCGTACTTTCCGGTAGGCGCACACTGCGGTGACCGCTAAGAGGGGTGGCGGTATTGCACCTGGGGCGCCGTACGGCGGCGGTGTGGGCCGTTTTGGGGTCATTTCCGCCATCGCGGACTTTGCACTTCCGCCATGCCGTGGTGCTCGTGCCCGATGGGTCGGAATGGGCCGCACTTTGCTCCTTCGTGCAATGGCGGAAACGCTATTTACGCTGTGGCGCTCCGGTCAGTCGCTTTCCGCCAGGGTCGTAATGAGGGCCAGTAAGCAAATCCAACGGGAAATAATAATTGAAAGCCATTGCTCCATGGGTAAATTGTGAAAGAAAAATAAAATCCAACAGTGAACTATGTACAGACGAACAAGCCAGGGTCCATTATCCCAACAAAAGAAATTAAACCTATCTAACAACACTAACTAATAAAATAAACTATATACAAAAATGTGGCCAATGTCCAAAAGGTCCAAAATAAATCAAAAAACAAAGGAAACCTAACACTACCTACATAACTATGTACAAGGGCAACGGGCTAGTCTGACGGCTCACTTTTGGATGTCCCGGCCCAGGGCATCATCGAACTCCTGCTCAATGCCCCGGAGGCGGTCCTCCTCCATGGCCCCAAGGGTCCGCAGGGCCGTCGACGTGTCCACCTCCAACCCCCTGCGGATTGCCTCGAGGCACTCGGCCCACCTCAGGGCCCTCCGCATGGAGATCTCCGCCCTGACCATTGTGAGCCGTGCCTCTTCCGCCCGCTGCCGCTCCGCATCTATGGCGTGGCCCAACCGCTGCCACACGGAAGACACTCTCTGTCCTGGGTCCTCCTGCCCTCCGGCCGATGCCTGCCCCTCCGATGTTGAAGGCCCCGAGCCTTCATGGCTCCCACCACGTTGCTGCTGCTGCTGTGCCTCTGCCCGTGCACTGCCTCCTGCTGCCTGCACATCCTCCGCCGGCTGGGGTGCAGTCGTTGATGTGGCCACCCCTGCTGGACGTCCGACTCCCGACTGTAGCAGGGATGCCTCCTCCACCAGCCTGGCCGCACCGTCAGAGGCAGCTCCACAGGGCACCCAGGTGACTGATGGGTGGGAAGATGGCACGGAGGACGACTGGCGCGTAGGGGGTTCAGTTGAGGAGGGGGTCAGAGCAAGCCCCATCAAACGGAGGAATCCGGCCTGGGTGACCTGTCCCAGCAGGCTGACGTGGTCAACGAGCCATTCGAGATGACGTGCAGTCTCCTCATGAAAAGACTGCAGGTTACCTCGCATGGCCCGTTGACGCAACGCCACACCAGTCAGGACAGGCTCAACCCGGACCCGGATAGCCATGTCCGCAGGCAGAGGAAGGCCAGTTGTCGTTTGCTCATCCCCTGCCTGAAAACGGGTCTGGACGTAGGCATCCCTGCTGGTGCAAGATGATGCAGGGACAGGATCAGGGACAGGATTGCACACAGGCACCTCCGCGGCGGCCTGTGCTGCCTCCTGTCCCTGGTCCTGCACTGCACCACTAGCACCAGTGGGATCCCCACCTCCAGACCCCGTCTCTGTTGCTTGCACGGCCTCCTCCTCCACCAAACCCCCCACCAACCTGGATAACTCCGTGCCATCTTCCCCCGTTGTGCCCTGTGGGGTCCCAGCTGCCCCTTCTGCTGCCGAGGAGTCCAATTCCAACCTCCGTCTCTTGGACCTCCCCCCGGCAGCTGCGGCCTGGGACGCGGCACCGGACTCTTCACTCCCCGATGAGATGACAACATGGGAGGGGAGCCGGGCCTTGCGACTCCGGCTGGTGGTGGGATCCCCGCCGCTGTGCTCCACAGCACCTTCTCCGCCCTCTTCATCAGTTGACGCTGCAGACAGGGAGAAATAAAACACAGGCATCAGGGCACGGTACAATGGACACATACACACATGACAGTTGTACATGAGTGGCATTGGCAAACCTCAGACATGCCATCACAATCCCCAACACACATGTCATTTCAACTCGCACACATGAGCCATACCACAACCATATCGCAACTGCCAGCACCATCCATACCCATACAACAGCATGAGCAGGCAAAGCTGAGCCAGACATCACATGCAACACAGGAAGTGCACCACACATGTACACACACCACCACACTTGCATGCATGTGTACACCTCTGCCAAGTGTCGCAGTGTACAGATGGGCATCCATGTCACATCTGCCAATCAGGCTTCCACATCCCGCTGTAACATGCATCCATGTTGCATCACTGTTGCACCCTTGTCAAATACACACAAATACACATGTACACAGTGCTGATACATGCAGCTGAAAACAACATACATGCGTGACATCACGGACATGTCTACTTACATACACATTCATCCAAACATGTGTGCCCACTCAACTGCATCTGGCATGCAAGCCTACACACACAAGCACCATCCATGTCTCACACATTACAGCCCTCGCATGTGTTAGCCCCACGGCCCTGTATACCCCCACCCATACTCGACCCCATACAAACAGATGTGCAACCTGCACACTACTGAAACATCACCACACGCACAGCTCACAATAAGAATGCATGTACACGGGGGGGCGTGGCTAGGCGGCCATGCGGTGAGACGCACAACAGGGAAGCTCCCGTAAGATCCTGTAAATAATCCGATCAAAACTGACTTAACGGACTCCAAACTTGACAGGCAAGCGTCGGAAGGTCCATCAACCACTCGTTCCGAATCCGGCGCAGAATCGGACCGGGGAACGTTGGAAAAAGTGCAGCAAACTCACAGCGAGCCGGAGGCAAGATGGCGGCCCGCTGAGGACAGCCCAGCAGAGCGGCGACCCAAGACGGGAGACAGCGAGCAGCCGCTAGACGGAGCCGCGGGCCCGCAGAGGGGAGGAGAGTATCGGCGGTAGGCGTACGCAGGAAGAGGAGTGGCCGTGACACGGAAAGTGGAGCGGCTGTGGAGGAGTGGCGCGGAGGGAGCTAAATAAGCCCCGTAAGCCAGCGAGGACCCAGCGCGCGAGCTCCAGGGTTCCAAGGAGCATCAGCAGCAGGTGTACGGAGAAGGGAGAGTGGCCGCGAAAGCGGAGCGGCTGCGGAGGAGGCAGCGCGGAGGAAGCTGAATAAGCCCCGAACGCCAGCGAGGATCCGGCACTCAAGGAGTGGGCGCCAGGGCTCCGTGTGGAGGACCGCACCCTCTCACGGACGGGGGCTAGCACACACCGAGGACTCACAAAAGAGTAGGGGGGCACGGAGAAGGGGACACAGCGGGTGGCCGCTACCCCGGGATCGCTCCAAGGACATAACACGGCCCAGCAGTAAGAAGGAGAGGAGAGAGCTGGGAGGCCCACAGGATACCCTGAGGGCGCGCATGAACACCTGAGAACAAAGGGAAATCCCCAAGAGAGCACAACAGACCGACGGAGGGGATAGCCAGGATTGTTTAAAACATAGGCCCCCCGGAGAGGTTAATAACCATAATCCACTGGTAAAGGAGGTGAGGAGGAGCTGGGGGGAGCCCATTCCATCCAGAGACATACAGACACATTTAAGTACCGAAACAACCCCAAGAGAGTGCTGAGGATCGGAGGAGCAGACATAAAAGCAAGATGGCGGCCCGCTAACACACAGCCAACGGCCTAGAGACCCAGAGCGGGAGACTGCGAGAGGCGGCCGGTCGGCACTGCGAACCCGGGAAGGAAGGAAGAGGGCTGCTGAGGAGAGAGGGGTAAGCCCCCAGGCAGAGGGTGCCGGGGCTCCGTGGACCGGCAACAGCGAGCGCCTGGACGCGGTTGCAAGAAGGCGGCACTGAGGGAGCGTGATAAGCTCCGCAGGCTCCGCAAGCCGAGGAGGACCCGTGCCGAGGACGGCGTCGCCCCCGGCCCCCGCCGGCCTCACTAACAAGGGTGCTGGGGACCCAGGAGAGAGCAGAGGGGCGAGACGCCGCTGGACCACCCCGGGGCACCGGAGAAACCCAACGGCTAGCAGGTGAGAGCACCAGTAGGTCTGCAAGGCACCCGACAACACAGGGAACCCCAGGCAGGGGTACAAAGGGTGCATATAGACCACCCTAGCACAACGGGCAGAACCCATATCCCTCCAGGAAAGTGACAACGACCCCGGGGGAAGTGGGGCAGGCGGAGAACAGCATATCGGGCAGCCCCCACCCAACCAGAACCGGACCCCACACGGACCCGGCGCACAGGCCACAGATAACGGACAAGAAGCAGTGCAGTACCCAAGGCCCGCACGGCGAGTATGCCCAATAAGAAGGTGGAGGGGAAAACAAAACAAGTTAGCATGGATAACTTTGCCAAAGCACCAGACAATAGGCAGCCGAATTCGTCAGAGGCAGCACTGACCGGGGCCAACACCCCACACCCACCAGACAGAGGCAAAGATGGGCAAATCCTAGAGGCAATCGCCACTCTACAGGCGACGCTTGAGAAGAAAATGGACACGGCCATAGGGGCCCTGAAGGCATCCCTGGAACAAAAATTGGACACAGTGATGGTGGACGTGGGCCTCCTTCGCCAGGACGCGAGAAACCTGGCGGACAGAGTGACAACAGTGGAGCAGCAGGTACAGCAGAACACAGCGGACTCCGCCACCACAGGGTCCCAATTGACGGAGGTGCTCCAGAGGGTCAAGATCCTGGAAAGGAGAGCAGAAGACGCAGAAGGGAGGGCGAGGAGAAATAACATCCGCATAATCGGGGTTCCGGAAGGGGAGGAAGGGAACGACCCCACGGAATATATTGAGAACATGCTCCTACAGGAGGTTGGAGCTGGAACCCTGTCCCAAGGCTTTGTGGTGGAACGGGCACATAGAGCATTGATGCGAAGACCCCAGCCGGGTGCCCCCCCCAGAGCCATGATCGCTAAAATCATGAATTTTAAGGACAGAGAAAAGATACTGGCGTTCTCGAGGGGGGGAGGGGAGATTATCAGAAATTCATCCAAGATTACCATGTACCCGGACTACACAATTACAGTCCAAAAACAAAGGGCGCAGTTTGGCCCCACAAAGGAACGCCTCAGAAAAGCAGAGATACGATATATGCTTCTGTTTCCGGCTAAAATGAAGGTGATATATAAAGGGAAGACACACTTCTTCGAGTCCACGGAAGAGGCAAACACGTGGATGGACGCCCAAGGAATCCCCCAACTGGAGCAGCGGAACGTTAACAGAGGCAGAGCCCAGCCCGGGCGAGAGATCCGCAGATAGTCAGAATCAAGGAAGCCAAGTATCAAACAAACGAGAAGTCAGTAACAGGAGAAGAAATAAGAAGGGAGCAACCAACCCGAACAAACCGCACCAGCCTAGTAGGACGCACCCCCAAGAAGTGCGAATGAGAGTTCAGATGCCAGTTCAAAGGCATCACGCTGCAGCAAGCCGGCCTCATCCCGAGGAGCAAGGCAAGAGAAGCGGCGAAGCCCAAGCAGGGGGAGGGTGGCTGGGCGTTTGTTTTTTAGTTACAGTTCAGGTTATTGATAGACAAGAAGAATTGGAAAATGGCATTGGCGTTGGAGGAATGGTTAAAGACTATGATGGGGAAATATCAGCACTCAGTGACCGGAGCGAACCACAGCAAGGATCCAGGAGACAGGGCCTACAAGAGGAGAAGAGAGCGAGCCCCACGCGGGTGACCTCGGTCACCAGCAATGGACACGGATGCGGGGAAATGGGCAAACGAACAGGGCCATGGGAAGACGAGGCCTGGACTGCAAACACCCATGAGTCGGGATGAGCTAACAATAGCAACATGGAACGTGAGAGGCCTTAACGCGTACGTCAAAAGACTGCGAGTATACGCTTGGCTGAACAAAATGAAGGTCAAGATAGCAATGCTCCAAGAAACGCACCTGACAAGAGAGAAGCAGTCCAAGGTCGATCAGAAATGGGGAGGGCAAATGTATAGTGCCACATATTCCAACTATGCAAGAGGGGCGCTGATTTGGATCGCCCCGGGAGTCCCATTCCAACTCATAAAAAAGGAGATTGACCAAGAAGGAAGAACGGTGATAGTGCATGGAATGCTGGAGAACAGGGAAGTGTGCCTAGTTAACACCTATGCTCCAAATCACGACACGAGAGAGTACTTCAGAAAACTGACACCTAAACTAGCCCAGTACAGAGACACAATGTTCATCTGGGCCGGGGACTTCAATTGCACCCTGAACCCGCTTCTGGATCGATCGGACGACAAACTTAAGAGGCCAGCACCACCTGCCAAGGAACTACAGAGGGCACTAGACCACTTGAAGCTGGCGGACGTCTGGAGACAGGTACACGGGGCGAGAAGAGGGTACACACACTACAGCGCACCCCATGGAACATTTACACGGATAGATTACATAATCACAGGCACGGAATCATTACACGAATTCACAGGAATTAGCATTAAAGCCCGAACGCTTTCAGACCACGCGCCAATACTGACATCATGGGCATACACACAGGGGAGAGCTCCAATACCAACGTGGCGGCTCCGGGCAGAAGCTCTGGACGAGGGAGAATTCCAAGAATACTTACAGGGGGCAATAGATGATTACTTTGAGCACAACACAGGGAGTGTGGAGAGCAATGCCACGCTCTGGGATGCGTTCAAGGTGGTATTAAGGGGGGCAGCGATCGGCAAAATGGGCGGCTTAAAGGGAGCGGCCATAGCAGAACTTAACGATCTAGAAAAGCAGATAGAAATAGAAGAACAGAGGGCGCAGGCAGCGGGGGAGGAGCCACAGAAACTGATGGAGCTGAGAACAGGGTGCATAGAACTCTGGGAGAAGTTGGGACGGTTGAATTACGGGAGGTATTTACAAAGGTTACACGCGGAAGGGGACAAACCCAGTAGGCTCCTGGCCTGGCTCACTAGGCAAGAAAAAAAGAGGGAACCCATTACAGCGTTAGAAGATGGAACAGGGGAGGAGGTTAGGGGCCAAGAGCACATTAATCATCTATTTGCGGAGTTCTACGAGGAACTATACGCCCCCAACCCGGAGGTAGACTCTGAGGACATAACTGACGCATTAGCAGAAATAAGTTTGCCAAAGTTAACGGAGGAGCAGGCCCAAATGCTTGATGCCCCACTCACAGAGGTAGAGATAGCGGATATAATAGCAGAGCTCCCTAGAGGCAAGTCCCCGGGCCCGGACGGACTCCCAGGAGAGTTCTACAAAAAGTTCAAAGACACTATCACCCCAAGGTTATTGGAGACATATCAAGATGCATATGAAAGTGCACGATTACCGGCTAGCATGTCGGAGTCCATCATCGTCCCGATCCTTAAGCCAGGAAAACGGCCCACAAGTTGCACGGCATACAGGCCTATTTCCCTTATAAACCAGGACGCTAAGATACTAACGGCGGCTTTAGCTAACCGTCTGAAGCAAGTGATCCCCACATTGATTCATCCTGATCAAACAGGTTACGTTCCTGGGCGAAACACATCATGCAACCTCCGTAGACTACACCACGTGATTGACAGAACTAACCGGGGACGGGGAGAATGTGCGATAGTGTCTCTTGACGCTGTCAAAGCATTCGATTCAGTGAATTGGGGGTGGATGGTGAGGGTTCTCGCCCACTTCGGCATTGGCGAGGGGTTCCTCAGGTGGATCAGGCTACTGTATGGTGAGCCCAGAGCCAGGGTTAAGACAGGGAGATATATCTCAAAGGAATGGAAGATTTATAGAGGAACGAAACAAGGGTGCCCACTATCACCAATGCTATATATCCTGGCCCTGGAGCCACTGGCGGCCTTCCTTAGAGCAGAGTACAGAGACACAGGGATTGAAGTGGACGGGGTGCTCCATCAAATTTCGCTGTATGCGGACGATATGTTATTGTTCGTAGAAAACCCCTGCATTAACCTGCCCTGCCTCTTAGAAGCAATGGGAGCATATACCAGACTCTCAGGCATAGCAATAAACAAAGAGAAGTCCCTGATCTTCCCCCTGGCGAATCTGAGACGGGCCCCCCCGGAGGGACTCCCAGACGTGGGCCTAGCGTGGGCGCCACAATCCTTCAAATATCTTGGGATAGAGGTCCACCATGACATTACAGACACTCACCGACATAATACGCAAGCAGCCCTGGACACAACACGAAAATGTATGGCCTTCTGGAGAACACTCCCATTGGGGATGATAGGCAGGGCCGCTCTCCTGAAAATGGTAGTACTTCCACGCCTGTTATACTTTTTCACCAACATCCCATACAGCATCCCTAGGACATTCTTCACGAACCTAAACACAATAGCAAGAAACTACCTATGGGCAGGGGGGAGAAACAGGGTTGCAATGAGGACCCTACAGAGAGACTATGAGGGAGGAGGCATCAGACTTCCGGACTTTGAAAGATATTATCTAGCAGGGCAGTTACAATTTGTGGTCAAATGGCTAGGGGAGGATGAAACAATGGACAAAACTAACTTCCAGCCCGCACTGAAAGCACACTACCTGAGGGAATTACCGTGGCTGGACAAACCCCTGCTCAGGACTCTACCGTACATGCTCAATCTCGCAGTGAGACTGTGGTGGAGAGCATGGAAACTGCAGGGGACGAAGGACCCCTACTCAGCGCAAATACCCCTGGCGGGCCTGGTGGGCACGGACACGAATTTGCTGGCAGTGTTCCGTGCACAGTGGGAGGCCAAAGGGGTAGCGCAAATCGGAGATATGAGAAGAGAGGGGAGATGGGCAGACTTCCAAGAAATGATGGAAGAATACGATATACACGAGGGCCAATTCATCCTGTACAACAGACTAATCCTCAGAATTAAAGATAGGTGGCCAGAATGGGAAGACCAAGAAGAACCAGCAGGTGCATTGGATATGTGGTACGACATTTCAGAGGGGACACACACGACCTCCAGACTATACGAGCAAATGCTGAGACCCCACACAGAACAAGAGCTGCACATAAAACAAAGCTGGGAAGAAGAACTCCACAGACCACTCAGTGATCATGAATGGAACAGGGTGCTGAGATACCCCAAAAAAGTGTCCAGGAACGCAAGGTTCAAACAGGCCCAGTTGTACGTGACGCACAGGGCGTACCTCACACCTAAGAGAATGAAACTGATACGCGGGGGCGACCCCGGCGGGTGCCCACGGTGCTCGACCGAGGAGGCAGACATGGTGCACATGTTTTGGACATGTCCGGTGATACAGAAGTTTTGGGAAGGCATCAGGACTAAAATAGCGAACAACGGCCTTCAGATACAGACGGAGCGCCCTGAATGGTACCTGCTGGGCCTCTTCCCACGAGGAGGTAGGGACAGAGTGCACCTAGCAAAAATGGAAGATTTGATATGCATTTTAGCCAAAAGAAGGATAGCCATGTCCTGGAAATCTAGAGAAGGCCCGACCATAGAAGCATGGTGGGCGGACCTCCGAAAGTGGACACTAGCAGAAACAGCGGTATGGATCAGAGCAGTGCAGAGAGGGGAGGGGGAAACAGGGGGGAAAATAGCTGCATGGAACTCCCTAGTGCAGAACCTATTTGAACGAGAGGAAGAGGAAACTGACGAGGAGGACCAGGAGGATGCTGGGGGATACCAGAGCGCCCAGGACAGGGACACACAAGGGACAGAAGTATAGACAACATGGTATAGACATCGAGGCAACCAGTGGAAGCAGCCACAGGCAGGGAAAACAAGCTGTTGGACACTTCAGGATGATGACCCCATGGCAGAATCCGCCGGAAAGCCAAAATGCCAGCCGAATGTTTGAATGTTCGTATGTTGTATGTATATGTTGTTATTTGGAAAATAAAAGAAATTTAAAAAAAAAAAAAAGAATGCATGTACACTTACCGCTCGACTCCAGACGGGTCTGCCTCTCAAGGACCTGGACGTGGAGCGCTGGGGATATGCGTTCCAGGACCCTCATCTGATCTTCTGACAAGTGGCCCCGGCGCCCCTTGGCATCCGCTGCCTTCAAGAGGTGCCGGGCCTTGTTCAGGGTCCTGGACCTGAAGTCCTCCCAGCGCTTCTTGACATGTTGGAAGTCGCAGACTGCCACCCCCTCCGCGTTGATGGCAGTCACGATGTCAGTCCAGATCCGAGTCCGTCCTTCCTTGTCGGCGCGGGAACTTCCGAAGAGGGCATCATACTGCCCCAGGACTTGCTCCACCAGGACACCAACTTCGGTGGCACTGAAGCTGGTGCCCCTCTGCCTCTCTGGCCGGGGGTTGTCAGTGGTGCCAGATGTTGCAGTGCCTGACATGACAACCCCAGAGGCAGGAGTGGGTGGGCAACTGGGTCCTGGGGCTGGGCTGTGGAGCGATGGAATCCCAGTCGGGAGTCTTCGGTTCCAGCAGGGGTGGTCACAGCAACAGCACCCCTGGCTGATGTGCAGGCAGCAAATGGCAGGGCACGTGGGCAGCAGGCAGTCAGGCAGCAGCAGATGGCAGGTGGGAGCATGCTCGGGGTTCTGGGGGGCAGTAGTTCGGCCTTCTGGGCAGGAGCGTGGTCTTCCGTGTGCTTACGCGTGGCCAGCTTGATACGGAGTGATTTGGCACGTGAAAATTATGCACGTCAGCGTGTAATTCGAGGAAAGGCCCTTAGCGCGTAAGCGCGTCAGCACGCATACGCGATTCCATTGGACCAAAGGCCCTTAGCGCGTATGCGCGTCTGTGACGTATCGCGCACGGGCGTTGCTTTTCGTGGGGTGCGGTGCGTGTGTTTTGTAGGCGTTGGGGTTCACACGCTATCACTTCACAGCGGGTGGGTGTTGGCTACGCGTTCTTCTACACGCAAGGCAGACGGTGAGTGGTACCCTGCTCCCCCAGGCCCGATCACATGTGAAACCACCCGCAAGCTACAGAAATACACGTACCCCGCTCCCCCAGGCCTGATTGCTTGTAAAACCACCCGCGAGCCCCTGAAATACACGTGCCCAGGCCAATCGCGTGTGGAACTTCTCGCGCACCTCTGAAATACACGCACACGCTCCCACAGGCCCAATCGCGTGTGGAACTTCTCGTGCACCTCTGAAATACACACGCCCAGGCCAATCGCGTGTGAAACTTCTCACGCACCTCTGAAATACACGCGCCCAGGCCAATCGCGTGTGAAACTTCTCGCGCACCCCTGAAATACACGCGCCCAGGCCAATCGCGTGTGGAACTTCTCGCGCACCTCTGAAATACACACGCCCAGGCCAATCGCGTGTGGAACTTCTCGCGCACCTCTGAAATACACGTGCCCAGGCCAATCGCGTGTGGAACTTCTCGCGCACCTCTGAAATACACGCGCCCAGGCCAATCGTGTGTGAAACTTCTCGCTCACCCCTGAAATACACGCGCCCAGGCCAATCGCGTGTGGAACTTCTCGCGCACCTCTGAAATACACGCGCCCAGGCCAATCACGTGTGGAACTTCTTGCGCACCCCTGAAATACACGCACCCAGGCCAATCGCGTTTGGAACTTCTCGCGCACCTCTGAAACACACGCCCCGAGGCCAATCGCTTGTGGAACTTCTCGCGCACCCCTGAAATACACGCGCCCAGGCCAATCGCGTGTGGAACTTCTCGCGCACCCCTGAAATACACGCGCCCAGGCCAATCGCGTGTGAGAAACTTCTCGCGCACCTCTGGAATACACGCACACGCTCCCCCAGGCCCGATCACGTGTGGAACTTCTCGCGCACCTCTGAGATACACGCACACGCTCCCCCAGGCCCAATCGCGTGTGGGCCTTCTCGCGCGTGTAGAACTTTGGCGCACATTTTTTTCCTGCGCAGGGACGCTACCGCCTGCTTTCGTGTGGCGGACATGTATGGGCCTGTGCGCGTCTTTGCCCGTGCGCTGTTTTTCCCTGTTCGATTCCATGAATACGTGTTGTAGGCGAGCGTGTGGGCGTTCTGCGCACTTGCCTCCTGTACTTCCCCCGTGACGCCCACATTTTCACAAGTTGTTCCCCATTCTGCGTGTGACGCCCCGTGTTACGCCTACTTTTGTTATGTGCGCCGCGCTATGTGCGAATTTGCTGTGGCCTTATCGCACGGCGTTCGATGACCTGTGCGCCAGCGTGCGCCGCGCACTTTTTCAGCACACATCCCACATTTTGCGCGTGCACGGACTTCCATGAATTGATGTGCGATGTTTTCTGTGCGATAATCGCACTTGCACTGCGATTTTCGCTATTTCACTGTGAATCGCTCGTTTTCGCACGCGTGCGCCGTTTTTTCGGCGCACATTAATTCCATGAATCGGCCTGTATATTTTTGTTATGTTTTAGATGTGGTTGTAATTGTACTTTATGGTGTCATTTATATTGATGTGTGAAAAGTTGATTTGTTACAAGTATAACACAGTAATTTTAAAAAAATTAACCCTTGACCGGTCTCACCTTTCATCTGCTTGTCTCACTTTCCATCTTTTCTCCCGTTCCCAATGGGAAAACTGCATTAGCACAGCTTGATAAATGTAAGTTCAAGGTTTCGCAGATAATGATAACGGCTTGCCTCTACAAGCCACTTTCCGTGGTGGCGAAAGCGATATATGGGTTACCTGTGATGCCCTACCAGACAGAGTTTCTTACAAAAAAGTGTAAGGCCAGCTTGGCATAGCCAGAATTCACATTCCATGAAAGTCAAAGTGAATGCAAAAAAGAATACTGGGCCCCAGAAAGAACAAAGGTGACACTTGAATAGAAATCAGTACAACCTTTAGTAACACATTTGCATAAAACTGCACATGGACAACACTGGGGCAAGGTGGGTTGGTGTGTATCTTTTTACACGGCAGGGCTGCAAAACAGAAATATTTTTTATTTATACTTTGCAGTGCAAGTTCTATTTTACAATATAACACTTTTTTCATTTCAATCTATTTCTTTCCTTATGAACACTTCATATGTGCGTATGTCTTGAAATGAACTCAGTGATTCCTCCCAGACAGTTTATGTCCTTTCCTTTCAACCCATGCAGATTTTTGGGCTGATGGCCTGTGTGGCAAAGCATGTTGCAGCGCGTCTCTCTTCTCTGTCTCTGTCTCTCTCTCTGTCTCTGTCTCTCTCTCCCTGTCTCTCTGTCTCTCTCTCTCTCACTCTCATCCACGCACACTCTCTCCCAGCAATGGCTGCGGGCCAACAGCAAGTCAGCGCACAGGATTGCCCAGGGTCTTCCAGGGGGACAGGCCTCGGGCAGGCCTGGAAACAGCACACAGGCCCGTGCAGAGTCTCTCCAGAAGGTCTCCAGTGAAAAAGCCACCCTCAAGCCAAGGGGACTAACCAAATGGATGTGGTGGCAGGAGGCAATGGGACAGTACCACTGTGTATAAAAGGGGTAGAAACAGCAAATCTCGACACAACACATTGCAAATGACGTGCTAACTGAATAATACACAATGATGTTCTGTTGGCAGCTTCAGTGCGGTTTGCACGGTTCGCTGAGCTTAGGTGCGATTTTCGAATCTGAGCGATTCCCATGTGCTGTTGTGCATGGTTATGTGTTGTTTGTATGTTGTTGCAGTGTGGTGAGGTACGTGTGGTTTGCTGTGCAGAGATGTGATCGTAAGAGAAGAGATTGCGGGAAAATTAGGTTTTAGTATTGGGTTAGCAGGGTTTCTTATTTTTATTTTTTTAATGCAGGTTCCATACGGTATCTAACTGATTCTGCAGTTTGGCAAAGGTGTGCTGTCTCTATCTGGAGGGGTGAGAGGGGCAGAAAGAGGCCTGCAAACTTCCTCCATTTTAAGGATAGCGAAAACACAAAGGAATCCAACATTTTCAAGCTGTTTTAGCTAATAAAGTCTGGTAAACAGGATTCGGGGATGGCTGGGCAGCAAAAATGGAGCACTGGGAAATTCCAGCCCGTTCGAATCAATACAGTCCATTGTACAGAATGAATGTCCATATTGGCTGTACATGGAAATACATGTAATTTAAAAGCCTGTTTTATACAAAGGTTTTCCTTTCATCGCAAATCAGTTTCACAGGGATTACTCTTTCAGTCATTTCTGTTGTAAAGACCACCTGCACCTATCTAAAGGTTGCACGGTGCAAATGGGTGACTGGCCAATAATCCACCTCTGCAGGTTCTGCAGGCCCACAGACCACCGTCCATTCTCACTACCGGCCTCTATTCTGGCAGCATTATGATGCATTGTAGACCACAGAACAAGAGTCTGAGAGGTGAGTCCCAATTAATCACACCCTAAGAATAAAAGGTATGCATTTTCCATTCACTATAGATGCATTCATTTATCTAGAAAACTGGTATGAAGCTTTAGCCAAAGAGACTTAGCAGACATTGTAGTGTGGAAACATTACTCAATGGAGCTTCCCTTCCCACCTGCTCTCCCCTGTCTCTTAAATCCACTCCCCTTTTACCATCTCCATCCTATCACTCTCCATTTGTATTGTATTTGTTTTGTTTATATAGCGCTTTAATCCAAAGCGCTTTACATTATAAAAACAAGAATACATGGAATATAATAAAAATAAAAGTAAAAAATTAAAAATAGAAGCAAATTTACAAACATGAAACAAGCCATTAAAACAGTATGTAGAACAATATACCTAGGTAAATGAGAGAGAAAAGGATGGGAAGGGGAGTCAGGACGGGAGAATAGAATGAAGTGCAAGGGGAGTGGAGGCAGCGTGAGAGGAATTGGAGAGGGTTGGGAGAGGTAAGTGGGGGAGAAAAGAGGGAAGTATGAGAGAAGCAAAGGGAGGTAGTGAGGGAAGTCAGGGCGGGGAATGAAGAAGAAGAGATTTCAAGGAAGCTTCACCCTACCACCATTTCTGTTCACCACTGCTCCCACAAAGTACACGCAACTTGTTGACTTGGCCTAGCTGAGAAAAAATATGGAGGATTCCTCTTTCCGCCTGCTAGGGCTGAACAATGAGCCTCGCAGTCCCTCTTCCCCCTCAGCTCAGTACGCTGGAAGGGCGTGTGCCTGAACATTGTGAGCATTCTGATCAAGGCACAGAGGAAGGTCCTGGAGCAGGGTCGGACGGCCATACAATTGTCTCGGGCGCCAACGAAAAAGTGTCTCACAGTTGCAAATGGCTATTCATCACTTTTGTGACAGACTGTTTGAATGGTACCCATGGGAGAGTTTTTTTTTTTTTTTTAATTAAATGTGATGCAAATCGTGCATTTTAAAGAATATTTCTCAGCAACATTTGTCAAAACTACTAGCCGCATAGTGAAGTAACTCCTCAAACTGGCCAACATTGGCCAAAAAAGGGTCCCACTTTGACCAAAAAAACTGCCCCACACCAGCATTTTGCCTTTTTGGTTTGGCCATGGCCCTATTGCGCCGAGTCCAAGCCTGCATGGGGGCCCAGCATCTTCTTGTGAAATTCAGCCCTGCCTCCAAAATATTGAAACATGAAAGGGGAGATGTAGCATAAAAAAAAGAGATTTCCAGATTTCTTCTGGTAGATTTTACATGAGGGAGTGCGAGGAGCAACAGCAACTGGAAAGTTAATCAGGATCCTCCGGGCTGCCCACATGTTTGAAACAACACATGCTTCGTTGTGTGGTGAACATGAAAGGGCTCCATTGTTCTCTATTGTTATTTATGGAGCAACAATATTCTATTAACCACCAGTGATGTTTTTTTGGAATAGCATACACTGCGAACAAAATCACTTTTATTTTGGCACAATTTTGGCAGATAATTTGCCAAGGGTCACACCGTTTGGTTAAGTGGTGAAGCTGAAGCTGGGATTGAAGCCAAGTCTGAAATGTCGGCATTTATCACATACTTAACCAGCTCAAATGGGTCACCTATTTGTTAATATTTCGGGTTGAAGACCTTAAAAGCGATCGTTTTTACAGAGAAGACTGATATGAAACAGCTGAGCTCTGCGGAATGTGTGCACATGGCGTGTACTTCTTTCTAGACTTATAATTCACAACCCAAGAGAGTCGTGTCATTAGGAGTGCTGCTTTAGTAATTATCCAACCGAGGCATGCAGCGTGTTGTTGTGCATGAGATGAGTACTTTTTGTGTCACAAAGACATCATGGACTATTCTGCTTCGGAAAGTTTAATGAAGAATGGCGTTGCTTTCCCTAGTATCCTGTGTCTTTCTCTCTAAGGTTTTGTTACCTAACTTTTAATAGAAAAGGGAAAAAAGAGGTGCACTTTTAAAAAAAGGTGCACTTTTTAGCTTCAATGTACTTTTTTTTTTTTCTTCAATGTACTGCTCATTCTTGCTTATTGTATACTGCATTATGACCATGCACATGTACCTGTATATATTTTATTTATGGCAGAATGTATTATGTTTATGTAATTGTACCTGTAACAAAGCTGAGCATATTCTTGTCTTGTGCGCCCTGATGCTCCAGGGCCTGGCGCACCCTACAAATAATAAACTAAACTAAACTAAACTAAACTTTTGAGTAGTCAAAGGTTAAGAAGCACACTGAGGGGTTTAGGATCCAATACTCAATAATCATGTGAATGTCCTGTGCATTAGCGGTAAATGTGAAATGCAAATTGTCAGAGGAAAGAACCCTTTTCACACCGATTGTTGAAACCCAGGGCGTGGACCAGCTGCAGTTGCTGGTTTAGCATCATTTCTACATACTTGTGCAGGGGTCTAAATCCCACTCCCCCGCCCCTCACACAGCCCTAGATCAGCGCTCCCACTGCCTTCACTAAATGTAACATTACTGTCATTTAAAGTATTCCACACAAACTACATTTGAAATGAGCCTGAGGCCCAATGTGTATGTTCCATTGAATTACTATTTGTGTGTATCCTTATTAAAGAGAAGGTGGTATGTTCTCTTTCTTTGTCTGGTGTATTTACAAATAAAAGTGTGGGAAATGTTGACCAATATGCGGGTGTTTTTCTAGGAACCTGTAGAAAGAAACCCTTTCAGGGGGCCTCAAACAGCGGGTCCTCATTTTAGATCTAGGTTAGTAATGGCGCCATCCGATTCGGGCGTGACAGATTCAAGGAGCCTTTGCTATGTATCTGCCATCTTGACTCTTGGGGTGGTAGCACAGAGCCCACAGTCGCTCGCTAGCGTGAGAGTTGTAATCAAACATCAGCATGATCACAGCTATCACATTAACTTCCATTAGCCCCCTGGCGGCTAGAACTGATTATGTCATCAGTGTCTCTGATGGCAGTAGTGTGGACAGATTCGAGATTACGACCCATCTACACAAAATGTTTTAACGTGGCGCTAAGCCCCCATTCCAAGGTCTGGAACGGGGGTAACGCACCGCAGCCCTCGGTAATGGCTTCGCTCAGGCCGTTAACTTGGGCTGCCGGGCCATTATCTTCCGTTCCAGCCCTTGGAATGGGGGCTTAACGACACATTAAAACATTTTAATGTTGGCAGTGCCAATGCAGACAATGCACTGGCAGAGGGCAATAATGGCTGGTATATGTCTTTTATCCCACAATCCAATGTTTCACCTTTGTCTCCCCTAGTTTTAAAGAGAACATTCTACTCTCATTGGGTGGGTTGTTCTAATAGCAATAATGCCCTCCTTCTTGGGCGATTACTAGATGGTAATGTCCCTTGGCCCTCATTTGACACCTAAACGGAATGTGGCATTATTTAAGCAATAGCCCCAGATGCAGGGGGCAATACTTGCAGCAAATGGCCTGGGGCCCAAGTAGCTTGGCCAAAGTGCCATTACCTGCGAGCAATGCCTCCCAGGGGGATGCAGCTATTAGAACCCTGGCATGATTGCCATGATGGTATGAGTGTTTTTTCTTTAAAGCAGAGAAACGCCCTAGTGGTCGTTTCTCAAGTTTTTAAAAAAGCCAATGACCACCATGGGAGACAGAAGGGCACTACTTCTAGTTGCTTTTCCATTTCCATGGCAGCCATTGCAGAGGAGTCACAGGATTGCGGAGGCGAACGGCAAGAGAAGCGAAGGACAGGTAATTGCAGGAGCAGGGACGTGATGGGGGTCTGTAGTGGCAGGGAGGCTAGGGGCAGAGGCTGGTAGCAGCACTAGTATGGTGGCCTCCCACTGGCACAGGGGCTCAGAAGAAAGGCATTATTATGTGGTCATCCCCGCCTTCCAAGCTCCCTGATTGGCTATGAGATCGGTTGGCATCACCTCCTGGGAGCTAATGCTTAATTTCATCTGTTGCACCTGGGCTAGCTCAAGATGAGTGGGGGTTTATTTCAAAACGATGTTTCTGGTGTCTGATTCACTGCAGCTGGAAAAACCTCCATGCTTTAGTTAACAGCAAAGCATATATGAATCTGCAGGAATGTAAAGTAGTCACATTTTATGTAATGCAAAATGGCAGTGGAAAATAAACATATTTATTGAGGCGCAAGCAATGTCAGTTGGTGCTTTTGTGTATCCCCAGAGCACATTTCTGATTATACAATCAATGCGTTATGATCAATGGAAATAATGGCTTCCGTGCCGCCCAGGTAAAGGACTTCGGTTGAGGGAGACAGTAATGTGGTGCATCAATTATGATAGACAATGGGTCTCCTAATGCGCGTTTCAATGGGTGGTATCCCTGCTTCATCATTGAGGTTGCACAACCCCGGCCTTCAACTTCATGAATCTACAAGTAGTGTCACTGCACCCCACCAAAAGCCTTATAGTGGGGAGAAGCAAATCTGTGATGATTCACTAACTTTTGGAAAGGTCCATCTTTGGCCAGCAAGTGCACCTTTCAAGTAGCACAGCCGTTAGTTTATGAAGACTGATGCTTTCTTAGGGAATATGTGTATACCATAAGCCTCCGCTTGTGGTCTCATTCGGACACAAAACCCTAGAATAGCAATGGCTGGGGGCGGGGGCGCTAGTTTAGATGGTGAGAGTACAGGTGTCTTGGCTCCTTTACTTATTTTATTGTGCATTTGGAAGGTGCTTATACAGCAAGAAGTTGGGCCTCATTCCGAGCCTGGCGTTAACCAAGGCGCTATTAGCGCCTTGGTTGACGCCGTTATTTTTCCGACTCCGCCATGGTGAATGGCGGAATTACCGCCCCATTCCAAGTTTGGCAGGGGCGGTAATTCCCCATTCACCATGGGCCCTTCCCCATTCCCATTTTTGGCCCATAGGGCTCAATGGGAATGGGGAAGGCGCTAATTACGGCAACGTAAATTACGGTGCCGTAATTAGCTCCTGGGTCCCTTTGCGGGTTGGTTTTTTAATGCCTGCAAAAAGCAGGCGTTAAGTACCAACCCGCAAAGGGAACTCGGAATAGGGCGGTAAGGGTTTAACGGCACCGGTCTCGTTACCGGTGACCGTTAACCCTTACCGCCCTACTCGGAATGACCCCCGTTGTGTTTCAAAGTGCCCACAGGGCAGGGGAGGGAACATGGGACAAAGGAAATGGAATACAATAATGGACAGGATAGAGGCGGTCCTACTAGACTTAGGGAGCATTCGGATCATGCAAGTGCAGAGAGAGAGCGAAGGGACAGGGGAAGAGCAGATTAAAGAGAAGCAGCCAGTGGAGATCTGAAGCGACAGCAACTCAAGCAAAGCTATCAAGCATTGTTGATCAGTGTCCTAGAGGGCTCCCCAATGTGTGGGGTCTATTTTACTTAAAGTAAAAATGCCCTAACATCAGGCCTGTTGCATCAACAGAGTTAAAGGGCAATCCCCTACCAAAAAGGTGTTGCCCCCTCAAAAATAAGGTAGGTGCAATTCATCATCCTCGGTCCAGAGCAGGGCATTTGTGGCAGGCATCAGGAAAACGCAAATGCACTGCAACCAAATTGTGTCTGCCTGAAAAGCAACCCACCGAAAGGGACCTCTGGCCCAAAGGGATTGGTTCCAGAACGCTAATCTTATCAATGACATACCCCTGAGAATGAAAGATATCACCCGAGGCTGAAAGTAATCATTCATGTTTATCCTGGAAGTGAAACTATTCCTTAATTCAGTTGGACAACCAGTTGCATATGTTTTGCTTGTGCTGATTGTTTATTGAATAGCCTAAACGGTAGCAGGATTTGTATTAAAGATTTGATTCCCATTGAACCGAAATGTTGGGGATTTTGCAACCTACTCTGATAAAGAGCACGTGGTGATTAGCCGGGTGAGATACAGCCCTATTTAATATCGGGCTCTACCAAGAATGATCGTTGGTTAATCACCCGTGCGAGATTCGACTGCCTTCAGCTGAGGGGTAACACAGATAATCGGAGTGGGTACCCCGATTTGGTGGGATGCCCAGTGTACGGTGGCGAAAAAGAAGATTTGGTCCATTTGTTACTGTTTTGCCCTGGATATAGCAGTATCAGACGGTCGGCCATACTGTCGGTTTTACTACAAGCTAACATTAGCTCCTATAGGCCCGCAGTTTTGTTTCTTTTGACTGCTGATTCTGCTTTAACAGCATGGCAATTATTGTCCTTTCTCAAAAGAGCCACGCATTACAGCAAGGGGCTGTTAAATTAATGTATCTAGATATATAGTATGCCATCACAAACTTTTGATGTAACATCCTCCCCCAAGTGCTGGGGAATTCACCTTTTGTAGTGATTGTGAATGTTTTTTTAACCTATGACCTATCTTCCTTGCATGCTGTTCCATTTTTTTGGATTGGGATTTTATGAAATGTTTGCGTTATGTCACTGTATACTGTTAGTTAATGTGTTTTGATTGATATTATGATATTAAAACCACAGCTTTTAAAACGTTATATTTATGTTTGCGGTAGCTTCAGCTTGGAGCCCCATGAGCCCCATGGGCTCCAAGCTGAAGCTACCGCAAACATAAATACAACGTTGTTTTGTTTCAAAAACCCTTTGGTTTTTCTTTCTAAGTTTCTCAGGCTCCTCCGAGCCGAAGGAGCCTGAGAAACTTAGAAAGAAAAACCGAAGCGTTTTTGAAACACAACTGTGTTGTGTTTGTGCCTGCCGTGGCTATCACTTTGGGTCTCCGGTGCTTCCCCAGGGGAACACCGGAGACCCAAAGTGAAAGCCAAGGCAGGCAGAAACACAATGCGGTTGTGTTTCCATGCCGTGGTGTTTCTGCCTACAGCAGCTTTCACTTTGGAGCTCTCGGGGGAGCCCGAGAGCCCCAAAGTGAAAGCTGCTGTAGGTAGAAACACAACATGGGTGTTTAGAAATGCTGCAGTGCTTTTCAATGTGGCAGCTTTCGCGTGGAGTCTCCTGGACTCCCCCAACCCTGAGGGAGTGCAGGAGACTCCAAGTGGAAGCTGCCGCAGTGAGAAATACGTTTTTGGATTTGTAAATGCTGCAGTATTTACAAATCCAAAAATGTTGTTATTCTGAATGCGGCAGCTTTAGCTGGGAGTCTCCTGGACTCCCTCAGGGTTGGAGGAGTCCAGGAGACTCCATGCGAAAGCTGCCGCTGTCAGAATAACAACGTTGTTGTATTTGTGATTGCCGTGGTTTTTCAACCACGGCAATCACAAATACAACAACGTTATATTTTTAATTGGTGCGCCTCGGCTTTTTGCCTTCATTTTATGTTTTCTGTGCTTCCCTGGGCTTGGGGAGCACAGAAAGCGTAAAATGAAAGTGAAGGCAGCCCCCTCAGCTCTGCTCAGTAGGGGGCTTTTGCTGCTTGTTTAGTGCCGCAAATGCAGAGCCGAGGAGGCTACCTGCAATCACAAAATGGATGCCCTCCAGTGATTGCAATTTTAAAGTTTGAGCTTCATTTGCTCTAATCTTTCCGTAGGGACCTAAAAAAATATATATATTTTAGATATTTGTTTTATTATTGGCCATCTTTTTGGCCAATAATATTTTCTGACCGAACCATTCCTTAATGCCTGGGTGTATTTCTTTCTTTGCTTTAAATGTGCACTTGCATTGCCCCTGCAAAGTGCAGATTTAAAGCCCCAGAACAAAAATAATATAGAAAGGAATCTATTGCTGAATTACAAGACTGCTGACAGGCAACATGAGAGCACTTGCTGATGCCCCAACCAAACCCCCCCCCGACCTCTTGAGGCTCGAGACACCTTTCATTTGAAAAGCCCTGACAGCGTCCCTGGTCACAGAACTCCAAGATGACTTACAATATCCTTTTTGTGTATGGTAGGGAGTATTTCATTCCTTATAATACATGGCCACGCACTGCCATTCCCTTTAATACCTCGTCTCTCGCATGATATAATGTAAGAGATCTTCCATTTGCTTTTCCATATAATCAATAGAGAATATGTTTTGATTTGATAAAAAATAAAAATGCAGCTCATAATGTTTTGTAGAAAAACAGTTCAAGCAATGTATTGTAAAAAATGTTGTGCTTTAAAATAAGTAATAACATGCAGATTCATGTGCACATGTGTTAAACTCCAGCAGTGCACACATTAAACAATCTACCATAAACAGCTCCTTGTCAATTAATGGCTGTAAAGTGACACAGAAAACTGTTCTGCAAGCAAGGAATTTGAAAAGCTTTTCACAGCTTTAAGTGCTATAGTCACATCTGGAATGCTCTCTGCTGGCTTAAGCCGAAGGCACTGTGACATCACAACTAAAGCGTAATAACTGATTACAGAGCGCGCGTGATGCCATTTTCTTATACAGCCCAGTTATTTCCAGGCTTTTATACATATATTGCAGGCTGCCATGTATTATAATGGTCTTCAACATGTTTGTATGCAAAACACGTTTGATAAAAGCACCCTGTCGATAACCAGGCCATTGAAGATCTTCTTTTAGAAAGAAGGCATTCAGAGTTAGCTGGTCACATAGCTCAATGCGAGGTTTAAATCGTGGGTTGTTCACTCTGGTAATCATTGATCTGAGGTCCATAATAACAATGATATGAAGTTGCCGGCCTGTGGGGATAAGCACTGACCTGGAACTGCATGCCAGAATTTGCTGATCTCTCACTGCCGAAGTCATTGGAGTTATTAGTATTGACCCATTTAATGGTAATCCGTGTATTGATCTCAGAAGCAGGAAGTTAAATCAGCCATGCAGGGATGCAACCCCAAAAGTGCCAGGCGGGTCAGTGTGTGAGGCTTACTCTTAACTCAGGAGCTGGCCACCCGGGTGCTATGTAGATAGTACATGTTATTAATGTTATTAATAGTAGTAGCAGAGCGAGGGTGATGTTTTTTGGTGTCTAATTCTCCTTTAGAGCTTCAATTTTGTCGGCTCTCTAATTGCATTTTAGCTGTATAAAATATTGTCTTCTCTGAATGACACTGTTTTCTATGGTATTATGATCATCTGGAAGTTGACATGGAAAGAGGACTTCCTGAATGCTGTTGCCTCCCACTGGCTAGCCAGATGGCCACTTTCACTAAACTGAAGTGAATGCATGTTGTATCCTTAATGAGATTCCCTGCATTGATTCCGCAGCTCACACCTTATTATTCTGATGTGAACAATCCCTTCACATTTTCATTCCTATCTTGGTGCCTACCAAAGGGGCACACCTTTGAAAATGTCTGAAACTTTGGGGATAAGCGGCGCAAAACAGACACCCACGTGCCCTTACATTTTCTGACTACCTAGCACTTCCATTCCACCCACATCCCTCTAAACCCATTACAAACCCATCCTCGTTGCCAAAGCAGGCCTTCTTTCTGACCTCATGATAAAATACAATCCCCAATCTTTCTTCATATGCACACCCCAATCCTTTTTTTACCCCCCAAAAGACCGCCCTTCCGCTATAACCTGGCCTCACGGACACCGACTTATTTATCTTAAGGGGTTCTACCTTGTGCCCTTCTGGTCACCCCTGCCGTCCTGTCTGCAAATGACAAGGGTGACCTCCACCCGCTCCTATTTTAAAGCTTTTAAACCATAAACTGTTAACTATCAAACTTTAAACTTTTGTACATGTTCCTCGCTTGCCTCAAGCTCCCCCAACAATGCTTCCTTCCTGGCCATTGTATTACTCCAGCCGCCAGCTACGCATGGAGTGTGGGCAGGCCTCACGCTCTGGTGGCATTCATGAAGTACAGACGTCAAGAAGGGATGCAGTGGCTTCCCAGATGCAGCCTGACTGTGTGGCCCCAGCTGCAAATCACTGGCCTGGGACATTGGTGCAGGTGCCCCATACACTGCCATGTCCTACAGCCCTGTGGTGAGAATACAAGGCCTCTGTTTCCTCCAGGGCCTTGTTCTGGTAAAGCTCCTGTCTGTGATAGTAAAGTGGGGAGTCCTTGATTGAACATATCTTCGTCCAATACCCATATAACCATTGTGGCAAAGAGGTTCCTTTGTAGGTCTGGCTTGGGGGAGCTTTGCTCCCTGCCAGAGCACTTGCCGGTACTTATTTGAAGGTACCCTGATGCCAGACATCTGCTCTGTAGTGCACAATGCATGCATCCTGTTGAAAGCTCTGTTCCAGAAGTAGCCGTTTGGTAGTAGTGAGCAGAGGTTTCTAAATTGGAGAGAGGTTTTTGAGAGATGGATTTAAAAGCATGTTTTGTTTCCCTGCTACTTGTTTAAATGCCTACAGATTCAGGATTATCTACTGACAGACTACCCTGGGTGACTTAGAACTAAAACAACCCTACTTTACAAATGTATGTTATGTTATTGTGCATTTGTATAGTGCCTTATATACCATTGGTATGATCTCAAAGCGCTGTGGGCCAACTGGGAGAGTAGAGTAGCAAAAAGTGCTTGGGGCACTCAATATGTGTGCAGCCATTGCGGTTTACTTGGTGTGTAGCTGCATTCTTATGCTAGGCATGGTGTTGTGGTTGTGTGTGATCAGTAGAATGTGTGCAGCAAGGCTTTTGACCTCAGAGTCTGCATTCTGGCGGTGGTGGAGTTTGTGTATGAGATTGTGTGCTGCTAGGTTGATTGTTTTTGTGGGGTAAAGCTGCGTTCTTAAGACTGTTGAAGTGTTCATGGAGGTGTGTAGGCAGTGTGCAGCCAGGCCAAAACATATTGATAGCTGCATTCTTTTGTTTGTTGGTGTAGAGGCGAGAGTGAGCATATCGTTATGTGTGAGTGTGCGGATTGGTGGGAGTCTCCTATTCTTGATTACCTTCCAGTTCCCGCTGAGCTGTCCGTATCTATTCTGGAGGTTCGGAACATTGGTTCTCAGAGAGAGATTCCCTTTCTAGCGTAGAGTTTGTTCTGATTACCGGGCTTGAGGTTGTCTTTCCCTGCTTGGAAGTGTCATCAGTGTTGCGTTGCTCTATTAACAGTCTTTATTGGGTTAGGCAAATTGCAGATCTATGGTCGTCCCTCTGTCTCGTTGGGTCTGCCAATGTTTATTGGAAGATACCTTCTTGTTGTGCAGTTACATCAAGTTCTGTCACATGGGACTAACAAGTGCTAGCTAGATTCAATGACTGGTGTTCAGTGGACCCAGGAACAAGCAACAGCCACTATGGTCATCCCTGCATCTTGTTGGGTCTGCAGATTGCTTATAGGATGACTTCTCAGTGTGCATTTACTACAGTTCTCTTCTATCGGACATACAAGTACATCCTAGGTATGTAGACCGGTACACAGTGCACCTGTTGGTCAAGCAACCAATCAGGCTGTGATATAGGTGGTGTGTCTAACCTGGCAATGTAATATGCAGTGGGAGTTAGCGCTTTCCTGATCTGGTGTGCGGTTAGAGTATTGATGGCAAGCGGCAGCACTTCGATGTCATTTGCAGGAGCGTGCCTTCCCAGAATTTCTCGCCTGATTCAGAGCGTATTCCCTTAAGGTGGACCAGAGTCAGTCAATTTCTGAACCTTAGTTATAACTGCTAGTGGGCTCATTTTCTGGGTCCCAGAGAATTGTTTATAGCATGTGTATGGGTATTTCTGACGTTGAATATGGTTTGAATTGCAGAATTATATCGTATGATTGTCCCTTCCAAGAGCTAAGAGTGCGAGGGAGCTCATCTGACTGGAAAGCCTAGTGTATATCTGCATGAGACAAAAGAGCAAGTTCAACCAGAGCATAGTTGATAATGCGCCCCGGGTGAAGGAGTTCATGGCATCAATTCCCAGGCTGATCAGGATAGCATTACTTGATCACAGACCATCGTGTATACCCAATTGATGACATGATATGACCCAGTCTTATTTTTTGAACATAAGTGCTATTATGCTCTGGGTTTGTAGTTCTGTGAATTCATTCACAGGTAAGTAAGATTAACAGAGATTAAAATCTCCCGGGCTGATAATGTAGTGCATACTTGGAGTAGGATATTGATTAAGCTCAGTTGTGGCGAATAACATAAGTGCTATCAGGACTCGGGTTTGTAATCAAAGGTAATAGTTTCCAGATAGATAGAGATAAGCAGCTCCTGGTTTTAGAGCGCGGTGCATGCCTGGTCGAGGACAAAGAGCAAGCCCAGTCATAGCGTAAGAGTACAAGTATTATTATGTCTCAGGTTTGGAGTCCTGGGCATTGAGATTGTAACGTGGTATGTGGTGGCGAGGCCAGCTTAATGGCGAAAAGCGTTGAGATAAATTGACCACTAGAGCCAGCACTTATAAGACCTTATTATCCCCCTGTCATTCTCTTGGAGCAAAATTGATGACACAAGTTGTCAGTGGCATGGTGATATATCATGGGAGTGCGCATCAAAAATGCGCGTTTCCCTTCTACCGATTGACTGCGTATGAAATTCCTACAGTGCGAGCGCTTCCTCCTAAAACCATTGAGCCCTGAATAGGTATTCATGCAAGTGCACTGATTGGCCCTACCCTAACACAAGCTGCTTTATTTTGGCACTCCTCCCCAAACTGCTTCATTTCCGCATTCCATTTGTTTCCTTATTTTCCATCTTGAGAGAGAGGGGCCAGCGCTTCTTTTTCCGCGGCCGTGCAGACCATTCGCTAGAGAAGGCACATATATTATGTTTTAATTATAAACGCGTTAGAGGTTAAATTGCAGGATTGTGTGCCCTTCTGTTATATGTATTCATGCGCAGGCTTAGCTAGGGAGGGGCTGGGGGGGCTATAGCCCCAGGTCTTTTGATTGTAGCCTCGGATAGAAGCTCAGGAGCTACAACCAAAAGGCTAGTTAGCCCCGAGTCCCAACAGCCCCGACATTAATGTAGCCCCAGATCTTTTCCAGACCTAGCAACACCCCTGTATTCATGTGCAGTAAACCATGATAATTATGTGCAGGCAGGTTATGGTTAAACTCATATTGGTATGCTCTATTTAATTACATGTAGCCTTATCTCTTAATGGCCGGCGTGTGCTTTGTGTGCCTCTGTCGTTAGAATGCGGTGGAGGGTGCGGCAATGCAGAAAGAGTTAAGGTCAAGCACCCGCCCCCCTACATAAACGGACACAAGCATGATATGGAGCCCGAGAGCGCGGGGCCGCACACCAGTGCGCGCAGGTCCAGCTGTGTTTCCGGCATTCTGCTCCCCTTCTTGCCTGCAGGATGATGTTCCAAAATTCCAATACGCACGAAGCGAATGGGCGCAGACCCCTTGTGTTTTTCAGGGTGTCTCTCCCTCTGCAGCCTGGCAATGCCGCTCCCCCTCGTGCATGCAGGGCGTTGTTTCCTTTGCATGTCGATACTCACGAAGGTCATTCCAACACTCACTCCTAGCCTGACACAAGACTAGTCCAATCCGAGGGAGGAACTTGGTGTTCATTTTGATTGCTGTAAATACGTCTTTTGGTGAGGAAACACGGTATCCCTCGACCCTCCCATGATTTGTAAGCGGGACACGTACTCAATTGAAACATTCTTTACCTGGCAATACAGCGTCCTGGCTTTCGAAATAATTTGGGTGAAATGGCAAAATTACATAGGTTAAAAATGTAGCGGCCATAGAGGCATACACATAACGGCCGCCAAGAGACTTATACTAGCAGGGGAGCACTTTACTAGCAAGATGAGTTTAGGCCTTAGTTGGAGTCATCTGCATTTTCTCATTTTAACTTTCCTTTATTTCTGGGTTTTGAACTGGCCTTCATGAGAATGTATTTTGTTTTCCTACTGTTTATTTTAAACCTATCTGAACTGTACGGGCATCATAATAAAATAAAACTAACACAATAAAAACAGAAAATAAGTGTCTTTTATGTATGAGGATGTAGCTAACCTCGCAGCTGTACAGGTGAAGTAAAACCTACCAGTTTGAAGAATTGTGGAGGAATGTGTTGGACGGGTGGGTGTTCTAAGAGTGTTTGCACGTTGCCTTTTTAGGACTGGGAGAGAGCGTTTTAGCCACACTGCAACTCTAGGCCTCATTACACGGTAGGCGGTAAACCATGGTGCTATTAGCAGCATGGTTGCCGCCGGTACCATACCTGTACCACCATGGAGGAAAGGGGAATTACCACCCCATTCCAAGGTTGCGAGGCGGTAATTCCCCCTTTCTCCAAGGCCCTTCCCCATTCCCATTTTTGCCCCATAGGGCATAATGGGAATGGAGAAGGAGCTAATTACGGTACCGCAAATTGCGGTACCGTAATTAGCACCAAGGTCCCTTTGCGGGTCCCACATTTAACGGCTGGTCTACACCAGCCGTTAAGGTCGGGTCCCGCAAAGGGACCTCGTAGCCTTCCGTGTAATGAGGTCCTCTGTCTTCCTGGGCCATTGCACCCGGCAGGTCTGACCCGCTGGGCGCAACGGGCCTGGCAGGCAGAGTTGTCACGGAAGCACCGGCACTGTTAGCAATGGTGCCCATGCTTCCGTGTCCCCATTCCCAAGGAGTCCTACAGGACACCACAGGAATGGGTACTTACACTTTCCAACCACCTGACATCCCGGGCCGCCGATGTTCAAAAATCATATGCCGAAAGTACGGTTTATGTTGTGAACTATGTATGCTCACCGGTGTGGCCTCATACAGATTTCGGTGTGAACCCAACGGTGAACATCGAAGGTTTTCAATGGACACAAATTACCCAAGACTGGGTTTTAATAAGGAAGTGATACGCCTGGAAAACGACCCGTGGTCGAAACACGTGTCAGCTTTTTCTTTATGATTAAAATTGGATGATTCTGTTTAAAAACTGTAATCAGCAGAGTGTGGTTATGTATCTTTAGAATACATCTGAAAAACATGTCTAATTGAAGGCACCGACAGAGGGTGGCTACTATTTCTTCATCGTCTTCTGTGAGTTCTCCATGGATTCCTTTGGTGATTGGTCTGTGTACGTTTTGCAGTTGTCCATTTCAGCTTCCTCTGTGTCCAATTTCCCTTGTTATTTCCTCTCATGGCGTTCTTTGTCCGTTGTCTGTCCAAAACTCCTTCTTACTGGTGGACCAGCAGACTTCTCTCCTTCACCACCTGGTCCTTCACCCCCCGACTTGCCCGTCTGTCGCTCCGTGACTAGAACAAAGGAGATCGTCATGGCATTAGACTTGCCTGCTACCTGTTGGCAAGGAAAGCAGAGTGTGAAAAATAAATACTCTGGCTTCTACTGAGGCTCGGGCAAGTTTGGGCTTGTCCAGGGAAGAGTGCCCTTACCATATAAAAGCGTATGACATCAGATTTGTATAGTGTGGTGGTTGGTCATTCTTGGATATCTGTATAAGCAATCAGATTCCATTGCAGTTCAATTCTAAGGAATAGCGCATGCCCGTGGCCCATCGGGCAGGGGAGCCGCAGGTATATAGCAATAGTCAATTAGCTTGTGAAATCACTGGCCATTTCATGTGCAAATCCAGTGACGTAAATGAAAAATATAAGTGCAGGGACTCACCAATCTAGGCTCTAAGTGGGCCGGGGCTCAGCATCGGAAGGTTTTAAAAATTGCTCTTATACTGAGACCCAGCTGTGGCTCATTGACCCATATCAATTGATCTTGCGTTGTATGTCCTGCTCCATTTTTCTCATATTGTATGTGTGCCTCGCTTTTCGTATCTCGTTTTCTATTAGTGTCCATTTCCATTTGGCCCTCTCCCCACACTGCCACTCCAGTCATGGTCGCGCACCCTTTTCAAATCTCTGTATAAGTCCTCTTTTTATTTCCTGATCCAGGCCCTTGGGAGCATGATGCGCTGAAACATCTCAGTGAGTCCAATCACAATCCCACTATAATCGTTTACTATTAGGTCATTCACCTTAAATGTGATTCTGTCAATCTAATGCAACCATCTCCAAAAGATCCTGTTTTGACAACACTTCTCATCCTTTGACAATGCCCAATATTTACAGGTAAGGCGCAATGAGATTAAAGTATTTGCCAAGGATCACGCACTTTGGTTAAGCAGTGAAGCTGGGATTCTTTCAAACAAACTTCAAGTTTGTTGTTATGCACAGTGTTAAGAAAAATTGTCCATCCATATAAAAGCAGAGTTTCTCTTTTACAGATGCCCTAGGTATGAACTAAGCTATGAAAAGGAGGAGTTTTATTATTGCTCGCTTTCATTGTCTAATAATAAGGGGCATATTTGGGAGATACCAGGAGCTGTGTGCGTGTTTTCATTGTGAAACAGGCCATTACGATTCCAATCACTTAAAGATTTACACATTAGAAACGTCACTGCTAATAGCAAGGAAGCGTTTAAAATAAGTGTTAGGCAAGACTTTCTGTCCGTGCAGGGGTCTCCCAAACGAATCAATCCATGCTCTGCATGAAACCTCTCACGGGGCCCCAGGGGTGCCAGGTAAAGCCCAGTTAGTGAGTTCTGAGCCTGGTGCCCTGGAAGCGGCACAGTTGTCTCCCCTTTTGTTCTGCACCGTGGCCCTGCAGATGACATCATGGACCCTACTTTACCCAGCAAAGGCTGCAGGTGCTTAGTCCTTCTTTGAAAATCAGTTCAATGAAATGATTTCCTTCTGACCTTGCTCCATAGTTGGCCTTCAAGCCTTGATAAGTGTGGGTACCGAGGTCCGATTAGGACCGGCGCACTTTAAGCATTGCTGTGTAATGGATTAGATTTGCTCAGCTGTGAACTTTATAATTACTTTCTGAAAGCAGCCCAAATAAGAATAATATTATCTATCAAAGCAGAGTACATACTAATAATAATAATAATAATAATAATAATAATAATGAAATACAATTAAGTAAAAAAGCAAAGAGGATACACGGCAAAATGGCAACTTCCGACCTCATTTTTTTCTTTAAAAAGAGAACATTAGTATAATTACCTTCTGAAGGTTTTCCGAATTACACTAAAAAGGTGATTTGGTAAAGATGTTTTAGGAACATGTTCATTAAAGTCTGGGACAATTAGGAAAAATATCTAAAGCCAATGAAAAGGTTCTGCAATGCACCGGGCAGTGACTGCAAATAGGGAGATTGTAATGACTTTAACCGGTTGCTACCAATAGTCTCTCCTCCAAATAACATTGTCCCAATCCTGTATTAGAACATGGCTACATTTCTACAAATACATTCAAACAAGTCCAACGTCATGTCCGGTTTCTACTCAGCTCTGATGAAGTGGGGGGGGGGGGGTGCAACAATGCTCTCTGCTAGACACATGCTTAGCTGGCAAGTGGCCCAGTGCAGTGGGTGATGCCCTCTGCCAGTCCAGCATGTATGACATGCAAAAGTCCAGAATGAATTACTGAAAGAAAGGTCATGTGATATGGGTTTGTCCCTACCTTTTTGCACCCCTCGCCTCCATTAGATGTAATACATGTTTTAGGTAGGTGTGTTTTTTCACCAGCGCCCCCTTGATCTGGGCACATTTACTACAGTCCGGTAGCGGTGCACCCTTCAATAAATCAAAATCACCATTTTGGGCTAATCTTCGGCTGGAAGGATAGTTGGGTGGGGCGGATGGGAAAGTGATGTTGCAGAGTGCAAGAGGGGTGCGGCACTCATCCCCAGCATGTGCATTCAGCAAAACATTGCTTCCAGAAGGAACACGTTGTTCTGTGAGGAATACATGCGTCCAGGGGTGCCAGCCAACTCCCCCCTCCCATGAATTGCTTAATTTGTAAACACTCAAGTGCCAGGGCCCACATATTTTCTAGCACTCCTGTGACATTGTGGGTGGGCACCGCTGCTCCCCACAATGTCGACATATTTGAGGTTACACCACAGCTCGCACCTGCTCATTCTGGTTGATAGTTGCACGGGCTATCACCACATCATAATTAAAGTGAGTCTGAGACAATAAGTGCAGGGCTCAAAAATAAGTGGCAGGGCTGAGCCCTGGCAAACACCCTCACAAATTAAGCATCCCGCCACCCCCATTATGCTGCAGCGGGGACAGCTTTACACACTGAATAGCAGCTTCTTAAGAGATATAAAGGTGCCATTTTTGGTAGCTTTGCTAGCATTGGCAATGTGTGCCTGGAGGAAACTGGCAAAGAAAGGGCTCAGCAGAATTGGCATGAAGACAAAGTGCAGTCTTGGCCTGTCCTCTGCTCTGCCGCGCTGCTGCAAAAGCCTCAGCCTGTGCAGAGTGCAGCGGCGCGGCAGAGGTGCATTGGCCTTTTCTTGACACAGCCAGAGCGACGGGGAGGGACTCTCCCCTAAACCTCAGTGCACCACTGGATTCCCAAATGATAAAGCTCCCTGTGGAGGTTTTGCCGCGCCATTCGAATAGAGCCCTTCAGAGGCGTTACTAGGGAGGGGGGGTGGGATTAAGAGGCTATAGCCCCAGGTCTTTTGGTTGTAGCCTCAGATAGAATCTCAGGGGCTTCCACCAAAAGGCTAGCTAGCCCTGAGTCCCGCCAGTCCCGACATTAGCATAGCCCCGAATCTTGTCCAGACCTAGCAACACCCCTGGAAGCCCTTGCTCTGTAAAACGTTCCGTCAGGTTCGTATAGACAGGTGGACCGGGCTGCAGGGAACTCTGGAGATTTCCCAGTGGGCCTCTGCAACATGGGCATTTATTTAGAAATGTTCTCATGGAAAAAGGGGTTGGTCTGGCACCAAATGTGTAACATCGGGCCATTTTGAATCTGATTTCCATGCCCTCTTTTGGTTTCCAGTCCACCCCTGTGTATGGACAGCCTGCAGACACACTGGGATCATCTAATGGCCAGTGGTGGACACTGTCTGCCATTTTCTTTGGAGAGCAATTAGAACTTTCCGATGTCAGGTGCAAAGAGTCCAGGCCCTTGCTGGTCTGCATGAGGACAACGCACTTTTGGTAACTCCTTACTCCAATCATTTACTTTATAGTGGACACTTTGCCTTCCTTTTATTTTTGTCATAGCATTCCAACTTTCTGCGAAGTAGAAGCCCATACTATACACTAAATGAATGAAAATATTTGGAGGGAAAGAACTAGTTTCTGCAGTCTATATTAGGTTCCCTCCCTACTTGCTGGCATTCACTACAAAACCTTTATGAATCATTTTGAATGTAATGCCTGATTTTATTGTTTTGTGTAGGCTGTGCCACGAGTAGCATCCTGGTGTACTTTAGGCTTTTGCGCCGGCATAGAATTGTTTCCAGACTCTTCGGAACCCATGTGAGCCCCGTGGCGACCTCGTGCACTGAACCTCCCCCAGATGCCAGCTCAGTGTCTCAGTCTGCACATGCATCCACTAGCCGGGATCTGCTGTTGATCTCATGGTCTGAGGTTCACATCCCAGCAGATCCACTCAACCATTCATCCTTCTTATGTATATAAAATAGGAGCTAATGCTGCACTAGGGAACTGTACACATCCATGATCTGCCCATAGTCCCAGGAGCAGTGTACCAAGAAAGGTAGTGGAACCGTGACCCCCGCGGCGGACGGGATAGGCGGACGCAAAGTGCCGCACATGTCAGTGGTTTGCAGGCTGGGGAAGTCGGACAGCTAAGTGGGTCTAACGGGCAAATGAAGGCGGCCCTCCCGCATTGTTTAGAATTTTTTAACTCAAGTCATTCAGTCAGTTGGAACATTTATATAGCGCCTTTGCGAAATCAATCGCCTCTACTCGCTGATATGAACTCTTCTGAACTAACACCTACCTGAGCAGATGCTGCTTCAACACTGGCCTGAAACTAGAAAAAATATGCTGTGATGACTCGAATGTGGTGATTCATTGCAAAGCCTGATCACAGTACTGCACGGCTTCCCTCCTCTAGCCCATCAGAATGCTAGCGATGAATAGGTTGCGATCCTAAAATAGTCTCCATCCTGAGCCTTAGGTAGCTAGGAGCCGCCCCGTGGATACATTTGAAGATGGTGCAGAGAATTCTATGCTGAGTTCTCTACTTTACTAGAAGCCACCGCGGGTTCCTGCGAGCAGCCTGGACATGATCGCCTTTCCTTTGTCCTGAAAGCAATCCGTTTAGAGTCTGCTAACAAGATTCATTTAAATAAGTGCACTGCACTAGTGCAAGTGATAAGTCACTAAGGGCCTCATTACGACCGTGGCGGTACGGAGTGAACGGCGTTGTAAAAGGTGCCAGCGCTGTTCACCCCGTACCGCCGCATTACGATTTCCCCTCGCGGGACACGGTATGCACGCCTGGGAAAACCAGGAGTGCTTACCGGGTCCCGCGAGGGGAAGAGGGAGCAAACAACGGGCCATCTCGTAATGGCCCGTTGTTTGCTCCCTCTCCCATTTCCATCCAGCCCTATGGGGGCTAAAATGGGAATGGGGAAGGACCGTGTCCGGGTCCTTGGAGAAAGGAAATACCGGGCCTTCCGAACTCGGAATGGCCGGTAAGTCCTCATTCCGAGGACCCGGACCCCGACGCGATTTCAGCGGCAGCCATGCCGCCAATAGCGGCATGGTTACTGCCGAACTAATAATGAGGGCCAAAGGCTACTACTACAGCTCCGTATTTGTCCAGTGGAATGAAGGGACACATTCTACTTAGCCAGAGCATTTTAAAAAGGATCCATTGGGGGTCATTAAAAGGTTGGAGGTAGCCATGGTGCTAATAGCACCATGACTACCCCCTTACCGGATACCGGGCCCGGGTTCCTCGAATGAGGAATTACCGGGCCATTCCAACCTTGGAGGACCCGGTAAATCCTCATTCCAGGAACCCAGACCCTGAACATCCCCATTCCCAATCGAGCCCCCATAGGGCTCAATGGGAATGGGGAGCATGCTAATAACGGGCCCGTTAATTACTAAAGGACCTCGTAATGCAGCGGTAAGTGGTTAACGGCACAGGCACCTTTACCGGCGCTGTTAACCCCTTACCTCCAACCTCGGAATGACCCCCATTGTCTTGCTTTTTCCTGGACCTTTATCAATAACAAATACGCATTTTACCTGAAATAACAGCTTAGCATAAAGATTTTTAAAAAAATTGCAAATGTCGGGTTGAAAAAAGCATCTTTTTAGACTTAGTATGGTTCAAAATTATATTTATTATATGTATTGTAATTGGCATCCACTTTTTGAAATGCTTGCGGATTGAACTGGACCTGGACTATCATATCCAGCTGTTACTCCAAGGGCAAATAAATGAATATTAAGAGATTTGTTTTTTATTGAAGCACATGGACAAGTATCAGACATTCGTTGCGACTTGTGCAGGGATTTAACCCATCTACACTTCTGTTTTTCCCAACTCGACCCAGACGCCTTTAGAGGCACAACATACTTTGTTCCACGCGATTTGATGCACACTTCTTTTTTTTTTGACAATACAGCAAATGAGATTCATCTCAAAGATTCTACATGTTTTGTGATTATCTGTGACCTATTTGTTTGCACCCACTACTCTACAGACGCATGTTGAGGCTCTTTTCATGACAACACCATTAGATGGCTTTTACTCTCCATCGTGAAATCAGGCCTTGAGAACGACCCGGTGAGTCGAAACACGTGTCGGCTGTTCATGATCTGATTAAATCTACTTATTTAAACCATACAAGTGTACTTGTGATTATAATATATTCTACCAACATGATTTTTCACAGGATTATCTCTTTTTTTGGCACTGCGCGATCCAATTTACTTCCAATTAATCCTAAATACTCGCAATATACCTGGGCTTTGTTTGGGGGAGCTCAGTGGAAATACAAACGCAGCAGGCCACCCTTTTTCTCAGTTCCTTTTCCAGGTGGAGTTACTAGCGCACCAGTAGTTTTCGCCGAACCCCTCGCACCGTATCAGTCCACATTGACAAGTAACCACATCAGATAGATTATGCTTTATTGGTATTTCAAACAAATCCTCCTGACGAGACACTAGATATTGGTGAAACATGTGTAGAGGGCTTAAGCTAATAGCAAATGCACCAATTCACAAATTAGCAACTACTTTAGAAAAATGACCAAGAACAGTAGATATGTAAGTTGATGTATTATTATTCTAAAACATTTTGTGATCAATGAATGGAGCATGGAATCAACAAGTTGATGCTTGACAACAATTTTCAGTGTGTAATGGGAAATTGACCAGTAAATCAAAGAGTTGATGCAATTTACAATAAATAAAATAAATATAATTTTGGACCATAATAAGTCTCAAAAAGGCACTTTTGTCAACCCAACATTTCACAATTTCGGATGTTTACCTTAAGTATTGGCCAGACCTAATAATTTTTGGGCTTTGTGACAAGCGACCGGACAATGATAAAATCTATGAATATTATCGCCATTCAAAGGATAACATATGTCCGCAACGTTTCTTTGTATCTATAACAGCTTAGTATGTTTTCCAAAATGATGGGGAAATCCAGTCTGAGGAGCGACTATTAACTATAAAAATAAAAGAAGTAGAACGCTGTACCCGATAGCACCCACTAACCTCAACCTCGTCCCAGGAAACTTCCCTAGTGGTGAACATACATACAGTACATATGCATCTGTTACACTGTATTAAACTTGGCACCGTGCAACTGGCCAACCTCTGTCCTCCGGGCCCAGGTACCTGCTCACCCTGCCACCCTCCCGCACTGCCTCCTGGCCACCCCTTGCACTGGAGTCTGTATCTGTTCCCATACAGCCCCCTCCTTTTCTTCCTGCACTTATCAGACCTGCCCTGTCTGCTGCCTTATACCCAGCACTTGCCAATTGCTGGCTGTTTGTTGCCACTGTTTGTTGCCTTTATTATTTATTGATTTAATATTATTTATCTGTTTCTCCTTTGCTTCGCACTTTCCACTTCTCCCCCCTTCCATGCACTATTCCCCTCCCCATCTCCCATGCACGTGTGCGTTCTCAATGTCACTGGGCCTAGTAAAATCGTTGTTTTGTTCTCCCCTGTTCCCCTCCATTGCCTTGTCGTGCTCTGAAACACGTGTGTACGAGCGCGATAGAAATAAAATATCAATATCAATATCAATACACTCACATTCTAAACAAACTGCGAGCATGTTCATCGGCCCATCTGTAAACCTTCTGTAGAATATCAGGCAAATGACGAAATGACCTCTCCCCTTTACATTTTCACATTCCAGCACAATGTCTGCAAGGCAATGGCTTACTTTCAATGTGCTGTTGCAATTGTGGCCAAATGAGAACTTTGTTAATTGAACAGCTATTGCCTGTTCCCCCACCAATTCTAGCCAATCTGTGACCCCACCCCATGGACTTTTCAATCGCATTGTGTACCAACTCTAGCAAAGTGTTGACCTAATTTATCAAAAAGCTCAAACCAGTACTAAAAAGTGCTGACTCCAATTTCCTCTTGTCAGAAGGAGCTGTTCAGTAGAACTGCAAGACAAGGCCCTGTGGCTGGCACAGTACTATGTGTGCTCAGCATCAAGAGAGGGCAGCCACGTAAAACAATATTGGCTTTTAAATTCTCCAACATGGCTTCGAAGGGGGCCTCCATGGTGTGGCTGGGTGCTAAATCAAGTGGGGTTAAAAAAAAAAAAGGTTCTGCATTGAGATGTTCTGGTGATTTTTTAGCCATTTTTAGAAGATTTCTGATTAGCAGCTGTGTCAAATAGCTTGAAGTGAGTCGCAAAACCAAGGTGCTTGAAGAGTGTGACAATGGTTCTCAATAGGGGCCTGGATAATCATACATTGCCGCGGGAGGCAGCTGCTGGTAGAGCCATGTATTACGTTATATTTGCTGCTACTTTATTTCTTTCACCCATTAGAGATTTCCATGGGCTGTTACTGCTGTGAGGGGAATGAGAAGAGCAGATTAGTCGAATTTGCATTTTCAATTCTTAAAACAAAATGTTATGAAGTGACTACTTTAATGACCCTGGGTTACCTGCCAACTCTGACCCATCCATTTGTGATGGAGGCAGGTTCTTTTCTAATGTTGCAGTGTGGTAACTGGGCCACTAGAGCTGGCAACCTGCAGTTTTTCATGGGCAACTTGCAGTTTTTCCATAGAAAAAGTAGTGAAGTCACGGTTTGCAGTAATCCACAGGAGGGGTTTCCTATGCTACTTTTCCTAGAATAGTTTTCCAATTCTTATATCTTTTTTCAAAGTTGAAGTAATCTCCATTTGGACTTTAGAGAAGAGCAACTCTTGCACGAATATCTTAATTCACCGCAAAAATGAGGTTTCCAATTTGACTGAGTGGGGAGACCTTTCACAGCGAATGTGTCCAACTCTGTGTTTTGAAAGCAAAACATTAGATTTGGGCATTGGGATTCTTGTCACAATGTATCAGCTCTGGCCTTCTCCAGAGCGGACACATGCTTCAACTCAGAACTTGATCACTGTGCTCCAGAATTGATGAATGCGTTCCTCTAATGAAAGGTAATACAGAAACATTGTGACCAGAATACTGCAGCCAGAATCTCATGTTTGGCTTTCAAAACAGTGTTAAAAAGATCCACTCTAAAATGCCTTCATTGAAAGGAAAAATTGATAACTCCTTTTGGTGAGTTAAGGTCAATGTAAAAGACTGTTAGTTTTCAAAGCTTCAATAGGGGCCAGATTACAGAAACTTTGCACCAATGCAAGGGCAACGTTGCACGGTATTAGCACTAAGGCAAAGTTTTCCCTATTTTTAAAAACACTGGCACACACTAGACAACTACTGCACCATGACAAGGGCAGTTTGGCATATTAAAAGCACCAGTGCAAAAATTACCATACTGCAAAAAAGATGCATTTCTACTGCATTTTTGCAACAGGGCAAAGTTTGCCCTAGTGCTAATATGGAATGGTATTAGCACTAGGGCAAACTTTGCCCCGATGCAAAAATGCATCAAAATCAAATCTTTTTTGCAGTAGGGCAATTTTTGCCCTATTGCTTTTAATGTGTCAAACTGCACTTGTCATGGTGCAATCGTTTACTAACGTGTCCCAGTGTATTTAAAAATAGGGCAAACTCTGCCATAGTGCTAATACTTTGCAATTTTGCACTTGCAACGGTGCAAAGTTTCTGTAATCTGGCCCCAGGTGATTACTTCACCAGTCATATTAATCAAAAGTGCAATTGCAAGAGGTTTATTAAAGCAAAATATATTTCTTTTGTCTTACATCACAATGCACTTTCCAAAGACTATCTATTGGTTGTAGCTTCAGCATTCTGAATTAAGAAGTGCAATGAGTCTAGCGAGAATAGCTTTGGTCTCTGATGCATCATGCTGTAACCAGCATCCAAAACAGATAAAAAGGAGGACATCAAATGTCCCAGTGCCTTCATACAATGGTATATCTTGCAGTATTGGAGACCTAGGAATTGCAGCACAGCTTCAGTTAACTTGTTGGGAGTGGAAGTCCTAAAGTTGCGGGATTACAAATATTGAAGGCCTCACATGTTTTTGAAAGTCAAAATGCATCCATGCTTAACATTTTGGAAGTGAACGACTTGTGTGTCAAAATGTAATAGAAGTCAATATTTGAGTAAAAAGACAGGTGCAATTCTCCTGCTGTCTGTATTTGAAGTCTGAGAACAATACGGGAAATGAAGTAGTAAATGAAATTGTGAAAGTCCCAATCTGGATGCAGGTAGTGGAAGGAGGGCCCCGGGAATTGGTCAGGAAAGTAAACGTGCCAGCATGTTTAGGAGTACTTCCCAGGCTCTGTCATGGTTTTTTAAACAGTTGTTTTATTTGAAACATTTATAATGTACAACATTGAGTGCTATGGTTAGTTGGGTAATCTGTCAACATGTCTTTCAGTCCCTTACATGACAGATGGTTGCCACCAGAGGCGTTGCTGGGCGGTGGGGGGGCTTAGGGGACTATAGACCTGTGTCTTTTGGTTGTAGCCTCGGATAGAATCTCAGGGTCTACAATGAAAAGGCTAGCTAGCCCCCAGTCCCGACATTCCCGGCATTAGTGTAGCCCCGGATCTTTTCCAGACCTAGGAACACCCCTGGTTGGCAACATATGCAGGCCTTGAAGAAGTCGAACAAGATCATATCATTCTATCGGAATATTGGTGATATATTTTCTCTTGTTGCAACTTGATTCAGCTGGATTCAATCTTCAGTGCCTTTCAGAATTAATTCTCCCTTGAGTAGATAGAAGCTCTGGGGTTTCCATTGTGGAATGTGTATTCCGGGGACCACTTTCTTCTGCTTTTCTCTGCTGTGGGTGCCGTGTCCTGACACTGTGAATCGTTCATGTGGAGTTCTTTGTCGCTCTGTGGTTTCTCCAAGTCTTTGACCCTCATTCCGTTATTAGCGCCATGACTCGCACCAATACCGGTACCGCCACCGACTTGGTGGTATGGGGACTTACCGGTCTATTCCGACCTTTGCGGGACCGTAAATCCCCATTTGAAAAGCCATTCCCCATTCCCATTTCAGCCCCCATAGGGCTCAATGGGAAGGGGGAAGGCGTCAATAATGGTACCGCAAATTGCGGTACCGTTATTGACATCGGTATCCCTTTGCGGGTCCCATCCATAACGCCTGGTAGAACCAGGCGTTAAGGGAGGGACCCGCAAAGGGACCTCGGAATAGGGCGCAAAGGGATTACCGGCACCGGTGTCATTACCGGTGCCCAGTATCCCTTTGCGCCCAGGTCGTAATGACCCCCTTTCTTTTGAGTGCTCTGAGGGTGCAGTATGTGCACCTTCTATGCTTACTTAGCCTGTGCCCAGCAGGTATCTTTAGAGGTGCAGCTGGATAATCCTTCCATTCATTTGTGCTGTCTGTAAATCTTGCTCACTTCTTTTAATGCTGCCTGCAGAGGACGAGCCTCGGGCCATTCCAGGAACCTCTTCTCTGTTAGTTGCCCCCTCCAGGCAGACAGTGGCCCGCGCTGGCTTTCTTGCTGGCCCTCAGGTTGACCCAAAACATCTCATCTTCAGACTTTGCTCTGTGCTGGTGCAAACAAGCATGTGGGTAACTTGGATGCCCCACGTCCCTTACCCAAAACAGCTCTTTCATAAAAGTGGTCTCCAGGCTTCCTTCTGTTTGTCTGCCACAGAAATCGCCCTGCAATGATCCTCCTTGGGAATAGGACTTAGTCTTCTGCGCCTCTTAGTCTGTCCTCCACCAATCCTTGCCAGCCCTTGAGGCCACACTGGAGCGTCATCAGACTGGCTTATATGGAGCATGCTTGGAGAAGGTACTCAATCCGTGGCCATGCTCCCCTGAGACTCTAGCCCTCTTTTTCTCTTCACCTGGAACACAGACATTTTAACATCAGATCCAATTGGGTGGGTAAGGGGAGTTTATTTTGAAGGTACTCTGGCATTATCTGCAAAACTGGAACTGAGTGTGCTAATGTTACATCTCTGGGGCAGCCTGGACACTTGCAGCACCTCCACCTTCCAAAACACCCTCTTTATCTACAAGTAATGTACACATGGTATTAGTCATTTCTAATGCAATGCTTCATGCTGCACCCAAGGGTCCTAGTTTGTGCAGCGCAATACTAATAGCACGCATGGTTTTGCTTTTGGTAAATGATTTGTGGCTCTATGTTTTTGGGGACTTGCATGCACACCTGGAGTGCTTACAAATGTCTTCACTTGCTTCTTTCTACTTCTCCACAGAACATGCGAGTTCGAGTTCTCTCAGGCTGCACTTTTCACACAAGGCACTTGAAGCAAGTCACGGGCACGCTGAAGGAGAAGTTCATCCTGGTGGACGGAGAGTCTGTCATCACGGGGACGTACAGGTAGGAACGCACTATGGCCATGATGACCACACATCTGAACATTGGACTGCACCCACACATCTGCATGCTCTGGGCCGTGGGGCCAGGTATGGGACTTGTGCTCTGGGTAGTGGGGCACAGGATGCCAGGTATGGGGCTTGGGCTGAGGGTGGTGGGGACGAGGCAGGATGTCAGATATGTGGCTTGCGTTCTGGGTGGTGGGGCGGCAGGTTGCTCGGTAGGGGGCTTGTGATCTTTCTGGTGGGGAGAAGGATGTAAGGTATGGGTTTTCCACTGTGGGTGGCAGAGGGGCATGATTCCAGGTATGGGGCTTGCAATAATTCTGGGGGGCAGGCAGGATTCCAGGTTTGAGGCTTGCACTCTGGGTGGTGGGGGTGTTGGGTCATTTGTATTTGGACTTGTGGGGCTCTACCTTAAATATGGAGACTCTACCAATGATACAATGGCTTAATTGGGAAATTTGATGCTGCACTTGGCATATTATTGCAGACACTGCCAGGGTATACATTACAGGGAGATGATGGCATTATTGGCAGATGTGAGTCTGCACTTACATCAGAACATGTCAAACTGGGGCAGGGTTGGGCTTGGATGGCATGGGACTCTTGGAACTGGCATTATGTTGACTGTGATTAACTTTCAAAGGTATGTTTAACTGGCAGGCTGGCACATTGCGCTGAACGTTTCAGTTTTTAAGAGACTCATTGTGTATTTAAACATGACCCCAGGCAGATTGGCACTTTTATTAGCAATCTCTATAATAGAGAAACACAGGTCACCCTAATTAGACAGCACTGCACCTGCAGCATTTGAGCAGCACAAAGGGATACTGTGAAGTAACCTGGCATTTTGTTGGTGACACCTTGCAACTAATTGTTATATTCTGGCACTTCCAGACCCAATGCTGTTACTGCATGATATACTGGCACAATATAAAAACGTGTGTCATTAATACTGACCCATGATTCATAATTGGCATTGTGCTTACAGTTGATGCCCTGGCATCGGAAGTATTCAAATATAACAAATGTTCTACAAGACTGCTGGTAAATGTGTTATTACCCAACCTTACCCAAACAATGTGCTGTAGAAATGCACCATCTGTACCTCCCAGGTTCACTGTGCCATGTCCATTTTGGAAAAACATCCACATCGTCCATGTTTAGGTGTCCACTACTTTTGCCTTTTCCCCCTTGTTGTGCCTGTCCTGAGGTTGATTCCTGAAGACGCCACTGGCCAAGAATGGAAAAGTAAAAGGCAAGTTGCACATGTGGCACATGTACATTAGCATATAAGGGTGGGCAAAGACTATGTGCCCAAAAGCGATTGTTGGATTTGTGTCAGCTTTTGCCAAATCTACCAATTTTATGAAGTTTTATAAATTGTCATACTTTTAGCTAACAATTGCATATTCTGAATTCACCAGCAATAGCCATAACTCACTATCAAATGTTGGCCTGCCATTTGAAAAATCTAAATTTGCAAAAAAACAACAAATATATGTTTGATAGATCTGCTCCTCCTTGCACACATTCTTCAGAAATAAAACAGACTGAAGTGCCGAACTGCGTGTGAAATGTAAAGGAAAAGTAGTAGAACTATGCCGCCCCTGCTTGCCTCCCCATCAAGCCATTCCCATCCGACAACCATCCTAGACAACCTGACCACCTCCCCACACCCAGTGTTAAACAATCACAAATACCCTACCTCCCTGGCATCCTGTCCCTGCATTACACCCCCACTCCACCAACACAAAGCCCTTACTGACATTCTGCCTATCCTCCACTCCAACTCCCAGAGCTATCAAGACTGAAACAAACATGGTGAAAGGAAGTGTGTTGTACGATCACTTGCTGGTAGTCATTGCCTCCTATGGCATGCAGCCTTAACTATCCCTCCCTTTCTAATCACCCACCATTTGCACCGGTTATGGAACGTGCCAAAGACCACAGCCATCCCCATTACCTACAAACGGCTGTGGCTACAGCAGTCTATCATTAATCTTGCTTAAATAAAAATGCAAATGAATCTTTTGAGCTGGGAAGTCTGCCAGAGCTGAAAGGAGTTGATCAGTGAGAAAGGAGTGCTGTGTGGCAGCTCTGAAATGGCCTTATGTCCCAAGCCGATAATTAAAGTAAACTGAAGCAATAAGCTATGCCACCAGTGCATTACCTCCAGGACACAGGTTCAAATCCCTGAAAAAGTGCTGGCAAGAAGCTAAAGTTCCCTTAACCCACAGTTCAGGAATGACTCTTGTGGTAGGTCAGAAGGAGGAAACAGACTAGCGTTTGCCATTTCAAGAAGTACTTATTTAAACTAAACAAGAAAATGTTAAATGTTAAATGTTAAAGGTATTTGTACCGCGCACCGTCACCAACGGAATTTGTCCCCAGGCGCTCAGGCGTAACTGTAAATGATAAAGGTGGGATAGGTTAGTAAGGTGAAGAAGGGAGTAGGATAGTGAGAGGAGTGGTGTTCTGTTGGCAGCTTCAACTCAGTGTACACCGGGTGCTGAGCTTTGGTGCGGGTATCAGATCGGAGTCAGTCCGCGTGTGCTGTTGTTCCGGTTTATGTGTTGTTGCAGTGTTATGAAGTGCGTGCGGCTTGTTGTGCGAGAGATGGTTGTGTGAGTTTATTGAGTGAGATAAGTATGCAGAGTTAGAGCTTATATTGGTTAGTGGGTTACCTGACCTTTACCATGCTAACATTCACAGTTCTGTCTGAGTGTGGCACTTGCTGGCCTTCACACTCCCATCTAGACGCGGCGCAGGCGAACGCCCAGGACTCCATCCAGGTGTGGCCATGCCAACACTCACACTCCCACCCAGATGCGGCGCAGGCCAGTGTCTAGAGACCCGTCCAAGTGTGGCACATGCTAGCATTCACGTTTTTTCTAGGCGCTGGCATGTTATCCTTCAGTCAATCCTATCCATCTGTGACGCAGGCCAACGTCTATGTAGGTGCGTCTGCCATTCTGGATATGTTCGTCCGGTACGTACGAGTGGGAGAGTCACTTGAGGGCTTTCGGCTGGGTCTAGGTATGTGGTCAGTCTCTGCAGCCTTCCTTTGTGGCTATTTTCCATGATGTCTTATGCTCTGTTCAGTGGTTGGTTCTTCGGTTTGAGTGTTTGTCCAATTTGAGAGTGGCCGAGGTTGGAATTATTTCCATCATTGTTTTAATGTCTGGGCATTCTAGTGCGTCTCCGTTGTGGTTACACTTTGAAGAGCCATGATTTGAGGAGTTTCCTGAATGCTAGGTGGTTTGTTGTATTCCGTATATTCTTCGGTGGGTCATTCCAAAATGCCTGACTTTCCCTACTCTAAGGGTTTCCCTACCTAACAAAACTAAATGAGGGTGCTTGTCGTCCATTCTATAGTCCAAAGTAACAAACTTTCCTCCATCCAAAGCTAGTCTATGCTGATCCTACCACTTATATTAAACAACTAAAGATCAAGAGAATGACTCCCTTCTCCTGGGGCTTGCTTTCCAGCAATGTCCTTTTCAGTATTGGAAGTGCATAGTTATTTCTTGTACCAGTTCAGTCAGTAAAGGTAGGGGACTTTTCCACATCCCTTTCTTTATCTCTCCTTGCTTCTTTCATAGTCCTCTCTCTAGATACCCCGGTACCGGTCTACTCATTTGCTCTGCCCTTCTCAATAGCAATGGATAGGGTTTCTTTTTCAGCATGTTCTTTCACCAGTTGCACAGTTCTCCTTTTAGCACGTGTTATATTTTTATGACCATTAGTTACCTCACTGGGATCTGTGTCATGTACCCAGCCATTAGTCTCACTCTAATTAAGATTTGTCCACCCACTGGGACGAGTAGGTGGAGCCCTTGAAGGATTCTCCTTCTTCTTGGTATATGGCTCTAAACTGGGATGACGAGGCTGAGGCCCTCATTACAACGCTGCAGTAGCCATGCCGTTAAAAAAGGGCATGGCTACCGCCGGAGTTGCATTTTTTCCAGCACCCATGAATGGGCAAGAACCAGGCATGCCGAGTTCGGCAGACCCGGTAATTGCCCATTTCCGGGTGCCGGAATCAAGGGCCTCCCCATCCCCATTCTGCCCCATTGGGCTGAATGGGGATGGGGACGTCGGATGCACCGGCACCATTCAGAATGGTGTCAGTGCATCCGACGTGCTCTGCTCGCGGGTGCCGTTACCCCTGCCAGGTAAAACCTGGTGGGTGAAACGGTTCCCGCAATCAGAGCCCATAGTATGGCGGACCGGGAAGTACGGTACCGGCATGCTTACCGGTATGGTAATTCCCAGACCGCCATGCTCGTAATGAGGGCCTGAGTCCCTAAAGGATTCTGACTCTTATTTTGTTCTTCACAGGTACGAGGAGGCCGAGTCCCTCTGCGTTTCTCACTTGATCCCTCCCTGGGATGAGGAGGTTGTGTCTCTGAAGTATTCTTACTCTCTTTCTTATCTGGTTCCTCACTGGGACAAGTAGGCTGTGTCCCTAAGAGTTTCCCACTCTTCTCATGACTTGCATCTTCACTGGGACGAGTAGGCTGACCACAGTTAGACTTCTCACTTTTTGTCGCTTCTCGCCATTTACTGCGACTAGTAAGAGTACTCCAATCATTATATTCTGTTTTCATGAGTAACCAAACATTGTTATGCCAATCATTATAAGTGCTGCATTCCTGGATCTCCCGCTTTCCTCATTATCTGCAATGTAATGGGAATGCGTCACTGTGTCGGGATTTTGTTCTTCTCATGCTCCGTATCCTGTCAGGACGGCTCTGTCGTTTACATCTTCTTCTCCGCCTTTCTTTTCCAGTTTCCAGTGTGTTATCGCCACCCCTTTCCTCTCGTGTCCACTTCCGAGGACTCTCCACAAATAAACAGACCCCCAGGTCTATTGCTGATGCCGTGCAGCTCAATCACTTTCCCGTTCTGGCTACCTTTGGCCAGTCTTCCTCGAATTACCCTCCTGGGACCCTCTTCTTCCTCCTGAACTCTGGATAGTCTGCTCGTTCTGCAGTCGGACTAGGATATCTTTTCTTCATGACTATTTGCTGTACATTAAGCAGTACCGGTCTCCCTGACGCAGCTGCTTTAAAAATTCTGGGTTTCTCTGACATTCTCTCACCCATCCTTCTTTTATGACGCTGTTCTGGGGATTTCCCAGCTTCTGGTGATAGTCCTTTTTGCATATATATATATATATATATATATATGTTCAAAGTACTGCCATTCTCATGCCAGAAAGTTTGAGCTGCACTCTCCACAGTGTTAGTTAGGCACAAGTCAATCCCAATTGGGAAAAGAAGATATACTGCCAGATCCACACTTTGTTTTCCAAGATTACCTTCCTCTATTTTTCTTTCAGGAAAAATTGTATAATACAAAAAACATGGAAATCCTTTCAAATCCAAACGACCAAAATACACGGGTCCTCCCAAGTGCAGCAAACAGTTTGTTGAGGCGTTCACGCGTTCCGCGGCCAACTCGCCGCTTGTTCACAACAATTTGCCTCATTGTCAAACAAACATTTAAAAAGAGGAGACATGAAAGAGGGGCTACACACAGAAATTAGGTGTAAACACAAAAGAGAGACTAATTTTCTTAGGTTACTTCAATCACAAAGTTTACATGTCGGCCACATTGGCCTTGTATTTTGAATAGGTAACCAACAATTTTAACTTTCTGCGGGTGTCCTTTCCTAGTGTGCAAGGTAAGATATTTACACTCATTGCCTAAATTCACATGGCATATTTTTTACAAATGCGTTAGTACTCTGAAAGTTGTTTGTCTTTTGGGACTGATAGAGATTAAGGCATATGTCATATGTCTTGCCGGAGAATAGTGACAGGGCAGATGCCCATAGAGCATTTTGCATATTATGGGCTGGCAAAATATTGCATATGGGAATTAATGATATTACTACCATCTGTTTGGGCAATCTTTTTTAACAAAGTAAAGCGCTTAGTGCGTTAGCAGCAATGTTCTTAAATTGATAAAAATACAAAGTGCCACGAAGTATTTAACATTTAGTCATTATAATTTATTCATACCACAGTGGTTTTATCACATATCTAAATGTATCTCTGTTGCCCAACTCGCCGCTTGTTCACAACAATTTGCCTCATTGTCAAACAAACATTTAAAAAGAGGAGACATGAAAGAGGGGCTACACACAGAAATTAGGTGTAAACACAAAAGAGAGACTAATTTTCTTAGGTTACTTCAATCACAAAGTTTACATGTCGGCCACATTGGCCTTGTATTTTGAATAGGTAACCAACAATTTTAACTTTCTGCGGGTGTCCTTTCCTAGTGTGCAAGGTAAGATATTTACAGTCATTGCCTGAATTCACATGGCATATTTTTTACAAATGCGTTAGTACTCTGAAAGTTGTTTGTCTTTTGGGACTGATAGAGATTAAGGCATATGTCATATGTCTTGCCGGAGAATAGTGACAGGGCAGATGCCCATAGAGCATTTTGCATATTATGGGTTGGCAAAATATTGCATATGGGAATTAATGATATTACTACCATCTGTTTGGGCAATCTTTTTTAACAAAGTAAAGCGCTTAGTGCGTTAGCAGCAATGTTCTTAAATTGATAAAAATACAAAGTGCCACGAAGTATTTAACATTTAGTCATTATAATTTATTCATACCACAGTGGTTTTATCACATATCTAAATGTATCTCTGTTGCCCAGTGAATACTGGGCAACCCTTATGGACCATATATATATATATATATATATATATATATATATATATATATATAGTAACAATTGCGCTGCCCTGAGCCTGAATGAGAACACTAAGAGACACAAGAGTGACGGAGAGGACAAGAAAGGGAAGGGAATGTGAAAGGACAAGAATTTACAGAGAAGGAGAAACAAAATGTTTGAGACAGGGTTGTTCGGAGGAACACACTCACTTTACTCGAAGGAAACTACTTTTACTGTTCACAAAAGAAAGGTGAACCATAAGCCAAAGATCGCCTACTTGCAGTGTAAAATGATGGATGGACCTGGGGGTCAAACTAGAATCATATGGGTATTCTCCTTTTCCCATCACTAGCGCCCCTCTCTCTGTTTGTGTCTAAGGCCCGGGTTTGTCATGTTGCGACATCTTATTCTGTAGGTACCTGATGCCCCAGTTGCACTGGGATTTAGTTTCTGACCAGAGAAACTCCTCCTTTTAGGAGTATGCCAACTGAAAAACAAAACATACCAGTTCTATGAATCCAGTATCAGGGGGGGGGGGGGGGGGCAAATAAATCGGGTGCAGGAGTCTATTCTGTGTACACCTTGCATCCTTATTCTAATGTTCAAGTTCCAGACCAACAAGAACTCAGAGTTTTGACGCCAGGCAAGCATCCCTCAGAACGCTTACACTATTGTTTTTTTTTATAGACCTTTTACAGCACTTTTTTACCTCGTTTGGGTAATTTACTGCAGCAGAAGTGTCACTCTCCGGAAGTCTGTTTGTGGTTCTAACTCTCCCCCACAAGAGCAATACCTTTGGCTTACAACTCCTCGCCTTTTCAGGCTGCAACTATTAATTGCCCACCACTCAAGGGAAACATGGGCCCAGGACAGGGCCCTCGCCAGCTGTGATGGAAAACTGTTTTCAGTGTAAACCAAATATGTCGGCTGTATCTGTTTATTAAGAATTCGTCTTTAAAAAAAATAATAATTACATATCCCATCACGTTAAATCGGAAGACGGGGACAGTGAAGTCTTTGAACACTCATGGTTGCCAAACTAGAACTCTGCCTCTGTAGTCTGTTTTCACTGTCTATGATACATACTACTGTGTTTCGACCAATTCTCGTAGTCCAGGCCTCATTCAGTTTGTGATTGCCAAATGGTGTTCCCCAAATTCCTGAAAGGTCATATATGCTTAAACCGCACAGGTGAGGGGAACCCTACTGCTTCTTAAACAAATCCATGCCAGAGTTCTGGAACCTTCCAGAGTAGCCTATAAGAAAATGTGTGCTATCCCTTCCAGCAATTACTTGTACTAGCACTGTTCCCGAATTTACCTGTCAAAATCCTGCTATGCCCTTTACATCTCCCCTTGGCTGGATTTCCATCTGCCCTGGAATGTGGACTGCAGTCCAACATTTCTGCTTTATAAAGAAAAACCCCTTTGAATGTATCATCCTGAGAGAAATACGTATTATTGTGTTTCAATAGCACAAAGAGGCACTTCTAACTCACCTCAAGAGTTCCAAAGCATATGGTGAAATGGCCTGAAAGCCATGGCATGAAAGCCAAGTTAAGGGTGTGATGGGAAGGTCCACAGATGACGTGTCTTTGCTTTGGTGTTTTATATTGCATTGACCTGCTTCCTTGCAGCTGCTTCAGAATGCTTCGAGGCTGCAAAGTGACGCAAGGCTGAAAAGGGAATGGGTCAGAAATGAGCATCCAAGAGAACAAGCATTAATGTGTGAGGGCCTGGGCTGGTGCCCAAAGGTCCTAAGCCCCCTGTGAGGGGCTCTGAGAGGGCCCGATACTCTCATTCACCCAGTTTTATAGCCTGGCTACATGGGTGGATAGGTGGCACTTTCAAATGTGGGCGGGATTAGATGTGTACATTTTCATTGGAGTACTCCCGCTACTCTACCGGCAACCCTACCCTCCTTAGCATGTGCGTTTCCTGTAGGGGTGCCAGGCTCTTCAGATGGGACTCCTCCCCAAGCTGCCTCCCTATGCTGGTATTTACTCTGCTGCCACCTTTTAATAAAAAGAGGCAACAGTGAATGTGTCCCCAAGGGTTAGGGCCACATTTGTTGGGAGCCCTCTTCTTGCACAGCGAGCTGGAAGGTTCATGTTGTTCCAGGTCTGATGGGGAAGAAACAAGGAAAATATGCAATTTACTATATCTTGTGTTGAGCTGCTGCAGGGAAGGAAGCCCTGTCCAGTCAATATTTTAGGTATGCTTTTGTACATTTGCGCCCTTCTGATGGGACCGAGTTTTGTTTTAAGTGTATTATTTATTTATTGGATGTTTTGTAGAGTGCTCCATGTGGCCGCCTGGCTGTTTCAGACCGCTTGCCCGCCTTGTGGATGGTGCCCAGGTGGCCGGTCTACCCATATCTTGATCAATCTCCCAGATGGTCTGATCAGCTCGTGGACTCATTTGGAAGCAGTGCAAGGGGAACGACTGACATAGATTTTTTGCAATTGGTTGCGGCCAGTTCCCCAGCCAAGAAGGCAGATGCGGGGGGTGGGGGGATCAGTGGGTGACTGTTTTGCCATGGGGTGAAAGCTATGCTTTGAGCCAGAAAAAACAAGGACGTGATAGGCAAAGCAACATGACATGATATGACAAAACAAAGCAACATATTGCAACATATCACTGCAACATAGCACAGCACAACATAGCATAGTACACTAAATATAAAGAGGATTTGAGTTACAATGATAATCTGTCGTGTAGGGCGTGTGAGGTGTCTCAGAGGCTTTTGCATAGCAAGCGCATGCTTAACACGGTAACTAGCCTTCATGGAAGTGGATTCTGGTGCTCATGAACAGCGGGGCACTCGTGCTGCAGGGCACCTTTGCTCATGGCAAACTGAGTTGTTACATGTTAAGAACACTATTCATCCATGGTCAGCGAAAACTCATTGTGTTCATAGAGATTCGTGTACTCAAGCTCCCGAAGAACAGCAGACTTGAGCTCATGAAGTGTAGGGTGGGTGATCCCACGACGAATGGGATATTTCAGCCATGGAATAACTGGGCGCTGGGTCTCATAAAGAACGGGTTCGATGAACCTATGAAAAAAAGACTATTTGAGCCCATGGGTGGTTGAGCTCATAGAAGATGGGGCTTGAGTTAATGAAGCATGAGGCTGTTGATTTAATGAAGAATGGGGAGTGTATGATAAATTGGTACTTGGGTTTCGGCTATTTTGGGGTCGACAAACTCAAATAAATCAACATGGAATTAATCACTTTGGTCGCCTGCCAAACTGATTGAATCCCATTTTACCACAATTTTCTTTACCTCTTTTTTACCGCAAATTATAGATGGTGGGTTGGTGTAGGAACATAGAAAGAGTGGTGAGAAGGTATGTGGGGGAGTTGCGACGGGTCTCCCTCCCTCATTTTGCAGTACAGAAAGAGGCCAGGCTTTTTTTAAACAAGTATCATGGATCCAATCGGAACACGTGTGTCTGAAGATACTCCTGTCCATGGAGAATATCGCGATTAAGGTGATGGGTGATGGGGCCCTGTGGAGAACCTGGCATTCAAGGTCACATAAAGGTGAGTGCTTCCGGATGGATCGGGGTTGGAATCCCGTGACGGAAATGTTCGAGGGAGAAAAGACCAAAGATAATTTTTACCAAATAACCTTCAGTCTTTTCTCCCCTCAACATTTCTGACTTGGCCCTTGCCCCTAGCCAGACCCACACCACCATCCCCACCCCTAGGCCCCTATTTACCTTGCAGCGGCACACTTCGCTGTGTGCCGCAGACTCACTGTGTCTCTGCAACAACTGTTCCCTTTCACTTCCATGATCGGAATCCGCTGCTGCAGGGTCCTTTCCTTTTTTTAACTTTTCGGGATCAGCTGCTTGGTAGACCCCGCTACTCCTGCTCACAAGTGAACAAGGATGCTGGGGACACCCACGCAGCCCTTAGCACCAAATGGGAGATTTGGGCGAACATTTGGGACGTTCGAAATTCCTGAATGGCTGGAATTCGGCCAAATCTCCCATTCAGGCTTTTATTTACGGGCTCTCCTGACGTTTCCCTTCTGAATCATAGGAAATCGTTCTTTTTTTTCCATTGAGCAAATAGGTTGCAGTGCAAAAATCCACAACCATGTGTAACTTGTTTGGTTGTCGCATTGTGCATCAGAATATGATTGTTTTCTATTTTCTTTTTCTATGTTAGGGAATATCTAGAAAGTTGCAACATTTATCCACCGGGCGGTACATACAGAACTGTGGTGTGGGCTTCTGAGCCACTGAGCCAAGAAGCCTGATAGGAACTATCTCATTTGGTGCGAGCTCATAACTATGAGTCAGGTAGAAAGAAAAGGATACGAACTGCACGATTTTCTTGGAGCGTTGACTGTGCATTCCTCGAGGCACGTCTGAGCAATATTGGAAGGCCACTTGCGTGGCTCATTTTTCGGATGGTTTGGGCATGTGCCATTTGTGCTGACATTTTTCTTATTGCTGAAAGTGATTTTTTTAAATTACATTTAAGTGACTCCTAAAAATTAGGCAAGCCTTCCACCCAATTTAAAATGGGGGGTGACGGACACGCACGCGCAGGTGTCTGCCCCTTGTGGCCACCTGCACTGCTTTTTATTTCAGCCAAGGGGTGTCTGCAGCATGTTCCACAAACAGGAGCTTCGCGATTGTGTTATCTGATTTGCAAACAGCCAAGGAGATGATAACAGAATCAATTTATAGTGTTATTGGCATTTCTGAGCAGTGAGAAATGTGTCAAAAGCAGGGAGTAAAATACCCTCCTGCCTCCCCCCGCTCCTCATTCCCTCAACCTTTCATCCGCTGCCCTGCATGGCAGCGTCTTGTTGGTGGAACCTGAGGGTTCGCCTTAAGCACTTCAGTGCTTGTTGCTGACGCCCGCCTAGAAATAAAGTTTTTAAAAATAATTTAAGGATCGCTCATCTTGAGCGATATTTTCTCCACATGTTTCTGAAAGTGTGCAATTTTGGAGCCAGAGATTGTTTCCGTCCATCAGGAACTGGAAGCATATGGATAACGGGAGATTTGGGGATAACTCTGTTGAGGAAGTAGTCCTGTCATTATGAGCATTTAAATAGCACTAGAACCCCATCGGAACAGCTGTGTGCTTTGCGAATGCACGCTTGCAGAGTCGTGAACCCCATGGGAACGCGAGCGCTCTGATGTGCAGGTCCCACCCACCTGAAGAGCAGGAAGGAAGCAGCCCCCTGGGGGCAGTCACACCCAAATCGCTGCCGGTGGGGCCGGCTCCATATGACCTGACCAGGGAAGTAGAGGCAGACAGAGGTTGTGACACAAAGGCCAGTCAACAAAAGGATCATCGAGCACCATTCCAAGATCCGGTGCAAAGTACATAATGCACCACTGGTGTCTCATTTCTTGGAATTTCATCATGGACCTGATGACTTCACCTGGTGGGTCATTGATAAAGTGGACAGTAACATCAATACTAGAAATGCATTAAATCATAAAGAAGCTTGGTGGTTCTTTAAGCTCCAAACCATCACATGCAGATTAAATGAGGCAAATGTGCCCTGGGAGTAACTGTACACCACATAGCTAGAAATGCTAGATATGCTTCTGAAACGGCACCCTCAAATAGACCACAGACATAGGAGTGCCTTAGGGGTTGCCCTCACCTACAGCATTCGGACCCACCCTATGATAGAATGTGACATGTCCCATAACACCTGAGCCTGCAGTGTGTCCCCTATAGGCACAGGACCACGTCTCTTCCTCTTACAACGACATCCAATGCCGCACCACAAGCCCCCTGATGTGTGCTATGCATCCCCGTCTGTTACTACACCAGCTTCCAACAGGTGACAGCACTAGGAGTCCAGATCCTGACCCGGGCCACCAACTACCACATTGCCCCGCCCTGGTGCCCCGGTCTCCCTTGTGACATTGCTGATAGGAAGCTTGCATATCACGCGCTTCTTTTGGTGGGTGCCTAGCAGCGCAACTCAGTTTTGGCACCCCGCTTGCCTCTCTTTTCCACCTTAGTACCTTCTTGTTCCCTACATTTTTGTGGGATCCTCAACGCACTAGATACGTGCTTAGGGTAGCGCCAACCCACAGCCTCCTGTCATGGGTCTACGCACTGCCGCCATTGCATCCATCCATTCAGCTCAACTGGACACACTGTCTGCCCTGGGCACTCCTCACGGGCCAGGGACCCAGCACCTAACGCCTTTATAGCACCAGGTCAGTCACATGCTGCGCCGACCTTAAGCGCTAGAGACCGTTGGTGCTGACAGGGACTTCAACCTTCCCTGCACATACAAAGGAATACGCCACCCCGGCATCATTAGGTTACAAGGCCAACCTATTTCGAGCTGTTCGAGCAGACAACGTACGCATGCGCGGGCTATGAAACACTGCTACCGTGCGCATGCGCATCACGCTCTTCCACACAGCACACTTCCGAAGAACGCAAGCAACGGAGACATAGCACCATTGCTCAGTCTGCAACCGCGGCTACCTCCGCAACATTGAATCACCCACCTTGAGGTAAGCAGCCGCCTTGCACGGACCGCACTAGCTCCATACAATCCAGGATCTACATGCAATTCCAGGATGTCAATTTTGAAATCCCCCCTTCCCCTCCTGTTTTCTCTACAGCAAGACCTGCACCCTGGAATACGCCACAGTACCTGTCCTCCCTAGTCCACAGGAGCCCTTGCACCACTCTGTCATCCGTCAAACTGAGGGCATCTGCCCCCCCCAGAATCCAGAAGGTATGTCGCTTTCTTAGCCCTATTCTAACTGTGCTATGTATATTATAGCAATATGAGCAAAACACACTTTCCCTCTTACGCCCAGCTCCACCACCTAATCCTGGGTCTTCCCAGGTAAGAGGACGGCAACAACCAATTTTCCCGGAATCGGCACCACCATGCCCCCGAGTACCACTACCACGACTGAAGGGCACCCATAGCCTCAGCCCTTCCCCATGGATCATCAAAGGGTCCGTCCCTGTCTTAATTCCAGCCGCACAAACCAGATATAGCATAGTTTGTCACGAATTTTAAAGTGTCCCTTACCCTGCATCAGCCCTCTAGCTATGCAGCAGCAAGGTTTTTTACAATGCACATTACAATTGCTAGAGACAGAGTTCAAGTCTCACCTTCCCTCTTTTCTCTCCCACCCCCTCCCTGCTTTGTTTTCCTCCTGAGAGACAAACCCAGAGGCCCAGATGAAGGCTTTTCACCAAGGAGCTGAAACGCCTGTGGTTCAAGCATAAGACTTTGCTAATCAATCCACCTGAACTCCTTAGGGGGCGCCTCCCCCTGGCGTAGGCCAACGGTTTGGTCCTCTGTGGGAATAGTTAACCCACCCCAGAGCTGGCTACTTCAACTAGCCCCAGATCTGGAGCTAGCCTAGAACCATTAGACTAGCTCCTCTCTTCCTTCAGACAAAGTGCATGAGCACATCCCTGCTTTGAATCAATACGAGGTAATATATATAGAAACACTGTGTGAATTGCGCGCACTACTGCATTTCTATGTGTCAACACTGTTGCTTTGCCTTCTGTTGTTTTTTATATAATGGTTTAAATATGATGTAATATTTACTTCACAAACAGCACTAACACACCATTGATTCAAACGTTGCACTGTGATTAAGTACTGTTAAACATTACACTATCTATACTCTGTTCATCTGTTGAAACGTGAATATGGTAGATGTAAGTACAGTCAGAGGACTAGATCCGCTAAATAAAAGAAGCTTTTTTCTGAGCATAAAACTGATGTCTCAAGGTATCTGCATGGACTAGAATCCAGAGTAAAACGACCCTACTATGGGGTACTTAGCTTACTTTTGAAGCAGCATTAATACACAATGATGACTGATACAGCACAGTAGACACTTAAATTAGATAGGAGTGTCAACGAATTGATATGTGGTTGGAGCCCCCCCTTTTTGTTTTCCAGGCAGAGGTTGTGAGGCAGCGTCACAGCCCACCGATGTTCACGATACAGGCTCCTGAGGTCCTAGGATTTTTGTGCTTATTGGTTGGGATATGGAGGTCTGCAGCACTTGTTCGTTAATGTGCTCCGAGGAGATACAGTCCTGCATAGAGAACCCATTTTTATAGAGATGTGCAAAATTATCAAATGTACCCCTTTCAGGTCACTTCATAAAGTCGGGGGCAGCCCAGTTCTCACCATGTGGGGGAAAACATGTAAACAAATAATTGTTCGATTAATTTCTTTCAGTAAATGTTCTCTTTCAGGTGAGTGGTACGACGTTTCTTTTACTAGGACGTGCCATTGAATGCTAGACAGCGGCCCTCATTACGACCCTGGCGGAAATCGAAAAACGATGGCGGAAATGCAATACCGCCATCGAATACCGCTCGTTGCGACTATGACCCGTCACCGTAAAGTACGATGCCATTAGCGACACCGTAGTGAACGCCAACGCTAACTGCACCAAGTACGCGCACGCGCGCCATGCAAAACCGTAATTACCACCATGGCGCAACGGTACGCGAATGCTGACCCTAGCGGACATTTACATTACGCCATCAAGCATGGCGGAAAGTACCAATCCGCCATGGCGAGAAATACGGCATCGTGAACCAACCGTAAATGGCCCAACTGAGTGCCTGTACACCACTCCCTGGCCACATTGCACAACACCTCGTAGGTGCAATGAAGTAAAATGCAACCAGTGAAATGCACAAGTCACCCACGCATGCCAACGAACAAATGCATGTAGGGGCTCCAAGTGCCTTGTGAGTGGCCATCCATATTTGGCATGTCACCATTGCCGTACTGATGCAGCACAGGCATGCGAAGGTTCAAGTACAGCAAAATGAACTGAAAGATGAGACAAAACAACAACAGGCCCCCATCGCCTGACACCAGTGTAAGGCAACATTCAAAGCAGCATCCTTAGGGAGACTGCACCAGCCCTGTACACATGCCAGTAAACAAACCAACCATCAGCATAAGCATGTACCACACAAGTTGGCAGAGTGACTGAGCAGCCAGGCTCATCTCAAGAGGGGCCAATGGGAGCTGCAGGGCACAGATGGCACGAATACAGAAGCTATTCCAATGGACATGACCTCAGTCTCCCTCCAAGAAACGCACGCAAACACAGGAACCTGTGACCAGCCATTATCTGATAATCACATCATTCCACCAATCCACCTGGCTGACAGGCATCTGTTACACAAAAGCTAAACCCCCGCCCCTAAGCATGACATCATTAAAACAGTCATGATGGCAGCCCCTATCCCTGACCTCACTGGGCTTCGTAGGCAAACGCGGCCAGTACAGTACCACGCAACTATACTCAGAAGCCGGAACCCAATGCAGATCTACTCACAATACATCGCTCCACAAATAGGAATATGCTACATTACTTCCAAAGAATAACGCTACACGGTAAACATCAGACTAAAATTTTAATGCACATCAAATTCACCAAGCCCATACAGCTATTAGGTCATGAACCCCAAAACATCTACATTACTGTGGGCTGCATCCGCAATAAATGACCAGCTACTCCTTGTGTGACGCCCTGTTCCTTCATGGTACACAGGGGCTACATTCACGTCCAAAAAGGCAACATGGAAGCGCCTAGAACCGCAGGCCCGTCCCATTAGGTAGGCACTAGTCCAGCTGAAAGGTAGATATGTTGCTCCTAGCCACTAGTACTGCGTAAGGGCATGTGGCCCATTGGCGATCGTCCCATAAGATCGTAATGGTGCTCCACTGATTAACTCGAAGCAGCAGGTGTCGGGAGTAAAAGCCATCTGCAGGAGTGGCATACAGATGGCAGCGGCAAAAGGGGAGGAGATACCTGTCACCCAAATGAAATGAAAAACAATAGTATGGCCATCAGAACTTCATTTGAATCACTCACTTCAATGATCACACCAAATCTACAGCCATATGCATGCTAGCCCACTCAAAAGGATTATTTCCACCCATGAATCACTTGCCAATCATAACTATATAAATCGAGGTGAAAACACTATTACAAACGAGTGTTTGTGTGCATGCGTCTGTTAAAACAGAATCCATGAGATGGGATTAGTAACGTGCATAGACACAAGTGTTGGAAGGCGCGTCGAGACAGGGAGGGTTCAACAAGGGCAGATAGACGATGGTCCCACTATGGCAGCTCTGCATCACATAGCGCAGGGGAAGGGGATAGATACCAAAAAGCCATGTACATGGCAAACTCTCTATTAAATCATCTGTCCATGCATCCATACATCATTCCCTCATCCCGGTATAAAAACGCATGATTATTAACTCACATTACATTTGAAATCTCCATTGAGTCTGTGCGTAATGCAGCCTGCAAAATCCACTGTGCTCCAGCCCGGAATTCTAGTGATGTGAAGTAACATGTATTTGGGAACGTCCTGCCTTATCGTCCACTACGCTATTGCGCATCCCATACTATTCATATCAATCATTGCATTCTCGCCATGGCCCCTGTCCCAAGGACATTAAACAATAGAACGTTATATTTGCAGTCAGACCTGTGGGCGTCTCCTCGCCGCTAGCTGAAAACCGAAAGCGCTGTCCTTCGAATTCCTCATTTGCAACATCACGTCGAAAAGGCATCCGTGGGCGCTCGAAATCACAAAATCATCCATGTAGTGCGGCAGTGTGTGAAAATGGCAACTGGCTTCACTCGCAAATGGGACGCCCCGCCCGTCGGTGAACCTCGGTACAGTGCTCGCCCAAAGGGGATTGCAGCTGGCACAGGTGGAATGAATCACCACAGGTGGAGGCTATACAGCCTGAAAACACATAAATTGCACACCCAACCCCCTCCCACAACCACACCCACTCCAAAATGCTACCGGCAGGACTAGCGATGTTGGGCCTGGGGGACCTGATAGCACTGCAAGTACTCCAACTTCAAGAAGAAGACGAACACCAACTACTACAACAACCGGCCGCACAGAGGAGACGCAGGAGGAGGAGGAGGGCAAGGCAGGGCCAGCAAGGCCCACCAGCACAGCCACTACCACCACGCAGGCAGCCCGCAATCCCACGCCTCCGAGCTCATCCGTTCAACCTCACTGCTGAGCAGATCCACACCCTCTACCGTTTGGACCGGGACACCATAACCGCCATTGTGGACATGACACAGGCTGACCTTGTCAGCATGATAGATAGCCCAACCGCCATCCCACCCCTACTGAAGGTGGTGTCTGTACTCCACTTCCTGGCCACAGGCACCTACCAGCACACAGTCGGACAGTTGCATGGCATTTCACAGCCACTGTTCTCACGGACACTATTGCAAGTGCTCGATGCCCTCCTGAAGCACGCAGAGGACTACATCTCTTTACCACGCTCGGAGCAGGAGATTACAAACACAAAAGTTGGATTCCATGCACTGGCCGGCATACCGGGTTGCATTGGTGCCATCGACTGCACCCATGTGGAATTGGTTGTCCCACATGCCATGGAGGCCCAGTAACGCAACCGGAAGCAATATCATTCTCTTAATGTACAGATGGTGTGTGACTCCAACAGGATCTTTACACATTGTTGTGCCCGATTTCCTGGATCAACCCATGATTCTATGGTCTTGAGGAACTCTACAATACCACGCTACATGGAGCGACACGCAGGGAACAGATCCTGGCTACTCGGTGAGTCTCATTCCATGCATGATAATGTGGGGTATGTGATGCGGCAATGACCTGGCAGGAAGGGGGGGGGGATGCGTACGTAGCAATGTCATTCCACAAACATCCTTTCTTGTCCACATACAGGTGATGCCGGGTATCCACTGAAGAGATGGCTCCTTACACCACTCCGGAACCCACAGGACCAGCATGAGGAGGACTACAACCATGCCCACTCACGTACCCGTGTAGTCATTGAACAGGCATTCGGCCTACTGAAGGCTCGTTTCCGCTGCCTCAGCAGGTCTGGCGGGGCACTCCTGTACCGCCATGAGAAGGTTGCAAAGATAGTCATGGCATGTGTCATGCTACACAACATGTGCATACGTAGAAATGTGCCCATGCCCCCTGACGCAGAACTGCACGCACCTGAAGATGGTCATGATGAGGCTGGGGATGTGGCAGCACCTCAGGGAGTCCGCGAGGCACAGGAGGCCCGTGAAATTCGTCAGAGTATCATAGATTCATGCTTCTAGCACTCACGCCTGGTGGCTGATACATGGACACGGGACTTGTGGCACTGTGTGTGTCTGGAACATGCACAATGTGGACTGTACGCCTATAAAGGCCTCGTACACAATGATCAATGTCCACACGTCTCATTGGATGATTATGAAATGTTTATAGCATATGTGAAATTATATTACACACCCCATCGACCCGCCACCCAAGAAAGCCCAACACCCCCCCTCCACCCTCCTACCTCCCCCCCGAACACCAGTGTCCAAAGATGCTCATTGTCAGTGGGCAGACGCTATTGCAAGCCCCCTCTCCGGGTATCAGGGGCACCCCTGCCTGTGGAGCGCAGGTTCCTCCCAGATCTACGTTGGGGGCTGCCCTGGACGGAACTTGCAACGGATGATGTCTCTGCCTGCTCACGTCCATGCATGTCCCTAAGGGTTTGTGAGAGCTCAGTGAGCACACGGCGCACAGCGGCAAGTTCAGCACATACGTCTTTGGACGTCGCATGCAGTTCCCCCCTCAGGCTCTCGGTGCTTCTCTCCATTTGTACCCTCAGGCTCTCGGTGCTTCTCTCCATTTGTGCCCTAAGTGTCTCAGTAGATGTTTCTATGGCTGCCTTAGTACCCCCACATTCATCAGCATGGTCCTTGAGGAGCGTGGCCAGTTGCTGCTGTTGCACGATCACCTGGTCGAGGGACTGTTGCCTCTGCTGTGCCATGGCCATTTGCGGTGGTGTCACAGAGGGGCTGATCACCTCATGTTGCCTTGCCACAGGGCTTGTGGGGGATGGCCAGTCGTCGTCTTGTGGGTGCCCCTGCGTGGTATCCTCATGGTGTAGGGGATGAAACAAACAGGGGGATTGAGACAGGTCATGGATGGGTCCTACATCGACAGCACCGTTGTCTGTGTCGGAGCATGCTGGCATCAATGCAGTGTCACCTATGGTGCTGCTGCCATCAGAAGCAGTGCCTTCTGTGGCATCCATTGGGGGGACCTGTGGTGCTGCTGGTGTGGGCATGCTGGCTGCTGGGGTGCCTGTTGAAGTCCCCTCCTGTGTGCTGCCACTTGATTTGGGCTGCTGCCGTGTCTTGATCCGTGCAGCTGAGGTGGAGGGTCTTTGGCCGTTGGTCTTGGCCCTCTTTGCAGGTGTGCTGGTAGGGGTGTCCTGCAGCTCGTCGTTTGACTCGGACCCTGTGGTGGAGTAAAGGAGGGCGAGCGTTATTTATGGGTCTGTGGAAATTGGAATGGCAATGTATCACATGCATTGGGGTGGTACCTGAGGGTGATTTGGGTCAGGGCCTTGGAGGTGGTTTCATTTCTGTGTGGATTGAGGATGCAGTTGTTTTGCAGCCTGCAGTTAGGGTGTGCATGCTGCACGTGTAGAGGGTGTTTTTAGGATTTTTAATTATTTATGTATTTAATGTGACTTTTAAAGTGCGCTATCAGGCCAATGTATGTGGCCGTTCTCCTGGACATGTGTTTCTGTTGCACTATGTGGCCACATGGTACTTCACATGATTGAACATTGTGGATTTAGCATTGTTTTATTTGGCCCACCTACCTGATTCTTCGGATGTCTGCACTCCTTTCTCCATCCCTCCGACTCCCTCTATACTCTCCATTCCAATGGTGGAGGCACAGATTTCTTCCCAGGGGGTCAACTTGATGGGTGATTCCGATCCTCCCCCGGTAGCTGTGGCAATGTTACGGTTGGCTGATAGTATGCTCCGTACGCGTATCCGCAAGTCGTCCCATCGCTTTCTGCATTGCTGTGGGTTGCGGGGTGCGGTCCCCACCGCACTTACCCGCTGTGCCACCAGGGCCCATGTGGCCTTCTTGTTCGCAAGTGCCGTCCTGGTCATTTGCGTCGAGAAGACGACGGCAGCATTCTCCTGGAGGGTCTCTGTGAGCACGGTGAGTTCCTCATGGGAGAAGTGGACCTGCCGCTTGCGGTCGCACGCTTTTTTTGCTACTTTTCCCATTTTGTTTGTTTTAACTAGGGTGGCTGTCGGGTTGGGATGTGTCTCAGGGTCGGATTTTTAATGGTTGTGTTGGGATTCTGATTTTATAGGTGTGCGGCGTGCTGTTTCCCGTTCCGGCCCCATGTTTTTACTTCCGTTTCCGTATATTTACAGTCACCGTATTTTGCGATTGGCGCTCATTACGGTGACCGCTATGATGGGTGGCGGAATTGCACCTAGGGCGCCGTACGACGGCGGTGAGGGGCGTTTTGGGGACATTTCCGCCATCGCGGACTTTGCACTTCCGCCATGGCGTAATGCTCGTGCCCGATGGGTCATAATTGGCCGCACTTTACTCCATCGTGCAATGGCGGAAACGCTATTTACGCTATGGCGGTCGGGTCTGTTACTTTCCGCCAGGGTCGTAATGAGGGCCAGCGTGTATAGATTTGAAGTGAATGCTAACATGTTATGAAACTCGTGTGAAAAATGACTTTCATATTCTTCTAAAATTGGCTTGTTATCTAAAGCTCTCAAAATAACTGTTTTTTCTTTTTTTAAATCTCTTTATTAGATTTTAGTAAATTATAACAACTTCACATAGATTCAACAAAATCTCACCATAAGCATTAACATCCAAAGTTCCTGAACATCTTACATTATATATTTCATTAAAATAACCATTCCATGTGAAACATAAGAGTCATCATTGCCAAATGAACTCACTTACACACACAAAACACCACAAAGGACAACACAAATGGGCAAGAGAAAAGAAAAGGAAAGAAAGGGAGAAGAGAAAAAAAACACTTCCCTCACCTTACCAGCTCTTCATAACTGTTATTTCTATTATTAATTTATTTTCAAGATTTTCAATAATCAAAATATACATCACCAAAAGTTCAGACAGAGTATAAAACATAACACTCAGTTTTACATAGGTATGGAAGCAAAAGACTGTTATTTCTGATAATGGCAATGTGCTGTGAAAGATCTCATGAGCATCAAGCTGGCATTGTGATGTCACCGCCACACTATTGGCTGAGATGGGAGCTTTCCTGTCTAAGCTTTCAGATTGAAGTGGCCAGGTATGCTGGTCACAGGGACTAACTACATAGCATATAAAGTGTCCAACTGGCAAGACAGGCGGCAGAGTTCTGAACGTGTGGCCTGCGGGTCATGTGCCAACGATTCGTCCACCAAGAGGAATATGGTCTGAGGCCATGATGAAGAGAAATCTTGACCTCTCCGCCACCCTGCTGCTCTGCCTCCTTCTTTGTATCCCCTCTATCCATGCATTGGTAACCTGTGGCCAAAGCCGAAGGGACACCCAGATGCAGGTCTGTCATAAAGGTGAGGCAGCAGCGTGCAAGGACCCCGAGCCGCCCCCCTGTGAGGACAAGGCCACAGCGTGCACCTCGTCCGCCGGTGAAGCGCAGACCCAAGCAATAATGTGTCAAAGAGAAGACGACACCAGTGACCAGGAGAAATGCAACCTGACCGTGATTTTACTGTGCCACCCGAAATGCTGAAAGAAGAGTACAAAGTCAAAAGCAGGAAGAGACAAAAGAAGATGGAGGACAGCATTCTAAGTAAATAAATCCAGTATGTGCAAGACTTGCATTTGAAACCACGCCTTCATGTGTCTTCCTTGTTTATTGCTGTATCTGATCTTGATGCAAAGGTGTATTTTTCTAAATAATTTACAAGAAATGTACCCTTTTTTTCCTCTGACCCCCTCAAAGTGTGTGAGGCAGTCCTTGAAAAATGTGATACCACTTTCTACTAATTCAAAAATAGACAACAGAATATATTGATAGGAATGACCCCATTATCTGCATTTTTTGCCCACATTTAGAAGTCACAGATAAAGTCACCTATTGACACCGAGACATGCCTCTTTGGCCCCTGATTTGCCCCCTCACTCACAATACCCCAGACCTGCCCCAGGTCATGTTCCGAGCAATGAAGCGGCATACAGGATTCTAATCATCAGGAAATTAAACATATTAGTGGTCCCCGGCGATACAAAAAGTGGTATTTGGTCATCCTATAGCTGATAACTGCCTGAATGGGAACTTTACTGGCTTCTTTCTGCCAGCATCACCAGAGGACAGATCAAAACATCATGTCATTCTCAGAAACTCGTTGTGCCGAGACACAATCTTGGGAGCGTCACTCAAAATCTGCAATGCTTTGAAAGAAATTCACACTGCCCTTAAAATCCGCATAATAAAATCACATTCAGTCTTTCTGAATGCTTTGTTCATCCCACTGAAAGGATGCTGGAAGCAGGGGCGGACTGGGCAGGGGAAAGGGGCAAAGGGGAAATTGCCTTCCAGGCTGGCTTGACTGTTGCTCTCAAGGCCAGAGGTGCAAAATGCCAAAAAAAAGCAACAAAAAAGACAACATCCTTCAAATTACAGCCTGCCTCGAATGAGCTGAGCGCTGAAAGTCTTGCTGGCTTCTCTGTAGATGGAGCCAACCAGTCATCTTGATTTCAATAATGTTGCAGGCACGCCTGGGTGGCCTCCACAGTGAGATGGAAATGAGCCTAGGCCACAGGTTCATGTTCATACTGCACAGCGGTAAAGTATGCATTTAAATGACAGATTTGGTGACCCTGAATGGTAATGTTGTCTACCACTCTGTGCAATAAACCTTTGGTCTATTGCAATCCGCAGCCACTTACCACGACTCCTACTTGCCAAGGAAGTTAGTCTCCATAGAATATTAGAGTTTGTCCATGGTTTGATTCTGCATGACTGCTTCTCCTGTGTTCTGGTGGGTTTCTTGATCACTTGTGAGTTCCTTACAAAAGAGTTTAACAGCACCCTGAATAATAACCATGACAATTACAAGTGTGGTATGTTGCAGTAGTCACTTTTGTTCACAGTTGAAAAACACAACAGAAAGAGCTAACAGTCAGGTATTACTTATTAGTAGAATAAAACTAAGCGGGTCATTCAGAGTTGGGCAGGTTCTTTTGAGAAATACTACTGGAAACAGTTACCAACTATGCCAGTGATATTTCTGAAATCCATCCCTATTCAAAGTTTTCCACTAGAGTGGGTGGCATTTCTGGTATACCTCTGGAGATATTTTTAAAAAAGGCCATCTCTGCTGGTGGTAACATAAAAAGGTATCCTTATAAGCATTTTTTCTTCCATTTCCAACTTCATTGTTATGGTGGAAATTGTTTATGTACAGTAGTGGTTCATAGCATTTCTGCTAATATTTTATGCACATAATAGTCAATCGTGTCCCTTTCTGGTATTTACTGGGAAAGGCTGTGAGCATGTGTGCATCGGAGATGCCATCCTTTTCACCCAAAAGTGTTTTGAAGGAAAGCGCCTGCGCTGCCTTGAAAACACAAATCGATATAATAGGTCCCTCTTACTCACTCTCCACCATATTCCCATGGTGACACCCCTTGCCGTACCCTCTGCTTACATGAAGTGAAATATGCAGCAATCTTTACAAGAAAGTGCAACTTTGGCAGCACAATAAATGCCAAGTCCACTCAGCATTTTTCCAAGTGCAGACCCCATAGCCCACAGATACAATTACCATCAAGTACCTGACCACAGTTTCTTGGCATGTCTGGCAGAGGATGAATGGCAAATAAAGGTGATCTACCATCTACATGTGAAAGGGGTGAGTTAGAAGCAATTATTCACTGAGCAACGTGGGCAAGGGAAGGGGGCGAAAGAGAGGTAAGGGAAGGGAATTGAGTAAACCGGTTAAGGGATAGCGCAAAAGGGTGACTGAGGTCTGAGAGTTAATTGTAAGGACGCAGAGGGTGAACGGGCACCAAGGATGTGGTGCAAAGAAAGAACACTAGCGGGTGACGTATAAGGAAATAGGGCAAATGACACAGAGATATAAATCAAGAAAGGTAGGTCAGCATATTGCGGGACCATTGCCAAAGATGTATGCCTGACCTGCATTGTTCTAATAAGGTGAGGCATACTTGCTTTATGTCCATTAAGATTCATCTTATTTTATTTCAGGTTGCTGTATTATGTGCCCCAGTTCACTGAAAGCCAGATATATTGAAAAGCGTACTAGCTTAACCCTTTGTCAACTTTGAAGAAACTGTTTTGATGATTTTAATATTGAAGATGTAATAGGAGAAGATGAAGTCTCCCATTCAGTCCAAATTCAAAACTGTGGAACCAGGAGCCAGTGCTCCAAACCCTGCCTTTCCCACTTCGCACATTAGGTGATCCTGAGTAAATCACTTTTGGTTACTGTGCCTTATTTCCCTTAATTATCTGTAGGGAACGTCTTAGCCATATGGGTTCATAATATATAGGGTTACTCCATAATGACAATATTTCCCTTTCATATAATGTGTACTCACGGTGAGGTAAGACACCAAGAATGGATCTTATGTTGTGGGGGCGTTATGGGTAGGTAGGAAGAGTGCCAGCTATGAGTTATGTGTTGTGGGTAGGCAGTAATCCAGGTATCGGAATAGTACTGTGCTATTTTCTCTTTCAGGGAAGCCAGACTACCCATCTTGGCTCTACAAATGAATTCTACAGCTTCCTGACCTCTTTGCATTGTCTAACTCTAAATGTTGGATTGGAGGAGATGTAGCCTACTGTCAAATTGCAAACTGGGACATGAGGAAACCTGGGCTCATATCCCAGCATTCCAATTTCACCAAATTGTATTATCCTGGACAAATAATGTTACTATGTTTGGTGTGTGGCAGAGGTTCCTCTACGAAACAGCAAACCTATGTGAAAGATATGTTGAATAAAAGGACCATAATGTCAATAATATCCACTATATATATTTGGGAATGTGTGGGTGGGTGAGAGGTTGCTATTGAAGATATTTGTTCTGGACAGTGGGGACGTTGCATTGTGGACTTTGGACAGACAATTGTACTTGCGCCCCAGGTCAAAAGTTGCCAGTCGTCCCCGGGCTGGAATTAACTACCTTTGTTATATTATGTTATGTTGTTATGTTAAACCATTTATATGGCGCCAAAGCCTGAGGGTGTCCAGGCACTGATCACTACAGAAGGAATAGGGAGACCTTCCAAAAATTCCAAAACATTACTTAAATAACCAAGTTTTCAAACGTTTTCTAAGAACAGAGTGGCTATCTTCTTTTTGCATGGATTCTGGCAGTTCTGGCATGCTTGGGCTGCTGTGACTGGGAAAGAGCGACCTCTTACCTCGGCTCTTTTTACACTGTCAACTTTCAGAAGGAATGCTTTCGTGGATCGCAGGTTTCTCATGGCTTGGTATAATACCAACCTCTCTCTGAGATATAAGGGGGCAGTCCTTAAGATACACTTGTCAGCAAGCATCAGTATCTTAAAGGCAACTGTCGCTGCCACCGGTAGCCAGTGTAGCTCTTTCCTGGCTACAGATACTGGATATTTTCATGATAGTTGGTACACAATGTGTACAGCTGCCTTCTGTTTTTGAAGAATTTGGATGGACTTTTTGCTTGCTGCCCCTAAAAGGGAATTGCAGTAGTCCAACCGTGAGAGAATAGCAGCCCTCGCCAACTTTCCACAGTTCTCCTTCGAGATCATTGGTCTAATCAATCTTAGAATTCTAAGAAAATAATTGGTATTTTTCAAGATCAGTTGATCATGTGCATCCGCATTGAGGTTTGCCTCCATGTAGATGTCCAGAGTTTTGACCTTAGTCGCAACTGTTATCTGATTCTCTTCTATCAAGATCTTTCATAGGCCTGGCACAGCTTTTTCCTTGCTTGTCTCGAGCCATAAATCATTATTATATCAGTTTTAGCTGCATGCAAACCTAACCAGTTTGTATACATCCAGTTCTTAATTTCCTGGTATATGTGTTTTACTCCTCCTGGTGCTCTGTAAAGTTTCCACTCAATTCCATTGTGAGCTGAAAGTCGTCAGCATAGTTGGCGAAAAAGAATCCTAATTTCTCTAACTCTTGATACAATGGCAGGATATATATGTTAAAAAGCAGGGGCGAGAGGCAGGCCCCCTGCAGGACTCGACACATCAATAATGTTGCCTCAGATGCATTGGCTACCCAATACACCTTTGATCTCTGCCCCTCCAAAAACGATCTCACCCAGGTTATTGCCTCCTCAGAGAGTCCCCCTGTCACTCTCAGCCTTTCCAGTATTATCTGATGGTCTAAGATATCAAAGGCTGCTGAAAGATCTAAAAGGGTCAGCAGCCCTAGTCCACTTCTTTCCAAGGTTTCCAAAATTTGTGCTTGAAGATCGACCAAGGCACTCTACGTGCCACGAGCGCATCTAAAACCTGATTGCTTCTTATGAAAGATTCCTGCCACTTAAATGTGTCTGAATTTGTGAAGCCGCAACTTTGTCCACTAGTTTGTGAAGGAACAGGGTATTCGGAATCGGCCGCAGATGTGTTGTGTCCATTGGATCAAGCCCTTGTTTTTTCAACAAGGGAGTAACAGCCACATCTTTTATAAGTTGCAGGATGGTACTGTGCTTATAGGAAGCATTGACAAATCTACAAAGAAATGGGATAAAAATGCCCTGATGTTCAAAAATAATTTTTGAGGGAAGAAGGTCTCTGGACAATTAGTTGGATGTATATTTTTCAAAATGTCTTTAATTCCCTGCCAAGTTATCTCCTTGAAACTAAAATCATTAGGGGGCATACCTTGATTAGATGTCCTTTGACCGGGGATAAACCTCTCACCTAGTCTACTTTGATGTTCTTCTCTAAGATATTTTCCAATTATGACTGTTTCCAGCCCAGCAAGTTCCTTCCTAATGCTTTTGTGCTTGTTCGCTATCCTCCTTGGAGGGATTAATATTCTGCGTCAGGGCAGTGGGTTTTTCCCAGGATTTAAAAACTCTAAAGAGTTCTTTTGATTGGTTCCCACCTTTATTAATTAGGTCATTATAATAATTATGTTTAGCTTCAATGATTTTTTCTTTATATTCTTTGCCTTTCCATGCTGTCTTATTAGTGGAGTTTTGATCTTTTTGCTAAGTATGCTCTGCTTGTCGTTTTTTTGCTTTCAGCTGGGCTAACTCAGTTGAAAACCATTCATGATGGTTAGGCTTAGCCTTCACACTTCACAGTTTACTGGGAGCCAGCCTATCCAATAATGGCGCATCTCTCCATTGTAAGTATCAACAAGAGTATCAGGGTGATCTGATTCTTTAGTTTTCGACCACACAACATCCATGCACTTTGCCAAGTCTCTTGCTGTAATTCTACGATAGTTTCTACCCAGCACCTTCCGAGTCTTTTCGTGTTGGTGTTTTAGCGGGCGGGGAGCATGATTTGACATCTGATAGAAGCATGGTCAGACCACACACATGGAGTGGTTATTACCTCTGTCAGTGGTATATTATCACTACCAATTCAATCTAATGTGTTGCCTTTAATGTGTGTTGGCTCAGAGTTGTAAACCGTGATATTCTCGTTCTTCAAAAGAGTTTCTAATTCTTTGGCGACCCATGCAAGATGGATCGCTGAAATATTTCCAATAGTGCACTGCACAATCTCCTTCAAGAATCTACAACGCAAGGATTTTAGAGAGAAATAAGACCATATACGGCACATTTACAGATCCCCAGATCAAGGAATCTTCGATAGTGACATTTCCAGCGTTTGACCCAGATGTTCATTTTTCACCCAAAATGAAAGATGGGTCCCCATTGAGACACCCCCTTAATGTCTAGGTGCCCCTTAATGTCAAGGGGCCCTTCAAGAACAGCCAAGAGTGAGATACTACAGACTCAAGCCCAAGTCCAGTGGCCAACAAATGGGGAATGTTAACCGCTTTGTGGTTGAAAAAGGTATTGTCCCCACAAACCCGGAAAGTAAACCCTTAATTTTAAATCAAATGTTGGTTTGTGGAAATTAGCAAATTGCCCTTAATCCAAAATATCTTTTATAATCTCAAGAAGGATTTTATTTATTTATTTTTATTTATTTTGGCATTTATTAAGTGCACTGAGCCCAGAGGCATCAAGGCACTGGTTACACATAACAGTATTACAAGAGAATAGTCAGAATGCCAGTAGAATAGTTAATTAGACAAGGAGCTTATTATATGAAAACAGTAGAGTCTTGAGGTGTTTTCGGAAAGCCAAGTATGATTGTTCAGATCTTAGAGAGAGTGGTAAGTTGTTCCAGGATGCACAATCATTCAAATACACTTCTGGATCTTTCATCCAACTACACCACCGAATAACTGTCCCGTAGTAATCCAGTCGTTCATATTGCAACACCTTTTAAAGATAAACTAATGAAGAGGATGAGATCCATCTTAATGTCCCTGTTAGTGTTTGTGTTTTGGTCAACACCAAACATGTCACATTTTTCCACCACTTTTTTTTTTTTTTTACTGTTTTCACCAGAAAAAAGTAGATGCTGGGTTGGGATCAAGCAATATCTGCCAGTCACGTGTGGCGTCCTGGTGTGCTCTCCTGGGATTCCCCTATTGGCAATATCGACCAAAAAGGGATGGAGCTGCCCGCCTGCAGCTGTTGGCATTGAAGCTTGTTGGTTTGCCTGATGGCCTCTGCAAGAGCAGAGATGCCCTCTGCCATTTTCCGCACTCTTTGCCCAAATGCCATCAGTGTAACTGTACTGGCAGTTGTGACCCTGCGGGTCCTTGCATTGTCCCTCGCCATCCTGAAAATGCCTGGAGTGGGTGTGGCCGATGGACTCCATCTCCCTCTGTCTCTGTTCCATGTCCCCCAGCATCTGTATCACCATAGCGATTGTAGCTGTAGGGTGTTGTGGTGAGGGGGTGCTCTGTCGGTGTGGGCTGTTGACAGGGGAGCGAAGTGAGGGTATGTCAGTGTCTGGCTCTGGAGTATGCATGCGCTGGTGGTGTAGTGGGATCTCAGGTGTTGTGGAGGGGGGCTGCTGGCAGAGACTGCGGCCAGGGGTTGGTGGTATTGCTAAATGATCTGCATCAGGGATGCTGTCTCCTTGGGTCTCCAGAGTCACTGGACTGGGGGGCGTGTCCTCTGTGGCAGTGTCCACAGCTGCAGAGGTGTGTACAGCTGTGATTGGCGTGCTCCTTGTGGGCTGGGCGGAGGTTGTGGGGATGCTCCTGCTGCGATGCAGAGTCTTGCCATGACTTCTGCCTTTGTGTGCCTGGTCTGCCCCTTTGCGATTGGTTGGGGGTGGTGTCTGTGTGGCAGGATGTTACACTCATAGATGGCCACTGTATAGGGAGACAAAGTTTAAAGTCGGGTACTAGAGGTGCCTTGCATTAACACTTAAAGCAAAACAATATGGGGGACCAGTTGGAATTAAAAAATAGTATCGAATTTTAATAATAACGAAGAAATCGGCAAGTCTAAAACATCCAATTAAATAAATTGGTCCATGACAGTACATATAAAAAAACTTTCAATGTACAAACAACAAATAGGAAATACGTCACAGGCTTAAATAGCTACTTTACACAAATATTACCAAAGGAATACGACCACTGTGGGTACTCGTCTAGCAACAAAGTGTAGTACCCATCCATATATGGATCAATATGTCATATAATATAATCCCTGTTTAGAGTCCAGAGATGTGTCTCGACATGTTTCTGTTCCGTAGGACAAAGTGTGGAACATTCATCAGGAGGTAACAATTCAACAGTATAGCCTATTTTACAAGAAATGGTGGTACACAGATTAATTCGAGCCTCATAGTACCTATGGTGGTGCCAGTGGGGGCTCTCTACTTAAATTAGTAGGTGTAGGGAGGCGGCCATCGCGACCCTACGGCATCCATTGGTTTGCGAGCAGGAATGTATCTCCGCGGTCCGTACCTGTGTGAAGAGAGGTGCACGGGATGCAGGTCTTGGGTGTGCAACCAGCCGAAAGGGACTTGAGAATGCGAGACGCTGCCGATCGACACTCATAGATGGGCCAGCCGCCTCTTCATCCTCAGACGCCTCTGGCATTGATTGTGTGCCTGTAGGGGACGCAGGAGATGGCGTCAGGTCTCATTTACCCAGGTTTTTTGGCATGCATGGCACTCGATACATGGTGATGAGTAGGGCCCTGGGCAATTGGGCTGATGGACATAGTTGGTCAAGGGCGTTTGCGAGTGGATACACAATGATGGTGACCATATGGGGGGTGTCACATAGGGTGTTTGCATTTGGCCTGTGTGTGGGGATGGCAAGATGTTGGTGCTGGGGCAGCTGTTGTCTGGCATGCATGCTTCTGATCCCCATACACCCACGTGTGCCATTCAGAAGGGGAGGTGGCAGGGTACATGCACAGGCAGGTCCCTATAGGGCACTGCTATGCTCCCGCCATGGGTGGGTGGTGCATGCCACTTAGATGGGTCCCTTGGCTGCCCTCACCAGTGCTCTGACTCACAAGGGTGACCTTGGTGCACTGGCACATGGATGCTGCCGTAGGTGGCTGATGTGGCACCCACTCACTGCACCCTCTCACAATGCCCGGCCCGGCTCATGGGTCCGTCTACTGGGGCATCTGTGCTAGGCTGTCATTGTTGCATGCACATGTGTTGGGGGGGGGGTTGACTCACCTTCTGCCTCCTGGCTGCCGGCACCCGCCTCCACACCTCCAACTCCCTCGATGGCCTCCATGCCCAGCAGAGAGCTACACTTCTCCTCCCATGCGGTTAGTACAAGTAGAGTCACAGTCCCTCCACCAGTGGCCATGCTCTCCTGCCTGACCCACAGGTCGTTCCAGCATTTGCGACAGTCTTCGTCGTCCAGGGACGCTGAACACCGCTGTCACTTTCTCACTGATCATGCGCAAGATAGCTGTCCCATTGTGGTGTTCTACCTTCTAATCAGCGAACACCACCAGCTGCCCCTTAATGAATTTAGGTTTGCGGATTCGATCTTGGGCAGCCTTTCCCCTGACTCTCTCTTGCGACATTCTGTCTGGTTTGCTGGTCTGGATGGCTACAGGAAGCTCTGATATTAATGGATTGTGATTTTCAAAATGGCTGCTGCAGTGCTTCCCATTTTGGTGGTGACGCATTTCCCACCGGCGTTAGTCGCACCAGCAACAGGTGATAGCGCTATTTGCACCGGGTTTTTTGCCGGTAGCCTGTGTTTCAGCACTATTTCCACCAGGCGCAAATAGCATTACCGCCAGAGCCGATGTGCGCGCCCAGCAATGTTGTGATGCAGCGCTATTTTCACCACAGGTCACAGCGGTAACGCTATTGCCACCTGCTTATCACCCAACTCCCGATGAGGCCCATATTCTATTAATAGAAACATTCTGATCATAATAAAAAGTCCAGCACGGTGTTGCTACATGTGCCATATCACCACATTATTTTGCAGAATTTTTGTGGGGCAAGCCTCCTGTTTCCCTCTCTTCAATCCCCACTACCTTAGCACCTGCCCCAACCCTAAAATCCTATTCAAATATCACTCTTCCTCGCACCCTCCCTAAAAATGCTGCAAAACAATTTTGTAAAATGCCCTTTCACTAAATGTGGTGATGCAGCCACGGTGAGCTGGCTTGGCATTTGCATGCAATAAGTGTGCCTTGAGGTGCCTGTCCTTACATTTTCTGCCCTTCCCCTTTCCATTGTCCCATTTCATATCCCTTCCTCTGCTGATAATTTTCTTGAAAATAACCAAATTCGCTTCACCTATGAATTAGCCATTGCAAAACAATCTTGGCATTTGCATGCAATAAGTGTGCCTTGAGGTGCCTGTCCTTACATTTTCTGCCCTTCCCCTTTCCATTGTCCCATTTCATATCCCTTCCTCTGCTGATAATTTTCTTGAAAATAACCAAATTCGCTTCACCTACGAATTAGTCATTGCAAAACAATTTGGCACAATCGTTCTTAGGAAAAAGGTTTTCTCTTTACATCTGTCTAATGTATTTCCATGGGACCCCAGAATATGATATGATATTTTATTTGTATCATGCTCATACACACGTGTTTTAGAGCACGACGAGGCAAGGGAGGGGAAAACAAGGGAGGACAAAACTGCGATCTTACTAGGTCCAGTGACACTGAGAACACGCAAGTGCAGGGGAGAGGGAAGGGGGAAAGTGCAAGGGAGAGGGGAGAGGAGGTGGTAAGTGCTGAGCAAGGGATAGTAAACAACAACTGGTAGTGCAGCCAGCAATGTGGTAAGTGTGAGGTAAAGGCGCAGACAAGTGGTGTCTGATAAGTGCAGGTAGGGGACAGTGGGTTACAGATACAGACCCAAGTGCTACATTTGCCAGGAGGCAGTGCGGGTGTGGTTGGGCAGGGACATGGGCCAAAAATCAGAGGGTAGCCAGGTGCACGCAGCCAAAGCAGACAGTTCAGCAGAGGAGAGGAAGAGCGAAGGGAGAAGCAAAGAAAAAGGTCTTAAGGCGCTTCCGGAACTGGAGATGGTTCTCCTCAAGTTTCAGAGTGGCAGGGAGACTGTTCCAGAGGGAGGCCCCAGCCGAGGAAAGAGATCTAATGCAACTCATTGCTTGGAGAAGCGACTGACCATGAGGGAGTTGGAGGTGGAGGAGGGAAGTGCTCAAGTGGGAAGGTATTTACGGAGGGAGAGTTGAAGGTATTTTGGACCCAGGCCCCAGAAAGCTGTGTGGACAATGTAGAGAGTCTTGAATGTAACCCTTGCAACCAGTGGGAGCCAATGAAGATATTTCATGGCTGAAGAGATAAGATCCCAGGGCTTGAGGCCAAGGACAAGTCTTGCAGTCCTGTTCTGGATGAGTTACAGAGGGCGGACAGTAGAAGCAGGCAGATTTAGAAAGAGGCTGTTGCAGTAGTTAAGCCTAGAGAGAACCAGAGCTCTAGGGACAGTAAGCTTCTGGGGGAAGGAGAGGAAAGGAAGAATATCTCAGAGGAGGTGCATTTGGTAGTTTGACTTCTTAGAGACGTCAGAGATGTGAGGAGAGAAGGAGAATGTGGAGTCGAAAATGACCCTGACATTCTTAGCCTCACAGGTGGGAGCAGGAAGAGGGCCAAGGGAGGTCGGCCAAAGAGTGGCAGGAAAGGAGGGTGCAGGTGTGCCGATGAGGAGAATCTTCGTCTTACTGGCATTAAAGAAAAGATCATTGGTGGCACCCCTATCCTGGATGGCAAACAGTCAGAGATGAGGGAGGAAGAAGAGGTGGCAGAGGAAAGCCTGAAAATTAGCTGTCATCCGCATAGCACTGAAAGTTGGAACAGAGAGTGGCAATGCAGTGGACAAAGGGTGCCAGATATTGGTTGAACAGCCAGGGCGAGAGGTTAGACCCCTGGGGAACACCACAGGTAGAGAGTGTGATGAGGAAAGGAAGAACCAAGTTGGACATGGGAGGGTCGATCAGAGAGGAAAGAGGTCAGCCAGGCCAGGGCCTGATCAGTGATACCCAGTTTATCAGACAGTTGAGCAGGATGGCATGGTTGATCGTGTCAAAGGCCGAAGAAAGATCTAGTAGAATGACCACTGAGGGATATTAGAGTCCTGGTTGGAGAGCAGGTCTTCAAAGATGTTCAGGAGAGCAGTTTCCTTGCTTCTGGCAGCTCTGAAGCCAGACTGATGGTCATGGAGACAACCAACAGAGTCCGTGTGAAGATTAAGCTGGGAGATGGCCAGCTTTTCCAAGAGTTTGCCCAGGAAAGAAGTGAAAGAAATCAGGCAATAGTTTACCGGGCACTAGGGGCCGGCTGTGGGATTTTTGAGAAGAGGGTGCACAAGATAGTGCTTCAGGGGTGAGGGGAAGGTTCCAGAGCCAAAGGAATGGTTACAGAAGCCAGCCAGAGATGCAGCAAGGGTGTCAATGTGGTCCTTGATGGTTTTGGAGGAACAGGGAAGAACCTGTTTTGATGACACTTTCATACATCGGAGGAGAGGCGGCTGCATGGGGGCCAGAGGTGTCAGAGAAAGAAGGGGGAGGAGGAGGAGAGGACGAGAGAGTGGACAGGATGCCCTGGGTTTTTTAGATTAAATCAGAGGCCAGGGCCGTGCAAAGGGCCTGGGAGGTGACAGGAGAGGTAGAGACTGAAGCAGGGTTGGCCAGCTCCTTGCAGATTTTAAAGAGTTCAGCCGGGTAGTTAGATGCCGCAGAGATGCAGGCTTGGATATGATCTCTCTTCTGAGTGTGGACAAGGAGCCGGTATTGCCTCTGGAGCAGGTGGCAGGCCAATTTGTCAGAGGATGCACATGAAGCCAGCCATTCCTCTCAGCCACCCTATTCTTGCGTTTAAGGGTAACTAGGTCAGAGTCGTACCAAGAGTTGCACTTGGCTTTGGGCTTCAAGACAGGCGTCATGACAGGTGCAAGAACATCAAGAGTATCAGAGATAGAGGAGTAGAGCTTGGAAAGGGCTGTGTCAAGATGCGAGTCAGCCCGAGGTGGAGGAGGGGCAGAGAAAGTGGTAGCAAAATGTTTCAACTGACACAAGCTTCATGGGTCGGATGACCGAGAAGGCTGGTGGAAGTATTGGAATTGACTTGGCCTGAGGGGTAGCGAGGGAGAGATAGGAGGAAAGGAGAGAGTTATCACTCCAGGAGAGAGGAGTTGTCAGGGGGATAGAGAGGGCAGGTCTGAAGAGATCAGAGCATCCTGAGTGTGTATTGCAGAATGAGACCGGCCAGAGGAGAGAATAGATAGAGAGAATCGCAGAGGTCGCGAAAGAGTCCAGATGAGGGACAAGAAGCATCCAGATGGATGTTGAAGTCTGCAAGAAGGAGGAGTTGAGTGGCCGAGGCCAGGCGGGAGGAGGAGAGGTCTGCCCACTCAGAGAGGAAGGAGGAGATCTGACCAGGTGGCCGATAGATAGTCGCAACGGTAAGAGAGTGACAAGAAGCGAGAGAAAGCCTACAGACAAGGCATTCAAAAGAGGAGTAGGCCTGCATAGGAATGACAGAGGCAGGAATACACTCTGGGAGGATCAAGGCTACACCACCTCTGGAACAGTTGGGTCTGGGCACGGAGAGGATCTTGTAGCCATCAGGGAGAAGAGTGTCAAAGCTTGTGACAGAGCTGGCTGTGAACCATGTCTCTCTGAGACCGAGGACAATGAGGTCAAGTTCTTCCAGGAGGTGGCAGATGTCAGAGGAGTGTTTCACAGCTGAGAGAGAATTGAGAGTAACAATATGGAGAAGGTTGCCATCCTTAAAGGACTTCCGTGGAGGGGTACAAATCAGAGATACGCCCTGCGGAGGTGTAAAAGGAGCCTGAGGGGGAGCCTGAGGGGGGGCAGAATAGGAAGGAGCAGAGGGCAAAGCAGCCAAGGAGGAGGAGGCAGAGTGAGAACCCAAGGAAGCTGAAGAAGGGAGAGACGGGGCAGCAGGAGAAGAAAGCAAATTGATGAGGTATGGGAAGCATCTGTCAAAGAGAAGAAGGTTTGCCTGAGGACCTTGGACCATGACCATTAAGGTAGACATTAATGATTACCTTAAAGGAGTGGCAGGGGTCCAGGAGTGGCTCAGAACGGGTACCACCATTAATGGGTGAGGAAGAGAAAGGCGAGAGCACAGAGACCATATGAGGAGTCCAAAGGTCCGGCGAAGGAACGACAAAGAGGATGTCAGTGAGGGTCTGTCTGGAGAGTAGGTGTCAGCGATAGGGAGGCCAGGGTTAGAGGCCACGATATTTTTGAACTTCTTCCTGCCAGACTTAGTGAGAAGGGTAGGATAGAAAATGAAGAAACAGTTAGAAAAAATGGAAGGGACATAGAGTGCCATAGGTGGTGTGGAGGAGGTAAGAAAGGAGAGAGTAGCGGAGGGTTGGTGGGGGGTAGCAGGATGTAGGGAAAAAGCAGGAAGGAAGGGGTATCAACGTTTAGTCAATGGGCACAACTAAATAAAGAAAAAGCAGCAAATGGTACTAACAGCTAAGTTCAAAACAGCAGCAAATGTTACTAACAGCTACGTTCAAAACATCAGCAAATGTTACTAACAGCTAAGTTCAAAACAGCAGCAAATGTTACCAACAGCAAATTCAAAACAGGAGCAAATATTTACTAGACACAGTCAAGTCACAGGCCCTAAGCGTGGGAAAAGGGTGAGATGGGGTGAAGGTGGAAAATGTCAGGGGCACAGAATGACGAGATAGGGATGCCTAACCCATGGTTGCAGAGGTGATAGTGTGAAGGTAGTTCAGGGTTCAAGGAAAAAAGAAAAAGTTAGAGCACCATCCTCGAGGTGCATAGGAAGCGGACAGGCTGCAGACAGGGGCCTTATGAAGTGGGCCTTTGGAGAGGGGGGTGGCTAGAGCCTGCCGGTCCCTGATAGGCTGAATTCAAGGCAGCACTGACCAATGGTGGAGCACTCAGGCAGGGGCTCATGTCGAAGAAATGCTGGTTGAATATCTTCAGACGCTTTGTGTAGTCCTGACCTAAACTGATTTTTTCTGGCAGGGCAGACTTTTTTATTCTTATTCCGTGACTTCAGTCAGTCCTTAAGACTACCGGTGCATGGCGGATGTTGGTCCCTCCATTTGTCGCAAAGCACTATTATGTCCCTTAAGGATAGTAGTGCAGGGTAACCTTATTTCCTCGTTTCTTTAGCTTTTTCACATTTCTGTACATCTGGATACGCCCGTGGCAGTGGTACCTTCTTTTAAACAGTTTGTAGAGTAACCCCATGGGCCACTTTATATTTTACCGCATGGCAGCCTTTTGTGCAACTTGATGCTCAGAATACCTTGTGAAATCGTGTAAAGCCTGTCCATGTGCTTTCCTGGGGTGTTGGCTGTCTTCATATGCAAAGGCAGGCTATAGCTGTATATGGTCATTCCTCTTCACAGGTTCTGTCCAGAGCCAGGGAAGGAAGCCCTTTGTGTGCCGGTAACAGGTCTGGTCTTGGTGAAGGGCTGCAGGCAGACCCAGTTCACAAATTCAAACCTTGAGTGAGTCATGGCTGTACATGAGCTGGCTGTCCAGGACTGAATGTTGCAGGTGCTTCGATTGGTGGGTGTGGGGCCCCCAAGCCTATCAGTAAGGGATCTGGAGCTATTGTGTAGTCCAGTCTCTGAAGAAGAGGATGCTGTGAGGTGCTATGAGACTACTCCTGGATCTTCTATTGTTGAAGCCAATCCTCTGCAAGTCAAGGTTCTGCTCTTTGCTCGACAGGCGATGTATTGTCCTTGCTATATTAGTGCCACGACAATGAACGTCAATGCCCCTATAGGAGAACTGTGAGTAGCATTGCATACTTCCTTTAAAGTATCCTGACAAGGGTACTTACCTGGAACATTGTCAAACTTTATCTCCAGGGTGGCGCTTGATTGGGCTCGCTAAGCTTAGCACTGGAGTAGTAGGTTTGTCTTGTAATGTTATAACGTCTATGTGAAAGTGTGTGGCTCCGTTTATCCCCCACACCCTAAAAAGGAGTTTGTTACAGTGTTATTGCTTAGACTGTGTGAACTCTTAAGTATGGAGTGTGTTCCAATTTGGACTCCAAACGTTGTTTCGTATATATCTGTAAATATTGTTTTACTTACATTTTGGTGTCTTGTACTTTAAGCAGATGTGTTGCTTAATAAATAGAAGTATTTTTGTACTTAACAGTGTGGGAATTCTATTGCTTGTCAAGCTCTTGTCTTTGTTAATTGCACTTCACACCAAAGCCCTGACTTACTGAGTCTCAGCCTAAGCTCGTTACCAAGAGAGAGGTAAGTTCAGACTTTTGTATGAAACGATTCAGGTCATCTAAGGTTGGTCTTTCCAGGACCCTGCACAAGCAGTAGTTCTGAAAAACCTACAAACAATCACAAAATTAACAAAAGATCCTGCTGCCAAATCTAGGATTGCCACCTACTAATACAGCCAAAAACATAAAGCTAAGACTACAGAGTGCGGGCATCAATACAAATGGAACACTACCAACTTTTCTGAGAGAGCAGAAAAGAAGGGCGTGTCTGAGCTTTTCTAGAATATGCAAACTGTATTTGACTGAAATGGATAGAAATCGATCCAACAGTAGTAATTGTGATGGTGTCCTGTGAGCGCAACAGCAATGTTTGCCGTTGAGAATACGCAAAGAAAATCAAGTGGGCGTACCCGAGCTCACTAGTGCGCGCCGGGAACACGAAGCGTCAAGACTTGTGTCCCGTGTCTCCTTCCAGGTACAGGGGGGCAAGGCCTGACCACGGGGGTCCTGGGAGCAATCCTGCATGGGCATAATTTTAGGGGGGGACAGGGGCGTTTGTCCCCCCCAACTTTCATGGCACACCATTTTGTCCCCATTCATTTGACTGGGGCACCTTTTCTTCAGATGTTATGTCCCCCCCAATATTTTCAGCCAAAGTTACTCCACTGCAAACCTGTATTATCACAGTGATATCATAGATAACAAGAGCATGTCAAATACAAAAATAAATTAAGTGTAACATATTCAGACTGTGGGAAGAATCTGAGCCCTTCAACATGACAAACGGATTCCCCAAACCCTAACATGTAATTGTTTTTTGTGGATCCAAATTCTGCAAAATTAAAAACTGCACAATTTCGGAAAAGTGCATTTTCAAAATGTTTACTGCTTTATCCTGTGATTACATTTTTCAATGTAACTCTCCTTTGAAAAACGATTTCCTGCACACAAAACTAAAGCAGATGTTTTCTTGTCCAGTTAGTGGTGTGTGTCCGTCCTCTACTGCGTACTGCTTTTGGTTGCGTCTGGCCTTTGATGTCTCGCTTAGCTGCCTTCGATTTCTGGCTATCTCTGTCCTGTGATTCCTCGGTTAGCCATATCCACTGCGCACTTGGTTTTGTCTGCCCGACGATGTCTAGGTCCCAATTTCCGTGTAATTTCTAGATCAGATCTTCCCTTCAGTAGTGGGGTTGCAGGACCATCTGCGGTGACCTGCCGACCTTCTTGATAAGCGCTTTGCAAGGGGAAGGATATGCCGGCTCAACGCGCACCTGCAGTTAGTCATGATTCTGTCGAACCCTTGAGGGAGCTGCCTTCGTAATTACAGTAGAACACCCACCTCCCTATCTGTCTGTTAAAAGGTGTGCCTGGCCCATGGCTTACGCATATCTCCTGATCCTATCTGCAAATCTTCGGATCTTCTCTGACGGCACCATTGTTAGGTCTAGCTGCCACCTCTAGCTTCCTATCTGCCTATCTTCTATCTGCACTTTCACCTGTCAGTGTGTATGCTCTGCTGCTAGACTGTTCGTTTACAAGTCGACCCGAGCGGCCGGAGGGCGTAGCGGGGTAGTAATGGATATAATGAAGAATCGAGCAAGGGGGGAGTATCGCTTGAGAGAGTAAATTGTCTCGGGTGGATAGTTGAGGGGCAATGCGCTCGCCTTGAAAGCAAGATGACACGGAGCAATGCAGGTTTGATCCCCGGGTCCGTGCTTAGAAACCCTCTGGGTATGAAGCGTGTTATAAATAACCAATTACAATTACAATCTGACAAGTCAAAACGCCAGGATTGATGGTGTTGTTTGTACATTTTAAATTCTTTGTCCCGAAGCTAGGGCTGCTTCAAAGCGCTTGGGTGGGGTTAGTGATGGGGGTGCTGGAGCAGCTTTCACAGCGGGGTTGCTGGCCAGCGGTAAGCCCCGACGATAGGGGATTCTGCGCAATCCTGATGGTACTGAACCAGCAGATGCAGCAGATAAGCTAACGCCTTTCAGCAGAAGCGGTGCAGGGACGTGACTTGTCCTCCACAAGTCATTAAAAAAACAAATAATAAGTCCTTTGATGCATATTAATGGGACAAACGTGGGACGGCTCCAGATGGTTCTTTATCAAGAGAATTTTCTCTATCGAAATGTCTTAGTTCTGGGAAATTCCCCAAAGCAACCACTGGACAATTGTGTGCGACTTTTACCTAGGCAAGTGGATGGTGCCATCTCGCATTTACTCTATACAGGGACCCCTTTGAAATCCTACACACTGAACCACGAGGAGATAAAGGGGCACTTGGAACATTGCGCTATGCTAGACATAATATCCTAAGGAGTAGTGCTTCAGGAAAATAAAGCCAGCAGAAAGATGGTGTGTTCAGCAGAAGTGTTGCCAATGACACACTGGGTAAAAAGATACCCGCCAATCCGGTACTACAGGACGTGGGTTGACTCTCATGGTATAAGCCAGTGTTCATACTGATGACGTTGTCTTCATCCCTGATCCTCCTACTGCGTATGTTGCTTCGGTGCCTTCTCAACTTTCCCCACCCCCTCTCGTGCCCACATCTCGTCGCTCCACCACGGCTCCCAAAACTCCTTACCTGCTCTTCATACCACAAGTCCCCAATAGCGTGTCCAGCTTTACCGACTCCCTTTTCCTTGGCGGCCATCTTCACAGTGACCCGCACACTTGCAGTAGGTCTTTTTGGGGAGGGTGATTTTAAACACTATTAGCAACTTGGCAGTTAGAGCCCCAGGTTCTGGTAGAAGTAACATCATCTGCCGCTTCACTCAGGACTGTAAATTGGGCCCTGGGCAGTTACCAACTGGTGAAGCATGTGGCATCAGGAGTTATTAGTTAAGTAGAAATAATGCAAATGTAAAAATGGCCCCCATAATGCTGTGGCATGGAATGGACAGAACAGCAAAGAGAGCAAACGGATCTTTGTGATTATTGCGACGACTTTTTTTTTTAAACCCCTTTACACCACATATATATGCGGGGGGAGACCCCCGCAGCAACCCCATATTAATATTATATTCTATACCCCCCACATATACATATATATGCGGGGGGAGTCCCCCGCAGCAACCCCATATTAATATTATATTCTATACCCCCCACATATACATATATATGCGGGGGGAGACCCCCGCAGCAACCCCATATTAATATTATATTCTATACCCCCCACATATACATATATATGCGGGGGGAGACCCCCGCAGCAACCCCATATTCATATTATATTCTATACCCCCCACATATACATATATATGCGGGGGGAGACCCCCGCAGCAACCCCATATTAATATTATATTCTATACCCCCCACATATACATATATATGCGGGGGGAGACCCCCGCAGCAACCCCATATTAATATTATATTCTATACCCCCACATATACATGTATATGCGGGGGGAGACCCCCGCAGCAACCCCATATTAATATTATATTCTATACCCCCCACATATACATATATATGCGGGGGGAGACCCCCGCAGCAACCCCATAATAATATTATATTCTATACCCCCCACATATACATATATATGCGGGGGAGACCCCCGCAGCAACCCCATATTAATATTATATTCTATACCCCCCACATATATATGTGGTGTAAGGGGGGGGTCCAATAAAAAAAAAGTCAGCATTTTCGTCCGTCATAATTTTGAGGGCGACATTTTGCAAACACTCTAGACCGCAGCAAGGCTAGAACAGAAGGTTATCATTTTTACACATTACATTCCACAGAGACCATAGAGCCAGATTATGGCCCAAATATATTGTGCAATATAACAAAGCATACACTAGAGTTAACAGTGAAACAAAGACAGTTCTAACACAATTCTTAGAACATAAATTACAACAGGTTGTCGCAGTTACAGTAATGCATGTGGGACACAATTTAATACACACATATTCTGTGGGTTACTGCTGCATACACATTTTTTCAAATGTTGGGTGGGTTAGAATTGCCTGGTTCCTACCTAGACACACATGGACTCTGCTCCTGAAAATAAAAAAAATAGCAATAATATCAGATGTTTATATGGTGTGTCATGGTGTATTTCACCCTCTTTTATGCACTATAATAATAGCTGTCATCATTAACCAATTTAAAGATCACCCAGAGTCACTCAAAGATAAGCTTCTAATAATACAAGGTTCACGCAGAGCTCATCTCTCTAATATGAGTGCTCCCTCAGAGCCGTTCTCTAAATTATACGCAGACATTTTCAGAGTTTGCCCTCAATAGTACTGCTCATTATATCATCCAAATTAAACCCAGAAGTACTTTGCTCAAGATAATCCAAAGATTTATGCAGGGCCTCCTTGCTGATCACTCAGACCTCTTCTTTTAATAGCTGAAGTAATTATCATCTAACATGGTGTGTTACAATGTCTGACAGAGCGCGTGTATGGCAGGGAGGGATGTGCAAGCAAACAGTACACCGAGGTGTAATTTCACAGTGATGTTCCGGAGCATTAAGAACTAGAGCCTTGAGCCGTCTGTGAAAGGATAAGAAATTGTGAGTGGCGCACAGTGAAGTTGGTGAGGAATTCCTTCGGGTTGTGGCCTTCCATTGAATTTTAATGGGGTGAGAAGGCCAGCACCAGAAGAGAGTAAACCGTGAAGCGGTTGGTAGTATGCACATTTTTGGCTGATGGAAAGTGGGGTGGGTTCATTGAAAGTCTGGGATTTAACAATTCTACGCTGATGCCCCGGTAACCAGTGCAGTGAGGGCAAGGCTAGACTAATAAGATCCCAGGAGCCGCGCTATAGAAGCAACCGTACTGCTGTGCTTTTGAATCGTGCTAAGCAATGGACAAGATAGTCCAGAAGTCCAAGATAAACACTGCTTTCATAGTCAATGCGAGGTGGCACCGGAACCAAGACAACTTGAATGAAGACCATGAGGAAGCGTAGGAAAGGCAAATACCTTCCATAGATGCCTGAGGAAGAAAGTGCTCACATTTGTGACCTGTGCAGTTTAATGGAGCATAATCACAAGTGATCAGTAAATTCACTGTGCTTCTTTCCTATGAGAATCTGAGAGGGACCTCGGCCCACACTTGCAGGCAAGTTATCTACTGGACAGGCTCCTGTTCCCGCTCCTACCAAAATGATCCCTCTCTCGGAAGCATCCCTGTCTTGGAAGTAAGTTTTAACTTACTTTGAGCCTCCGAGGTGCAAGTGGATATAAGACAGTTTATGTAGAGACATATTATATATTGAGCAGTGTTATAGTATCTCATATCCGCTGTCTTCAGAGAATGTTAAAAACGTAAGGTGTTATGCTGCGTGCATACCATTGGAAATGTACTGTTCTAATTTCCAAAGTACATGAATAGAGAACAATTTCTGTGGATACTACTGCACAATATTTCTAAATTCATACTAATGCAAATTCCTTCTAAAGGATTATAAATGTAATCTTCAATTCAATTTCTTTCAGAAATCTTATACTTCACTTAGCAATGTAGTACCATCAGATCCACAACTGTAGAATCCACATCCTCATTGTCATTTAAGTACCTTCCGATTAACTGGTACTTGACAAATCCTCATTAGGTACACAACTGTAGAATCCTCATTGTCAATAAAATATCTTCTGAGCAACAGAAAACAAATAATTTTCTTGTATAAGTCTTCAAATTTGGATAGTGATTATCTTCAAAATGTTCCTCTTGACACATCCTTGGCACATGTTCTGTTACTTTAGTAACTCATCAGGAGGATATATGGGCCTAGAATAAACAAAATAATATAAATATAAAGGGGAAATAGATTCAGCTTAATTAATTTGAAAACATATATGATATGATAAGTCATTTATATGGCTTGTGTGTTTCTAGGCGTGACAAGACAAGGAGGGGGAAACAAAAGGAGGATAGAACCACAATCTTCCTAGGCCTTGTGTCATCCAGATCGCCCAAGTGCAGGGAAGAGGGAGCAGAGAAGTGCCTGGGGTCGGGGGGGGAGAAGTGCAGTTAGCTCAATAAGTGCAGCCAGAGGGTGGCTCATAAGTGCAGAGAGAAGGGACTGTAGGGTTGCAGATAAAGACCCTTAAGTGCTGGGGGAGCCCGGAGGCAGTGCGAGAGAAGCTGGGCATGCAGGAACCTGGGCCCGAGTTCAGAGGTTGGCCAGGTGACCAGTGCGTGGAGCAGTCAGGGACATCAGCAGGGGAGAGGAAGAGAGAAAGCGGAAGCATAAAGGAAGGTCTTGAGTTGTTTCTGGAACCGGAGGTGGTTCTGCTCAAGTTTGAGAGAGGCAGGGAGGCTGTTCCAGAGGAATGCCCCAGCCAAGGAGAGAAATCTGCCCACCACTCTCTGCTTATAGAATCGTCTGACCCCCAGAGAGTTGGAGATGGATGAGCAGAGAGCTCGAGAAGGAAGATGTTTAGGAAGAGAAAGTTGGAAGTAGTGCGGACCCAGGCCCCAGAAAGCCATATAAAACTTATATAAAACTGTTCACAGACCTGTAATTTTTCTTAAGTTATAGCATAACGCAAAAATTAGATGTCCTTTTTCTTATTGAAATAAAATGCGTGTCTGAATTGTCAATCTCTACAAAGAGAATATATGAAGGAAGGATAATATAATTGTAAAACTGCCAAACCAAAATAGTATTTCTTCCACCTCGAGATATAGTGTATTAATTTGCTGAAACGATTTGCTTTGGGTAGTTGTGCCATTGATTTAACTGTATGGTACTATTTATTACGTGCACTTATTTCAATAAAGGAAACAAGTATTATTTTAATCTTAATTTAAAGAGTCTCACCTTAATTTGAGTTTGGAAGGTAAAGATGCTAGGGGTACAGAGTGGCCCACTGTTCCTCAAAGCATAGTGCTTTAGTAACGCGCTAAGCAAAATATGTCAGTTGACCTTAAGACACTTACTTAACAAGGAGGTTGCGGATTCTACAGTTCTGGGTCTGATGACTCTGCATTGGTAAACTGAAATATAAAATGTCTGTAAGAAGTTGAATTGATGATTACATTTATACTACAAACAGAGGCATTGCTGGGGGATTGGTTGTAACCCCTGTGAGGAACGCATGGTGACAACTAGTAAGACAGACACAAGTGATCACAGTTCAAGTGTGTTTATTGAACAATGAATGCTTTGTGCAGGATGGAAAAATGCCTAATCTAAACCTAAATCTAAGATAGGAGCAAGCGTCGGCCATGAAATGAAAAATAAGCCAGTCCTAGTGGCATTTTGTCAAAAAAAAAGGGCCTATACTAAGAAACCTATTACCAAACCTCACAACTAATACAAAAAAGGGGTGTGGGATGGTTCTTAAGAAAAGAAAGAAGTGTTCTCAAATAATATGTCAGGATGGTCTTCCTTCCCAACGTTTTGGCCACTCGGTAAAATGGGAGCTTGGAGCAGAATACAGCAGAATACAGTCTCATGCTTCTCCAGCACAAGACGACAATTCCAATGGCAGTTCTCAGGACAGTCGATGGCCAAGTCTCATTTCCTGTGAAGTCTTTTGCTTTCGAGGCCTGATGTGGTAAAATAAAAAAACAAAAGTTCCTTTAACCAAATGAAAGTTCGTACCAATGTTCGCTGGGTGATAGGTCCACACATGTATATGTCAGTTCTCTTCTTACTAGAAATTTGAATGCTAGCTTCACTGCTGGATCTCCCCCCTTCAGGCTCGGACCTCTCTTGACTAGGGGTACTCAGGTGAGGGCTTCACCCTTGGATCTCCCTCTGCTGGTCTCAGACCTCACTTGACTGCTAGTACTTGGGTGATAGCTTCATCTCTGGACCTCCCTCTGCTGGGCTTGGATCCCTCTTTTCTGGCATCCCCCCTTTGGGTTCACTCTTGCTGTCTCTTAGCTTTCACTTTCAATCTTGGGGTGACACGTTTTCACCCTTGGATCCCCTCTGCCGGGCTCTAACCCCTCTCGATTCTTAGCCTCCCTTAACCAGGTTTACTGTGGCTCTCGATCAAGGTGATAGTGGCTCACCCCTGGATCCCCCTCTTCCAGGCGCTGATCCCTCTTTACTTTCAATGTTCTCTTTTTACATAGTTCAATGTTTGCAGGATTCACTTCCCTTTCTTTCCCTATGCTTGTAGAGCAAAGTCTTTGGATTGTACAGGGATTTTGCTTCACACTCAGTATGGGCACTTTGACCTACTCCGCTGGCTCTCCTATGGCCTTCTGGTACTTGTAGTTTCTCTCATATGGGGCTCAACCAGAGTCTCTTGAGTTCGCACCCACGTGCTGCTGGTTTTCCTCTTTTGCTGGTCTCCCCTTCAGACTTTTAACAGTTCATTCAAAATTCATCATCTTTGGGTCAAACTTGCCACTTTGCAATTCTCACTCATCACAGTTTGGTTCTTATCGGTTTTCCGCTTGACTAACTGGCTGTGTCGAACCGTTTGGCTGTTGCCTTTCTGGAGCCAAGGCTGGTACCACAGGCGTGGGAGCTTCCCTCACTCCTGCTTATCAGCATAGGTTTGCCTCATGTACCGCTGGCATCTGCTGCAGGACACTTGTGCTATCGTTCGCAGTCTCAGGCTCTCTTCCACAAAGGCTCTGCGGGTCTGGGATGAAAAGGGCAAGGTCACTTCTCTCCTTGCCACCTCTCAATTCCTGCCGTCTTTCTCCTTCTCTTGAACTGCTGCGGGTTAGCCGTCTCATTGTGCTGTCTGCCGTGCTCGCCTTGCTCGTATTGTGCTCTCTGGCTCCACCTTTTATCCCTGTGGGGAAAGGAAAGGGCCATCAGGTGTGTGTGATTCTGATCAATTGCGTGACTTTGCCTGACTTTTGTACTGGGACATGTCAGGTAAACATCTTTGGTGTTAGTCTGTTGTCCTTTGTGTTGTGCGAAAACATTAGTGTTAGAAAGGGGGGTAGTGGTTTGGAATGGCCTAGGCGAGAGGATGGGGAAAATTCATCAAAGGAAGGGAAATACCGCGTCTCACCCGTCGGTATCCCACGGCCCCAGGACCCCCCCTTCCAGGTAATCCTCCCTCACTTGTCCACCCCCAGGAACTGGATCCAATAGTGATGGCCATGTCCTGGCCACCTGGAAGACAGATCCTCAAGGTTTAGACAATGAGACACCTTCAGGTTTCTCACATATCCTTGTCCTATGCAAGGTGGATATGTCTGTTCTTTGGTCAGGTCTGCTATGGTTAGGACCGGACAGAGAACAGGGATGAGAGATGTACATGCTTCTTGCATATTCCACTGATCGGGTTTCGTAGGTAGAGGGATGGCGGTTGTATCATTCTCTTTGCAGTAACCTATGAACTGGGTGTCAGGGATTATTTTGGATTCTGCAGGTTGTAGATTTTCCCAGTCCCATACACGCAAGTTTGGGGATATGCAGGTTTCTTGCCAAGATCTCTGGGGTAGAAACTCTCCAAACGAAGGTGGAGGCTCTTGTAATAGTGTAGAGAAGATGGGAAAATATTGTCCCAGGATAACTTCCTCATGGAGCCCTGGAATGATGGCTGGTGGTATTTCACAGGATTCACCCCTGATTTCAATGCTCACTAGAATTTCTGGGTATACCTCATTGTCTCCATGTACACAAGTCACTTGGACCAGGGCCGCGTGGTCTAGGTCTTTTGTGGTAACTAAATTGACCTGTATAGTGGTCTGTTTACTACCGGAGTTGATTAGGGCCCATACCTGTTTCCCATTTACCCAAACCTTTTCATATATGAACTCAGTGGTTATATGACAAACAGATACTGAAGGTTTTTAACTCTTCCCCGGCTTTCTCCCACTCTTCTCCCTTCAAACAGCCTATCTCTGTAGGCTCTTCCCTTATATTCTTGGAACAGTGTCTAGCTCAATGTCTGATTTCTCTACAGGAAAAACAGACCAGAGGGGATGGTTTGCTTCCTTTTACTTCATCTATTCTACTTTCCTCTTTTGGCTTCGGGTCAGTTTTCCTGATTTCTATTCTTTCTCTCTGTACCCCTTCCTTGCTCTTGTGTGATCCCGCTGGTTTGTCTATTCCTTGGGTTTGAGGTTGATGGATGGGTTTATGATCTCATTGAGCCTGTTTATCTCCATGTTTAACAGCATAAGAGTGGTTTCGCGCCATCTGAATGACCATGGCTAGAGTAGGCCAATTTTATTGGAGGATGGCTTTTTGTAAAAAAAAAAGGGGGGTAAGGAGTTGGTAAATTGTTCTAGGGTGATCATCTCCATCAGTTCATCTAAAGTCTTATTAGTAGTCCATAGGGCAACAGGGTTTTTAATTTGTTCACCCATTTCTAAAGGGGTTTCTCCTGGCTTTAACCTGATGGCTCGTAATTTATGCCAATAAAAATTGCAGGTTTGCCCTACTCTTTTCAATAAGCCTCGCTTGATGGATAGGAAGGAGGCTCCTTGTCCAAGGTTAAGTAATTGGTAGGACGTTTGGAGTTCCCCTTTTAGTAGAGCTCCCAGATAATCTCTTTTAAGGTTCTCTTCCCAAACCAATTGGTCAGCTAAGCGTTCAAAGTTTAGAAAATCATTTCCCAAATCCTCGCTTTCAAGATAGGGTTGAAGTACACCCTGGGGTAGGGAAGGTCTTGCTTGCAACTCAATTAGTTTTGTTAAATTCTTTTGCAGTCTGTTTTCTGACTTTATCTGGTGAGCCACTAGTTGGGCAATGATATTAGTTAGATCAGCCATTTCTTCCGAAGGTGTAACGGTTTCGCCTGAGGTGTCTGAATCAGAGAAGAAACAACTCTCGATCCCTTCAGACAAGGTCTCAAAATCTTTGGAGTCCTCCGATTCAGAGTCTGCCAAAGGAGTGGATTGGGATAAACTAGTTGGCAACCCAGAGCGTCCCTCCACTGATGAAAACTGACTACCCTGAAAAAGAAAGGGTTCTGGGGAGGGGGATTCAAGCCACTGGGTCTAATGAAAGAGAAAACCGGTCGAACTTTGAGAATTATCCGGTCACAAGGTTCTAGGTTATAATGAGAGAGAGGAAGGGTATCTAGTAAGACTTGATTCTTGAAGAATAGATCCTGTTGGCCAGATGGAATATTTAACTGAGAGGATAACACCTCTTTCAACGTGGACACTCAGTCCAATTCTAGGACATCGACTATCCTATTTTCCCCTTCTAGTGGCGTCACAATTATTAGCATGGGTTTTCAATTGTTGTCAGTTGAATCATACCCCACCGCTGGGACCATATGTGAGGAACTCATGGTGACAACAAGTAAGACAGACACAAGTGATCACAGTTCAAGGGTGTTTATTGAACAATGAATGCTGTGTGCAGGTTGGAAAAACACCTAATCTAAACCTAAATCTAAGATGGAAGCAAGCGTCGACCATGAAATGAAAAATAAGGCAGTCCTAGTAACGTTGTGTCAAAATAAAAAGGGTCTATACTAAGAAACCTATTGCCAAACCTCACAACTAATACAAAAAAGGGATGTGGGATAGTTCTTAAGAAAAGAAAGAAGTGTTCTCTAATAATATGTCAGGATGATAGCCTGGGTCTTCCTTCCCCACGTTTTGAACACAGGGTAAGATGGGAGCTTGGAGCACAGTACAGTCTCTGGCTTCTCCAGCACGAGATGACAGTTCCAATGGCAGTTCTGAGGACAGTCGGTGGCCAAGTCTCGTTTCCTATAAAAGGCTCTTGTCTTCATGGCCTGATGTCATCAAATAACAGAAAAACAAAAGTTCCTTTAACCAAATGAAAGTTTGTACCGATGTTTGCTGGGTGCTAGGTTCACCCCTGGGTCCCTCTCTTTTTGGCACTGACCCTTCTCAATTGTATTCCACAAATGTATAGGTCAGTACTCTACTTACTTGAAATTTGGATGATAGCTTCACCCCTGGATCTGCCTCCGTCGGGCTCGAACCCCACTTTTCTGGGGTCCCTCCTTCAGGTTCACTCTTGCCGTCTCTTAACTTTGCTTTCATTTTCAATCTTGGGGTGACAACTTTTCACCTTTGGATCCACTTCTGCCGAGCTCCGACCCCTCTCGATTCTTAGCCTCTGTTCATAGGGTTTACTGTGGCTCTCAATCAGGAGGGGCTCACCTCTGGGTACCCCTCTTCCGTGCGCTGATCCCTCTTTGCTTTCAATGTTCTCGTTTTACGTAGTTCAATGTTTGTGGTATTCACTTCCCTTTCTTTCACAGTGCTCGTAGATCAAAGTCTTTCGATTATACAGGGATTTTGCTTCACCCTCAGTATTACCACTTGACCTATTCCGCTGGTTCTCCTATGGCCTTTTGGTACTTGTAGTTTCTCTCATATGGGGCTCGGCCAGAGTCTCCTGAGTTCGGACCCACGTGGTGCAGTTTTCCCTCTTTTGTTGATCTCCCCTTCACACTTTTAACAGTTCATTGAAAATTCATCAGCTTTGGCTCAAACTTGCCACTTTGCGATTCTCACTCATCATATCCCGGTTCTTGTAGGTTTTCCCCTCGACTCACCGGCTGTGTCGAACTGTTTGGCTGTTGCCTTTCTGGAGTCAATGCAGGTACCATAGGTGCAGAAGCTTCCCTCGCTCCTGCTTATCGGCATAGGTTTGCCCTGTGTACCACTGACATCTGCTGCAGGACACTTGTGCTATTGTTCATGGTCTCAGGCTCTCTTCCACAAAGGCTCTGCGGGTCTGGGACGAAAAGCGCAAGATCACTTCTCTCCTCACCACCCTCTCGATTCCTGCCACCTTTCTCCTTCTCTTCAACTGCCGCTAGTTAGCTGTCTCGTTGTGCTGTCTGTCGTGCTCGCCTTGCTCATACTGTGCTCTCTGGCTCCACCTTTTATCCCTGTGGGGAAAGGAAAGGGCCATCAGGTGTGTGTGATTCTGATCAATTTCCTGTCTTTGCCTGACCCTTGTATTGGGACATGTCAAGTAAACGACTTTGTTGTTAGTCCATTGTCCTTTGTGTTGTGGAAAAGCGTTAGAGTTAGAAAAGGTGGGGGGGTAGTGGTTTGGAATGTCCTAGGTCAGAGGATGTGGAAAAGTCGTCAAAGGAAGGGGAACACTGCATCTCACCTGTCGGTATCCCACTCGCACTCCCACTCCCCGAGGACTCCCCTTCAGGTGATCCTCCCTCACTGGTCCACCCCCAGGAACTGGATCCTATAGCGATGGCCGTATCCTGGCCACCTGGAAGACAGATCCTCAAGGTTTAGACAGGGAGACACCTTCAGGTTTCTGATACCCCGGATAGAAGCTCAGGGGCTACAACCAAAAGACTAGCTAGGCCCGAGTCCCGACAATCCTGAAATTAGCATAGCCTAGGATATGTTCCAGACCTAGCAACTACCTGGACTACTAACAATCCTTTTAAATGAACTTGCATTTGTATGAATTGCATTCATGTATTTACGAGTTTTTATTAGACATGGACATTACACTGAGGTGTATGAATGAACGTTGTGCAGTAAAACAGATATTAAAAAATATACATTTATGAGAATTACATAAAATACAATGAAAGCAAGAACTATAGATCAAAACATCACTGAAACAGGTGAAACATAGCAAAACTAACCATTAAAACAGAAACAAAAGAAACGAAATGACCAGTTATGTATCGCTATACAATTTTTTTGGAAAAAGCTCTTAAGGAGCCAATTGGTCACCCTTTTGGCAGCCTTTTGACAGCCATCGATAATAATTTCAAGGAAAATGCCGTTTGATGGCCTTCTCCATTTGAGGGCATTTTAGAAGTATCCCTATCCTGGAGTTCAAATTTTGGTGTGTTCACTTTGCTGTTGATTAACATACATTTCAATCTACTGGGTGCTGCAGAGGGAAACTTTGTGGATAAATTAAATAATCTTTTGATGGCCTGGTCAGAAGTGGGAGGATTGGTGAACTTAATATTGACAGGTAATTTAAATTGTAATTGTTCAAAGCAACTTAAAAAAAAAATTAGTGGCTTACCAACTTCTCACATTAATATAAAAAAAGATGATGTTATCAACTTAATCAAATAACTAGAAGTAAAAGGTGTAGAGGTTGGATGGAAAATTGGGCATTACATGTGGTTAATGAAAACTTCAGTGGTAATATATCTGGAGTACCACACTGTCGCAATGGTTTGTTGTACTGAGTGATAGATTATAACTTTGTTTCTAAGTCAATATATAATGTCTTTCATCACTTGGAAATGCATAAAATTGATCTAAGTGACCACGCCTTCATAATTCTCCATCTTAATATTATGGGGAGTGTCTTTTCAAGCACTGATCCAGGTCCAGAGATCAGTGCAGCAGATGATAGGCTAATCTGGGAAAGGTCTAATGTTATCAGATATACAAAAGTCTTCAATGACCTTTGGCAATCATTGGGGAGAGCCCATCTTAAGTGGATACTTTCCCCAGATCGAATCTCAAAGTTATCGACTGAATTGTTTAAGTCAATAATTATATACTAACCTCTTTCCACCGTTCTCCAATGTATTACATACTCATAACTTTGATGCATTGGTTATACAGAAAAAATGGGAAGTGCAGTACAATTTAACATTACTGTTAAAAGACAGTGGGCCTCATTACGACCCAGGCGGTAAGTTACCGCCTGGGCCGTGACTTTACCACCATGGCGTAAACTGCGTTTACGCCATGGTGGTAGGCGGACTTATCGCCCCATTCCGAGGTCGGCGGGGCGGTAAGTCCCCAATCCCCATTTACCCTTCCCCATTCCCATTTTTGCCCCATAGGGCATAATGGGAGTGGGGAAGGCGTTAATTACGCCACCGTAAATTACGGTGGCGTAATTAACTCCATGGTCCCTTAGCGCCATGGATTTTAACACCTGCAAAAAGCAGGTGTTAAAAGCTCCATGGTGCTAAGGGACCTCGTACTCAGGCGGTAAGGGTCGACGCTGTTTACGCTGCCGTAAACCCCTTACCGCCTGGGTCGTAATGAGGCCCAGTGCCTTGTCTACTGAAGTTTTAGTACTAAGAAGGAAAGCACTTAAGCAAAATTACAAAAATTGGTTATGTCAGCCCACATCTGCTATGATTTTGCGTGACAGCCAACATATAATGACAAATATGGCTAGCAAAAATGTGTCATACTTTTGGAAATGTATAAATGGAATAACATCAAAACAAGTTTATAATTAAATGTGATACCAGCCTTTCCATGGAAAAAAACATTTTATAGAATTATACCCTTGCTCTGGAGGGTGACACGGCTATAGCCAAGCAGCTGAATTGGTAATTATCTTTTACTCAAGAGAAAATCCTAGAGTTAATTTTTAATGGCAAATACTCCAGGCCTGCAGGGGCTGATGGTCTTTCAAACCCACATTTTTGGGGTACGGTTCTTGAAATTGTTGCTAGAATTATAGCCAACCTCAGGATTCCCTTGACTTGGCATATCTCTTGTTCCCATTCATAAAAAAGGTGATGGAAACAATCCCTTCAAATATCGACCGATTGCTCTGTTGGACCCTGGCAGAAAACTCTTCAATTCCTTAAAACTCTGTCATCTTGAATAATGGGGCATATCCACTAAACGTTTATTGAGATTGCTAATAGCATTCCATCACCTGCAAGGAACCTCCCTGAATGGTGTAATCATTAATTTGTTTCAGATGGAGGCCATAAGTAATAGATCGCATTTTATTTACTTTGCAAGTATCAACTTTGCAACACCTTCGACAGAGTAAACCATAACTTATTATGAAAATAGCTACCTGAGTGGGGATTGCCGGATAGGCTCCAGATATTGGTCATTCTTTTGAATACAAATACTCATATACAAGTTAGATTGAATACAAGCAGAAACCTTACTGACCCCTTAATAACATCCGGGGGCTTAAGGCAAAGGTGTATACTGGCCCCCTCTCTTTCAATCAGCTTTTTCTCTGTGGATGGGTGATGTGCAGCTTCAATGGCTAGTGTATGTGGAAAATGTTGTCCTTTATAATCAGACCCGCGTTGGTCTGCAGCATAGTTTGAATAAACTGCAAGAATATGCAAATTACAGTAATCTGGGCAGTAACAACAATATAACAATGATATCATATGTTCCCACTGGAGGATTAAACAAGCTCTGTATTGGTATATCAATAAGAATCCATTAGATGTGATGAACAAAATTGAATTTGTGCTTTTTTCCCTAACTAATAGGCCCATGATGTTAGCCTTGATTTCGCAATTATTAACGAAAACTATTCTGTTCATTGGCCCAGATTAAGAATCAGAAAATGAAATCTAAATATTGCAGGTTCTCCTCCCTTACATTAATTTTGTATTTTAAACTAAAAGTGGTCCCCGGTCTTGTTTTTGGATATGAATTTAATACAAACTCTGATTGGCAACAGTTGCTTAAGATTGAGAGGCTTATTTGGTGTTCTGTACCCCTATTGTTGACTTTCGTTCCTGTGTCCATAATACGACCTGAACTGAGTTTGCTATCCCTTCAAGCTGTGGTGTCCTGGAGATCATTTCTGATATATTATAAGTTCTTAGCTCCACCAGGTAGTATCCTCTATGAAGATCCATCTGATATGATATTAAAGAAAAATTGGAAATCTATCTCAGATTTTGTTGAGTATTGTGAGACCCTCTAACAGTTGGATGTCACAAAATCCATCTTCTTGGAGAATCCAACCGCTATAAAACAAACTCTTGAATTGTGATTGGACTCATACTTCTGACCAGGTAGTTATGTATGTGCTATATGCTGATTATATACGGGAGGGGCCAAATAAGGGTCAGTGCCAAATTAAATACAGCAGCCTCCCTGCCCAAGAGCATATAATGAGTTTATAGAATTTCCTGCCAGTCCATTACCTACTCTAGAGATTCTTGGCCCCATAAATAAGTTATCTCCTGAAATGTTGTTCTGCAGTTTATGTGGCCTAAAGAATGCACAAGAAGCTTTGAAACATCTGGTAGTTTATTGCCACAGTTAACATACTTTGAGTATCAAGACAAATTGTTTACTGTTCAGAAACTGTCACTATGGACATGTTTTGGCATTGCTTAAGAGTGGGTATTCAGAATACATTTACTTTAGCATTTTTAAGATTTTTGGCTGAGATTTACTATTGAATGCTAGTAAAGAATGATTTGTGCTTTTTTAACATTGTAGCATATACTTAGAATAATGACATTTATGAATTTTAGAATGTTAACAGCGTATTGCATTACTGTAGTCTTGACGTTAGCTTTAAAAATTGGATTGATTGTTTTTAGTTTAAACGTAAGCTGATGAAATGTAACTGTAGGCACTAATGATGTATTCATTTTTATATTCATTGTATGGGTTATGTATGATGACATTTTTCCTGTCGTATTTGTTCTGTTGTGAAAGGTTTATTCAAACCGTAGTGCATTCAAAAAAACTAAAAGGTTTAACTACAATTATTATTTAACTAAGTTGAAGCCTGGGAGAGGCAGAGCAAGCAGAAACATGCACCTTTAAAAGGCTCTGTCTGATAGACAGGTCTTCAATTGATTTCAGAGGTGAAGAAAGACAGTTTTATAGTTGATAATATTAATAATAATACAGAGCGATAGTTAAAACTGTAGTGGGGGAACTGAGCTTTACAAGACGTTGTGTATCCCTACAGAGAAGATCAACTCACGAAGAAGGTTAAAAATTAGGGGCGACAAGAGGGATCTTGGGGGTGCCACAGTTAGTTGATCTAAAACTGGATCTGAAGTGGGGCATATTTACTAGATTTACTCTGCCTGTCAAGAAAGATGAATCCAGTCAAAGGTGAAGACCCTTGTACACATTTTTAACTGGTTGTTGAGGATGTTGTCCTGATGTGTGCAATGCTGCAACGAGATCTAGTAAAATGAGGACAACAACCCAACATGCGTCAACTTCATATCTAAGTTAATCAATGGTGGAGATCAACACCAATTGCATAACGTGGCCATGACAAAAACCTGCCTGACCTGGATCTAAAATATTATGGCATGGAAGGTTGGAAATCGGTCTGCAATTGGCCACGTTTTAGGATCTGCCTGGCTTTTCTTCAATACAATTGTAATGATTGCTTTCTTAGAGGCTGAAAGAACTGTCCCCAAAAGAAAGGAGAAGTTGAATAAGTTGTCTAAGAATAGCCACTGTTTACTTAGAGACTGCAGGAGATAAGGGTCTAATGATGGCTCTGATCAGCTGCATTTTGAAAGAGCGAATGAATCTGTGTAGACTATGAAGAGTACAAACACTCTAGCACTGGTCGCAAGCTATTGGAGCTAACCAGGGGGAGAGGATTAGTACTTTTATCTTGTCCTCAATGGCACTGGATATGTTTCTTATTTTATGCTCAAAGGAGAACATGATAGAGTCCCGGTACCTACCTATCTCAACGCGGCTGTTTCACTGCATTTGATGACGAGGACGTTTTTCTTCATTGTTCATGGCTTTGTTGTGTGGGGCGGCGTAAGGGTACACTAAATATTGTGTTTTTGGGCATGGTGGAAGCGTGGTAGTGGGGTGAGGGTGTAAAAGGAGGATGTGGAGTGTTTGTATCCCCATAAAATATTGACACAAAAAAGTGGCAAAGACAATAGATGTCCCTGATCCAGAGTTCCACAGACAGTGTGAATGAGTAAAAGGAGAGTGGGTTCTGCCAGGGTTCCTCAACTCTTGCAAGATGTGGAAGAATGACTTTTTGAGGTGATGACGCCTCTTTTATATGTTGATGGCACTACGCTTCACAGCATTCATGGAAAGGCTTTCATGTGGCTATAGGTCTAAGCTAGGTTGTGTTTTCTTCAGAAGGCTATGCCTTCCACCATGGCGTCTCCAGTCACTGATTTCTCTTTCCGGCCTCTGCTACGCTACTGGAGAACCGTTTGTTGATGAGTTGTTGCTAGAGAGTTCCCTCTCCCAACGGTATCAGGTAATAATATCGCCACATATATGGTCGCCGTCAATAATATCACCCGGAAAATGTCGTGGCGATATTATTTGGGTGACCATATATATGGCGACAGGGGCAAAAAAAAAAAAACATTTAAAAAAAAAAAACTAAAATTTGGAGGTTGCGGGGGTGTCCCCCGCATGTTCCATGCAATAATGTTGCCACAAAAAACGACCATTATTCGGCGATATTTTGGTATGGCGATATTTTTGTGGCGACATTATTACATGGAACCCTCCCAACACCTTGGGGGGAAGCAAATGCAATACAGCAGGTAGGATAGGGCTCGCATTTGCAAAGTCCTGGAATAAACATAATCAATTATGTTAGCGCATTGTGACCAGGGATTAGCATGACATTTTATGACAGTGTAACCTGTGCTCTTCCTCTAAGTGGTGCTGCTCACGGGTAGGCTGTGCAGGTTATGTCACCAAGTGGCAGACATTTGTCAACCTGAGCCATGTATCATGACTGTTTCTATGTTTAAGGTCAAAAGCGAGCAAAACTAAAAAAAGGATACTTGCCTGGAATTTTTATCCAGCATAACAGGACTATGGGCCTCATTTCGAGGTTGGAGGTAACCGGTACCGAGTCCGCCCTCGTTCAATGGGGACTTACCGGTCTATTCCGACCTAGTCCCCATTGAAAAAGCCATTCCCCATTCCCATTTCAGCCCCCATAGGGCTCAACGGGAAGGCGCTAATAGCGGTACCGCAAATTGCGGTACCGTTATTAGCTCTGAAGTCCCTTAACGGCCCCGTCCATAACGCCTGGTAAAACCAGGCGTTAAGGAAGGGACCCGCTAAGGGACCTCAGAATAGGGCGCAAAGGGATTACCAGCACCGATGTCCTTAACGGTGCCCGGTATCCCTTTGCGCCCACCTCGTAATGAGGCCCTATGATTGGATGCTCACTGAAGGAGAGATGAAATTGCAAAAAAGAAACGAGAGAACTGTGCTGTAACATCCATAATATTTCTGAACGGCCTAGTGCCTGTCCAGTGTTAGGGATCGAAGAAGGAAAAGCTGTGAACTATATGCATTTGCCCCCATACTGGCATGCATCATATCAGCAGTTGCCAATAAGAGAGGAGTTCATCGCTATTCAACCCTTGGCCCCTGTGCTTAGGTGTGAACATGGGCCAGTTCTATTCTAATGTAAGTACAGCAAGCAGCTCTGCTGAAAAGGCCTGGTAGGGTCCTATCAAATGCACATCGGATCTGCTAACAAGTGCAGGTGCTGTCCATGAAAGGTATAGCAGGCGGATCTATGGGAAATGTTCGAAAATAAAATACAGAATCCCAAAATACTGATTTTCATTGTGTATTTTTATTATTTTGTTTTTTCCTTCACCACATTTCATCGCATATATAAGACGGGGCAGCCGCCCCACAGCCCCCCCCCATAGCCCTCCACATTTTTGATTAACTTTAACCCCCCCAACGCACATATATATGCAGTGAAATGGGGCATCCAAAATTCGGCATTTTGGGATTCGGCATTTTCTTGCCGCTAAATGACGGGATGATGCCTAGCAGGCAGGATGAGAGGTTCTGGGGTTCTGATACTACTGTGCTGAGAAGGGTTGGTGCCGTGCATGAGTAGCATAGTAGCCCTGCTGAATAGAGTTATCCTACTCCATTTGAAGCAGAGCGGCCCTGCAAGAAGTGCTGTGCTGTGAACATTTAAAGAATAGACGCATTGTTGATAAGTGGAAGGCTAAGTGTACTCTGTTGCAAGTCAAACCTACTATCTGGATCATGAACACCTTTCTCTGCTGCAGACACAATACCCCACCGAGCTGTCTCGCCTGGTTTGAAAACTGGGATCTGCAGGTTAAGCCCTGAGTCAGGTTTATCTTTCCACTGAGCTGCATTTCCCAGGGGCCTGCTGCCTCTGAAAGCCCCCTGGGGTACGGCAGTCTACAGGGCATTTAAGGTTTACATGAGATGTGATTGGCTCTTTGCAAGGCCTACCACTGTTTTCACTGACAGTCCGGTGGCTATATTGAGCGAGTTATCATCCTTGGGAAGGCCAGCTGGTCATTTGGAAGTCTGTCACTTATCGAGCATGATGGGCGGGTGGGAGTGGGGGGTGGGGGAGATAGCTCAGAAAAAGTGCAAAATTGTGACTTTTATGACAGGACTCAAAGCTTTGAATCATGTTGAAAAATTAAAAACGTGTCCCTTTTTCATAAGCCATTTTTGATGTCTTGGAATAATGGCCGTAGACAAATAGGGGAACGTATGAAAAAATAAGTTTAAAAAGAGTAAAACACATATTTCAAAGAGAAGGATTAAGAGTATCTTGGAGTAAATTGTATACAGTTGTTAAGTAATAAGAACAGAGACTAAATAAAAAAATACAAAAGGTAAAAGTTTGAATTGGTAGGCAAGGGACAGGGAGGTGTCTATGGGGTGGGCCCACGTTTGCTTTAAATAAAAATCGAAGTCATTAAAAATAAATCAGGTCATGAATAACGGACTCACAAAGTAGTCACTCTGACCAAAAACCTCTTGCAATGCCCACGTGTTGGACTCATACCAGCTCAGGAACCCGAGAAAGAAGGTGAGACCAAGGATGGTGTCTCATTTTATGCTCAATGATGTAACTTTTGCATTTATTTACTTATGTAATCATTTGGGTTTGATACCACGTGAACACAAACAATGCAACGTTTTGATGATTCCACAAACAAAATACAAATTCACATACATCGTAAACATCCTTAACAAAAATATCAACTCTAAATTGCCATACATTCTGTTACTTGACCAATATACCACATTATCTCAATCATACAATCACAGGGTAGCAGGCTACCAATATTCCACAGACAAAATGCAAATTCATGTGCACCTTAAGAATCTCCTAAAAGGAAATAGCAATATGTTTACTATCACCCAAATCACAAAACAGCAGCAGCTGACAATAGCTACACTCTCTTTTGGGTAATTGATCAACCCTACTGTCAAGAATCATAAACAAATTCTAGTCAATGCTGCACAAAGTGTACTTGAGGGCCCTCTATATAGTTCCCTTACAGCCTCCTCCACTGACGAACATTTTCCATACATTCAGAGAGCCCTAATTAACAAAGTGTTCTGCGTTAAATTATTCACATGCACACAAAACATGTTGTATAGTTCGAATGGTTCCTACACAATTTGCACAATCCCTTTTGTTTAGGGTGACCAATCAAGCTCCCCCGCCCTCGCCCCTCCAGCAACCAAGGACATTTTAGAGGCACATTCTGTAGGTGAGAACAAATTTCCTGTATAAGGGACTTGGTAAAGCAACAATATACCATATGATCCAGAACGCCAGGAAAAGAACACCAGGGGGTGACTAGTGGAAAGATAAGCCATGTGACCGTGGTCTTGGCCACTGCTCCACATATTGGGCCTCAGTATAAGTCGGCCGGACATGTGTTAAGGTGCCAGTATTAACGTATACCAGCCCTTTACCAGACCAGCCGACTACAGGTTTGCCGGTGGGTCACCTGAGTTATGGGAATCCATTAATGGGATTTGCACCGTCCCTCTGGCACTAGTAATGGCGCTGGTCTGAGTGCTGGAAACGGTAATACAATTTGCCGGTATACTGGCCAATTTATCGCCAGTATACAAGCACAGTGATAATGAGGCCCATTGTTCCCTTTCTAGTCTGATTTTCAAATGAAATCGAGTAAGATCGGAATTGTGTAATAAATTATGAGTATTTCAATTTTCACCATCTTTAGCCACGGCTAAGAAATTACTCAAATTATGAGTTTAGAATTAAGTTTTGTAGACCTAGCTTGAGGACCGTACCAGGAGTTATGGGCCTTGAAGACCAAGTTAAAGGCCCAAACTCAGTGGGGGCATTTAATGAGGTCTTCATTTTATTATTTTATTTTTTATTTTTACATTTACAGCAGCGCCCTAAACACTGAGGCATCAAGGCCCTAGTTACAGTGACAAGATGAGTTCAGTTACAAGACAGTGTTAAGATACACATTTAAGTGCAGGTTGCGCGGTACATGGTTACAGAAGGAGACAGGTAGGATATTTACACGCAGGTTGCTAATCACATGGTTACAGGCAGATCCAGGTTGCACCTTTACCAGAATGTTGCGAGTTACGTGGTAACAGGCAGAGCCAAGTTGCACATTTACCCACAGGTTGCAAGTTACGTAGATATGAACGGAGGCAAGTTGCACGTTTACACACAGAATGCAAGTTGCCTAGATACAGATAGAGACAAGTTGCACGTTTCAACGCAGGTTGGGAATTATGTTGTTACGGACAGAGACAAGTTGCACATTTATATGGAGGTTGCGAATTACATGTTTACAGACTGAGGCAAGGTGCACAGTTACAAGATGGTTCTAGGGAGGTGCGATAGTGAGATTTAGATCAAGAAGTCTGTTGAGGCATGCCCCGCTTACTAGGTTCATATTAAAGCACAGTGGGCTTACAGGATCACAGCAAATATGGGGAGCAGGTTACAGTGGGTTGCAGGTGCAGCCTGGCAAAGCCGCACCCAGTGGAGCTGGGGGCTACATCAGCAGTAGGAGGCAAAAGAGTTGAGTTTGACAAGGTGTACTGTCACTAGAGCGGTAACGGGTCCGGCATTCTGGGGAAAATGGAGGGTCATCATGGGTGAACGTTCCAGGGGGGAGCCCCTGAGTAGGGAGTAGGGTTTTCAAGCGCATGAGGCCAAACCATCATAGTTGTTCAGAAAGGGGATTAGGAGAGGAATATACAGAGTATGCGTATGTGGGTGTGAACGCACACCTTAGTGACTGGTAGAGCAGTCCTTGCCAGGCCGGTTGGGATCCAACAGGCATCCCTGGTCTTGAAGGAAGTCCTGAGACCTGGAGGTGCATGTAGGCAGGTTGAATTTGGGGGTGCATAGTGAGGCTGTGAGGGTCTTCTGTGTTCTGGGATTCACCACACCATCAGCTCCTAACACCTATGGCGCACGACATTGTGCCCTTTGCCTGCATGGGCTTTGCCGGAGTGGGCTTCGGTGTGAAGAATTTGTATGGGTGATGTCGATCTAGTAAGCGTTGCTTTACTTAGTGATCGATCAGGGGTACCCAACAGAAGGTCGTCCAGTCCCCCTTGCACCTGCAGCGCAGGACACTGCACCCTTAACCTGTGTGGACTTCGCTGCAGAGGGCATCGGACACAGTTCCCAGCAACCATGTACGATGAGGGAGGGGCAAGACTTAGAAAAAGCCAGGCTGCATCTGCAAGGTGCGCCCCGGTGAAGATTGCAGGCAGTAAGAGGTAGGGGGGGGGCGGATAGCTGCCCTCCACCCTCGCAAGGTAAGGAGAGGAGAAGGGGCAGGTGTTTTCACATGTCAGGGCTGCGTCTGTCAGGTGGGGACTAGGCGAGGAGAAGAGCGGCACTGGCAGGCAAGCCCCCCCCCTAACGAAAGCAGACAAGGGACGAGTGATGTAGGTGCCCAGGTCGCATCTGTCAGGTGCAGAGCAGGCAAGGAGGAGAGCGGCGCTGGAAGGGGGGAGGGGGGGCCTATAACCCCCGACCAAAGGAGACAAGGAGCAGGGGGCAGAAGGTGGGTGATTTAGGTGCCCGGACCCCGGGCTCTGTCTGTCAGGTGCAGCCTGGGCTGGGAGGAGAGTTGCACTGACAGCATGGCTGTCAACACTGCATTCCTGTGAAGAGGGGGAGTGCCACGCTATGAGGCATGTGGTAATGGCAGCATGGATGTCATTGCAGTGCTCCCTTGGGAGCAAACACTGTATATCTGAAAGAATCACAGAATGTGGCTAGGGGCGTCATTTAGGGGTCGCCCGAGGTTGCTACTGCGGCCCCTGAGGTCTCCCTTGCTACCCCTAAAAAAACGAAAAGGAAATTACTTTTTTGGGGGGGGGGGCTAAATGCAAGCTCCTGGGTCATGGCCAGCGCCATGTGGCTCTTGGCTTCTGGAGTGGCTGGATTTCTTGTTCAGGCCCCTTAAAAGTAAAAAAAAAAATAAGACAAAAAAAACAGGGGTTGCACACATCGACCACTTTCAGCAGTGACCCTAAATAAGAAAGAATAGGAATACCAAATAATTTGTCTTTCTGGAATTCTATACAATAATTGCTAGACTCATTAAAGGTTTATTTCAGGCACACTTCAGGGGGTGAGTCACTGATTTAGTCTATTCTTAAACACATCAACTCAGCCTTTCATGCTTCTGAGGTCGATAAATGAGTACCAACGCAGGTTGGGTGATATTGTATGTATATTTGTTCTATATAAAGCGCTTAAGCGTAAGTGCTATATAGTAACACATCATTATCATTTGGCCATGGATTTCTGCTTGCGTTCACAGTAATTTGGTAATATGGGCCTATACACATTGATTTTAATGATACATATGGCGATCCATTCGTATATGAAATATATTTCACATTATAGTGATATGGTAACCATATTTTTTGTACTGTACTTAGGAACAATGCTATGTGATTCCACTTCCTGTTTTGTCAAGGGTTGAAAGGTCATGTTCCATCATTTCCCGTGATATCACTTCAGCATGGGGTCAAATTACATCACTTTCTGTGATGTCACCAGAGGTCAAGGGTCTATGATGTCACTTCCGCTAGCCCTGGCATTTTTTTAAATGACGTCCCTGAATGTGCCATTTTGTAAAGAGGACTTCAAGACTTGTCGAAATTGGAAAACTTTATCAGTTATAAGGAGCTAAAGAAGCTCTTTATGACATGTTGGAGGACGTGGATCATTAGGTGACTCTGAGTTCCTATTGGCTTGACAAGTTCAATGAACATTCTATTGGATAGAAAGAAAATAGTTATTTTGGGGGCACAATTGTAGCCATGACACAGGTATAGTTAAAGAGTTTTACTGTTTGAGGGATGTATCCTAGCGTTTTACAGCCAGTTATTCTTGAGTTATTTTGATTGTGTGTGGAAGAACCGAGCTTTGCGGCATAATACTTGATCGAGAGCAGAGTTTACAACAGTTACAGTCCTGCAGAATGACGCATCTCCTATTGAACGTAAACGTTTCTTCCTGTAGGGGAGGAGTCTGGGTAATGCTCTCTTCAGTGAGCACTGACTGTTTTGACTTGTCTAATAGTTTCTTTTGTACTTCTTCGGCCCTGGTGTGTAAACTGATTTTGATTCTGCAGCATAAGAACGGTGCAACGTTTACTACACTTTCCGCAACTTGGACTTGAAATGTCCTAATTCTAGATTGAATGGTTTGTCCTGAGTCTTCACTGCCAGGTTGAGTTTCGTCGAGTGCTGGACCGGAAGATAGCATCCCACTGAGCATTTTACTTTTCTAAGTCAGTTGCGCAGTTTTGTTTACGTATTATTGTGGTGTGTCCCAGTTCTTTCACTACTGCTGTAGGGTCCAAAAGGTTCACCTTTGTGTGGTCTCGGTATAGTTATTGTTTTTCTGTAAAATATTATTTAATGAGGGAAATTCAAAGAAGAGTGCTGGATGGTCTGTCTCCATGGGAATGATTTGTCCAGATTCCAAAGCGTTTCCATTCCTAAAGTCCATGGTCTACATTCCAAGTTCGGCAGTGCGGTGAAAACATGGCAGGATTTCCCTTGCCATCAATGTTGGGGGGCGGTAATGGATCTACTGCCACTTTTACTCCACTGCCACATTCTGAGTTTTAACCTTAAAGTGAAGGATTTAAGCAAATACTCCACACAGTTGCAGCTCGCACAACTGTAGCCCACACGGTATCTTGCACTACCCGTGCTCAAGCTGACCTGTTCAGTGGGAAGGAAGCATTGAAAGGCTTGCCATGATGCCGTGTCCTGGAAATCAGCAATAAAAGATAGCTCAAATCAATTGATTTGGAAAACTATGCTCTAAAGAGCACTGCTTAACCCTGTACAGTTGGTAAATGTTCTTGGCAACACCCCACCTCAAAACTCTCTCAAAGTGGTTGGGTTTACTCATGCAATTCTAGGTGGGTATTTACACCCCCGCTCTTTAATTTGAACATCACAAAAATTGTTATCATCTTGTAAAACGGTAAAATAGCCACAGGATTCCAACTGGACAGCCTGCCCATGTCTGAACTCCTTCAGGTGAAGCGGTGCATGGTCCCTGTGGGCCACTTAGTAAAAGTTTAGAGGCTTAGAAGAACCTTCTCTCACTTCCTAAGAAAGACTATGCTCTTGTTTTCAGATAATTGGAACTTGTACAGAGAATGATGAAAGGCTGAACCCTCGAATTTGACTTGGTTTCTGATCAGCTGCGCACCAACAGCAGTCTTGCCAGCAATTTTAGTTTTGCTGACACAGACCGTAATCCCCTCTCAGATCCCCTTTTTCACTTTCACACCCACTGCGTCTTAGGTGCAAATCTTTTTATTGTCATTTTTAGCATTTAACCATGAAAACAACTTGCTTTAGATGTATTGTACCAAATTACTGTGGGGAAAAAGTCTGATGCCCAAAGGTCTGACCCTTATTTGTTCGCATATATATATGTGGGGAGGGGGGGTAAAGTTAATAAAAATGTATAGAGGTAAGGTGGGTATATATGCGAACGAATGAGAAATAAAATAATTTAAAAACAGACTTTTGGGACTCAGACTTTTGGATTTGGTCATTTCACAAAGATCTGCTTTAGATACAAGAAAAATGTAGATGAGGATTAAAACAATTCCGGCAACGACAACTGTGTTTCCAAATCCCCAAAAAACCACCCCAACCCACCTGTTCAGAGTTAATACTCACCACAAGAAACAGAAATATGATCAAGCATTCTAAAAGGTGTTGCGAGCAGGACTCGGACTATGGAGTGCCCTGTTTAGAATGCTTTTATTCAAATAAAAAGAAAATGCCTGTCTAATCCTACTGTTATGAGGGAAGTTCCCTGCCTAATAAACTCGTCGAAGTCCCAAGTAAGCTAATTAGTCTCCACCACTTAAGAAAATATAACAAAAAGAAGGATACCGGAGCAATAGCCTCTGTCTTCGGCTTCTGCCTGGCCCAATCACTTGGATGTCTTTTCGAGCACATTTCTGAAGGTCATGAAATTCCCGTCAAAAAGTTTACAACCTCTCTACAAATTCTGCAGGTCAAATCTCCATTATTTACAGTTCATCAATTGTTGCTATGCAGTTCTCAACCTTGATTCCATGTGGTTCATTCTTCCGAGGAAGAAAGGTTTTCTTCATACGATAGCCCTGTTTCCGACTCGTCGTTAGACAATGTTCTGGCAAGATACTAAATGATTGCAACCCACCATGTTCTTTTTCTATCAGTTTCAACTGCATCTCTGTTTCTCATGGCTCTCCAAAGCCCAATGACTCTCTCATGGGTTTTCTTTATCTGTATTCAGGTGTACCTGGCTTCTATAACTCTTGCGGCTTTCCCAACCTCAAAAGTCTCTAAGTTTCTCAGGACTCTCCTAAGTCTTACGGCCCTCCGTTAGGCTTGGTTTATCTCTGTTCTGGTTTGTGAGGTTCCTGTAACGTATTTGAATTTCCCAGCCTCGAAAGTCTCTCAGTTTCTCTTGCTTCTCCAAAACCCCTGGCCCTTTGTCAGGCTTGCGTTAGGAGGGCCACGACAGGGCTTCTGCCCGTTTGTGGTTTCCGGACTCCCATAACCCCGGTGGCTCTTGCAGCCTCAAATGTCTCTGTTCGCCCTCCCCATGGCATTACCTCTTTGGAAGCATTTGCTTCCCTCTTGTTTCTTGGCTATATAGCTAATATACCTTTCAAGCAGAGCTTGGCATACCAGGCTCTTGGCTGCACTCTGGTCTCTGCGTCGGTTAACGTGCCCAAGGTGTACCAAGGCTCTATGAGGTCCTGCCACCAGGCGAGACAGTCATTGTCCCCCACTGTCCCTTCCGGCATTATTTGAGCAACTCGTTCACTCTCAACGATAAACGATACCACTGACCCCACAGTCTAGCGTGACTCCGCCTCTTCAGGACATCTCCTCGTCAGTGACTAGCCTCTGTGTAGAATTCACTCTTCTCTCCAATTCAAAGTTCCTTGTGGTTTTATGTACGTCATGACAAACAAAAGGGGGTTGTCGTTCTTTTTTGACACTGGAGTTTCACAAGATCCAGCATTCCCTGAATCCAAAGAGTTTAAAGGGATGTAAATATCTGGTGGATTCAAAACAAAAGTAAAAACAATTTTTCCAATTCCCCTGTAGGCGGACAATGTATGCTGGACTGGGAGTTCCTTAGCAGAATGGTAGTCCTAGTCCCCAAGAAGGGAGTCACTTCCAGTCATGTCCCACTTGCCCAGACCCCTGGCGAGGGTCTTGCTTAGCAGGCTCACATCCCTAGCCTCAAAAAGGGTTGATCCCCTCTGTGTCACACCTCGGCACCGTTCCACACTAAAACCCCGTGCCTTATACTTACCCCAGGTCCGACAGCGGAAAGGGACATTTGGCAAGACTATTGCGCTTCGCCGTTCCGTTCGGTATTCTGTGGCGCCATTCCTAATGAAGTGGAGAATGCCCTGGAGGCTGACGACGACCGCATCAGCCAGACGGTCTTTGAACTACGGTTCTCATGAAACCTAGGGAATCCGTAGTCCATGACATCACGATTGCCTCCCTCATTCTGCTCCACCTCCTCATTGATTTAAGCGGCTGTAACCCGGAGGACGCTGCTTCTGTTTGAAAGTTACTGCCGGCGTTGAAGTTCCGTCTTATCGCCTTGTTCCTGAAGCTCTTGTATCATTGTATGTTCCTTCATACTACGCTCCGTGTATCGAACCCTTTTCTGAAACCAAGGACTGCCTGCCTGCTGATTCTGTTCACTTATTGCTCGCCCGTGTACCGACTTGAGGATTGCTGTAAGGACTGCCTGCCTGCTGATTCTGTTCACTTATTGCTCGCCCGTGTACCGACTTGAGGATTGCTGTAAGGACTGCCTGCCTGCTGATTCTGTTCACTTATTGCTCGCCCGTGTACCGACTTGAGGATTGTTGTAAGGATTGCTTACCTGGTTCCACCCTTTAAGTGCACCTTGGGACGCCTTGCAGTTGTGCACCCACCCGGATCTAGTGCGTCCCTCGTTCCGCCCGGGAAAAGCTACCCAACTAACATTTCCCCGTTTATTATTTTACACTGTCGTTGTGTTCTGCATCCTGGAGTATAAGGAAACTTCGACTTCCTAGGGTAAGACCTTCAGTGCCCTTAATTTTGTTCTCCTTGTTATCTACACCTCTTAGGTTGTTTCCTACATCCTTGTCTAGAACTCTAGGGGGGACCAGGGCGTTGTGGGTTCAGGACACAGGGACTGGGTTGTTCCAGTATTATTCTATCTTATATCTACTTAGTGGTACTACTGTTATTCCAAGTGATTAATCGTGTGTTGTTTCTTACAGCTGGGTCCGTGGCGGCGTGTTTCTCCCCGCTCTTTCGGGTGATCGGTCCCTCTGTCTGGTACTATAATCAGCAGTGGGTCATATCATCAGGAAGGTCGTTTTTTCCCTCATAGAGAGGAGGCTCGGGTGGAGGCTCCAACCCGAGCTCTTCAATCAAGGCACCGTCTCGCCGGTTTGGCCTCCTGTCTTGTCCACTCCCGTTCGGTGAGTAACAGAAACAGAAGCCATGGAAGAGACGGACCCCTTGGTTGCTCTGGTCCGTTTGGTATCCGACTTACGGTCGGACATGACGGCAGCACATGATGCCTTGCACCACCGAATTGATGGTTTGCAACACTTCCCCCCTCCGCATACACTGGGGATAGACACGTCTGGTGCCACTGCTTCTGGTTCCGGTATCTCTTCGGCCTCCACGACGGGATTCACGGCAGCCCCTGTTCTCATGGCTACACAGTTTCCATTGGCCCCGCCGGAACGCTTCACTGGCGATCCAAAGCATTATCGGACGTTCATTAATCATTGCAAACTGCACTTCCTTTGCCGCCCTGCAGCCTTTCCCAATCCGACCACGAAGGCGGCTTTTGTCCTCTCGCATCTAGGAGGGACGGCTGCAGCCTGGGCCAATCCGTTACTCGAGTCAAATAGCTTTGTCTTGTATGACTGTGATGCTCTCATCACTGCTATGAATAGGGTTTTCGATACCCGTTATAAATCCCAAGCTACAGACTTAGAGTTCCTGAACTTACGTCAGGGTACTTCTTCTCTGTTCACTTATCTTACCAGGTTCAATCAACTCGCAGCCGAGACTGACTGGCCCGAGGAGAAGAAGTCAGCAGTGTTCTATAAAGGGCTGTCTGAAGAGCTGAAGAACACCCTAGCCACAGTACCAGTAGTCCCTATCGTATTCGGTGAACTTCTGGACTTGGTATTACAGATTGACGCTAGAAAGACTGAACGGAAAGGAGAGCGTAAATCTACCACACCAATGCCCCCTCCCTTGGATTCTGTCAGTCTTCCTTCCTCTGTTCCGGAACCCATGCAGGTGGGGGCCGTCCGAGGTCCTTTAACACCTGCACAACGGGAGCACCGGCGATCACATAATTTATGTATGTATTGTGGATCGGCCGAACACTTGCTAAGCGATTGTCCAAAAAGACCCAACAAAAAGGCGGGAAACGCCAGAACCCGGCGATAGATGGAGTCCCTACGCCGGGGGTACACTCTTTGGACTCACACGAGGTCGCTTTTGCCCCAGTCAGTCTGCCGGTAGTCTTTACCATGACTCCTGGCGCTTCATTTACATCCCTCGCCATTATTGATTCCGGGGCCACCGGTAATTATATGGACTACGATTATGCTGTAAAAAACAACATACCAGTTCTGCCCAAAACTCAACCCGAAACTGAGGAGCTTTGATTAAATCAAACTATAAGGTCTCCACATGTCCTTCCTCCGTCTGCATCCGGAGCAGGGATGTGTTCTGGGTAACCAGACCGGAAATCAAGGACGTACCGTCAACTGCATGTACTGCCTCAGTTTCGGGTCATTTTGGGAATCCCTTGGTTACGACACCATAACCCCGCTATCGACTGGGCAAACAGGGTGGTTCAGTTTCCTTCCCCCGTTTTCAATGAAAAATGTTTTCAGAACACAAGTGTGTATCCAGAATCATCCTCTCAGGCGTTGGTAGCGTCCATGTCAGTCATCGGGGCCGTTTCTACCTCTATGCACATTCCTTCGGAATACCTCTCCTTTCGGGATGTGTTTGATAAAGGGGGGGCGGATCGTTTACCACCTCACAGACCGTATGACTGCCCTATCGATCTGGTACCGGGATCTAAAATCCCGGTTGGGAGAGTATATTCTCTTACCATACCCGAGGACAAGGTACTGAAGGAATACATCGATAAATCTTTGGTTACAGGGTTTATTAGACCCTCTAAGTCCCCGGCAGCGTCTCCCCTCTTTTTTGTCCCTAAGAAAGAGGGAGACCTTCGTCCTTGTGTTGATTATAGAGCATTGAATGCTATTACAATAAAAAATCAGTACCCCCTTCCACTGATTTCGGTCCTTTTGGATCAACTTGGTTCTTCTGTCGTCTTTACCAAATTGGATCTCCGGGGCGCCTATAATCTCGTCAGGATGCGTGAAGGGGACGAGTGGAAAACGGCGTTTAAAACCCGGTATGGACTGTTCGAGTATCTAGTGATGCCCTTCGGACTCTGTAATGCTCCGGCCACTTTTCAGGCCTTTATGAATGACATCTTTCATGACTGTCTGGACCAGTTTGTTGTTGTTTATCTGGACGACATCCTAATATACTCATCCTCTAGTGAGCAACACACTGAACATGTACGCCTTGTATTACAACGACTTAGGGAAAACAATCTATTCGTCAAGGCGGAGAAGTGTGTATTCAGCTCCACTGAGGTCGAATTTCTCGGTTATGACCTAACCAATCAGGGCATCAGAATGAGCCGTTCCAAAGTTAAGGCGGTACTTGAATGGCCTGTCCCTGCCTCAACCAAAGCCTTGCAGTCCTTTCTAGGGTTTGCAAATTTCTACAGGCGTTTTATCCACTCGTTTTCATCCATCTCAGCTCCTCTCACTGCTCTGACAAGCTCTAAGAAAACATTTCGATGGAACGAGGATGCACAAAACGCCTTTGAGGCTTTGAAAGCTGCGTTCTCCACCGCTCCAGTGTTACAACATCCCAATCCTCACTTACCCTTTCTAGTGGAGGCGGATGCTTCTGGTTCCGCCATTGGGGCGATACTGTCTCAGCGTTGTCCTGACTCAGGGGAGGTCCATCCAGTCGCGTATTATTCTAGAAAACTGACCCAATATGAACGCAACTACCCCATCACTGAAAGAGAACTCTTAGCCATTAAGGATGCCTTCTCGGAATGGAGGCACCATTTACTGGGTGCACGTCATTTGGTCACAGTCTTCTCTGACCATCGAAGTCTCCTGGCGTTTAAATCTATGAAATGCCTCACCGCTCGGCAGGCCCGCTGGCATCTTTTTTTTTCCCAGTTCAACTTTATCATCACCTTCCGACCGGCCCGGCTCAACACATGTGCCGACGCATTGTCGCGTCTGGATCACAACCCGGGCAGTTCTGCATCAGACCGTTCTCTATTGTTACCTTGTAGAGTGGTTTGTGGCTGCACACCCCAGCCTTCGCTTCGTTCCCTGGTCTCGGAATGGGTTTCCTCACATGCAGAGGAATGCTTGGCCCTCAATCTCGATGTTGTACAGGGATTGCCATACATTCAGGGTCGCTTATACTTACCACCTGGTGAAGCACGTCTCCGCGCCCTGGAATGGTCTCATGACTCATTGATAGCGGCCCACCCGGGTCAACAAAAAACTCTGGACTCTTTGCGTCGTTGGGCATGGTGGCCCTCTATGTCCAGGGATGTGGTTGACTATCTGGCCGCTTGTTCTGTGTGCGCCCAATGCAAAATATCACGGTCCAAACCAGTGGGCTTATTGCAACCGCTTCCGGTGCCGCACAAGCCGTGGTATATGATCTCCATGGACTTCATAGTGGAATTACCTCCGGTGGACGGTTTTGATACGGTCTGGGTCGTCATTGACTATTTCACCAAAATGGCACTCTTTATTCCTTGTAAGGGTCTGCCTTCGGCACCAGCATTGGCATCTTTGTTCCTCAAGAATATCTTCCGATTCTTTGGCCTACCATCCATCGTGGTGTCGGATCGCGGCCCACAGTTTACCTCGCGTTTTTGGAGAGCCTTAACTACTTCTTTACACATTGACGATCGGTACAGCACTGCCTATCACCCCCAGACAGATGGGCAGACTGAGAGAGCCAACGCTACTTTAGAACAGTTCCTCCGTTGTCTGTGCCTACGCTTTCAGTCTTCCTGGTTATCAATGTTGTTGCCCGCTGAGTTTGCCTATAATAACTCTTTGCACTCGGCTTCTGGGGTGTCACCTTTCTACGCCATGTATGGGCAGCATCCGCGATCTTTGCCTTTGGACCCTTCTGTTCCCTTGGACAATCCGGCGGCCCAGGCGTGTCTTCGAGACATCAAGTCCATCCACACGGCAGTTCGTTTGCATCTCCTTGCAGCCCAGAATAGGGCCAAGAAATATGCTGACCGGCATCGGAGTCCTGCCCCGACATACAGGGTGGGCATGAAGGTCTGGTTGTCGACACGCAACCTGAAAATACCTGGTAAACGCATGCTTTCGCCCAAATTTGTGGGTCCCTATTCTGTCACTGATATGATTAGTCCTGTGGCAGTACGGCTTTCTCTACCCGCCTCATGGAAAGTACATCCGGTTTTTCATGTAAGCCTCCTGAAGCCCTGTCCTCCTGCTACTCGCTTGCCACTCCGTCCTTCTCCTGTCCGGGTTCTGAGCGAGGTTGAATACGAAGTGGCGGATATCTTGGCCTTTCGGCTACGCAGGGGTCGCCCGTTCTACCTAGTTGACTGGAAAGGCTACGGTCCCGAAGACAGGTCTTGGGAACCGCTGCATAATCTACATTGTCCTAAGCTCCTGCGCTCCTTCCATGCACGCAGGGGGTTGGTGCCGCCTTTGGGGGTGGATGCTGTCACGCCTCGGCACCGTTCCACACTAAAACCCCGTGCCTTATACTTACCCCAGGTCCGACAGCGGAAAGGGACATTTGGCAAGACTATTGCGCTTCGCCGTTCCGTTCGGTATTCTGTGGCGCCATTCCTAATGAAGTGGAGAATGCCCTGGAGGCTGACGACGACCGCATCAGCCAGACGGTCTTTGAACTACGGTTCCCATGAAACCTAGGGAATCCGTAGTCCATGACATCACGATTGCCTCCCTCATTCTGCTCCACCTCCTCATTGATTTAAGCGGCTGTAACCCGGAGGACGCTGCTTCTGTTTGAAAGTTACTGCCGGCGTTGAAGTTCCGTCTTATCGCCTTGTTCCTGAAGCTCTTGTATCATTGTATGTTCCTTCATACTACGCTCCGTGTATCGAACCCTTTTCTGAAACCAAGGACTGCCTGCCTGCTGATTCTGTTCACTTATTGCTCGCCCGTGTACCGACTTGAGGATTGCTGTAAGGACTGCCTGCCTGCTGATTCTGTTCACTTATTGCTCGCCCGTGTACCGACTTGAGGATTGCTGTAAGGACTGCCTGCCTGCTGATTCTGTTCACTTATTGCTCGCCCGTGTACCGACTTGAGGATTGTTGTAAGGATTGCTTACCTGGTTCCACCCTTTAAGTGCACCTTGGGACGCCTTGCAGTTGTGCACCCACCCGGATCTAGTGCGTCCCTCGTTCCGCCCGGGAAAAGCTACCCAACTAACATTTCCCCGTTTATTATTTTACACTGTCGTTGTGTTCTGCATCCTGGAGTATAAGGAAACTTCGACTTCCTAGGGTAAGAACTTCAGTGCCCTTAATTTTGTTCTCCTTGTTATCTACACCTCTTAGGTTGTTTCCTACATCCTTGTCTAGAACTCTAGGGGGGACCAGGGCGTTGTGGGTTCAGGACACAGGGACTGGGTTGTTCCAGTATTATTCTATCTTATATCTACTTAGTGGTACTACTGTTATTCCAAGTGATTAATCGTGTGTTGTTTCTTACAGCTGGGTCCGTGGCGGCGTGTTTCTCCCCGCTCTTTCGGGTGATCGGTCCCTCTGTCTGGTACTATAATCAGCAGTGGGTCATATCATCAGGAAGGTCGTTTTTTCCCTCATAGAGAGGAGGCTTGGGTGGAGGCTCCAACCCGAGCTCTTCAATCAAGGCACCGTCTCGCCGGTTTGGCCTCCTGTCTTGTCCACTCCCGTTCGGTGAGTAACACTCTGGGGAGAAAGAACGAATAGTCCACATTTGTCACATAGGGCAAGTGTACCTCAGTCCAAACGGTCTACATACCTCATAAAACATGGATAGGGAATCATGGATTATACAAGTTATTTTCTCTTTCTTTAGCATTTGCCACGTCTTCCCATACAAACATTTATAATTGATTTTCTTATAAGGAGCTTATGTGAATCCTGTAGGATCTTAGAAAAATCTTACTTGAAACAAATACAACTTTATAAGAATTGAATAAGTATTGGGGTGTCATATCGCAAGTTCTTATAAACTACTTTTAGGAATCTTATAAGGCTTTTATATGTGAGTTGAACTGCTATTCATACAGAGGAGGAATCTGAAGACATTGACACCAGCAATTTGAATCCTCCAAGCCAAAATAAATCCGGCCAAGAGGATCCCAGTTCTGTTAGGGACCCCACTCCCTCCCTTCCAAAGGTTTCGCAGTAAGCAAACTTCCATAGATTTCATAATCTGGTGACGTATAACCTCACTCACTAAGGCTATCAACTCATCCCAAAATATCACCAATTTGGGGTAATTCCACCAAATGTGCAAATACATTCCTGCCACGCCACACCCTCTCCAACACAGGCCTGAATTGCTTGATTAATGGTGTGTACTTCGTTCTGGGGTGAAAGACCACCTTGATGTGATTTTCCAAGCCTGTTCCTGATATTGTACACTGACTGATGCTTTTTTAACTTGACGCCAGATTGTAGCCCACTCTTCTACCCCCAGGTCTCTCCCCAGATCTATATGCCAGGACTTGGTGAAACCCAGCAATGTTTACCCATTCCCAGATATTAATATTTTATGAAGACTTGAGATCCAATCTTTAGAGTCGGGAGCTGAAAGAGCCATCTCTTTGACTTTTGTCAACTTCCTAGTTGCTCCTCTCTCGGTCTCCTGGCCTAGCACCAAATTCTGCAACAGGCACTAGTGGAACCATTCAGTTTCCGTCACTGCAAATTAGATTTTACAATCTTCAAAGCATTATCCTTCTCTTGGAAGAGTGGCAGCACAAATATAGCCCCACAGTCTGTCTTTCCACCAAAGCACCTTCCCTATATGCTGGGGTAAAGCTAGAATTGTGAAGATTATGAGTTGCGGGGTACTTAAACGAAGAGAAACACACTTTGCATGCCTTTGCCATATCCACATTTATGTCCACAGAGAGGGGAGTTCATACGTTGATAGAAGGTGATCTTTCTTTTGCAACCACACCTTCTATCCAAGAGGGCAACATGGTGCTACTTCTTCCAAATCCATCAACAAGTTCCCGAATCCAGGATTTACCCATTTGGCAAATATTCTTAGTTAAATGTAGTCATACACCCTCCTGAGTAGGAACCAACCCCTGGAAAAGGTCACTTTGCTGTGCCTGTTCTTAGTGAAGAAGCTCCCATATTTGTATATATTTACGAAAAGCTGAGGGTTTAACCTTAAATTACTAAGAGTACTTTAGATGTGGACCATTACTCACTGTGCTTAGAGATGCAAAGCTTCGCCTCACTGGTGATACACAACAAGGCCGAAACAAGTGTCTAGGGTTGCTGTTACTACTCTTGTTTTGAGCAGAATTGCCTAGCATTTCGCTGCTGGACTGTCCTTCGGTGGGCGCGACCAGACATATATGCAAATGCATATTTTGCCTCTGAGTAAAGTACAATGAACTAGAACGTAGTTGTAGACTCTACTGAGTGGGAATCGATCCTTAGATTAGGTAATGTGCTCATGTTCTTTTTCCATAAAGGGGTTTTCACAATTGGGTACATTTTGAAAAACTTGGGGTTTAACTCCAAGTTACTGGGGTTAATACAGAGGTGGACCCTATCTTACTGTGCTCAGAAAGTCACATCTCCTCCTCACTGATGATGCCCAATAAGGCTGAAACATTTGTCTGGGGTTGCTGTTACTAGATATGTTCAGAGGCACATTAGGCTGCTGTACACGGCCAGACTGATATGGTATTTCTCCTATGAGAACGGTACAATGAGCTAAAATGTTTTTGTAGTCTCTGCTGAGTGGCAACCAACCAATCGAATATGTAATTTGGCTGTGTTCTTTCTCTGTCATGGGGTTTTTACTTTTTTTATATGTTGTTGTTCAGAGGAGCATCGCCTTGCTTTTCACTGCTGTACTGTCCTTTGGGGCTGGACCAGACTTATATGTAAATGGATATTTTTCCGCTGTGAAAAATACAGTGAGCTAAAACGTGGTTGTAAACCCTACTAAGTGGGAAACAACCCATAGAACTGGTAATTTGGCCATGTTCGTTCCTAGTTAAGGTGATCCCACATTTTACTATTATTGAGCTGCCTGATAATATCTACAAAAGAATGGAGCTGCTAAGCCTCCAACTTCTCGCAATCTTACATTTTCCTTGCTTCTCTTTAATGTGACTCCCCCAGATAAATTAAAATCCTCATTTTGGAATTAACTAAGAGCCCCTTCTGGGACCATGACTGGTAGGGATTGGAACAGACATATTATTCTTGGAAGGATGTTCATTTTCACCAAAGGTACACGCCATAACCACGATAATGAGGAATTTCTCCAAGAAGTGAGATTATAGAGTCTGAAAGAGTGGGGAATAATTTTCATAATACAATATGTAATGGAGTCGTGTTATGTGGATTCCTCAGTATTTCATCTGGGATGCAGCCCACTGAAATTGGGTTGAGCCATGTAGGCCAGCCTCCTGAGAATTAGGAATGTTTTTGTTCAACACCTATGTGTTGAAACATCCAGATTAGTTCAGGATGGAAAGATACCATCGACACATACAGAAATCCAATGTTCCAAATCCTATAGCCGAGCCCTAAGATGTAGTGTGATTGCCAAATGTTTATTGATAACAACTCCACCACCAGGGCAAAGAGCATAGTAGACAGTGTACACAACTACCTTGTGCCTCTAGATAATGCGAAAATCGCAGAACGGACCTAGCCACCACAACTCTTGCAGCGGAGTTACTGTACATTGCCAATACGGACCTCAAAAGATTTCAACAAAACTCATCCTCTGCATGGTCTCGCTTAGAAAAGGCCACTTGACCCGGACAATGGCTAGAAGCGCCATAAGGGAGCAAGTCTTTTGAGAAATATTGATTAGAATTATAATGTACCAAACATTGTCCACCAACTGGCGGCTTCTGTTGAATACTGACATGTCTCTATAACATCTGGCAGAATATTCCCCAGTCTGTTTGGCTAAAACTTTCAATTAAAGGCTGTGTGCAGTAATTAGAGGGGATGATATGAGCCACTCAATGAAGGGCCGCATCCTGGTTTTGGTAGGATTGCAATATTGGCTTCCCTTACAGATTGTGGGACCGCTCCTTCTCACAGAAGGGTATTAAAAAGTTTGCATAGAGGTTTTAACCAGAGGTTGAATAATGAATTTTAGAATGGTGTTGCAAACCCGTTTTTACACTGGGCTTTGTGTCTTGGATGCTCTAAGAGCGATCACTATTTCCTCTGTTGTTATAAATCTCTGCCAAGATTGTGGGTTGATTACATCCCGAAAGAAAGTTCTTGATCCCCAGACTACTGAGGTTGTCCATGGAGTAAAGAGATGCATAGAGCGCTTTAAATAGTATGGCTTTATCTTTTTTCGAAGGAACCTGAGGCCTCCTATTCTTCTTGAGGTTTCCAACATAATTCTCCTGCTTTTGTGCTTTGGGCTTATATGCCAATAGCTTCACAGCTTAATCAGTCTCAAACTACCTTTTTTTGTTCTAAGTAGTATGCGTCCAGCGCCACAGAAGTCAATTGAATCGATTTGGTTATGAACATTGTGCAAAGTCCTACAGCCCTTTTGTGAACCTGTCTGCCTATAAATGGCCTCCAAGAATGGCAACATCTTAGCAAGTGTGTCCATCTTGGCCCCTCCCAATTTTTTAAACCTGGCCGCGTATTCAAGAATCAACTCTAACTTTAATGCCCTCAAGGCTTCCCATTGGAAGGATATGGTTGGGAAAAATGTCTAATATCTTGCTGCAATTCAGCCCTACACTCAGAGTCTCGAAGAATATCAGGATTGCTTGTCCAGTTTCTAGGTATTGCCTCGTCAGGCATAACCGACATTTCATAGAATATTGCTGTGTGATCCGAGCAGGTGGTACTCACAATCTCGGCAGAGAACACCTCTTCAACAAAGGTTTCACCCAAAAAGATACAATCAATTATTTTATAATCATTAAGATTATTAGGGTGTTTATAGAGCAGAGACGTAGTTTCGGGGAAAATTGAGCGCTTTACAATCATAGGGTGGAAAAACAAGGTTAGGGAGCATAGAATCAAGGTAGTGGGGATCTAACAGCAGGGCAGGGAGGGCAAATATCAGCAATGGATCTACAAGTTACCAGGGGAGGAACAAGTGGTGATCAGATCACCCAGTCTCAGGTATGGTGAAGAGTGTACAGTGTATGGACCCTATGTATACCATATGCAAGTATGACTTAAATGTATAGTCCCTATCCGGCGGATGGAGTTTCCACCAAAAAGGACACTGGCCTTCCTCAAATAACATAAAAAATTGCACATGGATATTAACTATAGGGAAATATTCCTATGGGGGAAGTCACATCTGATAGAGAATGAGAGCAAAGCTGCCATTGTCTATGATGTGACTCTGAACTCTGAGGTGCGATACTTCCCACTGTGTGAAAGTTACCCATGTAGAAAGACAGGGTCCTTTCCTCTTAAGTAATCGCTGGATTCCTTTTTATATTGTGCCTGTGTGTGTAAAATGGATGGGCAGGAGGCAGGGGGAGAAGCGTGAGGAGGGACCTGCTGAGCATTTGTTCCAAGGACACTGGAGAAAGGTAGGTGTGTGACATCACTTCAGTGAAATATGACATATTTAACCATGGTAATGTTGTAGAAGATAGTTATAACTTTAAGAATGGTGCATAGCGACTGTGGCGTTGCACCCAGAGACCCCCAACAGCGACCAAATGGGTTCAATGGAACACGTATACAATGGTTTGTTAGTACAAAACTCCCCATTGATCAGTCCTGGATATATCCAGTTATCTACTTAACAGGAGGTTAAATTCCCTCAACAACAAGATTTGACCATTAGAAAAGGACAATAAGTCTTGCAATAATTTCCCTAAGAAAGCCTATTGCCACTGGTTGGGAGCATAGCCTTTAACTATTTTCATTGTACAATTCCCGATCAATCTCACCGAAAATAGAAATCCATCTGCCTTACCTGCCAACTGTATGTGAAAAACATAGGAGGCTTGTGTGTTTTTCTTGGTGTGTTGGCCATGTTGGCTCAGAGACCGTCAGTTCATGCTTGGTGTCAGTGCGAGTATGTTCATCTCGGCAGTCGGTTTGCGACATACGTATGATATTATATGGCAAGTCTAGGTGGTGTGTGCGTTTTCCGGGTGTACAGAATCTCTTGGGAGGTCACTGAGTATGTAGGTGAGAAATGGTGAGGATGGGTGTCCAGGCGAGTTGGCGAATGCAGTGTAACTGTGCATGTGATTGAGTTTAAGCGAGAGGCAAGGGAGGTGAGATATGAGGGATGCAGTTTGATGTGTTAGTGCTGTGGTTGGTAATGGATTAAGGGCCAGGTGAGAGATGCTGTCATCATTGGGGTAGATATGTATACGGTGTCTGGACGTTAAAGTAGTATAGAGTATGTGCCTTAATCAACAAGTATGGGAGGTGTGGGAGAAACGCCAAGTTATAGGGCAGTGTGGTGCTGTGGGTCATGGGTGAATGAGGTGCCTGGTGGGATGTGGTGGGGCAAGAAGCAGTGCAGTGGATTTGAACGCGTTGGTAGGGATTTGGCCGTGGAAGGATGCTTGTGGCTGTGTACATTGTTGAGTACAGTAGGTTTGGGTTAGATCGCGCAAGATGCTAGGTTATGTTAGGCAGCATTTGTTACATGGAATGTTCGCAATGTGCATGGCCTCTTTTATCTGGCAACTCTTTGAGTGGGATAGAAAAGGATTTACTGGAGGCAAACAGGAATTGACATGGGCGTGGATGGTCAGCGGCAGGTCCTGGTGCGCCGCGCAGGCTTGATCCTCAGCTACCAGAGGAGACACACCACCCTTTGGCAAAGCCATCCACTAGGATAGTCAGTTCCTTGCCTGGGAACTTTTTCTTGCATGCTCCCCTGATATGTTCCTAGTACATTGTTGAAGGTATAGGGATGGGGTTCAACAAGCAGTTTGAGGATCAAGCCACGGGCAAGTGGAGCAGTCGGCCGCGACACGCAGTTGTATGGTTTCCAAACAGGCAGGAGTGGCACTGGCATTTCGGACACGTATGGCACATTAGGAGTGAATTTCAGAGGGAGAAGGGGAAGAAATGTTGGGCAGAGCAAACTTCCAGGCCGACTTGTAGGAAGGGATTAACCATAGTGCTGGCTGTGGCACAGTAATGGCTCTCCGGAATAGGTTTTCTTGTGGCAAAATGTATCTCGAGTGCCTAGGTACTTTGTAGTGCTGCAGAATGTGTGTGCTTACACAAGTGCAATGTGTTTGTGAAGTCATGCAGTAAATTCGTGGTCATGCACATTTGCAGAAGCAGGACAAGCTGTTCACGCAAGACTACTGGTTTTATCCAACACAGTGGAAGCTGGTCAGAAATAGGCCCTACAGTGATTGGATCATGGTCGGGCTATTTGCCCGCCTACAAGCCCATTCATCAGAACTAAGGTGTTCGTGAACAGCTGTGTATACTCCTTACACTATGGACCCAATTTGCCATTAATCAGCAATCTAAAAACAACAGAGTGTGCACTTTCTTTAGATGTGCAGTTTCCGGAATGTGCAGGTTGCCTTATTCCCACAGGTGAACTGGGCCTTACTAAGAGGCTGCCTGCCAGCACCAACAAAGTGATGCATACATTAGCGTTGGCAGCTCGCTCCTGACACTGATGTGCGATTGGCTCACAGCACAGTGCATTTCACAGGCAAAGGCCATACTCATGCTACATTATTTGCACGTAAAGGTCACAAATTATACTCTCATGCAGGTGTAAGGGAATGCTTTTTGCTGCACAGTCTTGGTGTACTTCAAAATGCACAAACATGCTCGTGGGCGCCTCCTGCTGTGCTGTTTGTATATAAAAAGGGGTATGTGAATGTGTGCATTTATTATGTCCATTGGGACGAGGGCCAAGTGAAGAGACGTGTGCTTACTTCAAAAAACACAGATCTTCGAATCTAATATCTATTTTGAATTGCAAAACTTAACAAACTGTTGCGCCAAAATCATACCCACACTCAAGAAACCAAGTCTTACCTCTATTATCTCACAATAATAATGCATCCAAACCAAATTACAATACCTGTTCAATATCTTTGCGTACATACCTATAATACATCATTGATACTATGTTGAGGTGACTTCAGATAGCCGAATATTACAAAGTGTCATGAAAGTTACAAAATATATAATGTGTTGGGAAATAATAACATCAATTAAACTCAACAGGAAAAAAAGAGGAGAAAATGGAGTAGGGAGAAGAGTAGCGCATGAGGAGGATTTATCAAAGGGTCAAAGGTGATTGAAAGGGAAGCAGAAGCGAGTGGGAGCAGATGAGGAAAGGGGATAGGGGTGCGTAAATGTGGTAAAGGAGAGTCGAGGATGGCAAGAGCAGGGGAGATTCTGGGGATGGAGTGAAGAAGAGTTAAAGGAGGAGAGTGCAGTGCACAACAACATGAAAATATGGAGAATTGGTGAGGGAAGGTGGAGGCTGGATGTCCTCAATGCTGCAAACATCACGCCTCATCCGGGGGGCCTCAGCAGAAAAAAGGTTGGAGACCGCTGTCCCAGACTGATGATGCCCTACAACCGGGTCTAGCAGCAGAGGAATATAGCATCAATTGCATGACCAGCAGACTTGCCAGCTTGAGGCGATCACCAAGAGATCAGGGCCATTACTGGCAGTCCCACCCGCTTCCACTGCAATGATGTTTAATACTATGAGCACCCTGGAAACACAGCCACGGTGCTAACAGTGTTATGCTCTAAACTATTGCCTTCAGTGAAGGGAGGCATGTAGCGGTGTACCTTTACTGGAAGAGCGGTGTTCCTCAAAAAAGATAGCCACCGTGGACATGTGAATTGGCCGTTCTTCAGTGGCTGGTCCCACTGAAGAAGAGGGTGGGTTCAGTGCAAGGATGCGGGAAGCGGCTGGCATCCCATGCGGTGAGGGCCTATCTGATGTTGATGGGCGGATGGAGGAGAGGGTGCCGTTCGGAAGTGGGAAGGCTTGGGAGGCAGAGGTGGGAAGGGGGTCCTCTGTGGGAGAGGAGCACAGGGGAGCAGGCATCCAATTCTTCCCAGTTGCTGGTTCCATTACCAGATTTGCAAAACCATCCTGGGCAGTTTATTTACTGGCTCTCCCACAGCAGATGCTACTAGAGCAATCCGTTGCCATGCACCAGAAGGTTGTCCCATCCTAAAATGATTAAAAAGCCTACTTCTAAATGGCTACCTATAGTTCATGGGGGTGCCATATTGAAATGTAATTCCTGGCATGCAGGATTACAATTTTGTTATAGCAAGTTCACACCCATGTTTGTCAGAACTAAGGTCTTAAATGTGGGCAGTCGAGCATCACACACTGCTGTGAAAACAGGAAGTGACGTTTTGGTTAGGGAGACAGATTTACCACGGTGTACACAGGAAACTGCCTAAGTGCCCTCGGTCCATACCAATTTTCAGTTGAGGACTTTCTTAATGTCACGTTAAATAACACAACACATCTTCTCCGGCTGTGCAAGGTGCCTAATTCAGGAGTCCATTTTGGAGCAACTTCATTTGTGTTTTGACAGGATTGATAAAAGGTTTCCAAACGTATCAGCTACCCTGATCACCATTTGTCTTGCTTGCGGGAAACATGCCTTGTCTCTGAAACCCCTTTGGAGCAAATTTTGTGTTTCAATATCGTTTTCTCCACGTTGCGACTGAGAAATGTTTGCTCCTCAACTCATTTCCAGCATACTCAGAAACACTGAGACACAGCAGTCCAGTTCAGTTCTGTACAAAGAGCAGGTTGTCCAGTAAACTGAGCTGTTTTACCATAGATATATAGATTGTTCATACTGCCACCTGTTAACGTAAGTAGGCCGCTGCATCTCAAGGCCGTGGTGGGAAAGAGGTGGTATATATTCTGATTATTTCCAGGCGATGTAATATAATAGGCGATGTATTGTCATCAGGGAACCTCGGTAATGTAATGTAATTTGTCATTTGTACAGAGCATTTTCGCATTGATATGGCCTCAATGAGTTACTGGTTGATCGGTCCTGGAGGACCGAAGTCCAAGGTATGGGAAATTCGTCATAAGAGTTTAGAATGCGTGTTTACATTTTAGTAAATACGAAGGTATCTAGGGGTGGCCAAGTCCCTGTTAGCTACCATGTTGAGCTAGCATGTGGATAGGTGCTTTGCGATAGTCTAGAGAGTATGCAAGTGCAGGAGACTCATTATGTGTTCAGCTAGACCAAATAGTTGTCGTGGGGGATAGCAAGGAAAAGGAAGGGTCACGTGAACCACGCCGCTAAACAAATCAAGCGGGGCAAATTGCTCTCAGTATAGGAGCTCAATGAGGGGATAGGCCAGATCAAGGATAATATAAAATCAATCAATCTTTATTGTTCTCATATCAAATTACATTAAACATATAGCTGAATCCATGGAAAAACAGTATAAAAACAATCAATCAATCAATGTCAAATATCTACAATTAAGGTGCATAGCTCTCTAATGAGTCTCCTGTAAAACAGGGTAGACGTAAAGTGCACAGTGCAGATGCAATTTAGAAATATGGTGCACCAAAGCACTCTCCAGTGTCAATAGAAATGACAGCAAGTTCAAAATAACAATATGCAAAAAAGGGCGGGGGAATCAGGAGGGGACAAAACACAGCAGGGATATAAGCACACAATAGTGTCCCTTATGAGATTCTAATACAGTCCCCAATTCCAAATTATGTTTAAAATAATCAGACAAGTAAATTATGCAATGAAGTGAAAAAACAATGCATTACTTGTCACCATTCCGACCTAGACAGTCAACAACCAGTACCTAGTGCAGTTATCATCAATCTTATGTGCTGCACTGGTATCTGAAAATAGGTAGTTTCGACGACCAGCAAAAATTGGCTAAGGCGTCTTTCTCTTTACCACGAAAGAGAGAGACGGCTTGACAGTCGTCTTCCTCAGGACAGGACAGAAATGGTTATAGTTTATTAAGAAAGAAAACAGTTTTAAACAAACAATAGATGGACATCTTGATGTTGTTTTGTGTGTCCTTTCATAGCCTGATTCTTACTCTGTATGTATGAATGGTTGATGCGTCCCATCTTAATCCGATTCATAACTAAGTTACATCAAAGAAATAAAGGAAGAGGAGAAAGAAAGAATAAAAATACACATAATATATCCCCGCTGTGTTTTGTCCCCTCCCGATTTCCCCCCCCCTTTTTTGCATATTGTTATTTTGAACACTGGAAAGTGCTTTGGTGCACCATATTTCTAAATTGCATCTGCACTATGCACTTTATGTCTACCCTGTATTACAGGAGACTCATTAGATAACTATGCACCTTAATTGTAGATATTTGACATTGATTGATTGCTTGTTTTTATGCTGATTTTCCATGGATTCAGCACTATGTTTAATGTAATTTGATATGAGAACAATAAAGATTTATTGATTTGATATTATCCTTGATCTGGCCTATCCCCTCATTGAGCTCCTATACTGAGAGCAATTTGCCCCGCTTGATTTGTTTAGCGGCGTGGTTCACGTGACCCCTCCTTTTCCTTGGGTTGCTTATCTAGTTACTCCCCTGGGTCCACGTAGGTGGGGACGCCTATCCTTGATCATATAGTCGTGGGGGATAGCTGCATTCTTATGGCAGAGGTGTTGTGCAATGTGCCTTCAAGTATTGTATGGTAGCAGATTTGTGCGGGTGGACGGCCGTGCCTTCAGCTATCTTCCATAGGCATGGAGTGTGATACATACCTGTGTGTCCTGGCTGGTTTCTTGGTTTGTAGCGGAGTTCAACACAGTACTGATGATCACCCTTACAAAGAAGTGTCATCAGGAGCACCTATTTTTCCCCACTACAGAATTGACCATTTGTAGCTGGTCGGGCTGAAGTGCACTGCAGCGCTGGACCTTTTGGTACCCTGGTGTTTACTTAGATGGCCCTCAGCCTCAAAGACTCCTTCCCAGCCCCTCACCACTGTAAGGTGTCCATACCATGGCACAAAGTGCTGTAACTGGGCAGTTCTGCCAGGTTTCAAAGGTCTGTTCTCCCTACCGTTTGGCTATGACTACTTAGACTATCTACAACTTAGAGACCGCTTTATTATTTTCACCTGGGCAAGTGCCCATGGAGATGGTGTATGCTTAGTGTGTGCATCACCCTATCCATGCGTGCCCTCATTCTACTAGATAGTCTTTATAAAGTGTATGAACCCGAATGTCTCTCATTAAAGCATTTCGCACAGTAGGGTGCCAGGTTAGAATACTTGGGAGCCAGGCTTCCACTGCGTACAGAAGAATGGACACCCGTCCCATCCCTCTTTTCTTCGCGTAACGTTCCGTTCATGTTAGCCTTTACTCTTGCCCTCACAAGTCCCAATATTACTATTCTGAAGTTTGTTTGGGTGGAGGAATTAAACGCATTCCCTGACAACTAAAAGCCTCCATGTATCAAAGGGGTTACTTGACAACATCTCGAGTCAATCCCATAGCCACACACTACAACTATATATAATGTACTTGTCTTAAAACTGCCTTGAAGACAATACACCCTTTCTGCAGCGCTCACCCACCGGGAAAGGAGCTCCCGCACTCCTGGTAAGACCTGTGGCATTTTCCAGTACCTGCCTGGCCTAACTTTCAGCTCAGCCTCACTGCCATCAGCGGTCCGTGTTGCCTTCCCTCTTCCCGCTCCTTTGGTTCATCCTCCTAGTGGTAGCAGTGCGCAGTATGAATTAACCTAACCATGACTACAGACACATATGAATCTACCCAGTACATGTTCTGTACTCTGGGCAAGGGATCCACGTTGGCTGCATCAATATTCACTCAGAATGTCACAGACATCCTTCATCTCGTCTCTTTTGGAATCCCTGTTTGTATTCTCGTTAACCTCTTTCCTCTGCCCCTACAAACTACAAACTCTATGACAACTTCCAGACAAGAGTGGGGGCTCTGAGGCCACTAAGGTGGTGATGTGGCATCATAAAAAAGACGTGTAACATAACAAAGGATAGGTTCCACATCCGTGCGTTTTTGTGGCGTTCCTTTTGTGCACGCACCCTTCAAACTACCAAGGAAAATGTTAATCTCCACAGTACTTAGTCTATTTGGACAAAGACCAAAAAAACATGTCGCTGCCGTGGGTGTGCAAAGAATTGATACAGGAAAGTAGAAGCAAAACAAAACGAAAATAAAACCCCTCACTGCCCCTGACGAAAACTGTGCCAACTACGAGAAAAACAGTTGATAGTTAATATGCTGAATAAATCCGTAGACTAAAATCCCTAAATAAATGGCAAATTGAAATGCATTCTGTTTGCATACATTACCTGTTCCGGAATGTTCTGTTTTTTTTGTGCATGTTTGCCTTGTGTCACTAAAGGAAGGACCACGTGACACTCAGCCTTGCAGTGGTGGTGGTGGTGCAGTGTGGGAAATGTTCGGAAGAGGAAAGGTCTGAAGCCCGACTATTCTGGATGCAGTGGTTCATAAAACACCAGGGATATGTAGTGTCAAGACATTAACATGATGCGGCCAATCAAAGGAGAGGGATTATACTCTGTTTTAATAAATGGAATCAGCCAGGTTATTGAAATGAATTCATTTTACTTTAGGGAAACACTCTTGTTACACTAAAGGTGCTCTACATTTGTTTTAGATGAGATCTTACACCCCGGGCTTCCCATCCTTGGCACCCTGTGGTGGCCATATTATGAAATTTTAGGTTCTCAAATTTGGCTTAGGGTTCCCAGATATTAACGCACGTGGGTTCACAAGCTTTTGAACAAGGGGTTTTTAAATTCTATAACTTAACTAAGAATTCCAGATTTCATTTAAGGCACTTGTCTTATTCTTATTTATTTCTGTAAATGTACTCCTAAGGAGTCCCTGAATATAATCATAGCAATTCTTTAATGGTTTTCAGGATTTCACAGGAGCAGTTCTATGGTTTTCCTCTAGTAGTTCTCTGGTTCTCCTCTAGTAGTTTGCAGGCATTCCTGTAGTGTCTCTGGTCTTTCTCTAGTAGTTCTCTGGTTTTGCTCTAGTAGTTTTCAGGTATTCCTGTAGTGTCTCTGGTTTTCCTCTAGTAGTTCTCTGGTTTTCCTCTATTAGTACCCGGTGGGGGGTGTGGCAGCCTCCCAGCCAATGAGGAGGCTCGGAACAGCGGAATTACCACATGGTAATCCCCCCACTCTGAGCCACCTCACAGCTGGAGGCCACCATCTTCCCCCGCCGGGGAATCAGGTAAGTGCTCTGCTTCCCTCCCCCGCCCCGTTCCCACTCCACAGATTTCCCTCCCCCCTTCCCTTCGCTTACCTGATTTTTTGCTCCTCTTCAGGGGCGGATGCGCTGGAAACACTTCTGTCTCCAGTGTGTCCGCTCCCAATCTACGACACACCACCATGGAAAGGGAGAAGGGACTACATGTAACCCCTTTTCCTTTTCCATGGTGGCCATTTTGTTTGTTTACTGTTATTTATTACTTTCAATGACCGCCATGGAAAGGGAGAACAGGCTTTGTTTTCCCTTACACAATGGGCATTTTTTTTTGTTGCCGCAAAGGAAGAAATACATTTTTAGTACCCCAGTTCAACAGGCCAGGGTACTAAAAGGAATAGTCCTGTTGCTACGCTCAGGCCTGTAACTATGGGCCCTGGGGCATAACCTCACTCGGTAATGCCCCCCCCACCCTCTGGCTCGGGGATTATTGCTTAAGTAGTTTTCAGGTATTCCTGTAGTGTCTCTGGTTTTCCTCTAGCGGTTCTCTACTTTTGATTAAAGTGTTCTCGAGTTTTAGCCCCAGCTCTCTCTAGTTTTCCTGCAGACGTTCTTTATTTTTTAATGATGAGGTCATTGTTTTTCCTTCAGGGGCTCTCAGTGTCCTCCCAAGGATGTCTCTGTTTATTCTACAAAGTCTCTATGACATTGCACCAGGGTTCTCTGATTTACTTCTCTTGAGTTCCCTAGTTTTACTTCAAGTGTATGTGATTTACCTCGAGGAGATCTTTGGTTTAACTCTCTGCGATCCTCAGGTCTTACTTCAAGGTTCTCTGATTTTCCTCTTGATGTTTCCCAGTTTTACTTTAGGGGTATTGTATTCCACTCCAGGGGATTGTAGAGAATCCCCTCAATGCTCACACCAGAAGAAAATACAACTCACTAGGGAAAAAGGCCCAGCAAACCTCTTGCAAGGAGAACAAGGTTTATTTCCATTAAAAAAGGTTAAAACGTGCAGGCAAATAACTCTGCTGCCACGGAGCGCTCTGGCAAAATCAGCATAAGCAAGTTGTTACAAGAACACACAGCGTCATCAGTGACGTAATTTGCATGGGTTATAAATCCAAAAAGCTGGTTGGTGCAACCCTCTACAAATACAGCCTGCTCCATAAGGGATGCAAGGCCATTGGTCCCAGCTTTCCCTGTTCATCTTCTTCCACTTTGGCTTCTTCTTCGCACGTCACTGGGCATCAAGCTGCATAATTGGCAATTAGAAATACAAAAACATAACATTCTCTGTAACCTAACGTGCACCTGCTACTGCAGACATGGGCGCAGCGGATACTCTCGAGGTCCCTATATCTTCCAAACCCCTGCTCGATCCCAGACACATAGGCACCTTTCCAAATCTTCCCACCCTGGTTTTAGGTGTGTTGCTTTTTTCCCCTTCCGGGACTTCGCAGCACAAATCGCATGCCCCTGCACTCTGATCTTTTCTGATCGATTGACGATCTAACAGTTTTCTGGTCAGTGGTCTGGGGCTGGCTGGTAGGTTGGAATGCTAGGGCCTTGGGACCGGGGCATCTGGGCACTATAACTTAGACGTAGGGTTGGGGAAGGTCAGAGGCTCATGCCCTCCTTCTCTTGGAATAACTCTTTGCAGAGAGCTCTCAGCACCCACATGGCCTTGCAGGGCACATTCTTCCAGGGATAAGAATGCTGGCAGTATGAGACAATGAAAAGTTTAAGAATCTCTGTGGTCCTGGTCATTCTCACTGTTGCCCATGTTGCAATCCACTCCCGCACACACACGTGTGTTTGCACGTTCATGGCTCGGGCCTACTGTCCTGGTTAAAGCACAACCTTAGGCCTCTATTTTAATATGCGTACTGTTTTCTAAAATGGCTTGTCATTCCTACTGCAATCTATACCCAAACATCCAGTAACCTATCTATGATGCAGTTTCTGGCGACACCCCCTCCCATTATAGCCTCCTGAAGACTCTACCCCATGCTTTCCATCGCTTCAATCCATGTGAGTTTTGCCACATGCTCATTCCAATATCCTCGGCACATATTGCTCACTTTCTCAATATCTTTTTCGCCAAATCCCACTAGCCCTACTGCCATACATCTCATTGTAGTCTCCTGCCCCCTGTTCAACACAAACTTCACACCTTCCAGCTTCAGGTATGGTCTTTGTAAACACTGCACGCTTCTGGGATTCCAGGCACACTGCAGTTTGTTTGGCTCCATCATTTCGAGTTGTATGCTTCATGCCTGAAATGTGCTTCACAATCTGCACAATGTCAGATGGACTAAACATTGAGCCTCCAAAAGCAGAGTTTCTTGTGTCATTAACACCTTGGGGGCCCCCAACACGTGTGGTATCAAAGAACAGATGTAGCAGCCCCCATTAACCCTATTTTTCCCCACCCAGCTCATGTCTGCATACCGGCTATTGCTTGATTCTGGGTGGTGCGCATCTTCTATTACATCTAGGCCTAGGCCTCTATAGGCATCATACTCAGCCCTTCTCACTTGTCTTTTAGAACGTTTTACTGCAATATCGTGTGGAGCAATAGAAGAAAAACTCAAATGTGTGATCATGTTAGACAAAACATTCGGAAATAAGAGCGTCATAGCTATATTAGTACGCTTTTTCATTTCATCCTGGATGCCTTTCAAATCGGTAATAGTGGCATTTGCTTTCAGATTATCAGCAGTGGCATTGTCCTTCCCAAATTCCTTGTTTGATGGAGAAATGTTGACCACACAGTTGTGCATTAACAAAATATTTGCAATGCTGACGTTAACTTACACCCCCTTTTTTTATGCCCACTCCATGTAAAACTAAATCCTAAATAAATGCCTTATCCAAACATGGAGAGAGCAAACAATCCAGCTACACAAACATAGAAATGAGTGCAAGCGAATGCTGATATTAGAGAATATGCATGGGAATGATGGCGGGACAGTACATTAACTGTATCAGCAAGTGCTTGTACATGAATTGTGAAATAAATGGGGAAAACTCTATTGTGTGCAAATGGTGCATAGCAGCGTATTCAATTTGTGGAGGTAGGGACGTTGCAAAGAATGGAAAGGGGAAAGAACAGAAGATGATACCATAGGACAGTGTAACACTGAAGTTTACCTGTAGACCTTAGAAAACATCTCAGTGAATTACTCAAACACTCTTTTGTCACAGTATTCACACCTTTAATAGTTACTCAACCTGAGTGGGGGTGCGGGTTGGGTTGTTCTACGGACATCCAAAAGATGTACCCAATAATGCAGCTTCTGGGCCTTTATTGCTAGAGGCAACCGTGAAAGGGCCATTGTATCTAGGCTCACTCCACAGACAGACAAAATTCTTTACGTAGATCAAATCTCCTGGGAAAAGCTGAAGAGGAGGTGACGTCGGCAGATCAGATGCAGTGCTGGTTGATTCTTCTGACCGTAGTGATGTCATCTGTTGAGAAATAAATTGTATTGCTTTTCTTAAGGCAGAAATGTAACTGTTTAACTCATCCCCTAGAATGGATGCAGCCCTGTGAGCATGGGATGCTGTTCTTATGGGAGATAGGGGTGTGTGCATTTGCCGCCCTGTTACCACCTCATGGGGTGATAACTGATGATCCTTACAGGGTTGCTTGCGCAAACCAAACAGTGCTAAAGGCAAGTAGTGCACCCAGTTCTTTTTCAATGTGGTGCACAGCTTTGACAGTTTGCTCTTTCATAGACCATTTATCCATTCTACCGTCCGTTGGCCTGGGGGTGGTAAATTGTGTACATTCGATGCTTGATGCCCAATAATGCTCTGATCTCCCTTAAACAGCTCATTAAAGAAGTGAGTGCCATTGTCGAACCTTAATACATTGCACATTCCCCAGCGAGGGAAAACCCCTCTGACCAAAATGTTTGTGGCACACTTAGCATCCACTTGTACACAAGGACCTGCCTCCACCCAACACGAGAAGGGACACAATATGACAATCATATAGCGGGACCCATTACACCTCTCACCCATGTCCGCATAGTCGATGTGCACTTCACGGAATGGCCCAGTCGGGCGGGACAGGGTTGCTCGGATGGTTCTTAAGGTGAGGCCAATACTGTAAGTCTGACATGTAGTGCATTGAATAACTAGTTTAGTTAATGTCTCCTGCATATTGGGGACAAACCAGTCCTCTTGTATATTTGATGCAATATGTTGTTTCGACACATAGGATGGGTGGTGCAGCTGCTCGAATGCGACCAGCAGCAATTTGCATGGCATAACTGCTTTGCCTGCTGTTTCCTGCCACCACAATAAGTCTGTGGGGGACTGCTTACACCCTCTCTTTTGCCACAGGTCCTTCACTTCCTGTGGGGCACGGCCCTGTAGTTCAATTAGTTGGGCAATTGGTAATGATTTGCAGGATGTCAGCAAGTGCTCTCGGCTCTGTGCTACCACTGGATATTTGGAAACACTCGGCACAGGGAGTGATGCTGCTTACTCTACCACTTCGTCCGTGGCAGTGTTAACGAGAAAAACATTATTTGTGTCATTGGTATGGGCGGTGTATTTCACAACCACAGTCAAGGAGGGCTGTGATAGCGCTTCAATCAGCTTGTCCAATAATACTGCATATTGTACTGGCGACCCGTCAACCCTCCTAAACCCCTCTCCTTTTCCATCTTGCCAGCCCTGAGTGCACTGTGGTGGTGACATATGCTGAGTCGGAATGTATTGTTACACAACACCCCTGGGATACTTGAAGCGACTCAATAAGCGTGGTAAGTTTAGCTGCTTGGGCCAAATAGTGCATGGGCAATCTTTTTTGCACTAATACTGTGTACACCCCATCCACTAGGCAGACCACTGGCACAGCACTATGGGCCTCATTACGGCCCAGGCGGTAAGTTACCGCCTGGGTCGTACCTTTACCACCATGGCGTAAACTGCGTTTACTCAGTTGGCGGACTTACCGCCCCATTCCGAGGTGAGTGGGGCGGTAAGTCCCCATTAACCCATTTACCCTTCCCCATTCCCATTTTTGCCCCATAGGGCATAATGGGAGTGGGGAAGGCGTTAATTACGCCACTGTAAATTACGGTGGCGTAATTAACAACAAGGTCCCTTAGCGCCATGGATTTAGGTGTTAAAACCTCCATGGCGCTAAGGGACCTCGGAATCAGGCGGTAAGGGTCGGCGCTGTTTACGCCGCCGTAAACCCCTTACCGCCTGGGTCCTAATGAGGCCCTATGTCTCAAACCTGTCCCCTGGTCAATAGTTGCTGAACCGTCAATGAAGAGAGCCCTCCTTTAAGCGGGCTGTCTTTTGCGGATGCCCTCTCTGTGGTCAAGGTTGATTTAGACCGCTCAAGGATGGCAAAGACTGCATGCTCCACATACAGTGTTACAGAACATCCCATGACAATGGTGGAGCTCATTTCAATCGCAAATGCAGAGGCGGCAGGCGTCTGTTCGCATGGGAATTGGCTCTGCATCACTGAGTCTAGTACTCCGTTGTAGTAGGTCAATGGCTTGGGGCCCATTGTGCTTTTCTGCGTGAGCACTACAGTCATCATTTGACCATTGGAATGGGAAAACAAATAGTCAGGGGTTGCTAGTACTGGGGCAGTACACATTACTTCCTTTAGGTCATTAAAACTCATACACATGTGTTCTGTCCAAATTATCTTTTTGTCTGCCTTTTGTGCTTCTTTGAGTCCCTGCAGCAGGGGCCTAGTGTACGCTGCATAGTCTAGAATCATGCACTGCAGTAATTGCAGAGCCCAAAGAATTTCTGAATTTCTTTAACAGTGGTCGGCTGGGGACCAATGCACACAGATGTGGCGTGTTCTAGTATTATTTTCTTTCCGTGGACAGATATCAACTGTCCCAAATAGAGGACTTCCTGAAGACAGTATTGCAGTTTAGCTTTGCACCCTTTATATACTAACAGCTGCAGGAGGGTAAAAGAGTCCTTCCGGTACTGTTGGTCATTGTCACTACTGTTAAGATGGATTTCTGAACTCGGACCTGGAGGGGCAGAGGTTCAGAAGGCCAGCCTAGTTTCTTGGAACAGGGTAACCTCTGGACAAGCCAGACCAATCAGGGTATCTATGGCAGGCGGTCAAGACTTAGGGCCTCATTACACAGATGGCGGTGGACCAAGGTGCTATTAGCCAAGGTGCTATTAGCACCTTGGTCCATGCCGGTAAAATACTGGCACCGCCTTGGTAGAAAGGGGAATTACCGCCCTATTCCAGGATTGGTGGGGCGGTAACTCCCCCTTCCCCCATTGCCCTTCCCCATTCCCATTTTTGCCCCATAGGGCATAATGGGAATGGGGAAGGTGCTAATTACGGCACCACAAATTGCGGTACCGTAATTAGCTCCCTGGTCCCTTAGCGGGTTGGTTTTTAACGCCTGCAAAAAGCAGGCATTAAATTCCCCAACCCGCAAAGGGACCTCGTAGTAAGGTGGTAAGTGTTTACCGGTACCGGTAAAATACCGGTACCCGTAAACCCGTACCGGTAAAATAATAGTACCGGTAAGCCCTTACCGCCTACCGTGTAATGAGGCCCTTAGTCTCAAGAGGGGTGAGGGTGACTGAAAGACTTCAATGAGCACACAAAGCAAGGACACTTACAAATTACTCCAGACAGGTGTTATATTAAAAATATAGACACATTTATTACAAGGCCTTTGTAACATCGACCATAGCAAAGAATCACAATAATACTAAAGTAAACCAACACATTACAATCAATACAATATATATACAAAACCGAGGGGTCTAAGGAGTTATGAGCACATAATATGTAGACCACCTAGATGGGGAGGGAAACAGGCAGTGCAAGTAATCATTAGACCCAGTTCGACATCAGTAATACACCTAACTAGGAGGAAGTCCGAGCCCTACGTAGAGAGGAGCCTTATGCTCAAAAGTACCTGCACGTGCTGGTGCCAATGGATAAAGTAGGATCTCTTCAAGGGTCTCAGGCAGTTCAGGAAGGTGAATGAAGCGATGAAGAACAAGTCCCCACTACTCAAGCAAGGCCTCCACTTGTGGGCAGAGGCAGGGTGACGGTGCGGGATAGAGTCGCTATTTTGCAACAGCGGTAGAATAGAAACGGGCTCCTGCGCGAGGGGCCACCGGTTGGGGTATGGACTACTCACCGGTCCCTGACGCAGACAGACCCAGACTTCTCCAGTTCAGTTCACGTTGCTGGCAGTTTCAGATGCGATAATCAGAACGTCTCGACACCGTGTCGATTCCGTGTAGCAGGATGCAGGGTCGAGGGTGTCCCAAATGCAGCGAACGTGCACAGGTTGTTACCACAGCAGGGCAACACAGCAACCGCGTTTACTCTGGTCCAGGCGCACTCATCTCACTTCAGACCTGGGAATGCCAAGTGTACGAAATTTGGTGTGAGGGTGCCGGGGTCACAGAGCGAGCAGTAGACCAGGTTTCGAGGGCTTCCCCGAAATGGCGGCTGTGACAGAGCAAAACGTCCTGCGTAAGCTGGTCAGCCCACTGGTTGGCCCAGGGACACTCCCGAAGAGGCTTACTTGCAGGGTTTGATGAAGGTGCCGGGAATAGTTGATCCCACTATTCCAATGGTTCAAAGCGCCTTCGCAGACCTTCTAGGACGATCAGATGCAGAGGGGTCTCACAGGACGACAGCGGCTCAGGGTGCCAAACCTTCCAGCGGGTCACCAGCGGTTCCTCGACTAAGCTTCTTGTTGCAGGATACTTGGCTCCTTATCCCTTGTTCGGTGTGAACTCAGGAGATCGACATGGTAGTGGTGTTTTCAACCTCCTCTTATCCAAAGTTCCCTTCGCGCCAAAACAGAGAGGACCCAATGGGAGATCTGCTCACAAACACTCACACCATACGTGGACCTATCACGGACCATGGTGGCCCCAGGCATTCAGGACACTCCAGACTCTCTGGCACCCAGGATGTGTATTGGGAACAGACATCCCAGCCCACATCCTGGAGGCACACACAAGGCATGCAGAATCCAGCGAAAGCGTTGGGTTTCACGGTAAAGTGCATGACCAAATAAGGACAGACCCGGGTCGGCTCGACCTGGGCAAGGTGAAGGGGCAAGATGGCCAAAGGACAGGATTAAGAACCTCTTGGCATGGCCATTTTGGAGCCAGACCACTCATTTCTGCCAATTGCGGTAAGCGTGGATAACATGGCGAAAAAGGCTTCAAAGCACAAGAGAAATGATAGCTGCCACCAGTCCTGCCCGTGACACACTTGCATAGTTCATAATAAGTCCAGCGATAGTTTCTAGGGCCTTTGGAATGACTAGAAACCCACGAGCACTGTAAAGTAAGTTACAGTGCACTCTTGTTTCATGTTGCACAAAAGCTGCAACATGAGGAAAGGACTAAGGGAAACAAAGTCTCCTAGTACTGACTGTCTTAAGGGCATGTCAGTTTCCCCATAAGAATTGAGCGAAAGCCCAGAGGAGTGCGGCGGAAGGCTGCGCTTCTCTGGCAAAGTCTAGATCAGGGTGTACAACAGCAGCAAAAAGTTTGGGGGTTGCCACATGGAGGGAAAAATACATACAATATGAAATCTTTCCTAACACTACACACTAGCAGGTTGTCCACATGTTGAATGATAGTACTAGGCACTTGGATGTTTCCTAGATCAGCTTGCAATATTCTGTTAAAAATACTGGAGGATTCGCAGTAGCCCTGTAGCAACCTTGTGTGTTCTAACCAATGTCTGCAAAGTGTGAATGCAGTGAAATATATTGCGACTCCGGGTGCAGGGGTATGGAGAACAAGGCAATCTTCAAATCCATCACTGTAAAGTGCTTCGCTTGTTTAAAGATGCTTCACAGAATTATTGCGGTGTTAGGAACTACCAGAATTTCTGCCTGTACATTGTCATTTACGGGGCAGAGATCCTGTATCATTCTCCAACCCCCCCCTTTTGCCTTTTTTATCTGATAAATCGCTGGTTTGCTTGGGGAGGATGAGGGCACAATAATTCCCTGATTTTAGAGTGAGGAAACGGTGTCTCGAATTCACTCTTCTGCTTCTTTGGACAGTTGATATTGTTTGGCTCAGGGCAGTACCGCACCTGGTTTGAGTGTTATCTGTACGGGTGCAAGAGCCCTACATCGTGGGCACTGGTTGACCATAATCTCTCTTGGACCTGTTCTAGATCTTTCTCAGTGAAGGAAGGCAGGGCAATCAAGGAAAACTGCACTTTGTGATATTGCACCATAGTTTTTCAAGGGATACAAATTTCCAACACTATTTCTCCACCATCAACCCAATCCTCAAACAATTCTGCATCTGTTACTTCGTCCAGGGGTACTGTTGGATCAATACATAACACAGTGCACCACTCGCACCTATCAGAATCTGTCCTGACCACAACACTCCTTCTTGCTGACAGCACCAAGCCTTACAAATCTAGGCCCTGCATGTGCCTGTCTGGGCCGCCAGAGCCGTGGAGCCCGGCAAGCTGCCTTCTGCGTTACATCTTTGCCAACGTGCCTTCTGGCTCTTCCCCCTTGTTCAACGACCGTCGAAACTCCAATCTCTATTGCGGGTGCCATCAGCGAGTCACAAGAAGTTGGGCATCCCGCTGCCCCTGGCACTGTCACGGTAAGCGCAGTTGCTGCTATCAATCTGTCTAACCCCCTTTTGTCCTTTCATGTACTTCTGCGATTAGTTTTGATGCACAGCAGCCTAAAACTTTAATTACCAACCCTGTGGACAAACTGCTCTACTGCCTGCCTGTAAACCTGCTTCCGCCAAAGTCTGCTCTTCATTGACTAATGTATTTCATATCTGCATTTCTGCAAATTACCTGTCTGAATGTCATATCGCTATCTCTGTTAAGTGATCCATCACTTATGTGCCTTAGACCTATGAAACGTTCAATGAATATTACCGCTTCTGGTCTCATCTCTACTGACCTCCTCTCATACCGTGCCATCCACGCTGCAAATCTTGAGCTGCTTTCTCCTCGCCTCCGAACCTTCAATTGCTAAATATTTTTTTCTGTGCCACCGATTGGGCAAGTGCCAAACTGCCTTCCACGCGCCACCTTTTTATAAATGCTTATTTGTTTTTCCCTAGACACTGATCCCGCAAATGCCAAATTCTTTCTCCTTTGACACTGATTTCGTAATTGCTAAATTGTTTTCTTCTGTGCCACTGACTGTGCTAATGCTAAACTGTTTTTTGCTGTGCCTCCCACTGCGCTAATGTTAAACTGCCTTCTCCTCGCCACCTTTCACAATTGCTAAACTTTTTTTCCCTTGACACGACTTCGCAATTGCTAAATTGCTCGCTCCCCATGGCTGAACTATCGCTCTGCCAGGTCTGTGTCCCCAAATGCTCGGTGATTGCCCAATACACACCATACCGTGACCTTGCATTGCTATCAGTCAAATGCTCATTCATTTCAACACTCTCACTACTCAGGCTCTCTGACCAATCAATATTATCACCTTCAGTCTTGCTGACCACCATGCTATAGTTTTGGCAAACAACCTAGCTGGATACTCATCATGCGAATTACCCTCACTATCTGATCACCAGCAAACTACTGAATGGACATGACTAACGTTCACTCTGTTAATAGAAGGATGTTTCCACCCTACAATAAGTCTTTGACTAACTGTATGATTTGATATGCACAGCATATAGCTCATCTTAGCAAAAGACTTTCTTAGTCATAATCTTGCATACCTCCGTAAATACATGCATACTGCTTGCATTTAGCCCCTGCTTCTGACTCACAATGTTGCTACACGCCTTATCTGCTACAGTCATCTCTGAGATGTACGACACACAGTAGGTTACCAATGACCCCTCCTTCAGGCCCAACAAACCCAGCATCACTCTCGGTCCCCCATACTACCACCTTGCGATACCATAACTCATACTAAATTCCTGCCAGCTTTCCAGTTTGAGTCAACTAAACTTAATACCATTCGAGGGACGATAGCAAACAACTCCTGCCCGATCTCGCCTCCTCAATGGATCCAGCTATACGCCGCTCACATCAGGAACCTTAGATTAGGTTCTAGACTTAAGAATGCCCATCTACCACTGACCAACTGTAGAATAAAAACTAGAACTAAGACTACACTTACCAGGAGAAAAAAACTCAAACTAGACCACTGCAAAGTCAATCGGGACATGACCACATTGGCCAACTCTCCCACATCTACAAGTATCCCTGACGTTAACACTCCTCTCATCAAGGGAGCACTCATAAACGCAAGATCCTTGTAAGTACACACACTAGATATTGCCGACCTCTTAGCAATAACTGAGACCTGGCTTCAAGCCGCAACAGGCCCAGTACTCTCTAGCCATACCGGACAACTATGACATTCTTAGACTAGACAGAGAAACCTCCAGAGGCAGCAGAGTCGCCTTTATTGTTAAAAGCCAGCTCGGCCTAAGGGCACTACGCAATCAACAATTCCATTCAGGCAAACTCCTGTCTGTTAAATTACCTCTCACAGCCTCACGAACAGTAACAATCCACCTCTTGTACAGACCCCAGGTCCAATATCTTACCTCGAGGAAGATATCACACGACTCCTCACTGTGAACACCAAACCAGAATCCCAAATTATGATGTTGGGAGACTTTAATTTAGGCCTCCACGACATGAATGACAACAATGCTTTAGCCCTAGCCAATATCATTACAGAATTAGGTTTCTGAAACCGCTTCACCAAACCTATGCACAGTAAAGGGAGAACCCTGGACTGGATTGCCGACCTCAATTGAGACACTAAGATACTATCTAATGCACCTTGCACCTGGTCCAGCCACCATATTATATCCTTCACCATACAGGACAGAATCCGACCCAACATGTGCAACTCATTTGCTCCACCAGCACTCACCAGAAACAACTGTAATATCACTGTAGAGAAACTACTGCCCCAACTACAACCTATTATCATTCACCCTAACTTCAGTACAGACCCCTCCACATTAGAGGAGTTATACAATCTTACCTTACGTCAAGCCATTGACAAAGTAGCGCCTTTAAAAATGCACAAAGCTAAGCCGCGTGCCCTTCTAAACACCTGGTTCACCCACAACCTCAAACCCCTTCGCAACAAAAAAAGAAGCATTGAAGCAATTTGGAAAAATCATCCTTCAGCCTTAAACAAAGAAAAATTCTTAAACGTTTCTAATAGCTACACAACTGCCATTCTCCAGACAAAAAGTGACACCTACAATGACAGAATGAATAAAGCTAACTCAAGAACTAAGGAACTATTCATCATCCTCAGAGAGTTAGAATCCCCCATACCACCACCAGAAACCTGCACCAAAGATACAACCTGGTGTACAAACACACAGAAAGCGCTGCTGAACAAAAGATCTCTCCTTCAAGAGAAAATTGAAACAAAAAAACTGAGCCTCACTCCTATTTACAACTATGTGAGGCCCTGACTCCTTCTCTAACTGCTGCAGCCCATTTAAGTTTGCACCTGTCACCATCCGTGAAGTAGAGGGTATAATAGCCAGCCTCAAACCAACAAGCTGCCAAGGGGACATCTGCCCTGCAACAATCATCAAAGAGGCAGCAGAGGATATCACGCCTTTATTAACCACTCTAATAAATGCATCATTTGAATCCAGTACGGTGCCAACTAATTTGAAAGATGCTTGGGTCCTCCCACTATTAAAAAAAAGCCTAGCCTTGTGAAAACATAAACATTGATATGAGGCTGGGAAGCCCGAAAGAAACACACCAACAGAGGTAACAAAGGACATACAAGTGCTTTATTTAAAAGCTACAACAGTTACCAAAGTCAATTGACAAACGGATAGCTATTCGGCTCTCAGCGTAACGTAACGAACTTCAACGAGGGTTCGATGCATTAGTAGAGAGACCGTACATTCGGAATACTTGGGCTTTTATATCCTTTATCCAGCCCTTGGCCAACCCCCATGCGGGTTAACCATTCTTGGGATCAGGCCTAGAGTTCCTTGCCAGGTCAATCCTATAATTTATGCGTTTTGATCAGTTCCGCTGATACAGTTGTTCATTTACACATAGGTCAGCAATAGGACAAGGTCTCAGTTCGCGACCCCGACAAGTGGCCTGCAGGCATATTAATTATTCGTGTGTGCGGAGGTCACAACGGCCAGAATCTCACTCAGAATGTCATTCAGCCTCCATTTTGATGTTCAGGGTGACTTCCACATTACAAGAGAACCTAAAATGGCGGCTAAATCTAAGATGGCGACTTACATTACTTTTCGTTAAGGTCAAGACCTTGCCGCGGAATCTATTTACAGGATATTTTAGACAACTTGGCGTAGGCCAATACACATTCAATTACTGCGATAGGAGGCATAATATTATTTCAATTCCAACAGACCCTCCTTTTGGCCTATGCCAAGTGCTAATATAATTTCTAATACTTTTGCAAATAGCTCCATGTATTGTCATCCATACATCCCGAATCATTGTCTGTAATATCTATAGCCATTAGGTCGTTCATCAGAACCTCTTGTAACACAAACTCTTTGGATGCTGTATCTGGGGCATACATTCTATGCCCTATTTTGCTCACTGCTTGGGCACAACATCCCCCTAGCATTCCACATATACTCGGAAGACTTTGAAAACAGCAACAAAGGAATAGCAGGATCCCCAAAATAACCAGAATAACAGAAAGCACCTTCCAACCCCAAGATCGTAAAGAATCCCAGAACCAGGTGCTAAGATTCCAATCTCCTACAGGGATATGTACTTCAGAACTAAGAGTATGCAAGTTCTGTATTGCTTTAAAAATTGTCGGTAAGGAATCTGGTACGAAAACACAGCAAGCGGACCCCACCAATTTGCATACTCCACCTCGTTCTGCCAAAATGACATCTAATGCCATCCGATTTTGGAGTGCTACCAATCTTATTGCTTTTTGTTCTAGTGTCATATTGTAGAGTATGTCCGTGGTCCGGTTGATCGTTCTCTCCAGTACCCTTGCTAATCCCCTAATGTTCTCAGAGTTTGTTATTTGTCCCCAAAAGGGCACAACTGATTTAGCTATATCTCCCAATACTTGCCCAGGGGTATCTCCATTCTTGTCCCGCCGTGGGCGAGCCTTAGAAACCTCCGATGTACTAGCTACAAATACCCCGGGTAATAGGATTCCTAAATAACAGGTTACCTGCCAATCCTTGGGCAACCAGGGAAATGCTAAACTACCACAAACAAAATAAACAGGCCCCCCTACATACAGAGGCCTGTTTTCTCCAGTCAAATTTACAATGTTCATGCAACCTTCAAAATCTCCCATTGGCCGAGTGCCATTTCTTTGTACACAAAAGGGGACCGAGTCAGGGCTATGATTTATAGAGTAAGAAGGAGGCACGGCGTCCTTATTGCCTATCAGAGCCATTTTAAAGGAAATTAAAGTTTGAAAGGGAAGAGATAGTTTATCAGATGGCCTATTAGAAGCGACATTAGGTTTACTTCTATTTGAAAAAAGCGAGCATCCCAGGGGAGTTAATTCACGTTTCTCAAAATCATTCAAATTAGTTCCATCAAAATACCCTGAGATGCTATCATTCCAACGGCCAAAGAATAGTGCTCTAAGAGAGGCATAGCAAGCAGTCGTTAAAGGTAAAGGGTGAATATACCATCCTAGTCCCTTGTTCCCATGTTGCGGTAAATGAGTGCAAATCCAACAATTACTCTTATTAAAAATGGCATGCGTTGCATTCATTACTATCATTAAGGTGTTATTATGATACTTTTGTCAATGTTGGGAGTCTCTAGGGGACAGAGTGTGAAGGTGTACAGAGGGAGTCAAAGCAGTTGGTACAATTTCGGTCGGTAGTAGAGGTTTTAGAGGATAGATTTCTTCAAAGTACCAAAGTCCTACAGCAGTAACTGAAAAAATAACAATTATCATTATCAAAACACAGCAATACGTTTTCGGGGCCCAGGCACATTGTTCATTGTCCAAGTTGGTCACCCCCTTATTCACAAGTCCAGTGCGGGGAGCAGCAGTGGAGGTGGCAGGCATTGTAGTTCCTCAATCGACGACCCCAATGTTCGTTGCTGGCGACGCTACGGTCGCGCAATTTCTTAGTCCTTCCCAACCTCAGCCAGCAGAATCCCTTTTTCTTCCTGTTGTTCAACAGAAACTTTCTTATACAAAAGAAAACTTTCAATCACTTCTCTTTCCCAAATGCACGGAAAGACCTGTGCCGTAGTTCTATTTTCTTCGTCGAAGATTGTACATGGTGGTACCCAAGATTGTTTGATCCGAAAACAAGGCGTCGTCACTTCCTGAGGGAAGCGACGTATCGGAGGCGACGGAAGTCGCAGAACTCGAAACAGTGTTTTCCCGAAGTGATTTTTCAAGAGAGTGCGGAGACGAAATGGACTGTTCCCCAAGCTCCACGGGCTCAGAGAAATTCTCTGACGCACTCACAGCGCTGTTTGCTACTCCAAGATCAGAGACTGTAGCATCAGCGAGGGGTTCTGCTTCTTCTGTAACGTGTGGCGTCGGGTGAGGAAGTTTCTTGACGTGCGTCGCGTGGATCCAGTGTTTCTTCCCCGCCACCGGCACTGCTGTCCGGGTGACCAACAGCACCTGGTAGGGTCCCTTCCAACGAGGGGCGAGACAGGAAGACCTTTCGTAGGCCTTCACTAGGACCCAACTTCCAGGCTGTATATCGTGTCCTGGGCCCGTGAACCGTACAGGTAAAGCTGAAAACACCTGGTGATAAATGAAATACAGGTTTTTAGTTAACTGGTTACAGTAGTCTACAAGCAATACATTTTCAACCTCTCTCAGGGCTTTAGGTTTTGGGAGACCCCAAATATTAGCAGGTCTTCCCATCACTACCTCAAATGGAGAAAGCCCAGTCTTAGTTTGAGGTGTGGTACGCATAGCCAATAATACAATAGGTAAGGCATCTGGCCATTTCAGCTTGGTATCGGCACATGTTTTTGCAAGCTTATTCTTTAAGATACCATTATGTCTTTCCACCAACCCAGCACTTTGAGGATGTCTAGCTGAGTGAAATCGTTTCTCAATGTGTAATGCTGTGCATATCTGCAAAATTACTGCTGCAACAAAATGAGGACCATTGTCCGACCAAATTACCCTTGGGGGCCCAAATCGAGGAAAGAATTCTTTTACCATAATCTTTGCAGTGGTCATGGCGGTAGCATCTTTAACGGGGAAAGCCTCCACCCATTTACTGAAGGCACAAATAATTACAAGAACATATTTCAGATTGTTACACCATTCCATCTCAATAAAATCAAAGTGAATGACCTCGAAGGGAACAGAAGGGGGCCCAAAGTTTCCCCTTGGAGTTACTGTCCCCTTACCCACATTGTGCTGTAAGCAGATCATGCAATTCCGAACATGATGTTTGGCAGTCTCCGGAATCTTGTTATTCATCCAAACTTGTTTTAACATGTTCGTGATCTGCTGAGCACACACATGTGTAGGACTGTGTGCCATCGTAACCATTGCCAGTACATATGAATCAGGGAGCAACCATTTTCCTTCAGATGTATCCACCCAACACCCATCATCATCTAGTCTCCCCATTCCTTCGGCCCACCTTTTAGATTCTTCTACTGTTGCATCAGTTTGAATATCCCGCACAGACCCAATACCTTCATCCATTACATAGGCATCTTTTGTTTCCCTTAGCGTATACATGTCTGTGCTAAGGTCTATGGCCGTTTGCCTGGCTATCAGGTCCGCAAAGGTGTTCCCTTTTCCCACATCATCTATGACCTTACGATGTGCTGCACATTTCATGATCGCTAACTGCCTAGGGAGCGAGAGTGCCGAGAGTAATTGCACTATCAAGGGGTCATGCTGAATCTTGGTCCCATGTGAGGTCAGGAACCCTCTTTCCGACCAGAGCCTCCCAAAGTTGTGAGCCACCCCAAAGGCGTGCTGGCTATCAGTATATATATTTACTATACGCCCTTCGGAGAGTTCACAAGCTCGGGTCAATGCTATAATCTCTGCGGCCTGCGCGGAGTTATGCAAAATTCTCTTAGTTTCAACAACTTTACTCAATGTAGTAACTGCGTAAGCAGCTGTAGATGTACCATCTGAAAGTTTGAAGCAGGAGCCATCACAAAAGAGCTCCCCTTCTGCATTGTCCAAAGGAGTATCTATAAGATCTATCCTGCCCTTCGTTTCTTGTTCAGTGGTATACAGGCAATCATGTAATTCTTCGTCACCGCAAAAAGTGTTTTGCGGGAAAGGTAAGAGTTCAGCCGGATTAAGAACACAACACCTCTTAATTTGAATGTGAGGGGCAAACAGAATTAATTCATACCTTGTTAACCGTGCAGAGGTGAGGTGTTGCGTTTGGGTTTTGTTCAATAGGATATCTACAGAGTGAGGTACCATCAAAATCAAATCATGGCCTAGGACCATTCCCTCACTCTGTTTTACAGACGCGGCAGCAGCAGCGACAGCTCGCAAACATCTTGGCAAAGCGCATGCGACAGGATAAAGGGCGGAAGAGTAGTAGCCGCACGGCCTATTCTTCCCTCCATATTCCTGTGTTAACACAGCCAAAGCACATCCATCACATTCATGCACAAACAACACAAAGGCCTTGTCATAATTTGGAGTACCCAGAACCGATGCAGAGCATAACGCGGTTTTGAGAAGCTCAAATGATCGTTGATGTTCCGATTTCCATGGCAGTGGCAGAGAAATGCCCTTCTTCGTCAAAGCCAACATCGGTTTTATCACTAGCGAAAAGTTCGGGATCCACAACCTACAGTAAGAAGCCATACCTATTAAGGCTCTGACTTCCTTCTGTGTATTTGGGACATGCCAGAAATGTGTTTTATTCTTTCAGGTGTCAATCTTCTCCCCTCCTTTGACAGGAGGTACCCTAAATAGGCGACCTCCTGACAACAATATTGACATTTTTTTTAGCAAAGCTTTATGACCATTTTTGGCTAGATGAACAAGCAACAGTATAGTGCCATCTTTACAAGCACTTTCAGAATCTGCAGCCAAAAGCAAATCATCAACATATTGAAGCAGTGTACAAGTAGGTGGCAATTCAAGGGTGTCGAGCTGCTCTTTCAAAGCTCTACTATAAATGCTTGGACTTTCAGTATACCCTTGAGGTGCCCTAGTAAATGTAAATGAGCGTCCCCCCAAGGTAGACGCTAACAAATATCTACTTTCCTTATGTATAGGAATGCTAAAGAAAGCATTTTTTAAATCCGTAGCAGGGATCATTGTCAATATCGTCGTCACATTAGGCACGATTGGAAATTGTGGGGCGACAACTCGCACGAAGATCAATTATGAACCGGTATGGGATTGCATTGTCGCCTTTCTTATATACAGGCAAGATCGGACTGTTACACAAACTACCTGTAATCTCCTTGATCACCCCACGATGCACAAAATCGGAGACAATGCATTTCAAAGCACGCTCGCCCTCAACTGATATTTTATACTGCGGAATGCGTGGTAGTTTAACTCCATGTTTCAAAACTATCTTAACAGGCTCAATCTGCAGTACCCCGACATCATTGTCGTCAACCGCCCATAAACATTCCGGGACAATGCTAAACTCGGGAGGTAAAGGTCGAATCAGAAACTGAGATTTAGGAAGTTGCTGTGGTGAAACCGTCAGCCGTATTCCATCAGAGGAACAATGAATTACTGCATTCAATTTCTTTAACAAAATCAACCCCAGCAAATTCTCTCCACAGTTCGAAGTGAGAAGAAAAGGGCAATGGTCCGTAAAGGGACCCAAAGAAACAGACACTGTTGAAGAAACCGGACAGACAATTGGTATGCCAGAAAACCCTACGGAAACATTTGTTTGCCCTGACAGTGGAATGTTTGGAACCCGAGAATGATCAATGGAGCACTTCTGTGCTCCAGTGTCTATCAAAAACTGGTGTTTCCTATTCCCTACTAATAATTCAACGTAGGGGCCTTTCTGATTAACGGGAATAGGTGAAGGTTCCAAACCCTGCTTCGGGCAGTCCTAATGAAATAGAGTATCGTCGGAAGGAAGCTCTTCAGAAAGGTAGGCAGCAGAAGGGTGATCAAATATGTTCCTCGAGTCCACACTCGAGGTCTGATTTTCCCGTGAAAAAGGTTGCTGAGGATCTTGCAAAAACTGACCTCTATCAGGGCCCCCTGCTCCAGGGCGGCCCCTAGGTCGTCTACCCATACTCCCAAACACACTGTTTGACCTTTGTCGAAGGACGGGGCACTGTGCTCGCCAGTGACCTTCCTGGCGGCAATAAGCACATTGAATAATATTCACAGGACCCAAAGGAGCATTTCCTTTTGGGACATACTGACCTCTGGTCTGTGTCGTGCCTCCTCTGGGGTTTCTAACAATTTGTTGTAGTAATACTTTGGTTTTCAAATCTCCTTTCCTCTTTTCTATTTTCTCCTTCTCATTATTAACACGGTTCTCATAATACTGAGCCATGTGCAAAACCTCAGATTGAGATTTTGCCTGCCAAGCGCTCTCAGAGGACATAATCTGTGACTGGATGTCAGGCAACAATCCACGTACAAATTTGTCCACAAACAACCTTTTCCCAGACTCTGTACCCAAATCCTGCCCACTGAAGTCAGAAAATACCTGCTCGAATCTGTTAAAGAATTTGGTGGCGCCTTCAGTTTTCCCTTGAACACAGGCTGTAAGCTTGTCCCAAATAATTCTTTTCTCTGGAATTATAGTTTTTAATTTTGCCACAATTCTATCAGGCAAAGTAAGTATTACCTGTTGTGGTTTCTCACCTGCTGGTCTTTCCCCATCAATCCTAATCATATTAGCCCATGTATCTCCCAACCCTGGCACATCGTCTATTGTCAGAACCTGCTTCCATACATCTACGGGTAGGAGTACAGGGAATAACAAGTCAATATCACTTAAGGTGAACACAGAGAACTGCAAGACGGACTCTATCTCTTTGTAAAACCCCGTCGGGTTTTTCCTGATATCGGGAACTGATTTTCTAATAGTGTTCGCTTCCTGTCGTGAAAACGGGACGTGAACGAATTGTGATACATAATGTGCAGGGATATCCACAGCGGGGGCACCAGTCCCAGCGTTGGCGGGAATCTCAACCTTTGGGACAAAGGTCGGAGGAACCTCTCTCATAGGCAACTGAGATATAGGTACCTCCGGCCGCTTACTAAGCAACAGAGCCAGGTCGAGCGCTAAGGCAACCGAAGAAGTGTCGGGCGAAAAAGCCCTTTTACAAATCCCCAACAATTCTATGGGGCAACTAACCTTCTTTCTTACACATTCTTCTTGCAGGTACTGTACCATTACCTGAATTACCTTTCTTTGCATTTCTACTGTATACTGACTATACGTGTCATATACTATACTTCATCTGGCGGAATCGATGAGTCCGAGATCCATCGAATCGCATCTTTGGTACAAATTCGTACTTCCTCAGGGGCCGATCTACGACACGGAAGGAACCGTTTCTGCACATACATACTGTCGTCTTCATTATCCTCATCTCGTGATTTCTCAAAGTCCCTCCTATACTCAAACAATCTTTCAACATGACCATGTACTTTCTGCTCTGTGTCCCTCGAAAGTGCCAAAGCATTTAGATCTCTCATTCCTTGTGGAAGATCCGAATTTTGTAATCTACCCCACATCACACATAAATGAGTCCCCAAACCTTCGATAAAAACATTTTTCTCGGGAAAACTGTTCAAATTAGATAATGTGGAAAAAACGTTAACTTGATCACCTTTCTCCATACAGTGTTTAGCCCATGCAAACAATTCCTGTTTCTTATCTGCAGAAACAGTATTACGAGTGACGATCTTTGATCCTGCACCTTGATCAACTTCAGTCAATACGGGACCACTCGGGAGCGGAGGTGCAGGTAAATTTAATAAAGGTGCAACTATCGGCGCAGAAGGAAGGGACGGTGAGATAGGTGGAGGAACAACAACTAGAGGAATAGGAACAATAGGTTGTACAGGAGGAACAGGAATAACAGCAGGAACAACAGCAGGAATGGGCAGAGCGCCCAAGAAAGGATTATACGGAGGCGGCGCAGAGGCACCAGGCCTGCGTTCGTTTAACAATTTTTCAATAAATTCTTCGGAAACATGAAAATCTTTAGAGGGGTAAATTTTCTTGATTCCAAGTGAAAAAGCCCTATCCATATTTTTAACTGATTCTGAATGTTTTTCTTTATCATATAACAACGCTTTTTCAGCATTTGTTTTATGACGGCGTGCATGTTTATCCCTACTTTTAAGCTGCTGTAACGCTTCTTTTTTCCAATTCTGTAAAACATCAAAGGCTGCAGATCTAGCCTTCTTTTTTAGCAAGACCAATTCTAGGTATTCAATACGGGAGATCTCAAAACTACCATTGATTGGCCACTGAAATTCGGAGGCATGTCTGGTCTGTCTGTGCCAAATATCATTAAATACTATACTACCAATGCCATACTTACAGTATATAGTACATGCCGGCGACCCCTCCTGTGGTGCCGGGCGGCTAAATTCCAAAGATTGTCAATCGCTGCGGAACAGAGCCCTAAAGCAGCTAGACAATTTCCCAGGCATTTCACAAAAAATTGGTGTTACCTGGTCAATAATTGTGTCTGCAGATACAATACGCCAAATTCAAATTGTCAGGGTTAAATTAAGAGCCGGGTCACGACTACACCTGACCAAACCTAAGGAGGACTGTACGGTTTATCAAAGAACTTACCTAACGAATTTTACCTTGTGTTTGGTGGTTTCGACAAATCTGCCCGCCTCAAAAATGGACCCTCGTCAAGATGCCGTGTCAGACCACACGACTATCGTCCAAGGATCGGATCGTGCAGCGCTGCCGAGGTATCGCGTCTCGTTCGGTCGTGCCCGCAGAATCACGCCGTCCGATCCCGGTTCGATAGTCTGCGTCAACCTTCAATGATCCGGCATCAATCTTGAGGGTCCCTATTCGGGCGCCAACTGTGAAAACATAAAAATTGATATGAGGCTGGGAAGCCCGAAAGAAACACACCAACACAGGTTACAAAGGACATACAAGTGCTTTATTTAAAAGCTACAACAGTTACCAAAGTCAATTGACAAACGGATAGCTATTCGGCTCTCAGAGTAACGTAACGAACTTCAACGAGGGTTCGATGCATTAGTAGAGAGACCGTACATTCTGAATACTTGGGCTTTTATATCCTTTATCCAGCCCTTGGCCAACCCCCTCGCGAGTTAACCATTCTTGGGATCAGGCCTAGAGTTCCTTGCCAGGTCAATCCTATAATTTATGCATTTTGATCAGTTCCGCTGATACAGTTGTTCATTTACACATAGGTCAGCAATAGGACAAGGTCTCAGTTCGCGACCCCGACAAGTGGCCTGCAGGCATATTAATTATTCGTGTGTGCGGAGGTCACATCGGCTAGAATCTCACTCAGAATGTCATTCAGCCTCCATTTTGATGTTCAGGGTGACTTTCACATTACAAGAGAACCTAAAATGGCAGCTAAATCTAAGATGGCGACTTACATTACTTTTCGTTAAGGTCAAGACCTTGCCGCGGAATCTATTTACAGGATATTTTAGACAACTTGGCGTAGGCCAATACACATTCAATTACTGCGATAGGAGGCATAATATTATTTCAATTCCAACAGTCTTGATCATAACATCCCAACAACTACAGATCTATAACCACAGTACTTTTCCTATTGAAAATCCTAGACAGGGCAGCATACTTACAAATTCAGGAATCTAATAATCTCCTGGGCTTGCGACAAATAGGCTTTAGAACCAGACATGGCACCAAATCAGCCTTATTAGACCTAAAAACTAATAAGGATTACCTAAAAGATAAAGGCAACTTAGCCCTCCCCTATTACTAGACTTATCGGCCGCCTTTGATTTAGTCAATCATAAAGTCCTCTGCAAACACCTCTCATCAGCAGCCCACTTTTCTGCCAAAGCCACCACTTGGATACAATCTTTCCTGGACAACAGAACCATAAGGGTGTTTGCACCGACTGTGTCAGTTGAGCCCACACCAGTCACTTGCGGAGTACCACAAGGCTCCTGCATCTCCCCAGTACTCTACAACATCTTTACACCCAAATCCTCATTACAGGCGACTATGACACTGACACGAAACTGCTCAACAAAATCTACCTAATTATTCAAGCGTGGATGGCTACACACGGCCTCTATCTTAATGACGACAAGACTGAGTTACTTCTCATGGGATCCCAGACCAGACTGAACAAACTGGATAGCCAGTTCAAATCCTTCAACATGGATGGTATCAACATAAAAGAATCCAAGGAGGCGAAAACACTTGGTATCTATCTTGACTCCTCACTGACTCTGACTAGACAAGTCAATGCTACAGCTCCCGTCACAGCCCATACTGGCAAACTAATCAATGCTTGCAGACCATTCCTGTCGACAGCAAGCTAGCACGCTGTATTTCCTTGGCTAGAGCATTTATTCTAAACTAGATTATTGTAATGCTTTGTACCTGGAGACTAATAAGCTTAATGTAAAAAAATTGAAAATACTTCAAAACAATGCGCTAAGAACAGCGTTCAATATCCAATATCCAAACAACGCACCATATCTCGACAGTAAGACATAACACCCATTGGCTTTCAGTCAAAAACAGAATTGCATTAAAGACGTTATCACTCACTCATAAATGGTTCTCTAACGCAGTGCCTAAATACCTTAAATGCAAATTCATACGAAACCAATCTGACCGATCCAGTAGGTCCCTACATACACATTGCCTCAAGGTCATGAGATTCAAGCTCCAGAAAGCAGGGGGTAGCAGCTTTCCTGTATTAGTTGCTAAATTATGGAACTCCTTGCCCGTTGCCCTAAGAGCAGAACCATCATACTGGTGCTTCAGGAAAAATGTGAAAACCTGGCTCTTCACACAGGAGATGCCATAATGCTGTGCTTTTCTTTGTTAACTCTGGACATGTCTGCAATGCACTTCCACCACCCTCCTTTGCACTGTTTCTGTACCTGTCTGTCATGCAACTTTGTGTAACCTTACGTAATGCGCCCAGATACCCACGGGTTAGGTGCGCTTTATAAATGAACAAATAAATAAATAGTAAAAGTATCATCCCTGCCACAAGCTCTGGGGTCACAACGTGCCAAAAAATGAAATTTGATGGCACCCGCCAACACGTCTTAACAATCTGGGGCACCTCGTCAAGCAGAACTGTGATTCCATACACAAACTTATCAGGGTCAACGGGGATGTCACAAACCAGTGTCTCCCCTCCTCTGGCGTGTATTATGACCGGTTCCATGTCATACCATCATCCGTTTTTATTTAGCTGAATTTTTTGCAGCCAATTTTTTTGCTGCAAAAACTCTTCTAATTTCTTTTTTTTAGGGGGGTTACCCCACCACACCACCCTTCCCACATATTTACTATCTAGTCCCGACACCTCCCTACACCTTATATCCCTCTACCCCCACCCTCCCCATATTTTTGGATGTTTTTTTGCGGTATGAAAAAACAGCAATGAATGGACGTTGTACCTTCATGACCAATGCCCTCATGGCACACATTCCTAGGGTGACACATATTATGCCCCTGTCAAAGAAGGAAATGGTCATTTTTAGTTTATCGATCTATCTATCTAACTATCTATCTATTATAATCTATATCGTGCCAATCACCCATAGTCCTCAAGGCGCTCACAGGACAGATACAACAGTTAACAGAAAGCAGTAATCAGAGGGAGATATCTATGTCAAGAAATTGAAGGGAGAACCTAGCACAGATCAAAACAATATGTTTTGAGTTGTTTCTTAAACTGGGCGTATGACTCAGAGTCCTTCAAAGGGGATGGAAGTTGATTCCAGAGATCCGCGGCCCAGGCATGAAAGCCTGAGCCACCTAATCTTCTTCAGCAAGATTCATGGTTGCTGCAGAAGAATATCTTTGTTAGAACGAAGAGTCTGCCGACAAAGAGTTTACTCAACAAATCGCGCCCTAACAAATTTACTGGGGAGGTTTCCGGATACAATAAAGGCTCACGCACCACCTTTATTTACTCCTACTTTGATTGCTACCTCTTCTGTGTATGGAACTGTTGATACAGCCCCAGAGAAGCCTTGCGTGTAGAGTTTCACCTGATAGTGGGAAGTTTCCATCACTGATGCATTATTTAGCGGCACCGGGGTCAACCATAATGATGAATTGCTTGTTTCCTAGCTCAGTGCCCACCAAGGGTTCCTCATCAGTGTGGGTAGTAATGGACATGATTGAGCATGCAAGAGCTTTCTGTGGGATGTGCTGGTCAGGATACATGTTGCTACCTGGGAATGTGAAAGAATTACCTCCCATGACACTGGCCCCCCTGTAGGGTGCCACAGTTCCATTTGGAACAGCATTATTAGGAGACATGTGACTGCTGTATGATTGGCTCAGATGTGCTGCTTGCATTTGGGTGTTCGACGGGGCAGGTACTTGCACCTGTGGGGCCCGCAGCAGTAACTGGGTATATGCCTGGTGTATTTCGTATGTATGGAGATGGACATAGGAGGTGGGAAGAGGTGTTGCTGTTGCTGTTAGGGTCCAGAGTGGTTTTATGGATTGTACTCCTGCTCCCGGCCTGCCTCTACATTCCCTTTCAAAATGTCCCCACTTCCTGCAGCTCTATCACTGAGCGGGTCCTGCTCCCCCTCTTGGCCCCATCCCATCAAATCCACTGCTGCCTCCTTGAGACCCCCTCATCCCTGTTGGTGACCTCCTTGATACCCCTCTGAGTACTGCGGCTGAAGTCCACTGTTCCACTGCCCCTGTCTTCCGCCTTGCTGGAGCACCGCTATTCTCACACCTGCTTGCACCACTGCCTGGTATGCATGCTCCCTCTGAGTAATGATGGTTATCACCCCTTCAACTGATATTTTCACCAACTTTTTCTGTACCAGTTTTGCTTCCTCAGCCTGTAACCTCTGTGCGGTTTCCTTATCACTTTCTTTAATCCACTTAATGTGGTGTATAATTATAGTCTGTATTTCCGCCCACCCCTTTGCCTGAATGGCCACTATTTTCTTGTGTGCCTTCTGTACCTCTTTGGGAAAACCCCTATTAATTACAAAATAGAAAAATGCAACTGATCAGCCCCATTGTTCTCCCATCTCCGCTCTCAACATCTCATGCACTTTTAAAATGTATTGAGCGGGGTCTTCATCATCCTCCATGGTGTATTGCATTATGAACTGCAAGTCCGGGGTGCCGGGGTAGGTCCGCCGCAATGCATGCCACACCGATGCTCTGATATTATTAAATGAGGTCCTGTCATGTGTATCATCATCTAGCTTAACTCCTGGATATGCCGACTTAACCCACATGTCCCCAGCCTTGTCTCCCACAATGGCTACAAGCAAACTTTTTATGTCTCCCACGGCTAAAGAGAGCCCGGTGGTCTGCTTCTCAAACAGGTATATCCATTTCACAGTCCCCACACTAAGGGGTGGGAGATCTTAAATCAAGTTGTTCTTATCTATATGAGCCCAAGGTACATACTGTACCCTCCCAGAGCCTCTATGCAATAGTGGTAATTGCGTGCCTATTCCCTTTCTCACAAGCAATTCCCTTTCTCACCTTTTTGCCGCCACTTTCCTTTTTTCTTGCTACCGCTGCTCGCCCAAACCAACTCCTCAATCGCGGGCCCTACCAGCTTTCTTCCCGTGAGGTAATTTCCGGCCTCTCCTCCTCTTCCTCAGAGTGGTCCATAGTGGCCCATTCCTCTTCCCGCAATCCTCCGTTTACATTTCGATCAGATCTCACAGTCCCATAACCTACACTTTCCGCACCCCACCCATCACTTTACCCCTTCTCAATATTTACATCCTTAATCGCAGTACTGCCCAATCTAAATAAAATATCTCCAGCTCTCAATTCATCTAGGGCGCACCCCGATGTACTCCCTTCTTCTCGGAGGGCACTCAGCCAAGCCAATTCCGCTTGCGTTGCCTGCAAAGTTTCTTCTAATTCTTTCTGAGGGTTAGTAGTTGGGGGTACTGTAGTGTTGGTATTCGTTTGATATGGGGGTGGTACTGTGGCGGGTGAAGCTACATATGTTGGATTTGTGTATCCTGTAGCGGGCAGGGCAGCAAGCAGGTACAGCCCTACTTGGCGCGGGGATGGCTGTGCTCCCTCCAGGGCAGGTAGCTTCACTATTATCTGGGCCAGGCTGCTGACACCTTGGGACTTGCACTCATCACTGTCCTCAATGTCCTCTACCGTTTTCCACAGTTCGAAAAGCTCCTTTCTCTTCTCAAGTGTTTTACCTTTATATTTAGCAGTTGGAAATATATTAATGTGTTCCAGTAACCCTCTGTTATTGGTGCCTTGCTCTGGCCATGGGCGGGACATCTCTGTTTGTGTCTCTGCCACCCACTATTTATGGTATTTTTCAATCTTGTCCCTGTACAACAATAATAAACTACACAGATACTCCAAAGGAGTCTCTACCCCCATGTCGACAATCGTTATCTGCAAAAAATCTTAAATCAAACACCAAATTTGGTTTATCATCAACGGTCCCACCAGTCCTTTGTCCCAGTTCACCCGTCGTCCCATACTCAAGCCCCTGCTGCATGCATACCCTCTCACTCCACGCACAGGCCCTCCCTTGCCCCCCACCAATAACACAATAAAATATGTAACATTAAAACAACAAGGTAAAACAATTAACTAAATAATAAACACTACTTCATCTCATTCCCCACCAGGGATATATTGGGCACAGAAATCCCAGCTCCCTAAATATACAGAGCCTCTACTTCTTTATTCTCTTATCACAATTCAATAAATGGCACCATTATCTCTCCTAGCTCGGAAAGGATGCCACACTTATCCTTATAACAATAATAAAAGGAAGAAAGAAAATGCCACATGGTCTTTGCACCCTCTCCAACCAACACACACCTATCCACCATACACTCTCCCTCCCCCTTTCTCACATGCACAAATCCGCAAAAACTGCTACCCCATTCTCCTACTCGACACTTAGCATCAGCCCTAGTTGTTGTTGCTGCAAGAGGTGTACTTACTTGTGCGTGTTCTCCCAAGATCCTCAGTCACAGGGTCCCAATAACAGCCTTCACCCTCCTAGGAGCCACGCCCAGCTCCAAAGAGCAGACAGGAATTCTGTGAAAACGGCTCCTGTACACCACTACGGGTTGTGCGCTTAGGACTGGTCAATATAGGTGGGCGCAGCTGCTCCAGAGGTGCAATCTGGATGCCTCTGTCTTTGCGCGGGTCTCTGGGATCACATCGGGGTCACCAAAAATGTAGAGAAACCCATCAACGCTCACACCATATAAAATACAACTCAATAGGGAAAAAGGCCCAGCACACCTCTTGCAAGGAGAACAAGGTTTATTGCCATAAAAAGGTAAACACGCACCAGCAAAGAACTCTGCTGCCACGGAGCACTCTGGCAAAATCAGCATAAGCAACAGGCTATAAGAACACACAGCGTCATCAGTGATGTAATTTACATGGATTACAAATCCAAATAGCTGGTTGGTGCGACCCTATACATAAGGGATGCCAGGCCATTGGTCCCAGCTTCTCCTGTCCATCTTCTTCCACGCGGGCTTCTTCTTCACACATCACTGGGCGTCAAGCTGCAGGATTGGCAATTAGACATACAAAAACATAACATTCTCACTATATTTTAGAAATCCCAGTTCGATCCCAGATGCATCAGCGCCTTTCCAAATCTTTCCACCCTGGTTTTAGGCTTTTTTCCTCTCCCGGCACCTCGCAGCACAAATCACATGACCTGATGGTGGGGCAGCCTGCCTCTGGTCTCTGATCTATCGATTGATGATCTAACAGTTTTATGGTTGGTTGTCTCGGGATGGCTGGTACCTTGGAATGCTAGGGTCTTGGAATGGGGCATCTGGGCACTATAACTAAGAATTAGGATTGGGGAAGGTCAGAGGCTTGTGCTCTCCTTCTAGTGGGATAACTCTTAGCAGGGAGCTCTCAGCCCCCACATGGCCCTGCAGGGCGTATTCTTCCAGGGATAGGAATGCTGGCAGTATGACACAATTAAAGGTTTATGAATCTCTGTGGTCCTGGTTTTCCTCACCGTTGCCCATGTTGCGACCCACTACCGCATACACACGTGTGTTTGCAAGCTCATGGCTCGGGCCTACTGTTACAGCACAGCATTAGGCCTCTATTTCAATATAGCTACTGTTTTCTAAAATGGTGTGTATAATGCAATCTATACCCAAACATCAGCTAACCTATCCATGAGGCAGTTTCTGGTGACACGCTGCTCCCACCGATAGCCTTCTCAAGAATCTGCCACATGCTTTGAGGCCTCTGCCTCAACCTGAACCACTTGGGAGCTTGGAGCGATCACCCCGAATCCCAACAGGATCTTTGGTTTAACGCTGTACGATCCTCAGGTCTTAATCCAGGGTTCCCTGATTTTTTCTCTTGTAGTTCCCTAGTTTTACTTCCCATGTATTAGATTTATCTCCAGGGAATCTTTGGTTTAATTAATTAATTTATGAGTATATTTATTGTTTGCTTGGTAGGCTCCAATACAATAAGAATATACTGTTTTAAAGCACCAGTGGGGAGGGAGGGTGGGAAATCCAATTACAGTACATTATTAAGAGCAGAGGGGGAAGAGGGAGTGGCACAAACCTACTATGCCTTGTGAGTATTTAGAACGTGCAAGTGCAGAAAGGAAAAAGAAAGACGGGGTGAGTGCTGGGGAGACCGAGCTCGAGGGTGAGCCATGGACGAAGTGCTAGGGATGTTGAGTGCTACACGGCCTGGGCAACAGGAGGTGTAAGTGCAAATCTCCAGAGCGGAGGGTGTGCAGATGCAAAGTGCTGTGGACAGACAGGAGCTGAGGTGAATTGGTATGGGAGGTCAGGGCCCCAGCCATGCATAAGGGCCAAGGACACCAATACAGCACATGTCAGATTAGCAGAGGAGAGAAGGAGGGAAGCGGGAGGAAAAGAGGAAAGTCTTAAGGAGCTTCCGGAATTTGAGATGATCTTGCTCAAGGCGCAGGGGGGAGGTTATTCCAAAGGAGGAAGCCCGCAGAGGAAAGAGAGCGACCTCCTGCCCTCTGTTTAGCGAAACACCTTACACACAAGGAGTTGGTGCCAGAGGAGCGAAGTGGTCTGGTGGTAGAATATTTAGTGAGATAAAGTTGAAGATAGTGTGGTCCTCGGGCCCAGATAGCCTTGTGGATGATGCAGAGGGGTTTGAATTTAATCCGTGCAGCAACCGGGAGCCAGTGTAGGCTTTTTAGGGCAGGAGCGATACGGTCCCTGGGCTTAAGGCCAAGGATAAGTCTCGCTGCCCTATTCTGGATAAGCTGAAGAGGGCGCAGAGTGGAAGAAGGCAGACTCAGGAGGAGGCTGTTACAGTAGTGAAGTCTAGAGAGAACCAGGGCTTGAGACACATTGAGCCTCTGAGGGAAAGTGAGAAAAGGTAGAATTCCTTTGAGAAGGAAGAGCTGATAGTTGGACTTCTTGGCAATGTCCTGAGTGTGAGGGGAGAAGGAGATGCCTCCAAGGTTTCTGGCTTCAGTTGAAGGTGAAGGGGGAGAGGCCAAGGAGGCAGGCCAGAGTGAGGGGAAGCAGGAGGGAGCAGGGGTCCCAGTGGGAAGGATCTCAGTTTTACAGGCGTACAATCTGTTAGAGCCTCAGCTATTGCTCCAGGGTTTCTTGTTGTATTTCACATCTGTTATTCTCTCAATGGGTGATTTCAGTTTCTTTTGTGATTTTTATGGATTCTATGATTTCCCTTTTGATGTTTATTGAAAGTAAGATAAAGCTTTACTCGAAGGACACCCTATTTTCCCCAGAGTAATTCTAGGTTTACCTCTAGAAGTTCCACGTTTCTTTTTGCCATAGATAGCTGCATTTTACTGAATGAATTCCAAGGATCTCTGTATTCCTAAATTTGATGCCAGGGATTTTGAGATGTCCTTAGGGCATTATAGAGGAATCTTACCTGGCTGATTGCCATGTTTCATGTTGACCAGTAATATAATCAGTGCTGAAACCAACATGGAAATGTATGGAGTATAAAAAATGTTTTGTTTTTTCCGCTGTAGGCCAATTTCATTGTCCTTGTTATTTCTGCATGGGCCAATGGGTTGTTGTCTAGTGCAATGGGGGTGAGGAGGAGGGGACGAGAAGGGGAATAAGGTTTTTTTCCGTCCAATTAGTTATAACCTAAAAATGGGATATGGTGGCAGGGGGACGCAGTATGGTCCATTTTATGTAGAAGTGGGCAAGGATGTTCTTCTGGCTTGTATGCTTTCTGATAGAGAGACAACATTGCATCAGCTTACAAATGATTTGTTCATTTTTGCATTACTAAGGTAACAAAAGATGATAACACTTTTAAATGTCCTTTTCACATTAGGGCCGCCATTACAGGGTGAGATTTTATGTCTTATTTTTCCATGGGAAGAGGAACAATGTTTTTTTAACTTTATTTGTCACTGGTATTTCTTTGAAACAGTGTTTTTTTTTTTTCCAAACAGAGTAATCATATATAACCGCTTCATACATATACTCACATTACACCTTCCCAGGGAATGCTCTAGATAATAGCAGGTGTTTATCTCTAACATTCACTGGTTTTACTCCAGAATGTCCCTCATTTCACACAAGGCAATTGTGTGTTAACAGTGAAACCTTTGAGGTGTTACTATGTTGAGCAGCGGGTTTGCCCGCCCCACTTTCAATCAAATTAGTTTGTAGATCATCTTTTAAAAAACTGTGCTTAAAAGCTGATTTTCTGAACTCCTGCATGAGAAGCTCTTAGGTCATTGTCCTTCTCTTGCGGGGCAATATAGCAAGGCGCTGGCCTCTAGTCGGCTATTCCTTCATCTCGCAAGTTAAACATTTCAGACCTTATAAACCTGTGAGGCCTCTGAATAGCTAGACTCCCCCTCGCCATCCTGGCCTCTGCAGGGGCACAGGGTATGAGTTGAGCACACAGGGGGTCATTTTAAGTGGATTGGTTATCGGCCCTCTCTGCAATTTTGATTGCTTTTGGTTAGGGTGTACTTAAAGCATGGGAATCCAGCCGGCCCCCAATTTATGTGCCTTTTGCAACCCCTAACCATAATGAATTGCTAGTGCCGCACGCCGTGCACCCGCAAGGTGAGCTGCATTTACATGAAACTGCGCGTATTCCGCCTGCTTTTGTCTGGTGTAAGGAATCAGGCAGAATGCACAATGATTCGCGGATCGCCCCCCAACACTGAAAATCCTATACAGGCATAGATGAAGGGGTACTTGCAGCACAGAGCCGGTGGAAGAGGTACGAGTGGGTTTTCCGCTCCGTTTCGCAGCTGCGTGCTGCAGATGCACCTGTTAAGTGCTGATGAGGAGTATGCTCGTCCTATTTGCATAGGCATGCATTATAGCCCAAATGCCCCCATCCCCATAGAAGCCAAAGTGGGATTTCTGGCATCAGAAGGTGTGATCTGTGTGGCACGAACACAAATCAGCCTTGAGATGATGAAAGGCGTGGTAATGAAGATGGGGTCTTTAGAAGCCTGCTGGGGGAGTGGGGCAAACTGTTGGCAGAATGGAATATTGCCTCGCAGAACCTCGATGCCAGGGGATGCATCTTCTGAAGGAAAGCACCTTGAGCTCCAAGGGGATTCCATACATTTGCGATTTCGCTCACCTTCTGCCTACAAAAAGCCCAAGCCGCACTGAGGAAACTCACTGGCCCAAGCCGCACTGAGGAAACTCACTGGCCCAAGCCGCATTGATGAAACTCACTGGCAAACAAAGTAAATTAGAACTCATGGTGTCTGTGTTGAAAGGAAATCATTGGCTCGGGGATGAGCTAGAATTAAACTCAAAGGTCTGTCTCACTCATAAAATGTCTAGGTTGGAACGCTGCTATTTCCCCCCCCCCCTATAGAGCTATCGGACCCCTTTGCTCATCTGCCTTCCTGAAACTGGCCCTGCCTTAATCCACACATGCAAGAAGAGGGACCCCTCTCTTGGTGGCCCTACTCTCCCCTGCACATCAAAACCATCATCTCCAAAAATGCTCTACCAGCACTCTCGCCTCCCCCATAATCTACACATAAGTCACCATGTTAGTTTGCAGACTATTCCCGACTCGCAATGCAGAGAAGGCGCCTAGCGGCGCAGGCGTTTGTAGTGGGCACTACACCAAAGATGTTGATGGAATCATTTTTAGTTTCGTCACCTTGCACCACATCGTTAACTCTGCACACATGCGCAGTGGTATCTGGTCATTGCATCTAATGCCACTCCATCAAATGTTTTCCATCTACTAAAATGTGCATCGAATGCATGTTTTTGGGGATAAAGGGTTACATTTTTTTCAGGAGGATTTTAAAGGGTTAAAAACAGGCCAAACCCCCACCCTCAAAAAAAGAAAAAAAATGCATTCGATGTTAATTATTTCAATGGAAAAAATGTGATACATATGCATTTAGATGCAAGGAATTCGATGCAATGACCATAAACCATTCGCAGTATATTCTTTGCAAAATATCATTTAATGGTTGTACTTGGCATGAACAACACAGCCGAGAGAGCTCTGCCAGGCAGGTGTCAAGCGGTGACTAAGGGTCTCATTACACGGTAGGCGGAGGACCAAGGTGCTATTAGCACCTTGGTCCATGCCGGTAAAATACCGGCACCGCCTTGGTGGAAAGGGGAATTACCGCCCTATTCCAAGGTTGGCGGGGCGGTAATTCCCCCTTCCTCCATTGCCCTTCCCCATTCCCATTTTTGCCCCATAGGGCTCTATGGGAATGGGGAAGGCGCTAATTACGGTGCCGCAAATTGCGGTACCGTAATTAGCACCCTGGTCCCTTTGCAGGTTGGTTTTTAACGCCTGCTAAACAGCAGGCGTTAAAGTACCTACCCGCAAAGGGACCTCGTAGTAAGGTGGTAAGGGTTAACGGTCACCGGTACCATTACCGGTGACCGTTAACCCTTACCGCCTTCCGTGTAATGAGGCCCTAAGAGTCTTATTGCTTCTGGAATGGTGCAGTCAACCTTTTGTAATGCTGTTCACACCCCCTCCCAAGCCAACGGAATATAAAAATGTTATTGATTTATGTTCTGTAAACATGTACTCAATCTTATATTTTCTCTCTCTGTTTTCTATGTCAATTCCAGTTTCACGTGGATGGACTGCCGTCTGGAGCGGAACCTCATCACCCTCCTCACTGGAGAAATTACAGACTCCTTTGACAAGGAGTTCCGGACACTCTTTGCAGCCTCCAAACCAATCCATCGCTCTGAACTACTCAAAGATGCTAATGCGGATGTGAGGTGGAAGCCCCCACCCGTCCTCCGTTTGGAGGTTCCTGTAACGGATGAGGAGCCCACTGAGCCACTCGCCAAAGCTGCTGTGCCGAATACCCTTCCAACTTTGCCGTTGGCTCCAGAAGTGTATGCCAATGGTTACTCTTCTCCTTTGAGATTTGACACAGCAGGGACGGTACAGCCAACGGACCCCACCTTGAAACCCTTTGCCAACTTGAAAGAAGGTACCCCTCACTCAAAAGGTATGCACAAGATAGCTGAACGCCGCACTGTGGAACCCCAAATGGACAATGGCCTTGGCAAACGTGATGGTGTATCGCGATTGCCGAGCACTCACCAAGACACCTCATTGACGCCCAAGGACGTAGTGAATGTTCCTGACCATTCCATCCGTTACCGGCTAGCAGCCTGTCGGAACTTTGAAGGACCAACAGAAAGGCTGCGGGCAGGGCAGGACCCACAGAGCGCCTTGAGTGATATCTTAAAGCAGGTGCAGAGGAACAGGCTTTCGGTGGCAAAGACAGTGGGCACGCGGCCCAGCAAGTCTCTCTGGGATCTCAGTCGTCTTTCTCAGATGTCGGGTTCCAGTGTTGGATCTGGAGCAGGTCAAGCGCCGCTGGACCTGGGAGAGGAAGCCAGGGTGAGTATACAGTGCCTAATTTCTTAATGGGAGAAAGACTAACAATTTAGAAGTTGAATATTAGGCACAGAGACTCCAGGACCCAGAGAAAGGACAAGGTCTCACAACACTGGGGAATGAAGCCTTGGTTTACCAAAAGTCTGTGGCGGTTAAGGGCTGGGGAAAGTGTGGTATGGAAAAAATCATTTACGGAGTTCCCCTACTTTTCATAGGACAGGCACGGAGCCAGTTGGATCCCGGCTGTGGGAAAGTGAGGCACTGGCAGCACTGGGTACCGAAGCCCTATGTTTGGACAGGGACAGTGCAGACAAGAGCACAAGACAGCCTCTTTAACGTCTTCACTGTAACCTCTCCGTCTGTCATCTTCGTCACCTTCTTCACTAAAGAGGTCACCTGACCAGCGATCGGAACTTTTTCTCTAACTCTTTGTTCCCTTACCTGGTCCCTGCGCTTAGTGCACACTCCCCTTGTCTATAATGGAAAGGGCCAGACTAGGGGGCGTCTTTGACTACACAAGCAAACCATAAGTGTGGGTATTATTGGGCTATGGGTGGGACGCTAGTACTGCAACGATGACCACCAGACTCGGGTGTCATGAAGATTAGCATACGTAATCGGAACAATGACCCTGCACTTCTACCATCTGTAAATAGAAAGACAATCCCAGGCTTGCTAATCGGCCCCTCTCAATAGATTCGGTGTCGCACTGTACATAAACCGGAAGCCTGGGGGTGAGGGAAGCGCGGAACATGTTCCAGTGGTGACCGAGCCGAGCTGTGAATTCCTGCGCTCTGAGTCGCACAGGCCACGCTATTGACAAGGCTCAAATGTCTGAGGTTTGTGGGGCAGCCTTTTGTACAGTGTGGGCCTCCACCCTTGTCCAATATGCCCTCCGCCTTCCTTCAATATTTACGCACCAGGGCCCGGGCATGTTCACTTCCGGCTGTTGCTGGGCTAAGCCGGCACAGGACGGGTGTGTGTGTGTGTGTGTGTGTGTGTGTGTGTGTGTGTGTGTCTCTCAGCACACACTATAAATATAGTGAACACAAGTTGTTAAAGGTAGGTTATAATTTCAGCGCAAAACAACGAAAACATAAATTTGCCCATAATTTGATATGGGTATTTAAACGCGCTCACAATGGACCCAACCGTATAAAGGCGCAGTTGGTATTGAAAAAAGATAACGACTCAAATAGTGCATCCAGAAGCGAGGGAGAACCCCTCCACTAAAACCCATCTACTATCTAAACAGAAAGGTCTTAAGGGCCTTGCAAATCTGAAAGAGCATATCACAAGCCCTGCTCTCCTACAGCAAACATAACCTGGGCACTGCCATTGGAACTCCCATGACATCTCTTCTCCTAATTGGTGTGGGGATTCAGGGCTTGAAATTAATCTTCAGATTTGATATGGGGTTTGTATGGATTTGATCCGCAAATCAGTTTTAATTTAGGGGCCCTAAGCTTTTTTGGGGCGCTTTTATTTTTCCTTGCCTCGTTTGTTGTCTCCTCTGCGAACTTTGGGCACCGACCTGTCGTTTGTGTTCGTGCATGTGGCATCATGGGCGAGTGCATGGTGGTGGTTGACTTATGCTCGCTTTACGGTGGTGCTGGTCGAGCTAAGGTTGCTATAGGAACCATAATTGGTGAATTGGTGAGGTTTTGTTTAGCGCTCCAACCATATGTTCTCTAACATATTCATTTCACAGAATTTCAAATTATATTTTAGGTGAACTTTATCAATTCCCAAATGTGTTCATTTAATTTCAAAGGGTTTTATTTAAGATAATCGTAACCATAACTTCCCTCTAAGCTAGGTTTTTCACTGTATTGTGACTTTGTTCAATTGTATTTATGATAAGGCATTCCATACTTGCGGCCCGATTCCCAGTTCGTTTTCCAATGGGATTGAGCCATTATAAAACACTTCTGTGAATCAGGCCAGTATACTGCTTACTCTGCATGGCTTATGTCCATACCCAGTGGCCTCTTTGCCCAAGGTGGGGACTCCAGCCTTCCACAAGCACCCAGGAGCCACCTAATTGCCTACAGCCATGCCCAGTTGGCACATTCCCAGGGCTTGGCTGTTAGCAATATACCAGACACCCCAGAACGAATTGATGTGCCAATATACCAGGCGCAGTGGGCTATGCTCTGGCACCCCCACAGCTCCTGGTCCGTAGCCATGACCTGGGGACCAAGCCCTGGTCACCCCTAGCCTCCCAGAGTGGTCACTGGCTCCCTTGAAGAGGCCGCTGGCCACTGTATGTGGCCAACACAGGTATCCACAGGGCAGAGGAGGTGGATTTTAATAATGCCCCATCTGAAGGCTCCCGAAAGAGGCCAGTGACCACCAGTCCACCATCAAAATGTCAACTGGCAATAGCCTGCAGCCAAGGGTGGACAGGGAGCCAAAAGAGGCCCTGGAAATAATGTTCAAAGTTGGCCCGTATTACACATTTTCAGCAAACCCAACCCTTTTCCTGTGGGAAAATTTGGAAATACCACAGAAAAGAGGCCCGCGGTGCAGAGGCCTACCGAGAAATCTCCAGAGTTCTTGATAGGCCAGTCCACCACCGCCTGCAGCCAAATTGACCCTAATGGTGGACAAGCACCTCATACTCTTCACTCCGCTAGCCAGTGTTAGTTGGTCCAAGAACCCGCTGTGTGTTGCAGGGAGACAGGCAGGCACTTTCCTGTTCCGGGTCTTCGTCTGTGGAACTCACTTCCAAATCATCTACGCCCATCGATGCTCCTTTTACTTTTCAAAAAGCTCTAAAGACCTACCGCCTCAATTGATGTTACCCATTTCTTTTCTTCAACTATTCCTATACAGTTCATGGCTTATCACTGAACATCTGCGCCCAGATGCAGTTAATTCTGCCCAATTCCGCGCCCTGCAAATACAAATACGGGCAGGTCCGCAGGCCACCACTCTAGACTGCAGGTCCCATAGCGGGTCCAAGGTCTTTATGTTGTCCGTGCATCTAGTGGTGGTCCATGGGCCGCTGCTGTGAAAAGCAGGTTTTTTTGGGGGGTGGCGTATTGCACCTCTCTGGATTCCCATCACTGTCAGTAGGGTTGGGGTGGCCCAAGAGGGCTACAATATTCCCCTCATTCAGACAATAGTGTAGTGCAGGCTCTGGAAACTGCACCAAAAGTCCCCAGGCCACAATAGTGTCCTCTACAAAAAAAAATGTCCCCACTGGCCATTAGCCACATGGGGCTACCTTTCAGAGATTAATTCTGGTTCCCCCTTTCTCGGGCGTCGTTCCTTGGTCCTACGTCCCCCGGAAAAGGAACTATGTACCCAGATCCAAGAAGTCAAAGGGGTGGCTAAACAGTGGGAGTGCAGACCCAGATACCAGCAATCCATTTTTGGCCATATTTAAATTAAAAAAACATTTGAAGAAGTTGCACCAAGTTTGCGAAAGCATGCCTTTGGGACCAGACTCCTCCTCTTTGCAAAGAGTGCCGAGTGGTTGGGCTGTATCCTGGGAGGATAGCTCAGCGGCAATGTGCTCGCCTTGGAAGCAAGATGACACGAAGCAACACAGGTTCGAGCCCCGGGTCCACGCTTAGAAACCTCTGGGTATTTAAGCGCGTTATAAATACGCAACTAAGACAAAAAAAGACAAAAAAAACAATGACGCATCTCTCAAACAAAAAATTCCTGTAACAGCGCCTCGATCCCCGAGGGCTGTGTGAGTGCTTTACAAATGCAAAAAAATAAATAAATAGTAGGCTAGGGCAGTCTATGGGAAAGGGCGCGTTTTGGAAGCTCTGCATAACTTTGACCAAACTGTCAACCAACCAAAAAGTCCAGAGGAGTCTATGTTTGGGAGGTTTTGTGAGGATTCACTACACAGCACCAAAGTCCTACGCCACCCAAACAGTGTTCTTCATACGCGTATGCCAGTGTAACCATAACTCTAGAATCACTGGTGTTTGGTCAGGCTGGGCTTTATGAAAAGACAGAACCTATAAAGACACGTTGTGCTTTATGAAAAGGCAGTATAAAAGGGAATTAAAGGTATGTCCAGGATCAAAAAATGTGTCAAGTATGAAGGTTAGGATTGAAACCTACAACTCCTGGTTCGACAACCGAGATCGTAGCCACGAGAAAACATCTACCCACGGCGTAGAAGCAGGTATGCATAGGTGGGGGCGGAGGATCATGGAACCTTTCCAGATGCTTTAAAACTCCCTTGCTTTGCTCCATCCCCAGGCATGAAGTTTTACTCTCCATTTTGTCTTTTGTCGAGCATCATTTACGGCTTTAAGGCAATAACAATACTGCACTAAACTTCAAGACTTAAGTATACACGGGTGTCCTGTATGTTTACAAAGTAACCCTTAAAATGCTTAACAAACTTTTGTTGTTAATAGAAAAAAAAACGGTGCCACTTACAAGCACATGGATAATTGACAATGCAATCAGTTAAAATGAACCCAGGTACAGCAATCCGAAACAGGTGGGGGTGATAAATTGTAAAATGCAAACGCCCCACAGAGACAAGCTAAACCCCATGTCAAAGGGGTTAGGATAACTTTGATTTTCTATAACGCCTTGGGTTGAGGAGTGCGCAACCAGTCCAAAATGGAAGTGCTAGAATCAGTACCATTTTTACCGAACTGGCATATATCTGAGTTAGGGGGTAAATTCGAGGAATTACCTCCCGAACAATGGAAGATTTACCACCAGGGGCAATTCCTCTACACCCAAGGGGAGAAACACTGGACCCCAGAATGGTGAGATAATGCAGCCCAAACGACCCCCCATAATTTGGCGCTTTACCAAAACGGTGGACGGTATCGTATTGGTGCCGGAGTTTGGCGGGATTATCCCAGCTAATTCCGCCGAATTCGGAGTGAGGGCCATCGCCAGAGCCATTTGTGACGAAGTATGTGAACAATCATGACGGCTCCCTCACGGTCACGGAGACGAGGCTGATTTGCATGCGCCCCAGTCAGCAGTGCTTCTTTCCCGTCTTAAAATACTTTAGAACCTGTTTTCAGCACGAAATATGAGCCTGCTCTTGAAGTGTGAGAATGCCTTCTTCCTTTCTCTGCTTCAAAAATAACCTGAATGGCTTCAGACAGGAATGTCAGCCATGAAGGTGGACGCTTTCCTTTCTTTGCGCGCCAACTTTTCCCTTGACGCACTTCCAGGAAGGCCTATGCTGCCCCCTGCTGGCCACTGTTTTGAACAGCATATTATCGATCACCTGCAGCAAATAATTTCCATGAAACGCACCAGCAGGGCAAGTGCCCATCCGACGTCTCCTCAGAATAGGAGAACATGCCGAGGTTGTGGTTTTGAAACAAATGTGCATTTTGGTTTCAGATATTCCAAGCAAAAGTTTAGAATATTATCATAATATAAGTGAAGTGTGTTGTTACATCTCTCAAAACTGTTCAGCAAAGTCATCTCCCCATTGGCTTCACTGAATGACTATCGCAGTTATTCAGGGGGTAGACGCTGGTCTAGACGCAAAGCTAAATCAATCATTGCCGTACAAGTAGCAGGTTGTGGTTCCACTTGCGCTATCGCATCCTTCAGCTCCTCCCGAAGACCCCGATAGAATAACACCGTTTGCTTGTGTCACAGCCACTCTCTCTATCACCAAGCGATTAAACTGGGTGACATAAGTAACCAAATGTTGAGTTCCCATAATTCCAGAAGCTCCTTATCCTGTGCCAATGACACTTCCCGTCAATCAAATAACTTCTAAAATTCTGTCAGAAAAGAATCCCAATCATACAACATAAGATCATCTTTTTATACGTTGCAACCCCGGTCAAAAAGGAAATAACAAAGGCGGTATATGCCTGCATACTGTCAAAAGCTGTAGATTTACATAAAAAATGCAACCTGCATTGCATCAAAAATGTCATGTACCGTGGTTTCTTGTCTAGCATGAGCTAATTCAGACTGAATTTCTTGTAAGGCCATCAAGGCCTCAGCTAAAGTGGGAGTGGTCGTGTCTGTTTGGCTTGGGTGGCAAATTAACCCCTGATGTGGGGGTGGATTATTTTGTCAAAGGCGAGAGGGAAGGGTACCAACACCCACTGCCGAAACCACAGAAGCCGAATGAACTCAACCCTCCCACTGTGGTTGGCACGGGTTCCTGATGGTAGAATGTACAGGTGACCATGTGGCAGCCAATGGGGGAGGAGGGATTAGGGAGAGTTTGTGGATGGCAAGGGGGGATGGCAAGGGGGAGTTAGGAACACCAGAAAGCAGGTTAGACAACCAGATTGGATAGGTGAGGGAGTTTAGGAAAAGAACATATTTTGATACACATAAAACATAGTAACTCATCCAGAAATACCTATCCTACACACCTACACCGTCTGCTAGTGCCTCTTCCGTCCCAGCCTCCATTCCTGAAGATTTAATTTGTATAATCCGTTGTGCTCCAGAATTCTTCAATTCTTCACTTGTCCTATAAAGATCCTTTTGAATTAAATGAAAATATTTGAGTCTATTTAATTGATTTAATGTAAGGAAGGGTATATAGCTCTTTCATCCAAGGTGCTTCACTTCAGAGAAAAAGAGCACAATAATATGAAAACAGAGTATAAATGCCCAAACAAGTACATGGTGAACAATTGATCAAAGACAAATCCATTTCTGTTTCAATATGAGAAACCAGTACGCAGCGTATAATCCTTAAGAGGTTTTTAAATAGATCTCAAGAAGACTTAAGTTGAATGTGCAGTGAAGCAAATAATTCCACAATTTAGTTGTTTACAATTGAAAGGAATGGAAAGAAAACATGTGGTGCCACAAGAAAGCTGAACAGAAAGTAAAAAATACAGATGCTGAAGGTAAAGATCAAGGAGGATGTTATATAGAAATTAGATCCATAAGATAAAGAAGAGAAATCCAGGGGTTCACTTATAAATAATACAGCAGATGAAAGTCAAAACACAGTACAACAGGAAGCCAGTGCACATGCACCATGTAAGAAAATAAGTGAGCATTAAAGTTCAATTGAAAAATAATCCTAACAGTACATAAAATAATACATTTTAGAGGGAACAAAGTATATTTGAGTAACATGTGATGTGGCAGAATTATTAAACTGCATTATGCCAAAGCAATCACAAACATACATTTAGGTCTTAGATCCTCCATCTTGGCCTAGCCTAAGGCCTCCTGCCGCACCCAACTCCTCTGGCATGCCCAGACCCCGCCTTGGGCAGAATAAGGTGAGGTCCAGTAACAGCTAAAGGAACACATCAGACTCTTTCTTCCATTTGTTCTCTACAAGCTTTGCATTGTCACCATATATGGGATATAACAGTTGTTTTTGGCAATGCTACTTACCCATATTACAACACAATGTACCACGTTCATGTAACCGCAAGGTTTCATCAGAAATCAGCTCCTTACAATTAGTGCAAAATGTATAAAACGTGATGGAAAGTACAACCTACCATTATGAAAATGCTAGAACATATTAGTGATATGCTTATGACATGCCTATATAAGATACACTATGGGGCCAACCCTCCGAGCTCCGTTTCACAACTGCTGTCACTTGTCATCCTGTGCTTCCCTGACTATCAGCTGATAATTCAGTATATGCTGTTTATTTTCTATCTAATAAGAAGATTGTTGTACTCATCAGCCTGGTGTCTGAACTGTTATTGCTGTGCAGGTGTAAAGAACCAACCCTTGGGGGGGGGGGTCAATTTTTTAAATACATCATCTAGTATTTAAAGAACAACAATAATTTAAATGAGAAAGAACTAAGGTTAGTAATAATTTTGTTCCGGAAAAAGTAAGTCAATGGCAGAGCCTTTTAATTAAGCAATAAGTGCCAATCCGGGGGTGGGGGGGCGGGGTGAGGGCATTACCGTGTCACGTAAAGCCCCGGTTCCCATAGTTACAGGCCCAAGCAAAGTGAGGGCTGTAACAAAGGCCCTGTGGCATTACCAGATGCAGTAATTCCCCCCTGCCAAGGGGCTTATTGCTATTAGTGCCCCAGCCCAACAAGCAACTTTCTTCAGTTCGGACTGGATGCATCGGGGACAGAAGTGTACCTGGCGCGTCTGCTCCCAAAAAGTGAACAAAAAGGAGAAGGTATTAGGCGTGCAAGTAGTCACTGTATGTTGCTGGCAGCAGTGTCTCAGAGTCCCCATGGTAGTTGCTTGCAGTACTTTGATGTGAAAGACGATGATTGGGAGAGCCCCACAAGCTGTTCAAAGGACTGGCATTATAACAGGATTCATTGCACTCGGTGCGCAGCACCGTCCGAAAACCCTCACAGGGAATAAAACCCGACCAGGAATGATGGAGCAGATAGTCTAGCCAGTATAGTCTTTGGAAGGCGTAATTGTCCACTGTATCAATTTGAAAGGCGGAGGGTTCTTCCAGTGGCCAGGTGGGTTCCAGTAGGGAATTCCAGAACCCAATGAAGGAAGTATTTCGGCGGCAGGAAGGCAAGTTCTCTAAATAGTTCTTCCAATGATTGGTTTAGTCTCTCCGTCTGTCCATTAGATTTTGTAGGAAATCTTGAAGTGATATATATTGTATTCCCAAAGCCTTGCAAAGATATTTCCAAAAGTCAGAGGTGTATCGAGATCCCGAGTCAGACAAAATAGTTTTAGGAAGATCGTGCATTCTAAAAATGGTTTGAAGAAAACAGGATACCATTTGTGCTGCAGTTGGTATCTTTCCCATGGAATGAGATGTGTGTGTTTTGTCAGGGAATCGATAGTAACCATCATGGTAGTGTTTTGAGAAGAAGGGAGAAGCTCCACAGTTAAATCACCGGAAATGTTTTCAAGGGCAAGGGGGTTGAACTAATTTACTCAATGCAGCCTTGTAAGGTGTTTTTGTTTGTAGACAAACCATAGATGAAGATAAATACTCTTTGGCGTCAGTAGACCATTTGGGCCACCAAAAATGCCATTTGCCCAGGTTCAGAGTGGTATGAATGACTCTATGTCCTGCGGTCGTATGGACATGACAGAGTCTTAGTATCTCTTGTTGTAACTGAGGAGTTGAAATATACATTTGCTGTCCATGAAAGAAGAGACCATCTTCTTCTTGTAATTTGTATGTTGCTATCTCTTGCCGTGTTGGTTCAGTCAAATTGTGACAATGGTTTTTGATGGATTGTAGGTGATCAGTTACAAAGAAAAGAAAGCACCTTTGTGGAAACATTTTCTCTGGAATAAACTGTCATTTGTCACCTGCAGCATATCGAGACAATGAATCAGCCATTTGGTTAGCGGATACAGGAATATATGTAAGGTTCATGCCATTGAAGAAAAAAATGGGCACATCCAGCCTGTCGACTGTTTTGGCATTCAAAGTTCTGAAATACCTTAAGGTTACGATGATCAGTTGGTATGGTGATGGGATGTTGAGATCCTAACAGTAAATGTCTCCATTCTTGACAGGCTGCCCGAATGGCCAAATGTTTTCTCCAAAAGGGTATAGTTACACTCAGAAGAGGACAATGTCTTGGACATGTGGGCTATCGGATGGTCAAATCTTGTAGATGAAATAGCTTTAAGGACAGCTCCTATAGAAAAATGAGAGGTGCCTGTCTCTAATATGAAAGGCTTCTTCTGGTCAGGAAGCTTTAGAATGGGTGCAGAGAAAAAACACTTTTAAGTAGTTCAAAACTGTGTTGTGTGTCTTCTGTCCAATGGAATCTTTGACCTTTTTTGAGCATGGCTTCAAAAGGTTTGATTTTGTAGGAGAAGTTTGGAAATAATTTCCTGTAGAAATAAGCAAAACCCACAAATCGTTGGATGTGTTTCATGTTTTGTGGTGTCTTCCAATTTAGAACCATCTTAACTTTAGCAGGCTCCATGGCTGCTAGATCAGCAGATAGGATGAATCCCAAGTACGTAATTGAAGTTTGATGAAATTAACACTGTTTCGATTTTGGCAAATCAGGTGGTTTTGTCTTAGATGTTGTAACACTTCGTTTACATCATGCTGGCGTTCTTCTAAAATCTTAGAAAAGACTAGGATGTCATCTTAGTACACTACCAAGGAGTGTAACAACAGATCTTAAAAAAGACATGGTCAACGAACCTCTGAAAAATGGATGGGGCGTCTGCCAAGCTAAACATTATTACACGATACTCGCAATGACCGAATGGTGTATGAAACACTGTCTTCCATTCATTGACTTTACGGGTTCCCACCAAGTGGTAGAGTCCTCTAAGATCCAACTTGGTAAAAATAGTGGTGCCTTTCATGGCCTCTAAGATGTCTTGTATAAGTGGTAGAGGTTAACGATCTTTAATGGTGATTTTATTCAGTCCTTCTTAGGGATGAAGATAAAGGATGCGCCTGCCGGAGATTTCGACTCAGTTATAAGACCATGATGTAGATTGGTCTGTAGATATGTATGCAATTCGTCCTTTTCAGGCTCCAATAACCTATACATACAACCAAAAGGTACTTGTCTATTAGGCAACAAATCAATGGCACAGTAATTGCCTCTGTGAGGTGGTAACTCCTTACATTGTTCGTTTGAGAATACGTCTAGGAATGAATGACACCATTCCGGAAGAAGATGTAGCGTAATGATGGTGGTGTTAGTTGTTCCGGTTTGATGTCTTTCTATTTGCGCATACAATCCCACTGCTCCTTGTTGACGGCAGGAAGACAGACAATGTTCTAATTCCAAGAAAAGAGTACCAGCAGTCCAATTGATGTAGGTGTTATGCTTTCATAGCCAGGGCCATCCCAATGTCAAGGGGTAGTGGGCTGCTTTTATTAAATCAAATGTTACCTTCTCTAAATGAGAGGAAATGGACATCGTGAGAGGGGCAGTTTGTTCTTTAATAGACCCAGATTTCAGAGGAGTACCATCAACTCCTTCCACAGGTACTTGTATAGACTTCGTGATTCTGGGTATGTTGTTTTGTTCCATCCACTCAGCATCCATAAAGAGCCCGGCGGCTCCAGAGTCTATGGGAATTGGGATCTTTGTTAAGGTTGTGTCAGAAAAACGTAGAGACACCTGAAGAACTATCATGACAAGAGGATAGTGGATACACCCCAGGAAACTCTTCTGCACAGACCCATCCGTAGCTACCTTCATGGATGAGTAGTGGTGTTTCCCAAACGTCTTGGTGGGGTAAGCAGCAGTCATTTAAAACATGGTTGTTTGAACCGCAATACATGCAAAGACCTAATGTCCTCCGATTTCTCCCTTTTGAGTGTTCAACATCCTCATGCCATCCCCAGTTGGATTGGTTCTCCTACTTGTGGTGGATTTGATGCTTTAGAACGGTCAACACAAAGGGCCTCATCACGACTTGGGCGGTAACGCCGGCGCTGTTTTGCGCCGGCGCTATCTGCCCTACCGCCGAACTCCCCGGCGCTAATAGCACTGGATCACGAGTTTGGCAGTAATATTAATCCCCATTTCTCATTGAGCCCATTCGGGAATGCCCCATTCCCCATTGGGCTCAATGGGGAAATTTCGCGCTAATACCGGAGGCGGATTTCCGCCAGTGGTATTAGCGTGAATTTTCGGCGGATTTCCCCCCAGCTCAGAGCTGGGGTGAAATCCGCCGAAGTCCTGATTTGGCGGACCCTTAAATCCGGCGGTAATAGCGCTACCGGCGGATTTAAGGGTTACCGCCAAAGTCGTGATGAGGCCCAAAGTGTTTCAGAAGTTATCCAATGGCTTCTGCTCTTCTTCTTTTCCAGGATTCTCTCTTGTATTCTTGCATTCTGTAGTCCAGTTGTAACACCACAGAGATCATTTCTGATAGATTATGGGGACGGGGTAGTCTGGAAACCTCGTCTTTAAGATCTTCATTCAACCCTCTGCTGAATATGGTAAGGATGGCATTGTCTGGCCAAAGGCCAATTGTTTAAACTGTGTGATTTAATTCAATATCCATGCTGCCTTGTCTTAAGTCTAGGTTTTCTTGCACTGAGATCACCAATTCTGTTCGTCCAAACATAGCTTGTAAGCTATTGATAGAGGCAGGATAAGTATCTAATAACTGGTTATTTGTGGTCACTAGTGGTGTTGCCCAATCAAGGGCGTTTCCTGATGAATTTGAAACCATAAAGCTCACATTAGAACGATCTGTAGGAAAGAACAATGGTTTTAAGGTGAATTAAACCATGCAGGTGTCGAGAAATTCTTTATGCCTTTTGGCCAAGTAGTAAGCCTTGCTGGAGAGGGAAGGGAAAGGAAGACATAAATCCCTTCTAAGGGAAAGGAAGACATAAATCCCTTCTAAGAAATAGAATAGGAACAATTAGAAAGGCACAAAGAGAACCGCGACAAAACGAGATGCAAAAGGCAAAAAATACAATGAAAAATAGAATCAAATGACTTGCAGAAACTTGCGCCAGTTAGTATGATATACACACAGAGTTTAATCACAAATTTGGCAAAGTCCCTTCCTGATGACACGTGTTTCGGCTGGATTGCCTTCATCAAATCAGGGCAAATACTAGGCAATTGCATTTTGATTGTACACATTGTTGTTCATTTAGGAATTTATCATGTATGTAAATATCATCAAATAGAAACAAAATTGAATAATTAATCAATTAATTTTCATATTAGTACGTTTGTCCACACGTACAGTAAAAAGAATAACAGCAAAGAAATAATAACAGGCTAATTGAAACACTGAAATGGGGAAATTATTAGGATTTCATTTAAAGTACATTGAGTATGACAGGAGCCTCACTTCTTTTATGAACATAGTATACAAGACCAGATATGTAACAATGGAGTTAAGGTTTTGTTTTATTTAACATTCTATATTTATATAATGAAAAATGATGTTTTATGACTAGCAGTGGCTGAGTGGAGATCATGTAAAAGGCACTTGGATATGTACGAAATGTGACTGCTATTGTATGCACTGTTAATTCTCCCTAAAATATACTTCTTCGGAAATCTTGTTTTCCCTCTCTCGTCTATGTACAAGCCCATTACAGCCACATGAGCTGAAATCCCCATCACAGTCTTTGAGCAATGACCGAGGCATCCCAAAAAGAATGAGTGCATCAGAGGAAGGCTTCTCGTGGCTAAAGAACACCTTGCCCATCCAGCCTTGTTAAGGAACATGTTTTGACAGCACTTCCGCTCTGTGAATATCATTAACTCCTTATTACATCATGGGTCTTGCCAGAGCCCATGAAAAAAGCCATTGCCACAACCTTGAAATGAACGCTCTGTCAAACTGAACCTCCAACTGGAAGTCGACATCTCAGGAGGAAGAGGTGATTGGCCGGCCACACTGCCACTGTGAAGACAATTAGCTTCCCCATGGTTCATAATAAAGTGTTAGGCCAACCTGGCACACTAACACTGCAGTAATAGCTAAGAGCTCGATCTGCAGCTCATATTATTGGTGACTGATCGGTGGCCTGTGGCATAGTCGATCTTTCTATATTACCCTTTCATGTTAGCTTGGGAATTGCATGGACTGCTCCCAAATGGCTAGGTAGCCTTTCTATTTTTAATCTGTTCCAGCAGCTTATGATTGGCTAATGTAAAGCAAGGTTCAGGCCTCTGTCTGTTAAGTTCCAACAGTGCCTTTCGAAATTTACGTGGATGAACTCCAGATCACTCATCTCCTAGACAACGGCCACAGTGACCTGCCTATCCGGCATACACAAATGGATGATGTCATGCAGTCTGTGCCGCACTGGCGCTCAAGTCATCCTATTGGCAAGCCCAGCCTTAACAACAGTGCCTTGTGCCAGCGTCCTCCCACTTGGAAGCAATGCAATAAGAGGAGTTATTATTACCAAATGTAATGATATTTCATTCGTTGACCTTCGAAGCATCAAAAGCTAAATCAAACTTGCCTGAACTTGAAACCTGTGTCTTGGAGAATAAACACCCTGACTAAACCAGCCTTAAGAAGAACTGCTTTTTGAAACAGTTCTTTATGTGAAGTCCTCCCACTTCTAAGCATTGAAATTAAGGGTGTTATTATTACCAAATTTAATAGTATTTCATAAGGGCCCAGGGAAACTGGCTTGGAATGCAAAACTTTGCTTTGAGAATAAACACACTGGCAAATCCAACCTCAATAACACTTTTATTTTTTTAAGTGCTTTATGCAGGAGTCCAACTTCAAAGCATCATAACAAAGTTGATCTGTACTCATTGCTGGACTAATGTAACCGTGATCACACAGTTATGACAAAAAAAAACAGGAAACAGCCACTGGTGGTCCCACAAACGAGCAGCAAAACTAGTCCTATGCTTAGAAAACAAAACCACGTTAAACCAGGCCTAACATTCTCCCCAAAGTAAGGTGGCCGGGCACTTTAATGTAGTCATAAGATGATCCCACTAAATATCGCAGTGGCAAAAATGATTTGGGTTATTGAGATTTTGTCTAAGGGGTTGAACGGGGAAATGTGGGGTCAAGTCAGGAGCAAGGTTTTGAGGGGGAAGAAAAAAGCAGGAGTGCATGTGTCTACTGTATAAAAGAAAGGACAGTTATAAAAAAAGGGGGTAACGATATTAGAGCAACTACATTTTGGCATGGAATCCCAATCGAACAAACCTTGACCGATAGAGCATGCATGGTTATCTGACCCAAAGTCCTTGAGAAGTCTTACTCAACGCTGCCTACAAATACATAATCAAACATGTGTTCATTCACATCAAGAACAAATCTGTTCAAAGGACCCTAAACTCTTAAAAGAAACTGAGCTCTGATCTACAACTACAGCTTAAACACTCTTAGTTCCAAAATCAATTTATGATATGATATGATAGTTTATTTATATAGCGCCTATACACAATGTGTTTCAAAGCGCTTCAAGGCAAGGGAGGGAACAAGGGAAAATACAATGCCATTCTTACAGGCCATGAAAAGTAAGAATGTGAAATTAGCTATCGTACTCGGCCTGGTGACATTTCAGATAGTGCAAGAGCTAAGCCATAGATAAGGAAGGGAGGGGGAGAGTGGGAAGGAAATGGAAACAGACAGGCGGCTACCGTTCTAGGCCTGATGACATTTCTGGTAGAGTCGGAGAAAAACAAAAGGTGAGGGGTACAGAAAGGAAGGGGATTAACAAAACAAGCGACTATCATACTAGGCCTGATGACATTTCAGATAGTGCTGGAGGGTGGGGGGCAGTAAGGGGAGGGGGAAGGAGACAGACGAGGTTGCTATCATACTAGGTCCAGGGACAATTCTGATAGAGTAAGTGCATAGAAGAAAGTAAAGGGAGGAGGGGAGGAGATAGGAACAGGGAGAAAGGGAGAGGAGAGAACAGAGAATAAGCAGTCAAATATTCTGCCATGCCCTGCAGGCAGCTACTGTAAGGGAGGCTTGGATGGTGCTGGCGATTACCTGGACAATGAAGTTCTAAGTAAAGTTACTTTATTATTCCTGACAAGTGGAACCATTGTCTTTATGCTTTGATAGGTTGGTGACCAGAATACGACCATGTCATCATGCTGCGACACTACGGGACACTCATGTTCACCGTCCCTTGTTTGCCACATTCCCAGCCCTCTTCTTCATCCACGGTGCTCTGAAGCAACTCTAAGCAGACAATACAAGCATTTCACATTCCTTGATGCCCATCAGTGTGATGTTGATACTATACAGTAACACCTGGAAAAGTAAACCTCATGGGCACATTGGTCTTCATGGAGGTTTCTCACCAGTGGGTTCGGGCGGTACAGTTAAATGTCAGGGCTTTAGGGCTTGATTGTCGCATGTCAGGCATATGGGAAACAATGACATGTACTGTTTCCCTGCCCTACAGGCCATTAGAGACGGGAGCCTGCTGGGGCAAACTCTCATTTTCCCAGAAGATAACCCCAACTGTCTTGGTTGCGCGCGCATTGCACAAGCTCATGAAAACAAAACAAAAGCTGGCCCCCATCATAGTAATTAGAAAAGGGACCTAGTCGCTTTTCAACTTTCATGCGGGTGCCAGGGACGGGTGGGAGTGTTGGGACTGGAGCACAAAGCTCTGGTGCAGCAGATAAGTGGGGAGGAAGGGAGTGGGTGGGGGATGGTGCGGATATCTCGGAGGGGTAAGGAAGGGTGGGGAGACAACAGGAAAAGTCTCCCTTTTGCCTCCCCACAATCCAGATGGCGCAACCCAGGGAAGGGCCTCGGGTGGTGTAAGGAAGTGTAGGGTATTTTGTGGAGATTTGGGGCCTGACGGTATTTTATTACCGCCGAAAAATAACTTAGCAATAATCACTCTTTGTATTCAGATTTGGCCGTGTGCAACAATAATACAATGGACATGCATTATTTCAGCACCCAGACCTGCATATTTGGTATACGTGGTTGGTGGTATTTTGGTGAGCATAATTCCCTTGTTTTATTTGTGGCCCCAATGTCCAGAATCCCTTATCTTCGCTTAGATTTTTCGTGTGATCACTAGAGAGACCTCAGACCTGCATTCTAGGGATACCACAATTTCCAGTGATAGTGTTGGTGCGCCACCATGGGCAAACTCACTGACTTATTTACGACAGAGAGCTATATGTGGTAGTCTTGTGGTAATTTCCACTACCTTATATACGGTAGGGAGCTATGTTCAGAGAGTCTCTCTTCCCGTTGGCTCATGTACCTCCAACAAGTTATACTACAGTCACTCACAATTATTCATACTGATTCTGACATACACACATCTGTCTTAAAATGACCATTGCACTGTTTAAAAATCTCCCCACATCATTGGCATTGTAATGGTAAATAGAAAATAAACCACCCGTCTGTTTTCAAATATTTTCTGTATTATAAAAGTTGCATTTAGACATGATCTCATTCTTTACAGCAATAAAATGGAACAATCAAAGCATTTTCAATGACACACTGCAATTATAGTGGCGGAGAACAGAACTTAAATTGCAACATTAGCACTTGATTAAGACACGCACGGGACTTTCATTTTTCTACACTGACTGCATACTTTCGTGCACACACACAGCTCCCCCAGTTAGGTAATTACCTTATCTGTTCAGAGGCTTCTCTCTGTGAATGTGGCTCTCTTGGCTTAATTCCAACAAAAAGGAACGCTTGCCTTCTCAAGCCGGGGTCATTGCCTGGAATTCTCAGCTTTTTCAGATAGGACTGCCTCTGCCAGTGGAAAGGTAATTCTTTCAGCTTTCCCCAGTCTCGACTGCAGCAGGACACCCCCACAGCCAGGTCTTCTCCCCAGTAGTGCAGAAAGATGTCTGCCTGTCTTTTTCCCTGCTACTGCCCACTAAAACTTTCCTCTCAGCCCTCTTTATGACGTGTTCCAATGAAATCCATCATCTCTCATCCTCCTATTCTTCAACAATAGCTTCGCTTATACATTTGCAATTGTTGCAAATCTGACTTCCTCCTTCCTGCCGTTACTGTGCACAACAACACGGATAATCAGGCAGAGAAGAGAAGAAAAAAAAATCTGCACACTCATTTAAATGGTTTTTAAAGTATGCCTAATTCTGCAGTAGAGAACACATTTTATTAGTGATTTATATTAAAATAAGGTTTTATTAGTCAGGTTAATGGTTAGTATGTTAGCTGTTAATTTTCAAATGTGTCTCTAGCAATATAGGCATTTCAGGTGAAAAATAGTGTGCATTTTTAAATGAACACGTGTGCTTTTAACTGTAAAAATAGATTTGCATCTTATATGTTAAAATCGTTTTTGACTGAATAGTCTGTCTTTCCTTGTTAATCTGCTAACCCATATAGCAATGCACCGCACCCTTGTGGTGGTGCTGCAAAAAAAAAATGCTACTTGTGCAGTATTGCTGTACTGTGTACTGTAACACGCCAAATATCCTTACATATACCCTCCTTTTTTTTTTAGAACTTGGCTATAATCCAAGCCAATTCCTAAAAACAACTTGTTCTTTCTTTTTCTCTTAAAATGCATGTGTATTGGGATATCTTTCTCTTCCTGACGTAGTCAGTAAAATCAGTAACATTTTCATTTTTACTGATAGCACAATCAACCATCCACCCATGATTAGCACCAGGATAGCCAAACCCACTATTGAGCGTTCCCCCCAGGTTCCCCAATTAAATCTTTCCACTTCTATTATGCCCAGATTACTAATTGTAATATTGTTTTTTCGCAAATTCATTTTCATAACATGTCTTTCTTTGTGATTCAATAAATATTCCACATCTGGATCTATTGGAAAAGTATCCCTTTGAAAAAAATCGATATTTTCCACTTGGCTTTCCCAAACATCATTTGTTACATGGAACAATGTTAATCCCCCAATTGACACAATTGCATCCTTTGGAACCTGTAAATAAAAAACATTATATTTTACCTGTTTAACCACGTATGTTCCATGGTTTAAATGTACTACCGTCATGTTCTTTAAACAGGTGCTGACCAACCATTTACCTCTGACCATCTTAGCCTGTGCCATTTCTTCACTCCCCATATTACTAATAATCACTTCACATCCCTCTGATACACTTGGGTCAGATTTCAATCCACAAATAGCATCTGTGGCATCAGGAACAAACGGTTTACCTGGACACATATAATTTTGTTCTTTAAATGTTACACATGTTTCCAGGTTTGGTATTAAATAAACTTCAGGTTCCCATGACTGAAATGCCACCACTTCTGGAGTCTTAATCTTAATGAATTTGTCCTCTTGCCAAAATCCCACGTTGTGTACCCACTTCGTTTGATAAATAAGTTCAGGGGCTACAAATGGGATGCATAGCAAAAATCCGATCTCTAGTCTTTCCAAGTCCACATATAACGGCATTGCATTCCCCATTTCGAATGCAATTTTTATCTGTATAAGGTCAATTTCCCTCCTGGTCAATCTTTCTATCATTTGACGAATGATATCCTGCGAAACAAAATACAAGGGAATATGTCCTTGAATCAATTGTGAAACTGCAGTTTGAACTTCTCTCATATAATTCGTTAATAGTCTATCAACAGGACTCATTATGTTCAATATTTCATTTAAAGTTCTGTCATGCTTAAGTATTATTTTAGTCGCCCGTTGCATCACATCCGCTTGTTCATTTAGAATGATTGCAGTTTCATTTATGAATCTTACTTGTTCATCCAGTCCCCCTCTAATTCCATCTAATGTCTTTTGTATTATTTCTAGGTCAATACTCAGTTGTTGTGCTTTAGTACTCAGTGTTCCTACCGAAATAGAATTGGCTGTTGATATTGTAGTACCTATTATTGCTCCAATTATAGACATTACCATTGATATCGCGAGCATCACCGCACCTCTCTTTCCTCTCTTCTTCTTAATGTCTGCTGAATTCACGAATGTTTTTTCCAATTGCATTAATATATCTCTTATTGACTGCTTAGTGTCCTCTTTTCTTATTTCCAGCCACTCTTTAGTCTGTTCAATCTTAATTCCGGTATTGTTCAAGTGTTTTTCAATCAAAATCTCAGGATTTAATGGAATGTATATATTTTGGAAAATCATCCTTCTATCACTCATGATGAATCCTGGTGCCTCTTCCACCGCGATACCAGATGCTGGTCCAGGTTCAATGACAACCTGTGCTTCTGAATTCTTGAAGATCCCTCCAAATATCACCATCGTTAAACATGTCATCGGTATCATCTTCAATGCTGATCGCTTTGTAGCCTTGGTCTTCACCCCTCTTTGGGGCTTTCCCGGAATCCGTCCTCGCGGTCTCCAGGACTCCATCGTCTCCCGTGGCCTCTGGTCCCAGAACCTCCGACCAAATAATGTTAATTGTCTAAATCAAAATAGAAAATAAACAGATTAAGTACATAGCACAATACTAACTTCATCCTTTTGCCAAAAATAAAACATGCTTGGTAAAAATACTTCGTTTTTTTTTTTTTTCTGAAATTAAACACAAGTTAAAAGAAAACAAACACATATAAAACAGCATTCAATATTTAATACACTTTCTCTCTGCACACCAACCACGAGCTTCCGTTATATGTGCATTTATTTATTTATTTATTTATTTATTTATTTATATTATATATTTTCACATATATTATAGTGTTTATGTGCCATCATAACAATCAACTTTTTTTTTTTTTTTTAACTTCTTTGTCACTGCCTCCTGATCACACCCATTTATTTTCTCAAGGGACTCTATCCGTTTCCACATGCTCAAGCTGCCTGATCTCATGTCTGGGATGGCATGGTTTGATTTGATTTACATGGACAAACTGCTCTATTGCTGTTTCACCTTCATTTTTCAAAATTTTATACACTACAGGAGAGACTTTATCTATAATTCGAAATGGCCCCTGCCAGGCTGCCAGAAATTTAGAATTTTTCTGTTTACTTTTTCCAAAATGAAACTTGTACACCTGATCCCCTACATTGTATTCCTTTACTAATGTCTTTTTGTCATAATATGACTTAGCACTGTCAGCAGCTCTTTCCAGATTTCTCTGCACAAAAGCAAATGCATGTTGCAAATGCCTCCTCAGTTCATCAATATATTCATGAACTGTGGATGCACTCACTAGAGTTTGCTCATGTGTTCTGTATAGTAGGTGTTGTGGTAACACCATTTTCCTACCTGTTAAGACCTCATGGGGGCTAACACCTGTTGCTTTGGCAGGAGTCGACCTGATTGCCATCAAAACCAATGGTAAACGCAAATCCCAGCTGGAACCTGCTTCTGCCACAAATTTCTTTAAAATGTCCACAACAGACCTATTGCTTCTTTCAACTGTACCTGAAGACGCCGCCCGATATGCGATATGTAGTTTCCTTTTCACACCTAGTATTTGCCATACCTTACTCATTAGAGTACTTGTGAAATGACTTCCTCTGTCTGACTCAATTCTTTGTGGCAACCCAAACCTTGAGAACACATGGTTCACCAGCAATGTGGCTGCTGTTTGCGCACTACAATCTGGTGCGGGAATGCACTCAATCCACTTTGACATCAAACATACTACACTCAAAATATAGCGGTGTCCCCTGCTCGACCTTTTTAAAGGACCTACATAGTCTATTTGCAAATCTGACCATGGGAGAGTTAGGCCTCTTTTCATCAATGGTGCTCTATGCATTGGTGAAGCAGGTTTAAATTGGGCGCATACTAGACATCCTCTAGTATATAATTCCACATCTTGGGACATATGTGGCCAGTAAGCATAATCTTTTAGTATTTCTAATGTCTTTTGTGAACCTCTATGGCCTGCAGTTATGGCATCGTGTGCATGGTGTAGCATTAGTCCTCTGAATGAAAGGGGTACTACCCACTGTATTTGCCCTGTTATGGACTCTCTAATCATGAGTCCATCCTGTAATCTAATTCGTGTTTTGTTCTTTAATAACACCCTCAATTCTTCTTTTCCCATGCAATCATTTTCTGTTAAAGGATTTTGTTCAGGATCTATCAAATGATTATAATAGATTCCCAAAATGTGATCATTCTTTTGTGCCTCAATCAAATCTTGGTCTGGCGTGTCATGACTCCACTGCACCACCGGTTGATCTACCTCCTTTGGTGCTTTAGAACGTGTGACTGCATCAATTTGTATTTCACCCATTAAATAATCAATAGGTAGCAATTCTCCCATCACAGCCCCAATCTTAGCCAGATGGTCTGCCTTATCATTTCCCTCCTTATCCTCTCCTGGTGTTTTTAAATGCCCACGAATTTTTCTCCAGTATATTGTTAAATTATTTTCTGACACCAATTTGTCTATGGCTTGTATCATTTTTCCATGTTTAAGTGGCTTTTTGTTGTATGTAACCATGCCTCTTGCTTTCCAACCAGGCAAATACTCCACAAAGCTATTCCGTGCATAGTCAGAATCAGTCACCAGAACAATTTCACTGAACTTTTTATCAACTGCAGTAGCAATTGCTTTATAGATGGCTGCCAATTCCGCCACCTGACTGCTCCTATCTCCAATCCTCATCCCTATACTAGGAACGCCTTCACATTTCAACCAGACATTTCCTATTCCTGCCACTAATTGTTTATTACTGTCATTTTCAATGTGAAAAGCACAACCATCCACATATACAGTTGGCAAATCCTTGCATGTTTTTTCATCAAAAGCTTTGTGTGGTGATTGTTCAAATTCCTGTAAACTAGCTTCCACATCCATTTCATTTGTTATTTGTTCAGCTGCACAGTCATGTAAGTCAGCTAACCCTTGAGCAATTGGGCTCTTTTTATTTTGTCCATATCTTACTTCTACGGGAAAACCTTGTAATGCCAGCGTCCATGAAGTGATTCTGGATTGCGCTAGATTGCCTGATCTAATTCTTTTACTCTCTAAAAATTGCAAAGGTTGATGATTTGTTTCAATAATCACCTTTTCTCCCTGAACAATGGGGCGGAAATGTTGTAGCGCCCACACAGTGGTTAATAGGGCCTTTTCGCATTCATTAAATTTCATTTCAACTTGGGAAAATGCCTTACTTGCATATGCAATGGTTTTGTGATTCAAATCGTGTTTTTGTGATAACACTGCTGACATACAATGTTCAGAAAAGCCTATTTCTATAAAGAAATCCCTGTCCTTTATGGGGTATGCTAAACATGGTGCCTTTACAAGACATTCCTTCAATCTAGCCACTGCATCAGACTGCTCTCTTTCCCATCTCCAGGGAGTATTTAGTTTAAGCAGTTTAGTCAATGGTTGAGTGATTTCTGCATAATTCTCAATGAACTTTCTGTTATAGCCTGTCATCCCTAATAAACTTTTTACTCCTTTCACATTTTTAGGATCTTTTAATCTTTGTATGGCCTCTATTTTCTTCCTTTGTGGATTTAGCCCATGTTCAGTCACTTCATGCCCTAGAAAGTTCACTTTTTTCTTGCACCATTGTGCTTTTTGCAAAGATACTTTGGCGCCTGCTTTCTGCAATTGGCCAAGCACATGTCTTATTTCATCAAAATGGCTTTTAAGGTTTTCATTTTTTATCAAGACATCATCCACATAAACTATTGTCCCTCTTTCCGCTGCATCCGGCATGGCCTTTCTCAAAAATATGCCAAATTCACTCCCACTATTGATGTACCCGAACGGAGCTCTAAGCCAGGCATATTGAGTCCTGTCAAATGTAAAGGAAAATAGATGTTGTATCTCCTCTGCCAATGGCACACACCAATATCCAGATGTGAGATCTAACGTGGTAAATACATTTGAACCATGTATCTGAGCTAGGCCCTGATCAATGAATGGTAGTGGCCATCTAGATACTGGTACTCTTTTATTTAACTCTCTTAAGTCTGCACACAGCCGCCATTGACCATTTGGCTTTAACACACCTAAAATAGGCGTATTGGATGTGCTATGAATGGGCCTAATTATTCCCCGTGATTCCAAATTTTTAATAATCTCTGCCAATGATTCTAAACATGCCAGCGGTAGTCTATACTGGCGTACAAACACTGGATTTCTGCTACAACCTTCTGGTAGTGTGGCCACATGTAAATCAGTTAAACCACAATCATAAGCATCTTTTGCAAATACATCCTTAAACTCCATAAATATTTCCCTCAGATTGCGTCGATCCTCATCGCTGTTACATGCATCCGCTAAGGAGATCTGCTCTTCTACCATTCTGGAAAATTCTGGAAACTCTTCTGGTAAAGGAATCTCAGCGCTTTCCTCTAACTGTGTGGCTGTGTCTTTTTGTAGAGCTGCCACTTTCAAATATTTTGGCATATCAGCTTCCACTTCAATGGGCTGATTTCCTGTTTCATTTTCATTTAAATTAAATATTATGCAATCCTCTTGATGGCAGCACACTGTCTCATTTGAATCATAAGGATACACAGAGTGAATTTTAAATATTCCTTTGGGCTGAGAGTCCAGGTGTTCTGGCAACTCGCCCTTGGCATCTACATATTTTTCAGGAATATTCCCAATCACCATGTTATTTAAATCTGCCGTATAATGTGATTTTTGTATGGCCATTCCTAATGGGGAGTTTTCCTCTAAATGAACGTCCTGACAACCTTTATTATTTACCATGATTTTTACAGATCCCTCACCAATGTCTACCAATGGAATGTATTCATAATCCAGGCCTTGCTGTTTTATGGATTCATTCAGGCATACAAATGCATCAGAGCCTTTCATCTGCTGTCCATTTTTGCATTGCAGTGTTATTGCAAACTGTTTTGTAAATGCAGGAACAATAGTATTTTTCCTCATTTGTAATTCGACTGCATAAGGAACTAGTTGTGCACAATGATAAGCCCTTCTTTTGTCTTCAAATTCAGGTGCCGGACCACCTAGGCGTGACCATATTTTTTGATTAAGGAAATCTAACACCATACACATTCTGTGCATGATGTCATTGCCCATGTAAAATTCATTTTGTGCTCCATTCACTATCCATACATTATGGTAAATTGTTTTCTGCCCAATGCTAATTTTAAGCATGCATCTGCCTGTAATTCGGTTTTCAAAGTCTGGACTGTCCAACCCAGAAACATATTGGTTTTTAATCCTAAATTTCGGGATTTCTTCCCTCTCCATAATTTTTTGCAACAATTTCTCATTAATGAAACTCCTTTCATGTTCAAGCGCTAAAGTGGCTTTTATTGTTTTAAGATAATCATTTATACCAGCGTGAACCCATGGTTGCTCATCTTCCATGTGTATCTCTGCCAGAGTGGTAATGTGTTTTTCTGAATCTGTTTTAGGAACAATATTCTGTTTGCATGTATTCTCTTTTAAGTAAAAACGTAATGTGTGCTCATCTATAGCAGTCTGCCAATCTTTCCTTGGGTCCAAGTATATTTGTACAGGTAGTTTTTCATTGTCGCTCTGATCTTTGTCTTGACACATTAATATAACAGTGACACTAGGTATGCAGCTATTCTGGAGATATACCTCCACAGCATCATTTGTTTTGGCAACGGTGTGACATTCTTTTATATTGCTGTTTTGTGATTTTAGTTTCTTAGGCCTTAATGGTTTTTTGGTTAAGGACCACAGCACTCCATTCACCCCATCTATGAGAGGAGACAATCTTTTCAGGCAATCTGTCCCCATCAGAAATGGAATTTCACAAATAGATGTGATCAATACCTCTTGTTTCATTCTGTGCTTTCCTATTTTTATGTCAACCTCAGTTACACCTATGATGGGCACCTCCTCCCCATTAAAGTTATGCACTGGGCCTTGATTTGCCTTCACTGTGATCTGACTCTGTGGAGGCTTCCCTTCATTGATACTCTTTACCAGCTCCTCTGACATAATTGTGGCCTGTGCGCCAGTGTCAATCATAGCAAAGGTGTGGCATTTTTCTTCTACAGTGATGGGTGCATAATATCTGTCCTCAACTTCCTCTAATACACATAAGAAATGTGAATTCTTACTGATTTCAGGGCTCACCTTTCTCAGGTCTTTTTCACTTTTGGTTAAGCACATTGGTAAATGAAAAGACATTTTTCCCTCCTTTTTACCCATTTCTGTGCGAGATATTTTATTCATTTCTCCATGTTCAAAGGTTTTTTTGAGTGTGGCCACCGTTCGCCCATCCATCTGGGTAACATCAGAGACCACATTACAACCTTCCAACTGAACATGTGTAACAACATCATTCAGCAATTTGTCATTTTTTAATTCTGTGCATTTGTGATCATTTAGTGTAATACCAGCCCTTTCAGCCTCTTCAAAAATATGTGGCTCAAAGAATTTTTCAGGTGATTGACTTGTACCCTCCTTGTGAGTATTTCCTTTTTCTGTCTGTGTTTGGTCATTGTTTTGCTTGCCCAGGGAAGGAGCTATGGCATCCCCACTTACTCCCTGTCCACTGGTATTCCCCATGCATGAGTCATTTTTCTTAAATCTGTCCCTTTGTTCTTTTGGAATTCCTAATGTTTCTTTTTCATTTGTGCAAATCTTTACTGTTTTATTTAGCTCTAAGTTAAACCGTACCTCTTTTTTAGAAGTATTTACACTTTCCATCACAATTTCATTTACTGGTACTTTCATTTTTAATCCATTAGTCATCTCAGAGTCGTTATGCAAAGTTATATCAGAGCAATCTGTCATTTTGGCACTGCAGTTATCATGAGTACTTAGTCACTTTTCGGAAGCCCCCCGGTCATTGCTATGGCCATCAGCCCCCTCTTTGGAAGGTTGTTTTTGCGCTGTATAGAGCTTTCCTATTTGCTCAGCTAACATTTTCACTTGGGCCTCAAGGCATTGGAACCTTTCCACCTCTCTAGGATCCTCTTTCTGTGGCCTAGGTCGATATTGGTTGTTTTCCCCCTGATTGGATCTATTCTGATACCTCTCAGGTGATTGATACCGGTTGGGATGGTTTCTGAACTCTTGATTCATTTGTGGAGGGGAGCGGGTTGCACCCATCCTTTGATTATAGTCCCCTGGTGGGGAATCATTGTACTGGCGTGGACTGTAGTTCACGTTTTGCCTCATGTCCTGTCTCTCAGATTGTGGGTACTGGCCCCTATGTTGATTTCCATTATCAGTAAATCGATCCACATATCGGGGCCTATCCTGATTACCATATATCATGGTGCTGGGATCAAATCTGCTCTGTGTCCCCAATGACTGGTAGGGACCATCATTTCTTTGATCTTGATTTTGTCTCTGGTTATTGTTCATACCTGCCATATCAGACCGGTATCTTACCCGGGGTCTATCACCTAAATATCTAGGGCTGATGTAGCTCTCTCTATTACTAGGATCATGTGATTGGAACATTGGTACAGGAAATGGCGATCTTTGTTGATTACCCCTTTGTTCAGGTGTCACATTATTTTTACCTTGGCTTTGAGCAGACTCAAGGGACATTTTGGCTGACCTGATTTCCATTACTGTGGCTGAGGGTTCTTTAGATTTAGGCCTAGTATCTTTCATTTTATCACTTTCTCTACCCTGACAATAGAGTACCTCATATAGCTTGGTGCTTTGATGTACAATCCATTCAAGGGACTTGTCACGGTCAAATTCACGGACCAATTGGGATATGATGTCTTTCTGTAGCCCATAGAAGTATGCGGTTTTAAACTCATTGGAATTTGAGTCAAAAGATACATCAAAGCGAGAGAATGCTCTTTTTAAGTCTTGTAAAAATTGGCGAGGTGATGTATTAGGTCCAGCAGTAATAGTGTACGCGACTTTCTTTGCCTCCTGCAATGACTGAAAAGGAGAAAAATGACGCCTAATTTCTTTTTCAAACTCCAGCCATGTCATATTCTGCTGTTCATTTAATCCCCTTATGATGCTGGCCGTCGGGGCATCTAAAGTTAAATGAAAATATTGTCTGTACTGTTCCTTAGGTATCTGGAGCGCTTTAAAAATGTCATGCACCGCTTCTAAGTGATCCTCAATGCAGCATTCACCTCCCTTTTTAAATGGTTTGATCAGGGCTTTAATGGATTTCATTATTTTTATGGGGCTACTTGTTGCAATGCATGGAATTGCACTATTTTGTGATTCAATCCTGTTTTCAGGTGTATGAGATTGGTGGCTGCCCCCAATGGGAGTATCAAATCCCCCAAGGGCGCTGCAACCAAGTTCAGTCACCGGCCCAGTCACTGGGGCACTAGCTCTTTGGGCAGAGCTAGAATTCACCTCCACTCCATTGAATGTGGTACCCTGCCGCCTCTCCTGGGACCTGGGAATGCACATTTGCTGTTCTAAGTCCTTACACTTTTTAAGGAGTCTGTTGGCTTCATCATGCAAATAATTATTTTCATCACTCATTTTATTAATTGCCTCCTGCATATCGCACATTTGCATTTGGCATTCATTGAACTCTTTATTTCTCTTGTCTCTTTCTTGGATCATTTTAATCATTTCTTGTTCTGCACTCTGGAGATCACCTTCTTTTTCGCAATGTTCTTTTTGTAAAATCTGCATTTCTGAAACAACCTCATCTTTATCCTGCCTAATGTGATCCACTAAGGCTTTTAAGTGTGTCAATTCTTGCTCACTATCTTCAAATTGTTTCTTGCTTTTGGATAACTGAGTATCAAAGTCTCTGCATTTTAATTGCATGTCTTTTTGGCATACATCCAATTCTGCTCTCAACATTTCCTGATTTTTACTTGCCCCATCTAATTCAGTCTTTAACCTGTTAATTAGCTGAGTATCATTCTCTTGCATTCGCAGGGACTTGTTTAAAATAAACCATATTTTGCCGCATAGCCGTATTAAACAGTCTTTCTCTGCACTTTTATCGGCTGCATTCAATAATCTTGTAAGGCAGACCTGAATTATGCTGCCTTCTGCAAAAATATTGTCTAGTTTTTCTTTCTGCACCTCACCCTGAATGCGGTTACTCCATTCTAAGGTACTGTTCGAAGACCAATTCCCATGTGCAAATAACTTTGCCTCTAAATATTGCACTAGATCTGAGAATGTGGTTTCCCTTTGTGACATTCTGAAATTCGTTTTTAGTGGCACACTGCTATTATAAAATGGGTTCCCTTTAATGTGCAAATGGCAGTGTGAGACACGCTTGCCACGCCCAGTAGGTACTCTATGATCACTTTCCCGGCCTGCAACGCACCATAAATATGTAGGGTATTTTGTGGAGATTTGGGGCCTGACGGTATTTTATTACCGCCGAAAAATAACTTAGCAATAATCACTCTTTGTATTCAGATTTGGCCGTGTGCAACAATAATACAATGGACATGCATTATTTCAGCACCCAGACCTGCATATTTGGTATACGTGGTTGGTGGTATTTTGGTGAGCATAATTCCCTTGTTTTATTTGTGGCCCCAATGTCCAGAATCCCTTATCTTCGCTTAGATTTTTCGTGTGATCACTAGAGAGACCTCAGACCTGCATTCTAGGGATACCACAATTTCCAGTGATAGTGTTGGTGCGCCACCATGGGCAAACTCACTGACTTATTTACGACAGAGAGCTATATGTGGTAGTCTTGTGGTAATTTCCACTACCTTATATACGGTAGGGAGCTATGTTCAGAGAGTCTCTCTTCCCGTTGGCTCATGTACCTCCAACAAGTTATACTACAGTCACTCACAATTATTCATACTGATTCTGACATACACACATCTGTCTTAAAATGACCATTGCACTGTTTAAAAATCTCCCCACATCATTGGCATTGTAATGGTAAATAGAAAATAAACCACCCGTCTGTTTTCAAATATTTTCTGTATTATAAAAGTTGCATTTAGACATGATCTCATTCTTTACAGCAATAAAATGGAACAATCAAAGCATTTTCAATGACACACTGCAATTATAGTGGCGGAGAACAGAACTTAAATTGTAACATTAGCACTTGATTAAGACACGCACGGGACTTTCATTTTTCTACACTGACTGCATACTTTCGTGCACACACACAGCTCCCCCAGTTAGGTAATTACCTTATCTGTTCAGAGGCTTCTCTCTGTGAATGTGGCTCTCTTGGCTTAATTCCAACAAAAAGGAACGCTTGCCTTCTCAAGCCGGGGTCATTGCCTGGAATTCTCAGCTTTTTCAGATAGGACTGCCTCTGCCAGTGGAAAGGTAATTCTTTCAGCTTTCCCCAGTCTCGACTGCAGCAGGACACCCCCACAGCCAGGTCTTCTCCCCAGTAGTGCAGAAAGATGTCTGCCTGTCTTTTTCCCTGCTACTGCCCACTAAAACTTTCCTCTCAGCCCTCTTTATGACGTGTTCCAATGAAATCCATCATCTCTCATCCTCCTATTCTTCAACAATAGCTTCGCTTATACATTTGCAATTGTTGCAAATCTGACTTCCTCCTTCCTGCCGTTACTGTGCACAACAACACGGATAATCAGGCAGAGAAGAGAAGAAAAAAAAATCTGCACACTCATTTAAATGGTTTTTAAAGTATGCCTAATTCTGCAGTAGAGAACACATTTTATTAGTGATTTATATTAAAATAAGGTTTTATTAGTCAGGTTAATGGTTAGTATGTTAGCTGTTAATTTTCAAATGTGTCTCTAGCAATATAGGCATTTCAGGTGAAAAATAGTGTGCATTTTTAAATGAACACGTGTGCTTTTAACTGTAAAAATAGATTTGCATCTTATATGTTAAAATCGTTTTTGACTGAATAGTCTGTCTTTCCTTGTTAATCTGCTAACCCATATAGCAATGCACCGCACCCTTGTGGTGGTGCTGCAAAAAAAAAATGCTACTTGTGCAGTATTGCTGTACTGTGTACTGTAACACGCCAAATATCCTTACAGAAGGCATGATATCGAAGTAAGACAGACACGTGACCACGGTTCAAGGGTGTTTATTGATCTTTCAAAGCGATGTGATAAACGCCCATCTAAACCTAAATCTAAGATGAGAGCAAGCTATGACCATCAAATAATAAAGAATGCAGTCCTAGTGGAGTCTTGTTGAAATAAAAGGGCCTATACTAAAACACCTAATACCAATCCTTACAGCTAATTTACAAATAGTGTGGGGGAATGTTCATGAAAAAGAAAGAAGTGTTCACAAAATGATAAATCAGGATGTTTGGACTGTTGACCTCCCTTCCCCATGTTTTCAGCACGGGGCAAGGCGGTTCACTCGAACCAAGCACATACTCTGGCTTCCTTGACACAAGGATACAGTTCCAATTCAAGCATCAGGGCCTTCTGTGCCCTAGTTTCTTTTGCATCAAAGTCTCTTGATTCGGAGGGCATGATGTACAACCAAAAACTGAACTTTCTTTTATTCTTATATGATTTGGGTGTCTCTTCCTGGACCCCCCTCAGCTGGGCTCTGATCCCTTTATTTTACGATTTCAAAAGTATTCCCTCTCGGGTGACTCACGGTTCACCCCAGATCCCCCTCAGCTGGGCTCAGATCCCTTTTACTCCTACGTCCCGTCCCCTTTGCTCCATACTTGTGGGACATTCCGTTCATCGGGATGGGACTGGAGCACTTTTAAAGCCCTTCAGTCCTTTTCTCCATGCGGTCGGGGTCGAACGCACTTGCATCTTAGGGAATATTTTTATTTTTGTTCCCTTGTCCTTCATTTTCCTGCTCCGGTTCCACAGTCTACTTTCTTCCCTGCTTTCGCGAGGGCAGATCCCCACTCTCTCTGCCTGGAGTGCTTGAGCCCGCAACACCAGTGGGACACGTGCTTCTATTGCGACTCCCTCTCTGTCCGGGCACTCCAGCGTCGGCTTGTCAGGTGGGAGGAGGTATTCCAGCGTATTCCTCCTCCACATTTACAGCAGTTCATTGAAGACAAAAGGAAGCGGCCGGTAAATTTGTTCCTTTTTATTGCACCCCAGCAAGGGGACTTCTTCCTGGGGTCTTCGGGGTCCAGCAGGGGCCCCAGTGGCTCTGGTACCAGGGATCTCCCTGAGGTGTCCCGAAAGGATTCTAAACGGCACTCCAGAGTTTCCTCAGAGGTTCCCTGTAAAGGGGCTGCCAGGACCAGATATTCATACGAGATTCCCCATTTGGGGGCTAAAGTTAAGCCCAGTACTTCTGGGGCTTTTGTCACCGGGGTCATTCCAGAGGTTTCCACATATGAAACTAAGTGTACCAAGTCTTGTTTCGAGGTTCCTGTTAAGGTGACTAAACGTACCAGGGTTACCCCCCGATAATCCCAGTCTTGGGGATATATCTAAGACCAGCAAGATTGAGGGGCCCCTTTGAGAACTCTGACTTCAGTGGGTGACTCTAAGCCTTACCACACTCCAGCCTGTGGTCGAAACAATCCTGCTGAGGGGGCAAAGAAGCCGGTTAAACACCTTAAGTCTTCGAGTACTGGTTCCTTCATTGGGGGCTAATTCATATGCAGCTCTAAGGCGTCGCAGAAACACTCTAGATCTGCTAGCACTAGCTCTGCTGAGGTTCCTTGTCACAAGGCTAAAATGGAACTTAAGTCCCCTGATTCCCCTGTGGTGACCACAGACTCATTGACACTCGCTGCAAGCTACATGCATCTGAAGACATATCCTTGAATGCATGTCCACTCCCTTCATCAATGGTGGTGCCAGCAGCTACGCTCCAGTCTAACCCCTCTTCTACATCCTCCACTGCAGCGTCTCAGATCCTTTCCAAGGAGGACGAGCTTCTTGACACCATTGGGAAAAAAGTATTTTCCAATTCGGCTCTTCAGCTGCGTCAGGCTAATACAGAGCTTATCCTTGCGGCTGCTAATGTCAAGCTGTGGAATAAGCTTCCCGATTTTCAGGAATGTTTACCTCCTGATAGGCTCAAAGACTTTAAGGGTGGCTTATCCGATGCCAGAGTTCTGGCGCAGGACCTGCTGAGGCCGCGGCCCATCATGTTGACACTTCCACTCGAGGCCTTATGGTTGGAGTAGACATCTCCTGCCAAGCGTGGCTGCATGCTACGAAGTTCTCGAAGGAAGTTCAGGACAAAGTACTTGATCTTCCCTTCGAAGGAAAGGAATTATTCCACTCCTCCACTGATGTGGAACTCACCAAAACCAAGGCAAGTGGGCAAACTGCTAAGTCATTGTTTGTCCTTGCCAAAACCCCAACTAAGGCACCTTATACTTGGAGGTTGGGGGTCTCAAACAAGGTCCTTCTCTGCTTTCAGAGGTTTTCAGGACCACCATATGCGCCGGGCAGATGCTCCCATTGGTGGCCCTCGCCACAGGCAGCAAAAGCAAGGTGGCCGGTTTTTCTCTTGGTCAACAGCCTCCTCCTCCGCAACGGGTGGTCTCCCCGCAATTAACCATCTAAATGATGTTTTTCATCGGTCGCACGAGACTCCAGTAGTAGGACGAATTTTGTCTCATCTGGGGGCATGGCAGACCATCACAGAAGACCGATGGGATTTGTCCGTCGCCCGAGCGGGCTGTTCACTTGCCACTCCCCACTACGCCACCCTCTCACCCTGCTCTTCAGCGGACTCGGTCGCCCTCCCTCAGAGCTGAGGTACAGAAGCTTCTAGACCTCAGAGCAGTGGAGCCTGTCCCCTTGCAGGGGCAATAGGAGGGCTACTACTCACGTCTGTTTACAGTGTCCAAACCCAAACAGGCTCTCCTGCGCACTATCCTCGACCTCTCCAATTTCAATCGCTTTCTACCCCAAGAGAAATTCAAGATGATTACGCCCAGCCAGATAAAGTCCTCTCTCCGGAAGGGCAATTGGGTCAACATTGTAGACCTTCAGGATGCCAACATGCATATCCTGATCTGGAGCCTGCATTGAAAATATCTGCGGTTCTATGTGGGAACGGAACACTTCCAGTATCGAGTGCTACCGTTTGCTCTCAGCTCAGTATGCTGTGTCTTTACGAAGATGATGGAGGTCATTGCAGCATTCCCCAGACTGTAGGGAGTTCCTGTATATTCATACTTGGACGATTGGCTCCTGCTCAGTCCTTGCCCACAAGCCACTACAGCCAATCTTCAGTCACTCCTTCAGCTCCTGTTCCATCTTGGGCTGTCAGTGAACTGGCGGAAATCATTGATGATGGTCGCTCAAGACCTGATCTTTCTGGGTTTCTGTTGGGATACCGTCAGTACCAGGGTTGCGGACCTTTCACCCATGTGCCAGCTCTTCCTGCAGTCCTCTCAAATGTTGGCCTGGTGGTTCCAGAGACTCCTGGGCCTCATGGCCTCTGGCGTGTTACCTCTTGCATGCCTGAAAATGAGGTGCAATCAGCTTTCTCTTTGGGCTGCTGGTCCCAGGCTACGGATCTGGACTCCAAGACGATCCCAGTCCCATCCTGCATGACAGCAGACCTTCAGTGGTGGTCGTCTGCCAGCAACCTTTCAGGGGCGACCTCCTTCCAGGAGCCTTGCCCACAAGTAATGGTTACAACAGACTCCACCTTCTGGGGGGGGGAGCGACACTGCATCACCACGAAGTGTACGATTTGTGGATGCCCCCAAGACAGGTGGTCCCATATCAATTACCTAGAGCTCCTGGTGGTTTTTCTGGCGCTCAAGACTTTTCAACCATCTATCACCAACAGTGTGGTTGGAATTCGCACTGACAATTCTGTAACAATGTTCTACATCAACAAAAAGGGGAGCACCAAGTCTCCTCCTCTGGTGGACCTAGCTATCCAAATTTGCAATTGGGCTATCCAACATAATGGGGTAATTACGACCTGGGCGCAAAGGGATACTGGGCACCGGTAATGACACCGGTGCTGGTAATCCCTTTGCACCCTATTCCGAGGTCCCTTTGCGGGTCCCTCCCTTAACGCCTTGTTTACCAGGCGTTATGGACGGGACCCGCAAAGGGATACCGGGGTCAATAACGGTACCGCAATTTACGGTACCGTTATTGACGCCTTACCCCTTCCCATTGAGCCCTGCGGGGGCTGAAATGGGAATGGGGAATGGCTTTTCAAATGGGGATTTACCGGTCCCGCAATGGTCGGAATAGACCGGTAAGTCCCCATACCACAAAGCCGGTGGCGGTACCGGTATTGGTGCTAGTCATGGCGCTAATAGCTAATGATGGCGCTAATAGCGCCATGACTAGCACCAACCTCGGAATGAGGGCCAATGTCTGGCTTCAAGCTTTTGCACATTCCAGGTCACATCAATATGGCCGCAGACTCCCTCAGTCGCCAATCTGCGGCGAGTTACGAGTGGGAGATGAACACCAATGTTCTCACCAAGATCTTCCAGCAATAGAGTTCTCCAGCTGAGGACCTCTTTGCGACCTCAACGAACCGGAAACTTCCTCTTTATGCTTCCAGGAACGGGCTCGGAGTGTCTTCCTTGGGAGACGCTCTCGAGATCCCTTGGGACAACATGAAGGCTTACGCTTTTCCTTCTTTACTGCTGATTCATTGGTCACTCTGGAAACTCAGGAGTACCTCCAACGGCACTCTCCTCTTCATAGCTCCTTGGTGGTCAGCCAGGTTCTGGTTTTCAGAACTGCAGTACCTGTTGGTGTGCTCCCCGATCAGGTTGCTGCAGATTCCCGTCCTCCTTCACCAGAGCAATCATCAGTTGTGGTACCCCTCCCCACAATCCTTCAGCTTGGTGGCCTGGTGCCTGAGTTCTGATCCGATCATTAGCGCAGTTCAACGTCTCTGAGGATAACATGCATATGAGTCAGGTGGCATGTAAGCCCTTTACGAGAGTTCAGTACAGAAGCAAGTGGCTCTGATTTTGTCATTGGTGTCTAGCTAAACAGCTTAATCGCAAACAGGCTTCTTTTGACTGCCTCTTGTCTTTTGTATCTGACCTTGCAGCCTCTGGCATGCATCTCGTATCATGCAGGACATACCTATCTGCCATTGTGGCTGATCTGTCCAAAGACAGCTGCTCTTTTTCACTGACAAACCCAGTCAGCAAGAGACATTTTGCAGGTGGTCTTCATCTTTTTCCACCGGGTCGGGCCTCTCATCCCAAATGGGATCTGAATGTGGTCCTCACCGCCGTATGTCATAAGCCTTTTGAAACTATGGCCACTAACGAGCTCAATTACCTTTCTTGGAAGATGGCCTTTTTGATTGCTGCAACATCTATGGGACAAATAAGTGAGCTTCAAGCTCTCTCTGTCGAAAATCTGTTCCTAACTTTCCACAAGAGTAAGGTTGTGCTTTGCACTCACCCTTCTTTCCTTCCCGAGGCGGTTTCTGAATTCCATTTAAACCATTCAATATCTTTACCAGTTTTCTTCCCGAACCTGCTCTCCAATGCCGAGAGGGTTTTACACAACCTAGACGTTAGATGTGCTCTGAAGGTTTACCTCGACAGAACTAGTGAACTCAGAAGTTCTTCACAACTGTTTGTTACGTTTGGTGACACAAAAGGGAAACTAGCCTCGAAAGCATCCATCTCTTGTTGGATAGCTTAATGTATTTCCGAGGCCTACAAAACTCAAGACCTTCGGCCCCCAAAGGACATTCAGGCAAATCTGGTCCGTGGCAAAGTGGCTGCTATTGCCTTCCAAAAATACATCCCTTGGGAGTCCATAGCCAAGGCTGCTACATGGGCTTCCCCTTCGGCATTCTGCAGACATTATTGTCTTGACCTGAGCTCCGGGCTGATGCCCAATTCGGCCAGGCAGTTCTTAAGAATTTGTTCCAATAAGGGACATTTCCATCCACCCGTATTTCCTTTGGTCAGGGCTTGGGAATCTCCCACAAGTATGGAGGAAAGGAGACCGGACGTAGGAGTATGACAAAGTTACTCACTGTAGTGACTACCTTACTCCTAGTCCTAGTCCCCTTTCTTCCATACGGCTGCTCGCCGTCCCCTCTAATAAGTATCCTCTATTGTTGCTATAGATAGAAAAGGACTGAAGGCCAATGCGCAGGGTGGAGCTCAAGAAGGCGGGGCTGCGGTCGTGTGTGGTCGCCCCACAAAAAAATAAAAGAAGGACAAAAACTTACTTTAGTTATGCTTTAAAAGTGCTCCAGTCTTATCACGATGGACGGAATTTCCCACAAGTATGGAGGAAAGGGGACTATGGACTAGGAGTAAGGTAGTCACTACGGTCAGTAACCTTGTCAATATTCCTTCTCTGGTGACTCACGGCTCATCCCAGATACCCCTCAACCGGCCTCAGATCCCTTTATTCCTTCTCAGGTGACTCACGGTTCACCCCGGATCCCCATCAACTGGGCTCAGATCCCTTCTTCACATTCAATTAGTCTCCCTCAGCCAGGCTCAGACCAATTGCAGTTCACTTTATACTTATAGAAGATTTTTGAATGTTCACAGGGTTTAGCTTGACTCGTTGCAGGAACACTTCAATACAAAGTTGCTTTTTTACAATCCAGTTGCCATTCAGTTGGATACCTTACAGAGACCTTCGAATGAGCACCCACGTGGTGCTGGACCATTGTGTAACCGGTATCTTATTTGGCTTTTTCAAAGTACATTCACTCCTTTAGTTTTCACTTGTTCGCACCTCTCATCACATGTGCTTCAAACACTGGCCTTCTTCATACAATTGTTGCCGCTTGCAACCTTGGTTCAAACACAAGCTGATTTTGTGTTTGATTTTGTATCGGTTTTCTTCGACTAACCGGCTGTGCTGCTTTTACTGGTGCACCTTTATTGCAGGAGCCAAGGACAGTATCACAGCGGCCTGGGTTATCAACACGGGAGCACCCAGGATACCTTTCATGCACAGTGTAGGGTAGATCAGCGTCAGTTCCCGGTCGTAGGCTTCTCACTTTCCAAGGCTTGTCAAAGTAATGGTTTCTAAGGTTCAAGGGCACTTCCCTCCTTGTGTTAAATCACATTTTGGAACTGCTGCTTCCTCGTGTGATTTTCCTCACTCAGAGTGTGCTTTCATGCTCAGCCTTTTATCCGTGTGGGGAAGTGTGATGGGAGACAGGTGTGCGTAATGATTAGTAATTGCCTGACCAGGGTGTTGGGACATGTCAGGTATACGGCTCTGGTGTTAGTCTGTTGTCGCTCACGAGGAACTATCCATGAGAAAGTGTTCATGTCAGGAAGGGGGTGGGCTAGGGGGGTTGAGCCTAAGGGAGTGGACATGCAGTCAAGGATATGTCTTCAGATGCATGTAGCTTGCAGCGAGTGTCAATGCCTAAGATTCTAGGTATCTTACCTGGAAGGATGGGGAAAAGGTGTTACAGGAAAGGGGATATCGTGTCTCACCCTTCGGTGTCCCACTTCCACTCCCCCGAAGACCCCTCATCCAGGTGATCCTCCTCCACTGGTCCATCCACAGGAACTGGATCCAATAGCGATGCCTGTGTCCTGGCCACCTGGATGACAGATCCCCGGGGACTAGCAGGTGAGACACCTTCAGGTTTCTAACAGTGGCTGGAAAATGCAGCAGTACACTGTGTGCTCTCACCTGCATTTCCAGCCACCTGATTGGCTCAGCTTCCTTCTCCGGGTGCCAATACTCTTTAATTCCTTGATGAAAGACCGCTAGAAGTCCTGATCCACTTCAATGTGATGGCAGCGTGTGATATGCTGGACCATGTTTTCCTTTTTGAGCCCTTGGAAATATTCAAGGGTTTCTTGCTTTACACTCGGTCAGATCCTTTCCTTTAAACTGTACATAATAGATGAGCATCAACTCCACCTATGGTGTCCCCCACAACTTCTCACCATCACCTCTGACCTTCGATATCTTGATTCAGTCCTTCAATTGGGCAGTCCCACAACACAAACTACAGCTTCACGTGTATGCACATAGTATGCAGTGCCACTTCCAAAGCGAGGCCGTGATAGAACAGGCTGCCTAAGACACTGTTGAGTATTTTTTATGCATTTTAATATTGACTCGCCAGTCTAATGATCCCACTTATACAATCCCACCCCGCAATTCCAGGCAAAGAACCGACAATAGGGTGTTCAAAAATCAGAATTTATTTCAAAGAAGAATTGTCATTTTCAGGCAAATGGGTATGCAGCTTTCCCCTGTAGCCCACTACAACATGGTATGTATAAAAAAATTCTACAAAGCGAAATTGTAACTGCCTGCATGAATCTCACTAACATAAGTCTACAACGGCATCCACTTTCATTCATGACAATCTCCATATGCATATGTGCTATATTCTAGTAGACACTATACCTAATGACATTTCTGCTTAGCATTGATCTCTTTTCTGAACATCACTAAGGTCTCACAAAGAAATGGTACACCCTGCAAATATGGTTAAACATTTCATATTCTCCAGCATCAAGACAAGTATGGCACCAGAGAAAATTACATTAATAAAAAAAATGTAGATATGCACCAACCCCCCTGTGCAGGTGTGAGATAATGAATGCACTAGATGTAGATGCCACTTGACAGAGAGGCAAGGACCAGCTCACATAGGGCTATGTGTTAATCCATTTACATGCAAAAAGTGACTCTTTTGGATTGGCTCATGTAGGTTTGCATTAACAAATACTGTCTTCTGGAATCAATAGTTCTATTCTGACACATATATATATAAGAGAGAGAGAGAGAGAGAGAGAGAGAGAGAGAGAGAGAGAGAGAGAGAGAGAGAGAGAGAGAGAGAGAGAGAGAGAGAGAGAGAGAGAGAGAGAGAGAGAGAGAGAGAGAGAGAGAGAGAGAGAGAGAGAGAGAGAGAGAGAGAGAGAGAGAGAGAGAGTGTGTGTGTGTGTGTGTGTGTGTGTGTGTGTATATATATATATATATATATATATGGCTTTCACTAAACACGAATGTGTGTGGGTATGGCTTTCCTTTCTATCCAGAAACATGCACCAGTTTTTAAAAGGAGCCTGCATGTGAGGCTTTCAGGGCTGGATATGTACTATCCTCCAATGATAGTTATTCAGATGAAAAGTCTCTTCCCTCCTACACTACACCTGACTCTGCCTACACATTGAAAGGCAGGGGCATGCAAAGGGTTTTCACTGTGCACAGTTCTTGATAAATTGAATTAATTCTGTTCACATGCATTTCGTCGCGCAATCATCCAGACTATGCCATGATTTCTGCTGGCTGCATCAAAGCATGATAAGATCCAAGGAGATTGTCTAGCTTGGCACTATGCCCCACCTTGAAAATAATACTTAGCTTTACAAAGGCAAATCCACCATAAACTGGCAGCAAAAATGCTTCCCATTTTGGATTTGGTGTTTCATTGCAAAGTGGAATGGACCTAAAACAAACCACATCTCACTTTGGTTTTGATATATAAATATATAACTGAGGAAATACAGGCAATGCATTTATCAACACCAGCGTTCCAGTATTTAAAGTGCCCCCTCTTTTACATTCCCAATACCTTTCCTTTCACAGACTTTACCCTGATAAAGTTAGAAAATGTTGGGGAATGGGTAGTGGTTTCTATTGATTTATTTTCCTGTTAAGATGCAACTTCTGATTTTGGGATAACCACCCAGGCATGCATCAATATGTCAGTAAAAACCCTCAATTCAGGTGGCTAGTTTGGAAGTCAATTCCCCCTGCCCAGACTGAACATCCTTCAATGGGCTGATCTGGCTTCTCTCTTTCATTGGACCACTCTTCCCTCTTCTGGGCGCAATCAGACCTTTTCTCACCAATCTTCAGTTTGTCACCTCATGTCTCTTCCTCACTCAATATTGCATAATCCAGACTTTGCTCCTCACATCCTATGTGTATGCTACTATACTCCCTCTAACTCCTGCTCCAGCTGGTCTGAGGTGTGGCTTTTCAATCCCAAGGGTTGGAGGAAAGTCCACCTGAGAAAATCATATTTTGTTTGTAGGCCCCATTTCTGATTCATCTATGCCACCTTGATAACAAGTGTATTTTTAATTTCTGCACGCCAAGGTGAACATTTTCATATCCTGATGTATTGAATTCTGATAAAGTTGATGATTTTATACATTTTTTTCCTTTTTTAAGCCATTTCCAAAATACAACATATATAGAGCTTTCTATTATCCGCAACATATCAAATGCTCAGATAAACTGGATCTTTCCTGGTGATGCAAGGCATAATTTTGTTTTTGCACATTTAATGCATTATTTTGTTAATGTAAATGCATTGAATTTTCTTTATTGTGCACTTGCAGCAGTCTCCCCCCTGCCCCAAGAGGGCAGCAATGACACACAGTCTGTTCCCTTTCTATGTCACCACTTATTCAAAGTACAATTTCTTGGTGGTGTGCACCTTCAATGACCTTTGACCTTAACTAAGCGAAGTCCAACGCCTGGCCACAGTGCATCTAAATGCCATTGACCTCTTCTGGCCTCTCCTTACTAATGGATTCGGTCCATGAGTTTATGTGAAGTAAAGCATGTCATATCCCTTTGAATGCAAGCCTGGTACCATGAGTGCATCCATGAAGAAATGTATGGTGTTTTCATACTCTGAAAACCTGTGTTTAATACAATCATCTTTACATATGCTATTCACATTGGAAAGACATATGAAGAAATCCAATTATACACATTTTAGTAAATGGCTTGCAGTATTCACTCCAAAATAACTACTTTAATGCTGGGCCTACTTTTCACATTTGCATGGTTCATTCTTGGAACACTTTAAACCTTACAATGTTCTCTGCTAAAAGCTGCATCCCCAATAACACCTACTGTTTGATATTTTGGGCTCAGGATTTCACACATGGCAGAGATATGCTTTGCCAACAAGGCCTATTTACTACAAAACCCACATTAAAGATGTGATGGAATTACACTTGATACATTTTCTGTGAGTTGCACAATGGCTGAAAGAAAATATGTCACAATACCTTGGTTCTATGACGTGTGGCTTTGAAATAAATTACTTCCACAGCCATTTCCCAACATTTTGGCGCGCACTGCAATATGATAGGTGTCCATTTTTAACGTGGCAGCAAGACAATTGTGAAAATCCCCAATAAGCGACATGTTATTTCTCTTGCTCTTGTCATTAAGAGCTTTCTCATTTCATTAATTTTAGGCCTAATCTTTGTTATCTGTAAAATATTCTACAGCATATACATCATTGGAGGAAGTTGATTGACAAGGCACATACTCTCAATGGTACTACAAGTTTATTGGGGCAATGTTTGTGACTCAACCGTGAGGCCTTTTAATGGCTAGCTATGGTGCTTTCCATGTGTTGAGGGAATCCTCAGATCAGGACTATGGACCTCTCATCAAAGGACAGGTCACCCCTGGTGACCGAGGGCCATGGGATGTACCATGTGGCACACTATAAAATGGAAATGCTCACCAATTTTGGGGGAAGGGAAGTTAAGGCGATTAAATCTTCCCCCAAGGGGCTGCTGTCCCAGGTGCCCTTCAAAAGTGATGAGGCCTGCAGGAGGGCACAGGTTTGGATATCCTTACCTTAGAGCAAAAGAAATGTGTGCGCTTCAAGGAACAAAAAAGAGCAAGCACAGGTTGCCTGACGGCAGCAAATTCCCGGTGATTCTAGATGGAGCACTGCATCCACTGGGGGTTTCCCGCTGTGTCTCTAGCTCCTGCAGAGAAATACCAGATGACTGCTACATCATGATGTGGAACCCCGTGGCCTGGATTAGCACAACACTGGTCAGGTTTCATTGGGCTGCTGCATGGAAATACAAGAAGACTGCTCCCTCATAATGTGGCAATCCATGGCCTGAAGAGAAACGCACAACCAGGAGAGCACCAGGATCTCCTCCTAATACATGTAGTGCTTGATGAGAACTATGTGGTGCACCACAGGGAGGGAGGTGGAGAGGCCTGCTTTGGCCATTATTATTCTAGAACCCCAGCACATAAGGAGAGAAGATGGAACCCTGCCTGTTGTAGCCCTACAAGAGTGCAGAGCTGGTGTATGAAAATAAAGACTGCAAGAGAACAGGGTCTGCCATTCAATCTCACTGCAGGCTCGGTTAGTGAAGCCCCAAAATCTCCCCATTGTCACCCCACTTGAGCAGAGAGTGAAGAAAAAGAAAAGGACACCTTATTAGGCACCACGTTGTATGTCATTAATAAAAAAAGTGATGACTGCGGCACCTCCCTTATGTAACCCAGTAGAGGAAGGAAGCCATGCATGTGTACCAGCACTTTAACTGCCTCTGGGAAACTTAAAAAAACAAGAAATGCACCCACTGCAGTCCCATGGGAGCACTGATATGCTCTGCAATCTGCTCCTGTGTTCTGGTCCTGCCTTGATGAGCACAGCTCGGGCAACACAGAGAAAGAAAATAGGTCTCGTTTCCTGGGTGGCACTGGCATACCCTAGGCTGGCGACAGGAAAAAACAATGGGGGTCTTAGCCCCATAAAAACAGTAGAAGTGTTGTGAGCATCCCTCTGCTACCATCAGTGGCGGAGTAGCCACTGGCTTGGGAGGGCCAAAGGCCTCCCATTTTGAGTAATTTGAAGGCAGAAGGCAACACTCTGCTGTGACACTCAGCCAGGGGATGTGATGGGAATAGCTCTCTGCTATCACTCTCTCTACTTGTGGTGTCCCCCAGGGATCTAATCTATCCCCCTGGTTTTACAATGTCTACTTGGCACCGTTGGCACACATTATATCTGCTTTCACCTCTAACTTTCAGTGTTATGCGGATAACACACAGCTCTTTCAGGCTACCCTAGGCCTCTCCCTCGCTCATCCCGGATTGTCTGTCCGCAATTCAGTCCTAGGATGCTGCTAATGATCTCTGCCTTAATGCCAGTAAGACAGAGATCGTCCTCATTGGGACCCCTGCTCCTGCTTACCCACTTTCACTCTGGCTGACTACCCTTAGTCCTGCACCCTCACCCACTAGTAAGGCAAAAAATCTGGGGGTCATCTTTGACTCTACTCTCTCCTTCTCTTCTCACATCTCGGACATGTCCGAAAATTCCCAGTACCAGCTGCACCTCCTCAGAGGTATTCTACCTTTTCTGATCTTCCCCCAGAGGCTCTGATCTTCCCCCAGAGGCTCACCATCTCCAGAGCCCTGGTTCCCTCCAGACTGGACTACTTCAACAGTCTCTTTCTCAGTCTTCCTACTTCTACTCTTGGACCTCTTCAACTTGCCCAGAACAGAACCGCAAGACTTATCCTTGGCCTCAGGCCCAGGGACTGCATCTCTCCAGTGCTGAAATCCACCCAAGGCTGCAAAGGATCAATTTCAAGTCCCTCTGCACCATCCACAAGACTTTCTGGGGCTGGGGCCCCTACTATCTACAAAACTCGCCTCCTAAATACTCTCCTCTCAGAGCCCTCCGCTCGGCCTCCTCCAACTCAGAACCGTTTTTTCAAACAGAGATTTGGTGGTAGATACTTATCCTTTGCAGGTGCCTCCCCCTGGAACAGCCTATCAGCCTCTCTCCGTCTTGAGCCGGTCCTCCTTAAGCTCCAGAAACTCCTCAATACATTCCTCTTCTCCTCCTTTTTCTCTCTCACTCTCCCTTGCTAACCTCCCTCCTCCGCTCTCCTGTTTCCCTCCTTCGTTCTCATCCCCAATCTGTTCAGTCAGCTGACTGGTCACCTGGTGCACCTCCAGAGCCTCACAGGTCCCAGGCTCCCCCGCCAGTCCTGGGCTTGCCTCGAGGCCTTCACACCACACTCTGCCTTGCACTACTGCACTCGGAATACATTCATTGAGAATGGCAACCACTCTGCGCTTAATCCTGGCCCCTGCTGGACTCCCTTGCACTTCTGTCTGCGCACTGCACAACCTTGAATGTACTAGGCTTAGCATGTCTGTCTGTCCATCATGTCCTCCTCTATCTCCCCCCCTAGCTTGCTGTGCCTGCATGCACACGCACATTGTTGACCAACCTTTTGACTTGTATGTTCCTTTTCCCCCTATGCTATTTATTGCTGTTAGATCATTCAGAATCTTCAAGGCATAGGAATGACGACAATATCCCCTGGTTCCCGTCAAGGCCTTCAAGCATTGAAGCACTTTGAAGCACCTCACGGATGTATAAGCGCTTTACAAATAAGCAATTACAATTACAAGGGGAAAGGGGTGCCACACCAAGAGCCTGTGGAAGCAAAGTGTTTACATTTTAAAAATCATTTACAGGCAGCCGCAACAAATATAAAGTAGCAGAGGCTCTGCCCATGTCAATATACCCCTTGTGATGAAGCCAAAGACTTCACTGCTCTGCTCAGCTTTCAGTAGATCAGCCCTCCTGATGATTAGCATCTCTTTGTGAAGCCAAATATCCTCTGAATTGGGGGAAAGTTGGATCTTACAGTCCAAACGGAAGCATAGAAGATATCAGCCTCCTGGGGTGAGAGTGCAATGGGTTAATGCACTAACTGCAGCTATATATGTGTGTCTAACCTGCAGGCAGCACGTCCAGATGTCTGTGAGATACAGGTACACTATTTCCTGCTGTGCGTAGTAAGTAACGTTGATACATTGTGCTATTTTTCCTCAATTTGTCTCAGGTTTTTTCAGAGCAGAGAGACAGTTTCTGTATGTGGTTTCCTTGGGCTGCTGCAGAGAGATACAAGAAGACTGCCGCCTGATGATGTAGTATGAAGAACACTGCGCGGACCAGGCTAACAACAGGATTTCTTGCTGTGCTGGGACCTGTAGTCCCCTCGCCTTTTTATTCCTAGCACAAGTAACCTTTCAACACTGTCCTATTTTTCCTCAGTTTTTCTCAGGTCTGTTGGGAGCAGCTTCTGTATATGTTTTATTGAGCCAGAAAGCAAAGGTATAACTGATAGTGAGCAGGGGCTTTGGGTATTGGATGATTACTCCTGGCCCCACTTGTGCTCAAGTCCCCTTCCCCACACACAATTTTGAGGCTGCTCCACCGTTGGCCACCATTGAAACTGGAAAGAGACCCCTGGTGCATCCCTTGCAATGGAGAGAGAAATAAAACCGCCATCTTGCCTGTTGCTCATGTAGGTGTGCTCCTGCAGGCTGCTAAAATTCAACAAGGAAGATAAAACGAGCCAACGTTGGCTCTTGAAGTGTGGAGCTTCTACAGAAAAAAACAGCCTGTGTTACCTGCCAGAGCAGGGTACCCAGGTTATGAACAAATTGTATGGCACACAGCCGACCCTGCCAAGCAAAACTGAAATTAAAGAATGACTAAGAAGAAGTCACTTCCTGGAAGTGAATGCCAGCTTATGTGCTGCCTTCTGCAGGGCGGATGTGAAAAAAGCTCAAACAGAAAGTAAGTTATATCCCAGACCAAACCTGCTCCAGAGGACAAAACAGGCAAAAAAAAGAACATCACAAAAAGTGATTACAGACAAGTAAGCAGGCCAACATATTTTAGGGCCGCTTTTGCATTTTTCTTACAGCATGCTAAAACTGCAGGTGTTCCTTCATTTACTTGGTCAATTGGGGGTTACAAAGTCTAATATTGCATATGTTTGTGAACCATGCTTATATTTCTCTGGGTGCTGTTTAATGAGGAACAGATTACTGTGGTTAACAAGCTGTATTTGTGATCGTTTTCTATTCTCCTTCCAGAGGGACGTGTCTCTCGTTTAAGATTTGGGCCTATTGTTAGGGGATCGGTATTGAAGGGAAGTTAAAACCTGAAGGTGTGCTTTCCATTTATTGTTTGGGTCACTTGGGAGACTGTTCATGTTCTTTTAAACCAGCCAATTCACAATATAAACCCTTCTAGGGAGTAATGTAGTGCTATATTATTACTTTGTTCATTGACTTGCATCATAGTTGCAGAAAGCACAGTGGAATATAAAACACTAAAAGGTGAAGAAGCTAAAACATTCTGAACATAAAAAAAATTAATTGCGAAGAACATGTATTTATGTAGACACCAATACAAACAATGAGTCACCTTAGAGACTATCAATCAGAGTCCTGTAGATTTGCACAAGCGCGACTGCAATTGCTTTATCATCCCTGAAACGCAGTGAAAAGACATCTGTACCGGTGCTAATCCCATTGCATATGCCCAAACTCTGTTTGCACATGCCCTTAATGAATTTGTGTTTTCTGGCCCGAGGTCTGGTGCAACTGGAATCAACTGAAATGTTTCCAGCAAAGCAAATTCAAGGAATAGCACAAAATGTGCAAAAAGACGTCTGAGGTGATAAATAACCTTCATTACCAAGCAGACAAATACAAATTAGAACAGGCCACAAGCCTTTTAAAGATGTGGCCCATTATACCTCATTCAGGTTTGCAGGATGTTTTAACCAGGTGACAACTAGTTCAGGGGAATTTTCCACCCACCCCAAAATCAGGTGCACAAAATTTGAATTTATTTAATGAACTTCTTTTTAGGAACTTAGGACACCCAATTTAACAATATTGATTCCCTAAAGGCTCCTTCCCCTTTTCGGGACAAGAAACACACAGGGTTGCACAGAAGGTCTAGCTGTTAATACAATAGAAACAGTTGAATCAATTTAAATATTAACAAAATATATACAAATTATTCATCTATGAAATTCCACTTCTATAGTAACTAAAATGAAGAAATATCAATACACTGGTTGCATTACTTTTCTATGTTTCATTTACTTGAATAGTAATCACAGACGTCACCATCTATACATTTGGTTTACACTGAGCGCCCGTCCACTATTAACTGAAAAATCAATGAGTACTCTGAATAAAGCTTTTGTTTGATAAAACAAAAGTGAATGGAAATATCCCTGCCTAAGTCGCTCTTCTTTCCTTTTATGGACAATAGATACCTCTCCCCTTACTCAATGGGCATGTCAGAATTCAAACAGTGTTGTAGAAAACTCGGCTGAAATACGGGCTACTTGACACTCCTACCTATAAATCGCTTATAAAAAGAAAGATTGTCTGTTTAACATGCCTGTTCATTAGATTCCCTTCCTCATTTTCCATGGACATCTTAAAGGCAGGAAATGGGCAGCGGTTAATACCCTTTCCCTTTTACCTTGAGCAGGTCAACACTTATAACATGATTCTGCATGTTGCTGTAACCAGGAAATTACTTCAATCTACATCATTTTTCTAAGTATGCACAGCGTGAGATGATATTTTACTCCCAGAATACTTCTTCTGTGCTTGCTCATTACACAGAGAAGTATACAAGGAATCTCACAGAATGCACACCATAGGACATATTCTATCAATTCTAGAAGCACATACACTTCAGAAATATGTATTAATTTCTCAGCATGTTTCAGACCAATTTACTTACCCCCCCCCCCCTATGTATTTTCATTGATAAAAAAGGCTGGAATTTAATTTGTTCCCCTAGTGCCGCTCCCATCAGGATAATTTCCCCTTCATATTATACTTGCATAGGAATTTCATTTGGCTGTTTTACAGACAGGTTGGCTCCCTCTTAAGGATTGGTTAAATTCTCCACCTCTAGGAACAGGTGGGCATCAGTCAATAAGATGGTGTCAGCTTCCCTCCACCGTCTCGTTCCTTTCTCTCTGTTTTGGACATATCAGTTGTCTCTTCCACTGAAGAAGGCCTGGATCTTTAAATTTAAGTAGGCCTCTCTTATAGTGTGCTGCTGATAATGGGTCCAACTGAAAGCTATCCATTTCCTTCTCATTTCTGTTGTTAAAGATTCTCCTGGCTCTCCTTCATCCCCTCCATCAGCTAGCCAGTGAGTGAGTGAGTCTCCAGAATCTATGGGGTTTGACTTTTATAAAGCGCCCTTTAGAGGTGTGTATAATTTCTCTAATCTAGTTGGCCCATGTATGTGATTGGACAGTGTTCCAAGAGTGGCATCCTCTAAACCACATAGCTCTCAACCATTTGTGTTGCAAAGGTGGGTGAAATTACACGATTTTGTTTTTGGCGGGTGAGACGCCCATTGGAATGAATGGGCGTGCAGGAGGCTTGGCGGGTGAGTCAGCCCTTTACAAGGCGGGTGACACCCGCCAAAAGCGTGTGAGTTGAGAGCTATGAAACCACCCCCTCTGTGCTCAATGGGCATATTAATGAAGAGGGCAACTTCCCTCCTATTTGATGTGATATCATCTTCGAGATGTATACATTAAACTATTGTAGTTTTCTGAAACAGCATGTTCCTCATATGTGATCAAGCTACAAATCAGTACATCAGATTATTCTCACCTAGACTAATCAAATAATGCGACTTTCGTCTCAGAGAAACATGCGATGGATGAGTTTCAGATTTTAATTTTTTCCTTCCAACGCTTTTACACAAAATGAATATTTGCATCTCAGAATAACGGGCTCTCCGACACAGATGCTGGGTTATATGAATCGCAGGTTTCTGTGTGAAATATCCACATTCGCCTAATTTACATAATGAAAGTAACATTTAAAAAAATTATTTACATTCAGCTGATAGAGCTTTTCACCCTGATTATTTTTTTCACAATAATTCTCCATGATATTTCGTTTAAAAGGTACAAGCAAAGTGAATCCAAATGTAAAATTCACATAGGCTTTTTTGTATTATTTTCAAAATATTACATGGCATCTCCAGTTTCTCTGCCCGGTGGCAGAACATCTGGTATCAGCTCCTGAGAATGCTGTTCCTCATCGTGCAATGTCCTTTGAAGTACACAGCTGGCAGGGCCTTTTACGTTTTAGTCTCCCTCCCTTTGAATGATTCCCAGACCTTTGTATCACTTGCGGCAGACTCCCAGTCTCCCAAAGCAGGAAGTTGTTTCCTTCTAGAATAGCCTGGCTGATCTACAGATCAGATTTCAGAGGGAGCCAGAGCTCACCCCTTTCTACATCAAACACATTGTATTTTTAAGGGCGTTTAGCCTAGGCTCAGATGCAGATAGAAGTTGCAAATGAGTACTATTTGTTTTGCTCAGTAAGGCGTGTCTTCCTGAGAACCTACTCCAGACAGAGGCATCAGCTTTTATGGTTTCCGCTTCAAAAACCTTGACTGTAATTTCTTTGGAGCATGCATCACCCCATGTCCTGTAGCTGGTTGAGTGAGTTTTGCAATTTTAGAGTATAGGCATAATGCTGTTCTTTGATTAGGATATGCAGCCTTTCTTCTTTTCTCCATTGCAATCGTCACCTTAAATAGAAGAACATTTTCACATTTTTGCAACCAAATTCCTATCAACAATTATTGTTTATAATCTATAGGGTGGAGGTTCAAATTCTGATTCTTAGCCTTGTAAAGAAAGAAACACCAGCAAGCATCTTGAGTTTTGCTCTGCTAGGAAATGCTGTACTTTTCTTCCCAGTTTGGACTGTTTTTCCATTTAAAAAAAAAAAGTTGCTTGATACTTTAAATAAACTGGAAAGAGTTATTTGTGTGGCTTTTCATTTACTTTGAACATATACTCTGATTGTAGATGGGCTTCTAATGTCACACATTACCTCGCATGTGTCACTTTTTAGATGTTGTCCATAGGCTGCAACTCACATGTTTGTTTTAAAACTGCTGCTTTTCTTTCTTTGCTTACTTTTCATCGGTATAGATTTCCCTACAGGTACCATCCACACCCACCACTAAATGGACTCTCAGTTACAACCTTGTAGTATTTTTCAGTAACAGAATTGACTAATGCTCTGATTACTTACTGATAATCTTAATTACGCCTTGTCCTACGCTTTCTTGTACCAATACTTATGTGCACCACTCCCACCCGAATGCAAACAGCAAAAATGTAATATTGGCATTACTGTAGGGAAGGCAGCTGGCCTTCATTGAAGAAAGGTCTAGGATGAGGAAGGTGGTTGTAGGGGTAATGAACAGGCATGAATCTGCCCAAGAATGATATTTTTAATACCTCACTGTTCCCTCATGGTCTACGACATCCTGGCCTAAAATTACTTCTGCTGTGGCCGCTACCTTCCAACCCACTCTCACATTTTCAACAACGGACAACCACCACCTTGCTTTATTTCAACCAAATAGTAAGCTCAAAAATAAAGGACCACTTCCTGCAAACATTGAAGTGTGGTCCTGTCAAAAATCACTCTGGCATCCATATAACACTCAAAACATCTGACACATACTGAAAAAGGAAATAGAATACATGTAAAAACATGGATGAAACTTTACACCCTGCAAGGCAAGGTTGTCCACCAAAGACATATCCACCACTACAAAGCAGAAATCCATAAAGCAAAGAAATATTACAATTTCTGAACAAATGAATAAAGCACCTCAACTGGAGAAAGGACTTTACAAAATCAGTAATGAGATGAGAACCCTGCATCCTGCAGCAAAGTACCTTACCCTACCTAAAAACTATGTGATGATATCACCAACCATCTAAGAAGCAAACTGCTAAACACATAGAAAGTCACAAGTGTAGCAATAAGGAACCACATTGAAAGCAATATTCAATCCCTGGTCAATAACATTCAGCCTCCAACCCCACTGATGAACAGCTTTAGATCAATATCTGAACCAAACTTATACAAATTGGTGAAACGTAGCAAAAAAATGCATCTCTCTGATTGACCACTACCCCCAAATATCAGTAACACCAGCTTTGTAATTTCGCAAATTAATTAACTGCTCGCTCAATACCCAAATTGTACCAAGTGTTTTCAAGACTGCCTATGTCGAACCACTTCTAAAGCAACACCGCTGGAGACCCAGAGAACCATTCCAACTTCCGTCCCATCTTCAACATACCCTACCCAGCCACAATTCTATAGAGCTATGTGTACAGTCAAATCTTGGAGCATGTAGAGTGTAATAACTTACTACATTGCTCACAAGTTGGTTTTAGAATTATGAGAGGCACCAAATCAGCACTTCATTCCATTTGGGACATCCTCAAAATCGCAGCGGACAACAGCATCACCTTGGCGCTTGTACACCTCAACATTTCAGCACCCTTCTACACTCTTAACTAGAGTACAATAACTAGATGACCTGAAGGAACCGGACTTCACAACAGAACAATACAATGAATGAGATTGTTCCTAATGGACATAACAGAAATTACCAGGCAACCCCCATTTGGTTCGAACCCACGGCCCATTACCTGTGGAGTCGTCCAGTGATCAAGCCTCTCAAAGCTCCTCTTCAACATCTATATGACCCCATTGATGAAGCTCATAAACAAAAGCTTATGTGCTCACTTGTTACAACTGTGCAGATAACATGAAAATCATAGACAGAATGACAGACAATGGAAACTCCAGCACCGCCCTCAGTAACTGCCTCAGGTGAATAAATGAACAAAGGATGGGTAACTACCTAAAACTCTACCGAGACAAAACAGAAATAATAGTAATCTCCCCTCATGCCGCACATGAAAAACCTCTACAATTGCTTTTGGAAATGGGTAACTGCCCTAAACTATCAAAAGTGATTATGAACCTAGACATATTGATGGACAACAGAGTCACACTGGAAACTCAAGTCAACGCAACCGTCAAAACGTGCTTCTACCACTTCTGCTCTATCTGACAGATTATGCCCTACTTCTCCTTTGCAGACCGAATGCTGTCCATCATCTCCCGGATTCTTAAAAGAATCAACTACGCAAACAGCATTTCTCTAGGAGTGCCAGACTATTGTACAAAAAAACTTCAATGGATCCAAAACACAGCAGCCAGACTCCTATGCAGACTCAACAGGAGGGAACATATAACACCGTCTCTCAGGGCACCCCGCTGGATACCAATTAAAAAAACAACACATTTTAGGCCCCTCAGCATCATCCACAGAGCATCTAAATGTCAAGGAGCAGAAATCCTCCAAAACAAAATCTCATTCTGCCAACCAACCAGAGACCTAAGTGCGAAAAACAACTTACTCCAAACCAGAAGATTTTGCAGAGAAAGATACAGAGTCCCAGTTTTTCCACTTTGGTTCCCAAACACTGGAATGTTCTACCAAGGGAAACCCCCACCCTAAAGGACTACATGAAATTCAGGAAAAGTCTAAAAACCTGCATCTTCAATGCCTAACAGAACAAATGTTTAACTTACACCCATCAAGCAGAGAAAATGACACATCTTAATAGTCTGACTTTCATGCACAGACACAACCCAAGGCTACAGCATTAAAGAAACTAAAACATTGTCATGATCTCTGCTTCCAAAAGGTCAGGGTTTTCCCAACTCCCTTGGAAGCAGATCCATAACCCAGGTTCCGAGTGCCAACCAGTCCCAATTGGGACCTTTTGGACCCAGTCCTGGCGCCAGTGGCACCAGGCTCATAAATATGCCCAGTCCCAGCGCTGGAAGCGCCGGGCTCATAATGCTTGGGTGGACTTACCTGCAGCAGACCATGCTGCTTACTTGCCTGCCAGTTGAGCCTCTGATCCTCTTCTGTTTGGAACTACTTTTCCTGTTGGGTGGGGCAGGAGCCACTCCCTAGGTTCAGAACACTGGAACTCTTCTGGAAAGCAGGAACTCTTTTCTTACCTAGGCGTGGCTGTGGAAGGAGACACCTAAGCACTACAGAAGGCTATTTAAACCACACCCGATGGATGAATCTTGCTTTGCGTTATTCTGCATCCTCTGCAGCAGAACGCTCATCGTGTCTTCTGCATCTGATCCTGGGCCTAAGGAAAAAGGCTTACCATCCTGAATCCAGTCTTCAGCAACACCTATAAAGACAAGAAAGAACAGGTTAGCATTACGGTCTTCAGTGACAGCACTTCACTTACCTGGTCCATCGGCTGTCACCAACGCCTCGCGCTGCATTCCGGCATCTGAAAGACAAAGGCTTACCTACTCTTCGTGCGCTCCGGAGGTCTTCGCACTGCATTCCGGCATCTGAAACACAAAAGCTTACCAACTCTTCGCACGCTCCGGAGGCCTTCGGCGCTGCATCCCGCATCTGAAAGACAAAACAAAGTGCGTTTAAAGACATTGGGGAACTTTAATACTCACGTGCCATTACTCCTTTCCACATCTAACCCAGTGGGTATTCCGGCACCCTGCAGCCGCTCCGAACTTGTACCTGCAAAATAAAAAGACAGTTAGAGCGCATCGTGAAGCAGGCAACAAGCACTTACTTACGTGCTTCCAGGCGCTTCTATTCATCACACGGGCTCCATCTTCAACTCACTTCAGCCCGTCATCCGCCATCGCCGGAACCCTGCAAAATAAGAGACATCATTACTAAAGACTTTTAAAGACATTAGAATTACTCGAAACTTACCGTTCGTGCAGTAAACGACGGACAGCAGTCCTCTGAAGTCAAGAGGCCTGCTCCCCTTATCCAGTGAAGAAACTGGTTACAGCACCCTGCCCCGAGGCAGATGGAGAGCACGGCGTTCACTTACCTAAGGTGAGAGCGTTAACCTTTGGGGTTCTACAGGAGAAGAATCCCATATTTTCTATCTGCAGACATCTTACCCTTCGAGTCAGACATACAGTGCACAGAGGTCCAGCCCAAAGAGCCAGCCGTGTGTTACACATCACCTTTGAAGATACGGTATACGCCCAGTCAAGACCGGCGCCTCTACGGGAATCAGGTGAGCGTTACAAACATATGGAAGTCATCACATCAAGGCACTTCAAAAACACTAAGAGAACACCTTCCCTGTCTCCCGGAGTATCTAAATCTCAAAACAGGACATCTCAGGCATCTACCACTAAAGCCAAACACCTCTCACCATAATGCAACCAACAGTAAGACCAATAATTTGAAATCCCTACATGAACCCAAAGAACACACTACACATTTCGATTAAGCCTCAATTGCTCTCCACCTTAATCAACATACAGAAACTCAAACAAGCCACTTGCACAAGACTTTAAAAAAGACCCTCTCGCCAGACTTCACAAACGTACACCTCTAACTACAACATGGCGCCCATCTCTCCATGTTTCCTCTGCCTGTAATCCATACCCATCCTGCACTAGAACCACTTGGTAAGTAGTGCTAGGGCCTGGTTGGTGCTTTGTGTGTTTTACATTCATTTGCAATCCGTTTTTTGGCTTGGTTTGGGGACCTTTGGAATGACATGTGTGTATTTTTGAATCCGTCGTTTTTTGGGTTGGTTGGTGGTTTTCTTAGGGGTTTATTTCGTTTTCTCCTTGGATTTCCAATCCGTTTCGTGAGCTGGTCAGCATCTAGAGTGCCCTGTCTTTGTGTTGTAGTACTTTGTTTCTGGCTTTTTCCTTTCCCCCACCGAACCCCTTAGCAATTGGCTTAGGCAGTCAGGTGTCTCTTAGCTTTTGTCCTGGCAGCCATCTCTCCCTTCTTCCTCTGCCTTCTCCCATCCACCTTCATCCTTTCTCTGGCCCTCCTTCCCCAACTCCCTCTGCCCACCCATGTGGTTCTCATTAGTCTGTGTCCCCCTATGTTACCGGAAAACTGCATTGCAGAGGCCCTCCCACAGCAGCCCTCCCACAGCAGCCTTGCCCGGGCAGCAGGATAAGGCCCAGAGACAAAGGGCAGCTCCCTCCTAAGCAGCTCCACTCCTTGTTTGCCCTGGTTCGCCTGGGACGCCTAACGCAAACTGCCTACAGTGACTGATGAGGTAAGTGTGTTGTGGGCGGGGAGTGCAGCCATTACTGTACTCCAGTAAAACCCCACAACTCTTACTACCTAATATCTTACACTGACATGCACCTAGCATAGTTGTGTAACTGGTATTCACTGTTCTTCGAAATTGAAAGTTAACTCAAGGTGTTTTTCCATTGCTCTGCCAAAGTTGATTCTAGGTGGTTTTCTATTGCTGCACCAAAGTTAAATCTAGGTGGTCCTTCGACACCCTGTAGTTAGCCACTGTGTTTAGCCCCATAGTAAGCTTGTGTTGAACTGTGCTGCACCCTATAGCTGGCCACTGTATTGAATGGTGCTGTACCTCTGTGTTGTACTTTGCTGCACCCTATAGTTCGCCATTGTGCTGAACAGTGCTACATCCTATAGTTAGTCACAGTGTCAAACTATGCTACACGCTATAGCTAGCCACTATGTTGAACTCTGCTGTGCTCTATAGTTTGCCAATGTGCTGAACTGTGTTGCATCTTATAGTTAGCCACTGTGTTTCACCCCATACTTAGCTTTTGTAGAACTATGCTGGGCCCTATTGTTAGCCACTGTGTTTCAACACTTACACCTACAAAGCTTACACGCACACAGAGCTTGAGGTACTTCCAATCCTCAAAACAAAGCACTATAATCTTGCCTTTCCCTCTCCTCCAAAATACCCAAGCATATCCACTGTCCTTTAGATCCACCAGAGTTTCCTGGAGACCATGCAAATGGCATGGCAGCTGTGCATGGTACACATCCTAATAACAACATAACCTAGAGAAAGCACCCTAAACCTGAAATTTTAGAGAGAGAACAGGAAATGTTCATTTCGGGAGTAAACGTTTCCCAGTGCGGAACCACCTCCTGTCTGTCTGAAGTGGCAGGAAATGTGGTTCTCTGCAGGCATGATCAAGGTAAAGTGAGGACAGAGCAGAAGAGTGCCTCTTCAGGCATGGCTCCACATGGAATTCCAAGTCTTAAAATCACTGGCTGCACATGTGAGCAAATGGGTCACAATTGCAGTCCCTTATGAATTTCACTGTTGTACAGTAAGGGGCAGGAGGAGAGCTTGGGCACTAAAAATACCAACACCCTGAAAGAAATGAATCTAGTCTACGACTTACCGCAGCACTACCAGGATAACTGTGCTACAAGACCACCATTACTGTGATGCTAGTAGTGTAACATAACAAAAAGATGTTTGCAGAAATGTGCATTCAATATTGAGTTTTGATTAAGTGAGAGGAACTATGTTTAGTTAAACCAAGTGGTAATCATCCCACATGGCACCCCATAACAGGGGAACATCAAAGACAGTTGTCTTTGATGTTCCCCTGTTATGGGATGCCACTTCGGATGATGTCTCAGAATGAGCACACTTCGTCGATTCACATAGTATCCACATGCTTTTGTTAGAAACATGATTATGTTCCAAACACTTCTTTGAGGCTAACCATGAAGGTTATTTCTGTAGTGAAAATATTTTCTTCCAAATTGGCAGACCAAGAAATATGTTTCAGCTCATCCATGTTGTTTCCACACTTTCTGTGTTAGGTTCTGTGGTCATATCCACATGTGACTATGTTAACCCATTCTAAGCTACTCAAAAAACCCTTCAAAACAGGTAATCACCCCATTGCTGGGTTGAAGAAAATTAACCATATATACCTTTGCTTATTTCTAGTGGAAGCCAAGGTAATATTTATAGATCCCTGATCACATAAATGCCCGCCCAGAGAAGCCCAATGCCACCGTATGTTTATATATCCCTCAATGATCTCTAAATCAGTACCATTCAAAAGAGCCTAAATGGGCAGTCCAGCACCGAAATTCTATGGCAATTCCCTTCTGAACAAGAGTACCAACAGCAACCCCATATACCCGTTTCAGCCTTGTTGGGCCTCATCAGTGAGGTAGAGCTGTGCCTCTCTGAGCACACTGAGCAGGGAGTCCACGTCTGGATGACCCTAGGAAACTTAGGGTGACTAAACGGGGGGATAGCTCAGCAGCAACGTGTTCGCTTTGGAAGCAAGATGACACGAAGTAACACAGGTTCGATCCGCGGGGCTGCGCTTAGACACCTCTGGGTTTTTAAGCGCATTATAAAATACGCAACTAAGACAAAAACAATTACGCAAAAAAAAAATATTCCTGTAACAGCGCCTTGATGCCCGCGGGCTGTGTGAGCGCTTTAAAAATGCAAATAAAATAAACTGAAGTCCCTTGAACAATCAAAAAATATTCCATAGGCGCCCCTCTGCGAGAACGAACAAGGCCCAAAAAGGTGTATGGGGTTGCTGTTTGTACTCTTGTTCAGAAGATAATTGCCATAGCATTTCGGTGCTGGACTTCCCATGTGGGCGGGACAAAGACTGATATGCAAATGGGTAATCCCACGTGTGAAAGGTACATTGAGCCAAAAGAACAGGTCAATGGGCCGTGTTCGTTCTCGCAGAGGGGCGCATATGGACTATTTTTTGATTATTCAAGGGACTTAGGTTTAGTCACCCTAAGTTTCCTAGGGTCATCCAGACCTGGACCCCTTGCTCACTGTGCTAAAATGTGGCTGCGGACTCTAGAGTGGGTACCATCCCAGAGAACAGCCCATTTTTGGCATGTTCGTTCTCATAGAGGGGTGCCCATGACACATTTTTCGATTTTTAACAATAGTATAAACACTGCCTAAGCATCCGCCAACTTCCTCCTATCTATAACACTGAGCAACAATGACCCAGGCACCCCTAGGAAAGAAGAACTACAAGCCAGACCCAAAACCTACTTTGTTTCACACTACCTCTCCACCTGCGACACACCCGGCACACTTCATGGGGCACACCAGAATAAACAACTCGGGGAAATGGATAAATGTGAACAAACATCAGAACAATGAAAATGCCCCACAGTCAACCTTACATTAGACCAGCCTGAAGATTACAATTTAAAATCAACAACTTAGGATCTTTGGCCCACTAATCAGAGCACAGATACCAGAGACCACATGATCTTCAGAAGAAACCTCAACCTATATACCCCTTTCTTTACCACAGATGACCCAACAACCACATTCTTTCTAGAATCAGATGAAATGAACAACCCTAACCTATGGGAATTCTTTAATAATGAAACATTTGACTGGACGCACCAGCCCACCCCAAAGATGAATCAATATTTTGACAACTTGTAATACAGCTCGCACATAGAACTTGGAATCAACACAGGGCAATCCAATGACACTGACACTGGACCCAGGGGCAGGAGACCAGTCTGATCAACACCCGCTCCATCTCTAAGCACAGAACAGAGATTCATAAAATTCTTAGGTATGAGGAACTGACATGCTCTTTATAACAAAAACCTGGATGTCCGATAACTGTTGGGTAAAAACACACACATCCATCCCCAACGACCTGAAACTTATCTAAATCAACTTAATGGTAAAGGAGGAGGAACTATCATCTTGGCTTATAGAGAACACCTCAATATTTCAATTCAAACCCCACGCACTTCCCAGGCTGTGGAGGTTGCCTGGTATACATCACGCTCAACCACCAAACCAGCCTCTCATTCCTAGTTATTTACAGAGCACCATCATGAAACCCATCCATCTCAGAAAACTTTGCAGAAATAATTGCTAACCGAGCGATACCACACAAACATCTAACAGTCCTTTGAGGCTTTACCATTTGGCTAGACAAGCAATCAGAATCAGCACCAAAAAGCTTGAGCACTTACATGGAGAGATTTTATCTCACCCTCTGACGAAAAAAGACTTCAGCATGTTGGTTCGCAACCCACCTTCGCAAACTGAAAAAAAGACATCAAATATTTCAAAAAGGCATGGTCGCCTAACAAAGACACATCTGCCACTACAAAGTTGCTATTCCGAACAAATCCATAATACAGTAATGCACCCCATTCAAAGGACTTTAACAAAATCATCAATGAGATGAGACCCCTGCTTCCTAGAGTATGTTCACTTATCCAACAACAATGCAATGAAATAACCAACCTTTTCAGAAGCAAAGTACTCAACAAACAGCATCCATGCATGCACCAACAAGTAACAGGACTGGGAGCAACATTTAAACCCTGCTCATTGACAATTAGCCCACAACCCCAGCAATGATCAGCTTTAAACCAATATCCCAAACACAATTCTGCAAATTGGTGAAATTTAGTAACAACGCCAGCTCTCCAATTGACCTCTATCCCCCAAACATCAACACAGAGATCCTTAAGAAGAATAAACAGCTATCTTTACAAATTGATGAACAGCTTACTTGAAACGGGAATTGTACCAAACTCCTTCAAGGCTGCCTATATCAAACAACTTCTAAAAAACAATGCTGAAGGCCCAAAAGACCCCTAAGACTCTTGTCCTGTTTCAAACATACCGTAACCAGCCAGAATCCTAGAGAGCTATACATGCAGCCAAGTCCTGGAGCATGTAGAGTCTAATAACCTGCTAGATTAAATATATTATACACAAGTCAGGTTTAGACCAATGAAAACTGCAGCGGATGACAACATCACCTCTGTACTCCGACTCCTCAACATCACTTGTGGCGTTTGACATTGTTAACCTTAGTACACTAATTCAAAGGCTGGAAGAACCCGGACTCCAGAACGCAACTCTTCTATGGATGAGAATATTACTAACGGACAGAACAGAAATCACCTCACTCCCCACGTTCAGAACAAACTCACGACCATTAGCTGTGGGGTTCCCTGAGGAGCAACCCTCTTGCCTCTCCTCTTCAACATCGATATGCACGCTTTAACGAACACTATAAAAACGTATGGGCTCACCTGTTACAACTATGCTGATGACACACAAATCATGTAAAATCACCAACAACAGGAACTCAGGCACCACTCCCAGCAACTGCGACGCACAAATAAGTGAATGGATGACAGCCAACCACCCTAAATCAAACCCAAACAAAAAAATAAATAATCATAGTCTCACCTCACACCACTTTTCAAACACCTCTACCATGGCCTCCAAAAATGGGCAATAGCCCTAAACTATCTAAATATATCAAGAACCTAGGCATATTAATGGTCAACAGGCTCATGCTGGAACCACAAGTAAATCTTTCTAAATCTGTCTTCCTCTACTCTACTCTGCAACTCATCCAAAAGAGGACTGCGAGACTTGTTCTTGGCCTCAAGCCCAGGGATCGCATCTCTCCAGGACTGAAATCTCTGCACTGGCTCCCAGTGGCAGCGAGAATTAAGTTCAAAACCCTCTGCATTGTCCACAAGGCCTTCTGGGGCCTGGGAGCTCAATACCTTCATCTCTCTCTTCCTAAAGATCGTCCTTCTCAAGCTCTTCATTCATCTGCCTCCAACTCCCTCAGTGTTAGTCGATTCTCCAAGCAGCGAGTTGGCGGTAGATCTCTTTCTTCTGCTGCGGCCTCCCTCTTGAACAACCTCCCTGCCTCTCTGAAACTTGAGGAGAACCATCTCCAGTCGCGGAAGCACCGCAAGACCTTCCTCTTTGCTTCTGCTTTCTCTCCTCCTCTCCCCTGCTGAACTCCTGGCTGAATCTGAAACTGTACTGATTTACCTGGCTACCCTCTGATCTCGGGCCCAGGACCCCCACCAGTTGCACACCTGCACTGCCCCCCTGGCAACCCTTGGATTTAGGGACTGTTTCTATATCCCTACAACCCCTGATAGCACTTGACACCTGATGTCTGCACTTACCCTTGCACTTGCCACCGACTGGCTGCACTTCTATTTATTCTATTTATTTATTTATTGTTCTATATTTATTTCACTGTCATCCTATATACTGCACTGCCCCCTCCCCTTCCCCCTGCACTTGCGCAATCTCAATGTCACCTGGCCTAGTAAGAGCGCTGTCTCTGTCTTCCCTCTGTTTCCCCTCCCTTGCCTCATCGTGCCTTGAAACACTTGTCTATAGACGCGTTATAAATGCCATATCATATCATATCATATCATAAACATAATAGTCACAAAGTGCTTCCACAATCACCCCTCTATCCAATGAATTATGCCAGATCCCTCCTTTGCACAGAGTACTGGCTGTCATCTCGCTGATTCTCTCAAGAATTGACTACGCAAACAGCATTTATCTAGGTATGCAAAACTGCCTCACAAAAAACTTGAACTGATCCAAAAAACAGCATCTAGACTACTACATAAATCCAACAGAAGGGAAAACAGCACGGACTATCAGACGCAGATGCAGCCATAGGGAACGTCATACTGGCCCCTCACCATCTGCATAGGACCTGTGTGTCTGGAGAACATCACGTTAAGGCACCAAAGAAAAACCTATGTGAATGCCTTTCTTTCCTCCCAGAATATCTTAAAGGAATGGTTGGCCAAAAACATTTTATTTCAAAAATAGACAGGCAACATAAAAAAAAAACGATTGGCGTTTTTTTTTTTTCGAAGTCCCTATGTAATATTTTGAGCAATTCAAGCTCAAAGATAGCACATGGGGGCATCCATTTTGTGAAATGGATGCCCGCCGCTGTGCTCGCTGTGGCTTTTGCGGCACTAATGAAAGAAAAGCCAGCCAGCTACCACTGGGTGGCTTTTCCTTCATTGGTGCTGTACGCGGAGGACGGGGACCAGAGACTACAGGCAGAAAAGCTGCAGCTGCATCTCGGTAAGTGCTATTTTTTTAATAAAAAGAAACACTAGCTGCATTTTTTTTTCTAAGTTTTCCGGGCTGGAGGAGCCCGGAAAACTTAGAAATAAAACCGCAGCTTTAAAAACATAGTATTTATGTTTGCGGTAGCTTTTGAAGCGACCGCAAACATAAATACAACGTTATTGTGTTTGAAAACACTGCAGTTTTTCTTTCTAGGTTTCTCAGGCTCCTCCGGCTCGGAGGAGCCTGAGAAACTCAGAAAGAAAAACCGCAGCGTTTTCAAACACAACCTCGTTGTGTTTCTGCCTGCCGTGGCTATCACTTTGGGTCTCCGGTGCTCCCCCATGGGAGCACCGGAGACCCAAAGTGAAAGCAAAGGCAGGCAGAAACACAACACGGTTGTGTTTACATGCCGCTGTGTTTCTGCCTAAATCTACTTTCCCATTTGGGGCTCTAGGGCTCCCCGTGGGGAGCCCTAAAGCCCCAAATGGGAAAGCAGATTTAGGCAGAAACACTACGCGGTTGTTTTCCGCAATGCTAAATGCTGCAGTGTTTCTGGCAGCCTGAGAAACTTAGAAAGAAAAAACGCAGTGTTTTCAAACACAATAACTTTGTATTTAGGTTTGCGGTCGCTTCAAAAGCGACCGCAAACATAAATACAACGTTTTTAAAGCTGCGGTTTTATTTCTCCTACAGCCCGGAAAACCTAGAAAAAAAAACGCAGCTAGTGCTTATTTAAAAAAAAATAAATAAATAGCACTTACCGTGATGCAGCTGCAGCTTTTCTGCCTGTAGTCTCCGGTCCGCGTCCTCCAAGTCCCGGCACCAATGAAGGAAAAGCCACCCAGTGGTAGCTTTTGTTTACTACAGCTGGCTGATTTTTCCTTCATTAGTGCCGCAAAAACCAGCACAGGCGGGCAGCCATTTCAAAAAATGGATGCGCCCATGTGCTTGCTTTTTCAATTTTTGAGCTTGAATTGCTCCAAATTTTACATAGGGACTTCGAAAAAAAAAAAACGCCAATCGTTTTTTTTTTATGTTGCCTATCTATTTTTGAAATAAACATTTTTGGGCGAACCATTCCTTTAATCTGAACAAAGGACTTCTACGGATTCTATGTGCATCGACACCCAAAGTTAAACACCTCTCCCAATAATGCAGCCAACAACAGGATCAATATTTTGAGCACTACCCCATGAACACTCCCTGCCTCTTCACTAACCCTCAATTTCTTTCCACCTTACTCACCAAAATCACACGCAAAAGGCACAGCTTTAAAAAAAGACCCCCGCCCCAGTCTTCAATCACCAACTTAAACATCTAACTACAACTGACATACCCAGAACCTAACCAACACATGCCCACACTAAGCACGGGGCCGTCACCACCAGACTCAAAGCATTTGATGCTTCCAACACTCCCAGAAAATAGGCAAGCACACAGAGCTCAGGGTACCTAAGGCCTGCAACCTCAACATAATGCACTGCAATCTAGCATTTTCCTTTCCTCCCAACTAACCAAACCCACCCACTCTCTTGCAGATCCACCAGAGCACCTGGAAACCATGCAAATGGCACCCATGTGTGGTACAAATCCTAATAACATGGCATAATGTTCACTACAGGGTCTAATCAGTCTTCTTAATCCTTCCCTTAGCCTCCCATATGAGAGCAAGATGAGAAGGTAGAGATATCTGGCGCACTAGACTATTCTACACATCTGTAGTGATTAGTGCACCTACTGTTCATGTATAAATGGGTTGAAAATATTGTCAAATTCTTTAACGCATATACACTTGGTTACAAAACATGCAGATGTAGGTGGGGGGCTTCTCTCGATAAATAAAGTCATAGGAATGTTTGATCCCTAGTTGTACTCACTGTGCATTGTTCTAGTCATGGAGATAATCTATTTACTGTTCCCTTTCTTCAACAGGGCAAGTCTAGGTATGCAACCAAAGCCACACCCGCCATGCTGCTGATGAGACAACGAGCCCATCCTAATGAGGAGAACAGGCCACGAGAACAGCCACTCTACTACAATACAGGGTACAAGTCTTCAAATGCGTATTCCCCACTCCGGCTGCAGGGACAACTCCTCCATGGGTTGCCTAGTGCCACCCTAGCCAGGCCTTGGATAAGCCCAGGCCAACATATAAGATCAAATCACTACTGATCCTTTGCAGTTGGAGTTGTTTGGAGTTTGTGTTTAAATGGCTCAAAGGGCCATAGGCAATCAACAAAAGATTCACAGCCTGAAAATCACCACAAAGAGAAGACCAGCAGCAGAACACAGCCAATCTTACATGCATGGTTGCGATGGAAGGTCATGAATGTTATGCAGAAAGCATACTAAGAAGAATATGCATTTCTCAGTGGTCTTTTTGGCAATACCCTGGCTTTAACAGGGGTTCTTTCTTGGGTGCAACTTGGATGTATCCAGAGGTAAACAAGATCCGTTCTGGAGAACATTATGGAAACATGGGTTGCTCATGGCGTTCCATAGGTACCCCTCTAACCTGCACCATCCCCCTCCGATCCGCCTGTTTGTTAATGCATTATAGGTTAGATGTGTGCTTTATTTCTGAAAAATAACTTGATGAATCATTATATATGATAAAATATCCCTTGCCTTATTATTTGGGATATAATAGGAAACCTCAGAAGACCATTGGAACAAGCCTTTGCTTCCACTGGAGATGGGTGGGCAGGTTAATTGCAATGACCCAGAGCTGAGTGGAAGTGCCTAGTGATTGATCTACTGTAGATCCAACTGGATTATTACGTCGTTGCTGTTTAACCAAGAGCATCTGGGTACTTTACTAGAAGGAGCAAGAGTTGGCGGACAGTACGCTAAAAGTAGGCAACTTTAAACCTGCAAAGTTTGGGGTCTATGGCAGCATGATTACTGGTTTAATTTATGTATTTGTGGGAGGGGGCGACTTTAAAAATGGCTGTACAACAGACTGGTTTGAACTAGATGTTCATCGAAGGTTAATTGAACCTTGATAAACACAAGCTTTTGGTCCCTCTCATAGACTCATTCGGGTATGGCTTTTGTGGTGGTCTAGGCTGGGGTAGGAGTTGATTATTTTATTTTTTCTTAGATTTGATGTGTTTGAATTTACAGGCAGAAATCTGAGCCTTGAAATGGAGAGCACTTGAATATCTGGGGAAAATAATACATATTCTGGAGGTGTAATTTATTACCCACTTGATATGCGTGTACTTTTTTACATCAGCTGAGCTTCCTTTTCATTCTAAAGGGATAACTGGCACGTTGAAGGTCAGATACTGGATTCTGTTTCTACACATTATTTTTTTTTATTGATCTGATGTCGTCAGAATGTGATCGGGGATTGCGCTGCGGTGTGGGAATCAGATTGATGGCTTTATATGGAATATCCCCACTGGATTATATATCCCCACATAGGTGCTGGAGCAACAGGCTAACCACATGGCTTAGTCACTGGGCCATGCCACAAAAAAAAACAAGATGTTGTTGCTGACCTTTCTGGAAAAGTATTTTTCTTTTTTTATTTCAATGTCAATAGCCATTTCTCTGTGAACAGAAATCCTCACGGACTTACATTGAAGTGGGAATGTAGATATTTTTTTAATGTATATATTTAACTCTATTTTAATAAAAAATAAATGTACACTGTATTATGGCTGCACAAAATAAACTCACAGTTCAAAGACCTCACAAATAGGACTCTTCTAAGACTTTCTTTTTGATGTCACCCAAATGGGTCGTTGACAATCTGAACTCAAGGCATGATATATGCTGTGGCGTATGGTGAAGGCTTCCATATCTGTGTTGTTTGTGTACGCCATGTTGCTCATTTTCTTATTGGCCTAGAGGGAACGCCGATAGTAATCTACTGACAAAGACACTGGGCCTCATTACAACTCTGGCGGTAGCCGTGCCGGTAAAAACGGCAAGATGCCACCAGAGTTGTGATCAGTTCCGGCGCCTGGCTCCACGGAAACACTGCAGGATTATGACCCTGGTGTTCCTGGAAGTCAGGCGCCGGAAAAATGTAAATCCCCATTCCCATTTGAGTCCGACAGGACTCAAATGGGAATGGCGATGACGGAAGCACCGGCATCGTTAATAACAGTGCTTCCCGGAAAGTCTGCGGGTGGGTGCCGTCCTGCAGACTCAGAGTGTGCCGGTCCAGTAACAACGGTGCCAGTAGGCTTACCAGCACCTTTTCAGACCAGCATGCTCGTAATGAGGCCCACTGAGCCTCATTACGAGTTTGGCTGTAATTGTAGAAAAGTTACCACCAAACAGGTTTACCATTACTGCCACTCGGTACCACAAATTTACGGTTGGCTTACATGTGGGGTAAAGGGGGTGCTAGCCCCTATTTTTGGCACCCAGAGGACTTCATGGAGATTTCATCGGATTAACAGTGAGTGGTATTTTACCACAAAATCTGGCACTTTTTGTAGGTAAAGTGGAGGATTTACCTCCAGCTTTGTTTGTGGTCAAGCCTCCCCTTTACCTCTGAGGTTGGAAATCGGCAGCGTGGGAAAGTGGTGCTTAAGTGCAGTAAATGCATTATCGCCATTTTACTGACAGTTTTCCAGCACTGTCAAACTCATAATGACCCCCACTGTCTCTGTCACTAAATTAGGAGCTGTGTGATTTTGATGGGTCTATCATATGGAGCAGGGGAGCGGAGGGGAAAGACTGCTACTCCCTGCCCCATCTGCTCCATGCAACAGAACCACATGAATCTCTACCTGCATTGGATTTTCATGCGGGTGGAGATGCTTGATTCCTCGTGAAATACTGCCTGGTTTTTGCACCAGCAACAACCATGAAGATTCCATAGGAAATCATGGATAATGCCATCTGCCATGCACAAACATGGAAGGCAGCATTGAAGATTCATTTTGCTAAAGGGTGGCAAATTTAACACGTCAACCCTGGATTTCCATGTTATATTTTCACACATTAATAATGCTCCTCGGAGGCCCCGCATGGCTTTAGTCTCTTCCCACCCAACCCAGGCAACTCCTGGGTTAGTGAATTCTATGTTGCATGGGAAATGTGAGCCAAAGGTGCACCGAAATGCCTCTAATGCCATTAGCCCATGCAGTGTCCCCTTCGCTTTCCTCACAGTGCCGCTGAGCTCTAGCGCGGTCTCTACTGCGCCAGCCTACTTCAGCCAAACTGTGACTGCATACAGCTCACCCTATGCCAAGGCCTCTAAGGCCATGCTGCCCTCGACTACCAGCTCTGCAAAAAATGTCACTGCTGCCTGTACAAACTGCCTGAACAACATCCCTGCATTCTCAAGCACCTGTATTGCTAGAAATGTCCCCACTAGTATTAGCTCTGTAATAAATGTCTCTGTGCCCTTCAATATCATGATCAAAAATGGTCCTGACTGTGCCAATACATCAAAAATAATTCCATGCCTTTGATTACCAATGTTAAAAAGGCCCCTGTCAGTGCCAAAGACGAAAGATTTCTTGATGCCCCTGTATTCCAGTGCTACAAATGCCCCCTCCAGTGCTAGATTTTACAGAAATGCCTCTGTGCCCCGGAATATCAGTACCAAACATGCTCCTGCGAGAAGTAGTTTTGGAAAAAATGTCCTATCGCCTCCGATTACCTGCTCCTCCAAAATCGCTTCAGCTAATGCTAATTGTTCCAAAAATGTCCAGTTGCCACTGACCACTAGTGTTTTGGACTATGCTTGTGCTAGCTGTACAACAAATGTCTCGGTGCCTCTGAATACCAGGGATGCTAATATTGTTTCAGCCCCTGCTAGATGCTCCAAAAATGATCACAGCGCTTCCCTGATTGCCCCAAATCAGGCCTCTGCACTTCGGAATGCTAACTTACCAAAAAACAAGGCTAGCTGTCCCAAACTAGTACATAGCAACATCACAGACATCTCCAACTCTGACACAGCCTCCGCTATGATTAGTTCCCCTAAAACTGGTAAGACCACCACTAGTCCCCTCCCAGCCACTCTTCAAGACAACCTTCCCCACCTTACACACAGGATCTCTCCAGCCTCCACGATCCGGACTAGGCCCAAGGAGCAGGAGCCTACCCCTCCTCTTATGAACTGCGCCCTCCCTAATCAACACCCGCTCCCTTCCTGCTCATGCCATAACATCAGTGATCTCGCCTCTCACAACCTCAAAGCCCTAGCTATCTGTTACTCACCATGTGCAGGCCGGCCGGTGTGTTGCTCAGAATGATGCAAGACCACTTTTCAAGGTTCCAGAAATTCGGCCACTGCTGGGATACCCCCCCCCCCAGGGGAATTAACCAAACTGGACCCCCTCTAACTGAGGGAACTCTTTTTTGGCGATAGACCCTCCTGCAGTATATAGGAAACAGTCAAGATGGTAAATCACCCAAAAGAACGGGGAAGCTCTAGATATACATTGCTCCTTTAATCGGGAATAGCGCATGAAGCGCAGCACAGGTCGGACCTCAGGTGTGACACTATCTCTGAAACTTGGCTCCACGATGCATCCAGTCCAGCCCTTTTCCTAGCCCTCCCGACGAGCTACACGATTTATCAGAAAGAACACCACAATGCCAGAGGATGAGGGGTGGCCCTCGTGGCCAAAGAGTCCCTACCTATCAGGCAGGTTAACACCTCTCTTGAAGGGAATGGAGATATCCTGTCCCTTAAACTGACCCCTTCACCCTACTTTACCATCACTATCCACATTGTTTCCCTTCCTCCTGGCCCCATGTCCAGCTTGCACATGAATCTCCTCCATGTCCTGGGAGATAACATCAAGAACTCTTCCAAAATTATAATAATGGATGATCTGAACTTGAGCCTCAATGATCCTGGGGACTCTTAGGCCATGTCACTCTCCAAAGCCCTTGAAACCTTAGGCCTCAGGCTCTGCATTAACAATCCCACCCATTCCAAAGGCTGCACTTTGGACTGGATTGCTAACCTCAATTGTTTGACCTTAACCAACTCCAACACCCCATGCCCCTGGTCAGACCATCATGTCATCCACTTCTCCATCCCCAACCATAAGAAACACAAGGCCTCGACCACACCACTGCAGCCTGCACTAGCGCACAGCTCTCGCAAGCTTACTAAAGATCGCCTACTGCCCCTTTTGGACATCCTGAATCTTAAGCCTCCCTTCTTCAAGGATCCCAACATCCTTGCAGACCTATATGCTTCAACACCAGCTAAGGCAGTAGACACCATTGCCCCCCTTACGCCTCAGAGTGAAACCCATCAGACACTCCAACTTCAGGCTCACCCCAGACTTGTTAGATCTCTGAAACAAAAACAGCTCGCCCAATCAACCTGCCTAAAAAAATCAGACTCCACGAGACTGGAGTTCACTAGGATACCCAAAGCTTATAAACAGGCGATTATTTCATCCGAATCCATCTCTTCAACTTGAGAATTACCAATGCTAAGTCAGACACCAGGGAGATCTTTCCTATCTTCAGGGAACCTGAGACCCCAGCCGCCCTCACTCACTCCCTCACTAAAGAGGAAGCCTGGTGTACAAACATCCAAACTGCTATGCTCAACAAAATCGATATGTTGAATGAAGAAGTCCTCACCAATCAGAGTAACCTGAACATACCCCACAGCAACACAGCCGCCCACCGACCCCTGATGTCTCACAGTTCCACTTATAGGAGGTCACTGAACCAGAAGTACTTTCTATCCTGAAAAACCTAAAACCCTCTAAGTATAAAGGGGATGTCTGTCCTGCCATGATCATCAAGGACTGCCTGGAAGACTTAGCACCATTCCATTCATCACCTGCTTTATAAACGGCTCTTTCGCCTCACGATTGGTCCCGTCCAGCCTCAAGGAAGCCTGGGTATTTCCCCTCCTAAAAGAATCTTATCTAAGGCCCACGGCCCCCAATAACTACAGGCCCATCATGACAGTCTCATTCTTATTGAAAATTCTGGATAGAGCTGCATATATGCAGGTTCAATACTTCCTAGAAACACACTACATACTGGGCCTGTGCCAATCCGTACTCCGCCCCGGCGATGGCACCGAATCCACGCTGCTGGACTGAAAAAAAAGGATGAACGAGATAAGGGACAGGAGTAAGCCTCCCCTGCTCCTCCTCCTGGACCTGTCAGACGCTTTCGACCTAAGACCAACATTCTTTGTCACCAACTGACTACCTCGGCCTACTTCTCTCATGAAGCAACAACGTGGATTGCCTCATTCCAAGAGTCATGCGAGTGGTTGCAGAGCATGCAAGTGCTGCCCCAACCCTTATCCCCTGTGGGGTTCTGAGAGGCTCTGGCATCTCCCCAACATTATATAACATATTCACCAGACCTAACTTTGACATCCTGGACTCCATCAGCATAGCCTACACAAACTATGCTGATGATATCCAAGTTCTCCTCCCACTCACATGCAACTATGTAAAAGACCCCAAGACCCTCAATGTGGCATATTCCACCAATCAGGCCTGCATGGTGGCAAACTGCATTCGCCTAAACGGGGATAAAACAGAAATCCTGCTGGTTTGGCACCCAGCTGTATTAAAAAATGATCAATGACCAATACTCAGCCTTCGATATTGACAACATCTGGATCCCTGTCTTGTCCTCAGTCAAGACCCTAGGGTTGTACCTGGAAGCCACACTCTCATTGTCACACCAGGTGAACTCCATCTCATCCTCTGCAGCCTATGTGACCAAACTACTGAATGCGGCCAAACCCTTCCTGTCGACTGACAGTTGCCTCACCATCGCCCGGCCTGCCATCGGCTCAAGGCTGAACTATTGCAACGTCCTCTTCTCTGGCACCTCTTCTAAAAACATCAAAAAGTTGTAAGTCATTCAAAATAATGCGCTCCGAACAGCCCTTAACATCCCAAAAAGGGAACACATGTCTGCAGCCAGGAGAGCAGTCCATTGACTGCCCATCAGGGAGCATGTCATATTCAAAACGCTGGATAATATTCTACAGGGGTAACCCCACACTCTGGTGATATTCCCTCCTACTAAGTGGGGATATATAATATATATTTCGACAAAAGGAAGGAATACACAACAATCTATACAAAACAGTAAATATACCCTCAGATAGCAATTTCTCATAACAGCCACTTAGCAAATATGGGCTGCATTCTGTGTTCTAAATGATCATCAAAAACAGTGTTACCAAAAAATATCATTTTTAATATATTAATCTCTTATCAGCACAAGTAATACAGACAATTGTTTAAAAAACATATACACATCACAGAGTCATATACATGTTAAAATCATTCCACCTCACAGTATTCAGAGAAATACCAAATATTTGATCAGCAAAACACAACAATGGCAACACAATTCTTCTCATTCCCCATTGTGTGAACAAGCCCAACTTATATAAGTTGCTGTCCTCTGCGTTAAAAATAACTGGACATTCATCAGGGGCAGAAGTAGTCCTGTGCTTCAGGTAGATTCCTCTTATTCTTATTCCAGATTGCTATATCTGAGGGTAAAAAAACAAGAATGTATCACTAATATGGGCATTATAGGTATAATTAATCACCATAGCCAAACCCTAATCATCAATAGGGTATCAAGTATACCATATATCATATACCCAATCCTAAGGTCAGAAGAAATATATGTCTTCTACCTCAAAAAAGCCAAAACAATTCTAGCTCTTCACTACTTTAGCACATAAAATTCAAATTGAGTACCTGGAACCAATTGCAAAAGACTATAATTTGGTCTGTCAAATTCCTTTATAGTGCCCTTCCACCTCAACACATGGGGTTTTAGCATACCCATCAACAGTAGAATCAAGGCAAAGATAGCAGCTCACCCTAGGATATCAATGCTGTTCTTAATCCTAGAAATGACTCGATCATAGTAGTAGTCTCAAACGTGTCTCCCTTATAACTTCCTGCGGGCCTTCTGATGCCTGAAAAACTGGGAGATTGGGGTAAGGTCCCGTACTCAAAGGTATCATGTACTCCCATTATAGCCCAAACCGAGGACCCTTACCTCTCTCAGGCTGTTCTAAGTCATCCACCGCACACTGGAATGGATGCGCGCCACTAAGGAGCCTCCTCCTTCTACAGGATATTACGCCTCTCACTCTGTAAGTGAAAAAAATCACTACATGAGCGAGATGGGATCTCTAAAAAAATTCCCACATCGTAGGGCTCTGTAAATACCGCAAAACCCCCACATTAGTGCACTTACCTACTCTGGGGTTGATTAAGGGAGGCAGAGTACTCAGGATTGGACCCGTGAGCAGCAGAAATACACACTGTCACCATGGCAAAAACGCCGTTCGAAAATGCCTGTTACGCGTCAATGACGCGACGTGATGATGTCATCATGCTAAACATGGCGTGGTGATGTCATACGTTGCCGCGACTGCCAATGTACGGACAGAAATCCCTCATAATAGCGTGGTTGCTACTGTTTTATATAGATTGTTGTGTGTTCCTTTCTTTTGTCAAAATATATATTCAAAACGCTGTCCATCACCCACAAATGCCTCTCTAACATGGCCCCCTCATGTCTCCCAGAAGATTGCAAGTACCTGCTCCTCCAGACTTAGAAGAACCCATCAACTCTAACAACCCCAAGTCAGGCGTGCCAAAGTTGACGCACAAGTTTCCCCTGCATTGTAGCTAAAAAGTGGAAATCCCTGCCTCCCACCCAGAGAGCCAAACCATCCTACTGGACATTCCGTAAATCCCTCAAAACCTGGCTCTGGCTTTTTCAAATAGGCTAGGTCCGGAATGATCTTAGTGCTATACATCACTGAATGTATACGACATACACCTGCACTCTGCACTGCCTGCATATCTTAATACGACTAAATGTATGTAACTGGTCATTGTAACAGTGCTGCAATGACCCTGGGCTGTTTGTGCACTTTATAAATGAAATAAATAAACAAAACAATAAAATGATCCAGTGGGAATTACAAGGAGCCAGGAAGCAGTGTAATCTGGTAGAACATTTGAGTGGAAGATAACAAAGGGGTGCAGGAAGCACCTGAAGACGAAAGGATAGAAGAAAAGCAAGTACAGGAAATACAAAGAGGGGGCCAACGATCTAGAGTTGTCATGCTTAGGAGGAGCAAAGAACCTGGAGTCTCTGATTTTTACCCCATGAGAAGATCATGTGCGAAAGGAACCGTAAATAAGTAAAAGGTACATCCTTACTAGTTGAATTTTGTGTTTGGAATTGGACGTGCCTAAATGTGGGGAAGGGAACCCTAAGAGGCCTAACAAAGGTGAATACTTATTTGGTGAAACAGAGAGACATAAGCTGGGGGAAGGGAATCCTGAGAAGCCTGAGAGAAACGGTTCGATTTTTGCTTTGCCTGAAACTTGGAAGGATTGGAGCTTGGGGAAGGGAATCCCCAGGAACTACAGACATTGGAATTTGTTTGACCAGAGTGCAAGAATTTTGTGGAACTAACTAATAACCTCATTTTGATTGTGCTCAACTTTGGTGATACAGACAGAGCCACACCTGGTGGGAAGACCACTAGAAACCAGCCTTGGTATATATTTCTTTTTGAATCAATATTTTTCTTTAAAGAGACTTCCTACCACATTTTATCAACGAGTGAGGGCAAGCATAGGTTTAGACACAGACGGATTTTGGTTCTGGACTTTCAGCCATCGACGTCCCATAGAAACATCAGTTGAGCGAACCATCCCTTTAAAGTTAGGTCCGGTTAGGTATTACACTATCCCCCAGCATTATAGTAAATAAAGGTTTTGAAATTATAACACTTGAGTCTGTGTCTCTCTTGACACCATGCCTTCCTCAAAATAGGCAATCATTTTACCTTGTAAAACTGCTTTAATTGCATTCCAGGTGATAAACCTGCCTGATACTGTCTGCTCACTGTCCACTAAAAAGCCTCTATCCCCAACCATGTAGAAAATACCCACTCCCTGAATAGCAAGACATTATTCTTACAAACAAGCATACATCCTCGTGTTCAGAGGTAACAGTTGGACCATTCTCTGTGGAACTACCACATCTAAGCCTTCCCTGTCAAAAAGTCCTTAGTATTGCAATGCCACTCCCATCATTTATCCACTAGGCTAAACCTGTCCCTCGGGCAGCACAACTCTGTATTTGCCCTCTTGGTGTCACATCTGTAACTAACAGATCTTCAATTCTCCATCCCAAACATCATTCAAGTCACCCCCCAATCAAGACCTTACCATTCTTTAAGACATCAGGTCTCAAAAGTGTCTCATAAAAGCTATTTGTGTGCGTATCTGGTAAATAAATAATCCCAAGGACATGCAATATGTTTTCTTCTATTATATGACAGCACATGATATCCTTAACCACCCTACCAATGGGATACCACAGATTCTGTGGATATTTACCCTCAAATTTTGGTCAAATGACATCTTGATAGTGCAAAGTTGACTATACTTTCACGATGCTGTCCGTATTGTCTTCCTACAAATGCATCAATTGCATGAAGAGAACATCATCCTTCTTTATAGATAAGTATGGGAGGACCTTTTTTTCTCCTTCTGGGGAGTATTCAAACCATGAATGTTCCAGGAGAAAACATGCAGTCGATTGCCCATCAGCAGTTATGCTACCATCCTCAGCATTGACATTTAAGGGAATAAAGTTCTGAGTTTCATCAAGAGGAAAAGTAATCTTCCATTCATCTTTCCTTTGAACCCCTCCCTTGACAGGCAGACACCTTAAATATTCTACCACATGGTCACAAACTACACTCTGGGCACCTAGCTATATTGGTTTCCAATCTACTGCCAAGCTGTGAACATCAGGTCTACCCAGAGACCTAACATGGTTGAACTGTCATGTTTGGTAAACAGCCAAGAAGAGTGTACATGAGGTGTGCATGGACCTGCCGCATTCTAAGGCAGCTTTATGTTAGCTTTGCTTTTAAGGGTCCGGTAAGTAATGTTCTTACGATTAATAACAATATTTCAGATGAAGACCTTTTTCTTTGTAGATTTTCCTCTCAAAATAACTAGGTTTCTGGAAACGTGTTCCTGCCTTGCACTGCCAGGGATGCCACACAGGATGTCCAATTGTGTTACCCAGGACTGGCGCAAGGATCCCTGCCACCATTGACAAAACAGTTTTCTCACCATCCTATGACAAAGTGCTTATGGAAGCCTCATTTGCCTGTGTTCCAGCAGGGTACTAGTGTCGCAAACCATGGGGTATACTCACTGTCCTGTTTTACCCCCTACCTGCGGTGTATAGGTAGCACAATAGCCACTTAAATTAAGAGGGATGATGAGCTGGGACACAAGGCGGGGTCTGAGGAACTCTGCCCCCAATATAACACCTCCAGGTAGCACTTCACATAATGGTGTGCATCCAGGGTGCACAGATCACCCTGGTCCTAATGGGGGGGGGGTCGCACAATGAGGCATTGTCACACTGTTTGGATTGGTACAGCTTAAACGTATAAGTGCGCTAAGTATAACCAATGCTCCTGGTGCCTTGTTTTCCTGACATGATTGCATGTTTTACATTTGTAAAATGCGTGTTACTTATTAAACTGTGTAAGGGTTACTGTCTCATGCTCAGCTCCTGCTCCTCATATTCTGGCCAGGACACACTTATGAAAGCTTGTAGGATCACCTGACATGGCTACTAATTCATGAGACAGAAACCCAGCCCTACATTCTATTTAGTACCCCCTCCCATGATTCCATCGTTGAACAGTGCATGGAGAGAGTGCATTGACTGTTGCATTTCTAGCAAAAGTTGATTCCTAGGTCACATAACACCACTAAAGTGATATTGTGTGGTGTCACTCAGTAAGCTGAGGACCCACCCTAACTCAATTGAAGACATATGCACAGAAGGCTACATTCGCACAATGGCTCTCTGGAAACTCCATCAGAGAAAGGTGTTTGGAAATAGTTTGACTGCATAAACTAGAATTAAATTCTCTTGAATACTCTAAAATTGCCTATTCTGAGCGTCTGTGCAAATGTAAATGGGCTTCAACAAGTTTTTGATGTTATCCCACCTGGGTTTTGAAGGGATGTGTGAAGGATTTACCTGATTAGCTACTGCCCCAATTCCCATGTATCCTGTTGCTGGCGAAGTTCCTAGGTCTGTGAGTCGGGTTTGTAGGAAATGCATCCATGGTTTGTCATACATTTGAAAAAAAGAGTGAGAACCCTATTTTCTTACCCCACCCTGATAGATTCTGTAAGGAAGGCATGGTATCAAAGTAAGACAGACACAAGTGATCACAGTTCAAGGGTGTTTAGTGAACTTTATCAGGGGTGAGAAAAACATAACCTAAATCTAAGATGGGAGCAAGCTACGACCATCAAATAATAATAATACAGTCCTAGGCAAATAATAAGGGCCTATACTTAAAAAAAATCTATTGCCAATCCTTACTGCTAAGCTACAAATAGTGTGGGATAATGTTCACAAAAAAGAAAAGTGTTGACAAAATGATAAGTCAGGGTGTTTATTTAGGCTGTTGACTTCTCTTACCCACGTTTTTAGCACGGGACAAGGTGGGTCACTCAAGCAAAGCACACTCTTGGGCTTCTTCGGCACAAGGTCACAGTTCCTTTTACCAACATCAGGGCCTTCTGTGCCCAAGTCTCATTTATTCAAAGTCTCTTGCCTCACAGGGGCTGATGTACCAGAAACAAACAAAAAAAGTTCCTCTCCAAATATTCAAGTCGTGTGATTCACTCTTCACCCTGGATCCCCCTCAGACGGGGTCAGATCCTACTTTCACAATTAGCTTCTCTCAGTCGGGTTCAGACCAACTTCATTTGCAGGCATCACTCAGTTAGGTTCACATTTGCCACAGAAATATCTTCTCAGGGTGTTACTCTTCACCCAGGATACCCCTCTACTGGGCTCAGACCCCTTTTCTACAATTAGTGCCCCTCAGCCGCACTCACACACATTTCAGTTTGCAGAAAATCAAAGACTTTCGAATGTGCACAGGATTCAATTTAACACGCTACAGGACCACTTAGATTTCACAGTTCAATAATTTTTAGATGCTCAGGGGGGTACCAAACCACTCTGTATCTGGTATGTATTTCAGTTTCATAAAGTTCAATCGTATTCTCTTGCTCTCCTGCATGCTAACCGAATTGGGCTGATCAATTATCTGAAGTACACTCAACTAGATGTTGCGGATAATGGTCAGTTAGCCTTTAAAACCAGTCATAACTGTGTGCTTCCCCCTTTGATCAAATGTGCTAAAGTGCGACCTACCCCACTCTCTGATATTGATAAGGACACTGACAGTTCATCAGCAGACCAAGATACTCAGCCCTCCCTAACCAGCTTGTACCAAATTGTCAAGCACTGCTAGTTAAAATACTGCTCCTCGGTTATAGAGTGATGTCTCATCTCTTCCCACACTGAGGACTCTAAATCCTCACAACAAGCAACTGCCTATAAAGACCCTTCAGCCATTATAGGAGGGATAGGAACTAACTTGAAAGCAGCCTTACTGAATACTATATCATTAATTAGTCACGTCCTAGATGTTCATGATTTAATCCTAGACAGCCAACTTGACCTTCTGTTCCTTACAGAGACCTGGACTAGGGACACCAGTGGACCATCTATTAATTTAGCGGTCCCTCCTGGTTTTTCTATGTTTTGTAAAAACAGAGAACAGGGATATGGGGGAGGAATGGCAATTATAGCAAAAGCTGATTTGGGGCATTTTGTTTTCCCCATATGCTTTCACAGCTGTGAGAGTTTGCACATAAAAATGACCCCAACCCTCTCACTCATGTGTGTACGTCATCATTATATATCGCCGTCAATCGCCTATGCCAGACTTTATTGAATAAATCACCCAAATCCTAGGTCACCTCGAGGCCCAAAATAAAGCCTCCGTTTTTGGGGGGGATCTGAACTATTGGAGAGGTTAAAAGACTGACAAAGCAGCTATCGATCTGGAATGCACTCTTAACAACTTGAATTTTCAAGTTGTTAATACCGATCCCACTATAGATAAGAACCACATGTTAGATTGGGTGGTCACCCAAAACACTCTGACCATAATCGACCAAATTTCACCTTGTATTTGGTCCGACCACCACATTGTGAGCTTCCATTTCCAACTGCCAGAAGCTATGGTTAAACCTCTTAACCCCCCCCCCCCCAAGCTATTAACCCTAATTTCAACAGGATACAGGCTCAGGACCTATCCTTATGTTTAAATACTGTAATGAGCGAGACTGAGAGTGGGGACCCTGTTGAGCATCTATTCTCCTCATTCTCAAGTACCTTCTTGAAGATGCTTGACGAAAAAGCCCCACGACGGGGTAAAGTCGTGAGAGATAACCCCGGCCATAAAAAATGGTTCACCCCTCAACTCCTTTTGATAAAAAAGCAAAAAACATAAATTGGAACTCCAGTGGCTGAAACATCAATCTGAAGAAAACAAAAGAGTTTGGAAGGATCTAGACAAAACTTAAAAAAACAAAATCATTGAAACTAAAAAGGAGTACTACAGTTTGGAGATAAGTTAGGTGTCTAAGTGCCCAAAAAAACTCTTTGAAATTCTTAGACGTCTGGAGAAGCCAAAGGCTCTCCCAACTCCGTTTGTCTCATCCACACAGGACGCTATATTCATACAAACTGCCTTTCAGGTTAAAATAACTAAGGATAGAGAGAACATTAAAAATGCACTGCTCAATGTTGCCACCCCACTACAGAAACAGTATCAGGAACCTAGAAGAGAAGGTCCTGGGCTCTTTGCCTTCTCACCTATAGCTGTCCCCGATATGCAGAAACTTCTTTCGTCCATGTATCCCACTTCATGTCCTGAAAACATCCTTCCCCGAAGTTAATCCTAGAACATAGAGACCTATTCACCCCCTTTCTAACCAGAACTGTGAATGCCTCTTTTAGAGATGGCCAGCTCAATCAAAACCGTTGTGGTTACACCCTTACAACAAAAACAAAAAGAAACTGGGTCCAAAGGACCCAGGCAATCTCAGACCCATTACAAACTGCCATTTTCTACTTAAGATCTTAGATAGGTTGGCTTGTGTGCAATACCAAGCATTCGTGGAGATTCACAACATTCTCCATGACAGACAAACTGGCTTCCGATCCCGGTATAGCTCAGAGACAGCTTTATTAGATCTGCAATCACACATGCTCGGGATGACCGAAATGGGCAAAGCGGGCGTGCTGGTCCTTTTGGATCTGTCTGCAGCATTCGACTTGGTGGACCACTAACGCCTCTTACATTCCTTAAGTCATCTGGGACGGTATTCCGAGGGGGTGGTTGACTGGTTGCACTCTTATCTGGACGAGAATCCAAAATCCAGTGGGGTTCAGTTAATTCACCATCGACCCCTATTTGGTGTTGAGCTCCCCAGGGGGCTAGTCTGTCGCCCATCTTTTTTAATCTTTACATCAGGCCACTTTGTTCTCTTCTGGATAATCTGGGTGTATTTTTCACCAAATACGCTGATGACACCTAGCTGGTTCTAGAATCTATGGGGGATCATTTAACGGACAGCAAATCCTTTTCCAACATTTACCATCAGATAGAACTCTGGATGTCAAACAATTGGCTCTGCTTGAATGGAAACAAAACCAGAGATTCTCATTTTTGGCTCTAAACAGGCTCATGCTAAACTGAGCCCGACCTTTCAGAGGTTTACAATCGGAGAAAACCTCATACCAGTCCAAACTAAGGTGAAGACTCTGGGAGTAGTGTTGGAGGCCACTCTGAACTCTGATGCCTATGTTAATCAGTTGAGCCAAAACTGTAACTAACATCTTTGGCTCCTAAGAAGTATCCGCACCTACATCTCCAAAGGAAACAATGCCACAATAGCCCGAGCAACCATCATCTCTAGGCTTGACTACTGTAATTCTTTGCTTATTTGAGCTTCTAGCTCCAGCCCAAATAAATGCCAAGTCCCACAGAACAACGCAGTACGCTTAGTTACAAATTTGTCTAAGCGTACACATATATCAACGCATCGACAAAATCTTCACTGGCTCCCCATCAAGGAAAGAATTTCGTTAGACAGGAACCCTGGTTCACAAATGCATGTTTGGACAAACCCTTACTTAAAAACATCTATCGCACAGTACTGCCCCTAAGGACCCTCCGCTCCTCTATTAAAAGGCAGATCATCTGTCCAGAGCATTAGCGCACACATGGTCTGGGAAGATTCTTCCCGGTTAAAGCAGCTACCTTCTGGAACTCTCTTGCTATTTTCCTAAAATCAGAGGCATCCCTTGCATCATTTAGAAAAACCCTAAAAACGTACCTCTTCGAGTAAACCTCCCCGCTGATCTCCTCCCTCTACTTTTGTTCTGTCTTTGATGGTGGTCCTTGTGTGTGAATGTCATGGCGCCCTGATGCCAGCAGGTTTTCGGTGCCTACAAAATGAATAAAATAATACAAGTTCTCGTCCTTCATACAATGTTGAGCATAACACAGTCTGGTCTGCTATCAGTTTCTCCAACTCACCCGCTGTGCTGAACTCGCTGGACTTCCTTTGCTGTCGGAGTCAAGGTGGCAATTGCTTCTCCACGCCTTGGCTATCAATGCAGGAGGGCCCAGTGTACCTTTGACACACACTACACTATTCGGTAGCTGCAATTCCCGGTCTTATGTTTCTTTTCCTTGAAGCTTCTTGAAAGTCGCGGTCCTTTGTAGAAAAGGGCAATGGTAATTCCCTCTTTGTTGTCCACTATGGTCTCGCCGTCTTTCTCCTCGGTTTAAACTGCCATCTTGGAATTGCTGCTTCCTTGCGCCTTTTGCCTTGCTGAGAGTGTGCTTTTGTGCTTTGCCTTTTATCCGTGTGGGGAAGTGTGATGGAAGTCAGGTGTGTGTAATTATCAGTAATTGCCTGACTCTTGTATTGGGACATGTCAGGTATACGGCTCTGGTGTTAGCCCGTTGTCGCTCACAATAAACTGTCCGTGAGACAGTGTTCCTGCCGGGAAAAGGGGGAAGGAGGTGTGGTCGAGTTTCTAGGTATCCTACCTGGTAGGATGGGGAAAAGGAGTTAGGAAGGATACCGCGTGTCACCCTTCGGTGTCCCACTTCCACTCCCTGAAGACCCCCATCCAGGTGATCCTTCTGCACTGGTCCATCCCTAGGAACTGGATCCAATAGCGATGGCTGCGTCCTGGCCACCTGGATGACAGATCCCCAGGGACTATCGGGTGAGACACCTTCAGGTTTCTCACAATTTCTATAGTGAAAATACATATGGATGGTTGATATGGGAAGGATAGAAAAGGTGGAAAATAAAGGGAAAAACAGAAGAGGAAGATGGGACAAGTAAAGGTGTCCATGGAGCGGGACCCCCCCCTAATAAAGAAACAGATAAAATGCTGCCAAAACAGAAATTGAAAATTCTGCTACCTTTACAGGGAGTGGCAAAATGGACCATTCTCATTTTTGACCTATAAGCAATTTTGCTTGTTATTAAAAAAAGTTTCCATGGGACTGAAAACTGTTCGGTGCTGTATAGGTGAGAAACCTAAGGATATTCGCACTCCCAGTGCCTTAAGTGGCACTACAAATCGGGCCGGGGCTCATCGAGGGGGCGTGGCCTAACAGCAGGGGTGTTGATGGCCCGTTAGGCCACGCCCCCTTGACGAGTCCCGGCTCAATGGGCTACTGACACCCCTACTAGGCAGCCTTTTGTAGAGATTAGCATCCTCTCCCCTATTGGGGAGAGGTTGCTGATCTCTGCATTTATTTTGTATAGGCTTGCCTGGCAGGGGACAGCGCCTCGCCTATTCAGCCTTAATGGTGGTGCTGCCCCTCGTCAGCTGGGGAGGGCCAGCGTCACCATTAAGGCTGAAAGGGTGAGGCCCCTGGAAGCAGGGGCCTTTTTCCTAAAGACTGAAACTCCCGCGAATCCGCAGGAGCTTCCGTGTTTAGAAAGTAAGGCCTCTGCTTCCAGCGGCCTCACGTTTTCTCCATAATGGTGGCGCCGGCCCACGTGCATCATTTGATTAAAGGGATGCCTCGCAGGTGCGGCGCCACCATTATGGCTGAAACGCATTTTTTCTGAAGCCTGAAGCTCTCGCACACGAGCGAGAGCTTCAGGCTGTAGAAAAAAATGCCTTTTTGTGTTGTGGCCGGGGCTGCTAGGGGAGATTAGTGGGCCCCGGCAGGGCCCCGCCTCAAAACGAAATTTCGGAGCCTGCTGGGGCCCAGCCCCGGCAGGCCCCGGCCCACTTAAAGCCCTGCGCACTCCTATTCCCCATGGGTCATCTGCGCAGGTGGCCAGGGACAGGCCATCGCTTTTGTATCCTGACCCTGGGGGTGGAGAAGTGAGGGAGGTTCACCTGGGTGGAGGGTCCTTAGGAATTGGAAGTGGGGTGCCCTCAGGTAATACGTGGTATTCCCCTCTTCCCTTCGAACAGGAAACCTTTATTCCAGGAGCAATTGGGGGATATTGTTATCCTTGTCCCATCAACCACGAAAAGGGTATGAGATGCCCTCAGTCCAGATGTGCCAAGAAAAAAGTAAAAAGGGTTCAATATAACATGGGTTGAGTATCCTTGGGGACTGGTAGTGGGATGCCCTTGGGAGAGGCAGGGTATCCCCCTTTCTCTACTAGTGACCAACACAACCCTTCCCCAGCCTTTATGGGGTGTGAGCCAACTCCCTTGAATTCCTCATATATGACCACTGACAGTACTGGGATGAAGATGAAGCAACTGGGAGTAATAAAGACTAGATGCTTTTTCCACTATGGTACTGGGACGAAGAAGATGCCTGTTAACTGGCAGTGTCAGGCATTTCCCTTTGATTATGGTCAGGCAGGTTCAATTGAGTATTCACACCTGCAGCCTGTCAAGGGCAGCAGATGTATATAAAGAACTCAAATCAAAAGGAAACGAGAGAGGCAGTGGCTTTGAATCAGCAGTAGAATGGCCAAGAGAAGCAGCAGGGAACCAAGTTTGTGAATCCTGCCAATGGTTTATGGAAGTGCAGCCTGGGAGCTGGGGCTCTGTGGAACCGATCGAACGATGGAAAGGGAGCCGTAAAGAGAGGGTGTCCCTTGTTCTGGTGCTCCAAGCGCTCGTTTTCCTGCAGCCAGAAGCTGACACAGGATTGCCTGAGGGGCAGGAGGCAGAACCTTGAGGCGGAGTGCAGACGGCCGAACGATCTGTGCTGCTGGAAAACCCGCGGCTGCAAACGGTGAGTTTCTGTCAAAGGAGAAACCCGGTATGCAATGTGATACATTGTATTGGAGTGGTTGCATGGTTGAAAAGACACGTTTTCGAAGGTCTCCAATTCGAATCCTTGTTACCTACTGAACTATTAAGAATACTTTGTAGTGGAGTGATCACATGTATAAATAAATAAGAACGTTTTCAAAAGTCTCTGAGTGCTGGGCATGTCATTAAACGCAACTTACAAAGATATCAACCAACAGGTTGAGTTGAATGAAAACCTTAACAAATAGCACCTTATGGTTATTGAATTCTGAACTGAATGAAAACGTAATTATAAGCAGAACTGTTACATATGGGAACTAAAAGTTAATGGAGTTTGAAAATTCAAATAAAATCTCTTTGTGCTGAACTCAACTTCAATTCAAGTAAAGTCCATACCTGCTGAACTTTCAAGTGAACAGAACTTTGAATTTAAGTGAATCCAATATATATTGAACTCTAAAATGAATTAACTTTTAACAGTGCAAGTGAACCTACTATATGCTGAACTTTAGGGTGAGTTGAACTTTGGAAGTGAACTCTGACAGTGAATCAAAGAGAGGCATATTGAGCAACAAAGTGGGAAGATAATATACAATAAAAATATACTTTGAAAGCTGAATGAACTGCAATTCTGAAGCTTATCTATCATTCAAGATATTTGTACGAAGACCCATCATACAAATAGGGTGCAAGAGTGGCGCAGAACTTTCAGAAGACTGAGAACACTGTTGTGCTATTGAAACTGAGTCTTGGGGAAGGGAACCCTGAGGTTCAACTCATTTATTGACTTGAGGACGGAGTCTTAAGATTCTTTTGTGCTTTGAGTTCAAAGCACAAAAGAATCTTAAGACTCCGTCCTCAAGTCAATGGCCCTCATTACGACCCTGGCGGAAAGTGACTGACCGGACCGCCACAGCGTAAATAGCGTTTCCGCCATTGCACGATGGAGCAAAGTGCGGCCCATTCCGACCCATCGGGCACGAGCACCACGGCATGGCGGAAGTGCAAAGTCCGCGATGGCGGAAATGACCCCAAAACGGCCCACACCGCCGCCGTACGGCGCCCTAGGTGCAATACCGCCACCCATCTTAGCGGACACCGCAGTGAGCGCCAACCGGAAAGTACGGTGACCGGAAATATACGGAAACGGAGGTAAAAACATGGGCCCGGAACGGGAAACAACACGCCGTACACCTATAAAACCACAAAATCCACACAACCACTAAAAACACTACCCTGAGACACATCCCAACCCGTCATCCACCATAGCGAAACCAAGAAAAATGGGAAAAGTAGCGAAGAAAGCGTGCGACCGCAAGCGGCAGGTCCACTTCTCCCGTGAGGAACTCACCGTGCTTACAGAGACCCTCCAGGAGAATGCCGCCGCCGTCTTCTCCACGCAAATGACCAGGACGGCACTTGCGAACAAGAAGGCCATATGGGCCCTGGTGGCACAGCGGGTAAGTGCGGTGGGGACCGCACCCCGCAACCCACAGCAATGCAGAAAGCGATGGGACGACCTGCGGATACGCGTCCGTAGCATACTTTCTGCCAACCGCAACATTGCCACAGCCACCGGGGGAGGATCGGAATCACCCATCAAGTTGACCCCCTGGGAAGAAATCTGTGCCTCCACCATTGGAATGGAGAGCATAGAGGGAGTCGGAGGGATGGAGAAAGGAGTGCAGACATCCGAAGAATCAGGTAGGTGTCCCAAATAAAACAATGCCAAAACCACAATGTCCAATCATGTGAATTACATGTGTCCACATAGCGCAACAGCAACACATGGCCAGGAGAACGTCCACACACATTGGCCTGATAGCGCACTTTAAAACTCACAATAAATACATAAATAATTAAAAACCCCAAAAACACCCACTACACGTGCAGCAGGCACACCCTAACTGCAGGCTGCCAAACAACTGCACCCTCACTCCACACACAAATGAAAGCACCTCCAAGGCCCCGACCCAAATCACCCTCAGGTACCACCCCAATGCATGTGATACATTGCCATTCCAATTCCCACAGACCCATTAATAACGCTCGCCCTCCTTTACTCCACCACAGGGTCCGATCCAAACGACGAGCTCCAGGACACCCCTACCAGCACACCTGCAAAGAGGGCCAAGACCAACGGCCAAAGACCCTCCACCTCAGCTGCACGCATCAAGACACGGCAGCAGCACAAATCAGGTGGCAGCACAGAGGAGGGAACATCAACAGGCACCCCAGCAGCCAGCATGCCCACAACAGCAGCACCACAGGTCCCCCCAATGGATGCCACAGAAGGCACTGCCTCTGGTGGCAGCAGCACCATAGGTGACACCCCATTAATGGCAGCATGCTCCGACACAGAAGACGGGGATGTCGAAGTCAGATCCATCCATGACCTGTCCCAATCCCCCTGTCTGTCCCATCCCGTACACCATGAGGATACCACGCAGGGGCACCCACAAGACGACGACTGGCCATCCCCCACAAGCCCTGTGGCAGGGCAACATGAGGCGAACAGCCACTCTGTGACACCACCGCAAATGGCCATGGCCCAGCAGAGGCAACAGTCCCTCGACCAGTTAATCGTGCAACAGCAGCAACTGGCCACGCTCCTCAAGGACCATGCCGATGAATGTGGGGGCACTAAGGCAGACATAGAAACATCAACTGAGACACTTAGGGCAGAAATGGAGAGAAGTACAGAGACACTAAGGGCACAAATGGAGAGTAGCACTGAGTGCCTGAGAGTACAAATGGAGAGTAGCACCGAGAGCCTGAGAGTCCAAATGGAGAGTAGCACCGAGAGCCTGAGAGTCCAAATGGAGAGAAGCACCGAGAGCCTGAGGGGGGAACTGCATGCGACGTCCAAAGACGTATGTGCCGAACTTGCCGCAGTGCGCCGTGTGCTCACTGAGCTCTCACAAACCCTTAGGGACATGCATGGACGTGAGCAGGCAGAGACATCATCCGTTGCAAGTTCCGTCCAGGGCAGCCCCCAACGTAGATCTGGGAGGAACCTGCGCTCCACAGGCAGGGGTGCCCCTGATACTCGCAGAGGGGGCTTGCAATAGCGACTGCCCACTGACAATGAGCATCTTTGGACACTGGTGTTCGGGGGGGAGGTAGGAGGGTGGAGGGGGTGTGTTGGGCTCACTTGGGTGGCGGGTCGATATGGTGTTCAACATGATATCACATATGCCATAAACAATGCACGATCAACCAATGAGATGTGTGGACAATGATCTTTGTGTACTAGGCCATCATAGGCGTACAGTCCATATTGTGCATGTACCAGACACACACAGTGCCACGAGTCCCGTGTCCATGTATCAGCCACCAGGCGTGAGTGCTAGAAGCATGCATCAATGAGATGCTGACGAATGTCACGGCCCTCCTGTGCCTCGCGGACTCCTTGAGGTGCTGCCACATCCCCACCCTCATCATGACCATCTTCAGGTGCTTGCAGTTCTGCGTCAGGGGGCATATGCACATTTCTACGTACGCACATGTTGTGTAGCATGACACATGCCATCACCATCTTTGCAACCTTCTCATGGCGGTACAGGAGTGCCCCGCCAGACCTGCTGAGGCACCGGAAACGAGTCTTCAGTAGGCCGAATGCCTGTTCAATGACTACACGGGTACGTGAGTGGGCATGGTTGTAGTCCTCCTCATGCTGGTCCCGTGGGTTCCGGACTGGTGTGAGGAGCCATCTCTTCAGTGGATATCCAGCATCACCTGTATGTGGACGATAAACGAATTATGTGGAATGCCATTGCTACGTACGCACCCCCCCTCCCTTCCTGCCAGGTCATTGCCGCATCACATACCCCACATCATCATGCATGAAATGAGACTCACCGAGTAGCCAGGATCTGTACCCTGCGTGTCGCTCCATGTAGCGTGGTATTGTTGAGTTCCTCAAGACCATAGAATCATGGGTTGATCCAGGGAATCGGGCACAACAATGTGTAATGATCCTGTTGGAGTCACACACCATTTGTACATTCAGAGAATGAAATTGTTTTCGGTTGCGGTACTGGGCCTCCATGGCATGTGGGACGACCAATTCCACATGGGTGCAGTCGATGGCACCAAGGCAACCCGGTATGCCGCCAAGTGCATGGAATCCCACTTTTGTGTTGGTAATTTCCTTCTCCGAGCGTGGTAGAGAGATGAAGTCGTCTGCGTGCTGCAGGAGGGCATCGAGCACTTGCAATAGTGTCCGTGAGAACAGTGGCTGAGAAATGCCATGCAACTGTCCGACTGTGTGCTGGTAGGTGCCTGTGGCCAGGAAGTGGAGTACAGACACCACCTTCAGTAGGGGTGGGATGGCGGTTGGGCTATCTATCATGCTGACAAGGTCAGCCTGTGTCATGTCCACAATGGCGGCTATGGTGTCCCGGTCCAAACGGTAGAGGGTGTGGATCTGCTCATCAGTGAGGTTGAACGGATGTGCTCGGAGGCGTGGGATTGCGGGCTGCCTGCGTGGTGGTAGTGGCTGTGCTGGCGGCCCTTGCTGGCCCTGCCTTGCCCTCCTCCTCCTCCTGCGTCTCCTCCGTGCGGCCGGTTGTAGTTGGTGTTCGTCTTCTTCTTGGAGTTGGAGTACTTGCAGTGCTATCAGGTCCCCCAGGGCCAACATCGCGAGTCCTGCCGGTAGCATTTCGGAGTGGGTGTGGTTGTGGGAGGAGACTGGGTGTGCAATTTATGTGTTTTCAGGCTGTATGGCCTCCACCTGTGGTGATTCATTCCACCTGTGCAAGCTGCTCTCCCCTTTGGCCGAGCACGTCCCGCACACAACGCTGCAATTCGAGGAATGGCATCTTGCTATTGCAATCATGTATTTGTACCCGATGGCCGTGTAACATTGGTTGATATGTTCATTCGGCTATAGTCCCATTGTTTCACATACAATCGTTGCAGTCGCGAACAGACTTGTGAAGGGTCAGTGGAACGTAGTACTCGAGTAACGGTGGACCCTCATGCATCACTGTACCGAGTTGCAACGACGGGCGGGGCGTCCCATTTGTGAGTGAAGGCAGTTGCCATTTTCACACACAGCCGCACTAGATGGATTAATTTGTGATTTAAAGCGGCCACAGATGCCTTTTCGACGTGATATTGCAAATGAGGAATTCGAAGGGCGGCGCTTTCGGTTATCAGCTAGCGGCGAGGAGATGCCCACAGGTCTGACTGCAAATATAACGTTCTATTGTTCAATGTCCTTGGGACAGGGGCCATGGCGAGGATGCATGATTGATTTGAATAGTTTGGGATGCGCAATAGCGAAGTGGACGATGAGGCCGGACGTTCCCAAATACATGTTACTTCACAACACTGGAATTACGGGCTGGGGCACAGTGGATTTTGCAGGCTGCATAACGCACAGACTCAATGGAATTCTCACATGTTATGTGAGTATGGAAACAGGCGTTTTCATTACGGGATGAGGGAATGATGAATGGATGCATGGGCAGATGATTTGATACAGTGTTTGCCATGTACAGGGCTTCTTGGAATCTGTCCGCCTCCCCTGCGCTATGTGATGCAGGGCTGCCATAGTGGGACCATCGTCTATCTGGCCTTGTTGAGCCCTCCCTGTCTCGACGCGCCCTCAGACACTTGTGTCCATGCACGTTACCAATCCCATCTGATGGATTCTGTTTTCACAGACGCATGCACAGGTACACTCGTTTGTGATGGTGTTTACACCTCGATATAGATAGTTATGAGTCGCAAGTGGTTTTGGGGTGGTGATGATCCTTTGGAGTGGGCTAGCATGCATATGGCTGTGGATTTAGTGTGATCATTGAAGTGAGTTGTTCGAATGTAGTTCTGATGGCCATTCTGTTCTTTTTCTTTTCTTTTGGTTGACAGGTATCTCCTCCCCTTTTGCCACTGCCATCTGTATGCCACTCCTGCAGATGGCTTTTACTCCCGACACCTGCTGCTTCGTGTTAATCAGTGGAGCAGCATTACGATCTTATGGGACGATCGCCAATGGGCCACATGCCCTTACGCAGTACTAGTGGCTCGGAGCAACATTTCGGCCTTTCAGCTGGACTAGTGCCTCCCCATTGGGACGGCCCTGCGGTTCTGTGCGCTTCCATGTTGCCTTTTCGTACGAGAATGTGGCTCTGTGTACCATGAAGGAACAGGGCGTCACACAAGAAGTAGCTGGTCATTTCTTGCGGATGCAGCCCACAATGGTGAAATGTGTTTTGGAGTTCATGGCCTAATGGCTGTATGGGCTTGGTGAATTTGTTGTGCATTAAATTTCTATTCTGATATGGGCCGTGTAGCGTTCTTCTTTGCAAGTGATGTGGCATATTCCTATTTGGGGAGCGATGTATTGTGAGGAGATCTGCATTGGGTTCCAGCTTCGGAGTATAGTTGCGTGGTACTGTGCTGGGCGCGTTTGCCTACGAAGCCCAGTGAGGTCAGGGATGAGGGCTGCCAATATGACTGTTTGAATGATGTCATGCTCAGGGGCGGGGGATTAGGTTTTGTGTAACAGATGCCGGTCAGCCAGGTGGACTGGTGGAACGATGTGATTTTCGGAATATTGCTGGTCACAGGTGCCTGTGTTTGCGTGCGTTTCTTGGTGGGGGACTGTGGTCATGTCCATTGGAATGGCTTCTGTATTCGTGCCATCTGTGCCCTGCGGCTCCCATTGGCCCCTCTTGAGATTCTTTTGTTCGTTGGCATGCATGGGTGACTTGTACATTTCACTGGTTGCATTGTGACTTCATTGCACCTACGGGGAGTTGTATTATGTGGCCAGGGAGCGGTGTACAGGCACTCAGTGGGGCCGTTTACGGTTGATTCGCGATGCCGTACTTCTCACCATGGCGGAATGGTACTTTCCGCCGTGCTTGATGGCGTTAGGTACATGTCCGCTAGGGTCGGAATTCGCGTACCCTTGCGCCATGGTGGTATTTACGGTTTGGCATGGCGCGCGCGCGCGTACTTGGTGCAGTTAGCGTTGGCGTTCACTACGGTGTCGCTAATGGCATCGTACTTTGCGGTGACGGGTCATAGTCGCACCGAGCGCTATTCGATGGCGGTATTGCATTTCCGCCATCGTTTTTCGATTTCCGCCAGGGTCGTAATGAGGGCCAATGTGTTGTGGAACTTGGGGAAGGGAGCAAAGAATATTGGTTAAAAATTATATCATCATGAACTTAAGGAAAGCAATCCTGAGAGTTTTTGTTGGAACTGTTTCGTACTTGGGGAAGGAAGCTGAAGGGAAGCTGTGAGCTGGATGGCTCAGAACCTTGTGTTGGGCACGGTTTACGGTGGTTGTGTTTATGGTGGTTGCTGATATCCCTACACATTGTATCGATTAGATGCAAGGGCAAAGATAGGTTTTGGCCACAGACAGAGTCCTAAATTGAACTCTTTGACTCTGACTTTCCTTAGTTTTATTTCGGTACAGAAATACCACCATAGTATAGGGCAAGATAGGCCCTTTTACATCCTGACTTTAAAGTTCATGAAGTGTTTTATTTTAATTCAGAATCTGATATCTGTGTCTTACTCCGGGATGAATTCACAAATGGTGTCAGAGGTGGGATGTGGTTCAATTGATACAAGTTGGCGAACCCTTCAATTTGAGAAGCTAAGTGCCAGAGCATCAGACCCCTCAGTAGTCACTAAAGGCTCTATTGGGTTCGATATCCATAGCAGTAGAAATGAGATAATTTCTCCAGGTCAAAGCAGACCGATACACACTGACTTGATATTGATTCCACCCCCTGATACATACATAAGACTAGCACCCAGGTTAGGATTGGCATGGAGTTTTGGGATTGATGTCCTAGCAGGGGTAATAGACCCAGACTTCAGATGTGATGTTAAAGTGTTGCTTCACAACCACAGAAAGGAGCCCTTTCATGGTTACCAAGGCCATAAGTATGCTCAAGGGGTAATTGAGAGGGCAATGCTTCCCAGAGTAGCAGAGAAGGAAAACACTGAAGAAGGAACCCAGGGTTTCGGGGAGGCGAATGAGGCTTCCAAGGATCCTCCCCACCTTGAGTCAGAAAAGGAGGATCAGGGAGAACCTACTACCCCTCTAGATTTAGCCATGGCTCAAAGAAATGACCCCCCTCCTAACTAAAACATTTTCACAAGTGGCTTCAGACAAGAGGGATGGGAAAGAAGGGAAACTTTCTTTCTTTTAAAAGAATGATTTCTTTATTGGGGAAGACTCATCCCAGTAGATAAGGTCAAATTTGCAGTTGGTAATCCCAGAAAGTCATAAAATGATGGTCTTGGAGAGAGCTCAGTGACATCTGACGGAAGATCACTCAGGCCATTTGAAACTTCAAACTTATTTAAGAGAAAGATTTTTCTGGTTTGGAATGGATGCCGACATTAAAGCTAATGCAGGTGTGAATAACTTGTCAGAAAATGAGCACTTCTGTACTAACTGCCTGTTCCACCAATGAAGAAATAGAGACTGGCCCAAAAAAAGTAATGGGCAACCCCACAAAGTATGAGCCCTTGGGGAAATGCCACCAATCCCAACCAGGTGGATCATCAGGTAGGCGTAATTTTCCAGGCTTTGAACGCACGGGCCATCCTTCCTATCAGGAAGTCTATAGAAGTGGATGATTTCCATCTTTTTTGTCCTCATGACTGTTGAATACCGGAGATAATCTTTTTAGGCTTACAGCTTGATTTACCCTATGGTTTAGGCATTCATATATTACCACCTAAAGGAAAATGATTAAGAACACAGCCTATACTTTCAGGGAGTGGGGGGAGGGATGATTAGAATGTGTCCTTTTGATTTTTTCTGATGACCACATTAAGATTAAACAGGGTCAGTTGGTAGGAATTCTGAAGTATGAGATCCTATGGGAGCCTCTCTCCTCTCTAGCTTCGAGAGAGTTATCAGAAGAAAATCCCCTCTAAGGAGAGGAGTACAAAGCTTGCCTCTAATCCTTTAGAAGCAGAGGGACAATGCTCCTGTGGGGAATGTTTGTTGGTGGAGGCAGCTACTAACCCAGAATGTTTGGGATAATGGAAAGTCAAGGTGGAAGAGGGAAGGAATACCCTTGACAGATCCTTTTGAAGGGAGCCCAGAAAGCTCCATTTGGTCATCAGGCAATGCTCCATCGTCCTCGCCAGAATTACTTGACATCCATCTTCCCCAGATAACATTTTTAGAACAAGGGCCCACCAGAACCGGATCCCGAGGGGAACAAACAGAAGAGGGAGTGTAACCTGCAGTAATAAATCAATTTCTCGATCCCTATCGAAAGTGCTACTCTTGTAAAGGGTATGGACACATTGCGAGAAGTTGTCCATTGAATGTAATTGACCTTCCCAAATCTCTATTGTCCAGCAAGCCAAATCAGTCTCAAAGAAGCCCTAACACCTTTTTATATACAAAAGAGAAAACCTCTAACAAAATCCCTGTTATCTTAGAGGGAAAACTGATTTGGGCAGATTTGGACACCAGGAGTAAAGAAAAAGTGCCATAAGAGCAGAGTTACTTCCCCAGGGGTGGGAAGAAGAGGGAAAAGAAAAGGTAACTTGTGTACATGGACCTACTGAAAGATACCCGTTAACCCAAATCCCAATTGCCATTTCGGGAAAGAAATGGGATCTGACTGTAGCAGCGATTTCCAATTTGTCAGCCCAGTTAGTCCCGGGGAGAGATATACCCCAATTTGATCCCCCCGGTCAAATACAGTTTAATACAATCCTGTAGTTGGACCTCTTCGCCCCATGAAACCAGAACCTCTCCAAATGAAACAAAAAGCTAGTGAGAAGGAAGGTTATTAATGTATTTGAAATAGTCCCAATATTTCAACAAAGAGGATCTAACCTAAGGGATATGCAGGGTTTCTTGGACTGCCAATCTGGCTGCTCCACAGCAGAACCCCGAGAGGATCAAGCGCAAGATCAGGTAAACTTCCCCTCTCGGTTTCCATGTGAAGCACCCTGGTCCAACCCACATTAGGGGAGGGTATGTGAAAAGCTTAGGGTTTTCTCACTCCTATTCCCAATGGGTCCTCTGCACAGGAGGCCTGGGAAATGGCAGTGCTTTTGGATCCTGACCCTGGGTGTGGAGGGGCGAGGGAGTGTCACCTGGGTGGAGGGTCCTTAGGGATTGGAAGTGGCATTCTCCACTTCCCTTCCAAGAGGAAACCTTCATTCCAGGAGCAAATGTGGGATATTGCTATCCATGTCTCATCAACCAAGAAAAGGGTATGAGGTGCCCTCAGTCCAGACGTGCCAAGAAGAAAGTAAAAAGGGTAAAATATGAGTTGGGTGGAGTATCCTTGGGGACTGGGATTCCCTTGGGAGAGACATGGTATCCCCCTTTCCCTACTAGTGACCAACCCTTCCCCAGTCTTTATGGGTTATTGTGAGCCAGCTCCCTTGACTTCCTCATATATAACCCATGACAGTACTGGGATGAAGAAGAAGCAACTGAGAGTAATTAAGACTAGATGCGTTTTCCACTCTGGTAGTGGGACAAGGAAGATGCCTGTTAAAGACTGGCAGGGTCAGGCATGTCTCTTTGTTTATGGTCAGGCAGTTTCAACTGAGTATTCACACCTGCAGCCTGTCAAAGGGCTGCAGAAGTATATAAGGAACTCATATCAAAAGGCAAATAGAGAGGTGGTGGTTGGGGCATTAAAGCAGCAGCAGCAGAGAGGCCAAGAGAAGCTCCATGGAACCAGGTTTGCAAAGCACACTGACAGTTTATGGAAGTGAGGCCTGGGAGCTTGGGCTCCGTGGAATCGATTTAACGCTGGAAAGGGAGCTGTGCAAAGAGGCTGTCCCTTGTTCTGGTGTTCACAGTGCTCATTCAGCTGCAGACAGTCAACACAGGAGCACCTGAGGGGCAGGAGGTGGAACTCTGAGGCAGAGTGCAGAAGGCCGAACAATCTGCGCTGCTGGAAAACCTGATGCTGCAACCGGTGAGTTTCTGTGAAAGGGAAACCCCGGTATGTGAGGGTTTCAACGTTTGTAAAGGGATACATTGGGCCTCATTACAAATCAGGCGGTCCGGAAATAACGGTGGCGGTAAACCCGCCGCCACCGTTGTTTCCGGACCGCCTGATCCCGACTCCTGCAGGTGGGAGGTGATGTTCCCGCCAAGTTTGACCTGGCGGGTTTAACACCGCCCGCCTGCAGGCGGACGAGGAAACACCGGCAGCATTACAAGATGCTGGCAGTGTTTCCATGATCCCCATTCCCATTGAGTCCTATAGGACTCAATGGGAATGGGGATTAACACCATTCCACCTCCGTGATTCCCGGAAAACCGGGGTTGTAATGCCCCAGTAATTCTGGGAATCACGGAGGCGGAATGGTAATACGAGTCCGGCAGTAACCAGGCGGTTTTACCGCCTCGGTTACCGCCGGACTCGTAATGAGGCCCATTGTATCTGAGGGGGTCACATGGTTGAAAAGACACGTTATCGAAGGTCTCCGATTCGAATCCTTGTTACCTACTGAACTAATAAGAATACTTTGTAGTGGGGTGATCGCGTGTACATGAAAGGTGACCTTCGCGTTTTCGAAAGTCACCGAGTGCTGGGCACTTCATTAAAGGCAACTTTGAAAGATATTGAACAAAGGGTTGAATTGAATGAAAACCTTAACAAATACAACCTCATGGTCATTGAATTGGGAACTGAATGAAAACTTAATAAACAAGCAGAACTTTTACATATGGGAAATTAAAAGTGAATGGAGTTCTACAATCAAGTAAAATCACGGCGTGCTGGACTCAGAAATTAATGCAACTTCAATTCAAGTAAAGTCCATACCTACTGAACTTTCAATTGAGCAGAACTTTGAATTTAAGTGAAACCAATATATATTGAACTCTAAAGTGAATGAAACTTTAACAGTGCAAGTGAAATCACTTTATTCTGAACTTCAGGGTGAATGGAACATTGGAAGTGCACTCTAACAGTGAATCAAAGGGAGGCATATTGAACAACAAAGTGGGAAGAAATTGTGCAACATGAATTTACTTTGAAAGCTGAATGAACTGCAATTCTGAAGCTTTACTATCTGTCAAGATATTTGTACAAAGACCAGTCATACAAAGAGGGCGCAAGAGTGGTGCAGAACTTTTAGAAGACTGAGGACACTGATGTGATATTGGAACTTAGTCTTGGGGAAGGGAACCCTAAAGCTCAACTAATTTATTGACTTGAGGACGGAGTCTCAAGATTCTTTTTTGTTTTGAACTATGTTTTGAAACCTGGGGAAGAGAGCAGAGTATTGGTTAACAACGATATCATCCTGAACTTAAGGAAGGCAATCCTGAGACTTTTTGTTGGAACTGTTTTATACTTGGGGAAGGAAGCTGAAGGGAAGCTGGATGGAGCTCAGAACTTTGTGTTGGACACTGTTTATGTTGGTTGCCGACCTCCCCACATGTTGTATAGATTAGTTGTGAGGGCAAGTATAGGTTATGGACACAGATTCCTAAATTGAACTCTTTCACTCGGACTTTCCTTAGTTTTATTTCGGTAGGGAAATCCCGCTATAGTATAGGGCAAGATAGGCATTTGTCCATCCTGACTTTTAAGTTAATAAAGTGTTTGATTTTAATTCAGAATCTGTTATCTCTGTCTTACTCCGGGATGCCTTCCCAACAATAGCCGGTTATCCAGCAAAATGTGGTTTTCAGGTTCACCCTACTGACACCTTTTAACCTAACTATGCAACTGTAGCTCCAGGAAGTGATTGGAAAGGCATGGTTATATGCAGATTATTCCCAGAGGATCCCAGCAACCGCCTAAGAGGAATTCACAGGCTGTATCCTTAGTGGAGAACCTTCATACTGAAAGCCACCCTAACCTGAAAGTGCCTACAGGGTCACACAGTCATCCTTACTACAGAGCTGGCCATTGTGGGCTGATGTGCCTTTCACTGCTGTACTTTAGGCTCACCTGGAAGAGTCCTTTCCTGCTTCTCCATGCTCTTAAGAGTCCTTTGTGTGGCACAGTGTGCTACATAAGCAAGATGCATTCCAGCCCCTTATTTGGTACAGACATGTAACACACACAGCCCCAACCCAGTAACATGGAGCTGCGCAGCGACGGCACCTCAGGCAACATATTATCAGATTCTCACAATAATCCCCCTCTCTGTTAATGCCAGGCTTCCACCATAGCCTGGAATGTGTCCACAGATCCATAGCAACTCCTCTTTTGTTATCCAACAACATTCACCTTTCACAGTCTTTTCTATCCCGGGACACAACTGGCCTCGTGGCTTGCCAGTCTCGAATTACTATTGGGAAGTTTGCCCTATGGGAAAATGCAAAAAGTAATTCTGAGCTAAAAAGCCACCATGATTTAGGTAGCAGCTGGAGCACACCACAAGGCCGATCATGCAGTCAAACACCATGAAGCTCATTTTTCTCCAAAGCGTAATTTGGCGGCAGGGAGACTTATGTGTAGAAATACACGTAGGCAGCTGTCTGCCAAATTGTGGTCATTTACACGGCAGAGTGCAAATTTGCAGGAGAAAAGGGCAAAAGATGGCGCACACGCACTGCACATTTGCACTCTGTAAATGAGTAAATGCTGCCTACCATAAGAACACGGAAGGCGCACTTACAATTAAACCCTGCCTGCAATGCACTTTTGCACCATACATTCCCATTACGGCCCATTTTTGGGTGTTGCATGAGAAGAGAGACTAATAAGTACTCCAGGAAGGAAGGCGAGGTTCAATAAAAAATTGGTTGCAAGCCCTCGATATATTCTTTTTCGGAACCATCCACAATCTAACAATGATCAGGGTCTCTCTGTAGGTAGAAGATGACCACATTGAGAGATCCGCACACACCCAAGCTATCACAAAATATTCCTCCCCCTGCCCCTCTTCACCTCGTCCCTACAACTTTGGCATTTCAGCAGCTTTCCTGTCCTCTCATTTTCTTCTTACTCCTTTTCCTCCGCTGACTAACGTCTGGAGATTCCGGGCAGAGGCGCAATACGCCAACCTGCAGACATGGCAGGCGCTCTGAGCCCACTACGCTGGTGAAGTGGCACAGTATAAAAGCTGTGTAACATAAAATAACAGAACCGAAGGAGCAATTGCTCTGATGGCTTTGAACTGCATTCTGCAAATATAAGCACGAGCAAAAGAAGAGCTCATGCGTTGCCTGTGTAACCAGACAAGAAAAGGATATAGGCTGACAACCTGACTCAGAGACGTATGCGCAGACAGATACAATGTTTCATTGAGGCCAACACATATGTGCCATTCTGCTCAGATCGTGTTTGACCAGTCCTAGTCTTTTCTTCACATTGTGGGTCTCATAGTCCTGAATGTTCCATCATAAATCCAAATCTACAAATCCTAGGATGCAAAGAAAAAAACAGGATTGAAGAAGTATCATCATGTTGCCATGTATGCTTTGCATATGTAAATAGCAACAGGTGAGTCCCAATGAGTTGCCAAAGTCTGGAAACTAGAATGAGGCATGCGGTCTGGTGACTAATTTGCAAACGGTTGATCCATTAGACCTTTGATCCAGTCTTGAGCTAAGCACTTCACCACAGTGGCCCTGGGATGTGTTACCCGGTTAGACTCACGCAGACATTACTGTAACTGCATGCACTAAGTTCCACCAGAACTCATTGTGTGGGTGGTAAAAACAAAAAAAAGGCAGTGCTTGCAAATACCATGCCTCCCATTTTACCTTTACCGCTGATCCCGTAATGGGGCCCGTTCTATGATTCTATAATCCTGGCTAAATCACATTATCTTCTGTTGCCGTGTACTGTCCCCTTAAGGGAAGGACACGGTGGGAGAAAACGTCACAAGGGAAGTGACGTTTAGAGGGGGGAGTTGGGCAGTTCCTGTTGGACGGTTGAATAAAGAAGAAGTGTAAACCGACGCTGGTTCCTCCGTTATTCCAAGCCGCGCAGGGTGACTAACTGGCGACGAGGTTCGTCCCAGCCAGCGGTCCTCCTTGCGGCACACGGGTGACCCCACCACGCAGCACGGCCCAAGACCCAGAGGCCCTCCCCTGCCGCTCCGGCAGTCATGCGTGTCGGCAGAGCACGCGCAGCGGTCCCGCTGCCCGTCTCCTTCTCCCTCCGGTGCCTCCCAGAAGCCACGCAAGTGAAGCGGGCCCCCCCCAGCCTGTGAAGGTGCCCCCGAAAAATAATATTTTTTTTATATACGTCAGCGACCCTGCTGACTGGCTTCTACCGCCTCCGGTACCCCCAGAGGCCACGCGATATTCGACAGCCCCCCCCCAGCCTGTCAGGGGGCCCCCCCAAAAAAAAAAAGAAGAAAAGGACAGTAACAATACATAAAGACAGAGGAAAGACCTCTTGCTTCTCCTCGCAGCCCACAACAGAAGGCCACACCCACCCTCAGGCCCAACGGTTCACAAAGCGGCCAGCAAGCCTCCCACAGAGCCGCACCGCCATCAACAGGGGATCAACCCGTGCACAGCACATCAGTGACTACAGGTGCTCGCACTGAAGACGCACACACTCAACATGAGCACGACAGCCAGCACGTCAGCTGCTCAAGCGAACCAAAGCAAGCCACTAGCTGCGCCAGTCACCAGATCCACGGCCACAGCATGGCGCATGCCACCCCCCTTGTCTATGACTCCTCAAGCTAACAAAGGAGCGAGGTGGGTTCAATGGTTAGAAGACTTTAATAATTTTATTGATGCTGCTGGAGAAGAAATGTCCCCACGACTGCGCAGCATGTTCGTCAACACGGCAGGGAATGAGATAAAGACACTTATTAAGACCATTCCCCCAGCGGAACTCACTGATTTTGCAAGCCTAATAACTGCTCTGAATAAAAGACTTGTCATCGCTCCCAACAGGAATTATGAAAGATACATCTTCAATCAGTGCACGCAACGCATAGAAGAAACAGTTGATGAGTTATTCACGAGACTCAGGATAAAGGGTGTACATTGTCAGTTTGACACATACTCACTGGACGAAGATATCCGACTAAGGGTGATCGAGGGATGTGTCTCGCCTGCCCTAAAGAAACAACTACTCAAGAAACCCATCACGATTGAGGAGGTGAGTGAGATGGCGCGGATACTCGAGAGAGTGGATAAACAAGCAACGCACATGTCCAGCACTGCCGCCACCAAAAAGGACAAGAGCGACCTCATCGCAGCGGTCTAAGGAACCAACAACAAGAACAACGAAAGGACAGGGGGGGTCGGTGCCACAGCGACCCCGAGAATGCAGAGACAATGTTACAGATGTGGAATGACTTTCCCACACGTGGGCTAATGGCCGGCCCTCACACAAAATTGCGGAAATTGTGGTAGGGAAGGACATTTTCAAGTATTATGCAGAGAAGGTAGACCTTTTCCCATGGTCCGTTCCCCCAGCAACCCATCATTCAGACCACCCCAACGACCATATCAGCCGTACCAACCCCGCCCGTACCAACAAGGACCACAAGGATACGTCAGAGTGGTGGAGGAAGTATTTTGTGGAACTAACTAATAACCTCATTTTGATTGTGCTCAACTTTGGTGATACAGACAGAGCCACACCTGGTGGGAAGACCACTAGAAACCAGCCTTGGTATATATTTCTTTTTGAATCAATATTTTTCTTTAAAGAGACTTCCTACCACATTTTATCAACGAGTGAGGACAAGCATAGGTTTAGACACAGACGGATTTTGGTTCTGGACTTTCAGCCATCGACGTCCCATAGAAACATCAGTTGAGCGAACCATCTCTTTAAAGTTAGGTCCGGTTAGGTATTACACTAACCCCCAGCATTATAGTAAAGAAAAGTTTTGAAATTATAACACTTGAGTCTGTGTCTCTCTTGACACCATGCCTTCCTCAAAATAGGCAATCATTTTACCTTGTAAAACTGCTTTAATTGCATTCCAGGTGATAAACCTGCCTGATACTGTCTGCTCACTGTCCACTAAAAAGCCTCTATCCCCAATCATGTAGAAAATACCCACTCCCTGAATAGCAAGACATTATTCTTACAAACAAGCATACATCCTCGTGTTCAGAGGTAACAGTTGGACCATTCTCTGTGGAACTACCACATCTAAGCCTTCCCTGTCAAAAAGTCCTTAGTATTGCAATGCCACTCCCATCATTTATCCACTAGGCTAAACCTGTCCCTCGGGCAGCACAACTCTGTATTTGCCCTCTTGGTGTCACATCTGTAACTAACAGATCTTCAATTCTCCATCCCAAACATCATTCAAGTCACCCCCCAATCAAGACCTTACCATTCTTTAAGACATCAGGTCTCACCAGTGTCTCATAAAAGCTATTTGTGTGTGTATCTGGTACATAAATAATCCCAAGGACATGCAATATGTTTTCTTCTATTATATGACAGCACATGATATCCTTAACCACCCTACCAATGGGATACCACAGATTCTGTGGATATTTACCCTCAAATTTTGGTCAAATGACATCTTGATAGTGCAAAGTTGACTATACTTTCACGATGCTGTCCGTATTGTCTTCCTACAAATGCATCAATTGCATGAAGAGAACATCATCCTTCCTTATAGATAAGTATGGGAGGACCTTTTTTTCTCCTTCTGGGGAGTATTCAAACCATGAATGTTCCAGGAGAAAACATGCAGTCGATTGCCCATCAGCAGTTATGCTACCATCCTCAGCATTGACATTTAAGGGAATAAAGTTCTGAGTTTCATCAAGAGGAAATGTAATCTTCCATTCACCTTTTCTTTGAACCCCTGCCTTGACAAGCAGACACCTTAAATATTCTACCACATGGTCACAAACTACACTCTGGGCACCTAGCTATATTGGTTTCCAATCTACTGCCAAGCTGTGAACATCAGGTCTACCCAGAGACCTAACATGGTTGAACTGTCATGTTTGGTAAACAGCCAAGAAGAGTGTACATGAGTTGTGCATGGACCCGCCGCATTCTAAGGCAGCTTTATTGTTAGCTTTGCTTTTAAGGGTCCGGTAAGTAATGTTCTTACGATTAATAACAATATTTCAGATGAAGACCTTTTTCTTTGTAGATTTTCCTCTCAAAATAACTAGGTTTCTGGAAACGTGTTCCTGCCTTGCACTGCCAGGGATGCCACACAGCATGTCCAATTGTGTTACCCAGGACCGGCGCAAGGATCCCTGCCACCATTGACAAAACAGTTTTCTCACCATCCTATGACAAAGTGCTTATGGAAGCCTCATTTGCCTGTGTTTCAGCAGGGTACTAGTGTCGCAAACCATGGGGTATACTCACTGTCCTGTTTTACCCCCTACCTGCGGTGTATAGGCAGCACAATAGCCCCTTAAACTAAGAGGGATGATGAGCTGGGACACAAGGCGGGGTCTGAGGAACTCTGCCCCCAATATAACACCTCCAGGTAGCACTTCACATAATGGTGGGCATCCAGGGTGCACAGATCACCCTGGTCCTAATGGGTGGGGGGTCGCACAATGAGGCATTGTCACACTGTTTGGATTGGTACAGCTTAAACGTATAAGTGCGCTAAGTATAACCAATGCTCCTGGTGCCTTGTTTTCCTGACATGATTGCATGTTTTACATTTGTAAAATGCGTGTTACTTATTAAACTGTGTAAGGGTTACTGTCTCATGCTCAGCTCCTGCTCCTCATATTCTGGCCAGGACACACTTATGAAAGCTTGTAGGATCACCTGACATGGCTACTAATTCATGAGACAGAAACCCAGCCCTACATTCTATTTAGTACCCCCTCCCATGATTCCATCGTTGAACAGTGCATGGAGAGAGTGCATTGACTGTTGCATTTCTAGCAAAAGTTGATTCCTAGGTCACATAACACCACTAAAGTGATATTGTGTGGTGTCACTCAGTAAGCTGAGGACCCACCCTAACTCAATTGAAGACATATGCAAAGAAGGCTACATTCGCACAATGGCTCTCTGGAAACTCCATCAGAGAAAGGTGTTTGGAAATAGTTTGACCGCATAAACTAGAATGAACTTCTCTTGAATACTCTAAAATTGCCTATTCTGAGCGTCTGTGCAAATGTAAATGGGCTTCAACAAGTTTTTGATGTTATCCCACCTGGGTTTTGAAGGGATGTGTGAAGGATTTACCTGATTAGCTACTGCCCCAATTCCCATGTATCCTGTTGCTGGCAAAGTTCCTAGGTCTGTGAGTCGGGTTTGTAGGAAATGCATCCATGGTTTGTCATACATTTGAAAAAAAGAGTGAGAACCCTATTTTCTTACCCCACCCTGATAGATTCTGTAAGGAAGGCATGGTATCAAAGTAAGACAGACACAAGTGATCACAGTTCAAGGGTGTTTAGTGAACTTTATCAGGGGTGAGAAAAACATAACCTAAATCTAAGATGGGAGCAAGCTACGACCATCAAATAATAATAATACAGTCCTAGTCAAATAATAAGGGCCTATACTTAAAAAAAATCTATTGCCAATCCTTACTGCTATGCTACAAATAGTGTGGGATAATGTTCACAAAAAAGAAAAGTGTTGACAAAATGATAAGTCAGGGTGTTTATTTAGGCTGTTGACCTCTCTTACCCACGTTTTTAGCACGGGACAAGGTGGGTCACTCAAGCAAAGCACACTCTTGGGCTTCTTCGGCACAAGGTCACAGTTCCTTTTACCAACATCAGGGCCTTCTGTGCCCAAGTCTCATTTATTCAAAGTCTCTTGCCTCACAGGGGCTGATGTACCAGAAACAAACAAAAAAAGTTCCTCTCCAAATATTCAAGTCGTGTGATTCACTCTTCACCCTGGATCCCCCTCAGACGGGGTCAGATCCTACTTTCACAATTAGCTTCTCTCAGTCGGGTTCAGACCAGCTTCATTTGCAGGCATCACTCAGTTAGGTTCACATTTGCCACAAAAATATCTTCTCAGGGTGTTACTCTTCACCCAGGATCCCCCTCTTCTGAGCTCAGACCCCTTTTCTACAATTAGTGCCCCTCAGCCGCACTCACACAAATTTCAGTTTGCAGAAAATCAAAGACTTTCGAATGTGCACAGGATTCAATTTAACACGCTACAGGACCACTTAGATTTCACAGTTCAATAATTTTTAGATGCTCAGGGGGGTACCAAACCACTCTGTATCTGGTATGTATTTCAGTTTCATAAAGTTCAATCGTATTCTCTTGCTCTCCTGCATGCTAACCGAATTGGGCTGATCAATTATCTGAAGTACACTCAACTAGATGTTGCGGATAATGGTCAGTTAGCCTTTAAAACCAGTCATAACTGTGTGCTTCCCCCTTTGATCAAATGTGCTAAAGTGCGACCTCCCCCCCTCTCTGATATTGATAAGGACACTGACAGTTCATCAGCAGACCAAGATACTCAGCCCTCCCTAACCAGCTTGTGCCAAATTGTCAAGCACTGCCAGTTAAAATACTGCTCCTCGGTTATAGAGTGATGTCTCATCTCTTCCCACACTGAGGACTCTAAATCCTCACAACAAGCAACTGCCTATAAACACCCTTCAGCCATTATAGGAGGGATAGGAACTAACTTGAAAGCAGCCTTACTGAATACTATATCATTAATTAGTCACGTCCTAGATGTTCATGATTTAATCCTAGACAGCCAACTTGACCTTCTGTTCCTTACAGAGACCTGGACTAGGGACACCAGTGGACCATCTATTAATTTAGCGGTCCCTCCTGGTTTTTCTATGTTTTGTAAAAACAGAGAACAGGGATATGGGGGAGGAATGGCAATTATAGCAAAAGCTGATTTGGGGCATTTTGTTTTCCCCATATGCTTTCACAGCTGTGAGAGTTTGCACATAAAAATGACCCCAACCCTCTCACTCATGTGTGTACGTCATCATTATATATCGCCGTCAATCGCCTATGCCAGACTTTATCGAATAAATCACCCAAATCCTAGGTCACCTCGAGGCCCAAAATAAAGCCTCCATTTTTGGGGGGGGATCTGAACTATTGGAGAGGTTAAAAGACTGACAAAGCAGCTATCGATCTGGAATGCACTCTTAACAACTTGAATTTTCAAGTTGTTAATACCGATCCCACTATAGATAAGAACCACATGTTAGATTGGGTGGTCACCCAAAACACTCTGACCATAATCGACCAAATTTCACCATGTATTTGGTCCGACCACCACATTGTGAGCTTCCATTTCCAACTGCCAGAAGCTATGGTTAAACCTCTTAACCCCCCCCCCCCCAAGCTATTATCAACCCTAATTTCAACAGGATACAGGCTCAGGACCTATCCTTATGTTTAAATACTGTAATGAGCGAGACTGAGAGTGGGGACCCTGTTGAGCATCTAGTCTCCTCATTCTCAAGTACCTTCTTGAAGATGATTGACGAAAAAGCCCCACGACGGGGTAAAGTCGTGAGAGATAACCCCGGCCATAAAAAATGGTTCACCCCTCAACTCCTTTTGATAAAAAAGCAAAAAACATAAATTGGAACTCCAGTGGCTGAAACATCAATCTGAAGAAAACAAAAGAGTTTGGAAGGATCTAGACAAAACTTATAAAAACAAAATCATTGAAACTAAAAAGGAGTACTACAATTCGGAGATAAGTTAGGTGTCTAAGTGCCCAAAAAAACTCTTTGAAATTCTTAGACGTCTGGAGAAGCCAAAGGCTCTCCTAACTCCGTTTGTCTCATCCACACAGGACGCTATATTCATACAAACTGCCTTTCAGGTTAAAATAACTAAGGATAGAGAGAACATTAAAAATGCACTGCTCAATGTTGCCACCCCACTACAGAAACAGTATCAGGAACCTAGAAGAGAAGGTCCTGGGCTCTTTGCCTTCTCACCTATAGCTGTCCCCGATATGCAGAAACTTCTTTCGTCCATGTATCCCACTTCATGTCCTGAAAACATCCTTCCCCGAAGTTAATCCTAGAACATAGAGACCTATTCACCCCCTTTCTAATCAGATTTGTGAATGCCTCTTTTAGAGATGGCCAGCTCAATCAAAACCGTTGTGGTTACACCCTTACAACAAAAACAAAAAGAAACTGGGTCCAAAGGACCCAGGCAATCTGAGACCCATTACAAACTGCCATTTTCTACTTAAGATCTTAGATAGGTTTGCTTGTGTGCAATACCAAGCATTCGTGGAGATTCACAACATTCTCCATGACAGACAAACTGGCTTCTGATCCCGGTATAGCTCAGAGACAGCTTTAGTAGATCTGCAATCACACATGCTCGGGATGACCGAAATGGGCAAAGCGGGCGTGCTGGTCCTTTTGGATCTGTCTGCAGCATTCGACTTGGTGGACCACTAATGCCTCTTACATTCCTTAAGTCATCTGGGACGGTATTCCGAGGGGGTGGTTGACTGGTTGCACTCTTATCTGGACGAGAATCCAAAATTCAGTGGGGTTCAGTTAATTCACCATCGACCCCTATTTGGTGTTGAGCTCCCCAGGGGGCTAGTCTGTCGCCCATCTTTTTTAATCTTTACATCAGGCCACTTTGTTCTCTTCTGGATGATCTGGGTGTATTTTTCACCAACTACGCTGATGACACCCAGCTGGTTCTAGAATCTATGGGGGATCATTTAACGGACAGCAAATCCTTTTCCAACATTTACCATCAGATAGAACTCAGGATGTCAAACAATTGGCTCTGCTTGAATGGAAACAAAACCAGAGATTCTCATTTTTGGCTCTAAACAGGCTCATGCTAAACTGAGCCCGACCTTTCAGAGGTTTACAATCGGAGAAAACCTCATACCAGTCCAAACTAAGGTGAAGACTCTGGGAGTAGTGTTGGAGGCCACTCTGAACTCTGATGCCTATGTTAATCAGTTGAGCCAAAACTGTAACTAACATCTTTGGCTCCTAAGAAGTATCCGCACCTACATCTCCAAAGGAACAGTGCCACAATAGCCCGAGCAACCATCATCTCTAGGCTTGACTACTGTAATTCTTTGCTTATTTGAGCTTCTAGCTCCAGCCCAAATAAATGCCAAGTCCCACAGAACAACGCAGTACGCTTAGTTACAAATTTGTCTAAGCGTACACATATATCAACGCATCGACAAAATCTTCACTGGCTCCCCATCAAGGAAAGAATTTCGTTAGACGGGAACCCTGGTTCACAAATGCATGTTTGGACAAACCCTTACTTAAAAACATCTATCGCACAGTACTGCCCCTCCAGGACCCTCCGTTCCTCTATTAAAAGGCAGATCATCTGTCCAGAGCATTAACGCACAAATGGTCTGGGAAGATTCTTCCCGGTTAAAGCAGCTACCTTCTGGAACTCTCTTGCTATTTTCCTAAAATCAGAGGCATCCCTTGCATCATTTAGAAAAACCCTAAAAACGTACCTCTTCGAGTAAACCTCCCCGCTGATCTCCTCCCTCTACTTTTGTTCTGTCTTTGATGGTGGTCCTTGTGTGTGAATGCCATGGCGCCCTGATGCCAGCAGGTTTTCGGTGCCTACAAAATGAATAAAATAATACAAGTTCTCGTCCTTCATACAATGTTGAGCATAACACAGTCTGGTCTGCTATCAGTTTCTCCAACTCACCCGCTGTGCTGAACTCGCTGGACTTCCTTTGCTGTCGGAGTCAAGGTGGCAATTGCTTCTCCACGCCTTGGCTATCAATGCAGGAGGGCCCAGTGTACCTTTGACACACACTACACTATTCGGTAGCTGCAATTCCCGGTCTTATGTTTCTTTTCCTTGAAGCTTCTTGAAAGTCGCGGTCCTTTGTAGAAAAGGGCAATGGTAATTCCCTCTTTGTTGTCCACTATGGTCTCGTCGCCTTTCTCCCCGGTTTAAACTGCCATCTTGGAATTGCTGCTTCCTTGCGCCTTTTGCCTTGCTCAGAGTGTGCTTTTGTGCTTTGCCTTTTATCCGTGTGGGGAAGTGTGATGGAAGTCAGGTGTGTGTAATTATCAGTAATTGCCTGACTCTTGTATTGGGACATGTCAGGTATACGGCTCTGGTGTTAGCCCGTTGTCGCTCACAATAAACTGTCCGTGAGACAGTGTTCCTGCCGGGAAAAGGGGGAAGGGGGTGTGGTCGAGTTTCTAGGTATCCTACCTGGTAGGATGGGGAAAAGGAGTTAGGAAGGATACCGCGTGTCACCCTTCGGTGTCCCACTTCCACTCCCTGAAGACCCCCATCCAGGTGATCCTTCTGCACTGGTCCATCCCTAGGAACTGGATCCAATAGCGATGGCTGCGTCCTGGCCACCTGGATGACAGATCCCCAGGGACTATCGGGTGAGACACCTTCAGGTTTCTCACAATTTCTATAGTGAACATACATATGGATGGTTGATATGGGAAGGATAGAAAAGGTGGAAAATAAAGGGAAAAACAGAAGAGGAAGATGGGACAAGTAAAGGTGTCCATGGAGCGGGACCCCCCCTAAAAAAGAAACAGATAAAATGCTGCCAAAACAGAAATTGAAAATTCTGCTACCTTTTCAGGGAGTGGCAAAATGGACCATTCTCATTTTTGACCTATAAGCAATTTTGCTTGTTATTAAAAAAAGTTTCCAGGGGACTGAAAACTGTTCAGTGCTGTATAGGTGAGAAACCTAAGGATATTCGCACTCCCAGTGCCTTAAGTGGCACTACAAATCGGGCCGGGGCTCATCGAGGGGGCGTGGCCTAACAGCAGGGGTGTTGATGGCCCGTTAGGCCACGCCCCCTTGACGAGTCCCGGCTCCCCTATTGGGGAGAGGTTGCTGATCTCTGCATTTATTTTGTATAGGCTTGCCTGGCAGGGGACAGCGCCTCACCTATTCAGCCTTAATGGTGGTGCTGCCCCTCGCGAATCCGCAGGAGCTTCAGTGTTTAGAAAGTAAGGCCTCTGCTTCCAGCGGCCTCACGTTTTCTCCATAATGGTGGCGCCGGCCCACGTGCATCATTTGATTAAAGGGATGTCTCGCAGGTGCGGCGCCACCATTATGGCTGAAAGGCATTTTTTCTGAAGCCTGAAGCTCTCGCACACGAGCAAGAGCTTCAGGCTGTAGAAAAAAATGCCTTTTTGTGTTGTGGCCGTGGCTGCTAGGGGAGATTAGTGGGCCCCGGCAGGGCCCCGCCTCAAAACAAAATTTCAGAGCCTGCTGGGGCCCAGCCCCGGCAGGCCCCGGCCCACTTAAAGCCCTGCGCACTCCTATTCCCCATGGGTCATCTGCGCAGGTGGCCAGGGTCAGGCCATCGCTTTTGTATCCTGACCCTGGGGGTGGAGAAGTGAGGGAGGTTCACCTGGGTGGAGGGTCCTTAGGAATTGGAAGTGGGGTGCCGTCAGGTAATACGTGGTATTCCCCTCTTCCCTTCGAACAGGAAACCTTTATTCCAGAAGCAATTGGGGGATATTGTTATCCTTGTCCCATCAACCACGAAAAGGGTATGAGATGCCCTCAGTCCAGATGTGCCAAGAAAAAAGTAAAAAGGGTTCAATATAACATGGGTGGAGTATCCTTGGGGACTGGTAGTGGGATGCCCTTGGGAGAGACAGGGTATCCCCCTTTCTCTACTAGTGACCAACACAACCCTTCCCCAGCCTTTATGGGGTGTGAGCCAACTCCCTTGAATTCCTCATATATGACCACTGACAGTACTGGGATGAAGATGAAGCAACTGGGAGTAATAAAGACTAGATGCTTTTTCCACTATGGTACTGGGACGAAGAAGATGCCTGTTAACTGGCAGTGTCAGGCATTTCCCTTTGATTATGGTCAGGCAGGTTCAATTGAGTATTCACACCTGCAGCCTGTCAAGGGCAGCAGATGTATATAAAGAACTCAAATCAAAAGGAAACGAGAGAGGCAGTGGCTTTGAATCAGCAGTAGAGTGGCCAAGAGAAGCAGCAGGGAACCAAGTTTGTGAATCCTGCCAATGGTTTATGGAAGTGCAGCCTGGAAGCTGGGGCTCTGTGGAACCGATCGAACGATGGAAAGGGAGCCGTAAAGAGAGGATGTCCCTTGTTTTGGTGCTCACAGCGCTCGTTTTCCTGCAGCCAGAAGCTGACACAGGATTGCCTGAGGGGCAGGAGGTAGAACCTTGAGGCGGAGTGCAGAAGGCCGAACGATCTGTGCTGCTGGAAAACCCGCGGCTGCAAACGGTGAGTTTCTGTCAAAGGAGAAACCCGGTATGCAATGTGATACATTGTATTGGAGTGGTTGCAAGGTTGAAAAGACACGTTTTCGAAGGTCTCCAATTCGAATCCTTGTTACCTACTGAATTATTAAGAATACTTTGTAGTGGAGTGATCACATGTATAAATAAATAAGAACATTTTCAAAAGTCTCTGAGTGCTGGGCATGTCATTAAACGCAACTTACAAAGATATCAATCAACAGGTTGAATTGAATGAAAACCTTAAGAAATAGCACCTTATGGTTATTGAATTCTGAACTGAATGAAAACGTAATTATAAGCAGAACTGTTACATATGGGAACTAAAAGTTAATGGAGTTTGAAAATTCAAATAAAATCTCTTTGTGCTGAACTCAACTTCAATTCAAGTAAAGTCCATACCTGCTGAACTTTCAAGTGAACAGAACTTTGAATTTAAGTGAATCCAATATATATTGAACTCTAAAACGAATTAACTTTTAACAGTGCAAGTGAACCTACTATATGCTGAACTTTAGGGTGAGTTGAACTTTGGAAGTGAACTCTGACAGTGAATAAAAGAGAGGCATATTGAACAACAAAGTGGGAAGATAATATACAATAAAAATATACTTTGAAAGCTGAATGAACTGCAATTCTGAAGCTTAACTATCATTCAAGATATTTGTACGAAGACCCATCATACAAATAGGGTGCAAGAGTGGCGCAGAACTTTCAGAAGACTGAGAACACTGTTGTGCTATTGAAACTGAGTCTTGGGGAAGGGAACCCTCAGGTTCAACTCATTTATTGACTTGAGGACGGAGTCTTAAGATTCTTTTGTGCTTTGAGTTCAAAGCACAAAAGAATCTTAAGACTCCGTCCTCAAGTCAATGTGTTGTGGAACTTGGGGAAGGGAGCACCGATTATTGGTTAAAAACTATATCATCATGAACTTAAGGAAAGCAATCCTGAGAATTTTTGTTGGAACTGTTTCGTACTTGGGGAAGGAAGCTGAAGGGAAGCTGTGAGCTGGATGGCTCAGATTCTTGTGTTGGGCACGGTTTACGGTGGTTGTGTTTATGGTGGTTGCTGATATCCCTACACATTGTATCGATTAGATGCAAGGGCAAATATAGGTTTTGGCCACAGACAGACTCCTAAATTGAACTCTTTGACTCTGACTTTCCTTAGTTTTATTTCGGTACAGAAATACCACCATTGTATAGGGCAAGATAGGCCCTTTTACATCCTGACTTTAAAGTTCATGAAGTGTTTTATTTTAATTCAGAATCTGATATCTGTGTCTTACTCCGGGATGAATTCACAAATGGTGTCAGAGGTGGGATGTGGCTCAATTGATACAAGTTGGCGAACCCTTCAATTTGAGAAACTAAGTGCCAGAGCATCAGACCCCTCAGTAGTCACTAAAGGCTCTATTGGGTTCGATATCCATAGCAGTAGAAATGAGATAATTTCTCCAGGTCAAAGCAGACCGATACCCGCTGACTTGATATTGATTCCACCCCCTGATACATACATAAGACTAGCACCCAGGTTAGGATTGGCATGGAGTTTTGGGATTGATGTCCTAGCAGGGGTAATAGACCCAGACTTCAGAGGTGATGTTAAAGTGTTGCTTCACAACCACAGAAAGGAGCCCTTTCATGGTTACCAAGGCCATAAGTATGCTCAAGGGGTAATTGAGAGGGCAATGCTTCCCAGAGTAGCAGAGAAGGAAAACACTGAAGAAGGAACCCAGGGTTTCGGGGAGGGGAATGAGGCTTCCAAGGATCCTCCCCACCTTGAGTCAGAAAAGGAGGATCAGGGAGAACCTACTACCCCTCTAGATTTAGCCATGGCTCAAAGAAATGACCCCCCTCCCAACTAAAACATTTTCACAAGTGGCTTCAGACAAGAGGGATGGGAAAGAAGGGAAACTTTCTTTCTTTTAAAAGAATGATTTCTTTATTGGGGAAGACTCATCCCAGTGGATAAGGTCAAATTTGCAGTTGGTAATCCCAGAAAGTCATAAAATGATGGTCTTGGAGAGAGCTCAGTGACATCTGACGGAAGATCACTCAGGCCATTTGAAACTTCAAACTTATTTAAGAGAAATATTTTTCTGGTTTGGAATGGATGCCGACATTAAAGCTAATGCAGGTGTGAATAACTTGTCAGAAAATGAGCACTTCTGTACTAACTGCCTTTTCCACCAATGAAGAAATAGAGACTGGCCCAAAAAAAGTAATGGGCAACCCCACAAAGTATGAGCCCTTGGGGAAATGCCACCAATCCCAACCAGGTGGATCATCAGGTAGGCGTCATTTTCCAGGCTTTGAACGCACGGGCCATCCTTCCTATCAGGAAGTCTATAGAAGTGGATGATTTCCATCTTTTTTGTCCTCATGACTGTTGAATACCGGAGATAATCTTTTTAGGCTTACAGCTTGATTTACCCTATGGTTTAGGCATTCATATATTACCACCTAAAGGAAAATGATTAAGAACACAGCCTATACTTTCAGGGAGTGGGGGGGAGGGATGATTAGAATGTGTCCTTTTGATTTTTTCTGATGACCACATTAGGATTAAACAGGGTCAGTTGGTAGGAATTCTGAAGTATGAGATCCTATGGGAGCCTCTCTCCTCTCTAGCTTCGAGAGAGTTATCAGAAGAAAATCCCCTGTAAGAAGAGGAGTACAAAGCTTGCCTCTAATCCATTAGAAGCAGAGGGACAATGCTCCTGTGGGGAATGTTTGTTGGTGGAGGCAGCTACTAACCCAGAATGTTTGGGATTATGGAAAGTCAAGGTGGAAGAGGGAAGGAATACCCTTGACAGATCCTTTTGAAGGGAGCCCAGAAAGCTCCATTTGGTCATCAGGCAATGCTCCATCGTCCTCGCCAGAATTACTTGACATCCATCTTCCCCAGATAACATTTTTAGAACAAGGGCCCACCAGAACCGGATCCCTAGGGGAACAAACAGAAGAGGGAGTGTACCCTGCAGAAATAAATCAATTTCTCGATCCCTATCGAAAGTGCTACTCTTGTAAAGGGTATGGACACATTGCGAGAAGTTGTCCATTGAATGTAATTGACCTTCCCAAATCTCTATTGTCCAGCAAGCCAAATCAGTCTCAAAGAAGCCCTAATCCCTTTTTATATACAAAAGAGAAAACCTCTAACAAAATCCCTGTTATCTTAGAGGGAAAACTGATTTGGGCAGATTTGGACACCAGGAGTAAAGAAAAAGTGCCATAAGAGCAGAGTTACTTCCCCAGGGGTGGGAAGAAGAGGGAAAAGAGAAGGTAACTTGTGTACATGGCCCTACTGAAAGATACCCGTTAACCCAAATCCCAATTGCCATTTCGGGAAAGAAATGGGATCTGACTGTAGCAGTGATTTCCAATTTGTCAGCCCAGTTAGTCCCGGGGAGAGATAGACCCCAATTTGATCAATGGGTCAAATACAGTTTAATACAATCCTGTAGTTGGACCTCTTCGCCCCATGAAACCAGAACCTCTCCAAATGAAACAAAAAGCTAGTGAGAAGGAAGGTTATTAATGTATTTGAAATAGTCCCAATATTTCAACAAAGAGGATCTAACCTAAGGGATATGCAGGGTTTCTTGGACTGCCAATCTGGCTGCTCCACAGCAGAACCCCGAGAGGATCAAGCGCAAGATAAGGTAAACTTCCCCTCTCGCTTTCCATGTGAAGCACCCTGGTCCAACCCACATTAGGGGAGGGTACGTGAAAAGCTTAGGGTTTTCTCACTCCTATTCCCAATGGGTCCTCTGCACAGGAGGCCTGGGAAATGGCAGTGCTTTTGGATCCTGACCCTGGGTGTGGAGGAGCGAGGGAGTGTCACCTGGGTGGAGGGTCCTTAGGGATTGGAAGTGGCATTCTCCACTTCCCTTCCAAGAGGAAACCTTTATTCCAGGAGCAAATGTGGGATATTGCTATCCATGTCTCATCAACCAAGAAAAGGGTATGAGGTGCCCTCAGTCCAGACGTGCCAAGAAGAAAGTAAAAAGGGTAAAATATGAGTTGGGTGGAGAATCCTTGGGGACTGGGATTCCCTTGGGAGAGACAAGGTATCCCCCTTTTGCTACTAGTGACCAACCCTTCCCCAGTCTTTATGGGTTATTGTGAGCCAGCTCCCTTGACTTCCTCATATATAACCCATGACAGTACTGGGATGAAGAAGAAGCAACTGAGAGTAATTAAGACTAGATGCTTTTTCCACTCTGGTAGTGGGACAAGGAAGATGCCTGTTAAAGACTGGCAGGGTCAGGCATGTCTCTTTGTTTATGGTCAGGCAGTTTCAACTGAGTATTCACACCTGCAGCCTGTCAAAGGGCTGCAGAAGTATATAAGGAACTCATATCAAAAGGCAAATAGAGAGGTGGTGGTTGGGGCATTAAAGCAGCAGCAGCAGAGAGGCCAAGAGAAGCTCCATGGAACCAGGTTTGCAAAGCACACTGACAGTTTATGGAAGTGAGGCCTGGGAGCTTGGGCTCCGTGGAATCGATTTAACGCTGGAAAGGGAGCTGTGCAAAGAGGCTGTCCCTTGTTCTGGTGTTCACAGTGCTCATTCAGCTGCAGACAGTCAACACAGGAGCGCCTGAGGGGCAGGAGGTGGAACTCTGAGGCAGAGTGCAGAAGGCCGAACAATCTGCGCTGCTGGAAAACCTGAGGCTGCAACCGGTGAATTTCTGTGAAAGGGAAACCCCGGTATGTGAGGGTTTGAACGTTTGTAAAGGGATACACTGGGCCTCATTACAAATCAGGCGGTCCGGAAATAACGGTGGCGGTAAACCCGCCGCCACCGTTGTTTCCGGACCGCCTGATCCCGACTCCTGCAGGCGGGAGTTGATGTTCCCGCCAAGTTTGACCTGGCGGGTTTAACACCGCCCACCGGCAGGCGGACGAGGAAACACCGGCAGCATTACAAGATGCTGGCAGTGTTTCCATGATCCCCATTCCCATTGAGTCCTATAGGACTCAATGGGAATGGGGATTAACACCATTCCGCCTCCGTGATTCCCGGAAAACCGGGGTTGTAATGCCCCGGTAATTCTGGGAATCACGGAGGCGGAATGGTAATACGAGTCCAGCAGTAACCAGGCGGTTTTACCGCCTCGGTTACCGCCGGACTCGTAATGAGGCCCATTGTATCTGAGGGGGTCACATGGTTGAAAAGACACGTTATCGAAGGTCTCCGATTCGAATCCTTGTTACCTACTGAACTAATAAGAATACTTTGTAGTGGGGTGATCGCGTGTACATGAAAGGTGACCTTCGCGTTTTCGAAAGTCACCGAGTGCTCGGCACTTCATTAAAGGCAACTTTGAAAGATATTAAACAAAGGGTTGAATTGAATGAAAACCTTAACAAATACAACCTCATGGTCATTGAATTGGGAACTGAATGAAAACTTAATAAACAAGCAGAACTTTTACATATGGGAAATTAAAAGTGAATGGAGTTCTACAATCAAGTAAAATCACGGCGTGCTGGACTCAGAAATTAATGCAACTTCAATTCAAGTAAAGTCCATACCTACTGAACTTTCAATTGAGCAGAACTTTGAATTTAAGTGAAACCAATATATATTGAACTCTAAAGTGAATGGAACTTTAACAGTGCAAGTGAAATCACTTTATTCTGAACTTCAGGGTGAATGGAAAATTGTAAGTGCACTCTAACAGTGAATCAAAGGGAGGCATATTGAACAACAAAGTGGGAAGAAATTGTGCAACATGAATTTACTTTGAAAGCTGAATGAACTGCAATTCTGAAGCTTTAATATCTGTCAAGATATTTGTACAAAGACCAGTCATACAAAGAGGGCGCACGAGTGGTGCAGAACTTTTAGAAGACTGAGAACACTGTTGTGATATTGGAACTTAGTCTTGGGGAAGGGAACCCTAAAGCTCAACTAATTTATTGACTTGAGGACGGAGTCTCAAGATTCTTTTTTGTTTTGAACTATGTTTTGAAACCTGGGGAAGAGAGCAGAGTATTGGTTAACAACGATATCATCCTGAACTTAAGGAAGGCAATCCTGAGACTTTTTGTTGGAACTGTTTTATACTTGGGGAAGGAAGCTGAAGGGAAGCTGGATGGAGCTCAGAACTTTGTGTTGGACACTGTTTATGTTGGTTGCCGACCTCCCCACATGTTGTATAGATTAGTTGTGAGGGCAAGTATAGGTTATGGACACAGATTCCTAAATTGAACTCTTTCACTCGGACTTTCCTTAGTTTTATTTCGGTAGGGAAATCCCGCTATAGTATAGGGCAAGATAGGCATTTGTCCATCCTGACTTTTAAGTTAATAAAGTGTTTGATTTTAATTCAGAATCTGTTATCTCTGTCTTACTCCGGGATGCCTTCCCAACAATAGCCGGTTATCCAGCAAAATGTGGTTTTCAGGTTCACCCTACTGACACCTTTTAACCTAACTATGCAGCTGTAGCTCCAGGAAGTGATTGGAAAGGCATGGTTATATGCAGATTATTCCCAGAGGATCCCAGCAACCGCCTAAGAGGAATTCACAGGCTGTATCCTTAGTGGAGAACCTTCATACTGAAAGCCACCCTAACCTGAAAGTGCCTACAGGTCACACAGTCATCCTTACTACAGAGCTGGCCATTGTGGGCTGATGTGCCTTTCACTGCTGTACTTTAGGCCCACCTGGAAGAGTCCTTTCCTGCTTCTCCAGGCTCTTAAGAGTCCTTTGTGTGGCACAGTGTGCTACATAAGCAAGATGCATTCCAGCCCCTTATTTGGTACAGACATGTAACACACACAGCCCCAACCCAGTAACATGGGGCTGCGCAGCGACGGCACCTCAGGCAACATATTATCAGATTCTCACAATAATCCCCCTCTCTGTTAATGCCAGGCTTCCACCATAGCCTGGAATGTGTCCACAGATCCATAGCAACTCCTCTTTTGTTATCCAACAACATTCACCTTTCACAGTCTTTTCTATCCCGGGACACAACTGGCCTCGAGGCTTGTCAGTCTCGAATTACTATTGGGAAGTTTGCCCTATGGGAAAATGCAAAAAGTAATTCTGAGCTAAAAAGCCACCATGATTTAGGTAGCAGCTGGAGCACACCACAAGGCCGATCATGCAGTCAAACACCATGAAGCTCATTTTTCTCCAAAGCGTAATTTGGCGGCAGGGAGACTTATGTGTAGAAATACACGTAGGCAGCTGTCTGCCAAATTGTGGTCATTTACACGGCAGAGTGCAAATGTGCAGGGGAAAAGGGCAAAAGATGGCGCACACGCACTGCACATTTGCACTCGGTAAATGAGTAAATGCTGGCTACCATAAGAACACGGAAGGCGCACTTACAATTAAACCCTGCCTGCAATGCACTTTTGCACCATACATTCCCATTACGGCCCATTTTTGGGTGTTGCATGAGAAGAGAGACTAATAAGTACTCCAGGAAGGAAGGCGAGGTTCAATAAAAAATTGGTTGCAAGCCCTCGATATATTCTTTTTCGGAACCATCCACAATCTAACAATGATCAGGGTCTCTCTATAGGTAGAAGATGACCACATTGAGAGATCCGCACACACCCAAGCTATCACAAAATATTCCTCCCCCTGCCCCTCTTCACCTTGTCCCTACAGCTGTGGCATTTCAGCAGCTTTCCTGTCCTCTCATTTTCTTCTTACTCCTTTTCCTCCGCTGACTAACGTCTGGAGATCCCGGGCAGAGGCGCAATACGCCAACCTGCAGACATGGCAGGCGCTCTGAGCCCACTACGCTGGTGAAGTGGCACAGTATAAAAGCTGTGTAACATAAAATAACAGAAACGAAGGAGCAATTGCTCTGATGGCTTTGAACTGCATTCTGCAAATATAAGCACGAGCAAAAGAAGAGCTCATGCGTTGCCTGTGTAACCAGACAAGAAAGGATATAGGCCGACAACCTGACTCAGAGGCGTATGCGCAGACAGATACAATGTTTCATTGAGGCCAACACATATGTGCCATTCTGCTCAGATTGTGTTTGACCAGTCCTAGTCATTTCTTCACATTGTGGGTCTCATAGTCCTGAATGTTCCATCATAAATCCAAATCTACAAATCCTAGGATGCAAAGAAAAAAACAGGATTGAAGAAGTATCACCATGTTGCCATGTATGCTTTGCATATGTAAATAGCAACAGGTGAGTCCCAATGAGTTGCCAAAGTCTGGAAACTAGAATGAGGCATGCGGTCTGGTGACTAATTTGCAAACGGTTGATCCATTAGACCTTTGATCCAGTCTTGAGCTAAGCACTTCACCACACTGGCCCTGGGATGTGTTACCCGGTTAGACTCACGCAGACATTACTGTAACTGCATGCACTAAGTTCCACCAGAACTCATTGTGTGGATGGTAAAAACAAAAAAAAGGCAGTGCTTGCAAATACCATGCCTCCCATTTTACCTTTACTGCTGATCCCGTAATGGGGCCCGTTCTATGATTCTATGATCCTGGCTAAATCACATTATCTTCTGTTGCCGTGTACTGTCCCCTTAAGGGAAGGACACGGTGGGAGAAAACGTCACAAGGGAAGTGACGTTTAGAGGGGGGAGTTGGGCAGTTCCTGTTGGACGGTTGAATAAAGAAGAAGTGTAAACCGACGCTGGTTCCTCAGTTATTCCAAGCCGCGCAGGGTGACTAACTGGCAACGAGGTTCGTCCCAGCCAGCGGTCCTCCTTGCGGCACACGGGTGATCCCACCACATGGCCGCAGCTGCAGACGGCGTTCCCATCGTCGTTCTCCTTGTGCTCGCGGGTGATCCCACCACGCAGCACGGCCCAAGACCCAGAGGCCCTCCCCTGCCGCTCCGGCAGTCATGCCTGTCGGCAGAGCACGCGCAGCGGTCCCGCTGCCCGTCTCCTTCTCCCTCCGGTGCCTTCCAGAAGCCACGCAAGTGAAGCGGGCCCCCCCCAGCCTGTGAAGGGGCCCCTGAAAAATAATGATTTTTTTTATATACGTCAGCGACCCCGCTGACTGGCTTCTACCGCCTCCGGTACCCCCAGAGGCCACGCGATATTCGACAGCCCCCCCCCCCAGCCTGTCAGGGGGCCCCCCCAAAAAATAAAAGAAGAAAAGGACAGTAACAATACATAAAGACAGAGGAAAGACCTCTTGCTGCTCCTCGCAGCCGATAACAGAAGGCCACACCCACCCTCAGGCCCAACGGTTCACAAAGCGGCCAGCAAGCCTCCCACAGAGCCGCACCGCCATCAACAGGGGATCAACCCGTGCACAGCACATCAGTGACTACAGGTGCTCGCACTGAAGACGCACACACTCAACATGAGCACGACAGCCAGCACGTCAGCTGCTCAAGCGGACCAAAGCACGCCACTAGCTGCGCCAGTCACCAGATCCACGGCCACAGCATGGCGCATGCCACCCCCCCTTGTCTATGACTCCTCAAGCTAACAAAGGAGCGAGGTGGGTTCAATGGTTAGAAGACTTTAATAATTTTATTGATGCTGCTGGAGAAGAAACGTCCCCACGACTGCGCAGCATGTTCGTCAACACGGCAGGGAATGAGATAAGGACACTTATTAAGACCATTCCCCCAGCGGAACTCACTGATTTTGCAAGCCTAATAACTGCTCTGAATAAAAGATTTGTCATCGCTCCCAACAAGGATTATGAAAGATACGTCTTCAATCAGAGCACGCAACGCATAGAAGAAACAGTTGATGGGTTCATCACGAGACTCAGGATAAAGGGTGCACATTGTCAGTTTGACGCATACTCACTGGACGAGGCCATCCGACTAAGGGTGATCGAGGGATGTGTCTCGCCTGCCCTAAAGAAACAACTACTCAAGAAACCCATCACGATTGAGGAGGTGAGTGAGATGGCGCGGATACTCGAGAGAGTGGATAAACAAGCAACGCACATGTCCAGCACTGCCGCCACCAAAAAGGACAAGAGCGACCTCATCGCAGCGGTCTAAGGAACCAACAACAAGAACAACGAAAGGACAGGGGGGGTCGGTGCCACAGCGACCCCGAGAATGCAGAGACAATGTTACAGATGTGGAATGACTTTCCCGCACGTGGGCTCATGGCCGGCCCTCTCACAAAAGTGCGGAAATTGTGGTAGGGAAGGACATTTTCAAGTAGTATGCAGAGAAGGTAGACCTTTTCTCATGGTCCGTTCCCCCAGCAACCCCTCGTTCAGACCACCCCAACGACCATATCAGCCGTACCAACCCCGCCCGTACCAACAAGGACCACAAAGATACGTCAGAGTGGTGGAGGAAGTATATCCCGAGGAGGAATATCAGCAATACGAGACACTGGAACCAGAACCGCGCATACAAGATGAGTATGATGGACCACCCCTGCCCAGACAAGTGACGTACATAGCACCTCAAGGCTACGCTGATTGTGATAGTAACCAATATGACCCACATATCCACAACAAATTTGTTAACCTCATATTAGATGAAGAAGTGGCGCGGCAAGCACCCAAGATACAAGTCGAGATCTGCAACCAACAATTCTGCTTCTTAATCGACTCAGGAGCAACGGTTAACATCATGTGTGAGAAGGAGTTTCAACAGTTACTTAACAGGCCCTCGCTGACTCAGACCACATCCAAAATATACCAATGGGGAGCCGACACACCTCTTTGCTGCATTGGGTCGTTCAGAAGACGCCTCATGTTCGGTGCAAGGCCGTCACCACCACAATCCATGTTATCAGGAGCCCGACGAAGGGGCGATGCTTGTTGAGTCACAAAACGGCATCACAGCTGGGCCTAATCAACATACTGGTCCACGACAGTGACCTCATTAACTCGGCAGAACCGCAAACCCCACAACAAGCTCAAATATGCCACATTGATCAAGGGAATCCCAAGCCCGCCATCCTCACAAAAGATGACATCATAAAGGAATTCCCAGACATCTGCCGTGGCCTAGGCAAACTGAACGGCCCGCCCATCAAGCTACATATAAATCCAGAAATTCGCCCTGTGCCACAACACCCACGGAGAGTGGGATTTCACTTACAAGAAGCGTCTCGAAGGAACTACATCAACTCTTGAGGGATGACATTATCGAACCGGCAACCGGACCCACTCCATGGGTGTCTCCCCTTGTAATTGTACCGAAGGAGGGCGGCCGGCTCAGGTTGTGTGTGGACATGAGGATGGCCAACACTGCCATACAACGGGAATGGCACCCTGATCCAAAGATCGAGGACATTATAATTCAACTAAATAAGGCAGTTTTGTTCTCGAAGTTGGACCTCAATCAGGGGTACCACCAGTTGGTTCTCCATCCGGACTCACAACCAATCACCACATTTGCATCCCACGAAAGTTTATTTCGCTACAAGAGACTCAATTTTGGTATATCTTCCGCCGCCGAAATCTTCCACGAGACGGTCCGACAAATCATTCGACCCATCAAAGGGACATTAAATTACAGTGACGATATCCTCGTCTTTGGGAAGACTCGGCAGGAACATGACGAAGCTCTACGAGCCACCTGCAGGGCATTACAAAAAGTGGGTCTGACCCTAAACGTAGAGAAATGCCGGTTTGGAAAAGCTAAACTCAAATTTTTCGGACACATTTTCTCGGCCGACGGGATGACCACTGACCCCGACAAAGTTGCGACCATCCTCCATCTGGAAAAACCCAACCAAGCGGCGGACATCAGATCATTCCTAGGCATGGCGGGGTACTGTGCTCGCTACATACTACAATTCGCCACCATCACAGAACCCTTGAGACGCCTGCTGCAGAAGGACGTCCCATTCCACTGGACGGAGGAGTGCCTAGAAGCATTCGACGGCATCAAACACTCATTGGACGAAGCCAGGAAACTAGCATACTTTGACCCAGAATGGCATACTGAGATTGTGGTTGACGCCAGCCCATTGGGTTTGGGCGCGATACTTGCTCAAACCAGTGGCCAGGACACACACCCACGGCACATGGTAGCCTACGCCAGCAGAGCCTTGGCTCCCCCAGAATCGGCCTACTCCCAGGCGGAGAAAGAGAGCCTGGCGGCCGTCTGGGCCTGCAAACATTTCCATCACTTTGTCATCGGCAAGAAGTTTACACTCATCACGGATCACCAGGCGTGCGCACCCGCGAACCAAAATGCCCCCCAGGATCGAACGGTGGGGAATACGCCTACAAGAATACAACTTCAAAATCATTCACCGCCCGGGGGGTGAAAACAACCCGGCAGATTATCTTTCGCGACACCCTGTTGGCATCCCGGCCCAGAGACAGGGAGACTCAGAATACATCAGCTACATCACCGCAAATGCCCTGCCTCCAGCCATCTCCATCGAAACCGTAGCCGCAGCCTCAGCGACTGACCCATCAATGGCCCTGGCTATCAGTCTGACACGTAATGACAAGTGGAAAGATTTCAGAAGAGCAGTCCAGAAACATCCTGGAGCTAGTCGAGACGAGCTCGAGAGACTGTCAAGGGTACACGCGGAACTAGCGGTTCAAGATGACGTCATTCTACTAAGATGGTGTAAATAGTCATTCCCAACACACTGCGAGCTGAGGTCATCAAAACAGCTCACGAAGGTCACAGAGGAGCAGAAAACACTAAGAGACTGCTGAGATGCCATGTGTGGTTCCCGTTCATGGACGATATGGTTGCCCGATGGGTACGTAATTGCATAGCATGCCAATGCACCACCAGACCAGAGCCACCACTTCCTCTCAGAACAACAATGATTCCAGACCACCCATGGGAACGAGTCGCTACAGATTTCTATGGACCAACAGAAGCTGGAGACTACCTACTGCTCCTGATCCATGAACACTCCCGCTTCCCCATAGTGAAGCGAGTGAAGTCCACAGCGTTTGCACATGTGGCAGCAACTTTTGATGAAGTCATCAGCGAGTGAGGGATCCCTGACATAATAAAGTCATACAACGGGCCGCCGTTCAGTGGCCATGAATTTGGGGTATTTGCGAGACACATGGGGTTTCAACACCAGAAGGTAACCCCGAGATGGCTCCAGGCAAATGGTATGGCCGAAAGGTTTATGGCCTCCATCAAAAAGACCATGCAAAGTGCACGCATCGAAGGGTCTGACCCCCATCAGGCGTTGTGCAGAATGCTGAGGAACTATTGGAACATGCCCCATGAAGCCACCAACAAAACCCCAGCGGAGCTCATGGTGAAATACAGAGTCAGAACCAGGGTCGTAAACAACCCGGCGCTGAGGCCAAAACCAGACCCAGAAGTTGCTCGACGCGATGAAGCAAGGAAAGGAAAAGCTCGTGAACAGACTGACCAAAGAAGAAGAGCACAACCAAAAGACTTTCACATAGGCAATGAAGTTTGGGTGCAACAAACAGTACGCAAGAAGACAGACCCTCTATTCTCGCCAAAGCCGCTCCAAGTCACAGCCGTGAAGGGGACAATGGGTAACCGCAGCGAACGACGGAAAAGAAGTGATGAGGAACAGCTTGCTATTCAAGCATGTGGTGAAAGGAACGGTAGAAGTGCCGCCACCCATTGATCGAGACCCAGAAGAAGGCGACACTCAAGATGAAGAGTGGGTCTGTTGAGGCCTCACAGGCCTGGAGCGCTCACGCGTGAAAAGACCAGACGCGGAGCCACTCAGTAATGCAAACTGCTTTATTGAGCATACGGCAGCAACTGCCGTAATCCCTGGATCCCGCCCCCTCCCACGCCCCAGCGCAGCATAGCGTCCTATCCGCTTGGACCGCAACAGCGGTCCACCCACACAACGATGTGGGCTGGCTAACATCTCCCCCCTTTTTAACTTGTGAGTCCATTCTCACTTCTTACCCCATTTCTTCTATGAGGCATAGTGGTTTCATACGACTCCGTTGTGGTCGCCTTGTCCTGCTTGGGGTTGCCTCCTCGATGGTCTGCGTCATGGTATTTCGTTCATCCTCCGACTCTTCCCCATCACCCATGTAAGGCTCATCCCTGGTTCTGTCTTCTTTATTGTCTCTGTTTCTTTCCCATTCTTCACCCCCATTAGATGCCACTCGCTTGAAATGTGATATGTTCCGGGTCACTGTTGAGCTGTCATGTCTCTGAGCCGTCCCCATCGTACCTTTTTTTTGTGTTACCACTAACGGGGTGGGGGCATACGTAGCTTCTTCTTTGCGAGTCTTTGGTTGCCGGAACCAGAACTCATCTCCCAGCTGTATGGGGTTTTCGCGAGCTCGTCTTTTTCGATCGGTGACTTCTTTCATTTTTGCTTTCCTTTCATCGTCATTCGCCCTTGCCTCCTGCTCAAGTGCCGTCGGTTCTCATGGCCGGGGGTCTTCTGGTAGCCTTGTTGTGATTGGTCTCCTGAACATAAAGTCTGCAGGGCATATTCCTGTCGTGCTATGTGGGGTGTGCCTATACTCTCTGAGCAATTGATTTAGAGCCTGTTCAAATGGTTTGTTTTGCACATGAGCAATTTGAAGGGTTCTCTTGATGCTGGCCATGAATCTTTCAATCATGCCATTTGCCTGTGGCCAGCGTGGGGTTATCTTACGATGTTGGAAACCCATGTATTTGGCAAAGTTCTGGAAGTCATGGCTTATAAATGAGGGGCCGTTGTCCGACTTGATGATCTTGGGAATTCCATATGCGGACAACATTCGGTCAAGTGCTGGGATGATGCTTGACGTTGAGCTGCTTTCCACTATTTGTGCGTCTGGGAATCTTGAGTGCTCATCCATGAGTACTATTACATGTGTGCCATCGCTCAGTGGTCCAAAGAGGTCTACGGCGAGTTCTTCCCACACTTGTTTTGGTGGCAGCGATGTTTGCAAAGGGTTCGGGTGTGGTGGTGGTGATACTTGTGCACAGACGTGGCACGCCCCTACTACGTTTCCTACTAGTCTGTCCAGGTGTGGGAACCACACCTTCTGCCTAAGCAGGCGTTTCGTCGCAACCACTCCCCGGTGACCTTCATGTGCTAGGTGTACCGTTTTGTCCCTGAGGGTTCTCGGAATGACCACTTTGCATCCTTTAAGTAAGAAGTAGTCGTCCACTATTGTTAACTCGTCTCTCACTTGATCGAGCCATTTGACGTCTTCTTGAGTGGTTTCTGCCTCTGATTTTGCTTGTTGTCTCATGAGCATCTGTTTGTTGTTCTGGAGACAGTGTTGCACAATGTGAAGGGCTGGATCACATTCAGATTGAGTTGTGTCCACCCCACTGGCAGCGGTTGGAGGTGGTGAACCACGTAATTTATATAGGCGTCTGCGATGGAAGACCGTGTCTCTGCGGAGGCCACTGGATGACGAGACAGGTAATCCGCCGGATTCTCATCCTTCCCTGGGCGACACTGTGAATTTATAGTCCTGTAGGCGTACGCCCCACCGGGCAATCCTTGGCAGCATTCTGGCCTTTGGGTCGCCATATATGGTAAGCAGTGCCTGGTGGTCCGTGATGATGGTGAACTCCTTGCCAAACAGGAATAGATGAAAATACTCACAGGCCCACACTACCGCCAAACTTTCTTTTTCCGCCTGTGAGTATGCCCTCTCTGTGACTGTGAGACTCCTGCTGGCGTATGCCACTACGTATGTGTTGTATGGATCTGTAGGGTCCTTTTGAGTGAGTATGGTGCCCAGTCCTACCGGGCTGGCATCGACAATGACTTTGGTGTCCCGACGGGCATCGAAATACGCCATGTCGCCAGCTTGTGAGATAGCCTTCCGGATAGTTTCAAAAGCCTTCTGGCATTCTGAAGACCAGATGAACGGTGTGTCTTTGCACGTGAGTAGTCACAGGGGTTTGCTCACAGTCGCGTAGTCCTTCAGATGTCTTGCACAATAGCTGGCAAGACGTAGAAATGAGCGTAGGTCAGTGACGTTTTCAGGTGGTGTGGCAGAGTTGAGTGCCTTAACCTTTTCCGGATCCGGTCTCATCCCGTTTTCTGAAAAGATGTGACCGAAGAATCTTAATGACCCCTTTGAGAATTCACATTTTGTCTTGTTGAGGGTAAGTCCTGCATCTTGAAGGGCTTGGCACACTCTGTGTAGTGCCAGGTCGTGCTCTTCCCGCGTTTTTCCATAAACCAGCACATCATCTGAGTAGTTCAGACAGTTCGGAACGTAGTGGATCACTTTGTGTATTTCTTCTTGGAATATCTCGGCGGCCGATGAGATTCCGAAACTGAGTCGTTTATATTGAAAAAGGCCGAGGTGGGTGACGAAAGTAGTGATATATCGAGATTCTGGGGAAATTTCAATCTGATGATAGCCTTTCCTTAAGTCTAGTTTTGAGAAAATCTTTGCCCCATGAAGAAGGTGAATCATGTCCGTGATTCGTGGCGCCTGATGCCTTTCCCTTTCAATGGCCACATTGGCCCTGCGCATGTCAACGCACAGATGGATGGATCCGTCCGGAGACTTCTTGGGAACGGGGACAATGGACGACACCCAGGGCGTGGGGCCAGAGACTGGTTCGCTGACGTTCATTTTGATCAATTTGTCCAGCTTGTCCTCCACCTGCCTTTGTATATTGACGGGAATGCCTCGATAGTGCTGTGCCACTGGTTTGATGAGTGGGTTGATGTGGAGACAGACTTTTCTCCCTTTTAGTTTTCCAAGTCCTCGGAAGAGATTTGGGAATGATTGTTCAATGGAGTCTGGTTTGGAAAAGTACTTGTGGGCCATCAGTTGGTACAGAATGTGTTCGAGGCCCATGTCCACTGCCGTGCGAAAACACAGTATGCATCCGCTATTGGCTTCAGTTTTCAGAATGTGCAAAGGAATCTTGGCTGAGTGCTCTTTATGAGTGCACCATGCTGTGATCGTGCCTATACAGGTCAGGGGTGCTGTGGCCCCGTACGGATATATGTCCACCGTGGCTGGTTTTATTTTTGGCATCGGCATGAGCGACTTGAGTTCTTGTTCACTGATAATATTAACTGTCGCTCCTGTGCCTATTAGAAACTTCATCGGGGTGTTGTTTACGTGTAAGATGAGGGTGGGACTGTGTTGCGTGGCCGCGGTGTTGTCGTTGAGGGCCCACACATATCCCTTTTTCCTCTGACCCTCGTCTGTCGAGGGGGACTCGCTGCTGGTCGGGGACCGCATTTCGATGTATCTAACAAAACGTCTTCTTTGTGGGCGTCTTGCTTCTTCCTGAGGTCATCTTTCTTCACGCAAATAGGTGTTTTTCCGGTCCTTTTCCTCCCTCTTGTGAACTGGGCGGTCAGAATCTCCTCTTGTTCTCGTAGGGCTTCGGCGGGAGTATCTTGGCCTGTCTTGGGGTTGATGTCTGTACGGGGATCGTCCTGGTGCGTTTTTGCACATGGCCCTGAGTGGTCCATGCCCCCGCAAGCAGCGCACTGTTGTCCTAGCGCCGGGCAGTCTCCCGTATGTGGGTATTCATAGCCGCACTTATAACATGAGCTTGCCAACCCTGCTGCAGTATCTACCTCTCCTGTCCCCTCCCAGGCCCTCTGCACTGCACTGGCCTCCCACTTCATCTCTAAAACTCAGGACATCCTGTCCTCACTCTCCTCCTATCACCTCCCCCCCTCTCTTCCCTGCTCTTCCTCTGGCCCTTCTGCAGCCACCCCTCCTCCCTCCTTCTCTGCCTTTCCCCTTTTTTCTGCTGACGAGGTTTCCAGACAAGTCCGATCTATGAAAGTCTCGTCTAAACAGATTCACCCCTGTTCCTCCAAAACTATCAAGGACCACATTGACTCCCTGGCTCCTGCCCTGGCTGACTTTTGCAACCACTCCTTCGCCTCTGGAGTCTTCCCATCCCCCCTCAAGCACTCCCTTGTGCACCCTCTCCTTAAGAAACCCTCTGCCGACCCCTCCTGTCCGGCTAACTATCGCCCAATCTCCATCACTCCCTTCCTGGGCAAGCTCCTGGAGAAACTGGCCATCTCCCAGCTTAACCTCCATACTGAAGCTGTTGATAGTCTCCATGACCATCAATCTGGCTTCAGAGCGGCCAGAAGCACGGAAACTGCTCTCTTGAACATCCGTGAGGACCTGCTCTTGAACCTCGACTCCAACACTCCGTGTGTTCTCATTCTGCTCGATCTCTCTTCTGCCTTTGACACTGTCAACCATGCCATCCTGCTCAACCGTCTCTGTGATTACCTGGGTATCACTGGTCAGGCTCTGGCGTGGCTGACCTCTTTCCTTTCCAATCGACCCTCCCAGGTCCAACTTGGGTCCTTCCTCTCTGACATCTTTTTCTCCACCTGTGGCGTTCCCCAGGGATCTAATCTCTCTCCCTGGCTGTTCAACCAGTATCTGGCACTCCTTGCCCACCGCATCGCCGCCCTCTGCCCCAACTTTCAGACGACGAAAGTTGGGGCAGGACGATACCCAGCTCATTTTCAGGCTACCCTCGGCCTCCTCCTCTCCCTCCCTCATCTCTGACTGTCTGTCTGCTATCCAGGAATGGTGTGCTGCCAATGACCTCTGCCTTAATGCTAGTAAGACTGAGATCCTACTCATCGGCACACCCACTCCCTCCTTCCTTGCAGCTCTCTGGCCGGCCTCTCTTGGCCCTCTTCCTGCTCCTACCTGCAAGGCAAAAAACCTCGGGGTCATCTTCGACTCCACACTCTCCTTCTCTCCTCATATATCTGACGTCTCTAAGAAGTCACATTACCAGCTGCACCTCCTCAGAGGTATTCTTCCCTTCCTCTCCTTCCCCCAGAAGCTCACTGTCTCCCGAGCCCTGGTTCTCTCGAAGCTGGACTACTGTAACAGCCTCTATCTTAATCTGCCTGCCTCCACTCTCCGCCCTCTGCAACTCATCCAGAACAGAACTGCGAGACTTGTCCTTGGCCTCAAGCCCAGGGACCGTATCTCTCCAGGACTGAAATCTCTACACTGGCTCCCAGTGGCTGCGAGGATTAAGTTCAAAACCCTCTGAATTGTCCACAAGGCCTTCTGGGGCCTGGGGCCTAAATACCTTCAACTCTCTCTTCCTAAATATCTTCCTTCCCGAGCCCTACGCTCATCCGTCTCCAACTCCCTCAGGGTCAGCCGCTTCTCGAAGCAACGAGCTGGGGGTAGATCTCTCTCCGCGGCAGGGGCCTCCCTCTGGAACAGCCTTCCTGCCTCCCTGAAACTTGAGGAGAACCATCTCCGGTTCCGGAAGCACCTCAAAACCTTCCTCTTCACTTCTGCTTTCTCTCTCCCTCTCCCCTGCTAAATTCTTCACCAAAACTGCACTGATTCTGCAACTGGGCCACTCTCACCGACCTCGGTCCTGGGCCCAGTCACTCTTCACTTGCACTGCCTCCCTGGCAACCCCTGCACTGCGGGACTGTCTCTGTATCACTACAGCCCCCCCCCCAGCACTTGTCTGCACTTACCTTGCACTTGCCACCAGCTGGCCCTATGTATTTATTATTTTATTTCTATTCTACTTATTTGTACTGCACTCCCCCCCCCCTTGCACTTTTTCCCTTCCCCCTACCCCTGCACTTGAGCGGTCTGAATGACACCTGGCCTAGTAGGATCGTTGTCTGTCTTCCCCTTGTTCCCCCCTCCCTGCCTCGTCGCGCCTTGAAACACTTGTGTATAGGCGCGTTACAAATGCCATATCATATCATATCATATCATGTGGCGTCGGGGCGTTTGTTTCCTTGGGGAGGGTTCGCATACAATTTGTTTACCGTGTCAACGTTTTCCCCGTGCTGTTGAATAGAGACTTTTCCCAAATTGTCTAATTGAGAGTCTACTGCGGCCTCCTTGCGGGCCAGTGCTAGGATTTCCTCGAGAGATCTCTGTTTCTGCAGCAGTTTCCGCAATGGTTGAGAGAGACAGCTGGCGATGACTTGCGATCTGAGCGCCCCTTCGTTCGAATATTTGTGGAATTCACAATGTTTGAGCTTAATGCAGAGACGCATGACGAAATTGTCGATGGATTCCCCTTTTTCTTGTCTTGTCGTGTGGAAAATGTGGCGTTCATAATCAACATTTGTGTGCGGGGCGAAGTATTCCGAAAGCTTGACATGAAGTTCCTGGTATGTTACAGTGTCCACGTTCAACAGTTCACCTCCGATATCTCTTACCGCCGATCCTACTGCCATGAAAAGTGTGTTTTTGAGTCTTTCATCATCAGTTAGCCCGATGGCTCCTGCATAAAATTTGAAGTCCCGTAGCCATGTGGTCCAGCGCGGTCCTAAGTTTGAGGTGTCTCGTATCTCAAACGGGCTGGGCATGTGCATCACTTGCGATGATCCACCAGTGGCTTGTGGTCGTTGTATGTCGACTCCTTGAGGGTTGTCGGCCCCTCCTGAAGATGATGCAGTCGCAAGCGCTGGGTCTGACATGTCTGCACAGTAAACTGAGCGGTTTCATTGGAAATTGGGGCCCTTTTGGATGTTCCGGCCTTGGGAATTTGTACTGATAACAGGGGCCTTTATGGGTGTTCTGGCCATAGGAAGTTATTTCTGAAATAGTCACAGTGTCTTGAGCCTGGGGCCATTTTTGTTATTGTGGCCGTGGCAGTGTACTGCTGAAACAACTATAATACGTGTGTCTCACGTGCAAGCGTAGTATCCTTGGCCTCAGTGTGCCCCGCTAGATATTCACAACGTGAGGGTACAGACCTTCTTGGAATTTTGTTGTGTCCGCTAATTCCTTGTCGTGGAACCGTGGCGGGGCTTCCTCGAGCGTGTACGTATGATGGTTGTCTTGCAGGTTCCTCACGCCTGCGTGCGACGGGACAATCTCGGGGCCTGGCACGCATTTAGGGAGGTGTGCGTGTGACACGAGGATGTGGCGCTTTCCCCGGAGGCGTTTGCAAAGGCAATATGACTGAGCCGTGTGGGCCGCGGTGCGCGGCCGGGTGCCTTGTTTGGGTCGGGGCGCGCCGACGCGCTTTACTGCCCGACAGCAGGCCCCGCTGTTATGAAAGCGAGGGTGTTCCCCTCGTCGCCATTGTTGAGGCCTCACAGGCCCGGAGCGCTCACGCGTGAAAAGACCAGACGCGGAACCACTCAGTAATGCAACCTGCTTTATTGAGCATACGGCGGCAACTGCCGTAATCCCTGGATCCTGCCCCTCCCACGCCGCAGCGCAGCGTAGCGGCCTGTACGCTTGGACCGCAACGGCGGTCCACCCACACAACGATGTGGCCTGGCTAACAGGGTCCCTCTCGAGCCACAAGCTCTTCGTCAGCCAGATCCCGCATCGGAGGTTGACGGCGACCACACCCAAAGGTCGCGAGGACAACCCCAAAGAACAATCAAGAAACCTCCAAGGTTAATGGGGGAGTGTTGAAAGTTGGTTAATAAGTGAAGCTGGTGATGCAAAGACATTCCAGTGCTATAGTTGCAAGGACATTCGTTCAGGGGTGTTGCTGCCGTGTACTGTCCCCTTAAGGGAAGGACACGGTGGGAGAAAATGTCACAAGGGAAGTGACGTTTAGAGGGGGGAGTTGGGAAGTTGCGGGCAGTTCCTGTTGGGCGGTTGAATAAAGAAGAAGTGTAAACCGACACTGTCTCCTCCGTTATTCCAAGCCGCGCAGGGCGGCTAACATCTTCCTGTCCCTTATCTTTCGAAATGGACCCTGCGCTGGGTATTAGGCAGTATATGAAAACAAAAATGGACTGTTTTGCGATGTGCTGATGAGACTTAAAGCTTGAAACATGTATGCAGGACGGGTGCTGCTACACGTCATATTGATTTGATATTTGCAGAGTAACCCAGCAGGGGTGTTCCCTACTGCCGCCGCTGTTTTTAATTAGCTTTGAAACCACTATCCCGCATCACAAGAGGCGAGGCGAGACTAAGAAGGGTTCCAATGTGCCAGGGCATGGTAATGTTGTATACAGTTGACCTCCTCTATATTCTACTAGACTCACATCTACTGGCGCAGTCGTTTACGAAGGTGAGCACGAGCTTTTCAGCCTACTCGCCTTACCATAACAACTGGGGAAAAAATACCCTGGGCAAAATTCCCCTTTCACGTAGCACCTGGGAAAACACGAGCACCAGAGAATAGGATGCAGGATAACCTTGCACGTGCCTGGCATCATAGGTTTACCCGACATTGTGAAGTCGCGCAAGGTAAAGCTATCTAATGAGGAAGGCACACACCTTCTCTTCCTCTCCCACAGCACCTCTTGCATCCCTTTGATTCTCTTCAGCACCTTTTGCACTCTTTTGTTCCTCTTCAGCACATCTTGCACCCGCTTGTGACGTTTTGAAAAGAACTGGTATCTGTAAAATTGAAGAAAAATAAGAAACTGTATTTTTGTGTCTGAATAACAACAGAAGTGTCGAAAACCTCGACTTGAGGTCAAGTAAGTATTAAAAACCAATGGGCCTCATTACGAGTTTGCCAGTCCGGAGACAACGGTAAACTTAATTTAAAAAAAAATGATGACAATAGCGGAAGTGTGCAAGGTCACAATGCCGTGTTAGACATGTACCTAGATACAAGTCAGGCAGGAGGCATGGGACACGTCACGGAATTGTTAGAGTACACAACTCGCAACATAGAACCAACTTATATGTTGGCTCGCCATAAGTTTACAAACAAGCGTTTGCCAGCATGCAATATGCACAAAATTGTAAACCTATGACGAGCCAACATGTAAATTGGTTCTATGTTGCGAGTTGTGTACTTGCACACTTCCGCTATTGTCATGACGAAGCAGCGCTGCCCGGCCGTTGCACGTGAATCTGTCCACGTGATCGGATTGCCATGACAACAAAGTTACGATATAACCTACAGAGGCATCCGGACAAGGTGTAGGTAAATACAGCGATGCACCAAGCTATTGTTGGGGAATTAACGGCAGCCCAAGCAAGTAAGTCAATATTCAATCTAAGTGTTCACTGTTCCAAGTGAACTATTAGGATGCTGCGGAGCGCGTATTGATTAAATGGTAATGGCGCACTATTATCACAATGGATACCCGACCTAGCAGCCACATACAAACGAAAAAGAGAGTGCTCAATGCGCGTACCAGTTCCAACCCATTAATCATGGTGCTTGCCACTGTTCTCCCACTCTGGGCTTCACGAGACAGCGTGCTTCTTCATGTATTAAACAATGCCTTGCAAATGGACATGTTTATGCCCTTGCTTGATGCGAGCTGACATTTGAGAACCGCGCTAACAGTCAAACGAGGCGCGCTGAATCTGTGCAAATGAAATTGTAAACCATATGAGCCTTATTTTTGACAATACTTTGTCCCTCCATCTAGTGGCTAATCAGTAGCTCACACTGATTCCATTGGACAATAGAGTGCTCCTTTGCAAAATCAAATAGTTGTGAACTGACTCCAACCAGACACTCTTTAAGGTCAGTGTATAATCATCATTTTACAAACATATATTCAAAGAAGTGATTGTGTAAAGGATCCACAACCTCCATACTAGGTTATATTTGTAAAATGAGTGTGTTTCTCTCAATGATACCGTACTCACAAGAATTGCATGTAATCATGTGCATATTCTTCAGCCAATCCACTTGAAGCTGCAGCAGAGAAGTGACCCTGGATTATGTCTTTTTAATTTCAGGACTCTCTCTCTCTCGAGCTACTCCAGTCCATGGCACTAGAAGTGTGGTAATGTATACCCCACACCACATTCTTTTTGGTTATTGAATGTCCCATAGAACCAGATATAAGTGAAGACTGTCTGAAGAAAGTGGCCATATCAACACTATTACCACTTAAACCGGTAGACGGTGGTTGCTACATTGAGGAGGCCAAAGCCTGCCTACTTTCACTTTGACCAACTTTTTTCCCTCCACACTCTGTTAAAAAATAAGTACCAAAGAACAGAGATTGAGGAGCTGTTTCTGTCTTCTTCTTTCTCTCAATAGGTGCCGACAATCCTAAATCACACTGTTCTATATTGGGTCCCTTACCTTTTTTCTTTTTTAACCCAAGTAACCTGAGGTTAACTCAGTAAGTCTACGAGCTATTAAATTACTATGTACCCACAATAGATTACTGACAATATGCCATAGGTGTTCCTTTTTTAACCATTTTTTCTTCATGTACCAATATACATGTAAATTGCCTAGGATAGACCAGGTGGAAACATTTGCCTAGAGCATTGACCATCTGGAAAAAGTACTGTACAAATTGCGATTTAAAATTCTCACTTATAATGTCCCTTTTAGATAAGCAGCACATCAGCGCTATCTAGTACTAGCAATGGGTTAGGCAGTATTAGCAAGAAAATCTCTCTATCCTTTTGTCTTTTCCAACAACCTGGTTCCCCAAAAACCACTCAGATTGAGGAAAATCTTTTGCTGCAGAGAAATCATGTACAGGTGTGTTTTGCCTCTTTTGTGTCAAAACAAAAAAAGCAGCAACTGCCTATTATCACCCCATGTATTGTCAACTTCAAAGAACAAATGATCAGGGCAAGCCAGTAAACACAATGGAGGTCATTACGACCCAGGCGGTAAGGGTTAACGCCGTTGTTAACCCTTAACGCCTGATTCCAATTTTAACGGCTGATTTTAGCAGGCGTTAAAATCCATGGCGCTAAACCGCCTTGGTGCTAATTACGGTGCCGTAATTAGCGCCTTCCCCACTCCCATTATGCCCTTTGGGGCAAAAATGGGAATGGGGAAGGGGAAATGGGGATTTACCGCCCCACTCACCTTGGAATGGGGCGGTAAATCCGCCATCCACCATGGTGTAAACATAGTTTACACCATGGTGGTAAAGTTGATGTACTTACCGCCTGGGTCGTAATGACCTCCAATGACCCTAAAGAAGAACAATTTAATGATGATTTTCACAACAAGAATACATTTCGTAGTTTATACAATTAAATAAAGTCCACAGATCAGTGAGTACCGACACATTCCCAACATTCAGCATACACTGTATTTAATAGCGATAGTGACGCATGGTACAAAAAAAACTGCTGATAACTAATTCATCTACCACGAGAGGTTTGTACGGGAGAAGAAAGTTTATACAGGTTTTTACAACAACATAGTGAGAGCTCTCTGTAACGGATGCTGTGCAGTTTAAAAGTCGACACAACTGTTTTGGCCTAGAGCATATTTGGTTGGCTACAAGTTAGTTGGCCTTCATCAGGATGGGGGATTGATGTCTGGTCTCAGACTAACTGTCCTAAAAGACAAATATAATGTGGATGAGTGTGGGTCTGTGTACAGGAATTGCTTTAAAGTGCTCAAAATGTAGAAGAAATGCCCCCCCACGAGGGGGAACACTTACTGTGCCTTAATGCTTAAGCACGTGGGTTCATTGATTCAAGCATGCCGGAGGCATGATGGCTGACGATCCACCAGCAGTGGGTGTCCATCTGGGAGATCTATAAGTAATTAGGCATAATGGCCATCATTCAAAGTGTCCCCCTCCTTAGTGGTTATCATCTAAGCACACAGTATTGAGGGAACCAGATGATGCACTTATCCAACTGGTAAGCAGTCTTGGGCATGTGAAATCCTGTGTGGGCACCTACTGGTTACCCTTGACAAGGGATATCTGTGCATGATCAGAATCTAGCAATATTGGCCGTTATGTCTGAAAAATGGCATGGTAGAGTATGAATGCTTCGCCCTGTCTGATCAAATGACAATATACTGATACTAGGTGGTTCTAGTGTCTTGTAGAACTATTGTGCCTATAGGTGCAGGTGTGATCAAGATCGTCCCCACTCCTCGGTTATGGTGCAGTTCCAGTGGTAACTGGTAGCTGCATATATGAGCACACAGAGGTAAGTTTTGACCCTGTGCTTCAAAGCGTGTTTCAAATACTAACACGTGGTAGTGATGATCATGCCTTTATACTGTCACGGGGAGACCATTTGATCTTACCTCCATTTATGGAGATACTGCTGTTCCGAGTGTCTGTGCTCGTCTGGTTGAGGATCACAGATCTAAACAGGGTTGTCACCTCGTTGAGATGTGTATAAAGAAGAGTCATGGCAACCGTGGGGGAGCGATACTCTCGGAAGCCGAATGCAGTTGGCCATCTTGGAATGCGCCGTTCTATATACAGAATCCACACTACACAAGAGAAATACATTGTGAGTGAGCTCTGCTCAAGTTGACATGAGATGAACTCGTGTTTGAAGGGAATTACAGCTATATGGTCCCACGTGGCCAGGCATTTATATGGCCCTAATGTGGCAGAACTGCTCAATTGTAAAGAGACCTGCGGATTGAGTCTAGCATGGTCACAAGGCTATAAGTGACATGCTACCGATCCGTGGGTGGTGGGTAAGGTAATTATGTAAACATAAGGATGAGTGGCATATCTAAATGCCATGGGAATCCGGAAAAAGGGCGGGGTGGATAAAAGCTTAGTGACATATGTCTCTCATTCATCTTTCAAGTAGCCAATAACTGTGGGAATATTCTTGGTGGTCCCTATCTTTAGATGACCGGGATGGATGTGTGTGCACATGGTGTGAAAGAGTTACATCACATACTCATATTAAATCACATAATAAATAACAGTCCATTGTACAGATATAGATGGATAGGAACCAAACTCAGACCCGCAAGAACACCAGCCCATAACACAGACAACACAAATGCAGGCACCAGCACAACAGTATTCACAGACACCACAGATACTGCAGATTCAGAATAACATGCAGCCATCATACACAGCACAGTAAAACGACTGGAGACTGGCACGCACAAACTCCATGGCAACGACTCCCATTAGGAAACTAGGGGGGTTAACGTGGTGGGGCAACCCATTTGCAAGAAATGGAATGTCATTATACCCTCAAAAGGACAGCCCACAGACAGACCTACTGTGTTCCATCCTATCTATTACAACCAAATCGGCAGAAATAATAATAGCATGGCTCTCAGGGATTCAGAGAAGAATGTGGCACCTTCCAAATGAGTACATGTTCAGGCCAGAACTACCATTAGATGAGAAGGAAGAGATGATGGTACTATTGGAATTAGAGGCAGTAATAGTGGGGGACGACTGGATATCAGTACATGGGACAGATGATACAGGAGGAGCATGGTGATCAGTGATCACAGTGGCCGAAGGGTACAGATTGACTACTGTTATAGATGAAGAACTGGTCAAAGACAACTTGATCAGATCACAAGGCAGTGTTTGAAATTAGCATCACGTACTGGTTGAAAATACACTACAGGGAAGTACCACAGAGAATGGTGATGATGCTACAAGCACCGCTGACATTTCTCGAGGAAGACTTGGCAAAGGTCCTCAGCATCTTATGGATCACAAATCCCTATGACGTGGGGCTTCTGAAAGGGATAGGACCAGTGAACATAAAACAGAGACCAGGAGCCATTTTAGCATGAGCTAGGCAATATCCCCTGTTGAGGGAGGCAGATGAGGGCATTTATGAGATGATTGCAGCACTAGTGAAGCAAGGCATCTTAATACCATCAGAATCACTGTGCCACACGGCAGTGTACCCTGTCAAAAAGGCAACGGGCAGGTCATGGTGTTTTATAAAGGACTTGCGCGCTCTGAACCATATTGTCGAAGCAGAATTTCCTTTAGTTCCAAATCCAGCAACAATATTGTGTAGCATCTCCATGGAGGATACCTAATTCACAGTCATATATTTGAAGAATGCTTTCTTCTCTATATGACTACAAACAGACTCACAAGACTTAACTTTGTTTCTATATAGAAATAAGAAGTGGAAACACACAAGCCTTCCTCAAGGGTACTGTGAATCACCTTCCATATTCAACAGGGTATTTCAAATGGACTTAGGAAATGTAAAATTAGAAAGAGTTGTTATACAGTACGTAGACAACATTGATTTGCAGCAAGACAGACACAGTGTAGGGATGACTCTGTGCAGATGTTGACTGTACTAGCAGAAAAGGGGTACAAGGCAGACAAGCCTAAATTATAATATTGCCAGAAAGAAGTGTTGTTTATTGGACAACTGATCTCACAAGACGGGTGAAAAGTCATACCAGAAAGAGCAGAGGCAAAATGCAAGACAGCAAAGCCCATGCATTTATGACAAATACAGCAGACTCTAGGACTATGCAATTACTGCAGAGCCTGGGTTTTTGACTACAACACTAACACTAGGCCCTTATTGAGTGCATTGAAGAAAACACAAAGAGGGGAGGGTACCTTACAATCAACAAAGGAAATGACTGAGGCATTTGATGAGCTGAAAGAAGCAATATGCACAGCTCCAGTGTTAGGGATCCCAGACTATTAAAGTGAATTCTTCTTATTCTTGCAATCCAATGGAGTAGTTATGACTGCAGTAGTGACACAAAAGACAAGCATGGGGCATACACCTCTAGCATATTACAGTGGGAAGTTAGACACAGTGATGAGAGGACACTACGCATGCAAACAGGTACTAGCTGCTGCCGCATTCACAGTAGACAAATAAGCAAATATTACCATGGGATGCAACACCACTCTTTTTGTAGTGCATGCTCTCTTCGCAATACTGGAAAGACCCAAAAGTGCTTTGACAACACAGAGAGATTCAAGGTACAAGGTGTCTAACCAGATCTCAAGATAGTGAGATGCTGACTTGTCAAGCCACCGACCTTCATTGCCGAACCCATAAAGGAGGGAGACTATGTGCACGACTGCACAGCCAACATAGAACAATTCAGCAACACCCTAAAGGTACAGGAGAAAGCACTTGAGGGGCAGGGGGACATGCTTTATATTGACGGGCCATCAACGATTGACCAAACTACTGGGCAAAGACATATTGGGAAGCAATAGCGAGATTAAAGGAGGACGGGATGAGCGAGGTGGTGACAAGCACACTTCTACCGTCACATCTTTCAGTGCATGCAGCAGAATTAGTAGCCTTAATATTGGCACTGGAGCACAGCAAAGGCTAGGAAGTAACAGTGTATTCAGATTCATCCTAGGTGAAATCCACAGTGCATTCTGGGCTGTCAGGTTAGCTGAGGCAGAGCCTCAGATGTGCTGATGGGTCACCGGTGCAGCACGCACTACTGTAAGGCAGACAGATAAATGCACTCCAGTACCCACTGCGCAGGACAGTGGCGAAGTGCCAAGCCCACAAAAGGAGGGTGGACCCTGTCTCGAGGGGCAACGAGGCAGCGAATGCGGAAGAAAAACATGCCACCTTTTTTGGGGACAGTTTAGAAATGGATGCTTCATCCCCAGCGCACAACTATGTGCGAACAATGATATTAAAAGAAGGATATAATACCCTTACCAGTGACACAGATTATGGAATTGCAGGGAGCTGCACCCAGGGAAGAAAAGGATTTATGGATAAAGAGGGGATGTACAGTGTCTCCGACAGATGCCTTATGGTGGCAAAACAACCCAGGAAAAGTGGTTATGCCATTCTCATTATTGCACACTGCACTGACACAGTTACACCATCCTACCCACATGGGGAAGGATGTGTGTGCTGCTCATATTGGAGAAGATTGGTTCTGTTCTAATTTGCCAGAACACGTGGCAGAATTCATGACTAATTGTCTAGTTTGTAAACAATTTACAGCAAGTCATACACTAAGGGTAGTGAGAGGAGCCATACTTCGGCCAATGAGTCCATTCCAACAACTTCACGTCGACTATGTTGACATTCTCCAAGTATGTCAGGCCTACCGCTACATGATAGTGGTTGTGTGCACGTTTTCCCGATGGATTGAAGCCGGTCCCTGCTCCCTTCCGGATGTCATTAGAGCGGAAAAACCTGTAGTTCGAGAAATCTTCCCATGATGGGTCGTGTGTGAGGTCCTGCGCTCTGGCAATGGTCCTGACTTCGCCAATGAGATGTTTCACCACATCACAACCTTGTTGGGAATACAACAAACATTCTCTTGTGCCAATCACCCACAAACAAACGAGGTGTGTGAGCGCCTCAACGTGCTGCTCAAAGAAGGCATTGCCACAATTAAAAAGACCTTTAACAAGAGCTGGCTGCACTGTCCTCCATTAGCATTGTTTGCTTTGCGCAATAAACCAGGGTCCGACCACCATTTAACCCCACATGAGGTGGTGACAGAATGGCGCATGAGACTTCCCTTGGCTTCTCCCACTAGGGCTTAAAAAGATGCAGAAATAATGTCTGATGTACTGGGCCAGGAAATGTACGAGTACAGCGCTTCCTTGATGGCTAGTGCCTCTTTTATTTCTCGTCAACTGCAGGGACAACGGGAGAAGCCTGAAGCAAGAGAAGAAAACAATGACCCGGAAGCAAACAAAAAACTTTTGAAACAACCACAGCTGTATCCTGGTGATCAGGTGTTATTAAGAGACTTCACCAGGCAGTAGTACAAAACGCGTTTTTACAGGACCATATACAGTAGAAAAAGTAACTGATCGAACAGTAAAGCTACAAGGGAAGACGGCCTGGAATCACCTGGGGGACATCAAGCCCTGCAAAGCGGTGGCCTCTCATAGCACCAACAACGAAAGGGCTAATGATTCATGAGCAGAAGAACAAAACAATTGCCTCAAAACATCACAACTCAGCAGAGGCCAACCTATGATTACTCGCTCCAGAGCAAGAGAGATAGGGAAAGGACTTCCTACACATTTAGAGTGAGTGCACACTGTCTATTATTTTTCTTTCCGCACAATGACAGCATTCATCCAGAAAGTGCGACTGTTATTATTGCATTGTCTCATACTTTCCCTTGATCCTCATCCCGAAACCTTCCAAGTCCAATTTGTTAGGAGATCCAACAGTGCAACAGGTCACCATTCTAATGTGTTTTTATCGCTTATCTGGCCCAAGTATACCCACACCTAGAGATAGGAAGCCCTTCTGTGCTTGCAGTATTTCATGATTCTAGAATATGCACAGTTTGGGAACAATTATTCCTTCTTGCAATGACTCACTACCAAGTTTGAGGTGCTTGAACTAATAAAAAACAAATCCAATAATGCCTTTTTAGTGCATTGCAAGCGACAAACAAACATCTTCAAGACTACACAAGAGTGCAAAGAAGAGGAAGTGATGGGGCATTATTAAAAGAATGCTTATTGTGTCCTCTGTCTTATTTTCATGTGGTATTTTTCGCCCTCATCTTTTGGCGAATGTCATATATTGCAAGTGATTCCGCTGTAACCTCTACTAACATAACCCCAACTCCAGCAGGTGGAACAACCATGTCAGGTGGCAATGTAAGCCTTGTAAGTACAGTAAGAAGAGGTAGATGCAGGGCTGATGCAGACATGGGAGGGGTGGATCGCTACCTCACTGATACTGCTTGAGTATCTAATAACATGTGGTACAAGCTCATGACTTAAATAGGAAAACAAACCAAAGGGTAGAGCTTGTATGTCTGCTCACTAATCCCCTATGCCATGAGTGCCTACAGAATGTTTTAGCAACTGAATTTCCAGCAGCAAGAGCACAATGCCTTTTGTACCTGTGGATGTTTACAACCCAAGGAAGATTCCAAGGGAGAATGGCAACATTGCGATGGATGTCCAAGGCAACATTCCCCTATGAAAATAGCTATATAAAAACACATGACATGATGGACAATCACTGGAAACAAGACCAGGCTATACAATACATAACTGACGCCCCATAGAAAGGATTGACAAAAGCAATAACACTGAAAGAATTGTCATGTCCTAAGAAGGGACCCAAGTAAATAGGAGGACCAGGATGTTGGGAACAACCAAAGATGCTTGTGTATGGCCAAGTGTACACAGCTGAAGGATGGAAGGAGGGAGTAGTAGGCAGCAAAGCATATACGCTCCTACAGGTTCCAGTAAACACAGTATAAGCAGAAAATTATAAATGCCTAAAAGAATGATATGACAGTTTATTTATATAGCGCCTATACACAATGTGTTTCAAAGCGCTTCAAGGCAAGGGAGGGAATAAGAGAAAATACAATGACATTCTTACAGGTCATGAACAGTAAGGATGTGAAATTAACTATCGTACTCGGCCTGACATTTCAGATAGTGCAAGAGCTATGACATAGATAAGGAAGGGAGGGAGAGAGTGGGAAGGAAATGGAAACAGACAGGCGACTACTGTACTAGGTCCGACAACATTTCTGGTAGAGCCGGAGAAAAACAAAAGGTGAGGGAGAGGGGTGCAGAAAGTGAGGGGAGGAACAAAATAAGCGACTATCGTACTAGGCCTGACGACATTTCAGAGAGTGCTGAGGGGGAGAGATGGAAAAAAACAAGTAAGGAGGGTGGGGGAGGAGACAGGCGAGGTTGCTATCATGCTAGGTCCAGGGACAATTCTGATACAGTAAGTGCATAGAAGTAAATAGGGGAGGAGGGGAGAAGATAGGAAAAGGGGGAAAGGGAGAGGAGGAGAGTAAGAAGTCAAAAAGAGTGGAGAAGCAAGAGGGGAGAGCGGATACAATTGCAGAAGTCAGTAGTAACACATAATGTTGCAAGCCAGGATACAAGATGAAGATGGGAACAGCATGATTCAGGGCCACCATGAGCACAAGATGCAAAGGAAATCCGGCTTGAGAGTTGAGAAAGGGTGACGTACCGTGAATCAATGAAGTCCATAAAAGTCAAATCCAGCATTGGCCACAAGACGGTGATGGTGAAACCAGAATGTATCAGGACAGACTCCTGCAAAAGTAGGCTGGAGGGAGCAGGGGGAGCAGGGTAGAAGAATTGAGCAAAACAGGCAACGCCTGTGTGGGATGCAAGTGCAAAGTTACTGGCCGGGGTGGTGAATGAAGCTGGGCCAATGCCCATAATACCACTGAAAAAAAACAGCATTATGTTTCCAGAATGATGGTGCAGTAAAGGTCGGAGAACACAGAGTGCAAGCACACAGAAAAGCATCCAAGCATGAAGGATGAGATGGCAGTATTAATGGATCACTATTGGGCATGCATATCTAAGGCGTATGAGAAGCTGCCACCCAACTGGAGAGGAATATGTTGTTTGGTCACATCAATATGCCAGAACTAGTAGTGCCACAAAAAGACATAAAAACAGAAGATTTCCCTAAGATGGACAATGCAAGAAGAAAGAAGAGGTCAGTAGAAGTGAGTAGAGTGAAAAGAGAGAACTACTTCTCATCAGCATCGGAAGCATCTCTGGACAACGTACCACCTGAAGGCTGATTGTTCAGTAGGGCACAGATGTTCTTCACGTCAGTAGTTCCAGCTGTAGATGCATACACAAATGCAAAATGGCTCCAGATTACGAGATGGGAGCTGATGCAGACAAACTCAACTGTAAATGGCTTTAAGGCAATAAAAGAAGATCTCGGAGCAGTAAAGTTGATGGCCCTCCAGAACAGATATGTTGTAGACCTTCTCACAGCGATGGAAGGAGGCATTTGTGCCAAGATCAGGAATTTTCGCTGTGCATTCGTGCCCGCTAACGCTGAAGCAAATGGCATACTCACAGAAGCAGTTACCAGATTGACGAAAATACATGCCAATATGTACGTGGAAACAAAAAGGTACAGGAAAAGATCAAAGCTGACTGTCGTACATATTTTCATGGATGTAAGTATTACTAGGAGCAGTAATATTGGTACTAGTAGCACTATGTATGATTAAGACCTGCATCACGAAATGCCGCAAGATGACAAAGAAGACAATAGAAATGAAGGTGTTAGTTAGTGGATACAAATGGTGAAGAATACAAGATAGTAGAGGAAAGAAATAAAATAAGGACACCGATAAAGGACTGCCCACTATTCCCAACCGAGATGATAACATTCAATGAGCCCATGGATAACAGGAAATACTGGGCAAAACGGGTATAGTGCCACCTGGAAAGAGAATGCAGTTCCATGACATGATGTACGGATGACCATGCACATTATTATGGACATCTTGGAGGAATAACGAAGATATGGCTACCAAAAGCAACTGTGGCTAGGTTTGGTGGTGTGATTGACATGTTGACCAGAAGGGGAACTGAAGAGACGGTACTGGGAATGCCCCTCTGAACCTCCATAAGCATAACAGCCGGAAGAGCCAGAAAGATGCCAGTCGCTGTTTGCACAACCCCGAGCAGATATTCTCTGAGACAACCATTCAAACCTTATCCAGCTGATGTCCTGATGGATACAGGTGCCTCTACACTGGAACGGGTTGACTAATGATAAATATCCAGCTGTGCTGACATTGTTAGGGGCACCACGACATAGCCACATTAGCCATGAAGCAAACTCGCCACGAAGCAAACTCGCATCCCTGTTACACGAGCACACACAAAGCCCATACTTCACAGTTCTGTAGATAGAGGGCAGATACATATACATGCTGTCAGAAGCCTTTCCTTTTCATTAGCAAAATGCAGAAATGCAAGAAAAGCAAGCTTGCAGCCGCTTATTGGAATTAACCATATGGAAATACAGGGTCGTATAAGGAACCTGGAAGAACCAAGTACCACTAATCTGTAGAATCTGGAGAAACCCTGCCTCCCTACCTCCCATATGTTGGAGACCTGAGATTGTGCCGTGTTTGACACCAGCAGTTTTGCCAATACTGCAACGTGTGTGTACAAGAAGATGCCGGTTGAGACAACCCTACTGAATGTATCCCCGAAGTGATGACAACCTAAGGGAGGAAATCCCTGAAGGAATATGATAAAGAGCAGAGAAAAGAAGCCTGTGATGTCACAAGAGTATGAACGACGTCTTAAGACAATAGCTGAAGAAAACGGATAACGAAGTAAAGAATCAAGTGAACTCCTTAATACAAAAAAGGAAGATTAAACGTGCATGAAGTGCTGCAGAGAATCAACCGTTCAATAATTGTACAGACGCCTAAACGCAAGTAGACTAAGTCATCATAGAAGCTGGCTATACGTAGTGAATAAAATGCAGGAGAAGCCGCCATTGTATAGAAGCTGTACATCGGTATCATGTATTTAGTAAGCCAGGACCCATGAAGGGGAAAGGGAAAACTATGTTGCAGCAAGAATAAGCTCAATCGTGGAGCTGCATGGCAAGGCTGCCTGGCCTAGAGTCAAGATTGAAGCAACCAAGCTCAGCTATCTATTCTGGAAAGGAGCAAACGTACCAAGGAGGACTCATCCCTTGTTAAGGTGCAAAGAAGGAACACCAAGAATGCCAAGTTTAATTCAATTAAGACATTTAAAAGCTGCAAAACTGACCAAATCGTGGTCTTCTGTCACGTGAGCCAAGGATGAAAATAGAGGAGGGCGCTAGAGTGCCAACCAAGATGGGCGCTCCACTGTGAGCTCCACGCAGAGCTCCTGAAATCCTGATTTAAGCAGCGCCTGCTGGGGGTGAGTTCACCAGGACATCACGATTAACCTTCTAAAGGCACTGTGACCCCCCCACAACCCCAGCGTGAATGCATTGAAGTTCAGGGCCTCCTAAGCACATGAACCGGGCCGCGTTGTCTCGTGCACACCTGTTGACGTGTCTCCGCCAACGAGTGGGCGAGTGTCCCAGAGGCGTCAAACGTGGCTTCGCTGCCAGGGCTCCCCACTGATCAGCCCGCCACCATCGAGTGTCCCTGGGACAAGAGGCAGAGGTACCTACCAGCCTTCCAGCACATCCACCACCACAGCTGCGAAAGACCAGATCACTCAAGCCGTGGTGTGCGACCACCACGCAGCAGGCAAACATCGGTGAAGGGGCGTTGGAGGAGCACCTTCTGGGCTGGCCGCGACTCTGGCTGCACACCCAAGCTGGCCCTCATCCTGCACAGGAGAACTGGCCCTGAGCACCAGACCCGGAACACCTGGTAGAATCTAGGTGAGGCATTGCTGAACCCCCTTACCCACGGTCTCCCTCGACCCTCATTGTGTTTGCCGCCAGTAGCAGAAACAAACTGTTGCATGCCTGCACCAGAGTTTGTTGGGTCAAAACCCCAGCAGCTCCCCGACACCCTGAGAGAGTAAACACCTCCAGCAGAGTCAAACGGCCGGCTCAGTCAGAGCGACATGACAGCACACGGCCTCCGACCTATGACTCCGGTGTGACCGCAGGCCGCCCAACCTCACCGAGGGGGGCACGTAGGGTGGCCCCTTCCGGGTCCCCAACTCAAGTGCCGTCAGCGGAGCAGGGGCGACGGATACACCTGGAGCACACCCTACGACCCATCAGACCCCCGTAAATAATTCACATCCTGGGCCTGTGGTCTGCCCCACCCGCACTGTCCTGCTTCAGTCAGGCCGGGTGGGCGATGGCATCCTGACGGCGCGACACTGGGCATGCTAGGGGCCTAAACCCTCTGTGGCAACCAGCGACTTCCTTCCCCTTGTACCTTCCCCCCTGTACCCCAGCTGCTGTGATACGTGGAGTCCGGCAGCAGTGCATGGAACACTCATAGCCCATCCCAATGCGGATCAAGCATCAAAAAAATACAAGTGTGCTCTCCCAATAACAAACGCTTCGGGACACGAGTTGGTTGGCAGAACATTGCACTGCTCTAATAAAACAAGTGCAAAGGGCACCCACAGAAGTCACCCATCATAACTAGTAAGACAACTGAAGGCTTCACTTCAAACCACTCATTCCTCCGACCAAGCAAGGATCACAGACTCCATCCCCGGCTGCTTGTACTGGAAGGGAAGAACAGACAGAGAGGAACACCAATCTGCCCAAGTGGTCTGGCACCTGGGTGAAACCGTGGCAAGAGGAAGGACCATCTTCTGCCAAAGCACACACTAGTGGAACAGCCACCACCCCTCATCTCCCCGCTGGATGTGAGCGGAGCAGGGAACCACTGCTTGCCCAACCCACCTGTAACTGTGGGGCTGCAGCACACATCCACTCTCAGAAATAAGACTGTGTGAAACAGCCTACCCAGAGCGACCTCCTTGGTCGGCCACTTCTGGCGATACAAACCAGGTTCACTGCGTCTGAAAGACATTCCCTTGGTAATAAACACCCCAGCCTCGGGACACACCTTGGCCTGCCACAAACCAGCCACATCCTCCGGGCTCCCCCATCTTCTGGCCTAGATCCTTAATGGGACAGCCCCCCACTCCATCCAGGCACGTTTCCCCCAAAACAAGACTCTCCAAGTCCACTAACAGCAGCCACTACACATAGGGAAATCACACAAGCCACAGAGGAAGCTTAACTTCAAGTCTGGATCCACCAACAAGACCCCTGGGTCACAGACTTCTCCCGAGCTCCTGGAGACAACGATGGAATCCAACGAAGACACTGCCCAGGTCCCAGGCACCGAAATGTGTGAAATCCTGCTAGATCTCAAAGCTGAAATTGGCAACCTTGACTCGAAACTGGATGCCCTATCCTCAAAGGTCGATCAGCTGAAACACCGACTTGACAAGCACGGGGATAGACTCGACACTGCTGAACAACGAGTGTCAGACCTGGAAGACGGAACCGCAGCTCTATCAGTCAGTGACTACACTCGAATCCCAGATGAGAGCCGTGATTGCTAAGAACGAAGATTTGGAAGGAAGGAATCGTCGCAAAAACATAAGACTAGTAGGGGTGAGAGAGAAACGAACGCCACAGAAGATGGAAGATTTCGTCAAGTCCGTCTGCCGGGTGCTGTTTGGAGACACCGCTCTTTCCCACTTGTTGAAAGGGCACATCGAATACCGATTCCAGGGGCACCCCTGCGCCCCATCATCACGCGGTTACTTAACTACAAAGAGTGTTATTCAATCCTGCAATTCGCAAGTGAGAAGGTGGAGCTGCATTATGATGTTGACAAAATCCAAGTGTACCCCGACTTTTCACAGGCTGTCGAATCATCCCACAGGTCTTTCGCCGGAGTGAAGAGATGCCTGAGAGAAAACCAAATCCAATACTCAATGCTATTCCCTACTAAACCGCGTGTACAACATGCCGGCCGAATGCAATTCTTTACCTCACCCGAAGCATTCAGCGGCTACCTAGATGACATTGGCTGCCAAACCACCCGCAACAATCCAAGACCTGATGGGGTCGACCGCACCAGAAGAGACCCAACCTGAAACCTCAAGGTATGTGGAGACCCACCGCACTACAGCCACAGACCCCACACTTCAATTGCAACAATCGGCATAGACAAGCAAAGGGGTCCACCAGCTCACCCTAACATTTACCGTCCTGATTGAACGATCTATACATTATGCACAGGCAAAATTGCCCATACCGCCTTGTTGGGAGCTGGTGGGCTTGGCAGGGCACCAGCGCCTGTGCACAGTACTGTTCCAGAGTTTTTGGTTTAGTGGGTGGGTACTAATGGGCAGGTTGGGGGTTGCCCATGAGGGGGGGACTGGGAGGGGAGTTTTGTTTAGTTTCAGGGAATGCGCCACCCGGGGACCTGGGTGCCACCAGCCTGCCCTCCGCCCCACTGGACCTCAGCACGCAAAGGAAGCATGTGCATAGCTATCATACAGGAATTACGATTGTCTTAAATACCCTGTGTACTCATGAAACGGCCCTTGAACATTCAAAGTAGCTACATGGAACATTAGAGGTGGGAACAACCCAGAAAAGGCACATAAGATTTCCCACTACCTGAAGAGACACAAAGTAGATGTCGCCCTTATACAAGAGACTCACCTGCTTCCATCTTCTGAGAGTCTATGGGCCTCCACGTGGGGTTGTCATAGATACTACTCTTCTTTCTCATCCTATGCTAGAGCGGTGGCCATACTGATTAGCAGGTATGTGAAGTTTAGGTTGGTGTCAGTGGCACAGGATGATGAAGGTAGAGCATTGCTGGTTCACGGGGTATTGGAAGACACCGAAGTTGTCCTGATAAACTCTTACGGTCCAAAACACTGACAACATCAACACATTTGACTCTGTAATGACACACCTGGCGGGGGTCGACTCAGCCACAATCATGGGGGGGTGACCTAAATGCCACTTTAAACCCTGCATGGGATAAAGCACATTCATCCAACAACACAATCACTAAAACAAGCCTCCAAGTCCGTGAAATTTGTGAGACCTCTCAAATACACGTTCCACTCCTGGGTTCATGGGTTCAGCTCACGCCGAGACTATTTATTAGTGTCCCGGTCGGGAGGTTTTCAGTAGGGAGAATGCCTGATTCTTCCGAGAATACACTCCGACCACTCCCCAGTCACCCAGGAATGCATCCCGGCAGACAACCAAAAGAAAAGCCCCACCTGGAGGTTGAAACCAGGGGCGCTAAAAGACCCGGTGTTTGCCCAAGAGCTCCTAGACGAGATTAAATCCTTTCTCACCATTAATCAGGGATCCGTTACATCGAACGGGATCTTGTGGGAAACCCTAAAATGCTATATCAGACGGATGTGTAGGGCCAAGGAGAACAGGATACTGAAAACCATTAGGAGGGAATTGGCGGGTAGCGAGACCCAGCTAAAAGAGCTCGAACAAAACTATACTGCTCTAAAAGACCCTCACACATCAGCTCATCAGAGAAGAGCTAAATAAGTTCAGAAGTAACGCCAACCGCGAGAGTCGGCTCGTGGCACGTGGCCACCTAATACAGCAGTACGGCGAGGGCCAGAAACCCGGGGCCTCCTGGCAAGGCTGCTGGCGGCAGATGGGCGACCCCTACAGGTGGAATGCATCTGATCCACATGGGAAACTAGTCTACACAGATAGTGAAATAGTGGCAGAAGTCTGTGCCTTTTATCTCGACCTATACAGTTCTCATACCCAGAACGACCCAGAAGCCGACAGGAGTACCTAGACGAGATTGAATTATACTGGGTAGAGGGAGAACTGAGAGAGTCCCTAAACAGACCTATCGCAGTTGAAGAGACTCTGGCAGTCATCAAAGAACTCCCAGGGACTAAAACGCCAGGCCCAGATGGCCTGACGGGAGAATTCTATAAAGCACTCTCCCGACCCTCACACCAATCCTACTATCAGTGTACAAGGTGTACCCCGCACACTACGTGAAGCCAACCTTATCCTACTCCACAAACCAGAGAAATCCCCTGAGGCATGTGCCTCATACAGACCGATATGACTAATAAACGTAGACAATAAGATCCTTGCAACGGGCTGCTCCCCTTAATGCCGGGACTGGTATTAGCAGATCAGGCCGGTTTCATTCCAGGAAGGAACACGACATTTGGCATCCGTCGAATTTTCAGCATTAGACCCCTCGGCACAAGCAGTGGCAGTCCTGCTCGACACAGAGAAGGCCTATGACTCTGTCAAGTGGCTGTACCTTTTCGCTGTGCTAGGCCTGGGGAACTACTTCTTGAGTCTTGTTTCCCTCCTCAATAAACACCCCTCGACAAACATCACATTGGGAAAAACAAAATCAGATCCCATAGAACTAAAAAGAGTTACCAGGCAGTGCTGTCCTCTGTCGGCCATACTATGCGCAGGCAATGGAACCACTGGCAGCTGCCCTCAGAACCAAATTCATGGACAAAGGTCTCACCATAGGACCTCACAAACTGATCCTGTCCGAATACGCCAACAACGTTGCCCTCTTTGTCGGCACTCCAGCGACAAACATGAACACAGTATTGAGAGAGGTACTCAAGTTTGGAGCGTTCTCAGGACTAAAAATTAACCACAATAAATCAGACGTTGTGTCCCCACTAACCCAACGAACTGTAAGATTTAGAGACAACTTTGAACTCAAGTGGGAGTTCTGCAGTGTCAGATACCTGGGAGTAATGATGTCCAGAAATTAGGATGACCTATTCCGAGATAACTAGGGTAGGATAATGGAGTCACTTGGCGATAAAATATCAAGGGGGAAGCACCTCCTGCTCACACTATGGGGGCGAGTTTCAATCGTAAAAATGGTGATACTGCCCAAACTTCTTTACCTGTTTGTAAACATACCACTGCTACTGACACAGGGCTTCTTCCAACGTCTGCGTGGCCTAATTCTTGAACTTATTTGGCAAGCAAGCCAGCAAGAGGTGCCCATGCGATCCTCGTTCAACCAATCGCCACTGGACGGACAAGCTAAAGATTGTCACGTTAGATGATTGGTTCGTCGAGGGACACTTTCTAATGATCCAACAGGCTTGAGAGCAGACATTTTTGTCTACTTCTGACTCCAACACACTCTTAGGACTCTGTTCCCCTCGTTCCCTACTCAGCCACCCATATGACAGCTCTTACACAGGGTGATCCAAACACAAGGAGAGGGTAGGCTTGCATCTAACATTTACAAAGATCTGCTGTCCATCTCTGCAAGCCAACTAACAGCCCCAAGACAGCGCTGGGAAAAACACTTGCAGACACGATAGATGATGGCTGAGCAGATTTGCTGCGACAAACACTAAAGATGTCCCTAAACTCAAGATACAAATGTATCCATTTTAACTTCATTCACCAAGTATACCATACACCAGCCAGACTTCACAGATGACGCCCGGCTATCACAGCCAACTGCGGGAGGTGTGGCGTGTCCCCAGCAGACTTCCTGCATCTGGCCTGGGAGTGCCAGACCACTAGTAAATTCTGGAGGGAGGTGCCGGACAAAACCTCTGCAATAATAGGTGAACAACTTGAACAATGTCCCACTGTGGCAATGCTGGGGTGCACCAGGAACCTACAACCCTCGGTGAGGAAACTAGCCGGTCTATTGCTAATACTGGCACAACGACGCATAGCCATGACATGGGGGAAAAGGACAGCCTCCCACCGTGCAAAGATGGTTGAAAAACATAGCATATTGCCATGATATGTACGTGAGCTTCATCAAACTTTGCCCCTACATGCACGACCACCAGACGTATGGGGTCCCTACATCAATCACCTGCCGACATCGCCAGACTGACCTTCGCTGCACCAACCCCAAGTCACAGCCTTGTGACACACAAGCCCGCCGTCCGATACTCACGTTGAATGAACTAAGTCACTCATGCATGCATGCCTTCGAGCTCTTTACGCTCAGATTACGTTGGGTAGGGGGTGGAGAGGGACCGGGAACAACGGGGCGCAGTTTGGTTTTGTAATGTAATTTACATTTGTTCGAAAGAACAAAAATAAAGATTAAAAAAATAAAATAAAAAAAGGATGAAAAAAAGAGTTTGAACTTGGAGCCCTAGAACACAATAGCGAGTGCCTTCACTCACATGTATTCTCAGAGACAAGGATATTTTTCAAGGCCAAGTTCAAAGACAATCTTCATGGCAGAAGGCATGGGCGATGAGAGATGTTGGGTTAATTGGGTGGGGAGGTAGAGTCAGGCCCCATCTCCTTGCACCTGGGCCTGGGCTTACATGCTGCTAAGTGATCCGAATGTTCCAGACATGGCACAAGCGTGCCAACCAATTGTAGTGGTCCATATAACAAAGGACCTCATAGATTGAAAATAATGAGAAACTGTGTATCTAATGTTTCAGAACACAAAATGTTTTAGAGGTAGGCATACGTGGTCCATCTGACAGTGAGCAGCCAATCAGAATCCTAGTTCCTAAAGATAATATACTTAGATGTTGCCCTTAAGCCAATCCCGATCCCTAATAGGTTTTTCATTATTTGCCATGTAGTATGACGTCACCTCTGACATATTTTTGATATATAACCTCTTAAAAGATCGCTGAAAGAAATCTGGCATACGTCCATGGATGTTCGTTGTAACTCCCTGTTTTAGATAATTGTTAATAAAGCAGTACTTAGACATCTTCCGGAGTAGGTTTGGTTATTTAGACTCTGAGATATTCTGTGTAAACCCATCCATTGCATGCATGTTCCTAAAAGGGCCCTAAGCTTACATGGTGGTGGTGCGGATGGTTCAAAAGATCCAAACTAGTTCTGCTCTAGATTTTCGGACGATCAGGCATCCTCCGCCATTAGCTGGAAGATCGCTGAGTTTCCTGTGGAGAGCGGCCGAATATAAATAAACTTGCAAGAAGAATCGAGATGGTGGGCAGGTCTCCCTTTGAAGAAATCCCTGCCTGGTTTCCACGGGAGCTCTGCGGACGGAAGGCAAAGTGGTCGGATTGGAGGAGGAGCCGATATGGAAGGTCTTGAGTTGATTAATGAATGGTGAGTAGACTAATTGCAACGGCAAATGAAGGGACGGGATTGTAATAATTTTGAGTAAAAGGATATAATTGTAGAGATAAGAGAGACCGCCTAGAATTCCTAAGGAGACATTTCAAACTCCAGTGGAAGTAGGGTGAAATATAAAACGCATAGTCAGGACTGTGTAAGGTAATGTCTCACACCTTGTACATGGTAAAAAATGTAAAGGCGATGGAAGAAATGATAAGTGTAAATGTCTGACTAGTCTAAAAGGTGTCTGTTGAGTAAAATATCGAACAGCAATAGAGATTGTAAAGAATTGAAAAAGTAACAGTGAGTAAAGATAAAGAGTAGTAAACCGATTGGCACCAATCAAAAGAATATATAGGCCATTGAAACAAGAGGATTGAGCAGCAATTGATGGTGCTTGCTCATATTTGTTGTTTTAAAAATACATTGAAAATTGTGATTTAAGCCAAGGTAAAAGGTTTAACGGTCTGGTAAGTATTGGCAGTCAAGTGAGACTTGTCGTTATGGGGGATACTCCTTTGATGCACCTATGCATGACACTGCCAAAACATGCCAAAGCTCAACCAGTACAGTGCAGAATGGGTAAAGGGCACTTCAGATAAAATGTTCATGCCGTAGCCACAAGGGGGAATGATTGTCAAGAGCGGTATTGCAACACATCACCACATACTTGCACTCTGCGCACACAGGGAAGAAATTAGAGAAAATATTTGCGATTTTAGAGCTCTGAAAGATGTATCAAGAGGAAAGAGAAGACCCACCACCTGAGGAGCAGATGCTTAATCAGCATAAGGAGGAAGGCGTTGGGCCCTCAGCTCCTCTTACCTTGCCTGAAGTGAAAAGTGTTGTAACAGAAGATATAATAGAGTATCCTTTAAAGGAACTGAGAGCAGCAACGGGGTATAGTTATCAGATATATGAACACCCGCTTACAGTAGTGCTGATAGTCCAGAAGAGAATACAAGAAAGTAAGATATTTTTAAACTTGTACAAGACAAGGAAGAAAGAAGTGAGCACTCAAAATTGTCGAAAGAAATAGACAGGGATATTAAGAGATGGAAAGGAGAAAAAGATAAAGCTGACGAGGTAGCACTCGTAACAAAACGAATGGCTGAGAGGACAGATATCACTCAAGATAGATGGGAAAAGTGTTGACGAAGTTAGGCAGAGAGAAGGCAAGGACAAACAAGAAAGAAAGAAAGGATAAGGAATGAGAGAAGAGATTAAAAGAGGATGAGCAGAAAAGGAAAGACAGGGAGCGACGAGAGCAGATATATCAGGAAGAGCAAGAGACAATTGAAGAACGGGCAAAAGAACAAAGAAAGTACAATAGATAAAGAGCGATAGAAGAAATGGATAGAAAGGGAAGAAAGAGAGAGGAGTCGGACAAAGGAAAAAGAGCCCCGCTACTCCTCCTTGATCTTTCAGCTGCCTTTGATCTGGTGGACCATAAAGTACTCTGCAATCACCTTAACTCAGCCTCTCACATTTCACAGGAGGCCATAGTATGGATCCAGTCCTTCTTGAATAACAGGACCATGCAGAACTTCTCACCATCAGCGGCGGCCGATCCAATCCCATTTACATGTGGCGTGCCCCAAAGATCCTGTGTCTCGCCAACACTGTAGAACATATTTACAAAGCCACTGTTTGATGATCTCGATCATCTGGGTGTCACCTACACTAATTATGCAGATGACACCCAGATCCTAATACCCCTCACTGGGGACTATGATGTGGACAATGCCCTTGTAAATAAGATGTATCTAATCATTCAGGCATGGATGGCTGCCCATGGCCTATGCTTAAATGACGATAAAACAGAGATCCTTTTCCTTGGCACAACAGCCAACCTGAACAAACTTAACCCCAAATACACCTCATTTAATATAGACGGCAACCTCATCAAAGTAGTTAAAGAGGTAAAAACCCTTGGCTTTTACCTCGACTCCACCCACACTTAGCAAACAGGTCAACGCCATGGTCTCAGCCACGGCATATACCTGTAAATTGATCAGAGCCTGCAAACCATTCCTTTCCTAGGTCAGCTGCACAATCCTAGCCAGAGCCCTCATTCTTTCCAAGCCGGACTATTGTAATGCCTTGTACTTCGGTGCAAGCAAGCACATCATCAATAAGATCCAAATCCTCCAAAATAATGCCCTCAGAACAGCCCAGGGCTTTCCAAGGAGAGAACATATATCAGATCTGAGGAGACAAAACAAATGGTTACCTTTAAAAGACAAAATTCTGCTCAAAACAGTCTCCTTAACACACAAATACCTTAATAAAACTGCCCCACCTTATCTCTCTGAGAGAATCATTAGAAAAGTTTCAGAACGCCCTACCAGGACGGTTCCACGTAATTTCATAATGGGATTTTTTTCGTGGGGTTTTTTACATGAAGAAACCCATCAAATTTTTTAAAAAATATTTTTGTGGGGGTTCCCCGCCAACCCCCATTCCCTTATATTTTTTATGTATTCCTAAACACCCAGACTCCATATTTATCATTTCCTAACACCCCCCTAAACAATTCTATGGGTTTTTTCGTAAAATAGTTTGGGGTAAAAAAACCCTGCGAAAAAACATCCTGCGATGAGAGGACGTCGTACCACCAGGACAACTTATTCCTGCCACCTGCTAGTTCCTAGGTTTAAATTAAAAAGAGCAGGAGGAAGCAGCTTCCCCATTCTGGCGGCTCAGCATTGGAATGCCATCCCCTTAATGTTAAGAGAGGACCAAACCTTCCAAAAATGTAGATACAATACCCTCAATTGGCTCATATCCAATGATCACTGACCCTCTTTGCCTGACTATGCTCTACCTTTGCTGTACTCATGCAGTACAGAGCTCCACATGTATATAATTACTGTTCTTGCAAGCACACTCTGAATCCGTTATATGTAACTTAATATAATTATGTATGTAAAACTGTGTATACTTTGATGTAACCTGTAACCTATGCCTAAAGGATCCTTGTAACTGAAGTGCCCAGATACCTTCGAGTGATGTGCACCCTACAAAGAAATAAACAAACAAAGAAAAAGCGTAAAAGATTAAGGGACAAAAGGGTACAAAGACGAAGGGAAGAAGAGGAAAGCAGGGAAGAAATAAGGAGAGAAGAAAGGCAAGAGGAAGAAAGAATTAGAAGGGATGCAAGAAAGCTAAGGGAAGCAGATGAAGAAATAGAACGGAAAAAGGAGACAGCTAAGTTTCGATGCTAGTCTCTAATCCGAAAAGAACAAATGAGGCTGAGCCCAGAAATACGATGGGACAGAGTGGAGGAGATTCTTCCAATAAAGGAAGCAACACCAGCTGTATCTAGAGAAGCCCTAGAAGAACAAAGATCCGATGCAGAAAGCATTGGAGAAAGGATCGATAAGGTCTATCAACAGTTAACACGAGGTAGCGAGTATGGCACTCGAGGGAATGGTGATCACTCCCCAGTAATGCAATTACGAAGTGAGGATGGAAACTTGTTTAGATGACCACAGGGCATGGTATTTGAGCAGACTTAACTTCGACAAAGGTGAGGGGGATGATAGTCACTAGTTGGGGCCCAGACATGTCAGAAAAAGGAAAGAGGCTGGTCTTGGGACAAAAGAAGGTAACGCATATGCCCCTGAAGGAAGCCAACAAATGGATAAAGAAGCGAGATGGTCGGATCTGGAACAACCAAAAGATAGAACACCAGATCCCATAGCATATCCTGAGCGTCCCTGAGGACGATCACATAGTGAGAAGGGAGAGTCTCCACCATATGTAAGCAGGTTAAGGTCATTACCGACAAGAAGACAGACGGGGACTTTAATCCCTGCCATGGATAGACTAATCGTGGGATCAGACTATGGGACAGGGTTTACACCGTTTTTAATGTTAGAAAAAGGGGGAGCAAGACCGCAGTACATCCCGTGGCCACAGTTTGACTTCGGGGACTGGGAAATGGATATACGAATTAGAGAAAATTATAGGAGGAAATACACTGGTCATAGGAGACATAAAAGGTCTCCTGGCAGCCATTCCTTGAGAAAGGGCTGATTACATAAGGAGATGAGCAGGACATTCAAGTGTGACTGCATAAAACACAGCGCATGATGGAGCACCGTTTAATAATTGTATACCAGACGTTTGGAGGGCTCTCAGGGTACAGTATCCTGACACATCAGATATGGGTGCAATTATGACACGCAAAATGAAGGAAGATGAAGATCCTATTGCTTACATTCAGGATATTTAGGAGAAATGGCAGCTTGAAACTCGCGAGCCGTGGGAAAAGACAGTGGCACTATCTTACCATATTTTATGTCAGGGGTTGAATGAGCCAGTACAGAGGCAGATGAAAAAAACAAGTAGGGGTGGAAGCAAAGACATGGGCTGAGATACAGCAGACAATAGTGCACCATTGTTGGTTATTATAAGAGAAAAACAAGAAGATGAGAATAGGAAGATCGAGGAAGCCAAGTTAGTTCAGAAAAAGTTGCCAACATTTGCCATAAAAGGGGTGGTACTGAAATCAGAGAAGGATTGGGAATGCAGGAAACAGTAGGTACATCGTAGGCAAATAATTTGTGCTCGATGGACCAAGGTGGGTATGGATTTATGCCATGAGGCAGAGGTATGGGTTATAGCGGAAGAGGAGGCAGATTTCAGAATAATCAAGGTCGGTTTCAAAATAAACAGAATGATCACCACATCGCTCAGCGACGATATAACCAAGAAGGGATTAGCAGGAGGATTCCTCCAATATGTTCGAATTGACAGGATATATTGCACATGTATGTGGGAGCCAAGGGAATGTATAAAATGCCCAATTTTCTAGAGGGGGACAGCTTATACTCCGCCATATAGCACACAGACCAGTGAGGGCTTTACCCAAGATCACACATCTTATCAGGTACAAGCACCACAAGTACAGCAGGTGCATTAGCAGGGACAAGTACAAATGAATCCACCACAAGGTCAGTCACAACAAGCCCCTATGCAGACACAGCAGTATGCGAATACAGGACAAGTATTGACACCTAGAATAGTAGGTGTCACTGTGGTAGGAGAAAATCCTTTCACAGGGACAGGGATGAGCTTGTATCCACAATAGAACAGCTCACAGGGTGACTTTTTGTGTTCAGTACTATCTGTGACAACAGACCCCCAAGAGGAACCAAGGGTAAATGTGACGATAGGAGGCTCATCCTTTTCTTTTCTTGTAGACACTCTAGCAACTCATTTGTGTATATGAGAGGGAAAAAATCCAATGTCAGGTATTGCCATGAATGCTCAAGGATTTGCTGGAGCTACGCGTCAATTTCCTTTTACTGATAAATTACCAGTTTCCATAGGAGAATGTGACATGTCTGTTCCTCTGTTATATTCACGACAGACACCGGTTAACATTTCAGGAAGAGATTTAATGACAAAACATAACATGAGGATTTCATTTACGGGCCAAGGAATAGTGTGCTCCACTCCAGGAATAAACTATTTTAACATGGGAGGCATTCCAGAGATTTTTCTATATGGGGTGAGCATTTTATTGACATGGCTACCTGGCTTGGTGGGAATAATTGTGAGGATACCCGACAAGTTTAGATCACGAATACCTATGGATGAGGAGGGCGGACAGACTATTCCTATAGAGTTGGAAGCAGCTGTAGTACGAAACGTAATGGCAATGCTCAAAGGGGTAGACGATGAGGGTAGACCATGGAGAACAGTCATAGTTCTTGAGATAGGGTTACAGATTGACTGACATAACTGATGATGAAATGTTCAGAGAAGACCGAAGCAATGACGAAGTAGTGTTCTTCATGAGCATTTCATACTGGATAAGAATAGAGAAATGGGAAGTCACACAGCGAATTGCCATTATGCGTCACTGACCAGCATTCTTTCAGGAGGATCTCGAAAAAGAGCTCAGTGCCATATGGACCACAGGCCCTTATGACATTTATTGAAGGGGATGGGGGAGGTTAAAATAAAGCTTAAACCAGGAGCAATTTTACCCTGAGCAAAACAGTACCCCATGACTCGAGAAGCTGATGAATGTATATTTCAGACCATTTCAGCACTGATGAATCAGGGGATTCTGGTGCCATCAGAGTCATTGTGTAATACTGTGGTGTATCCATGTGGACATGTATCCAAGATTTGAGACCTCTTAACCAGATTGTAGATGCTGAGTTTCCTTTCGTTCCTAATCCGGCAACAATATTATGTAGTATTCCAGTAGAAGCTCAATACTTCAGTGATCGATTTGAAAAATGAGTTTTTCTCGATTCCCTTGCATAAGGACTCCCAAGACTTGACTTCATTTACATTTCATCAAAAAAGTCTAAAACATACTAGGCTGCCTCAAGGGTACTGTGAGACCCCATCGATCTTTAACAGAGTCCTACGGATGGATTTAGGCAATATCGATCTCGAAAGTGCAGTGATACAATACGTAAATGACCTATTGATTTGCAGTAAAACAGAGGATGAGTGCAGACAGGACTCTATCCGACTAATGACTATTTTAGCAGACAAAGAATATAAAGTGGATAAGGAGAAGTTACAGTATTGTTATTCATAGGTCAGTTGATTTTGCATGAGGGAAAGAAAGTGACACCTGAGAGCGGAGGCAATCATGAAATCATCAAAACCAAACACAGTGAGACAGATGCAGCAGTTTTTGGGTTTGTGCAATTACGTTAGAGCGTAGGTGTTTTATTATAGTACATACACAAGGCCATTTCTGCAAGCATTCAAGAAAGCACAAGTTGGTAAAACAAAACTAGAATGGACTGAAGAAATAGAAAAGGGATTTGAAGAACTGAAAAAAGCAATTTCTACAGCCCCAGTTTTTGAAATTCCCAATTATGGCTAGTAATTATATCTGTTTTCACACACAGATGGGTCAGTAATGACAGCAGTGCTTACACAAAGAACCACAGATGGGTCGGTAATGACAGCAGTGCTTACACAAAGACCCACATTAGGGTATAATCATTTGGCATATTACAGTGGGATTCTAGACCCAGTTATGAGAGGAAACGTCCCTTGCGAACAATCTTTGACCGCCGATGCGTTTGCAATTGAGAAGTCCACAAGTATAGTCATGGGCTGCTCTATGATTCTTTTCGTAGAGCATGCTCCATTTGCCATTGCGGAAAAACCCAAGGGTGCATTGACATCCCAAAGAGCTTCATCGTATGAGGTAATGATTTCTAACCAGATGATTAAAATTTGTAAAACGTAAAATAGTGAACCCAGCCACGTTCATAGCTGAATGCATAGAAGAAGGTGATCATGTACATGACTGTGCCAATTATGTTGAAATTCATGATGATGTACCCCATGTAAAGGAGAATGCCTTAGTGGGAGGGGAGATTCTTTTTATTGATGGTTCTTCGAACATTGATCAGACCAGTGGGGAACGGCATTCAGGCGCTGCAGTAGTAAGAAGTAGTAGCAAGTGCAAGACTACCGTCTCACTTTTGAGAACAAGCAGCCGAATTAGTAGCACTTACTGTCAAACTTGAGAAACATGAAGGACAGGAAGTGACGGTGTACAGTGACTCCGCCTATGTGATGTCAACCGCACATGCAGGGTTGGCATGTTGGAAAAGGAGGGGTTACCTCCACGCACATGGCTCTGCAGTATGTGTCCTTATTGGAGAAGGCACTACAACACCCAGTAGCAATAGGAGTCGTTAAATGCGCAGCGCATACTAAGCATACAGATATCTGTTGCGGTAACAAAGCCACAGATGTAGAAGCCAAAAGGGTTGCATATTCTCCAGGAATTTGAGTTTTGATACTGAGAGTATTGAAGAGAATTCGGTTACAACTATGTCAGTACAAGAGGGGCTTAATACATTGTCAATAACCCAATTAATAGAGATTCAGGGAAGTGCACCACAGGAAGAGCAAGAACTGTGAAACCCAAGGAGGTGTTCTTTATCACCCTCAGAAGCATTATGGCGACAGGATAGCACTGGAAATCCAGTGATGCCAGTAAACTTATTGAAAGTTGGGCTTGTACAGCTGCATTACCCCAAGCATTTAACTAGAGAAAGTCTAGCTGCTAGTATTGCAGAAGACTGGTTCATTCCTAATTTATTGGAACACATTGCACTGTTTATGGTGAATTGCATCGTGTGTCAAACGCTTACTGCTTGGTATACACTGAGAGCAATTAGAGGAGTGATACCTAGACCGAGTGGTCCGTTTCAGCATATACATATCGACTATGTGTCATGATTCGCCGTTTACGCCCCTTCTGGACTTACTGGTCCATGGTGCACCGCACCGTTGGAGCCTTTCTCCTCCCAACATGGCCGGCGCCTCAGTCACGTTGTGGTCTAGCGTTTACGCAGGATCCCTGGCTTCCTATAAAACGGGCAGGCCTCCGCAGCGCTGCACGTCTCAATGCTCCTTTTCAAGTTTGCAGCTAGTGTGTTCTTTGTTACCTTCCTTTCCCTTGTGCCATTATCCGATACTTTTCCATATTCCTTTTTCTTCCTGGAGTATTAGAAGCTGCCTGTTGCCTTTGCCTGAGGCCATCCGATTCATTCCTTCCTGGACAGACTTCCATGTACTCTGCGAGTAGTGTTTCCCTTCCTTGTTTCTGCCCTTAATCACAGACATTGACTGCTCATTCTTTACCTTCCTGGAATCCTGAACTCTTGTCTTCCTCCGAGTCTGCTCTTGCTCCACACCGGATACGAAGGACCACCGACCTTACCTGTATAAGTCCCGGACATCCCGGAGGACAAAACTTTCAAAGAAGAAGATGACAAAGGACAAACAGGTAAGACCGGGGGCAGAGTGTGACACTATGTCGATATGCTGCTGACATGTAATGGATATAGGTATCTGTTAGTGGTGGTGTGTCTCTTTTCTAGGGTGATCGAAGCAGGTCAGTGTACACACCCTCATGCCACGTGCGCAGCAAAGTTTTTAGTGCGTGAAGTATTTCCGAGGTGGGGGTGTGTGTTAAGTGCTGGGACCCGATAATGGGCCACATTTTGTCAATGAGTTATTCGAACAAATAGGGCTTTTATTAAGTATAAAGAACAAGTTCTCTTCTGCATAATACCTGCAAGCGAACAGGATATGTCAAAGAGTTAACGGCCTCCTCAAAGAAAGGATTGCCAAGACCAAATTGAATTTGAAAAACAGATGGCTGTATTGCCTATCCATGGCCTTATATGCCCTTTGGAATCAACCATGGTCAGACCACCACCTCACCCCACATGTGACAGGGCATAGAATGAGAACGCCCCTGACACCTCCGTCCAGTATTAGGAGTATTGCCCAGAGTGTAGGTAAAACTTTAGGCAATGAGATGCATGATTATTTGACATGTATGTATGTCTTGTATTTCTTTCATTTCGGATCAAGTCAAGCACCGGGGGGGGTGGTCTTAGAACACAGAAGAAGATAATTTGGCAACCAATCCAAGTGAACTATTACCACAACCTAAGTTATATGCTGTGGTCCCAGTGTTAATTAAGATTTTTACCAGGAAGTGGCATGAGCCACGTTTCTATGGATCTTTAATTGTTGAAGAAGTGTCCCCTTCTTTTTTTTTTATTTCATTTAGTTTATACAAACTTTTGAAACTTTTCTTAAAAAAAAGAAAAAATTATCATTTTTACTAGTAAGTCTCTTAACATCATTTCATTAATTTCTTACAACTTTGCGACTGTATTGAATTCTACTTAGATTATTCCTCATAATTATTATCATTTAAGTTCCATGTTTTCCACATTATTCTCCACTCTTCCTTCCGGAGAGTCCTCTCCATTAAAATGAGGTGATCTCAGTTCCAGTTGACTTTGTAGTTGCTCCAGGAATCTCATCGTTGCAATCATCAATGATTTACTTTCAGTCATAAGTAGTTGTTTCCATCATTCTTCCAAGTTATGAGTCTGATAGTTTGCCATCTCCTTCCCTAGACAGTTCTCACGTTGAAGTCTTAATTCGGTGCAATTCAACACAAGATGTTTTAGGTTTTCTTCCCCTTTTGCACAGAATCTACACATTACGTTTCCTGCCGGGATCAATCGTCGATTCCTCAAAATTTCCTTTGTTTCCATTATGTTCAAACGAAACTTTAGATAATATCTTCTTAGACGTTTTCACAGTGAAAGAGTCCGATATTTCGGGAGCATATTACGTTTTTTTGCTTCTTTAGGTTGGTTTAACATTGATTTTTGGGTTGATCTTTTCTCTCCAATTTCGATCCAGTCAAGATCTAATAATTTCCTTTTCACAGCCTCTGGATTGTACCATAAAGTTGTCTCATCCATCCCCAATTGATTGAGGAGCTCTCTACATTGTTGTTTCCATTCACTTAAGGCAGATTTTTTATGCAACTCCTTTTCTATCAAGATTTTAAGAGGCGGCAAATTCGCCTCTTCACGAGTCTTTCTGAATAGCGCTAGTTTGTTCCATGCAATTCTTGCATTCAGAGTGGAAATCCCTACTTCATATAGGACACAAGCAGTCGGCGTACTTTGGGGGATCTGAAGAATTTTCTTCCAAAAAAAGCCTTCGCACCTGGACCATATCTTATGGTCACAGCCAAACATATTCTCATCCCCGTAGATTAGAATCGCACAAGTATTTCCCATATTTCTTTTGCATTATGATTCCTTGTGAAGTTATTTGCTTACAGCTGTTTAGGAGTCTTTTCACCATGGGTTTGTCATTTACACTGGAGTTGATCATTGTGCCTAAGTATCTTGTGTATTGCACTTTTTCCCGTTTCTTCTTTCCCACAAACCAGCTTGCTCTATACTGAGATGACTTTCTTCCTCTTTTGTTCTCCAGGGCTAGGATTTCTGATTTGGCTACCTTGATCTCTAGTCCGAGCTCTTCTGTATAGTTTTTTAATGCTGTCAATTTGCGCTGTAGACCGATTGGTGTGCGGTCTAGAATGACCATATCATCTGCATACAGAATATGGTGTAGCTGGCTTCCATTCATAAGCGGAGGAAAAGATGTTACGCTTGCAAGGGCGGTTCCCACTTCCGAAATATAGAAGTTGAACGGGGTGGCCCCTAGTGGGCACCCCTGTTTCACACCTCTCTCTGTTGGGATTGGTTTTGTCAAATTTCCATCGCTATCAAGCCGTACTTGGATGTAAGTGTCAGAATAAAGTTCTTTGATAGCATCAATTAAGCTCTTGTTGCACCCCCTCTCCTTAAGTTTGCACCAGAGGATATCTCTGTCCACTCCATCAAAAGCATTTGCCATATCAATAAATGCCAGGTACATTTTATAACCTGCTCTGATGGCATCGATTTTCATTAAGTTTAAGATTAGTAGGTTTAAGCTACAGCCCACTCCTTTGACAAATCCAGACTGTCGCTCGTCATAGATCTTTTCTTGTCTAATCCATGCTGCGAGTTGTGTTAGGAGCTGGGTTGCAAACACTTTCCCTACTACATCAAGAAAGGCGATGGGCCGATAATCCGCCGGGTCAGATCGAATTCCTCTCTTATATATCGGCACAATGATCCCTGATTTCCAGGTCGCAGGAATTCTTCCTTCTTTTATTATCGCCTGGAACAAGATATCACAGAATTCAGACCACTCTTCGATGTTTTCTTTTAGATCGGCGTTGAAAAGACCGTCAGGGCCTGCAGCTCTGGAAGCACTACTTTTTAGAATTGAAGATCGAATATCGTCTCGATCTATTTTCATTTCCCATGGTCGTTTCATTTGGAAATTTATTTTACATGGGTTTTTCCTTTTTTTAAATAGTTTTGTGTAGTGACATTCCCAGTAATTTTCTGTTACCATGTTTGATAATATGGCCTTTTCAGAGTTCATTGTTTCATTTATTATGGCCCAAAAACCTCTGGAGTTCCTTTGATTTAGAGCCTTCAGGATCATTTCAGCGTCTATTTGCTCCATCATTACTCTACGCTGTTTACACCAGTTGTTATATTGGTTTTTCGCTTTTTTTGACAGACTTTGAGTCTCCACCCCTTTAGACGCCAGAATGACTCTTAAGGTCTTCCTTAGATCCCTCTTTTTTCTAGCAACCTCCGGGTCGTACCGGTGTCTTCGAAAGTTCTGGTTCTTTAAGGAATTCTTCTTTTTGAATTTGTAAATTTCTAATAGTTGCTGATATTCCATTGCATCCGTTGAACCTTTCTCCTGCCCTAGTCTCAGTTGTTCTGATACCGCCTTAATATCAGCGTTTTTTAACCTTAATCTGTTCCGACCAGGTACCACAGAGATTCCATGTCTCCATTGTTCGCCTTCACAACTTTGTCCCTATTCCATTCCATAGACACAATATTGTGATCACTTTGATTAGATTTGGTGACTTTAAAGAAGACTATTTCTTGCGATAAGCTATCAGAGACAAAGATATAATCTAATATGGATTCTTGACATCCTCTTTCCCATGTGGGCTTCGCAGGAATGTCTCCTCGTGTTACTCCATTTAACATTGTTAGATTTCTGGATGACATTTCTTCTAACTAACGTTCACTATTGTATCTCCCTTTACAGTTTCTCGATACTTTCTGTTGTTTAAGTTCAATCAATTACATATTAAAGTCTCCACATAACATAATCGGAGCCTTTGGATCATCTATTAGAATGGTGTTGATAGCCTCTATGAGGTCATCCTCAAATTTTTGATTGGTCTTTGGAGTTGTGTTCCAGTATACATTTAATATGTGCAAAGATTTGTCATTCTTCTCTGCTTGATTCACTTGTTCTAGACAAACCTTCTGAAGAAAGAGATAGATTATAAGCTGACTTCATTCTTAAACCGCAAGTTCTTTTTATTAGAATCAGTTGACCCGACATTGGTCGTCTATTATTTTTTCTTATATCTGGATTTATAGCTACTTCAAAGCCATCCACACATGGCATGTTTGTAAGCCATGTCTCTTGCATGCATATCAAATCTGCCTTGCTAATATTTCAGGCGGTGCTCTCAACAGATGAGAAAATCCTCTTGTATTCCAAGAGGCTAACACCAAATTTGTTGTCTCATTATGGCGTTAGCTTATCCTTGATGTATTTAGTGACTTTGCTAACCAGGCCCAATTTTTGTTCTCATCCTCACCAGCGTTCAGTTCAGTGTCTTTTGAACTCTCTAAATTCACCTTTCGGCGATTCTCCACTGTTATTATAATTTTCTTTTGTCTTAGCTCATCATGTGTACACGATATTTCTACATCGCCGTCTTCCACTTTTGAGTTGTCATTATTCTTGGGCTCCTGTCTTAGACTTGTTCCCAATGATTTGTTTGATAGGGGCTCTTTCACCATTTTTGTTGACGTTTTTCTATCTTTTAGCTTTTCACAATCATTTCCCCTTAAGGCATTATCCACTTCATACACTTGATATCCTACTTCTAGAAGTTGCCTCTCTCACGTCATGATCAATTCCACATCTTTCTTGTCATTGATTTGCAGCAGCACAAGTTTCTGGTTTATCTCCACAATAATTTCCACTCGATCAATTCGAGGACTCTATCGTTCTTAACGCCGGGATTTTTTGGAATATCTGTAAAATGGTATATCGATTTAGGGGCGCGTCACTTTTTCTGTTATCTATTTTTTAACAAGTATTCTATAATGGTGTTGCTTTGATAAAGCATTGTTGCCAATATTCAGGGCCGTGTGTCGCTGGTTATCAGACTCCTCTGCTTTTTCTCTTGAGGTCCCACCTGATTTTATTGATTTATTCGAATTCTTTTTCTGAGTTTCGACTCCAGACTTGTTATTCCCCCGCTCTTCTCCTGGTGAGCTCTGTAGTTCTTCTGTGGTTATGGGCTTGGTTTTTACTTTCTGCATGCATGTCCCCTTCTGCAGGTAAGGTGCAAGGAAGAAGAGCTTCGTTGCACTTGAACGACGTGAAGATTTATAAAGGCAAAAGCTTCCACTGTTGCTGATCCAGAAGCAAGACAAGAAGAAGAATTTCTGAGTGTGCAGACTCGATTGATGACTAAGAAGGACGATAAAGCAACAAGTGATCAACACTTACTTTATTTGGACTGGAATTCAATAGACACTCCTTATATATATTTTAGCAGATAGTGCGAGGACTTGCAGAGAATTCCAGGAATTTTTTAAAGAACTTTTAGAAATATATTGAAGCAACGAATATTGAATCAGAGTTATGCCTAAACATCAGTTCTTGATCAAAAATTGGAAATGAGACCAGTATCCAGATTCATTTTGTGGAGAATATGTTTGTTTTTAGTGATCAAAACATATGGTACCTGCCAACAGTGATGTTCATCAGCTTGTGGTTGTTGTCTTTTTGTTCATACTTCAGTCTTACCCTGCTTTTGTTAGAAAGATGTTAATAGTCACACTTTCTTATAGCATCCTAAAAACAGTCCAGTGATAAGAAGACTTTGTATTGCTATAATTTAACAACTTTTACAGTTGCAAATATAAAGAAACTTGATGAGTGTATTAAACATGATTAATGAAGAAAATTGTATGGTTATAGAGAATGAACAAGTTCAGCAAGCAGTAGGATGGCGGGGGAAATGGTTGCCCAGATATCTATGCACGATATATGTTTGCATGATTCTTCTCGTTGTCTTTCTGTTCCTTATTTTTCACAGCCTCTATCATCTTAGTACTTCTGCTGAAGAAAGAGTTCCTATGTTTGTCCCCACTGTGAAAACAAATAACGACTCTTTGATCTCTAGAAGTATATTGGGAGATGCGAAAGAGATGCAGAAGAAGATAGTGAAGGGATAGATACCCATCTAGATAATACAGCTCACCTGGGGAATAACATGTGGTACCAACATATGAAAAAGGTGGACAAAAAAGCATCTGACGATGGATGCTATGTCTGCTCTCTCATCCCTTATGCCATGAATACATAAGGACTTTCATTTCGAAGGAGGTTCCAGAGCATGATGCGAAGTGCCTTAGCCATCTTGCAACATGTACTACACAAGGACAGTTCCAAGGAAGTTGGGCGACCTTGCGATGGGGATCGAAATGGCCGTTTCCATATCAGGATGACTATATAAAGACTACACAAATGGAAAAAGCCTGGATGGAAGAGCAAGATGCTTGTGTATCCTGCAGCAGGACAGGATGAGATGATCATTGAAGAAATGAAGAGAATGAATTGCGCTGATGTGATAGAAATAGCAGATTACCTGGATGTCGGGAACAAACTCAAATGTTGATCTATGGACATGTGCATACCAAGAAGGGATGGTATCCTGTGCAGCAATTTGTTTAAGACTGACTATGTGCAAGAAGTGCAGAAAGTGAATGATGGATGCTTAAAGTCATGGGACAAGTACCCCAAACTACTGACATGGGTAGAAGATGAATCAGGCCCAGTAGTTGTAACCCAGTTGGTTAATGCAACACTATGCTTCCGAAGGCATGGAAAAAACCATGTGAGATATAACAAAGAATGCAAGACCACAATTGATGTTCCCAGGATGAGAGAAGACACAGCTGTCTTTATGGATCAATATCTGGATTGTGGCTCTACAGCCTATATGAAGTTGCCCTAGGATTGGGGCAGAGTGTTGTCCTTCGTGCTTATTCATGTTCCAGCATTAGTGGTTCCTCAGAGCGACTGAATATTGGTAAATTTCCAAAGGTGGATCCCCATTAGAGAAAAAGAAGATTGCTTGAACTTCTCTGACGGACAAAAAGAGAAAATTATTTCTCAGCCAAATCGATAGCAGTTCTACTGAACAGCCTGTGCTCCTCAGGAATAGTATCATACACTTATGATAATGACAACCATATTCATGCCTGGGATCCAAACAGTGGAACGCCAAGTGGTTACAAATCACCAGATGGAAACTTTTGCAGACAATCAATGCTATGGGATTCAATGCCATTAAAGAACAGCTGAGCCATACGACTGATGACCCTCCATAATTGATGTGTCCTTGATATGATCATAGTGATGGAAGGAGGAGTTTGTGCCAAGATTGGGCCATCATGTTGCACATTGAGCTTCTCACAATCGCCAGAAAGGAACCTTGACAGAGGTCATAGGTCATAACAGTGCTGACAGGCCTGCATAACAAGATGGAAGATGAGATGGATGATATTGAAGATGACAGTTGGTTTGCTTCTTTGTTTTCATGGATTCCTCAGTGGTTGGCGGGTATATTTAAGGTTCTTGGAGTAATACTGGTTTTAGTCATGTTTGGATTCTGTGTAGTCAGGATAGTGATTGCCCAATGCAAGAAAACGGCAAAGGTGGTAGTGATGAAGATCATGATCGATGTCAAACCTGAACCAAATGCCAAGAAGCTAGCCGACTGATGCTGCGGTCAGGAAATACATAGAGGCCAGCATTGTATCACCTGAGGGAACGAAGTTCCTGTATCAAAAGAATCATAAGTATGTGGGAAGATCGGGCTATTGTACCCCGAATGGGCAAGGTGACTACATGACCTGGAGTGTAGATGAACATGTCAAATCAGCAGGCACCCTGAGGAGGGTGATGACGATATGGACACCAAAGAAACATTTCTTCAAGAGAAAATATCAGGATGTGGAAACAATTGAGGACGTGGTGGAGGACTCGAACAGAGAGGAGCAGCTGCATGCCTCTGCAGGAAACCCTGCCCCGCTACCTCCCATATGTTGGGGACCTGAGATTGTGCTGTGTTTGACACCAGCAGTTGTGCCAATACTTCAACGTGTGTTTGCAAGAAGATACCGGTTGAGTCAACCCCACCAAATGTATCCCCAAAGTGATGACAACCTAAGGGAGGAACTCTCTGAAGGAATATGAAAAAGAGCAGAGAAAAGAAGCATGTGACATCACAAGAGTATGAACGACGTCTCGAGACAATGGCTGAAGAAAACTAATAATGAAGAAAAGAATCAAGTGAACTTTTTAGTACAAAACTGAAGATTATACGTGCATGAAGTGCTGCAGAGAATCAACCGCTCAATAATTGTACAGACGCTGAAACGCAAGTAGACTAAGTCATCATAGAAGCTGGCTATACGTAGTGAATAGAATGCAGGCTAAGCCGCCATTGAATAGAAGCTGGATATCGGTATCATGAATTTAGTAAGCCAGGCCCCATGAAGGGGAAATGGAAAACTATGTTGCAGCAAGAATAAGCTGAATCGTGAAACTGCATGGTGAGGATGTCTGGCCTGGAGCCAAGATTGAAGTAGCCAAGGTCAGCTATATATTCTGGAAAGGAGCGTACCTACGGAGGATGACTCATTCCTTGTTAAGGTACAAAGAAGGAACATCAAGAGTGCCAAGGTTAATTCATTTAAGACATGTAAAAGCTACAAAATGGACCAAATCATGGCCTCCGGTCACGGGAGTCAGATGAAAATAGAATTAAAACTTGGAGTCCTAGAACACAATAGTGAGTGCCTTCACTCCTGCGCATTCTCAGAGATAAGGATACTTTGCAAGGCAAAGTTCAAAGACAATCTTCATGGCGGATGGCATGGGCAGTGAGAGATGTTGGGTAATTGGATGGGGAGATAGTCAGGCCCCATCTCCTTGCAGCTGGGTCTGGGTTTATGTGCTGCTAAGTGAACCAAATGTTCCAGACATGGCACAAGCGTGCCAACCAATTGTAGTGGTCCATATAACGATGGTCCCTATAGTTTGAAAACCAATGAGAAACCATGTAACTAATGTTTCTGAAGATTACATGTTTTAGATGTAGGCATATGTTGTCCACCTAACAGTGGGCAGCCAATCGCAATCCTAGTTCCAAGAGATAATATACTTAGATGTTCCCCTTAAGTCAATCCCAATCCCTACTAGGTTTTTCATTATCTGCCATGTAGTATGACATCACCTCTGTTTTGTGAAAAGATCACTGTGAGAAATCGAGCATACGTCCGTTGAAACTCCCTGTTTTAGATAATTGTTAATAAAACAGTACTTTGATGTCTTCCTGAGTATGTTTGGTTATTTGCACTCAGAGTTATTCTGTATAAACCCATCCATTGCATGCACATTCCTAACAGGGCTCCAGGCTCAAACCCATAAGGAAAATAATACAATATAGATATCATAGCACAACTATAGTAGAATTACATGAAGCCACAGGCCACAGAATATGGGACGAAGGAAAACAGATTTTGCAGCACACTGTCCAGGGTTGGTGCTCGCAGCCAAGGTCAGAGATGAGCAGAATATTCCTGGCTCCAAGGACAGGGAGCCACCTACGAAATAGCAGAATAAATCCTCACTAATTGCCGACAGAAAAGCTCAGATTTGCGGTCTTCCCCATGTGATCCGGCTGAGCAATAGCCATTTACCCACAGCGGGAAGAGGAGCAGTTCCCAACAAAGCAGACAATACTGATACATGTGTTGTTTCGCAACGCTGCAACCTGCAAGCACTCTCTAAACCAAGGTGGTTATACCAGTGGCAACAATGGAGACATGTAGTCTTCCTCATTACCTTGAGAAGGTACACAGAGCGCTGAGAACAGAGCTGGGTCCCGCGCCTGGGGAGATCAGCTCCAGCTAATCAGGTAACACAAATCCAGGAGTGGATGGCAAAGGGCAAGGGCCAATGGTAATCCTGCGACCCTGCAACAATGTAATAGATCGTTTTTGGGGAAGGCTCCGGCAAAGCCATCTAACATGTGAGCACCAGTCAGCTAACCTCTATATGTGCCGTCTATGGGCACTACCACCCCAGCCACCCAGTAGTGTAAGCTGTTAGGTTTTGGGGGGGGAGAGCCCCAACTTGTGATGCCACACACCAACAAAAGCCCCCGACACAGGATCAGGAGCTGTGATTGCTGGAGAATTATTTCCTGTATGAACCCTGTCTGTTATGGAAAATAAAGGACAGTTCTAACTTGCCCTTGGCTGAGTTCTCCATCTGTTTATTGGGGGAGGGTTCATTGGGCCCTGGTACTTTGCCGAACAGTGATCATGTAGCACGAACCACAGTCCTCTGATATATCTATACACCTGGCTGAACATTTTGTTTATAAAAAAAAGTTATCTGTTGAAAACGTTGAAGTCTACAATCATTGGGAATGCCAACATTAAGGTTTAACCTCCTATTAAACGTAAAACCAACATGAACACTAAACACAGCACAAAATCAAACCAATTACCCATGCTCATTTTTTGGATTGTTGAAAATGTGGGAATGTGTTGCGTTAATGGTTTATTGTGTTTAGTTTGTATAATGATGTATATTTGCTTGTTTGTACTTGCCATTTTAATGTTAGTTGTTGTTTGGTGGTAGTGTTCTATGATAATTGTTAGTAAGAGTATATGTTGTTGTAGGCATGGATGTTAGTAATTGTTGGTGTATGAGGTCATTTATTATAAGTAATAACGGTAGGTGTTTCTCTTGATATCAGTTCATAAAAGGTGTGATTGCCTATGAATGTTTTGAGGTGATTTAATTACGCTTTGAAGGCCTAGTACAAGGGATTACAAGGTTTTATTGGGCCAAAAGAGCATGATTGTGGGTTAATGCTTTAAACTTATGTAATTTGGTTTGTATATTATTTGTATTTGTTTACATTTTTATTTTAGTGTGTTCTTAGAACGTAGGTATGTTATTTGTGGTTGGTGTAGGCCTTGAAGATGTATCTGCTGATGTAACTTTACTTGACAATTACTAATCTGTTGCTCAGGGATTGTACACTTGTGTTTGAATGCCTGTCCATCTTGCCAGAAACCCAGGAGCGTAAGAGTAGACCCGAATCATTACTTATGATGGGCTTTGCAATGAACGTTACTCCCACCTCTGCCATGCTGTCAGGTCTTTAGGTCATTCCCTTTGATTAAACATACTGGCATTTACTCAACCACACTTCCACCTGCTTGGCTTGTGTTAGTATTTTGCTGCCTACTGCTACCCTACTTAATTGCAACTAGTGTGCTCTAAGGCACTTTTCTTGTCATATAAATGTCTGCCTAATTGAGCAACACCCTATCTCTTTATGCTTGGTCTTAAAAAAAAAACACACACACAAAGAACGTACCTTGCTGACTTAGTTCACCATGTGGACAGTCACTTTTTGCACCTCCTCCTCCTCTTCTCCGCCAACACGAAAGCAAACATTGGCAATGGCAACAGTTTTGGCGTATGCGTAGGCACAGGAGAGGCATTTGCCAGGCACTGCCATGGTGGTATTAACCTGACATCAATGGTAGCAGCTGCAAAACGGTGCGAGTATCTGCGCATATAATAGAGTATCCATACAAATAACCACATACAGAAAAACTGAATGAGAAATGACCTCATTTATTTGACTGAAAATAGTAGGTATTTTGGAATATGTATGGTAAATAATAGGTGAGGGCTTGGGTAAGGGTATATGTGAGGGAAGGGGGGAGGGGAGGTGCAGGGGGATTCAGCCCGCATTAAAAAAAATGTTTTAAAAAAAGTAATTTGTTTTTTGGTCATAATTCGGTCATTTCTCAATTCGTTTTTTTATCTCGAAAATATCTTGGATATCCTATAATAGCAGTGCCTGCCAAATGCCTAATACTTATACACAAGCCAAAACTGTTAGCTTTGCCAATGCTTGTTAAGGTTTCTTGCCACCATGTCCTTATCTATAGCCTCCTTCTTATGTTTTAATAGTATGATCGAATACCATGTACATTAATAACATGCGTACACCATACATTTTTAATATTGGATTGTTAGGCAAATGTGTTTAAATGGGAGCACGTCTGTTTAAAGAAGACTACCCCATCTTGGGAGAGAGGTGACATTTTGGCCAATCTGAGCCAACGCAGCTCACACTGGAATTAAATCTGGCCGAACTCTGACCAGTGAACCGAAGTATTTCACTGTGCACTGCTCCTGCATGATCAATGCAGGATCTGTGCCTCGATTCGGCCTCACTATGTGACCGATTGTTTCAGAAGCTCTGTTTGGTGTCGCCACCCAGCCGGGAGCACATGCACAACAGCAACCGATAGTCTGAAAGCAATGCTGCTACGATCCGTCCACTCTCTCGGGAAGGTATGTCGTGCCATAGAGGAGCAGGAACCCACCTTTTATTCAAATCATGTAAAAGTGTACTAATAACGGCGATGAAACATTAATTCCATGACCAGGAGCCCAGCAGAGTTTCAGAAGGCGGCATCCATATTGCGGCACACCTCTTGGTGGCACCCTTAACCTATTATTAAACATAAAACCAACAATAACATTAAATGTCACATTAAATTAAATCAACGCTAAATGGATGGGTAACCCCTACTTCGCTTGCAAGAAGGGGAAGCAACTCACAATATTGAACAAAGTCAAGCCAGCGGATATGAAACTAGGTTCACTTAGGAAAACATGGTTCCAACAAGAACATGAAGGCAGTAACCCAAATTCAACTCCGCTGATCACCCCATACAGACCACAGAAAAAACTTTTTAAAAAAATAATTCATTTTTATTATTTTAATCAAATTTCATTTAAAAAGATATTACATAGTTGGAAATACATTCAGGAATAAACATACAAATATATAAAGTGTAATGTGTGTTAAAAAGTGCTGGCCACAGAGGGAGGCAGCAAACAATTCAATGCCAATAAACAATTCAGGGGAGAAATGACAGTAATCCCTCAAATAACTATTCCGTTGCCAAGGCCACCTTCTCCATCGGGGAAAAGAAATGTTCTCTGGTGAGAGGAGCCAGGTCAACTGGACACTGATGAATATAACGATTTGATTCATTTAATATATTGATTAGTAGATTAAATCAACCTGTCACATAGGCAATTGAAAAAGAGGAACAATATTTTGATCCCAAATAAGGCAGTCCAATGGTGTATTAGCACTGCAAAGCCTCACAATTCTAAAGCCATACATTAAAAAATCTGAAATAGGATGCTATAAGTCAACTACTAAGGTGGCATACCAAAAATTCACATAAGTACATAAACACAATGTAATAAGCATGACACCAAGAAAGAGTAGTTTCGATGGTAGAAACATCTTACTGGATTACAGATGATGTCCATCTTCATCAGGACGTGGCATTCCCATAGACGTATTCTTGAAGATTTGTCTGAGATTTGTTTAGGATGACGAATACATAAATTGGTGAATGATAAAAACAGCCTTTGAGCTAAAGGTAGTGTCACATAATTAATGATTCTACCTGAAATAAAAAAGGTGAAGGGAAAAAAAACAAGCATGTAAGCAATAGAAATGGTCTGTACACATCAATTAAGGTGATCCGGGGGTTAAACCAAGGGGACCGCTCCCACATTCATAGAGTCAACCTTGTCAAGTGACTAAGGGGGAGAACATTTAATTACCGTAATCTCAACCACTGGAGAGGCAAAGGCCCAGGAGGCCTGTCTAGAAAGTCCAGGAAATCACAGTCCGGCCATGCCAACAATAGATCACAAATGTATTAGATCTAAAATGTAAAAATGATAATTTTACAGAAAATGGAGAGCTAAGAGCTAACGAATGGCCACAGAAGGGTCATTGAGGTTTTCTGAATTCAAAAAGTTCATTAGTGAAAGAATAAGGGAGCACCAGAAACCAAGTCAAGAATACACTTAATAAAAAACCATGCAAACCGAAGCAAAAAATAAATAAACAAAGAAAGACACTAGTTCCACACGGTGGTAAAAAGAAAGAAAGACAAATAATTAAAATTAAACAGTCCACAACAAGAGACACCCGAAAGGATGTTTATTGTACTAAACCTAAGCAAAGTGCCTAATCGAAGTCAATGAAGCCAATGAGGATCACCTGGAAACTGGATAAGGTGGAATATATCCAGGTTTGCATTAAATGAAATCAGCATTGTTGAAAAATTAACTTACTCCAAAAATTCTCTAATATCAAAACGTAATCCAATTTTACAATGCTACTATAAACTCATTAATGCACTATGATGGCAGCCCTTTGGTATATTTGACTGCGTTGGGCTTTATCATATGAAATGTAAATCTGCCCCGTCTTCCACAAATATATATATATATATTTTTATGATTTACAGTTTTATTAATCCTTCAACATGAATACGTAAATACAAATGGAAGAGCAGATGATTCTTTCCCCCTTTTGCACCGATGTGCTAATAAGACTTAGTTCCAGGAAATCATTTAATCAGTTCGAATGCATCCTTTAGAATGTTGAGCAAAGAAATCATTGCTGCAAAATTCTCTCCTCTCAAGAGGAAGGGTCACATTTCCTTTGCTTCCAGTGGTCTGTGGATTTCAAGTATTTTGATCAAATGTATGGTTCTAAGGTCATTCAAACCCTGGCAGAATTGTGAAACATGTATTAATGATTCTGTGGTTTCTTTTTTCTGGCAGAATCTACACCCTTCCGTGATGGATTTCCCATAGATTTTCAAGAATTGATTTGTAGGATACAAATCAAATCTGAAGCGAAGGAAACGATCTCTATACCAGCCATTAGGGGCTTTTAGTGAGATATTTGGGCACAAGTCCTCTAAGTTTGGTTTCTTCGCTTAAACACTCCAAGAGGGGATGTGATTTTCTCTCCTCCTGGGTGTTGATCCAGTCTTCATGCTAGAGTTTGATTTTAACCTTTGCCGGAAAATTACACAGTTCTTCCAGGTCTGACTGGAGGTTTTGCAGGATATTGCTACAACACTCTGTCCACTCCTTCTTAAGAACATCATCAGTTCTTTCCTGCTTGTTTTTCAAGATTTCATGTGGCATTGCTGGAGAAGACATTTTACTTTACCGTAAAAGTGCCAACGATTTCCATGCAACACGTGCTTAAAGCGAGACAAGACCTAATTCATAAGTACAAAATAATTATTTGGTGCTTCATAAGTTGCGCCAGGCACATTTGTTAAAAGTCAGTCCTTAGGTTAACGCATGTTTCGGCCTCTGCCCGTTGTCAAAACCGGACACAAATTAAGTCATTCTATATGTAACAGTATATTGTGTGCATGGTGGACATTGAAAAAGGGGGTCGGCATAAGGTAGGATTCAAAAGTAAACAGAAAAACAAATCAAACAATTCATTAGTCAGTAAATAATGACTGTTAAATTATTGTCTTCCAATTGATTAAATTTGCATTACATGTTGGATTTTAACTCACCCCAATGGCTTGTTAGCGTGTCACAGCACTTAGATGGATTCTTATATGAGACTTTCCAATCAAGGTAATCCCTTCTTTCTACAAGGTAAACATAATTTGGTAACCTTTTTACTCATATTGGATGTTCAGTGATCTTAGTTGCCCCTTTCATTTGGCGTTGCTATACTTCTTCATGCACAAATTTCCATTTTTATCATTAATACCTATTCAATATATGAGTGCCATGGGTACTTACATTTCACCCAGGCCAATGGTTGAGATTGTTAGTTGCCGCAAATTGTATATTATCATAATGCATTTCATTGATAGGCTACATACAGCCAATTCTAGAATCTTTCCTTCATATAAATCAGAATTTGCATGCTTTATGATTTCAATATTCCCCATTTAAGGGTCAACTGCTCCGCATCCCACTTCCCATCATACTCGTACTCAGCGCACAATTTACACTGTGTTAAATTGAAACCCCAGTGGGTCCATAGTTTTCCCAGTAGGTGCTAGTCATAGCGTGAAACACTCAAACAGCTTACTCACGTTCCTGGAGTTAATCCCCCTCGCGGTAGCGTTCTGTGTCAACAAACGCGGTCGCCGTTTTGATGTCGCTTATGTACATGCGTGTGGGCTAATGTCCCGCCCATCCCTTGAATTACTGATTTGGGCTGTGTAATCAGTGATTACTTTCTAGGAACAACCCATATCCTAACATTACCCTTAGGGTTTGTCATTGCTAAAAGGCTTGTACTCAGCTCTTGTATTTCCATTTTCATTGTGCTCAGATATAGACTTTGTATTATATCAACAGGTATCAATAATTCTAAATCAAATTAAGAATTAGTTTTTAATTTAAAGTACCAGTATGTAAATATTATCAGTATTGAATATACTGTAATAATCTTCACATATAACGTCTCTTATGAGTATATAACAATTATTCTCCCTCAGGGATTATCCACTATTCCTTATGTTCTAGTAATTAATTATTCATATATTGCTTAGCCTAATATTTCAGTCGTTATTAGATACCTTCTCTTCATGAAATGAGATAATTTCATTGTCTGCATTTAAACCAATGTCAGTGGCCCGAAATTGTAAATAGTTCTTGCCTCGGTTTGTTCCAGTAGGCTTTCCCAGTTTCTCCTCTCTTGCTCAATGTAACTTTCTTGAGACCTATAAACTTGATCTCATGTTCATCATGCATCTGATGATCCTTTTGCCAGTGCACGGCCAGGGGGAATCTAGGGCCTTGGCTGCTAATGGAGGAAATGTGTTCCCTTATCTTTGTTCTCAGTGGTTTTATGGTGGTGCCATTATATACTTTTTTGCAAACGCATATCAGTGCATAGACAAAATAGGGTGTTTTACAATTAATAAAATCCTTAATGTGTATCGCTATTCCACTTGAATCAACAAAATGTTCTGTATTTTCATGTGCAAATCTGCACATTGTGCGTGTTTCACAGTTGTGGAAACCATGTCTCAATGGATTCAGCCAGCCAAGTTCTTGCTCTTTCTGCAACTGCGCTTGGTAAAAAAGATGGACTGAGTTTGTTTTTTAATGTCTCTGCTCATTTGAAGATAACCGTCAGGCTTTCTTCTAGATGCTTCGCTTGGCCAATAATAGAAGATGCCAGTGTTTTTTTTTAAGAATCTCTAGAATCTCATGATTCTGACAATATTTGGTGATGAATTTCACTTTCATTGACACTGTATCCATATTTGTGTCTTTCTGTGTCAGTGTCTCCTTTCTGTCCATTGGTTTTTCCTTAGTTAGTGCAGCCTGCATGGTGGTCTGGGGATAGCCTCTTTGGCGAAATCTATCCGATAACAGATCACATTAATTCTCAAAGAACAATTGGTCCTCACAGTTCCTTCTCGGCCTTACGAATTCACCCACAGGTATATTCCGTTTACTGAGTAATGGTGACAGCTTGTAGCAAATAGAGTTGAATTCACTTCTGTTGATTTCCTGAAAGTCTGTGTTAGTAATTTGTTCCCTGATACATAATCTTTTTAAATCTAAAAAATGTATCTCTTTGTCATCATGTGTTCCAGTAAATGAGATAGCAAAGGTATTACTGTTGAGATCGTCAATAAATTGCTGAAGTAGCATTGCACTTCCCTTCCAAATTGGCCATACATCATCTATAGACCTGTTCCAAAGTACTGCATGTTTCCGATAGTTCGAATTCATGTAGACTACGGTATCCTCAAACTGCCCCATGAAAAGTTTAGCCAAAACCGGCACATATTTGGTACCCATAGCCACTCCCTGTGTCTCTTGGTAAAACGTATTTGTCAAAGATACATTTAGTATGCTGAAGTGTGGCTTCCAACATTTCCATAAGCATATTTCAGTGATGGTAGTGTGATGCAAAGCTGTCCTTAAAAATATATTCTATGGTCCTAAGTGCCAGTTCATGTCTAATTGATGTATACAGGCCCGAACGTCTAGTGTGACCAATAGACATTTATGATCACACCATAGTGCCTTATGGATGTTTAGTACATTGGTTGAGTCTAAGGTAAGATGCCAGTGGTCTTACAAAAGGTCTAATCATGGCATCAATATATTCTGAAATCAGTTCCGTTGCCCACCCTATTCCACTTAGGATAGGCCTTGCCTCTGGTATTTGTTCAAACTCCTTATGTATTTTCAGGAGGAAGTACATGGTTGGAAGTCTTGGTTCCTTGATATCATACCTTGTCTGAGCCACTTTTGAATTAGTTCCCCTAAAGGTTCAACCACATCCTTCCTATGGTTCTCTGAGTATTATGTAGCTTTAGAGTGTTTAAATGTTGCATGGCCGTAGTGATATAGTCATTCCTGTCCATTATGACAATATTTCCTCCCTTATCTGCTTCCTTAATAACAATAGAATTTTTCAAGTTGTCCAGTGCCATTCTTTTCCTGTCGCGTTAGGTTGCCCATGTTCTTAATATTTGCCTGGTTCCTTTTTGATCTGTATAGACCTTTATTTATGTTGTTGGTTACAGCTCTCTGAAATGTAACAATGACAATGGGGGGTCATTACGAGTTTGGAGGCAGCCATGGCGCCATTAGCGCCATGGCTGCCTCCAAACCCAGGTCCGGGTCTGGTCTGGCTGAATGGGGACTTACCGGGACATTCCGACCTATGCGGAACCCGGTAAGTCCCCATTCAGTTGACCATTCCCCATTCCCATTGAGCCCTCATAGGGCTCAATGGGAATGGGGAAGGCGCTAATAACAGGCCTGCAAATAATGGTTTACCGGCATGGCATCATTACCGGTGACCGTTAACCCTTACCGCCCAACTTGTAATGACCCCCATTGTCTTGTGGCATAAATCTGGATTGGGGTTTAAATTCTTGTGTTCGATAGTTCATAGGTGTAATCCGTAGATCTTGAAAGAGGCTCCTCATCTCAAACTCATGTGTCTCATCCAAAGAACTTAGAAGAAAAGTATTCTCAACGTCCATTATAGTAAGCAGACGTTTGTCTGGTTGCAAAGTTTTTTCTTTACACGTTTCTGCCTTCTTAGCAAAGAATGTCTTTAGTTTAAGTTTCCGACAGAACTTAAACAGATCAATTGGGTCAAATATTGTTGTCGGTGTAAATTAAAGTGCTTTGTTCAAAACAGTTTCTTGGAGAGATTTAATCACTAGATTACTCATGTGCGTCTGTTGTTCACTACTTTTACGCTGGCTCTTGTTATTCTTTTGCTTGGATCTTGTACGGTGCTTGGATCTGTTCAGTTGCCTGTCCTCCCTCCTTCCCTCTCCTGTAGTTGGAGTTGTCATAGTTACAGATAGTATTAGTTGAAAACAGACCTGTTTTGTTACAATGTTTCTATTTCCTTTTTTAAATCTGCGACTTAGGTTCATGTAACCTCTGTTCACTGCAGTAGTTAAATCTAATGCAAATGTAGATTTAATCAATTGTAAGACAATACTTTAACAGTAATTATTTACTGACTAACAAATTGTTTGATTAGTTTTTCTGTTTACCTTTGAATCCTACCTTATACAAATCCCCTTTTTCTCTGTCCACCATATACTGTTACATATAGAATGACTTAAAGGGATAGTCCAGTAACATTAAAAAAATAATACTAGCACTTTTTTTTAAAAACTTCCTATGTAAAATTTTGAGCTATTCAAGCTCAAAATTCGCAAAAGCAAGCACATGGGCGCATCCATTTTGTGAAATGGATGCCCGCCTGTGCTGGCTTTTGCGGCACTAATGAAGGAAAAGCCAGCCAGCTGTAGTAAACAAAAGCTACCGCTGGGTGGCTTTTCCTTCATTGGTGCCAGGACTCGGGGGACGCGGACCGGAGACCAGAGCAGGAAAGCTGCAGCTGAATCTCTGTAAGTGCTATTTATTTTAAAAAATAAATAAGCACTAGCTGGGTTTTTTTTTCTAAATAAATACAACGTTGTGTTTGAAAACGCTGCGGTTTTTCTTTCCAAGTTTCTCAGGCTCCTCCGGCTCGGAGTTTTCAAACACAACCGCGTTGTGTTTCTGCCTGCTGTGGCTATCACTTTGGGTGTCAGGTGCTGCCAAGGCAGGCAGAAACACAACGCGGTTGTCTTTCTGCCTAAATCTGCTTTCCCATTTGGGGCTCTCGGGCTCCCCACGGGGGGCCCGAGAGCCCCAAATGGGAAGGCAGATTTAGGCAGAAACACTGCAGCATTTAGCATTTCCCATTTGGGGCTCTCGGGCCCCCCGTGGGGAGCCTGAGAGCCCCAAATGGGAAATCAGCTGTAGGCAGAAACACCGCGGCATGTAAACACAACCGTGTTGTTTCTGCCTGCCTTGGCTTTCACTTTGGGTCTCCGGTGCTCCCCTGGGAGCACCGGAGACCCAAAGTGATAGCCACAGCAGGCAGAAACACAACACCGTTGTGTTTGAAAACACTGCGTTTTTTCTTTCCGAGTTTAAACTTGGAAAGAAAAACCGCAGCGTTTTCAAACACAACGTTGTATTTATGTTTGCGGTCGCTTAAAAAAGCGACCGCAAACATAAAAACAACGTTTTTAAAGCTGCAGTTTTATTTCTAAGTTTTCCGGCCTCCTCCAGCCCGGAAAACTTAGAAAAAAAAACGCAGCTAGTGCTTATTTTTTTTTTAAATAAATAGCACTTACCGAGATTCAGCTGCAACTTTCCTGCTCTGGTCTCCGGTCCGCGTCCTCCGAGTCCCGGCACCAATGAAGGAAAAGCCACCCAGCGGTAGCTTTTGTTTACTACAGCTGGCTGACTTTTCCTTCATTAGTGCCGCAAAAGTAAAAGCCAGCACAGGCGGGCATCCATTTCACAAAATGGATGCGCCCATGTACTTGCTTTTGCGAATTTTGAGCTTGAATAGCTCAAAATTTTACATAAAATTTTTTAAAAAAAGTGCTAGTATTATTTTTTTAATGTTGCCTATCTATTTTTAAAATACATTTTTTTACTGGACTATCCCTTTAATTGATGTCCGGTTTTGACACAGGCCAAAGTCGAAACACATGTTAATTTAAGGACCGACTTTTAAAAAATGTGCCTGGCTCAACTTATTAAGCACCCAAAAATGATTTTGTACTTAGGGAAAGAGGGGGTAAAAACTTCCTGGTGAGGTCAATAGTGACAAGCAGCCCACAATTCAGTAGTCAAAGGCGCTGAGTGACTCTCCATAATACCTAAGGTTTCTCTTTAAGACCTAATTCATACCAAATCAGGGCCGTGGAAGCAATAATGGATAGATTCAAGATCTTTCTCCAAAATGCTCCTTCTAAGGTAGCCCAAATTTTCCAAGGGGTAAGGGAAAATGCCTCTGCTCCAAAAGTCAGTGAGGAGACTACCTTTAGGCAATAGAATGTCAGTACCAGCAAAATAGAAAACCTGCCATACTTTTTGTGGATCCTTCTCCCCTGGCCAGTCAAGATTTTAAGACGGATTTCAGATACAGTTTCTGTGGTTGATCGCACATACTGTTATTTATCAGAGCACCCAGATAGATAATCTGGGGAGTCGTTCTTAGCCTCTCACCTTCGATGTACCATTTAAATCCTAGTCTTGCCTTGGTTCCTTGAGGTCCCAACATCATAATACCAATCTTTGCCAAATTCATTGCAAGACCATTTCTTTCCATGTAGTTGTTGAGGGCAACTCGAGACCTCTGAAGGCCAATCAGAGTTTTGTCCACTAGCACAATGTCTTCTGCATAGAGGAGCCTAGGTAATTCAACACCACTAATAGATGGAGGAAACGATTTCCATGCTTACGTGATCTCCCATGTCCGACAAGAAGAAACTGAATGAAGTCGGAGCAAGGGGGCATCCCTGTTTTAAGCCCCTAAATGTGAAGATCGGCTTAGTCAAGGTTCCCTCAGCATTCAGTCGGACTTGTATGGATGTGCATTCATAAAGAGATTTAATTGCAGCCAATAACTGGGGACGACAGTTCCATCTTCCTCCAAAGGCACTGGCGATCAATACTGTCAAAGGCTTTGCTGATGTCGACAAAGGCTAGATATATCTTTGTTTTGCTGTTGTGGGCCTTTCCTTTAAGTATGTGGAGTAGAAAAAGGTTTTGTTCTGTGCCCATCCCCTTCAGGAAACCAGTTTGTCGAGAGTCAAGTCTGTTCATAGACTGTATCCAGAGTTGTCATTTTAAATTGAAAGGCAGAGAACAATTTACCCAGTGCATCAAGTAAGGCTATGGGAGGTTGTTGGTCAGGTCCATCCTATTGTGAAGATCGGAAAAATAATAGCTTTTTGCCATGATGCTGGGAGTCATCTAGATCTAAAGATTTGATGGAAAATATCCAGGATAAACAGAACCCAAAAGGTCTGGGGATTGCTTTATAGTGTTATTGGTAATCCCATCGGGTCCTGGGGCTCTAGAATGGTTTGCATTCTTAATAAGTATCTCCACGTCCTTGTAATCCAGGCTGAAGTACCAGGCAGCACAGTTTACTTCTAGTACTTGTTTAGGTGTATTATTTACAGTCTCAAATAACTTGCCGTAGAATTCAGTCCAGGTTTCTTCAGGAACGGTACTTGCCAGTAACATCGAACCCGAATGACCAGTCTCATTAAGAAGTTGCCAAGTGGCTGTAGTGTCTTTCTTGAGTATGGTCATCAGCATCTGTCCTGCATCCGATTGTAGTAGGGATGCTTTTTCTCTCATGAGCCTATTTTTGCTTTCTTTTTTTGGACAGAAAGACGCTCTTCAGGAGCCAGATGTGAGATTCTTCCAAGGTCTTCGCGAAATAGATTTTCTGTTCTTTTACTACTGTGGGATGTTTTTACCCATGCATCCAAGCCCTACCATAAAATTGTGCAGTACTGGCATGCAAAACATCATGATGGCCAGAACTCCCCAGAGAGTGCACAGGGAAAACATGAAGAATAGGCTGCCACCCATTTTTGCCTATGTTGTGAGCACAGGAGGGCACTGCCTAAAACCACCATTGGGCTACACACACAGTAGCCTGAAACCATTGGGAATGGCAATGCTGATTGCCAAAAAGCAACTCAGAACTGTGGGGAATTCATTTTCTTAATCACCACTATCAGAAAGCCGGCATTTTAAAACCACCAGATTTTTGTGTAAAACTGAACAGGGGAACTCAAACCAGGCCAAGGAAAGACTTGCTAAGAGGTGGACACAATGTAAAACTATATTCTGAAATGACTTGAAGGAAGTAATTATTTAATGTATGTGTAAAAATTTTAAGTTTGATTTAAACTGGGAACTAAAGTGACATTTAGCTGAATTCTGCCTGACAACTACCCCCGACAGGAGAAACCTGCTCAGCCACTCTTCCCAGGCCTAGCTGCATCCTGCTTCCCCACCAAAAGGATTGGACACCTCTCTGATTAGATTAGGGGAGGGGCACCGCAGGAGGTTGAACAAAGCCTTGTCCTGGACTCAGGCAAATGTTATATTGGGGGGCCGTAAAGTGGTTTCCTCTTGGGAGGAGAAGTGCCTCTGGGAGCCACCCGAGCTGGAGGCGGGGACAGGCAGAAGCTTCCCCCATGTACTTTGGAACCTAAACCACACCCATCTGGGCCAGAGCCTAATTTTAAAAAGATAGATAACTCATAGTGCAGACTTGTCAGAATTATATAAGTAATATCATTATTCTTGTGATTTTTCTGTGCACGTTTTAAGAGGTGTTAGGACCCTGTGGTGTATGCTGGGGGGGGGGGGGGTTGCTAGCAGAAAATAGGGTTTTACTCCAAATGTCTGCATGTTAAAAATCTGACACTTAATCAATTAATGTCCATACTCCTTGCGCACATGTGTGTAATTTCTGGTAAATGTCCGATATTGGTAAGCCAGTCAAAAAGCGCAAAATGTTGTCATTTTTGAATGCAAGCCCCCAGGAAGATCAGAGGCGGACAAGCATGGACCATAAGGAATATATAATGTGTACATGTAATTTCAACAAATTGTGTATCTGGGAAATATGTATTTGAATCAAATATAGATTTGCGGGCAAATTGACCAGGGGAGGATCCCCTGACCCATAAACAGACCTCATCATGATGACAATCCATTTCCTTCCCCCAATCATGGGAGAGGGGAGAATTGGGCCAATGACAAGTAGAGAGGGGCAGGCTCAGTTATGCCACGCACACACCCACTTCCAAAACACATAAAAAGAGACTGCTGGGACAGGTAGAGAAATTCAATTCCATTTTCTGCGGGACGCTCTGCCGGGAGACTCCAGACTTCACATCCATCAATCTTCAGAGACCAGAAATTTACTTCATAACTTAAAGCAAGGGCCTAAACCCACAAACTGAGAACTCTTCTCAGCAGGCCTCAGCATCCTTAAAATCATTTGCAAACTGTTCCACAGCCGGGCGAGCTGTCTGAAATCTTTTGCCAAGAACTTTTGCCAGTACCCAGAAAGCAGTGTTACATCCAGAATCCACTTGAACTGGACTGGAAAGCAGAGCAGTATCCAGAACCAGAGGCCGCTGTTTCCAGAGAGGCTAGACCAGCAGAGCAGAGCTGACCCAGACCGCTGTGAGTAGAACCAAAGATCCAGATCGCTGTGAGCAGAACCGGTGCCTGATTGACCCGCCGAGCAGACAGAACCGCCGCCGGACGTGTTGACCAGATCCGTGACGAGGCCTATTTCAAATTTATATTGTGAGTACCTAGCAGAACTGTGCAGAACCAATCTCTTAGTTAAAATAATCTAATTCAAGCTATTTTAACCTAAGTAGAACTGCCTCCTAGAAATCGTGTCATCTGTCATTTTTAAAGCTGCACAACTGTCACCTGTCAATTCTGCAGCTGCAAGCGGTCACCTGTCATTTTGAGTTTTACTTTAAATCCGAAAATCTACCTTTATTAAATCGTCCGTATCTCTTGAACCATTTGGGCTAGGAACGTGGTTTAACTTTCATCTTAAAGCTGAGAGTCTACGCTTTCCAACGAACCTAGAACCGACTTCCTACTCCCTATACTTCTCCCGCAATCGTGATTTAGGCACTCACGAAATTTACCGCGATTTGCGATTTTGGCTCAATTTCTCCACTTGTCAAAATAGCAGCTCCATTCTTTCCTTTGTTAAAAATCCGTTTGCAACCTGGTAATAACTAATAGAGCATTGCTAAAGTGAGCCTGAACTAATACCAACAAGCATCTCTCACTCACCCTGAATCTCTAGAGGGAATTAAAATCAGTTAGCACATTTTCCCATCACATTTAAAAGCATTTTGCACCTGTGTTTCAAACTTCTGCCTGTTTCCTCTAAGCTTGCTGGGGGGGGGACCGAATTCCGTATTGTATTTGATTGTATTCCCGAAGACTGTGTGTGTTACTTCCATCTCCTTGCATTGCATATAGGGGGGTGAATTGCCACCAGGGGAAAAGTGATTACATTGTCTTTTGTTGAAACCATATCAGTTTATTTTCTGTACTGCATTTATTCCACCTTGCATTTCCTTGAAACCATAAAGCATTTCAGCTACCTCATCCTCTATACTACTTCTAAGTAACCCAAATCAGTTTACCAGTAGAACGTTATCCATTGTTGATCACTGTCATATTTTAAGTGTGATATCCAATATTAATTTATTATAAAAAAGTGTGATAGATATATATTGTTATATTTCTCAAATAAACCTTTTAAATTTGCAAAACAGACCTACTTCTTGGCTCAGTGGGGTCAGGGGGATTCTAAGAGAGGGGTGTTATATAAGGGTTGTCATCCAGAGTACTGAACTGGACATAAAAATACATCAATAAGGGTTTCCCTTAGCATCCCAGACTAGGCATTAACTTAGCTCTAGTGTTGAAGTGAAGCCGCTTAACACTACAGCATCAAAGATGTGTCTATGAAAAAGTGCAGACGCCTTGTTCTTTCTGGGTATGGACATACATTCTTAAAGGAACAGGGCGTAGTTAGAGTCACCTCCCTTTTTCAAATGCCCAGCAAAACGGGCATTCATAGAGAGAATCTCAGTTTTTCAACCTCTGATGGTTGCAACCTTGAGTGGTCTCGATATTCAAAAAGAGTTTTTCTCTTGTGAAGCGACATTTACAGTCCAAGGCGAGATGCAAGAGTGCATGATCACTAGTGTGCCGAGGAATCACTTAAAAATCAAAGACCTCTTGAATCATCGCACTAGAGACAAATATGTAGTCCAGTATACTGTTCTTATCGTTACTGGACCATGTATACTTTGCTGGAATATCTCCCTGGGTTTGTCCATTCACCATGAGCAAATCTTTGTTGTTCATAAATTCACACAACTTCTCTACTCTCAGAGCTTGATGAGGGACGGCCCGGGACCGCTCTGTTAAGTACAAGCAGTGACAGTTGAAGTCCCCTCCAATGATGACAAAATGTGGATTGTAAAGCAGTGAAAGGTCATCTATTAAATCCAGCATCGTATTCAAGAAGGCGTCAGTGGAGATTATCTGAGAGTTCAAATAGATGTTAAAGATAAGAACCGTTTCACCCCACTCGCCATCATCCTTCTGTATGTTAAAAGTCACCATCTGCAGAAAAGGGGATAGGGTTGTGAACATCAAAAATGGTAATCCCAACTTCACAAAGATAAGCAAACCTGCCGAAGGACGTCCTCAAGAGCCTTTGTATGCAGGGTTAAGAAACGCTCCATAGCCATCAAGGAGCAGTAATGTGGTTAGCCAAGTTTCCTGGAGGCAGAGGACGTCAAACGAACCTGAAAGGATCATTGGGTCTAAACTTATATGTGTCAAGCCCCTACTATTCCAGTAAGCCAGTCAAAATTGTGGATCTCGTTAATTTGAAAATCGATGGATGCATCTCAGAGTGCCCCCAGGCCTTTGCGTTCTGTAAATGTAACTTGCACTGGATTCTTCAGGAAAGAGACTGTCCTCTTGGCCTGATCTTTCCCTGTGACCTTGATTCCTATATCTCCTTTGTGCAAACCTACACAGTCCGATTGATCCTTGGTAGGAGGTTTAGAATTTAGTACCCTTTTAGGTATAGACAGGGCAGTAGATGTAACTTCCTTACCCTCTCTTCTTATAAGAGGTGCATTTCGAGCGTGAGCATGGATATCATGAGACTTCAAGCATTGTGGAGATAGCAGTTCACATTGGCCCGATTTAGGATAGATCCATCGTCTGAAAACCATAATCTAGTTAGAAGTACGCTGTGTGTGTTGGTTTTTGTAGCCAGCCCTTTCGCTGACCATCATGTGCTGAAATCTTGTTGATCTCTTAAGTCATCTTTGGCCAGTTGCTTCCAGTCTATCATTCCTCTTTTTCTGGTTCTAAAGACTCTTCAACACAAGAGGTCTGAAAGGGGACTTTGGTTTTCTGTTAAGGGTCGTTCTTTCACGTTTTTCCTCTAAGGTTAGAAAGGGAGTAAGTAGATCCGTATATTGTGTATTCCTTCTCAAATGGATAATAAATGAGTTAAAGACTTGTACCACCTCTGGGCCTAGTACTGTGGCCATTATGGAGCCAGATTTAGTTTGTAACTTTATCCCATTCAGGCCGCTGGGGGACCGATCTGAAATGGCCCCATCTTCGCCTACAAGATATTCTTCTACAATTGAATAAGTCGAGAAATCTAAACACTTCACCAGTGATTTGTCTAGAGGGATTAGATGAACTAATGGGCCTAACCTCTTCACACTCAGCCGAGAAAAAGATTTTATGCTTCAGTCTGGTCTTGGGGGGGGGGGGGGGGGAGCTTTAGTTCACGCGAAGCAAAAGTCAGTTGAGAGGGGATCTGAAGATTTCTCAGAAATGCACGACTATTATTACTGTTTTGATTTGGAGTTAAAGGCAAGTTCAGCTGCTTTGGGCAGCAGACTGCTTTCTTTCTTTTTCCTTTCGTTATGAAAGATCTGAAAGGGCACTGCGGTTTTCTCTGGGCCTGTAGGATGTGACGTCAGCGAAGCCATGTGAATAGCTTGCAAGTCTGCCAGCTTGTATATCTTTTCAGTAGTGGTCTTAGTATGCAAGCTTGCAGCACTTTCCTCAGGTATGTTATTTTCTACTGTAAGAGGCACCGGTTGAAGAATGGTTGTTGAACCAGGTCTGGAACTATCAGAAGCCTGCTTTCCAGGCAGATTACCATAGTTTTTTGTCTGACAAATTTCTATGCAGTCTGTGTTGTTTACAGAACAGACCTTTTTGTTTTGAGTGGTCAAGACATCTTTCCTGTTATGGACCAAGGATTTCAGTTCAAGAGTCCCAATACTGAATTTAAGAGACATTTTTTATCCGCTCGCTCAATGTTCAAAGCGTCTTGCAGCTTTTTCTGAACAGCATATGCGCATTCAGCTTCGTGATCCACCCTAGATTGCAATGATGTTATGAATTATTCCATAAAGATGATTTTGGAGGGGGCGTGGCTTGGCAGCCATGTGAAAGGCTGCAAGCTCAGAGAGCTCTGTGAGATCCTGAAACCAAATAAGCTGAAACAGGCAAAAAACATTTGACCCGCGAATGAAAGGACAAACAAGGCTGCATAAAGGACCCGAGCACATCGGGGGAGACTCCCACTCGAAACCGGAGCAGGAGTGCGAAGATAATCGAGAGAGAAAGGAGGCAGCACGGACCTGCATCATGGTACAAGATGGCGGACCCTGACGGAAGTGAAGAGCTGGTGCCTGCACAACAAGAGAAAGGGAGATTGCGAGTGCGGATCCTGATGGCAGATCTCGACCGGAGCAAAGGAATCAGTGAGCATACTGGGACTCCGGTTCACTGAGAAGCACCGGGTCCACGTGGGCGTCCTGGAAAGGAGTGGGTAGTGCAGGAGACCAGCAGAGAGTATAGTAGCACGCCAGGTGGCGGCGATCGGCAGAGTGGGACCCCGGTTGGTGGTCTGGTGCGAACTGGATCCGGACAAAAGAAGAAGAAGCCCGTTGGGCTCGCTCCACTGAAACACCAGGCATGCGGACAGAACGCCCAGCCTGCCCGCGGAAAGATTCTATCCTCGGCAGTACAGGCTGAGGCGGGTCATGTGTCCATACAGCAGGACTGGCGGGAAGCAGCTGGCCCCTCCAAAGACCGATCAAGAGAATGTAGGACTCCAAGCAGCCTACTAGCAACGCAGAGACTACTTCCTGGAGCGCCGAACAGCAGTGGAGGCTGTAGTGCATCGGGGACTACAACAGGTGCAAGAGAGGGCCACTCACACCAGTGCACCGGTAGACCTTGGAAGGTGGAAGACTAACGGCGGGAGGTGATGGTAAGGGCAGCAAGCTGTAGCCTCATATGGAGGGAGGAGGCGTAATCCCGCAAGTCCCCCTCCTGCAGGCACCCGACCGAAAGAGCCACAGTCCTCACGACCCATCACGGGAGCAGGGGCTGGTCCACTAGAACGGCGAGAATAACCCACTCCAATAAAGGGGACACACCGGATGGGCCTGTGGGAGGGGACGCTGTAGAGCGAAAGCCCAGAAGGTTTGTGAACAAAGCCCTATGCAAAGTACAATGAGATATATCAGAGAAGATTGCTAAAGGACACAAGATCGTAGACTGGAACTTCAAGGGCAGCAATACGTGGGAAACTACAACCCACTCGAAGACCTAAATGGCGAGGATCAGTGCCAGGGGCATAATAAGGCCAGTCGGACAAGTCACACAGTGAATTCCACAATTAAGTAAACCCGAGCGTGGCATTTGCAAACAGGTGCAGTTGATGAGACAAATGCCTCCCTAGGGGACTACAGAAACAATACCATACCAAGAGTGCCACGGGGGAGAGGATATAAAGAATATGCAGCATGAGAACCCTGGACTGGCAGATCGGCAAGGGCAATCAGCTCACAATATGCTAAACTGAACTAAACGTGGGAGACCACAGTTCATTGGATGGCGATCAGAGAACATCTGCTGTCAAGAAAGATCTATACCCACTGGTGACAAGTGGAAGTAGAAAGTGCTCACTACAAAGAGACACACCCCTCCATATATAAAGAAGGGAAGGGAGACGCTTCACCCTGATGAGGGATAATGTCAAATAGGACAAAGGGAGGAAAAGGTAAACAAATCAGCATTGACTCTTTCACCAGCAAATCTCAACAGAAACAGCAAGCTCAGTTAGACGCAAAGATGGCCACAACAAGTGCAGCGCAACAAGTAGAAACGGAGAGTAAAGGATCTATATTGGAAGCAATTGCCGCCTTGAAGGCATCCATGGGGAATAAAATGGATACAGCGATAGGAGCCCTGAAGGCGTACATAGAAAACAAGCTGGACACAGTTATAGTCGATGTGGGCCTCCTCCAACAAGATGCACGAAACCTGACGGACTTGAGCCACGACAGCAGAACAACAGGTGCACCAAAACACCACTGGCATCGCGAACACACAGACTCAAATGTCGGAAGTGATACAGCGAGTAAAGATCCTGGAACGCAGAGCGGAGGAAGTGATAGCGAGGGCACGAAGAAACAATATCTGTATAGTTGGACTGCCAGAAGGTGAAGAAGGCAGAGATCCCATGGTGTATGCTGAAAACCTGCTGCTAAAGGTGATCAGGATGGGGTACTTTCCCAGGGTTTTGTGGTAGAGAGGGCACCAGAAGGCCCCAACCAGGTGCCCCTCCGAGATCAATGATCGCTAAGATCATGAACTTTAAAGATAGAGAAAAGATATTGACATTTTCAAGGGCGGGGGGGGGGGGGGGGGGGGGAGTCATCACCAGGAACTCTTCCAGAATTACCATACACCCGGACAACACTTTCATGGTCCAGAAGCAAAGAGCGTGTTTCGGCCCCACTAAAGAACACTGCAGGGCGGCAGGAGTACTCTACATCCAGCTAAACTCAAGGTGATACACCAGGGCACGTCAAGCTTCTTCGAGACTACAGAGGAGGCCCACACATGGGTGGACCAACAGGGTATCACCCAGCAATGACCTAGAAATGCTAACGAGGATGGGAATCTATCCCAGTGACAAGGAGCATGGATCAAACATGACTTGATTCATTTAGCAGGAAATAATAATGCAAGCCAGAAGGAATTTATGCCGTAGCGACGGGCTCGGATCCGCCACAGGGATCGACAAGTCACACAACCCCAGAGTACACTATAAGTTTAAATGTCAGTTTCAAGGCATCATGCTGCGGTGGGCCGGTCCCACTATGGTGGGCTGGGCAAGAGAAGCAGCAAAGCCCGAGCAGGGGGAGGGTGGCTGGGCATCGGTTTGGTAGTTTTAGTTAGTAAATCATTTGACTGGTTGGCAGATGGCACTAACTGCGGAGGAAACAACATAAGCGGCAACAGAATAAGCAGAGCAAAAGGCGATGGAAATGATGAAGAACAGGGGGGCCGAACTCTGGAAAACGACTGCAGGCACGCTGGAGACAGAAGGGAGGTGTCGGCCCAGAAGAATACAGTTTAATTTCAAGCAGGGGCCGAAAGAGGGGGATACGGGGCTGTGAAGCAGGAAGGCGGCTATGGGACAGCAGAGCTGGAAAAGACACTACGAATATGGGTCCAGATGAGGTAATTATAGCAACCTGGACTGAAGGTCAAGATAGGTCAAGGTCAAGATAGCAATGTTGCAAGAGACTCACTTAACATGGGCCCAGTACAGAGAAGCAACGTTCATCTGGGCGGGAGACTTCAATTGAACCCTAGAACCGCTCCTCGATAGATTGGATGACAAACACAGGAAGCCAGCACCCTCAGTCAAGGAGTTACAGAAGGCCCTCACACGACTGCAGCTGGTGGACATCTGGAGACAGGTACACGGAGACGAGAGAGGATACACACATTATAGTGCATCCCATGGAATATTTACACAAACAGATTATTTATTCATGGGCATTGAATCCTTGAAAGATTTCACCGGGATTAAGATTAATGTATGCACACTTTCCGAACACGCCCCAATATTAGCAACATGAGCACACAACTATAGAAGGGCTCTGATACCAACATGGCAATTGCGGGCGGAGGTGAGGGAGGGCGAGTTTGAGGAATACTTGCATGATGTGATAGAAGATTACTTTGAGCACAACGTAGGAAGCGTAGACAGTACTGGTACGCTCTGGGATGTGTTCAGGGGAAGCAATCGGGAAAACTCCGGGAATAGAATTGGGGGAACACCGGGTGGAAGCTGCAGGTGAGGAACCTCGACAATTGATGGCGCTGAGAATGAGATGCACAGAACTCTGGGAGAAACTAGGAAAGCTGGATTATGGGAAATATATACAGCAGTTGCATGCATAGACGGACAAGCCTGGTAGGCTCCTGGCCTGGCTCACCAAGCAGGAATGTAAAAGAGACCCCATTAACGTATTAAATGATGAAGCAGGGATAGAAGTCAGAAGTCAGGAAGGTATACATACACTATTTTCCAGCTTTTATGAGCGTTTGTACGCTCCTAACCCAGAGGTGGAGCCGGAGGATATAGCGGAAGCCCTGGCAGAGATAAGACTACCGATATTGGCAGCAGACCAGGCCCAACTATTAGATGCTCCCCTCACAGTGGAAGAAATCGAGACAGTAATCACTGAACTCCCATCAGGCAAATACCCAGGACCGGATGGGCTTCCGGGGGAGTTTTACAAGACGTATAAGTGCACTATTTACCGAAATTACCCGAAATGTATCAAGAGGCATATGAGAACGTACAATTGTCAGGGAGCAAGTCGGAATCAGTGATTATACCGATCCTGAAATCACCACAAGAGTGTGCCTCCTATAGGCCGATTTCCCTCATTAATCAAGACGTTAAAATACTCACGGCAGTGCTTGCTAACCGCCTAAAACGGGTGATACCCGTATGTCCCAGGGCAAAACACGTCATAGAACCTTGGCAGGCTCCTCCACATGGTAGACCGGACGAATCTCAGACAGGGTGAATGTGCAATAGCGTCGCTAGATGCTGTTAAAGCCTTTGATTCCGTGAACTGGGGGTGGCTGTTAAGGGTCCTCACCCACTTTGGAATAGGGAAAGGGTTCCTCTGGTTGATTAGGTTGCTGTATAAAGACCCTAGGGCCAGAGTTAAAACGGGACAATATATCAGAGGCCTGTAGGATACACAGAGGAACCAAGCAGGGTTGCCCACTGTCACCAATGTTGTACATATTAGCTCTGGAGCCTCTGGCAGCTTTCCTTAGAGCAGAGTATGGGGACACTGGGATAGCTATAGACGGAGTGGTGCATCACATTTCACTGTACGCGGATGACATGCTCCTTTTTGTGGAGAACCCGCAAGTTAATCTACCCTGCCTGCTAAAAGCAATTGATGCATATACTAGACTCTCAGAGATAGCCATCAATAAGGAGAAATCCATATAATTCCCCTTAGCAGACCTAAAACGGGTCTCCTTGACCAAACTTCCCGACCTGGCCTTACTGTTCTAACTCGATGGGTCAGACTTGATGGTCGTGCAGTTATGTAATACCTCCGTCCCCAAGTACCGCTCCAGCAGGAAAAAATAACTGCCCTAGCAATCCTGGAGGCCACAGGTGTGGAGTGTCGTCATCAGCCTGGTACCGGGAACGCAGGAAGGACCCCTGAGTGCTGTAAGGCAGAGGGTTAGAATCAAGGAAACACCCAAAAGGCAACTGGCAGAGGGAGCAAACAAGGTACAGTGACACCAGTTTACCTAAAGGATGGTAGCATAGGTAGGAGACCTACACAGACAGCAGGGGAAACCAACAGCAGGCTGGGATGATGCAGTTGGCACTCCGGAAACACCTGGGTGAAGCAAGAACTTGATCTGTGGCAAAACTTGAAGCAATCCGAGGTTTCAGAAACAGAGGGATAATCCAGAGCCAAGTCCAGTGTTCAAACAGAGGTCAAGATGATCCGGGGAGTCAGAGAGTGCACCAAAGTCCAAAGCAAGTCCAAGTAAAACGTTCCGAGGTCGAGATAAGGATAGCAACAAGATGCAGTAAGTAATGCCTGGCAGTCCTGCGGAGAAGTAGCTGTGAAGCGATGCGCTGCATTTGCCGGCTTCTTTTGAAGCTACGAGCGGAGTCACGTGACGCATCACGTGACCGCGCGTCACGCGGAGCGCCACGCGGCCAGCGATTGGTGCTGCCGGCGCTTCCTGTTATGCTGGCATCGCCGGGTGTGGAGGAGGCGCCATGGCAACCGCCACCGTGGAAAAGGGCGAAAAGAGGCGGGTCTGCCCACCGTGGTATCCCGCCTGCCGTGCCTCCCCTGCTGATGTGGGTGGAACACATGATGGCGAGAAGCGCCAGGTAGGGGAGACGGGTGTGAAGGAGAAAGTGGGAGTGGGGGTGAGTGCGGGGGCGTGACAATTACATGGGCACCGCAAGCCATCCGATATTTGGGGATAGAAAAACACAACAACACTGCAGACACACAAATCCAACACACAGGCAGCCCTCGATAGAACACGGAAGGCTATGGACTTCTGAGAGACACTTCCACTGGGAATGATGGGGAGGGTAGCCCTTTTGAAGATGGTGGTACTGCCACATATGCTATACTATTTCACGAACATCCTGCATGCCATACAGAGCGCCTTCTTCACGAGACTGAACACAATAGCACGCAAGTTCCTATGGGGTGGGTAGGGGTGTACAGAATTGCTACGACGACTCTGCATAGAGACTACGAAGCGGGAAGAGTTCGATTTCCGGACTTTTAAAAATATTACCTGGCGGGGCAATCGCAATTTGTGGTCAAATGGCTGGCGGAAGACAACAATAGATACAATTCTTTTCCAGCCAGCGCTGAAACTATACTACTTGAGGGAACTGCCATGGATCGGTAAATCCCTGATCAAGACCTTACCAAACATGGTCAAATTTGTGGACCAGGGTGTGCAAAATCCAGGGGACAAAAGATCCCTGCTCAGCACAGATTCCTTTAGCAGGATTGCAGGCATAGACATAAGGACTCTTGCAACATACCGTTGCCAGTGGGAAGCCAAAGGGGTAGCACAGATAGGAGATCTGAGGAAGGAGGGAAAATGGGCAGATTTCTAGAACATTGTGGAGGATCACGATATACATGAAGGCCAATTCATTCTATATACCAGCATGACACTGACAATCAAGAGGAGATGGACAGAATGGCCAGAGCAAGAGGAGATGAGAGGAGGACTGGACGCATGGTAAGATATATCAGAAGGGGGGCACACGACCTCCAGGCTGTATGAACAGTTACTGAAATCCAGCAATATGCAAGTGCTAAATATAAGAGAACGTTGGGAAGGGGAGTTCTGGAGGCCCTTTAGCGACCAGGAATGGACTAGAGTGCTGAGATATCCAAAACAAGAAACGCAAGGTTTAGACAAGCACAACTATACCTCACGCATAGGGCATACCTCACGCCCAAAAAGATGACCACGATATGACTGGGAGACCCTAGTAAATGCCCCCGCTGCTTCGATGATGAAGCAGGCATGTTACTTATGTTTTGGACTTGTCTGGTGATACAGATCTTCTGTAAGAGAATTAAGAAAAAAGTGGCGGGGTATGGAATCCAAATGCAAGCATGGAATCCTGGGTTGTACTTACTGGGCCTCTTTCCAAGAGGAGGAAGACAAAAGACGCACCTAGCCAAAATGAAGGACTTAGTAGGTATATTGGCTATACGTCGGAAAGCGATGGCTTGGAACTCCAGGGACGGCCCAAAAATAGACTCATGGTGGTCTGATCTCCAGGAGTGGGCACTGGCGGAAACTGCAGTGTGGACAAGAGCGGTGGAGAGGTGGGTAGGGGAAAGCGGGCAAAAGAAATACTAGCATGGAACTCCCTGATGCATGACTTATTTGAATGAAGAGCAGAGAGCGACACGGATGATCCCGGGAGAACAGAGGAACAAAAGAGGATGGACAGATGTATGCTGAGACACCAAATGGGCGTGCACACAAGTGAAAGACTCCGAGACTGCCCATATGGACGACAGCAGACTAAGGTAGCAAGGTTGCAAGATCACTCCAAGATGAGAAATGCACAGTGGAATCCACGTTGAAGTGCCAAAATGCCAGTTATGTTATGTTTGTTATTGGTTTTATGCGTAAAAATAATAGAGTTAAAAATAAAAGATGATTTTGGGGTGGATCATGGCCAATAGGGTGGATTGATCTTTCACGTTATCATTCATAGTTTCAAGGACTTTCATGTAAGGGACCAATGCAATAAAGAGGGCAGACATTAAGAACTTTTGCATGTTAAATGTCCCAGGCTGGAAGACCTCTCCCACTTCTTCCCTTTGAATGGTTGTAGACATCGGGACAGTTTGGGCAAAACCCAGTCAACTGTGAGGAGCACATAGGGCGATTGTTTGCTGAAAGAAAAATCGGTGGCCGTGATGAGATTCTCTGGCATTTCTGCTATACAAGGGGGATAGGTGACTGAGGCAGAAAAAAACTCCTGTGTGTTGGCAAAAGGTTAAGGAGGATATGCCTTCCTCTCCTCATGGTGTTTATTGAGGGGGCTAAGAGGTGTCCCAAGAAGGTCTCCCTCAGACAGAGATAAATTAGGCAAAGCAGGCGAGTCCTCTTTGTCATTCGGCCGATCCACCCCAAACAGGACGTGGGCAGTATAGAGTACTTCCTTAGTATAGAGTCAAAAAGAGGCTGTGAGGAATGTAGCATATCGGAATCTTGCCCACAGAGTTTCAAAAAGGTACCCCCAAACTGCTTTGGCCAGACAGAGTGGTAACTTAGGCAAGTTGTGCAACACATTAGAGTCTTCTTGACGGGCTGGGAAAAAGTCGTCTTATCCGCAAGGGCGGGAGTGGTAAGGTCTTCTTAATGGCCTCTTCCGTGGTTGTTTGGGGTATCGCCATTAGAAAGACTATATTCTCATTCTACAAGATTTCTGAGTCGGTTAAATCAGCAGCGGATTCCCATAAGGGAAGGGACACCCCAAGTGGATTTACTGCCGTGGTCGAGGAAGAAATGGCTGTTGGCCGACCGGGCTTCATTAAGGCAGAAGCGCGATTGGCGGATGCAAGTGGATTCTTTTCCCCCCTTACATGCATGCACCATGCCCCCACATTCCACCCCCTCCTTAGAATCCTGGAGCCGCTTCTTGGCATCCTTCATCGTGTCTACAGAAGCGGGGGTACGCTTGCCCAATAGAGGGGTCGCTAGAGGGACCAGCATCTGCAGTTTTGAACTTGCCAGGGTGGGGGCAGCGAGCTCGCTCACCTGTGACTTGGTCTGCTGCTTTGTCCACGGAATTGGGAAAAAACTGACAGGCCGATTCATGGAATTAATGTGCGCCGAAAATTTCGGCGCAAGCGTGCGAAAACGTGCGATTCGCAGTGAAAGAGCGAAAATCGCAGTGCAAGTGCGAAAATCGCAGGGAAACCAGCGCACATCGATTCATGGAAGTCCGTGCGCGAGAAAAATATTGGATGTGCGCTGAAAAAGTGCGCGGCGCACGCTGGCGCACGCTGGCGCACAGGTCATCGAACGCCGTGCGATAAGGCCACAGCGAATTCGCACATAGCGCGGCGCACATAACAAAAGTAGGCGTAACACGGGGCGTTACACGCAGAATGGGGAACAACTCGTGAAAATGTGGGCGTCACGGGGAAGTACAGGAGGCAAGTGCGCGGAACGCCCACACGCTCGCCTACAACACGTATTCATGGAATGGAATTGGGAAAAACAGCGCACGGCCAAAGACGCGCACAGGCCCATACATGTCCGCCACACGAAAGCAGGCGGTAGCGTCCCTGCGCAGGCAGAAAATGTGCACCAAAGTTCTACACGCGTGAGAAATTCCACACGCGATCGGGCCTGGGGGTGCGTGTATTCCAGGGGTGCGCGTGAAGTTTTACACGCGAATGGCCTGGGTGCGTGTATTTCAGGGGTGCGCGAGAAGTTCCACACGTGATTGCCCTGGGCGTGTGTATTTCAGGGGTGCGCGAGAAGTTTCACACGCGATCGGGCCTGGGGGAGCGTGTGCATGTATTTCAGAGGTGCGCGAGAAATTCCACACGCGATTGGCCTGGGCGCGTGTATTTCAGGGGTGCGCGAGAAGTTTCACACGCGATCGGGCCTGGAGGAGCGGGGTACGTGTATTTCAGGGGCTCACGGGTGGTTTTACATGTGATCGGGCCTGGGGGGAGCAGGGTACCACTCACCGTCTGCCTTGCGTGTAGAAGAATGCGTAGCCAACACCCACCTGCTGTGAAGTAATAGCGTGTGAACCCCAACGCCTGCAAAACACACACACCGCACCCCACGAAAAGCAACGCCCGTGCGCGATACGTCACAGGCGCGCATACGCGCTAAGGGCCTTTGGTCCAATGGAATCGCGTATGCGTGCTGACGCGCTTACGCGCTAAGGGCCTTTCCTCGATTTACACGCTGACGTGCAGAATTTTCACGTGCCAAATCACTCCGTATCAAGCTGGCCACGCGTAAGCACACGGAAGACCACGCTCCTGCCCAAAAGGCCGAATTACTGCCCTCCAGAGCCCCGAGCAGCCTCCCACGAGCCATCTGCTGCTGCCTGCCTGCCTGCCGCTGCCACCGTGCCCTGCCATTTGGTGCCTGCACATCAGCCATCTGCAGGGGTCCAGTTGCTGTGCCCACCCCTGCTGGAACAGAACACTCCCGACTGGGATACCATCGCTGCACAGCCCAGCCCGAGGACCCAGTTGCCCACCCACGCCTGCCTCGGGGGTCGCCATGTCGGGGCAAACACCATCCGAGACCACTGGCGACCCCCAGCCAGAGGGGCAGAGGGCCACCAGCTTCAGTCAGAAGGAAGTTGGTGTCCTGGTGGAGCTTGTCCTGGGGCATTATGATGCCCTCTTCGGATCACCACGCTCTGACAAGGAAGGACGGGACAGGCTCTGGGACGACTTTGTGGTTGCCATCAACGCAGAGGGGGTGGCAACCCGCAACATCAAGCAAGTCAAGAAGCTCTGGGAGGACTTCAGGTCCAGGACCCTCATAAAGGCCCGGCGCCTCGTGGAGGGGGGCCCGGGCAGCATGAGTACCATCCAGCTGAGGGTCCTGGAACGCGTACGCCCAGCGCTCCATGCCCAGATCTTTGAGAGGCAGACCCGTCTGGAGTCGAGCGGTAAGTGGCCAAGCATTGCTGTGTGAGACAGGGCATGTTGCAGTGTGCTGGTTGTCTGATACTTGCCTGTATGTGTGACATAGGCCATGTGCACGTGTGTGTGTGTGCAGGAACATCATGGTCATGCATGTGAGACCAGTAATGTGTGAAGCACACGGTTGGTGTATGTGTTTAAATGCAACATGGGGAGCCCTATGCGGAATGGACACATGAGAGCATGCCAGTGTCTGTTCCTGGACATGGGTGGGGGTGAGGGATGGGTGCTGATGCCATGTATGGTGTCCATGTCTGTGTTTCTGACCTGCGTGTCTGACTTGTGAATGCCATGGATGCATGACACATGCCTGTGACAATGTTCAGAATCACTGATGCAGCCTAGTTATCCTTGCATCCACTGTGTCTGGGGTGTACGAGTCCAGATGGATGAAAGTACGTTGAAGTGTGTGCATGTGATAGGCATGACCCATGTTGCATGTGAGTCCAAAAACAACATTGTATGCTTCAAGAGTCCCTTGGACATGTTTGCTTATGTCCATAGCATGCGCCATGCCTGTTACTGCATGTGTTTTGCCTGCACTGACCCATGTGTTGTGGAGGGACATGATGGAAGTGATCTTTGACAGTGCCACTCATCTGCTATTGCTTCCTGTCTAGGGGACCATTGTACAGTACCCTGATGCTTGTGTTCTATGTCTCCCTCTACACAGCGCAAAGTGAAGAAGAGGGCGGAGACGGCGCTGTGGAGCTAAGCAGCGGGGATGCCCCCACGGCTGCAGCGGAAGGGGTGGGTGAGCCCCCACAGGGCCTTGCAACGGCGGAAGACGGTGTGGAACCATCCAAGTTGGTGGTTTCCACAGAGGAGGAGGCCGCTACTGAGCCGCACATGGGGCCTGGTGGGGGCATCCCTGCTGGTGCAAGTGGTGCAGTCCAGGGGCAGGGGCAGGAGGCAGCACAGGTCGCCGTGGAGGTGCCTGTGCATGTCACTGTCCCTGACACTGTGACTGCACCAGCAGGGATGCCCCATCCCAGGCCCGTCCGCAGGTAGGGGGGATGTCCATGTCATCTGACTCCCCTCCACCTGCGGACGAGGGGAGCCCTGGCCGTATGGAGATGGTCCTGATTGGTGTCGCATTGCGCACGGCTGCCATTTGTGATGAGGTGCGTGCTTCCCGGGGGGAGCACGCACGTCATCACGAAGAGCACTGTGACAACGTGGCCCAGTTGGGAGCGGTCATGGTCGGAGGTCTCGTACATGTGTCGGGCACTCTGGCGACCCTCTCCTCCTCTGTGGAGGCTATGCGCCAGTCGTACTCCATGCCGTCTTCCGGCCCAGATGCCACCAGGGCCCCCTGTGGACCTGCCCCGACCAATGCAGCCACCTCGGTGGGGATCCCATCCCTGCCACAGTCGGGAGTCGGAGGTCCAGCAGGGGTGGACACACCAGCAACTGGACCCCAGCAGATGGAGGATGTGACGGCATCATCGGGCAGAGCACAGGCACGACGGCTTCGGTGGATTCCATCAGCCTGGATGCCGTCGTGCTGGCACAGGCAGTTGCGTCGGAGGCAGCAGCAGGCTCCACGTGGGAGGCATCATGGCTCGGGGCCATCAACATCAGGGGTGCAGGCATGGGCCGGAGGGCAGGAGAACCCTGGAATGGGAGTGGCTTCCGGGTGGGAGCGGTTGGGCCAGCAGATAGGTGCGGAGCCGCAGCCGGCAGAGGAGGAACGCCTCACAATGGCCAGGGCGGAGAACTCCATGCGGAGGGCGCTGAGGCGGGCTGAGTGCCTCAAGGGTCTTCGCAGGGAGTTGGAGCTGGACATTGCATTATCCCTGCGGGACCTCGGGGCCAGGGAACATGCCCGCCTCCAAGCCATTGAACAGGAGCTCGATGATGCCCTGGCCCATGACAACAACCAGTGAGCCGTCGGACTAGCCCCCTGCCCTTGTAAATAGTTATGTAGTTAGTGTTAGGTTTCCTTTGCTTTTTTATTTATTTTGGACCTTTTAGACAATGGGCCACATTTTTGTATATAGTTTTTTTTTTTTATTAGGTAGTGTTGTAAAATAGGTTTCATTTCTTTGTTGGGATCATGGACCCTGGCTTGTTCATCTGTACATAGTTCACTGTTGGATTTTCTTTTTATTTTACAATTTACCCATGGAGCAATGGCTTTCGATTATTATTTTCCATAGGATTTTCTTTTGTGGACTGTGACTTTGGACACCATTCCTTTGGATTATGATTTTTGGTTTTGCATTTTTTCACGGACATGCTTCTTTTTATTTTTTTACATTCCCATTTCTGTTTGTTTATTTTTGATTCAATTTATGTTTCCTTTAATACATATTTCTTGATCAAACTTCAATGTGTAGTATCATCTCATTGGTTTCATGCATATCATGATATGGGTTTTGAGATTCGCTGACACCATTGGGTGTATGTGAGGGACATGTGTTTGTTTCCAAACTTGCAATTGGTGTTCTATCATGTTATTGCCATTTCTAAGTGGGTGGATGCAATACTCGGGTGGGTGTTTTGCATTTGGAGGCTGACCATAGTGGCCAGGGATCTAGATTGTGATGACATGTTGGCTGGGGAACATGAGTGGGGGCCTGCTGACAGGTGCCCCACAGTGCTGGGGGGGTGGAGGTGCAGGGGAACATGAGTTGGGGCCTGGTGGAGGGTGCACCACAGTGCTGGGGGGTGGGGGTGATGGGGAACATGAGTTGGGGCCTGGTGGAGGGTGCACCACAGTGCTGGGGGGTGGGGGTGATGGGGAACAGGAGTTGGGGCCTGGTTGAGGGTGCCCCACAGTGCTGGGGGGTGGGGGTGCAGGGGAACATGAGTTGGGGCCTGGTGGAGGGTGCACCACAGTGCTGGGGGGTGGGGGTGATGGGGAACAGGAGTTGGGGCCTGGTTGAGGGTGCCCCACAGTGCTGGGGGGTGGGGGTGCAGGGGAACATGAGTTGGGGCCTGGTGGAGGGTGCCCCACAGTGCTGGGGGGTGGGGGTGCAGGGGAACATGAGTTGGGGCCTGGTGGAGGGTGCAGGCTAGTCCCCCATGGTGTGGGCTGCCTGCAGGGGCCGTGGAGGTTGTGGAGCAACACCTGGGAGGACCCACACGGCCAATTCACGTGTAGTACTCCACGGAACCCCTGAAATACACGTACCCTGCTGATATTGCGTGTGGAACTTCCCGCGCACCCCGAAATACACGTATCCAGCCCAATCGCATCTGAAACTTCTCGCGCACCCCTGAAATACCCACACGCAGCCCATTCGCATGTGAAACTTCCCGCGCACCCCTGAAATACCCGCACCCAGCCCAATCGCGTGTGGAACTTCACGCGCACCCCCGAAATACACGCGCCCAGCACGATCGCGTGTGGAACTTTTCGCGCACCCCTGAAATACACACACCCAGCCCGTTCGCGTGTGAAACTTCTCGCGCACTTCTGAAATGCACGCACACGCTCCCCCAGGCCAGATCGCGTGTGGAACTTCACGCGCACTCCCAAAATACACGCGCCCAGGCCAATCGCGTGTGGAACTTCTCGCGCACCCCTGAAATACACGCACACGCTCCCCCAGGCCCGATCGCATGTGAGACTTCTCGCGCACCCCTGAAATACACGCACACGCTCCCCCAGGCCAGATCGCGTGTGGAACTTCACGCGCACCCCCGAAATACACGCGCCCAGCACGATCGTGTGTAGAACTTCACGCGCATCCCTGAAATACACGCGCCCAGGCCAATCGCGTGTGGAACTTCTCGCGCACCCCTGAAATACACGCACCCAGGCCATTCGCGTGTAAAACTTCTCGCGCACCCCTGAAATACACGCACACGCTCCCCCAGGCCCGATCGCGTGTGAGACTTCTCGCTCACCCCTGAAATACACGCACACGCTCCCCCAGGCCCGATCGCGTGTGAGACTTCTCGCGCACGCGTGTTCCCGAAACCCGTAATACACGTTCCCCGCTTTGCGTTTGCTGTTTGCCAGTCCGGTAAACTGGTACAGGGTTGGCGCAGCCCTTTGCAATGGTTTTGCGATCTTGATGGCTTTTCCTTGCGCGAGGGCGTTCTTGGGGGCGTAACTGGCGCTGCTGCAGGGTCGCTGCGCCACTCTGCGCCACGTCTGCTTTTGGAGGCGAGAATCCATGAATACGCTGTGCGCGGAAATTGATTTTATCGCACGCGGCTGGCGCAGACATTCGCACGGGCACGCTGTGCGCCAGCCGCGTGCGACACTTTTGTGCGAATTTCCATGAATTACCCTGTGAGTTTCTCCATGACCTAGCGACACAGGGATCTTTGCGATGGACTTCTACAATGGCCCCAGACACCCAACCCCCCCAGGCAACACAAGCAGCACTCCACTGCACTGCACTTCGCGTCACTCCACGACCGTGCAGGAGTTTTTTATGGTGCAGCGTCTCGTCAGAGTGAAAAGGAAAACAGCCTCATCCAAACTGGAGAACAGCAGCAGGTAAGCAGAGTCTGAGGCACACAAGCAACACTCCACTAAAATACATGTACACTACGCATGGATTTCCCCGGATTGCGGAGCCTCATCTGGGGAGACATGCTTTCCGGATCGGGCCCAATGTCAGCCAGCACTGCCTATTGGGCAATCCGAGCCGGACTTGGATTAGGATTCGAGCTCCCCTGCGTTTCGATGCTTCTTGCATCCGCTCGTTCGTCTGTCTCACTTTGATGTGTTTGTCAGTCTCTCAAGCCCTCACACAGTTAGACACAGTACACCAATAGGTGTCAGGAAAAAGAAGCGGTGAACAGAACAGAAAGATACATAAAACATCCAGGTTTTTAACTCTTATGCACCGAAGCATTTCGTTGAACATAGTGCTGCTATACTATACAGTTCCATGAGTATATTCCATTTTGTTTCATGCCTAACCTACTATCTAAAGTCTGTCAGAATGTCTTGGAGGAGCAGACTCTAGATGCAGGCAAACACAGCCGGCTTTGGATGACTAGCGCGTGGTGCCTCTTTCTCCTCGGGCCCTGCATTTTTTTAGTCTCCTGATTTTCCCGCTAAATGACCAATAGCCTAATTGCCTGCAATTGGGTCATTTTGAACAGCATTCTTGGGCACGCTGCTCCATCAGTTTCTCCCCTCTGTGCTTTTTTACCTTAGCTGCAAAAAGAATGCCACACTAATCGGTGCCATTGCCAGATGGATATAGACATTCGAAAATGGGCAAAAGAAGACATTTTAAGGAACATCTAAAACACATTCTCATAGACGACACGTCACTGTACATTTTTAAGTGATGAATTCAGAACCTTATTTCATAATTATTACAAGTGGCACTTAAGTGCTAGCTGGCGCCAATATTTTTACATGAAAAGTGCCTTTCAGCAGCAGAGCGACTAGCCATACTGAGGCTTAGCCTATATAATTAACTTTTGTTAAGATGTATTAGAACACATTCAGCGCTTATTTTCCAAGTGTCACGAAGCGCCATGTAATGGATTGGCGCAGTTTCGATTGAGGTACCGGGGTGTCCGGGACTACTTCTATATCAAGCAGAAGGCTCATTCTTTACGCAATTGTAGGTGGCAACTTTATTTCATATTTTGATACCTTACTGGCGAAAGGGGCATAGTCACCAAAGATCTGAGCGCAAATTCCTTTTCGCTTCAATTCGCGGACTGAATATGCTAATTTCTGCTCGTTTTTTGTATGCAGACTGAAAGCTCCCCTTAACAGACAGCGCTCATTTACCATTCTTCGGTCTGAATGGCAGCAATTGCTACTGCCATTTCAATTTTTGCTGGATTTTTTTCTTTCTTTCGTATTATTACGGGGAAATGTACATTTGAATTAAAAGCATATAGTGCATGTGAGTGTAAGCATCAGGAGTTGCCAGGTTGTCTCTTTTCTTTTCCAATTATTACATAATTTCCAATAGCAGAAAGCAATTAAATAAGGATCACCTGAACCGCAGAAACAAGGTTATGAGCTGGAATGACTTTTCCTTCCCGTTAGTCCCGATTACAAAATGAAACTGCCCTTTGTGGCAGGTTATATTGTTGACAAATTGCAATAAACGAGGTGGAATTTCACCCAGAACCGGACCCAAGTCACCCCACACCAACTGGGCCAAACGCGCCCTGTGGCCAGTGGCAGGTATGAAAGGGCACCATGGGCAAAAAAAAAAAAAGGGAAGAGGGCCACAAGTGACTGAGGCATGGAAGCAGAGCCTAGAGTGGGCGGAGTTACACAATGACGAATTTTGGAGATAAATGATTACATTTAATTTTCTTTTTTCTTTTTGCAGTTTTCTGTGTTTAGGGGTCTGACTCTAGCTAGAGACAGCTGGGGCTCATTGCCAGGTTTTGCTGTCAATGGTGGTAATATTGAAAGATCAATCCTGAAGTTAATGTTGGAAATGATAGGTTCCAGGGCAATTGGAGAGGACATTACAGGATGTGATATCACAGGATAGTTCCTACAGCATGCAGATCCATTTTGTGCATGTCGCCTGTGTCCTTACCCCACACACTTGACATATCATTAAACATCACAGATGTAATTAAAGGCGTGTCCCCAAACTATAGGTTTGTTAAATATTAATAATAAAGTGTCCATTCATATATTGCAAACCTCAAAATTCTCTTGGTTTACACAGGAAAATAAATGTATAAACACATTCTTTTGCTTGACCTGTTTCTATAATGCACATATATTGTCAGGTTAATTTATTATGTGATTTGTGTACTTTTCAAGGCATTGCTAGACAAACAATGATTTACCCTTTTGATTATCAAAGCTTTAAAATACTGATATGAAGAATACCTGGGAAGATATGTGGTCAAGTTCTTACATCTCCACCTGGGACAGAATCCTGGTTTCGTTACAAAAGTGTTTAATCCTGGGAAATCATGCAATCTCATTGTGCCTGATCTACCAGCATTGGGAGCCCAAAAAAGCAATTCAGTTTGCAACATTTGCTATAAACTAAAATCTACTCTGAAAAGCCACTAAACTCTAGTTAATGATAATTAATTAATTGTTATCACCAGGATGTGGTGGGGGAAATGGGCGATGTCCAGTGTAGTGCACAACGGCTGGGAAAGGAAGCCCCCAAGGCCCGGGAATAGTTTTTCAGAGTAAAACAACAAGGAAAAGATCAAGAAAGATAGCGAAAAAAAGGGGGATTTTAATTATGCACACTGCTGATGAGGTCTCAACCCAGCCAAAGGCAGGCAAAAATGCAAAAGCGAAAAGCGAAGTCTTGCACATAAACGGACATAAAAATTGAAAGAACTTTTGAATAATAAAACACCGTCCAAAGATATTCAACCGGTACGAAAAACAAAGAAAAAGAGGAGACTCACAGGCCGATTCATGGAATTAATGTGTGGCGAAAATTTCGGCGCAAGCGTGCGAAAACGTGCGATTCGCAGTGAAAGAGCGAAGATCGCAGTGCAAGTGCGAATATCGCAGGGAAACCAGCGCACATCTATTCACGGAAGTCTGTGCGCAAGTAAAATCAGGGATGTGCGCTGAAAAAGTGTGCGGCGCACACCGGCGCAGAGGTCATCTAACGGCGTGCGCTAAGGACACAGCGAAAGCGCACATAGCGCGGCGCACATAACAAAAGTAGGCGTAACACGGGGCGTAACACTCGGAATGGGGAACAACTTGTGAAAATGTGGGCGTCACGGGGGAAGTACAGGAGGCAAGTGCGCGGAATGCCGACACGCTCACCTACAACACGTATTCATGGAATCGAATAGGGCAAACCAGCGCACGGGCAAAGACGCGCACAGACCCAAACCCGTCCGCCACACAAAGGCAGGCGGTAGCGTCCCTGCGCAGGAAAAAAATGTGCGCCAAAATGTGCACTAACAAAAAGCACGAATATACAGCTCTGATGAATGTGCCATATTGTGGCCCCCTAGGACAAATGACGTGCAAAGGGGTACGCGACAAACAGCGACACCCGCCATGTGAAAAATTAGCTTGTGCGTGTATTTCGGGTGTGCGCGTGAAGTTCTACACGCAATCGTGCCTGGGGGAGCGGGATACGTGTATTCCAGGGGTGCGCGGGAAGTTTCACACGCGATTGGCCTTGGGCGAGCGGGGTGCGTGTAAATCTGGGGTTCGCGGTAAGTTTCACATGCGATAGGCCCTGTGCGAGTGGGGTGCGTGTATTCCTGGGGTTCGCGTGAAGTTGCACACGCAATTGGCCTGGGTACGTGTAAATCTCAGGTTCGCGGAGAGTTTCACACGTGATTGGCCTTGGGCAATCGGGGTACGTGTATTTCGGGGGTGTGCAGGAAGTTTCACACGCGACAGGCCCTGTGCGAGTGGGGTACGTGTATATCTGGGGTGCAGGGGAGTCCAACACGCGAATTGGCAGTGTGGGTCCTCCCATGTGTTCCCTCTACACCCTCCACGGCCCCTGCAGGCAGCCCACACCACAGGGGACTACCCTGCACCCCTGGTCATGTCCCGCAGGCAGCCCATCCACCATGGGCATGCCCCCCAGGCAAGCCACATATCAGCTTGCACTACTGATCACCAACGCATGACCCCCTGCACCCCCACCCCCCAGCAGTGCAGGGCACCTGCCAGCAGGCCCCCACTCGTGTCCCCTTGCACCCCACCCCCCAGCAGTGCAGGCCACCTGCCAGTAGGCCCCCACTCGTGTCCCCTTGCACACCCACCCCCCCAGCACTGAAGGGCACCTGCCAGCAGGCCCCCACTCATGTCCCCTTGCACACCCACCCCCCAGCACTGAGGGGCACCTGCCAGCAGGCCCCCACGCATGTCCCCTTGCACACCCACCCCCCAGCACTGAGGGGCACCTGCCAGCAGGCCCCCACTCATGTCCCCTTGCACCCCCACCCCCCAGCAGTGAAATGGCGATCCCATGACACAAACCAAAAGTCAACTATGTACATCAACACATGTCCGCCACACGAAGGCAGGCGGTAGCATCCCTGCGCATTAAAAAAATATACGCTAACAAAAAGCTGTATATACAGCTCTGATGAATGTCCCATACTGTGGCCCTCTAGGACAAATGACGTGTAAAGGGGTACGTGACAAACACAGACACCGCTGTGTCAAAAATAGCGTGTATTTCGGGGGTGCGTGGGAAGTTTCACACGCGATTGTGCCTGGGCGAGCGGGGTATGTGTACTTCAGGGGCTCGCGGGAAGTTTTACACACTATTGTGCCTGGGCGAGCGGGGTACGTGTACTTCAGGGGCTCGCGGGAAGTTTTACACGCGATTGGGCCTGGGCGAGCGGGGTACGTGTATTACTGCGGTGGGCGTGGAAGTACAGGAGGCAAATGCGCGGAACGCCCACACGCACATGGCAAAAAAGACGCGCTAATCCGAAAACACGTACGCCAGCAGGAAGCAGGCATACGTCGACCCGCACAGCATAAAAGTGCACGCAAACAACAAACAAGCTCAGACGCCAGGATGAATATACCGTTCCTAGCAGCAGTGGCCGTGGGATACCGCAGGAGGAGGAGGAGGATAGTCCGGGCCAGAATTATTACACCCAGATCCAGCCTTTTTGGGATGCCTGATGACCACGTGTATGGGAGGAACAGGTTTCCACCTCACATAATACTCAACCTGGTCAGTGAGTCGGAGGATGACCTCACATCACCCACCCTCTGCTCCCAAGCACTCAGCCCCCTGGAGAAGGTCCTTAATGTACTGCACTTCTTGGCCACTGGATCATTTCAGCGGGCAAGTGCCATAGTTGGGGGGGGGTGTCACAGGCCACGCAGTCACGCTGCCTACACCATGTCTTGGCCATCATGACTGCACGCCGATCAGTACGCAGGCACATATACCTGCCCAGAACACCTGCAGAAAGGCAGGCTGTCGTCCAGGATTTTTACAGGGTGGCACACTTCCCCAAAGTGCTAGGTGCCATTGATTGCGCCCATGTGGCTCTACATCCCCCCAGGGCATCTGAGCACATCTATAGAAACCGCAAGCACTGGCATTCCATCAACATCCAGGTAGTATGTGATGCCAAGGGAATCATCACCTCAGTATATGCCAACTATCCAGGGTCCACCCACAACAGTTTCATTTACAGAATGTCAACCCTAAACCGGGACCTAGAAGCTGGGCGGCATGGCGATACATGGCTGATCGGTGAGTATAAATGCCACAGCACATGCATGCATGTCAGATACTGAGTAATGTCACAACCTCACTAATGATACCCATCACCACCTCCCCAGGGGACAGTGCCTACCCTCTGAGCACCCACATGATGAGGCCAATTCGGAACCCCACCACGCCACCCGAGGTAAGATACAACACAGCCCATATTGCAACCCGGGGCATAGTGGAGCGCACATTCGGAGTGCTCAAGTCACGCTTTCGCTCCCTTGATCCCTTGACCCTTCTGGCGGGCAGCTGTTATACGCTCCCCCAGTAGTGTGCAGGATCATAGTGGCAGCATGTGTCCTGCACAACGTTGCAACACGCCGGGGCCTGCCCGTAGACATGGTGGTGCCCCCACATCCCGAACCACATGCATGCCCGCTGCACATGGGAGGGGAAAGGGCACGGGGTGAGGCAGCCCGTACGCAGCTGGTGGCTAATTACTTCACCTAAAATCACACCCCTGTGGAGTGCACACAGCCCTGGCACATACCAGCCGACATACCTGTCACAACCATACCAGCCTGAGATTGTTCACCTGGAAGTGTTCCATTGTGTGCATCCCTACCTACACAAACACCACCAATGCTGTGTCATCAAAAGACACACTTCTATGCTGCTAAAATCATTACCCCCTTGCAAGATACAACATGACAACAGTGCCATGTCACCCAACACCTCCCCAGCACCGCCACCCAACACACCATGGCATGGCATGGCATGTCATGCTATGTGAGAGCAAACAAAGGAATCCCCAAAACATGACACAAGTGTCACCAAGTACAGTGTCCCGAATGGAAAATGGCCACACACAATATGCTCCCATTAATGTAGAACTGACAACACACATGACCAAAGACTTACCACAATACAATGCAGCTAGCCAACCCCAAACATAGCATTCACATGACAGCACTAAGTTAAAGGATACGTAGTTTTACAACCTGGTGATGCTAGCACATCGACCACTTCCAACTGTACAGTGTTAGTGCCACGCAAATCTGGAAGTGCACTGCTTACAACATGAACTCCATCTCCAAAGTAGATGCCTTGTGAAGACATGAGGAATGAACCTGCAAATTAGGAGAGAGACATGGATGCATAAGCACACATCAATACACCATGCAGTGTACAATACTACAACAATATGCACTAGGAATGTATACACAGTATTGACTACAGACTGCCCACACATGTCATGGGAGTCCAACGTCACTGTGTAAGTCACTGTCACTTGGGCACACCCTTTGCAAGCCCATGGAAACGGGAAGCAGGAGGGGTGTGTGTCTCACGAACCCAAGCATCTAACCCAAACTCAGGACAAGCCTGCATGTGCCCAGCCGGAATACAGTGGATGCCCACGGGAGCCACACAAGGCAACACACTGTAACAAAAACTCAAAAATCAAAAATGGCCATGTGGGGGCCAAAGGAGGTGGGGGAGGCCACCCAGGAGGTCCAAGGACAGGGTACACACCAACAGCCACCTGTGTGGATGTTGCGAAAAAAAACACCTCCATGGGCTCATGGCCTGCATGGCTACGCTATTGTGAGAGATTCAGAATCGCTGTGGTCGCTCTCATCACTCTGTGCTGCTGCCGCCACAGGAGGTGGTGGTGGTGGTGCTATGGGGCAGCCCATGCAAAGCCCTAGTCTGGTCCTCCATGGCAGCAAGCATGCGGGTGTGGGAGGTCTCGTTCTGGAGGAATATGGTGCGGAGATCCCCATGCATCACCTGACGTGATGCCCGGACCTCCTCCCAAGTTGCCTGCATCTCTGCTGAGAGCCTACGTGCGACCCCCTCCAGCAGCTGTTCTGTCCTCGTGACAGTGGAAGCCTCAAGGTCCACAAGAGTCTGCCTGAGGTGATGGACTTCTACCCTCAGGGCTTCCCTCTGGCCCTGGGACTTTAAAGAAATGGCTTCCCGCAGAGTGTCCAGGGCCGCCTGTCTGTCCCTGTTGGACGCCAACATGTCCTCCCTGGGTGATCGGCAAATGGAGTCTGTTGCCTGCTGTAGTTGCTCCATCTGCCTTTCTGGGGGGACAATGGAAGTGGCCACCGTCTCCATAGCTTCAGCCATCATCTCAGATGCTGCTGCCTGTTGGTTTGCCATACCGTATATGGATTTCTCCCATGCGGTATTGCCTGGTGGCGTACGGCCACCGCGTTGGCGGGCACCACACGTGTCTGGGGCAAGGCGAACTGTGCCTTGCTGTGTCGGCACTGCCTGAGGCTGCAGGACTGCATTCCCCCTCTGATCTGCTGGCCCAGGAACAGGATCAGATGTTGCGGAGTGTGGCCCTGCATCCGTAACCACCAAAGGCCGCACTACCAACACTGACATCCCCCTAGTGGGGATGTACCCCTGGTGCAGGTGGGTCGGACAGAACAGAATCCCTTCCAGAAACACCTACCTGCGAAGCCACATAGGTCTCATCATCCGAATCAACACCTGAATAGAGGTCTGGGGAGGTGCACCCAGAGACACCCCTGGAGAGAATGGTCTGCAGCAAGAGTGGGTTCTCACCCACCACCACACCCCGGCCCCCACTGGTGCCCGGTCGTGCCTGAGATCCCTCCTGGGTCTGCACCATCTCCTCACCCTCAACAGCATCAAGTGCGTCATCCCCTGCAAAAACATGAGACAAAAAATTGAAACAGGCATTAGCACCATGGCACACAATTAGGCCTCACAAGCTACAGAACCAGTACTTGATTGACACATGTCCCACATGACTATAACCCTCCCATGCATGCACTGTCACTGAGTCTGAAGGGGAGGAAAATGTCAGACACTGATGACACCAAGATGGAAGAGCAACACATTAGCTGCATGCTGGCTAGCAGAGCCATCACACATTGGCCTGTGAGTGGCATGTCCAATCCACATACATGACAAATGCCATCACACAGATGGCATGTACCATAGGCATGTCACATATCGTTTGACAATAGGGCTGAGTAATGCGTAGTGAAAGTGGGGGGATCGAAACAATCAGCCTGAATGAACAATGAGAAATACGGAACAATGTTGTTGCAAGATGCCACTTCAAGGGCAACTGGCGCGATGTCGCACAAAATGTCTACTGTGGGCAGAAGGGATACTGTAATACCCAAATCCAGGGGCGCAGAATGTTTTGGATGAAGCACATGGGTGACCCAAACCACTCAGGCACACACACCCTCACCTCACACACACAAAATACACATGGATCACACACACATGCATGTGCACTCACCAGACAATGCCTTGTAATCTGGCAGTTCTCCCACACCTTGGATCTGTTCCTCTGCGACGTAGGTCCCAGCAACAGACTCATGTACAGTGAGTTCAATGTCCTCTTGTGGAGACCCACCTCCAGTCACCAGAGTAGCGGCATGACTTGAGGCCAGCTTTTTCTTTGCCCTGCGCTTAAGGTCATTCCAGCGCTTGTAGCACTCACCAGCTGTGCGCCTCACTAATCCAAGGGCACTTATGATGTCCGCGACGGTCTGCCAGTGTGCCCGACGTTGAGCAGGTGTGGTCTTGCACCCTGAAGTGATCAACATTTCGCTGTCATGTGCGGACACATACTGCACAAGTCATCATTGAAGCTAGGCTTCCTTTGTGTGCCTGACTGCGTAGCCGTGTCTGGGGTATCAGCCTATAGTGGACGAGCGCTCTTCCTCTTTTTTTTGGAAGGTGGTGGGGATCCTGAGTGGCCTACGCCGCTCTGGCCACTAGGGGCAGGAGCACCAGTGGACTGGGTAGTTGGAGTGTGGGAATGCACACTGAGCATGGGACTTGGTGCAGGCATTGGCTGAAGTGTTACGTAGTCGGGGGGAACGTTAGCAAGATGGGACCAACACTGCCCTGGCTGGGAGAGTCAGAGCTGGGGTGGATGGAGCTGCCCCTGCAGCCTCCCCACCCTGCCTACTCGGGGCAGCAGATGACATAGCTGCCCCTGATTCACGTGGCCTGGTGACACCAACTTGCACCGCCACACGTGGCCTAGACTTGGCGACCTGGAAGTCAGCCTGGGAGTCACCCTCTGCCAGGTCAGGTGCCAAAATGGGCCGGTCCAACAAGGGCTGAGCAGAGATGGTGTCAGCCACGTTTCCCTCAACTATGGGGGGGGGCATGGGTGTCCCTGACTGGTCCTCCACACATGGGGGGATAGGGGTACCCTGCGAATCCCGGCCACGTCCCCTACCGCACCCACCACGCCCACCTCTTGAGGCTCGGCCACCTTTGCCATCCTTACCGCTTGGTCGCCTCCCAACCATGGCATTGATGTTGTTGTACGTATGGGAGTTGCAGTAAACTATTGTCCTGGCCAATTGGGGGTCAAAATGGTAGGGTAGTAGATGGAATTCATACCCTAGTGCTCTAGCAAGGCTGTATGTGACCCCTGGGGAAAGATGACGGGTCACGCAACGCACAGGCACCCCAAAAACAGAAAACGCGCACGCAACCCCTCGTAGACCACGTGCGTGGACAAATGAACCCGCACTACGCTGTGGCACCCAGAAACACAAAAATGAACGTACGCGTTTTACACGCAGCCTACAATGACCTCTGAAGGGGTACGCGACACACGGGGAAAGCACAGTTGGTAAATACATGCACGACTCACCGTCTGCCTGGAAAATGAGCGTGAAAAATATGCGCGTGTGCACCTTGGCAACACCCCCGCCAAAAGAAGAATTGTACACTGTCTGAGGAGACGGGACAAAAGAAGAAGTGAACGCTGTTTGAGGAAACAGGCCCAACAGAAAATCAGAAAAAAGCTGTCAGAGGCAACAGGGAGTACAAACTAGAAACGCTGTGAAGTAAATCGCGTGTGAACCGACAAGAAGTACAGAATTCACCCACTCGCTCTCCACGAAAAGCACGTACAAGGAAATGACGTCCTACACGTACCTTTTGAACCGGCCCACACGTCCAACATCGCTTCTGCGTATACACGCTAAGGCCCTATCCTCCAATTACACAAGCTGACACTCGGACGTGCAGTTCTTGGACGTATAACATGCACCCGGGTTCAGGAAAATGCCCGCGCGCGCACGTCACAGACGCGCTTACGCGCTAAGGGCCTTTTGTCCAAAGAAATTGCGTACCTGTGCTGATGCGCTTACGCGCTAAGGGCCTTTCCTCAAATTACACGCTGACGTGCTAGATTTTCACGTGCCAAATCACTCCGTATCAAGCTGGCCACGCGTACACACACGGAAGACCACGCTCCTGCCCAGAAGGCCATTTTCCTGCCCCCCAGAGCCCTAAGCACGCTCCCACCAGCCATCTGCTGCTGCCTGTCTGCCTGCTGCCCACGTGCCCTGCTATTTGGTGCCTGCACGTCAGCCATCTGCAGGGGTCCAGTTGCTGTGTCCACCCCTGCTGGAACAGAAGACTCCCAACTGGGATTCCATCGCTCCACAGCCCAGCCCCAGGACCCAGTTGCCCACCCACTCCTGCCTCTGGGGTTGCCATGTCGGGCACTACACCATCTGGCACCACTGGCAACCCCCAGCCAGAGAGGCAGAGGGCCACCAGCTTCACTGCCACCGAAGTTGGTGTCCTGGTGGAGCATGTCCTGGGGCATTATGATGCCCTCTTCGGAACATCACGCGCCAACAAGGAAGGACAGGAGAGGATCTGGGACGACGTAGTGGTTGCCATCAACGCGGAGGGGGTGGCACCCCTCGTCATCAAGAAGCGCTGGGAGGACTTCAGGTCCAGGACCCTCCACAAGGCCCAGCGCCTCGCGGAGGGGGCCGGGCACGCCTGAGTGCCATCCTGATGAGGGTCCTGGAACGTGTAGGCCCAGCGCTTCACGCCCAGATCCTTCGGAGGCAGACCCGTCTGGAGTTGAGCGGTAAGTGGCCAAGCATTGCTGTGTGAGACAGGGCATGTTGCAGTGTGCTGGTAGTCTGATGCTTGCCTGTATGTCATAGGCCATGTATGGATATGTGTGTGCAGGGACATAATTGTCATGCATGTGAGACCAGTTATGTGTGAGCCACATGGTTGGTGCATGTGTTTTAAAGCAACATGGGGAGCTCTATGTGGAATGCACACATGAATGCATGGCTGTCTCTGTTCCTGGACATGGAGGGGGAGGGTGAGGAATGGGTGCTGATGTCATGTACATGTATGGTGCACGTGTGTGTGTGTGCCTGAGAAGTGTGTGTGTGACTTTGAAACACCATGGATGCATGTGACTTTGAAGGCATCATCTTGGTTTAGGGCGGAGACGGTGCTGTGGAGCCAAGTGGTGGGGATGCCTCCCCAGGGCGGCGACGCAAGGCCCAGCCACCCTTCCAGGAATTACCATCATCCGGGAGCCAGGGGGCTGGTGCTGTGTCTGCCTCAACGGCTGTGGCGGAAGGGCCGGGTGAGCCCCCACCGGGGCTTCCAATGGCGGCAGACGGTGTGGAGACATCCAGGTTGGTGGTCTCCACAGAGGAGGAGGAGCCCGCTACTGAGCCGCACATGGGGCCTGGTGGGGGTAGTACCACTGGTGCAAGTGGTGCAGTCCAGGGCCAGGAGGCAGAACAGGTCACCGCGGAGGGGCCTGTGCATGTCGCTGTCCTTGACCCTGTGACTGCACCATCATGCACCAGCAGGGATGCCCCGTCCCAGGCCCGTCCACAGGTAGGGGAGATTGCCATATCACCTGCCTCTCCACTACCTGCGGGCGAGGGGTCCCGCGACCGTATGGGATCCGTCCTGGTGGGTGTCGCGTTGCGCACGCGTGTCATTCGTGATGACATGCGGGCTTCCTGGGCGGAGAACACACACCATCACGAAGAGCAGCATCGTGACGTGGCACTGCTGGGAGGGGCCCTGGTCGGAGGGTTCCTACATGTGACGTGCACTCTGGCGGACCTCTCCTCCTCTGTGGAGGCTATGTGGCGGTCGTTCTCCACATCGTCTTCCGGCCCAGATTCCACCAGGGCCCCCTGTGGACCTGGCCTGACCAACACAGCCAGCGTGGTGGAGATCCCATCCCTGCCACAGTCGGGAGTTGGCGGTCCAGCAGGGGTGGACACCACAACTGGAGACCAGCAGATGGAGGATGTGCAGGCACCATCAGACAGGGCACATGGACAGCAGCAGGAGCAGGCTGTAGGTGGGAGCAATGATGGCTCGGGGCCATCAACATCGGAGGGGCAGGCATCGGCCGGAGGGCAGGAGGACCCTGGACGGGAAGTGTCTTCCGTGTGGCAGCGGTTGGGCCATGCGATAGATGCGGAGCGGCAGCGGGCGGAAGTGGCACGGCTCACGATGGTCAGGGCAGAGAACTCCATGCGTAGGGCCCCGAGGCGGGCCGAGTGCCTCGAGGCCATTCGCAGGGACCTGGAGTTCCAGTTGCCATCGTCCCTGCGAACCCTCGGGGCCATGGAAGAGGACCGCCTCCGGGAGATCAAGCAGGAGTTCGATGATGCCCTGGCCCAGAACATCAACATGTGAGCCGTTGGACTTGCCCGCTGCCCTTGTAAATAGTTATTTGGTTAGTATTAGGTTTCCTTTGGTTTTTTCTTTATTTTGGACCTTTTGGACAATGGACCACATTTTTGTATATATTTTTTTAATTAGGTAGTTGTTTTTGATAGGTTTCATTTCTTCAGTTGGGATCATGGACCCTGGATTGTTCATCTGCATATAGTTGCCTATTGGATTCTACTTTTTTTTTGGATTTCCCCATGGAGCAATGGTTTTCACTTTAGTTTTTCCCTTGGATTTCATTTTTGGAACTGTGACTTTGGACAGCTTTCCTTTGGATTATGATTAGTTGTTTTTCATTATTTTACGGACATGCAGCTTTTCTTTTTTAATTTCCATTGTCGTTTGTTTGATTTTAATTCCATTCATGTTGCTTTTAATACATGTTTTCCTTCAAACTTCGATGTGTGGTATTATCTCATTGGTTTCATGCATGTCATGATATGGGTTTTGAGATTCACTTGCACCCATTGTGTGTGTGTGTTACGGACATGTGTTCATTTACATACTTGCCATTGGGGTTGTATCATGTAATTGGCATTTCTATGTGGGTGGATGCAATACTTGGGTGGGTCTTTGGCATGTGGAGACTGGCCATAAGGGCCAGGGATCTAGATTGCGATGACGTGTTGGCTGGGGGACATGTGTCAGAGCCTGCTGGCAGGTGCCCCGCACTGCTGGGGGGGTGAGGGTGCAGGGGACATGTGTCGGGGCCTGTTGGCAGGTGCCCCTCAGTGCTGGGGTGTGGGGGTGCAAGGGGACATTAGTGGGACCTGAGTGGGGGCCTGCTGGCAGGTGTCCCGCACTGCGGGGGGTGGGTGTGCAAGGGGACATGAGTGGGGGCCTGCTGGCAGGTGCCCCTCAGTGCTGGGGGGTGGGGGTGCAAGGGGACATGAGTGGGGGCCTGCTGGCAGGTGCCCTGCACAGCTGGGGAGTGGGGGCGAGAGGGGACATGAGTGGGACATGAGTGGGAGCCTGCTGGCAGGTGCCCCACACTGCTGGGGGTTGGGGGTGCAAGGGGACATGAGTGGTACATGAGTGGGGGCCCGCTGGCAGGTGCCCCGCACTGCTGGGGGGTGGGTGTGCAAGGGGACATAAGTGGGGGCCTGCTGGCAGGTGCCCCTCAGTGCTGGGGGGTGGGGGTGCAAGGGGACATGAGTGGGAGCCTGCTGGCAGGTGCCCCTCAGTGCTGGGGGTGCAAGGGGACATGAGTGGGGGCCTGTTGGCAGGTGCCCACACTGCTGGGGGGTGGGTGTGCAAGGGAACATGAGTGGGGGCCTGCTGGCAGGTGCCCTGCACTGCTGGGGGGTGGGGGTGCAGGGGGACATGAGTGGGGGCCTGCCGGCAGGTGCCCTGCACTGCTGGGGTGTGGGGGCGCTGGGGGACATGAGTGTGTGCCTGCTGGCAGGTGCCCTGCACTGCAGTGGGGTGGCGGTCCAAGGGGGTAATGCGTTGGTGATCACTAGTGCAAGGTGACATGTGGCTTGGCTGGGGGGGCATGCCCCTGGTGGATGGGCTGCCTGCGGGACATGACCAGGGGTGCAGGGTAGTCCCCTGTGGTGTGGTCTGCCAGCAGGGGCCGTGGAGGGTGTAGAGGGAACACCTGGGAGGACCCACACTGCCAATTCACGTTTAGGACTCCCCTGCACCCCCGAAATACACGTACCCCACTCGCACAGGGCCTATCATGTGTGAAACTTGCCCGCACCCCAGTAATACACGCACCCTGCTGAAATTGTGTGTGGAACTTCCCGCGCACCCCAGTAATACACGCACCCTGCTGAAATCGCGTGTGGAACTTCCCACGCACCCCAGTAATACAGGTACCCTGCTGTGATCGCGTGTAAAACTTCCCCGCACCCCAGAAATACACGTACCCTGCTGGAATCGCGTGTGGGACTTCCCGCGCACCCCTGTAATACACATACCCTGCTGTAATCGCGTGTTGAACTTCCCCGCACCCCAGAAATAGACGTGCCCTGCTGAAATCGCGTGTCAAACTTCCCCGCACCCTAGAAATGCACGTACCCTGCTGAAATCGCGTGTGTAACTTCCCGCGCACACCAGTAAGACACCTACCCTGCTGAAATCACATGTTAAACTTCCCTGCACCCCAGAAATACAAGTACCCTGCTGAAATCGCGTGTTGAACTTCCCCACACCCCAGAAATACACGTACCCTGCTGAAATCACATGTGTAACTTCCTGCGCACCCCAGTAATACAGGTACCCTGCGGAATCGCATGTAAAAGTTCCCCGCACCCCAGCAATACACGTACCCTGCTGAAATTGCGTGTGGAACTTTCCGCGCACCCCAGTAATACTGGTACCCTGCTGAAATTGCGTGTAAAACTTTCCCACACCCCAGAAATACACGTACCCTGCTGGAATCGCGTATGGAACTTCCCGCTCACCCCAGTAATACAGGTACCCTGCTGTAATCGCGTGTTGAACTTCCCCGCACCCCAGAAATACACGTACCCTGCTGAAATTGCGTGTGTAACTTCCCGCGCACCCCAGTAATACAGGTACCCTGCTGAAATTGCATGTAAAAGTTCCCCGCACCCCAGAAATACACGTACGATGCTGAAATCGCGTGTGGAACTTCCCGCGCACCCGAGTAATACTGGTACCCTGATGTAATCGCGTGTAAAACTTCCCCACACCCCAGAAATACACGTACCCTGCTGGAATCGCGTGTGGAACTTCCCGCGCACCCCTGTAATACTAGTACCCTGCTGTAATCGCGGGTTGAACTTCCCCGCACCCCAGAAATACACGTACCCTGCTGAAATCGCGTGTGGAACTTCCCGTGCACCCCAGTAATACACGTTCCCCGCTCGCTGTTTGCTGTTTGGCAGCCCTGTATACTGGTCCACGGTTAGCGCAGCCCTTTGCGATGAATTGGGAATTTTGATGGCTTTTCCTTGCGCGAGGGCGTTCTTGGGGGCGTAACTGGCGCAGCTGCAGGGTCGCTGCGCCACGGCTGGTTTTGGAGGTTGAAATCCATGAATACGCTGTGTGCGGATATCGATTTTAGCGCACGCGGCTGGCGCAGACATTCGCACGCGCACACTGTGCGCCAGCGCGTGCGCCACTTTTGTGCGAAATTCTATATATTACCCTGTCAGTCTCCATTTAGAAGAACCAGAGCTTGAAAATTACAACACAACTGAGGATGTTTTTGAAGCTGTTGCAGTGTCTGATCATGAAAATGCCCAGATGGAAGAGCTTATGAATTTATCAACGTATTCCCCTTCACCTACACAGATGGAGCCAACTGCGTTAGTACTCATTGAAACGCAAAATCTATCCCTCATCACTCAAGGCTGAACAACATCAGAAAATTATGATGAGCATGGTTTCCATACGATGGATCAAAAAAGAAAGCAAATGACAAAGGATCCCTTAACTGTCCCAATGAAGGAAAAATCTGATAATCATCGAATTGACCAGACACATAATTCAGAGGAAAGCATCATTTAAGACACAGACTGCAAGAGCTTACCATCCATGACAAAAGATTTCTAAATATAATCCATACTCGCGACAAAATGATTGCCTTAATATACAGATGTTAGAGAGACGCCAACATGACCCTTTTCCAACAAGAACAATTCTACTTAAAGTCTTCAAGCTCATCCGAGTCTCCAACTAATTCAATCAACGGACATAGAGTATATTAATAACACAAATAATTTCTACATGGAAACCATTATGGCATAAATGTCATATCTGATAATAAAATAAATCATTTTAGATGCAAAAGAGCACTTGAAAGAGCATGGATTAAGAGTTTCAAACCATCATCATAATGATAACTCATCGGCCAACGGAAATAGCCTCTTCTAGAGCATCCATCCAGAAACAAACCTTAATTATAAATTGCGTGGGCGAAAACAGTCCAACTAAAAAGGAATGCAATTATGAAAGCTACTTCCCCGATAATGTCTAAATCCAAGTGGTCCTGGACCGTTGAAGCGAAATCCCAATCAAGGAACCAAGTGTGTCAACAGAACCATGTGATCAATTTACATCAAGATATACAAATTGCCGTGTCGAATACTAAAGGCAATAATTATTTAATGGACAAATCGGCCTCATTTGTATTAGCCAATTATCATGTAATCATTTTACAGGAAACGTGGATTACAAATAAACCCAATTGGCCAGGATATCAATTCTGTTGGATTTCTGCAACCAAAGGCAAAGCCAGCAGACCATCCACTGGAATGCTAACAGTAGTGAAACTTTTATGGCGAGCCGCTCTAGAGGAGTGGGCTTCTCAAACCCCAGGAATCCAATTAAGAAAATTTGACATTTACATCAAATCACGAGAGTCAAGTTTTAGCCTAGCCATCTTAAACATTTATTGGAATCCCACGACACCCACTGATGACGCCTTCTTCGATTGAACTCTAAATATGATGGACTTAATTGCGAGCAATCCGTTCATAAAGACACCCTAGATTGCAGGAGATTTCAATTTGAAATGTTTACCTAAAAAAGATGTCCCTCTATCTAATCGAACCAAACGATGGCTGGCTATTGTGAACACGAAAAGGCTTTATTATGCTGAATGGCACTATTAAAGGAGATGTTCCATCAGCTCCTACGTGGCATGGAAATCAATCTACATAGATTAGACTATGCCTTTGTTCCAAAAGATAGAATTGACCAAGTAGAGCACTTTAAAATTATTCCTACGAATAAAAGTGACCACAACACCTTGGAAATTGTTTGGTTACACAGTATGAGCTGCAGTAATACTTTCTATAGCCTTCCAGTACAACTCTCTGGTAAAGGCAATCGTGTCAAAATCTCTAAAAAACGTATGGCAATATGGGCAAACCCCTAGCCTACTATCATGATGAAGCCTATTGATGCACGATTATGATGAAGTGTTACACGTTTTCATGGACTCTAACGTAGCTTCTGGCAGAGTATTACAGGTGAAAAAATAAATAATCAAATATGACCATAATATCCATCAACTTAAAACGAGATTTGAAATTAGAGAGGCTTCCAAAAACAGCAATCTATGTTTTCTGCAATTATCCAAGTCCATAAGAAACAAATTAAAAATACGATTAAACAATATAAACTGTTGAAACATCAATTAGATGCAGAACAAATGCTAAGTGCTATAAAGAAAAAGGACATTGGACACATATGGAGTCTCTTAAAAACATATAAAGTTGAGCCAGGTACTTCTATGATAAAGGTGATCACTGAGGTTTCGTGGTGCAAGCATTTTTCTTCTTTATTCTCAGAAGAGGCGCCCTCTTAATCCATACCGCTCGTGGAGAATAACTGTCTTGACCTAAAATTTGATCTAGACATTATGCTAATCATTTCAAAACTTAGTTCATCAAGAGCCCCAGGCCCTGATGGGCTGACTAACGTAGCAGTAAAAGCGCAGCCTCAGGAATGAGCAACCATTCTATTAGCAATCTTCAAAAAAGAAATAAGACAAAATCGGATACCTGTCACTTGGAAAAATTCAATCGTAATTAAGATCTTTAAAAAAATAAATAGAGAGGACCCCAATAACTATGGGCCAATAGCCTTGTTAGGTGCTCCGTGTAAGATTTTCGTATGCCTTATAGTTAGAGACCTTCACTTCTGGTTAAAATCATCCCTTAAAACTCGTAGGTTTCAATCAGGATTCGTAGCTGGGCTTGGGACATCGGTTAATCCAATAACACAAGCCACTATGAAAGAAAAGGTCCTTGCTTCTAAGCAGACGATTTATATCGCGTTTATAGACTTCAAACAGGCATTCGATTCCATCTCACGTAAACCCCTGTGGAAAAAACGTGCTAAAGCAGGATGCCCAAGCCACATCCGTAACCCGATTCAACAATTCTATACTGATACCACCTTGCAAGTCAAATTGAAAAAAAAAAAAGAGGGCCTCCTTACGAAAAAGATTATTACAACGAAAGGTCTTAAAAAAAAGGTGCATCCTTGCGGCCACCTGTTCAATTTCAATATACACACTATTGATAATGCATTAAACTATCAGATCATTTCTACTGGAAATAGGCACCACACACATCGTGGTTATTACATGCCGATGATTTGGTGTTGATGTACCTCATTCCAATTGGATTACAACGTAAGTTAGAAGCCCTACAGCTTTATGCTGATCAAAACTTCTTAAAAATTAACGTTAAAAAAAAGAATCGAATACGCTAATCATTGCTAAGAATGGGCAAAGCAGTAAACCACAATATGGATGGTCATTGGGAGGAATGTTTCTTGTAAACTTAAACGAGTATAGATATTTAGGTCATAATGTGAACAATGATGCAAAAGACAGAACCTACACAAATGAAATTTAGAGAGAAAATGCAAAATCTGACATCACTCGCTAAACTCATTCAGATCAAACATGGAAAATTCTTCTGTAAACTTTTAATTGTATTTTACGAACAAAAGGTGGTGGCAACGGTCATCTATGGGGCTCATACAAAAGCAGGTCAAAATCAGCCTGACTGGAGTATCCTTGAAGGACTCTATTGGAAAACACTGTTAGGCCTTCCTAAAGGGTTCCCGAAACAAATCATACGATGGGTATTCTTGCATTACAATCTCAGGTAGAATGGTAAGCGTTGTTATTATACAGAAAATGCTTCCTAGCTCCACCATGCGAGTTATCATTGCTTCCCATACTAGCTAAAGTATTCACGCATAACGAAAACCGGAGTAAAATGTCCTGGAAAAAATATTGTGCAAATCTCTTGAGTAAGGCAATTATTGATCTACTGACGTTGCTTGAGAGGCCGGGCAACTCCAAAAAGAAATACAGAGATAATGAGAGGATAGGGATTTGGGAATCATGCTTGCCTTATAAACCATTCCAAGCAGGGATGTTCATTATGAAAAAAGACAGAAATTCCTATGCAGCAATCAAAAGATTCATGACAACAAATACAGAGCAAATGTAATGAGGATGCGGTTCAATCTGTGGCCTACTAAGGAAATATTCGCACCACGGAAACAAATCTCACAAGCAGAGATCAATTGTAGATTTTTTTTAAATCCTTCTGCTAAGGAGTCATTAGAATATTTGATAGTAAATTGTCAAGCTTAAGAATGCAAAGAAAATAATGTTTTTATAAACATTTAGAGCATTTTAAATCTTTGGAAAGTAGAGATTTGTAAACCATGATATTCAATGCGACATCGATATCCTTGAATCTAGCAACTGTTCGATTCTTGTTCGCTCTAAATCTTGAATCTATAAATTGTAAAAGTGATAAGTCACACTGTTTTAAGATGTGAAACTTGTGTAAGGTTATATTTTAACCACATACGCAAGTATAAAAAATATTTTAAAGAAATATACCAACAAAACCAGCAGTGATAATGTTACAATCGAGTTGGGGATTCTTCAGATTCTCATCCCTATAAAAGTCTATAATAGGTCTGCACACTTAAAAATTATGGGATTCTGTCAAGGAGAGATTTTAAAGTTACCCTGAATATGCTAGGTAAACGATTACTTTACCTTCCCACACCGGCACCCCCGTTTGTGGCTTACAAGGAACACAGTATAAAATATTAAGCGAACAGGCAGAGGGTCAATCTACTTCTTTTTTGTATTTTATGATGGTCTGGTCCAAGAGTGAGCAAGCCCGACACACAAGATAATAAGAGAAGTATGGTGGAGTGAGTGGGCTTAACAGATGCTCCTGTTTAAACACATAATTGCTGAACTAAGCAACGTTACTGCTTCACATTTTCCGAGTAATCCAACGGACATCGATAAACCATCGATTGCCTGCACTAAATCTGCTTTGTGGGCCCAGCGGGAAGCTGTGTAATTGGGGAACGCTACCAGCAGAGCTTTGGACACCGACTCCCTCGACTGGTTTACAGACATCCCTGAACTGGTCCCAGTATTGCAGCCAGTGAACTATAATCGCCAAACTTCACTTTAGTTGCCTTAATCAAATGCAACAAAAAAGTCGTTGGCTGGAGAACAATGAGGACAAAGGTGTGTCCATGTTTCCCTATCAACCTGTAAACAAATAGGCTCTTCATCACTTTCTGTCTCACGTCAACATATTTGCAAATCTCCATTTATTCCAGTTTGGAACGTTGGTTTACGCCAATGTGCACCAGCATTCCTCCATTTATGTATGCCCGAGTCACACTATGTGGCATGGTCGGTGCTATATTACCCGAGATGGGCATTGGCGCGGAGCGAAAAAGCCAATAAGGAGGCATTTTGATGCCCATTTATGAAACCACTCTGTGTTGTATTGTTTTAACACACTACTATCAACATGTTACTTGAATAATCGAATTGCTTTAAATTCATTGGACGTTTCATAGTTGAACGAGCACAGAACCAGAGCAAGAAGTGCACGGTTTGGCATGGAAATCAGCCTGCCAGCCACAATACTAAGTAAGGTGAACTGAGCAGCTCTTTCTCTAAATCAAAATGCTCATGCCTCCCATAACACTTAGCAAAGGGATGAGGGTAACGAGTGGAGCCCCGAGATGGCGCCCTTCCCTCATTTGCCAATTCCCTGATTCTTGTTGAACATGGGAGAGGGAGAGAGATTGATGTGGCACAGCAAGAAAGTGAAACGAGAGTGACCGCTAGAGGGCAGTGGTAGGGGCGAATAGACGAGAGCATGTTGCTTTGGCTTCTTGTGCCCTGCTATGTCTTCTAAAGCTTTGTTAAGCTTTATTATGCTTTGCTGTGCCATGTTCATAGCTTGATTGCCACGTTGCCCCATACTTTACATGTGTCTTCTTCATAGTTTGCGTCCCTTACTAACATGCACGCCATACTACTTTTTTAATGTTCTACTATTCGACTTCCAGGTGCCCAACTGCAAGTCTGCATATGGGTGTCATCATTGCTCCCATGTGCCCCAGTGCAATTTAACCTCGCTCCGATTTTGCTACCGGGTGTGCCACTGCAATTATGCCCCGCTGCGATTTAGGTGCCATACAACAATTACACATTTAACGGTCCCTGTGGGGATTGTGCCCTGGAGAGATTTCACCTTTTGAATTAATACCCACTGCTTCCGGCTCCCGAATGTCTTGTCCAGTCTCTCTCACATCTGATTTAGAACGAGGCGCTCACGCAGCTAGCAACAGCCCATTCCAGGGTGCCTTACGACTTCTCACACTCGAGGTGCACCTCTATCAGGATCGGCACTGCCACACCAGACCGATGCTCCAAAGTCCCATCCAGGTCTCCACTGACTGCTTTGAACACCGACAAGCTGAATTTGCTCCAACACACAACATGCATACCAACTAAGCCACCCACATATGGCTATTGAACACATTCCCACTACCCCCACGCAGACAAACATTAGAATGGTACACACTGGCAAGCAACTCCTATATCAGACTTCCCAACAAATGCATCCAAGTAACACAGACAGCCAGGTTTCTCCTCTGGAAACAGACACATTCATTGCTCTTGTAATAAACACCAAGAAACGACCCATGCAGAGTTCCCAGGTACTTCTGAAGGCAACAGCAGACCAATCTTGCAATTGTTCTTTTTCCAGACTAGTAAAACTCAGTACCCTCTCATTCATATCTGCAAGAGAACACATGCAAATGGCAGGGGAGTGGTGTGTAAAACCCCATAAGATAACATTCCCAAGATCTGTTATTCCCATTATTGCGTTGTGATGGTCCTTTCCCAACACAGAGTCCTGAGCGTGATTCTGTTAATGTACAAACTCTCAGTCTAGGTCCTTTGGAAATTCAAAGATGTTGTGACAATTTACTACATGTGTGTCCGTCTTTTATTTTTTTAATTGTGCTTTCTTCATGCACGATTAGTTTATTTTATTTACACACTTAATCTGTGGGTGTCTAGGCTCTGGTTACAGCTAAGTAGTTAGAACTGTTAGCAGGCAGAGGTATGCCAATTAAACAGGTGGGTTTTCAGTCTTTTTCGGAACAGAGTGTAATAAGGCTCAGACCTCAAGGCAGGGGGAAGGGAGTTCCAAAGCGTGGCCGCGGAGACGTGGGGTGGGGGGGAATGATTGGGGGGGAACTGGCGCCGCCAGCTTTGGCACGCTTAGGAATGCACAGGCAGTATGTGTCGGCCTGGAAATGGCTGGTTTGGAGAGTTTGAGCCAGGGGCAGTATTGAGGCAGCGGTGGGTAATGTTGAGTATTTCTCCTTGCTGCAGTGACGCAGTCATATTTGCATAGGCTCAGGGCAGCTCTCATGGCGTTATTCTGAATGGTTTGAAACTTGTTCTGGTTTCACTCCCAGGTACCTCAGAGGAGGGCATTGCAGTAGTCCAGATTTCAGCCAACAATGGCCCTGGCAATGTTGAGGCAATTGTCAGTCGATAAGAAAGGTCCACTCGCGTTGAATAGCTTGGTCACGTATGCAGCAGAGGAGGCAATGGCGTTGACGTGGCAAGACAGGGTGAGAGTTGCATCTAGATGTAAACAGAGCATCTTGACAGCCGAGGAGATGTAGGAGGTGTGGTTATCAATGGTGAATAGCTGGTAGTCTGGGCAGAAGAGGAGGAGTTCAGTTTTTGCATAATTGAGGCAGTGGGAAGCCATCCAGGCTTGGATGGTTTCGTAGACAACATTGATTTTTAGGGAGTTCAGGTGGTAGTCCCCAGTGAGGGGAGGGGGGGGATGAGGATCTTGTCGTCAGCATAGTTTTGAGAGCGTCAAGAAGGTCGAAGAGGGGTTTAGTGTAGACATTGTAGAGGGTGGGGGAGATTGAGGGAACTCAGCAAGTGATTGCTGTAGGAGTGGAGATCAGCAAAGACTCTTGAGGTGCAATCAGCCAGGAAGGGCAACAGAGGCAGTGGAGTCTGATGGTGGCAGAGGATGGAGTGATCATCCAAGTCAAAGGCTGCAGACTAGGCCAAAAGCACGAGGAAGGAGAGGTTTCCTGAGTCCCTGGCATCGTCCAGCTGGTTCATGAGTTTAAGAAGCGCAGATTCTGTTCCATGGCCAGTGCGGATGCCAGATTGACATGAGCTAAGAATATGATGGTGTTCAAGGTGTTGCTGAATCTGGATGTAGGCAGCCCGGTCTATGATTTTTAGAAGGAAGGGAACTGTGGTGATAGGCCAGAGTTGGTAGGGATGGAGGGGTCAAGTGGGGGCTTCTTGAGGAGGGGTGATGTTCAGGATTCTTTAAGTGAAACAAGGACAGAGCAGGACCCAAAAGAGGCATTAATGATGTCCATGAGTGCAGCAGTAGGAGTTCTGCGCACTCTGATAAACGGTGCAGGCAAATGTCTGCTTTTCATGTTGAGGGTTTAAGGCCCTTCAGGATGTCAGCAACCTCTGGCACAGAGACTGGGTGGAAGTTGAAGAATCAATGGACTGCAGGAGCAGTGTCGGGATGGTGGGGGTCTGGGTGGCAATGTTAATGGTGGTTACTTTAGTTTGTAGTAATGACGTTTTTATAGCCAGGAGAGCATTCTGGATATCGTTGCACCAGCTAACGATTTTGGTGACCGTGGACGGAGGTGAGACTGGGGATTCCAGTTCCTGCAGGATCAGACATAGCTTGCAGGAATTACACTTTGTGTTAGCAATCCAAATAACGGACACTTTGGCCATTTGTAAGTGCTGGAAAGTATTGTGAAGCAGGATTTGTTCGCGGACGGGCATAGGCGCCAGGTGCGTTTGCTAGTGCGCTTTTCAGCACGCAAGGTGTCAAGCTCAGGGGGTGAACCAGGAGTTGGTGCGTGTGGCTCATTTAGGGGTGCGATTTTTGAGGAGGGGGGCGAGTATGTCAGTCAATGGCTGGGTTGAGCTGTAGTGATTGACTAAACTTTCAACATTCAGTACATTGGAAGAGGGGGGTGAGTTTCCAAGCAGTGGCCAGAGAAGATCGCTGGAAAGGTTGTGGGGGCAGCGGGCGACAATAGGGGGGCGGGGGGATGAGGGAGGGGCTGGTCAAGAGGTAGGATGATGAAGTGGTGATCCACCCAAGCGCAAGGGGTGTTGGAGAGGTGGGTTCTATTACATTTGTGACAAGTAAACGGGAGTGGTTAATTCCGCGCTCAACCTAGATTAGATAAAAAGTCCAAATTGTGGCGTGATTACGCCTGAGAAGTTACTCAAAAAGAGTTCCAAAATCACAGAGAATCTTTACATTTTTATTCCTGTATAGTGGACAGCCGACACGTGTTTCGACCACTGGTCGTTCTCAAGGCTGTGTAATGTTTTAGTCATACAAGTGATTTTAGCATTGTCCATATAAAGAAACATCAAAAAGTTATAAATTGAGTCATTCCAAAAACAAAATGTCCATGGCATCTATGAATGTCAAAAGAAAACAATTATAAATAATATTAGAATCAAAATCATAACATATTGTGTCACAACATTGGGACAAGTCAGAAAGGTGAACACAGAGTTGTGGAAACAAAGAAAATGAAAGTAAGAAATTGGCCTTTCGAAAAGGTAGCACATCTGATTATTACTGCATCCCTCTCTATTGCTGATTGGCAAAACAAAATACATCATAAAGAGACATTATAAGTTGTAATGAAGAATTGCGTAATTCACCCATTGTAGAATACAAAATGTGAAGCCATACTATCTGAAACCAGATTAAATCATTTGTATTACCTATTCAGATCATTATATAGGTTTTATACTCCATTCTTTCTAGTATCCTATTCTGAAAATACAAATGGTGTACGTGTGTCCTGAAGATAGCTAAATACGGAAATGTACTTTTAAAATTCTTACCTATTTATTTATTAGCCTCATGCTGAGAAAAAAGAAGTCTCTGGTTTGCCCTTAAATCCACTTTGTTTGTTTATTCATCTATAAAAAAGAACCTGCAATTAATTCCAAAAGTTCCTAAAACTAGCCAAATATGATATCTGCATTTGTCCTAAAAACACCTACCCACGTATGGTGTGTGGCAAAGGATCCGGTCTTGTAATCCAAAAATCGTCTCCGAATCCAAAGTCGTTGCAGCTTCAAATAGCCCCAAAAAACTGTGTATTGCTCCCAATAGCCTCTAGCACCTAAGCATGAGATAATAAATGAGTGTTCACTATTGATAAGCAATGTCATACGTTATGTTTGTTAATGTGTCTGATTCGTAGTTGAAAGTGTCCAAAGACACAACTATAAGTGATTATGGTTTCAACCTTTTACTCATAGTCTGGGGACCCATCATTATTGAAGTATGGGACTTTAAATACAACGCGATACCACAAAGGATAGTTATATAGAATGCCGTTTTTTAAAAAAACTAAAGCCTTGTGCACAAGAAATGGTTTAAGGCCCCTTACCCAATCCGATCAGTAAAGAATTCACGGGATCAATCCCGTGCCACTCACGTCTCCATTCTGCAGTTTGCCTCCCGCGGAAATGACACGGTAAAACATCCCCTTAGCGTGATGACGTCAAGTGTAAAAATGCGCGACGTCAAATGTAAACAACCGCCGCCAAGAAAGTAAATCCAAAAACGGATAGTTATAACCAAGAAGTCTTAATCGTACATAAGACTATTACACCATTAGAACACATATTATTCATTTTAGTGATTATTAAAAGATTCACAGTGCATTCCAAAAAACGGCTTCCACCACCATCAGGTTCAAAGGCACCACAAATCAGGTAAGTCCTGATGTGATATACAGAATACCAACAACCGCAAAGCATGTGATGTAAAATTATTTAAAAAAAACACATTTATGTCATCTAGTGTGACCCATTATTCGCCAGTTAGCCCAAAATACACTCTTAACAAGACGTATTGTTTATCTTTCTCTACAACAAATGAAACTGTTGTATGAGACCATAGGGTACAGATTAGTGCCCATTTAAAGAATAAAATATTAGCTTTTGATATCTAATTGTTACAGATAAAACTGTAGACTACCTTTCGAGTTTATAATATTTGCGTGCAGAATTATTAAAAGGCGAATTGATAGCCGCTCCTCCAATAATTGTGAAATACATACTTTCAATTGTTCTGGGTCCTCTCTATTCGAGTCCGTATTGCTAAACATCCAATATTTATTTGTTAAAAAAAAACTAGTTTGATTGTCCGGATACAGACGGGATGGCTTGACAAATCTACTTCCAATTTTTCTAACTTAGGGATACATTAACAGCGATAATAAATAGATGCCCCACCTGTTTTGTGGACTTTATAGTACAAATTCACAGAAAAACATGCATCTCATGATCACAATTAAGACCGACTAAAGTACTTCTCAGAAAACATACGAGTTTACATGCCATTTGTCGCAATTTAAGTTTAAGATGTCCACCTCGTTTACCCTTCTTAGCTTTCATTAGTCCTATGAATCTAATTTCATCTTTGTTACTCATTTGATGTTGCTCTTGCCAGTGAATGGCCAATGGTGATTTTGGTTCCATACTTCTCAGTCTTGCTAGGTGCTCTCTAATCCTTATTCTCAACTGTCTAATCGTACCTATATAGAGCTTTCCACAGACAGATGATAGCATATACCACGTTGAATGTTTTGCATTTTATAAAATCTCTATTTCAACACCAACTCTGTTTGCATCTGTGAAAGATTTGCAATTATGGTAAGCAAATTTGCACTGATTACAATTACCACATTTGAAGAATCCAATGTTCTTATTGAGCCAATTCGTCTCCTTGTTTTCCTTAAGATTAAAAAAAGATGGACTCAGCTTTTGTTTAATAGTACCTGCTCTAGTGTAAGTGAACCTAGGTTTTTCAGACAGAAAAGGTAACAAATTCTTGTCAAGTCTAAGGATATGCCAATGCTTGGATAACATGCGATACAGGTAGATGAATCTTGAGAAAATTGCGTTATAATCAATATCCATCTTTCATCTGGTTTGATTCTTGCACACTCTTGCAATAATTCAGACTGTTTCTTTCTATTGTATTTATTGGCTGCCTTGTTCACATCATTCAAAGAATACCCTCTATTGGTGAAACTACTGATAAGTAACTGTGCCTTCTTTTGGTAATCTGCATCCTTGCTACAATTCCTCCTGGCTCTATAAAATTCTCCTGCTGGAATGTTGCCCTGAGGACTACTCTGAGCATATAATACAGAATTAACCTCAGTCGACTTCCGATATGTTCTTTTCTGTATCATTCCATTCTCCACAAAGATGTGTAGGTCCAAAAAAAATCTCTCATTAGCGCTTGCAAACCCTGTTAAAGTTATATCATATTGGTTGCTATTAACATGTGTAACAAAATGGTCAAATGATGTCATGGTACCCTTCCATACGATCAAAACATCGGCTATATAACGCTTCCAAACAATAAGATTGGTCTTAAAGGATTCATGATTTAGAATGCGAGTTTCCTCATACTGTGACAAACAAATTTGCCAAAGAGGGGGCAAATTTCGCACCCATTGCCACCCCCTTCGCTTGCACATAGTATTGATTATTAAAAATAAATACATTATTGTCTAATGTGAATTTCAGGAAACTCTTGAGCATCTGAACATGTTGCAAATATGAGGCAGAAACATCTCTGAAAATATAATCAATCACTTGTATCGACAAATCATGGTCAATATTTGTATATAATGCTGAAACATCTAGTGTAGCCAATAAGTAATCCGATTCCCATTTTAGTGTCTTGAAAAATTGCAATACGTGTGCACTGTCTTTAATGTATGATTGCATTTTAAGAACATGAGGTTTAAGTGCCTCATCCAGGGGGCGTGGCCTGATGTCCATGGTGTGAGGACGCGGTTCCTGTGAGCTCCGGCCGAGCCGCGCAGTCCGATCCTGTTCTGGGTACCGAAAACCCAACAAATCAGACCATCCTTCGGTGCAGCTGTACATCAGGCGATTAGCTGCACCCTACGACTTGTTCCGACAGAAATCGGAGGTCGGGGAGCTTCTCCGACGCTTCGCCCCGACCTCCCCCGGCCCCCTGAGAGAGGTGCACGGGATCTGACCGAGGCGCGGGATCGCTTCCCGTTTCGAGCGTCGCGGCTCCTCTGCGGCGCCCAGCCTTTGGTGCAGCCGTAAATCAGGCGATTGGCTGCACCCGACTTCTTGCCCTGACAAAAAACGGAGAGCCGGGACCCGCTGAGACGCTCCGGTCGGGCTCCCCCTCTCTCCCATAAGAGACTTCCAAGATGGCGGCCATGATGATTTGACGATCTCGGAGCGACCCCGGAGCGGGACAGGGAGCGCACACCCTGCGGGGACCAGATCCCAGCCCTCCAAGCGCCTCTATCACTGCCCCTACCGTCCCGGGGCGAGGACCACTACAAGACCCCGTCGATCCACCGACACACCGCCAACGAAGCCGGAGCGCGACTGTGGAGGGGGTCGCCGAGTCGGAGCTACTGGACCTTCACCACCTACTGCATTCCTGACTCGGACCGCCTATTCTCCGGGGAGCGGACCCCCCCCACCAACGCAGACCTACACTCCTCGGACTGGTTCCAGACCCACCCAAACTACGTTCACAGGTGAGGCCTTCGCGGCGTTCCGGGCCCGGCGACTCTCACGGGGTGGCGGGACCTTGCCTGCCCACCCCAGGCGGCTCCCACTGAACCCCCGACTCCTGCACTCTCCCTAGCTAACCTCATTGGGCAACGCTATCTCCCGGTGGGACCCAGACCTCTTTTGTCCTCTCCTGTCCCACTGAAGGCGGGGCGCCCACACCCGCGGCGCGCCCGGATCTCGACCCACACGGGGTCCATTATCCCCGAACCTCTATGTCCCACCGAAATTAAACCAGGCAGAGAGGCCGCCTGCCCCGACGGGAATCCCCTTGCGCTCCCGACCAGAACTATAACAGCCCATCATGGCGGCAGCAAGAAACAAAACCAAAAATGCCACCCTAGATCCTTTTGTCACGGCGAAATCTCACCCCATCGCCCAGACCTCAACAGATAACTCAGCAACACGAGACAACCCGGACACCAAGCATGACCAGCTGCTAGGGGCGATTGAGGCCCTAAAATCATTCATAGACACAAAGATAGGGGAAGTAAAAGCTGACATCCAGCTGATAAGGCAAGACGCTCGCAACCTAGCTGAACGTGTCACCGCTGTGGAGTCCCATCAAGAGGATATGGCGACTGAATCGGCAGCCATGAAATCAGAACTGGCAGAGCTTAAACGTAAAGTGACCCTGCTGGAGGCGAGGTCCGAGGAAGCGGAGGGTCGCGCTAGACGCAGCAACATTAGGATACTGGGCATACCGGAGGGGACAGAGACTGCTGACCCGACGACCTTCGTGGAATCCTTAATCCAACAGGAGATCGGAGCGGAGAACCTCTCGCAGGGCTTCTCCATAGAGAGAGCACACAGATCGCTCCAGAAGAAACCACCCCCAGGCTCCTACCCTCGCCCCATCATAGCGAAGGTCCTCAATTTCCGAGACCGGGAGGTGATCCTGAAGTTTTCAAGGGAGGGAGGAGAGATAATACGAGGCAACTCGAGAATCACGATATACCCTGATTATACCCAGGCGGTCCAGAGAGCGAGGAACTCCTTTGTCCCGGTTAAGGCCAGGCTGAGGAAACTAGACCTAAAATATATGCTCCTATATCCCTCCAGGTTGAAGGTAATCTACAAAGGAAAATCAATATTTCTCGAGACTCCAGCTGCGGCTAACATGTGGATGGAGCACAATAACCTGGCTGATATCCCTATGGAATCCCCACACGGGAAACTTAACGAAGGTACCTAAAGATGAGGGCTGCACGCCCCGACACAGATGCTTGTACCCTTCTATAGCAGCCTGAGAGGGCAGGGAACTCCAATCTCAAGAAGCAAAACTACTATGTGAGCTGCTAAAAGGCTGCGGGGCTCGCCCGTTCTCCCACGCATGGACGAAGACCTCGACCCCACGAAAAACCAGTGCAGGCCAGTTGCCAGCACACACCTACCCGCGCCAGACACCCGGATTGGGACAGGCAGCGCGGGAGCACCTGAGCACTCCACCGTTGTGTCAGTCGCTGGGTGCACAAGTTTTAATTGTTTCACACATGTTATCATCGTTCTGACTGCCCTTACTCCGAGAACATCCGCCCAAATGGAACCGAACCCAAACCTCACCACAGGAGCTAATCACTCCACTCATTCTGGACAGATCATGGCTCACAATAACAAGCTGAAAAATCCCGAAGTGGTCGTGAACCCCTCCTCAATAACTAACACAACCAAGCAATGGCACCAAAACTTAGAGTAATCACATGGAACGTCAGGGGGCTGGGGTCCTACCTTAGGAGAAATCGAATTCACTCCTATCTAAAGAGGAAGAGAGTATCAATCGCACTCCTACAAGAAACACACCTCTCGGCCGACTCTGCAAATAAGCTACCAAACTACTGGGGGGGCCAAGGCTACGGATCATCATACTCGAAGTATGCAAGAGGTGTGTATACGTGGGTGAGCCCAGACACACCATTTCAACAGCTGGGGATGGAGCAGGATACCGAAGGCAGGTACTTGCTGATATGGGGCATGCTGGAGGGCACCCGTATATGCATAGTAAACTCGTACTTCCCCCAGCATGGTATACCCTCTTTCCTCAAGGAGATGTGCGCTAAACTCGTGCTCCACAGAGACCATAGCCTCCTGTGGGGAGGCGACTTCAACTGCGTCATTAATGTGGAATTGGATAGATCCACCACACCACGCCAAAACAATAATCTCCCTGCGCTGGCCCTCCACAGAACAATTGAAGACCTGCACATGGTGGACACCTGGCGAGACCTTCACCCCACAGACAGATCATATTCATTCTACTCTGCCCCCCATAATCTGCACACCAGGATAGACTACCTCTTCATAAACAACGAACTGACCCCCCAGGTCGAGTCCGCAGAGTACCTGGGCAGATCAATCTCAGATCACTCCCCACTATTATTGCAATTCAGCCTGCGACCCCCCCTACCTCCTATCCCAACGTGGCGTATGCCAGTGGAGACACTATCTGACCCTGCATTTAAGGACCACCTGGCTGAGAAACTAGAGGAGTATATAGAGATCAATAAGGGATCAGTAGTAAAATGGAGTACTCTCTGGGAGGCAATGAAGGTGGTGACGAGGGGAGAGGTGATTGCTGAGGCGGGTGGAATCAGGAAACAATTGAGGAGGGAACTGGAGGCCAAGGAGGAAAAGATCAAGCACCTCGAAAGCAACTCCCCCCCCACAATTGAGACAGAGAGCAAGTTGAGAGAAATTAGGGAGGAATGCAGAACAGCATGGGAGAGGCTCTCGAAGTTTGACTTCTCTACCCGCACCATGAAAGCCCATAAAGAGGCGGATAAGCCAGGCAGGATACTAGCCTGGTTGTGCCGGAAGGAACATCCGAAGCAGGCCCTTACAGAGATCAGAGACAGTAACGGCACAAGCCACAAAACACAACAAGCAATAAACAAGGCCTTCACTGACTTCTATGCGGAATTATATGCTCACAGCGACCTTATACCCCAGTCAGACATAAGAGACACCCTCGAAGAAGTAGACCTACCTAAACTGGCCCCCGAGCAAAGAAATATGCTAGGAGAGGTCATTACGATCGAAGACATCACCGACGCGATTAGGTCCCTCTCCACAAGCAAGACCCCTGGGACCGATGGCCTTACCCCCGAGTTCTACAAGACATACGAAAAGATTCTCTCTCCCATACTACACGAAGTCTACGCGGAGGCATTCGAGACAGGCACGCTGCCAGGCACCATGAGAGAGACCCTCATAGTACCGATGCTCAAGCCAGGAAAACCACCTGAAAAATGTGACTCATATCGCCCACTTGCGCTCCTAAATTATGATAGCAAAATTCTCACGACCATACTCGCTAAAAGGCTCTCAAAGGTTATAGGCTCCCTGGTACATGAGGACCAGTGTGGTTTTGTCCCTGGACGCAACACTACAGCCAATTTGAGAAGGCTTCAGCACATAATGGCACAGACAGAGGAATACAAAGAAGACCTGGCAGTCCTCTCGCTCGATGCCATCAAGGCCTTCGACTCGATCTACTGGGAGTGGCTAACCGAAACCCTGAGGGAGTTTGGACCGGGTGAATACTTCATCCGATGGGTCAAGGTCCTTTACAGTAACCCAGTGGCAAGAGTCAAGACAGGGGGCTTGGTGTCGGGAGCCTGGGCTATTCAGAGGGGAACCAGACAAGGATGCCCGCTCTCGCCAATGCTATATATACTAGGCCTGGAACCAGTAGCAATTTATTTCAGGAAACAGCTGTTTGATGCGGGCATAAGTATTGGCGGTACGGACAACATCATTTCCTTGTACGCAGACGATGTTCTTCTATACCTTCGAGACCCCCAGATAAATGCCCCGATAGCCCTAGACATCTTAGACAATTTTTCGAGATACTCAGGCATAAAGTTCAGTCGACAGAAATCATCCGCCTTCCCTTTGGCTGGCCTTAGGAGGAAGAGTACAGAGGAGCTACCTGAGATTGGGATTCAGTGGCAATCTGAGTCCTTCCGCTACCTAGGCATCACCATAAAGCATACACCAATCTCCACTCACGAATGCAACACTGAAGCCGCATTATCGGGGGTACGGAACTCCATCAAATTCTGGACAAAACTACCACTATCAATGATGGGCAGAGCTGCAATATCTAAAATGATAATTCTACCTAGATTCCTTTATTACTTCACCAACATAATATACTACATTCCTCCATCCTTCTTCAGGAAGCTAGAATCCCTGATCCGAGACTTTCTTTGGGGACGAACCAGGCACAGGATTACTCTGAACATCCTCACACTTCCCTACTCCGCTGGAGGAATCCAACTACCCGATTTCCAGGGATATTATCTGGCGGCACAACTAACACATGTCGCCAAATGGCTGAGCGATGAGCCCATGGCTGAGACGAACCTTCTCTGCCAGCTGACCTCACCCCTGCATCCTAAAGAGCTAATATGGAACAACAAAATAGGGCCCCCTGACCCGCCCATAATTGTGCAGGTGGGTCGACAGGTGTGGAAAAGGACTAGATCTATGCTGGGCTTGAAGCACCCATACTCACCCGAGATTCCCATTCTTGCTGACGTATGTGGAGCCCCCGATGACCTATCAATAATGAGAAGATGGGAGAACTGTGGTGTCTACACGTGGGGGGACATGTTTGACGAAGGGCAATTCAGAGACTTTGAATCACTACAAGGAAACGAGGGGCTCGCCCCGTGCCACTACCTATGGTACCAAAAGGTTAAATCTATTGCCAAGAAGAAATGGAATGTGTGGCCTGAGGAACCCGAAACACACGCCCTGATCCAAGAGATGCACGGAGTCAGCGACGGTTGGAAACCAACATCAAGACTATATACCCAAATAAACGACCGATCGAACCCTAGAAGTACACGCTTGAAAGAGAAATGGGAATCTGACCTGGGGACCGAAATCACGGAGGGAGAATGGTCTAGAGCCCTAGCATACCCGAAGGAGATATCCAGGAACGCCAGGTTCAGGCTAATACAGCTCAATGTCTTATATAGGACCTACATGACCCCACATAGAATATCCGCCTTCAATGACAAAGTCAGCCCGATGTGCCCATGGTGCCCCTCCGACCACGCTGACATGATCCACATGTTTTGGACCTGCCCTAAATCTCAGAGACTATGGTTCGCTGCTGAACAGACGTGCAGGAAAGCTGGCCTGGGGACATATGAATGGACACCGAAAGAATGCCTCTTAGGCACCTACCCGAGGCTAAGCAAGATCAAGCACCTGATGAAACTAATGGACATAGCATGTGTACTGATAAAAAGAACGATCGCAATGGCCTGGAAATCCCCAGCAGGCCCCAGGTACGAACCTTGGATTAGGGAGATGGAAAGATGGACGATAGCAGAAACTGGAGCATGGGAGGAGGGAAGCAATCGGGGAGGCGAAGACTCGAGCTCCACACTTGAGGCCTGGAAGATCCTTCTGAGAGACATGATCTTCTCGTCGACCTATAAACCTCCCTGAATCAACCACCCACAAATGTTGCAATGGCCAAGTTTGTACACTGTCGCATCCAGCCTGCACGAGCCACCCCCCCTCCGCGTACCTCAAAGACCATTCAGAGCCCAACGGAATAGAGACAGGGGTTCACCTCCACAAGCAAAGTCCACAATAACTCGGAGACCAAGAGACAGTCACTGTTATCACTTTTACTTCTTTGTTTCTTTTCCCTTTTTTTCCTCTTGTTTGTTCCGTTCACAGTTCAATATTACTCATAACTAATATGGCATAAGTGATATGCAACTCAAGATTGATACAAACCAGGAGTGTAATGGTCCGTAATATAACTGTAAATGTTAAATGCCAATAAAAACATTTCAAAATAAATAAGTGCCTCATCCAGATATTGAGAAAGGCCCTCCGTTACCCATCCTATGCCACTCCTTATTGGTCTCACTGATGGTAAAGTATCATAGTGTTTATGTATCTTGGGTAGAAAATACAGGGTGGGTATTGTGGGATCTGTGTTAGTCAAAAAAAAAAAAAAAACTTTCCTCCTCACTCAAAAACCCTTTTATCATACCATGTCTGAACTAAATTCAATAAGTCTTCCACAATTCTTTTAGTTGGATTTGATTTTAAGGGGATATAGCACTGAGGTGTATTCCAATGAGTCATGGCCATGGATATATAATCTTTATTATTCATGACCACAATGTTGCCCCCTTTGTCAGCCTCTTTAATTGTAATGGCTTTGAGCATGAAGTTCTTCTTCAGTAAGATTAAATCTGCATTTCTTTCTATTATTAGGATTGCGATCCAAATATTTATGTATATCTTTTGTAATGGCTTTGTGAAAGGTTTCAATAATGTTCTCCGTTCCCAACTGTGGTGCGAATTTAGATCTTGATTTAAGTTCTTTAATTGGTAGGTGCCTTGGTCTCACATCTAAATCTCTGCATATGGTATCAAGTCTGTAACTACTTCCTGATTCAATGTAGTTAATGTTTCCATATTAATGATATCCACAATGGAATATGTACTAAGAGTGTTTAAGGTGATCTTAGGCTTAAAAGTGTGAACTTGAGTAGCAAAGAATTTCTTCAGTTTAAGTTTTCTCAAAAATGTAAATAGGTCAATTTGGAAATTCACATAATTTGTACCCACACTTGGTGCAAAAGAAAAACCTTTATTGAGCACTGAAATTTCTGCATCTGTTAACTTTCTATCCGATATATTTGTGACCAGATCCAGTTGCGATACTTCGTATGACGTTTCTTTGTTGTTGATCTGGTCAGGATTCGTGGTCGGCCGTGATCCTCGTCGGAGCTTCCACTGCCACTTCCGCTTCCCCCCTCTCCTGCCCCTTGTCTGACACTTGGTGTTGCTGTAGAACTGCAGGAGATATTGTGAATCTGACCTGTTTGAGGTTTGCCGATTGTGCATTTCCTTTCCTGTGTCTGCGTATTTGATCTAAAAAATTCTGACCTGCTTTGAAGGCAGGTTCTGTAGTTTCCTTATCTCTGGAATCAGTGTCTTTATTTACAGAACCTGTTTCATTGGAATCTTCCTCTGATTCAGGATCCGAGCTCACAGGTGTAGTGTTCTTTGAACTAATTTTAGTTCTTGGAGTAATATTATCGTTCTTAGGCTGAAAAGCGTGGACCCGATCCTGTCTGTAGTCTTGGTCATCTCTGAAAAACTTTCAAAATGTTCTCATTTTAATTTCATCCTGATACTCACACAGAATTTCATGCATTTTTTGATAATTCTTATCTTTAGTAGTTTCTGCATTCGGCATCTTTAATTTCTTCTTTAAGTGAATACATTTGTGTTATAACCCTTTTATGCTCTCTCGTTGCAAGTGTGATAAGTAGTTTTAGCATGGTCTTGGAATTTCGATTAAGAGTCTTTTCCCACTCTCATTATTTTCAAAATTAGGAAATATTAGGATCCGTAAACCCCTTGGAATGATACTGTTTTCAAGATAATTAGCCAGGGACGCATGTTCCCAATATTTATTGATTTCTCGTTTTGATAGTCTTTCCAATTTTATGAATTTCTGTTTCAATGTTTCAGCAGTGTTATAACTACTTCTAAAGGGATGATTAGAGGTGCTCCCTCTTGGAGCACACAATGCAGTCCTATCCTCATCCCTGTTCTGTTACACATGTAATCTGCCATTGAAATTAAGTGGCATTCAGCAGCACAATACACATTGTCCACTATACAGTAATCACGCCACAATTTGGACTTTTTATCTAATCTAAGTTGAGCACGGAATTAACTAACCACCCCATTTGTTATTTACCATTTACAGAGCTTTGTGGGAGGCTTTGTGGGAGGCTCTATGGGAGTGGTATCACCCGCGGCCACCCGTTTTGTTTCTTTACCTATACTATTGTTCCTTGCCAATACAAGAGTGGTAACTAGCGCACTGTCTACACACAACCCCATACTTCATTATTACAATTGTGGTCTAGTATCCAGTCAAGTGTACGTCCTAGAGCATGTGTGGGCTCCAGTATTTTTTTAAAAAAATTCTTTTTTAGAGAATTTGAGGGCAGAGGTTGCATTGTCTAGGATGTGGCGTCTCTGTCCAGGGAGTCGGTGTAGCCGAGATTGAAGTCACCCAGAGCAATGGCTTTATTGTTAGCTTTCAGATTGCTGAGGAGTAGTTGTGCAAGGTCATCCTGGAATGTAGTGGGGGGGCCAGGAGGGCGCTAGAGAATGTGCATTGTGATAGTGGAGGTGGGTCCAAGGGAGAGCTTGACTGAGAGACCGGCAATTCGGGAGGGGGGGGTGGAGGCCAAGTCGGAGATGTCAAAGTTGTCTTTGTATATGAGGGCGACCCCGCCGCCTTTGGAGAGTAGGGTCAGCGGCGTCATGGAGCCAGGTATCAGTGACGGCTAGTATGTCAAGGTTGTTGACTACTATGAGATCAAGGATGTCGGTGCGTGGGTGACAAGTGATCATGCATTAATCAGCGCACATAGTATTCTGGGAGGGGGTTGGCGGGTGAGGGTGGCAATGGGATGTTTCTTGCAACTGGAGTGGGAGCAGACACCCTGAGTACTGAGGTTTGAGTACCGTTCTATACTTACAAGGGACGCTTTAAAACCGGTCCAGAACTACGTTGTCAAGCTAGTCGTCATCTTTTCATGGGTCTGGGTCTCGTCAGGCTAGATCTCTGTCCCTTCCATCGCTGACCTGGAGAAGGGGAGAACAACTACATCTAGCTAACCACTCAGTCATGTTCTCTCAGTCCAGCCTTACAATTCTTTACAGCTTTGTGGCCCTTTGGATTATTCAAGCAGGGGAAACATACAGTGCCTCATTCTAATTAAGGGCTTGAGAAGAGCACCCAACCCTAAAGGCAGGCCCACACAGGTGCATCATACTAAATGTTTTGCCCGCGTTCTATGTCCAATTATATAATAAAGCCTGGATGGCAGGAGTCAGTGCCAATACATCAAGCACCTGCATAAATAAGACAAGGACTCTTCCCTGGTGCGCAGTGTGCGCTGTGATGAAAAGGGATAAGGATGTGCAGCACCATGCCCCTGCGAATTACATAACTCCTAACTGTACAAGCTAACCACCATGTTTTAATGTGCCAGCGCACACACCTTATTGCAACATTGTGCACGAATTAGGACATGGTAAATGCCCTGAAAAGATATGGTCTCCCAAAATGGCATTACAGGCAAGAAACTGCACACTTTCAGCCATCAATGATTATGTGTTCAATTGTGAGTTAGCATCACTCTACTTCACTATACCACTTCGCAGAGACTAGTGGATGATTTCACTATAATGGTCCTTTAATCACTGGGAAAGTGCAAGTTAAAGTCACATGCATAGGTGCCATAGACAACATATGCCGAGTAATCAAGAAGGAAACGACCGAGGGCAAATCACCACAACCAAAACAATGCCATCTTAATGTAAGTGGTGGAAAAGGTCAGTGGAGCACTGAAATGCAAAAACGACGTTGACATCAGCTATTGTACAAGCCCAGCCCACCGTAGCATTATCAGTAAAACCTGCACCTAAACAAAGTGCAACATAGTAGAAATTGCATAGGCATCAAAACAAAGGCCCTCTTTAAAAAATTTCAGCAGCTGCCACAAATGCATTGGTCCAAAAGTGCAAAGCTAAAGTTGAAGCAATAAACATCTTTTCATAAAAAAGTTCTTATTTTAAATGTGCTCTCGCTACACAAGTCAAGTCTAGTGTTCATGCGATTATAGATACATTTGGTTGTTTGGGGTTAAAGGGTTCACATTTTGTTTCGAGAGAAGCTAAAAGGCTATCAAGCAGAAGTTCACATGGAAATTCTCGATAAAGTCAAATATGTTTCTCGTATTAAAAGTTGGCTTGCATTTTCAGTATAAATGGTCTCTGAATCTAAAAAAAAAACATCTGAAGAATTAAGCGGATAGTGATGCCCATTTTGAAGCTCCCCTTTGGCTTATTTCTTATGAAAGGTGCTTTGGGTAAGGTGCGGGCAAAGGGGCTTCTCGGGTTCAGATTAAAATCAGAGTATTCTACAAGGCTGAGAGTGAGCACCGACAACTGGGTCAGAAAGTTCAGTAGATGCAATAGGCATACCACCATCAGTTATTGCAACCAAACAGGACAGGTCCCCAGTGCTGTTCACGTCAAGATCTTCAGAAGAGTCCTCACAGGAGGATGATTCACAGTCCAAAGTAGGCTCCACCACGGATCTAGAACCAAGATCCTCCTTCGGGAAATGGAGAACAGTTTCTGAGCTCACATCCTCTGCTTTAGATGGGGAAGACCGGGGTAATGGAGACCGTCTTGGTTTATTTGCGAGATCCTTTGGGGTTGTAGAGTTTGTTCCTTTGGAATGTTTGCATACAGATCCTTTGGCATTCTGATCCTTGCTAGCCAATGATTCAGTACTACGAAGGGAGCAAGTTGCTGATTTACATGTGGGATGAACAACAGGTAGTTGATTCGTAGAACCTGGTTGATTGAGGGTTTTTTGATTAGCCTTTTCAGGCCGAAGAATGCCTACTTGTGGGTCACATGTGGGATGCACCTTAACATTTGATTTCTCCAAAGAAGTTTTACCAAGGTGGCCTGGTAGCTCAAGGCCTTCTGCCTTTGCCAATTTATTGTTCAATGACAACGTAATATCGCCACCAGCTGTGGTGCCCGCCGCAGTCTTCATACTTGGAAGGTCATTCAAACTCTCACTAAGCGAGCTTCGGCTGCTAGGATCAATTACTGCACAGAGTTTATTCTGGGTCAACACAAGTGTGTCAGATTCAACAACTGTGTCAGAGTCAGTAGTATCCCTGATGATTCTAGAATGAGATTTATTTTTTGAGGACTTGCAAAGGGATCTTTCTGGCTCTGAGTCACATGTGGAATGCAGACATGTTGAAAAACCTGGTTTCTTTCTGACAGAATCACTTGGGGAGAAGGCTGGGGTTCGACCCACTATTTTAGATGATGCTTTCAGGGGTTTCAACGTTTCTACTGAGTCAAATATGGGACCCACCATAATTTTCTTGTGGATAGAATCTTCTTGTTTAAGATCCAGCAGTTTAGAGGATTCAGTGGAAAGTAAGCAATGCACTTCTGAGGAACCTGTGGCATCCAACACCGTTCCAGAACTTGGTTTCTTATTAGGGTCTGCAGGAAGGGACAATTCAGGGTTGGGATCCTCCGATTTAGGTAACTTGCAAAATGGCAACACCAATTGAACTGGTGGCAGTGGTTTGGACTGGTCCAAGGAAATATTCAGGGTCTCCTGGGCACTAGCTTCCTTTTCTTCAGGCAGGTGTTTTTGTGGTCTGATTTCAGCAGCACCTTGCTCTGAAGACTGCGGAATAAACGTGACTTTGAACTGTGTTGTGTCACCATTGCTTGCTGCATAGAATGCACCACTCTGTTGATCGACACCATGCTGAAGTTGTTGTGCAGAGTTCATTGTGATGTTCTGACATCCGGGAGAAACACCAGTAACCATTAAGGGGTTATACCTGGGTGGATGGATTAAAGAATATGCAGCAAAAGCTGGCGGCTGAGAGTACGCTTGTCCGACTACAAACTGTGCCGGAATCTTTGGACATCTTTGAAACATAAATTGCTGAGATGGCACCGGTAGATGAAAACCGTGGCGCACAGGAACACCAACTCCTGGAAAGGTGCCTTGGAGAAGAGGCCTTGCGACCCTAGGCACATGTAGTGGGAACTGAGGAAAACAAACAGGAGGATATGGCGAGTACACAGGGGCAGAAGGGTTAAAATCATAGTTTGGATTTAAACATGGAGCTTCATGATAAGTAGGTAGAGGAGGAAAGGGAGGTGCCACATTTGATGGTGGTAAAGTTTGAGGTACAAATAAAGTTGGGAAAACTCCACTTGTATCCTTGTGCTGAGCAGAAGTAAGCGCTGGATTCAGGTTAGCAGTGCTCTTGTCATCTTTGTTAATATCACCACCAGCTCCATCTTGCTTCAACGTAGAAGGATCTTCTTCCTTAAGGGAAAATACTAGAATGAAAAGATGACAATTAACTTGCAGACAAATACTGCCACATTAACTTTACATGAATATTGCACAAGGTAACAATGTTACAAACATCTGTAATATCATATCCCAGAGCTCTGTCCCCTGTACTGGTTACCAACCCCTTGAATAATGGTCTATTTTAGTGGGACAGAGGGAAACATTATACAATGGATGAGTTGCACTATTTTACCCAGAAGGTTCCTTGCCAGAAAAACAGTGTAAAATACTCTCTAGCCTGAAGACACAGCAGGAGCAAACTGGTCTTAACAGTAGTAACTAGCTAGCATAGATTACAGCTCTGGTAAGGGACAAGTTACTTACCTGTAACTGTTCTCCAGCATGGGTCTGGCATGGATTTACATGCTTATGAATATTCCCTGTCAGGCCGGGAATCCTCGATAAAAGAAAATAACAGTTTAACACTTGCAAACGGCCTTTCTCCTACAAACCAATCACGGAGCTCTGGGTCATACTGCCCCCAGCCAATGACTGCCCTTTCCCTAAACCCCTCTTCTGACAGCCATCTTCAGATTTGGTATTGCATAAAGTGGCATTATGATCAAGAAGAGCTGCAGGGGACAGGGGAGGGTGGGGGGGGGGGGAGAAGGGAAGATTTGCAGGTGAATCCATGCTGGAAAACAACAGTTACAGGTAAGTACCTTGTTCCTTCACCAGAATGTGGTCTGGCATAGATTCACATGCTCATGAATAAAGAATACATAGCAGTACATACACAACCACGGGAGGTGGCAAGGCTCAACAGAAGCAATTACTCTTACCTACGGAACAGGCTCACCTTCAAACTAACAGGTTGCGCAGCAATGTTTGCCCGACCCTGGACTCCTCTCTAGAATCCCTGTCGACGCAGTAGGATCTCCTGAAGGTGTGCGTAGACCTCCATGTAGCAGCCCTGACGATTGTCCAGCAGGGGTACACCAGACAGGAACGCTGTCATCGCAGCAATCACTCTGGTAGAATGGGCTCTCGGACGGCTGGGCAGCGGTCGGTTTGCCAACTGGCGAGTGCGCGATACAGTTGGAGAGCAACCTGGAAATGGAAGCCTTGGACCAAGCTTTCCCATGGTTCACGTAAAGTTGAGACGTCTCCCGGAAACTCTTTGTGCCTGCCACAGAGAACTTCATAGCATGCGCCACATCCAACGAGTGCAAAGTCCTTTCTGCCGGCGACGAAGGCACTGGAAAAAACACAGGCAACACTAAAGGATCGTCGAGGTGGAATTTCGACGGAACCTTCGGCATGATGGAGGGGGTGCGTCCGCAGCACCACCCTCGTCTCGTGAAAGTCAGATAAGGCTGCTTGCGGGACAGGGCCTGGATCTCACCTACCCTCCTGGCAGAGGGGATGGCCACGAAAAAAGCAGTTTTCCCATGAAAGTAACTTGAGAGGGGCTTGATGCATAGGCTCGAAGGGGGCTGCCCCATGAGCCTCATCAGTACCACGTCGAGTTCCCACGCTGGGGTGGGCGCCTTCACCGGCGGGAACGATCTGAACAGTCCTTTGAGGGACTCCTTGATTAGACAGCAAGACCAAAGAGAAGTCTGTGCTGGAGACCTGGTGTAGTGAGAGATAGCCACCAGATGCACATTGATGGAGGCGTGCGCCAGCTCTGCCTAGGCCAAAGACAACAAGTGCAGAAGAATCTGAGGGGCCGTGGCCCTCATAGGGTTGATCTTCTGCATCCGGTACCACATCGCAAAACGTTTCCACTTGTGCCGGTAGCACTTAAGAGTCGACGACGCTCTGGCAAGGACCTCGCTGCAGTCCGCCCGCAGCTCGTACCCTCCGAACTTAAGGTTGCAGAAGCCAAACCTTCAGGTTCAGCGATCCTAGGTCGTGGTGCAGGATTGCGCCTCCTTGGCGAGTATATTTGCGACCACTGGTAGCTTGACTGGAGGCAACGTTAACAGGCTGAGAAGGTCCGCATACCAAATCTGCCTCGCCCATGCCGGGGCGACGAGGATCATCTTGCACCCACACCGTTTGAGTTCAATTATGACTCGCAGCAGGAGTGGCAACGGAGGGAACACATACAGAAACAGGCTTTCCCATGGGAAGGAGCACGCGTCTCCCATACTCCTCGGCTGGTGAAACCTGCTGGCGAATCTCAGGCATTTGGAGTTTGTTGCAAACAGGTCGATCTGGGGTCTGCCTTATCAGAGGAAGAGACTGTCCACTTAATTCTGCTGCAGCTCCCACTCATGGCAAGAGCGTAGTTCCCTGCTGAGGGAATTGGTGATGTTCGTGACTCCCGGCAGGTGAAAAGGAATGAGGAACACCCCTGTGCCACAATTCCTGCCCCTCTCTGGAGAGCGCTGGGACATGGTGCCCCCCTGCTTCCTGATGTAGAACATCGTGGTGGTATTGTCCGTGAAGACCCTCACCACCTTGCCCTTGAGGGACGGAAGGAATGACTTGAGGGTCCAGAACACTGCCTGCAGCTCCAAGACATGGTTGTGGAGATCCTTCGCCTCCGGTAACCGACTCCCCAGCATTCCAGGGACGCATCCGTGATGACCGTCTTTGTAAGGGTGGGGGCTTTGGAAGTCTGTTGGAGCGCATGCCCCAGCACCTTATTGCTCGGCAGAACTCCTCGTCGAGCACAATCCTGTCAGCGAAGCTTCTGGACACCTGGACCCACCGAGCATCCAGGAACTCCTGAAGGGGCCGCATCCGTAACCTGCAGAGTCTGATCAGGTAGATGCATGACAACATCATGCCGAGCAGAGACTTCATGGTCCGTACCGTGGCGATCTACTGTGCCAACAGCCATTGCAACGTACCTAGAATGGCCGCTATACTCTCCTCCGAGGGGACCGCCAGGCAGGAGACTGTTGATCATGGACCCCAGGAACAGCAGGTCCTGCGATGGAATCAAGCAGGAGTTTGTATATTCACTGAGAACCCCAGATCCGTCAGCAGCCAGACGGTCCTGTCCATGTGTGTGTGACAGCGCTCTCCCTAGACTTGGCCCGGATGAGCCAGTGGGCGAGGTACAGGTACACATGTATCCCTTGCAGACGTAGATGGGCCGCCACTGGTCACCAACTTCAGTCCAAAGGGGAGGGCTTTGAATTGGTAGTGTTGTCCTTGTATGGCAAAGCTCTGGAACTTCCGATGCTTCTCGTGGATGTGGAAGTAAGCGTTCTCTGGATCCAGCGACGTCAGCAAATTCCCTTCCTCCAGTCGGCTGAGCACATGCTGCAGTGTGACCATCCTGAATTTTTGGGACTTTAGGTACTTGTTTAGACTCTGTAGGTCGAGAATGGGCCTCCAGCCCCCGGCCTTTATTACTAAGAAGTATTTGGAGTAGACTCCGGAGCCCCGGAGTCGCCTTGGAACCGGCTGCATCGCCCCTTTTTGTAGCATGGCCCGTACTTCCTGCAGGAGCTGAGGGATGTGCTGCTCCTGCCGGGCCACCGACGAAATCTGCTGGAGCACTAGCGTGTGTCCGTGGTCGAGAGGGTCCAGCACTTATCGGTCGGTGGAGATATTCTCGCACTCGCTGATGAAGCCTGCCAGCCGGCCTCCCACCGGTGTGCATGGGTGGGGGCCCGACGTCCTGGCCGTTTCAATCCTGCTTCGGGGCCTGCATGCCACCTTGGGAGCGACGATGATGGCGGCCACTTCCAAACGTCTTGGAACGACTCCTGTAGCCCTTCTGGGTCATGGAACGGGGTAGGGTTGGCGGTACAAGGACTATCCTACGCCAATATCCTTCGACAATCTTCCAGATTTGCCTCCTGAGGCGCGAATGGAAAGCCAATGTTGCTGCAGCATGCCTAGGGCCCAGGCCGTCTCACTGTCCGTCTTGATAGCCTGTAATGACTCGTCAACGGCCTTTCCAAAGAGATTGTCTCAGTCGAAAGGCATGTCTGAACTTGCTGCCAAAAATTGGTGGCTTTCAACCAGCCACGATGATGTGGGCAGATACCATTCCCCATAGGTCTGAAACCCTGTGTCCGCGATATCCAGGGCCACAGTGATGGCATGGTCCGACACCACCTCGCCCTACTGAAGAATTTCCAGCGCCTCGACCCGCTTGTCGTCAGGGAGAAATTCCAGCAGCGGGGCCATCTTGTACCACAACTCTGTCGTACCGGGCCAGGATTGCAAGAGCATTCGCCGCCTTGACCGTTGTTACCGCCGAGTAAATCACCTTGCTACCTGTGGCGTCTAACTTCTTCCCATCGCTGTCCGGGGGAACGGGAGCCAAAGAGGACGGGGGAACGGGAGCCAAAGAGGATGGATTTGATGACTTCTTCCTTGTAGCTGCCGAGACCACCAAGTCAGGGGGGATGGCTGCGATCGCAGGCACTTGGGTGCAGACTCCGGCACCCAGTATTTCTTTTGCAGCCTGTCTCTTTTCGCTGGGGCTGAGGCGGTATTCCTCAGGAGCACCCAGCCCTCATCCCAGACGTTGTCCAGGAGAGGCACTGCCAGATGTCTTCCTCTTCACCTCCCGGCACTGGTAAAGGAAACCCTCCTTCTTGGTCTCCTCTGGCGTCAGCTGGAAGAGCTCAGACGTGCAGGCGACCATGGTGTGGAATGGCGCAGTTGTCCGTTCCAGTGTCCCTGTGGGGATCAGGGGGGGGGGGGGACCTGTGAGGCGGTTGATGGGGCGGCGTGCGATGCCGTTTCCTCTTCTTCGCCAGGGGCCCGGTACCACTGAGGCCAGCACAGGAGGTGCCATCGGCATCCTCCTCTGGATCTCCGACACAAGCATGTGGAGCGTTGATAATGTGTCAAGCGACGCGTCCCTGAACGATTTCACCGTCCTCCAGGATCGTGTCAACGGACGCCATGTCCTCTTCGTCAGAAGAAATATCCATGCCCTGGAGCACCATAGAGGCCTCCACTGCCCACCCTTTCTTGCGCGCTGAGGGGTCAGAGCCGGGCTCAGGGCTGGCATTCTCTTCTCTGGTGTTTTCTACACCGCTTGGCCGGAACCTCCCACCTGGGAGGAAGGGCCACTCTGGGCATCGTAAAGGTCCCCTGGACTGAATCAGCCCCTTTCGCCTTAGAGAGGGCAGCGGCCGCCAGCTTGCTTCTCAAGGATGACTTCTCCTGGGCCTTCAGGGACAGGTCGGTCACCTTACCCGGAGCGTTTGCTTTCACCGGCTTCTCCCGCAGCTTCCCGGGTTTAGCCGACTTCCTCTTCGAGGAGGAGCTGGAGCAATGTCTTGAGATGGAAGCAGATGCGACAACGAGTGAGCCCTGCTCATCGCGGGACCTGCTTGCCTGGCGACCCCAACAGAAATGGACTTGCAGTGCTTGGCCTTGTCTTGGGCCCCACGGATGGAGCGCCCTCAAAGGACTTAGAAACCCACTCCTCGGACCGGCCGGTCCTGGGTGAGGCATGCCCCTGCTTGCCACACAGGGTGGAGGCCTTGCCATTGTGCCACGTGGCCAATCTGCTGTGCCAAACCTTCATGGTGAGTTTGGTGAATCCCAGGCAAATTTCACAATCTGCCTCCTTGTGATCCGGATGGAGACAGAGGCACTGATAGGGCTTGTCCTCTACAAACACATTCCTCAATAAGCAGCTAGAGCAGAGCTTGAAGAGAGAACCTCCGTCCTTCTCCTCTGACATGGTCCGGTGTTGGTGTAGGCCCGATGGCCTTCTGGAGTCTTTGATGAAAACTCAACGATTCTTGCCCTTGAGGGGCAATGAAAGACGCCGACAAATGGATCCCTGCTTGCGGGTCAAAGGAACAAAAGAGCACACAGGCTCTATTAGACGAAAATCTAACTTTTTACTGAAAAAGCGCAAAAAAAAGTAGCTAAACTCACAGAGCAAAACACGAGGACTCCCGACACTTGAACATGCAGTAAACATCTGGAGATGACTGCCAGAGGAGGGGCTTAGAGAGCGGGCAGTCATAGGCTGGGGGGGGGGGGCAGTATGACCCCAGAGCTCAGTGATTGGTTTATAGGAGAAAGACTAAGTGAAAGTGAAACTGTTTTTTCCTTTACCGAGGATTCCTGGCTGGACGACGGGGAATATTCATGAGCATGTGAATCCATGCCAAGCCCCATGCTGGAGAATCATCGTTATTGATAACATCTTTCTCCCATTCACTCTATTATAACAGTTAGTTACATTTGTATCTATGTATGCGTTTAAGAAACTTGACATATGCAGTGCTGTGGTCACTAAGCACTTGTTCATCTTGTGGACTTTTGTCAATGTGGAATGGGCCTGATGCAGATGAACCCCCATGATGGTCGAATAGGTTAGTTCATATGGCAATTAAAGAACAGCAACTAATGGAACATGGTGCCTCTACTAATGGTTCCAGTGTTCTACACTTTGGTTCCATAGCCTGCGAAAAAGGAATACTTAGACATGTCCTTTCTAAGCAAAGAGGCATTGTGTGGCCTCTCCTAATCTCACAATCGGTTGCCATGAGCTTCAGGGCAGCTCATTAAACAAAAGGCAGCTGTGCTAGATGAAGGAAATGGCGGAATAACACAATTTTCAATTTTTTCCACATATGGCCAGATAAAACCCCCCCCGAGGCCTGCCTGGAAACCAATGGGGATATCTACAGCAAAGTGGAATGCTGGATACCTTGGAGTAACCCACATAATGCAGTCTTTCCATCATGTATCGCTGAAACATGTTGTAGCGGACTGGTCAAAGGTTGGCCCCTGAAATGGCAGAATTAAAGTTGCACATACAAGACATCCCTGTGGCTCTTTCTACAGACAGTTGGGAGTCTGGCCTTGTAGGCCAGGTACACTCCCAAGCCAGGGGAGGATCCACACACTACTCTCCTCCATTGTAGTCGCTTGTCAGAGTCACAGTGAAGCCTCCATACCCTCTCCCAAATGTGGGACAACCATTATCAGGCCACGACCTATGACAATCTATTACAACAACCCACCCTTGGTCATAGGAATCTTGATGAGACACCTAATGACCTACAGCTCCAGAGTACCACAACACACACTTTTCAGGGATTCTACGAGTTCCAGGAACACTTTCTGGTCTGTGGACAAGTGTGCAGTATTTACAGACCCTTTCAAGTCTGAGGGCTCATGGAAAATGTTTGCAATCTGGGGCTCGTGAGAAACCAAAGGGTGTCTCACATGCTGATCCCCGGGGATCTCTCAGGTGTCCAGGGCTCTGCCATCGCCTTTGGAGCTAGACCCTGGGGGTGGACCAGTGCGGGAGGATCAGCTAGGGTAGGGGTCTTCGGGGAGAAGAGATGGGACAGCACATGGTGAGACGTGGTATTCCTCCCTTTCCTGTACCCATGATCCCTCCTATTGCATAGGATTCTCCGATGTCCCAACCCCCCCTTCCCTCCCTTTTCTACACAAACACTGGGCCGAGGAGGAGGGCGACAGAGTAACAACGCTAACTCTTACATATCGGATTGGACATGTCCCACTAATTGGGTCATGCAAAGTCAGGCACTTGACTCTAAGTGCATACATCTGATACCAATTAGCTCTCCTCACACGGATAAAAGGCGGAACATAGAGACACTCTGAGCAAGGTGGAACACAAGTAAGAGCAGAGCTTCCGGGGCGAAGGCGAACCTACTGTAGCAGAGCAACAGACTGAGGGACGAGAGCCACAGGTGGAGAACCCCAGCAGTTACATGTAGGAGGTTGTTGCCTCCAAACAAAAGACACATGGAGAAGGCCAAAGCCCAAACAAGAAGGCTGCATTGTGTTTCAAGGATGCCAGCGACCCTCCTTGACTCGCAAACTGGAAGACAGTAAAAACAAAAGAAATGCACACAGCTGGTGAATTGGCAAGCGACATGAGATCGGTGTGTGCTTAAGAAAGATTGACGTGGCAACAAGGATACACACGTGTGGGTGAGAGGCAAAAGAAAGGCAGACCTGTGAATGAACCTAGTACCCATAGCTGTAAAGTCAGCGATACTGAGTAATGGAGTCGTCTGGCGAAAGGAAGTAGCCCACTCGAAAGTCTACGTGAAAGGTGAAATGTTTGCAGCGACAAAGTGGATGAACTGTAAAAGCAAGGTGATGAAAATTAACCCAGAGAGAAGGGAAAAGTAAAAAGGTGAACGTTGAACTTTGATGCACAAGACAGTGAACTACCCAGACCAGGAAGCACTATGGCAAATAACAGCGCGAGTTGAAAGCTGGAAAGTTGAAGTGGTGCTGCCGAAGTCTGTAGAAAAAACCATGCACATTCGAAAGTCTTCGACATCAGGAAACGGTCTGAGCCCGACTGAGGGAGACCGGAAGTGTAACAAGTTAGGGGAAGGGAACCCGAAAAGGAGGCGAATTAAGCTTTGGCAAGGGAACCCCTGCAAGTGTTTTGCTTTAAGAGGTCTGAACCCCACTGAGGGAGACCAACATGAATTTTATGGTGAGCTGTGTTTTGGAAATTGGAAACTAAGACTGGCATTGATCTATGTTTTGAACTGCCTTGTGTTAAGAATCTGAGCCAGAGTGTGTCTTCATGCCTACAGGGACCGCTTTATTCCGTGCTGTCTAACGTGGGGAGGAGAGCTGACTCAGCCACATGTATCCTTTATATTTGAATACAGACTTTCCTTTACATACATATTCTCCTTTTCACACTTTTATTTACTAGATATAGGGCAGGCATTAGGTTTTGTTAGTATAGGCCATTTTGATTTGACAGACTCAACTAGGAATAATTAATAAATTGATGGTCAAGACTATGCCCATTTTAGCTATAGGGCAAAGTAGAAGTTTCTCCAACCCCATTGAACCTTCAATAAAGGTTCTACAAATTGTTCCTTTTGTGTAAGTGTCATACTTGTGATATCATGCCTCCCTTTTTTTGTAAAGCCTACAGAGAACATGAAAACGGCAATATAAACCCCAAAAGAACTCACACAGTAACATTACGTGCCGGACAAATAACTACAGGCTGTCACCAGGCAAGGAGAGCGCTCCTTGGCTCCAACCTAAACAAGAGCATTCATAATGGTTTCCAGCATCTACAAAGACTCCTCTGGCCCTCAGAGCCTTAATCAGACCCACTGGACTGGACATCAAAAGCCTCATGCAATCACAGCCTTAACAGATTACCATTCAGAGGTGCAGGGGAGTCAGTGGAAGTCACATTCAGGGGAAGAGGGAGAGTCTTATATAAGCTTGGTGGACTACTCTGGTAGTGTGGGTGGCAGAAGTAGGAGATATTTTTTGGGAGATTGCTAAAGGCAGGACGATGGAAGACCAGGAGGCTACAAGAGTGAAGGAGACTGGGGAGGATGAGGAGAGTAGGGGAAGAAAGTGAGAGCTAAAGGGGTGGAGAGGCAATGAGTAATATCAAAGTGGATTGGAAAAAGGAGAAAACAGACTAGGAAACAAGGAAGGGGGTAAAGTCTGGAGTGGAGTGGAAGGATGCGGTAACAGAAGTGGCCAAGCAGGAGGTCATAGCAGGAGTGAAAAGAAATGGGGTGTAAATAAAGGAGAGCGACTATAAGGAAGCAGCGGCAGGTCAGGAGATTGTCCTTTTTCCAAGCCACAACTTCTAGTCCTATCAGTTGGTGATCACAGGATTCCAGGCAAAGAAGAAGTGAAACCACCATAGTCCGGGAGAGAGAGACTCATTAATTACATCAGGGAAAGTGCTACACAGGTGGTGAGGAAGTGGCAAAGGAGGCTTGTGAGAAAGAAAGCGTGTGAGGGAGATCTGGGCTGATCAGCCACAACAGGCAAGTTTCTGTGAGCCAGGTCATCCCTAGACTGGCAGAGATGGTGGGATTAGAACGAGGAGACAAATCAGGGACATCACTACAGCGAGAAGTACAAGATCTCCGAGATTTGACCACCATTCTCTCCCTGCCAGCCACACCAAACAATAGTCCATGGGTATAGGACGTCTAGAGTGGCCACAGAGGACCATCCTGACTGTTCTTTCTTGTATGGGAAATTCCCAGTTACCCTTATATTATCTTACTGTACATAATCCCATAGATATGATATGTGGGCTTGGCATCCTTCTTGGTCCCTGCGGACCCCTGTGCGACAGTGGGAATAAAGGCAATACATGGAATCAGGACCATAATGTTCGTAAACCGATGGGATCAAGCCAGAAGGGGTTCAGAGTGACTCAATATGACCCTTGGGGCAGAGTTAACAGCATTTAAATGTGCTTTCTTTCAGACCCAATGTCTCTAGAAAGGGTTTCAAGGGGATATTTATAGGAAGAAGTAGAACAGCTTAGGATCCCACCATGGCAGCTACAGAAAGAGTGCAGAGGGTGGGTTTGAGTACCGTCATAGCAAAGGGATGAAGAGACTATTTGAAGATGGGTAATAAAGATGAAGAATTTTTATTTCAACAATAGATAACTAAGGTACTGGGTTAAACGGAGGTCACTGGATGGAATTCAACAAATCAGCACCATAGTTCTCAGACCTCCTGTCTCTCCCTTATACTCAGCCTTCCTGGCAGGAAACAAAGACACCAACAAACAAAACAAAATATCACTCATCGCCTTCTTTCTTGGCAGTTGAAGCTGCTGGATTGAATTCCTTAAATGTCAGGATGTTGCACTCCATCTTCACAGAATACTCGCATTACCACTTTTTTGCAGGATTACAGTGGGCCCTGAAGTTGTAAGGCTTAACGCCTTGACCAACGGATTGGGACCTCCTTGGATACTATTCTTCATCTAAGCTAGGATCTCTAGGTGCTCAAATCTTTACCAGCACCGCTACCCGCTCGTGTCCATTGTTGCCTCCACTTTCTTATCCACTCCCCTCCTGTGCTCTTTTTTCTGTAGTTCACTCTGCCTCCTCACTCCTCCTTTTGGCCTTTCACCGCTCCTTCTGACTGCACCTCTTCACCTTTCTCACCTCCATTCATCCTCTCTGAAGTTCTCCCCTCATTTTCCATTCTGATCCTCCTTTGCCTCTGTGCCCTCTTTTCTGAACCTTTCTTTAAGCTCAGACAGGACTCACAATCAGTAGAACAAGAAGCAATTGTTCAAAATATACTTTTGCAGCAAGATCTTGATCTCTGTAAACACCCATACGAGTAGGACCGAGGCCACTTATGTCCAGTACAGCAGGTATTTTTTGCTGGAGGCACGGGCTGTGTACTACATGAATAAAGTCAGGCTCCTATTCTCAGCAGTCCATGGTATTTCCTCTTGCTAATTCACCGGCTGTGCTTTTAAGGAGCATACTCACGCCCCCATGATCCCATAAGGGCTTCCATCTGTGATGACCCAGAAGGTATTCTCCCTATATAATTCGGTACTGAGCTGAAGGAGAGGACTGTAAAACCATGGTCAGGATTGTTCCACTAATTGGGGTCAGGTAAAGGACGTACACCTGCAGCCAGTTGAAAGGCTACAGGTGTATATAAAAAGAGAACCCAGCAAATGTCTGAAGATCTGTCCGGGGTGAGGACTGCCGGGGGCGAGAGCTGCCTGGAAGAAAAGTGGCAACCCGGTACGTAGTAGGCTGGAGAGGTGTGTCGGAAGGTCGCCGAGTGCTTCATGAGAGCAATAAGGACGCCGCAGCCTGAGCAGACTGAGAAGGTCGGGAGCCCTGCAGAATCCAGTGCTGTGTGGCCCCCCGCCGAAGCAGGGGGACACAGACACCAGAGAGCCGTTAAAAGCAGCAGGAAGGTTCGGAAGCAATGAGTGCTGCTCGTCGGAGCTGCCGGCAAGTGAACGAGAAGCCGCAGAGGAGAAAGCTAGAATCACCGGGAGGAGCTGCAGGAGACCGGCGAGCGACAGAAATTAAATAGTCACACCAGGGCGCTCCAGGGGCTGGGCTTGGGCACAAGGAGATGCCGAGCAGACTAAAACTCATGGTATGAGGTTCGGGAGACCTTAGGAACGTTTTGTGAATGCCGAACAAGCTGCATTGCGAGAATTTGGGGGTATCGTGTCTGTGTATGCCCTTCCGCACATGGTACTAGACTTCTTAGATGGCCTTCAATCAGCTCTCTTGAATAATCAAGCAGACACTTGGGTCCTCGTGGCGAGTTTGATGTTCTGATAAACCCACTTACAGATCGGACCCACCTCAGACAGAAATCCAAACACTCTCTCAGTAGCACTTGGTCTGGGGGATGCATGGAGAACACTGCACAGCCAGGAACAGGGCATCTCCTTCCTCTCGGGAGTGCATGGATCTATGTCCAGACTTCATTATTTTCTCATCCCAAGGTGATCTGCATAGGCTCACGTCAGCTACATTCCTGGCCTGGGGTATATCAGATCACTCTCCACTTTAGAGTTTAAAACTGATAAAGTCCAATCCAGGACCCCTTGGCGTCCAAATAGTTACTACCTGGCTTCCCTGCAATTTTTAGAAGACAAAGGCTAAGACAGATGAATACTTTACCTTGAAAGGGTCATTGGACAACTCTGTGACACTCCTGGAGGGTTACAAAACGGTGCTTAGAGGTGAAATGATTTCCCTTGTCTCTGCACAAAAAAGGTACATGCATATGCGATACATGAGGCTGAAGACCTTGCAACTGCAGCAGAAGACTTTCTAGAATCTGTATCCTCATAAGCGCAGGAGGCCCCCCAAAGATCTCAACAGAAGCTTAGGAACTTTGCCCTAGATAATACCAGGCAGGCACAATGAGTTTAACGCAGCCAAGTTTACGAAGTGGGAGACAGAGCAGGAAGATGCTGGCATGGCTAGAAAAGAGGGACGGTCGTCATAGAGACGTGAGGGCAATAGTGGACATTGGGGGGAAGACGAACAAGTTACTTACCAACTGTAACGTTATTTCGACTGGATGTTCCTATCGTATTCCTCATCTTATGATATTTGTATCTCGGCAGCTTCGGAAATTATTTTTCGGCAGAGGGCGCCGTGCACGAGGTCGTGGTGGCCATGTCCCTCGACGGGCTCCGTACCGTGTCGACGTCACCATCAGAATAAGTAGCTTGTGCCATGCCCGTTGGCTTCAGTTCTGTTTCTTCTGGGAAATATTCGAGGAACACCCAGGCGTGCCTCAGGATTGAAAACTCTTTGTGAGAGAGAAGTGTAAATAACGCAAACTGTACTGCAGGGTGAGATGGGGGGCAATGAGGAATACGTGGGAGGAACATCCACTCGAAAGAAAGTTACAGTTGGTAAGTAACTTGTTCTTCGAATGGATTGTGTCCTCCCACATATTCCTCATTTTATGATAGACTCCCATAGCAGTGTCATTTTTTGGGAGGTGGGAGTACTAATTGTTTTTATCATGAACGGAAGGTAGTACCGCCTTAGCAAATAATCCCTCATGGGAAGAAGAGGCATCTAAACAGTAATGTTTGATGAAGGTATGTAATGATGCCCATGTTGCGGCTGAACAAATATCCAGTACAGGGACTACCCTCTTTAGAGCCGCGGTAGTAGCCATAGTGGAATGGGCACGAACCCCCTCCGGCAGGAATTTTCCAGCCAATGTGTAGCACTCTACTATAGCCAGAGCAATTAGGATCATGGTTTTCCTGAACTTTCTCAACCTCCCGATTACGTGAGGAATCACGGGCACTGGAGGAAAGGCATACAGAAATGGAAACACCCAGTCCACCGCAAATGCGTCTCCTAGAGCTCCTCTCAGAGGAAATTCCCTTGAGCATTACTGTTCGCACTTCCGACTGACCCTGGTCATGAACAGATCCACTTGAGGGGTTCCCCAAAGGGTGAAGATCTCTTGAAGGACTTCCTGAGCTAGTTCCCACTCCTGGGACACTGCTCAGTCTGCACAGAGCGTCTGCCGCTGTGTTCTGCTTTCCAGCTAGGTGAACTGCTGACAGAGATTCCTTCTCGTATTGCCCAGAGCTGCATTGCCTGTCTGCACAGTGGTGGTGACCCCTACGCTTCCTCTCTTGTTGAGGTAGTACATGTCCACCGTGTTGTCCGTCGTTATCAAGACATTCTTTCCCCGTACAGAGGGCAGGAAGGCCTTTAGAGCTAGTCTGATTGCCCTCAGCTCCAATAGGTTGATGTGTAGTTTGGACTCCGATGGAGACCAAAGACCGCTTATGGTTAGATCGTTGGTGTGGGCTCCCCACCTCGTGAGTGAGGCGTCTGTCACTACAGTTATCACTGGCCATGGTTGCCAAAAAGATTCTCCCTTGAGAATGTTGTCGTTGAAAGCCCACCAAAGAAGGTTTTGAGCAACTGTGCTTGGAACTTGAAGAAGATCTGACATATTCCCCGAGAATTGGGACCACTGAGTCCTGAGAGCCTATTGATGGGATCTCATCCTCAATCTGGTCTCTGACACCAGAAAAATGCAGGATGCCATGAGGCGGAGCGACCTATAAAAAAATAAATCTAAGGCCGGCAGATGCTGGGCATTCTGGAATTTTGTTACCATCTGCAGAATGTGGAGAGGTCACCTCAGGAGGCGAGGCTTTGCCCGAGTAAGTATCCAGGACTGCTCCAATAAACTGGAGCGTTTGGAATGGTATCATGTGGGACTTCTTGTAATTGAGGGAGAAGTCCAGTCTGTGAAGGGAGTGACAGGTGATTGACAGATGATTCTGAGCTCGTACGTTAGAACGCGCTCTGATCAACCAATTGTCCAGGTAGGGGTAGACGTGAATCCCCCTTTCCTGAGACTCGCTGCCACAACTGCCATCAGTTTGGTGAAAACCCTCAGGCGGAGGTCAGCCTGAATGGCAGAACTCGAAACTGATAGGGAGAACCGGCAACCGTGAACCTCAGGTACATTCTGTGCTTGATATTTATTGGCACATGAAATAAGCATCCTGAAGGTCCAATGATAACAACCAGTTTTGAGGTTGGAGAGCCTGAAGGATCTGAGAAAGGGTAACCATCTTGAACTTTTCCTTCCTGAGGAACTTGAACAAGTTTCTTAAGTCCAAGATGGGTCTCAAACCTCCGTCCTTCTTGGGGATGAGAAAGTAAGGGGAGTACCAACCCTTGTTCCTCTCCACTACAGTTACATGTTTTATTGCACCTTTCTCTAGTAGGGTTATTATTTCCTGCAGAAGGAGCGGATCTGGAATCTTGGTAGAATTGGCTCCCGGTGGATGGTCCTGAGACCTTTTTAGGAAGGGAAGGCAGTAACCTTGAGCTACTGTCTCCAGTGCCTAAGCATCTGAAGTAATGCCCCGCCATTCATTCAGATGCTGTGAGATTCTGCCTCCCACCGGGGTCTTGTGTGATAAGGCAGTCAGAGTGACTCGGAGGCGGCTGCAGGAGCGGCTGAAGGCAAAGATGCCGTTCCTGAGGCTTGTTTCCCATCTCTTCCTCGTCCACCACAAGGGATATTTCTTTGACCTTTCTGTTTGGCCTGTCCTCTTCCTCTACCAAAAGAGGAGTAGTATCGAAAAGAACGACCTCTCCAGGAAGATGATCCCAATAATGTTTCTGAGGCCGTTGCATAGAGGCACTAAACGATTTAGCCGCCGCTTTAGAGGTCTGCAGTTTTTCTAAGCTTTCATCAGCTTTACTGCCAAACAGCCTCAAGCCATCAAAAGGCATGTTGAATAGCCTGGCCTGCACATCGGGTGCAAACCCTGACTTCCTCAACCACGCAAATATGCGCAGCACTGTGCTTGCAGCCATGGATCTGTTGATGCTATCAGCAGTATCCATTCCAGTTTGGAGACATTCCCCCATTGCCTACTTGGCATCTTTCACAATATTCAGGAAGCCTTCCCTTTCTTCGCCTTTCGGAATATGATCAGCTGCCGCTGTAATGCATTCCCACAGGGTATGAGTGAACCTGGCCAGGGTACAAGTGACATTTGCTGACTTGAGAGCCATACTACCAGAGGTAAAGACCTTACGGGCCCCATGCATCCACTTTCTTATCCTCTCTATCCAGGGGGATAGATGGATAGGTTGTTTGCCTTGCATAAGTTGCTGCCTGAATCACCAGACTCTCAGGCGTGGGATGCCTCTTTAAGTAATCAGGGTCACAACTAGAAGGTCTGTACTTCTTAGGAAAATTACTGTTAACTGCAGAAACAGTCTCAGGCGCCTCCCAGTTTTTTCCACTGTCCTCTGAAGCACCCTATGGAAGGGGAGAACTAGGGGCCCTGGTTCAGGATATCAGTCATATCATCCTGATAAAATGTGGGTGAGGATCTACCCCAACCCATGTATTCAACAACCCTATTCATCAAACTCTAATCTGCATGTTCTGCAGGGTCAGGTCTTGTAAAGTCTAACTCTGGTGACGCATCAATGCCACTAGCAAAGTGAAGGGTGTCACAGGTCTCATTTTCGATTCTGGATCAGTTAAGTCTTCTGGCACCCCTCTGATACCAAACTGTACCCCAAAAGGAGAAACCTCTTCCTCTGAGGCGCTCTCCTCTTCAAAGATAGAGGATATAAACTTTAAAAAAGTCTGATTTAGGTAAGGGAGTAAACCTCCTTTCCTGTGTGAGTTTGCCTCGAGGGAATCGAAGGAGTCTTCGAAGGGGTAGATGACGTCTTCGAAGAAGGTGCCAAAACCTCCTTCGGCGTCGAAGCTGTCGTCGAGTGCTTCGACGGCTTATGTTTCTTTGTCAGTGTCGGGGAATCACTAGATTCTCGAGGAACCTTCGACGATTTGATGTTGGGTCGAGATTTGCGAGCTTCACCCTTACTACTGGTAATGCCCACAGTAGTTTCTGACTCTCCTACGTCATCCGACGGAGCGACCGGGGTCTGGCTCTTTCGAGGTTTCTTTCAGGGGGTCGGGCCACATTCGCAAAGACCTTCATCATTTGCTTTCTAAATTCATCCCATTTCCTTGGGGAATCCGACTTAGTTGGATATCTTACCAATTCGGTAGATGTGTCAGAGGAAGAGGAGGGAGATGTGTGTCTCCTCTTCTTTGAAGAAGATGAAGAACGTCTCTACTACGTGATCGAGACCTCTTCGAATGTTGACGCCGATCTGAATCCCTCGATTTGTCCGACTTTCTATGTTTTTTGGACGAGGCCTTCGAAGAGGCCTTGGAAGCTTCCCATCCCAACACCAGTTTACCTTTTCTCTCACAAAGAGCTTTCTCCGTCGCCGACTGACAGAAGCCACAGTCGCCGGTTCGATGGTCTGAACCCAGGCACCAAAGACAAACGCGGTGAGGGTCTGTGATCGACATTTTAGATCCACAGTCGACACATTTTTTTAAACCCGTCTTGGAAATAGAAGGGATAGAAGAAGACATGCTCTTGAAGAAAAGTCGAAGCGCGCAGTTAACTGTAGAGCAAAGCAATCGGAAAAACGGAACTGAAGCCAACGGGTGCGGCATGAGCTACTTATACTGATGGTGACGTCGACACGGGACAGAGCCCGTCGAGGGACAGACGCCACGACCTCGTGCACCACACGCTCTGCCGAAACAAATTTCTGAAGCAGCAAAGCTGGCGAGATACGAATCTCATAAGATGAGGAATACGTGGGAGGGCAATCCATTTGAAGTAGGGATTTCTGAAGCATTTGCCACGTAGGATGAGGAGTTCTATCGAACACGCCAAGGTAGCAGCCTTTCACCGGGACCCCACTTCTTAGACGGCAACACTCTTCCACAATTAACAAATCAACAGGTGCTAGACATGGAAAATGACATTACTAAGGAAGAGATCACTGCTGCCATTTCCCTGGGCCGAATGGCTTCCTGATGGAGGTTTGGAAGAAACTCTCCAATTTAACGCTCACGCACGTGCATAACTTGTTTAAACACTCTATAACTACTGGAATTCCCCCCCCAGCCCCGATCTCAGGAATGCGTGTATAGTAAGTAGTAATTCCTAAAACAGGCAAACCGCCAGAATCCTGCACCTCTTATAGGCCTATTTCCTTGATAAACAGGGAAGTTCAGATCTTAGCTAGGGTACTCGCAGACCACTTGAATAAGGTGATCACTTCCCTGATTCATCCGGATCAATGCAGGTTTATGCCAGATAAACCCAGCTGTATGAACATCCACACTCTGCACATAGCAATATCTCTGGCATTACACTGGTGGACCCGCTTGCTCTGCTTTCCGTGGATTTTGAATAAGCCTTTGATTCTGTTGAATGGGGTTTTCTGTGGGAGGTTTTGCACCGGATGGGGGTTTGGAGCTAATTATATGGGTTAGACTTCACCTGTCACAGAAGTACGGGTCAATGGAGTGTCTTCCAGGACCTTTCCATTAGAGAGGGGGATGAGGCAGGGCTGCCCTCTCCATTCTGTTTACACTTGCTATTGAGCCTCTTGCAATTGGTTCAGGGCGGATCCGACCTGGTCGGGGTTAAGATGGCAATCTGGGGAGGGAGATAGGGTTTCGCTCTATGCGGATGACGTTTTACTATACATGGGGGAACCGCAACGAGCCTGCCAACAGATCATGCAAACTCTTCAGGAATATCAGGCGACTAGGTGAACTGACAAAAGTCCATTTTCTTTCCGCATCAGGGGGAGGATTAAGCCATTACCCAGAGCTACAACTACCCAACATGCAGAGGTATTGCTGAGCCAGTCAACTGGCAACAGTAATCAACTAGATACACCGATCTCACACGGCCCACAAATTAAGCCCGAGCGAAGGTGGATTCGGGAACTGCCTCCTAACCAGATCCTATATAGAGGCCAAAGAAAGTGTTGCTCCCGATCATGATGCAGGACACTGGTTGTCCATGAAATAACCGAAAAGTAAAATATCCAAATTGAAATGACCATATTTTTTCGGGTCAAAAAACAAAATTAATTTTGGGTTTTTGCGCCTTTTTTAAATAATGCTGGGGCCCGTGGGATAGACGCGCTGCTCCCCACTACGCCTACCTTAATGTATACCCTTACCCCACCCTTCACTTGTGGGTTGGGGAGGCCGAGCGACCCTTGCTCAGCCTCTATTACATAATGTGCACCTGTCTGATGTTGAGAAAATGGGCTGTTTTAGGAAGTGGGAGGGGAAGTAGCGTACTGCATCTCTCCAATGTGATAAAGGAGAGTGAACTGGTTCGATTTGCTGAACTGCGTACGACGTTCAGATTTCCGAACAATACCACCACATGCAGCTATCACATATCCTGCACGCCCAATTCCAAAACTTGCAAGATATCCGGTCCTGTTCTCCAATTTACTCCCCGAGCGTATTTGTAGGAAGGTAAAAAAACAGAAGACAGACCTTCTCGGTCTACGCCCCAAGACTCTGGAACCTCCTCTCCATCAACAACTGACTCAGCCCTAGCTTGTACAGTTTAGGAAGGAGCACAAGACCCTCCTCTTCATAGAATGGCTCCTCCCCATCACCTAGGTCCATACACCATCCACTCCCCACCATATCCGGGAATTGGTGATCTGATCTGCAAAGTTTCCTCCCCTGGTTACTTGTAGACCACATTGCTGACAGTTGCCATCCCTCCCCTGTTAGATTCCCCACTCCCTGGTTTCTCTGCTCCTTAACCTTGTTCTTGCCCCCTATGATTGTAAAGTGCTCCATTGCTTCACAAAGCTGGGTCCGTGCTTAATAAATACCCTTATAATAATACAAAACTAATAACCAAGAGGCAGAAACACAGTAGCAGGAAAAGAAGATGGTGGACCCTAAGATACCAAGCAAGACTGGATGCAAGATGAACATGGAGTGACAGAGCAACTGGGGAAGGAGGCAGGAAAACCATAACTGAGGAACATTGTGAGGGACGCAGGGAGAACCTGGTTGAGACTATAGGGCTGCCTCCTGTTATCCAGTGGCTCAGATTCCGGATGAAAGATCAGACACTCGCAACTCCACCTATAGTCAGTCACATGGCTCCAGTCCAGAGCTGAAACTCAGGATGAAACTACACCTCGTAAAGCCAGAAACCGGGTGCAGAAACTCCTCAACCCAGGACTGAGAATCAAGGAGAAGTGACACTGAGAATAAGACGAGCAGCATTTGGGACCCTCTTAAATCGGAGACAAACTCACTGGTGGTTGTTCTAATCTCCCAGAGAGACCGGGCGTCAGGCCGATTGAGAAGTAGGAGAACATTTCTCTTTTGTTAAGCTGTCTCGAAGCAGTGCTCACATCCTGGAGACTAACCATGCTGACCATTTTAGTTCAAAGGTTCAGACCGTATGAATGTTATTTCAGCTAAATTTGTATAAGTGCCTAATAAACCTTTCTGTTAAGCAACCCATTTTGCCTGCCCATTGTGTGTTGAGAAACAGGTCAACCATGTAACAATGATTATGAGATCTAAGGGCCATACAATCAGCTTCACAACTGATTTAACCTAAACCTTGCATACATATCTACTAGCTGTGTTTAAGGTTGGATATTGTCTACTTGTGTACACCCTCCCTCCCCCATCTATGTCGATTCATACCTTTTTGAAAACTTGATAATTACTGTATTCTATTATTTTGACCTTTTCAGTAGCCCGATTTTGTGTTTTTGTGATTGAATAAATACAACTTGGAAAGAAGAAAACATGTTTTGTGGCTTAATAGCAATGACATTTATTTACAAGTTCACAAATTGGGTTAGCGCGGAAAGCCCATGTCCGGAATTTAAGCAGATAAAACAGCATAACATGTAACACCATAATGGCGTGGCAAAGCATAGCACAACAGAATATCACAGAAGGTAGCAGGATTGGATGTTTGAAAAGACCCTGCATTAAACAGGAATGAGTTTCCCAGACTACGATCTTAGTATTATCTCTGTAGCACAAAGCAGAGCCATGTCTGAAAAACGTGTTCCAGAGGCCTTGTTAATCTGTAGAATAGCAACTTGTATAATGAAAGCACTGCATCTATTACGGATTGGAGAGGCAAGCCATTGTGCCCTCAAGAATAACTTCACTGGCTATTTGTTATGATGTGTCGGTCTTTTCTTACCGTGCCAATCACCACCATAGTAGTCTTACTGCACTGAGACCTTGCATGATAAATAGGGGAACAGTGATTCTGCCAGAGGTACCCAGACCATAATCTACAATAAGGAATAGTGAGAGTAAACACATTAGATACATGGGGCATGGGGCGGCGTCACTATGGATATGTTCATGTGTATTGAGCAATGTTGGGAAATTGTCTTGTTGAAAACAAAAGGAAAATTTGATTCCTCAACGGGACACATTTTTCCCCAAAGGCAGTTTACTCAAAACTTCAGAGAGAAATGAGAAGCAGGATTTCTCTCACGAGCTCTCAAACAGCATGCTGAGCAAGGATGATCGGCACTCTAAAAGACTTCAGCTTCTATAAAAATGTTTAAACCCCTTCTAAAATACAATTCGTGAAACATGATCTCAACTAGCAAAGCAAAGAGAATGAGTAACTAGATGATAGAAAACCAGCATAGTAAAAGTGTATAGAGAAAGAATTTAAAAAAGGATTTCTCGAATACTGACCTTTTACAGATATTGGTCTGACTGGTAAAGGTTTTTCATGCCTGCCAAAATTTTCATCTGAAAGATTAAATAATACAATCGAGTCTCTTAAAAGACAGTACCATGTGCCTCGCGATACTAACAATGGATACATTAGATTTTGCCTGTCCACTTCAAATAGGCAAGCAGTACAGACCTAGTTCAACTATGGGGGTAAACGAAACGTTTGTTAAAGCTCTACAAATTTGTTCTAATCTGAAAGCAGTGAAGCCGAAAGCAGGGCTTAAACGCCATGCCCATTCTGCAGTAAGAAAGGGCACATTTTTCCAGTGGCAAAGCTTCTACTCTGGTATATCTCAAAGTGCTGACTGTTTTTTCCAGGGACACGATAGCTCATTGGGCAAGATATTTGCTTTCTTTCTTAGGTGTAGAACATGGCAAGGACCAGATGATACTGCACTGTGGTTTGGAAAACTAAATAATTGTTTCATGAAAAAAAGAGCTCAGAGTACCAATAAGTTGATTTGGGCAAATGTTAGTTAAGTTTAAAAAAAAAAAAAAAAAGCCCTTTCTCCCACATTCTCACTCAACATGGAGTAACTAACAAAATACAAGATAGCTGACCCGGTTTATACGATTTGAGCTTTCCACTGCATGGTAGAGGTGAGAATGAAGAGCACAAGTGGAAACTGGGCACAATCCAAACTTCCAGCCAGAGTCAATTGAATTCAAAAGAAAGGGAGGGAGGCACCCTATGAATCTGGGCTCCAGAGGAAGGATGTAAAAAAGAAAGAAATACTGAAAGGGTGGGTTCTTGTCCATAGGGGGAGAAGAAAGCATCAAACTGTTGTATTGAGAGGCTGTAGTAAACATATTGACTCCCACACAGAGGGTGATGCTCTATAAGGGTTCCTGAGAATCGTGGGAGGTTGAGAAGCCGAGAGTCGTTCTGAAGTCTGAGAAAGTGGCTAGAGCCAAAGAGGCACGCTACAAAGCCAGACCACCTACACCTGAGGAGTGCTTGGAAGTGCTTGATCAGACAAGTGCTGAAATAAGTACTCGAGACGGAAAAGAGCTGCAACATTTACAAAAAACAATGCAATGGATGCTAGAAGCCTGAGAAAATGGAGTCGAGGGAAGTTGTAAACTGAGGGAGAAAGAGAATTCTGAAAGATTAGACTCAGTTAAGTAATACTTCCAGAGCAAGAGAAACGGAGCCTTATCAATAACAAACAAGTAACATTATCCTTGTTCTATTAATACCACTTTGCTACAGCATCACAGCACCCTTTTGCATATTCCTGAACCTGAACTGCAGGGCATCTGAGCAGCACTCCTGGCTGTTCAGAGGGGATTTAACCACTCAACAGGGTGGGATCTCCCTGTGAGTTCAAAGGTTAGGGGTGTGACTATTGCCAAGAGAACAATTCCAATTATTACAATTATAATTGGTTATTTATAACAAGCTTAATACCGAAGAGGTTTGTTGCTCTGCATCGTCTTGCTTTCAAGATGAGCGTGTTGCCACTGAGCTTTAATACCTGTGCAAGTGATTGTATTCAAGATGCTACTTGGGCAGTATGTCCGATCTACAAAATGTTTTAGCCACAGCTTTTGCAGCAGAGCACATAGGCATTCTGCCATTGGCTACACTTAAAATGAACCTGCCCTTGGTACAACTCAGTTATAACTGAACATCAATTCGTTTAGCTTGCTGCATTGGTAGTAACCGGTATATACTAAAGTCTTGCAGTGGAATATTGCCAGTTTAGGAGGCCACTTGCATCACTTAACAAGCCTCAAGAAATGTGGATTAAAGCAGCTGGTGAACATCTACACTTTTTTCAGGGTCACATTGTTATGTGAAATATGTCATTTATAACTCGCCTGCACACAAGTGTGTCTATGCGCCACAAGACAAGGGAGGTAAAACATAAGGTGAACAAGACAAACTAACCTACTAGGCATTGGTGTCATTCGCGTGTGAGGGCGCGAACAAGGCAGCACGGCTCCAGGTAAGTGTGGCCAGGGCAGCGCGGCTCTAGGTTAGCATACAGTTACACCCCCAATGTGCGCGTTGGGCCAGGAGGCAGTGCAAGGAAGACTGGCCGTGGAGGAGCCTGGTACCCAGTGAGACTCGGAGGGAACCAAGCGACCAGTCAGAGCAGCATACAGGTAAGTTAGCAAGGGAGCGAGAGAGAAAAGGCAGAGGAGAAGAAGAGGGGGATCTTGACTTCTTGAGTCGCTTCCGGAACTTCAGGTAGTCGGGCTCAAGTCGGAGCGGGGCAGGGAGGCTGTTCCAGCAGGAGACACCTGCAGAGGAGAGATATCTACCCCCCCCGACCCACTCTATGCCTTGAGAAGCATCTGAACCTCAGAGCTGGAGATTGCTGAGAGAAGGGATCTAGAAGGAAGGTATTTCAGAAGGGAGAGTTGGAAGTAATGAGGGCCGCAGCCCCAGAAAGCCTTGTGGACAATGCAGAGGGTCTTGAACTTGATCCTTGCAGCCACCGGGAGCCAGTGGAGAGATTTCAGGGCTGGAGGGATACAGTCCCTGGGCTTGAGGCCAAGGATACGTCTTGCAGTCCTGTTCTGGATTAGTTGAAGGGGCAAAGAATAGAGGTAGGAACATTGAGAAAGAGGCGGTTGCATTAGTCCAGCCTAGAGAGAACCAAGGCCCTGGAGACAGTGAGCTTCTGTGGAGAAGTGAAGAAAGGTAGAATACCTCTAACGAAGTGCAGCTGGAAGTGGGCTGGGCCTTTTTTGGCAAGGTCTGTGATGTGAGGAGAGAAGGAGAGGGTGAAGTCGAAGATGACTCCAAGGTTTTTTGCCTCAGAGGAAGGTGAGGCTAGAAGGCCCCAGTAGGGCGACCAGCGTGAGCTAGGGAAAGCGGGAGCAGGGGTCCTAATGAGAAGGACCTCAGTTTTACTGGCATTAAGGCAAAGATCGTTGGTGGCACACCAATCCTGAATCGCGGATAGACAGTCAGGAATGGGCAAGGGAGGAGAGGAGGCAAAGGGTAGCCTTAAAGAAAGAGTGTCATCCGCATAACACTGAAAGCTATAAGAGAAGGTGGAGATCAGGTGGGCCAAAGTGGGCAGATAGACATTGAAGAGCCAGGGTGAGAGAAAAGAGACCTGGGGGACACCACAAGCAGAGAGAGTGGTGGTGGAGAGACCAACAAGTTACCCCTTGTAATGTTCTTTTGATTGGCTGTTCCTCCCAAGTATTCCTCATCTTTTGATAGCCTTCCAGCTTCAGCTGCTTCGGACACTGCATTGGATTTTTATTTTATTTTTGGCAGGGGGCGCTGTGCGTCGATGCGGTCGATTCGATTTCCCTTTAGGGCTTCCATCCCAGGGTCTACATCATCGTCTGTATATATAGGAGGCGCAGCGCACGTTGGCTTCAGTTCTGTTTTTACGCCAGTGAATTCCAGACAATACTATTTAATTATTTGATGTTTTAGACATTTGTAGAGCGTGCCAAACCCAGGGGAATCTGGGCTCTCTTTACAATAAAGACAAGCTACAAGACAAACAATTCAATTACTTACAACTGTGGCTGGATGCTGGTTGCATAGAAGCAAACTACAGATCAGAAGTACCATCATTGTCATGCACCAAGGATTAGCGTACTTTGTGTGGTGTAGTGGTATTCTGAGATTAAGTGGCTTACATGAAAAGCCATGTTTGAAAGTTTTTGCGGAAGGAACAAAGGGCTGGATCTTACTGTGATGCTGAAAATGCATTGGAGGGACAGGGCCTCCCTGTCCTTGCCCTGTACTTCTTTTTCATGTGTGTTCTGTGTTTTCTGCACAAGAGTCCATGTGGGACTCCTGGCAGGGCAGATCTTCCGGCTTTTATTGGGTGCGGTGAACAGACCCTTGGGATACCCTTATGGCACCCATGGGTGTGGGTACAACCCTGTACCCCTAGTGTAGGTTTTTGGGCACCTGTGTGGCCCACAGAGCAGGGTATGGGCTGGTGGCAGCTCCATTCTGAATTTGACATGTGCTCCGAGTACCCACCATTTTGGGATACCCAGGCCCCGCCACAGGAATCAGTGGATTCCTGATGGGAGACAAGATGGCCTTTGTGGCTTCTTGCTTTCTATTACCCGTTACCTTGCTTTCCTAAAGGCCTGGGAAGCCCTGACTGTTCCTTCCCCTGACTGGCTGTTGGGTGGAAGTTCCATATATGGTATTGTGTGGAAATCCAAGCCAGACTGGCTGGAGCCTTCCCAATGACTATGTTGTGGGTGTGTGTGTGACCAATATACATTTCATGTTATGAGTGTCTTGTTTCTGGTGTGTGACAATGAATGAGATAGCCCTGCCAAAAACTGGTATGAATGCAGTGTGGTGTGCTGAAAGGCTGGGTGCTTGCCCCAATCCACATTCCTTGTTGTGAGTCTGTGTGGAAGTGAAGGGCCTGAATGCACTGTAAGTCCGATTGGCTGCCTGCCTGCATTAATGCCCTTATGAATGATTGGCTGCCTGAGCTTGGCTTAGCAGTGTGAATGAGAGACGGAACAGTATATATCTGGGGACCTCTCACTTACTGGAATTGTTCAGAAGCTGAAGTCGAAACTTGATGCTTACCTTGAAGCCCAGCTAGACGAATGTTTTCCTGCTGCGTTCCTTCAACGCAATCCGAAAGCTATCGTGTCTCCAAGAACTGATCCAAGAGAGGATTTGGCTAGGAGACCTCTTCCCGAGCTACAAGGGACCATCGTGCACCAGCTTACCTTCACAAGGCTCCCTGGAAGTCAGTCCTCGAAAGGCTGCCGACCGGATACTGGGACCGCCGAGGAATCTGAAGTAAAGCGCCAGGACATCGAGGCCGTTGGCGATCATCACCGTCGATCGCGGTTCGGAGGACAGTCGACTGGAGCCGCAACACTCCATTGCCTAAGACACTTGGAATCAAGGACTCCCTTGCTCATCACCGTTGACCGCTCTGTCCCGCCAGAGAAAGTCAAGGTCGTCAACTAACCGAGGTGAATCCGCCAGTGGGTTTCCCGCCAACCGAAGTCCTCAAAGTTGCCGACGAAGACCCGAAAGCCAGCTGTGGTAGTTTCCCGATCGCTGACGCCAACGCCAATGAACCAACGCCTTTGTTGGGCCTACATTCTCCATTGACTCTGCTTTGCGGCAACAAACTATAGTCGCCAAGGTGCACCGCACGCCTCATTCTCGCAGGACGTCCACGACCGATAGTCGACAAGCACCGCAAGGACTGAAGCTGCCGCCTCAACAACGTTGTTCACCCATTTCTTCCAGGAATCTCTGTGATCCGTGCTTCCTCCCTTAAAGGGAGATCACTCAAGAAAGATCAGTGGAATATTTCTAGAAGGAAATAAGACTCTGCTAAACAATATATGGACTGGGCTTGTCAATATATGTTATTTACAGGTTGCCCAGGTGGGAGTCGGGGGGGGGGGGGTAATCCTCACACAACTGTCTTTGGTAGAGACCAAGTACTCTGCCAATTGTTTAACCACTTGTTTCCCTCCTATGTCTGGTGTTGGTTCACATTGCTATTAGACTTGTATGTCATTGCAACTGTCAGCAGTTGGTGCATTTTAAAAGGTGTCACAAGTGAATCGTGGTACTACAGATATTGTACATATTTACCATCGTAGCATTGCCTGAGCACAAAGTGTGTTTGTATGTGTATATAAATTGAACCTTTTTTATATAAAGAACTGTGTTATCACTAAAATAGTGTGTGGATAGTCCTTTGTGGGGGCTTGGGGACTACACTGTACTTAAGAAGGAGCCTGCATCACCACCTCAGCGCTTAAACCTTGATTGCTCGTCCAAAGTTACCAAATAGAGAATCTTGGGTGGGGTGCTCTGTGCTTCTACTCTGCCATATAGAGGGCAGGAGTACGGAAACACCCTCTCCAGTCTTCACATTTACCTTAGCGATAGTGCAGTGTGTTCCATTGTTGCGCCGCCACGACAGGGAAGCTGCAGCCCCCAGCATTTTGCCCTTTGAATCTGAGGATAGAGAGTAGGTGTGCGTAGGCGTATCGAGCAGGTCTGTTAGATCCGGTTTTGACAATTTTGCTAGATAAGCATTTGGAAGCAGTGTTAGACAGACATGGGTGTGTTAGTAATAAGAGTTTTGAACACAATGCGCTTGTGAACCAGCAGTCAGTGAGCATTTCATCTGGCAGCAGAGATCTGCTCTTTTTTCAGAATGTTCAGTGGTACTCCAAGTGCATTGTTTTGTATGATCTGGAGTTTAAGGTGTCGAGCAGTTGACCCTGCGAAGAGGGTGCTGCACTAGTCTATACTGGGTAGAATAAGCATTCTGGCAATGATGACGCAGTTTTCAGATGTCAGGAAGGGTCTGCAGGTGTTGATGAGTTTGGATGTGTATGCGGCTGCAGACGCAATGGCGTTTATATGCCTAGTTAGAGAGGGTGACAAGTCCAGATAGACCCTCAGGGTTTTTACTTCTTTGGAGACAGTGATGGGGTTCCCATCTATGACAAAGGATTTGTAGTCATCGTTGAGTATCTTTAGACATGGTTGGGTTACCACAAGGAGTAACTCAGTTCGTCATTTAAGCATAGTCTCTGTTCTGTTGAGCAATCCAGGCTTGGATGATTTGCTATATTTTGCTCAGTACACCAATGTCGATTATATAATTGCCGGAGAAGGGAAGGAGGATTCGGGTGTCGTCCGCATAGTTGGTGTAGGAGACACACATCTTGTCCAAGAGGTCGAAAAGGGGCTTTGTAAAGATATTGTAAAGTGTTAGGGAGACAAAAGCCTAGGGGGACTTCGCAAGTGACTGGGGCAGGAGGGGCAGCTGCTAAGTTGGAGAAAACCCTCATTTCCCGGTTGGATAGGAAGGACTCTAGATTGCTAAATTGTTGGGTCTAGATTGCTCTGCTCTGATCTGTAGGCTACATATGAAGCTTCTTCATTTTGCACATCTGTATATGTTTGCATAAGTGTTTACTTCGTTTTCATCTGTATTTTTCACTTTTTGGCACTATTATCACCCCCATTCTATGCAATGTTGTAATCTCAAGTGGAATTTATTATGTATTCTTTGCTCTGCCACCACCTCTTCCTTCTTTGTAAACGTTGTGACCAAGTTGAAAGTATTCCTGTAATTTACCATGTAAAGGCGCCCAGATACCCACAGGTCGTGTGCGCCATATAAATAATCAACAAACTCGATCCAGGCTATGGCCTTGGAGGAGAAGTGAGCTGATGAGGAGAGGTGGTGGCATAGTATTTTATGGTCCACCAAGTCAAAGGCCGCAGAAAGGTCGAGTAGGAGGAGGGCCAAGTTCCCTTTGCAAATGATCTCACCATTTGGATTTTAAAATCCAGGAGTTCGGATTCTGTGACATGGTCTGGGTGGAAGCCGGATTGGCACAGGCCAAGGAGGTTGTTGGATTCAAGATATTCTTGTATTTGCAGGTAAGCTGAGCTGTCCAGTATTTTCAGTACGAAGGGTACAGTCAGGATGATAGTTGGAAGGGGTGCTTGGGTCTAGTGTGGGCTTCTTTAGTAGTGGCAGGAACCATGCATCTTTAGGATTGGCAGGTATACTGCCAGCAGAGAAGGAGTTGTAAATGAGCGATGCCACGAATGGGGCGAACTCTGAAGCACAGTCTTTAATGAAAGATGCTGGGCATATATCACCTTTCATCTGGACGGCTTCAGGCCTTTGTATCTTAGATGTCACCAAAATGATCAGACTGGTCTGAATTCAAAGAAGTTATTGGGATGAAGAGGTGGTGGTAAGAGGGTAGGAGGAGTTTTAGTTTGGAGTAGGGAAATATTGTCTATGAGGCAACGACTGGTGTTTCGAGTTCTCGCAAGATGGCAAAGCTTTCTCAGGTCAGAGTTGGCCTTTCTATTCGATAATTGTAGGTGGAGCTTTTAGCTAAGATGATGGTTTGTTTGTAGAATTTGGCTGCAGCACTGAAATGTTATTTGTTGGCAGCAGAGGGGGACTTTCTCCATGTGTTCTCTGCAGTTCGCTTAGTAGCCCATAGAGTTTTGAGGTTGGAGTATACCAGGAATTCAAGAGGGCTAATGGTTTAGGTTTTCGTATGCTTATGGGAGAAACTTTGTCGATAGCTGCGAGGAGCTTATGGTTGTATAGTTCTACCATAGAGTTAGGATCGGTAGCAGAATGTTGGTAGTTCATCGGTTGTAGAAACAGGAGCATGTTTGCTGGTGTGATGTTGAACACTTTTCTTGCTAAGGAGGCTAGTGCAGATTGCGGTGGGATGTAGATTTGATTATTTTTAGGGATGGTGTTTGGGATTACGTTATGGTCTACCATCAGCATGGGGTGTTAGATATAATGTTGGCCATCTAATCTAGTGTACGTCCTTTGTTATGAGTGGGGCACGTTATATGTTGGGTGACGCGCAGTGCTTCAATGGAGTTTGCTAGGGCCAGTGCATTATCATCAGTAGAGTCGTTAAAGCCTAAGTTTACATCTCCCATGAAGATAATTCTAGAGAAAGGCTTAGTGTCGCTTGAAAGGAGAAGTGCAATGTCTTCTTCGAAGGATAGCACTGGCCAGGGTGGTCTGTAGATAAGGTGGATGGTTAACGTGGCGATGTCAGAGAGGGATCATTTGAGGGAGAGCAGTTCTCCTGAGTAGAGCACTTGGTTAAGCATTTCTCTAATGGCCATGTGATTCCTGGCTACGATGGCCATACCTCCTCCTTTAGTGAGCAATCTGTCCTTTCTAAAAATAGTGTAGTTGTCCGGGATAGCGAGGGAGAGGGATGGTCCTGCAGCTGAATGCAGCCATGTTTCCGTAATGGCTATTAGGTCATGGTTGTTTTAGGTAATGAGGTTGGATCCGTCGATGGCGAGTGCCAGGAGGGATCTAGCATTAATAAGTGCGCCCTTAAAATGGGTTGAAAAGGCTTCAAACTTGACCTTGCTGTTGGCAGGTGTTGGATTAACCTGTACATGGCATTTGGTCTTGCTAGGCTCACTAACTAGTGCTGTTGTAGCACATTTGGGAAAACAGAGAGATGAGTCAATAGCTACCCCTGTTCAAACGTGCATAAGATATTTATTTATTTTTAATGCGCACCAGACCCAAAGGTAACAGGGCGCAGCAGTAAGAAGGTACAAAGCTTACAAAGTTACACATTTGTACAAATTACAAGATAATACATAAAGCATTGAATAGCAGAATAAATTACAAATGACATTACAGGGCAGTGTAGCATATGAAAAATTACAGTTCTAAAGATGCAGATGATATACAGTTGAGGTAGAAGGGCTAGTGGCAACAGGCATTGAGGTCATTAGAGTTGACATGATTAATAAAATTCTTTGAGGTGTAGGTAGGGTTGGTCTACTCTCAAGTTAAGTGGCAGTGAGTTCCAAAGTTTGGCAGCCTTCACAGGGAAACTTACCACCGATCGTGGTAAGCCTGAATCTAGGTACTACAAGGCAATTAGCATTGCCAGCTCTGGTTGGTCTTCAGGATGTTATTCTGTTTAGTTTATCCATAAGGTAGCTAGGGGCAGCGTTATTTAGGGCTTTGTGGGTCAGGGAGATCATTTTTAGCTGCATTTTATGGTGGGTGGAGAGCCGTTTATGTTGGCGTCTAATAGAGGAGATATGTACTCTTGTTTATGCCAAGCGCTGCTCTTAAGGCGTTCTTTTGTAAAGTTTGCAACCTCTGGATGGGGACTTTGTTAGCATCACTGTAAAGGGCATTACAGTAGTCAAGTCTGGAGAGTATTAGATCTCTAGCCAGAAACATGCAGCTGTCATTGGAGAGGAAGGGGTTGCCAGCTCTCATCAGCTTGCAAGTGTAAGCAGTGATTGAAGCCGGGGATTTTACCCGTTTGCTAAAGGACATGGTAGAATCAAGGTAAAAGCCAAGGGTTTTTACTTCCTTGGAAACCTTAATGATGTTGCCGTCAATATTAAATGAGGAGTATTCCTGGCCTAGTTTATTAATGTTAGTGTTCATGCCCAGGATTAACAACTCCGTCTTATCATTCAAGCATAGGCCATGGGTGGCCATCCATGCCTGGATGATAAGATATACCCTATTCACCAACTCCAGGTCCTTACTATGATCCCCAGAAAGCGGGAGGAGAATCTGTGTATCATCTGCATAGTTAGTGTAGGCGATACCCAGAAGGTCCAGATCATCGAACAAAGGTTTGTGTGAAAATATTGTAGAGAGTCGGGGAGTCACATGAACCCTGAGGAACACCGCACATGATAGGTGTAGGGTCCGCCCCTGACAAGGTGGATAATACTCTCATGGTTCTCTCGCTCAGTAATGATTCTATCCATCTGATAGCCTCGGATGAAAAGTGAGCTGCAGAGTCCAGGTGTCTGCAAAGGACCTTGTGGTCCACCAAATCGAATGCAGCTGAGGGATCAAGTAGGAAGAGAAGTGCTGTCTTTCCTTTATCAATCAGCTCGTCGATTTGGGTTTTTAAATCAATTAGGGCAGTTTCTGTCCCGTGTAGTTGACGCCAGATTGTCTAGATCCTAGGAGCTTATGCAGTTCAAGGTATTTTTGAATCTGGATGTATGCCACTTTATCTAGTATTTTAAGTAGAAACTGTACCGAGGTAATAGGGTGGTGATTAGTGGGTATGAGAGGATCTAGTGTCCGCTTCTTGAGTGGGAGCACCCAGGATTGTTTTAGATTGGCAGGAATAGTACCTGAGGAGAAGGAAGCATTGATCAGTTTGATATATGATATGGCATTTGTAACGCGCCTATACACAAGTGTTTCAAAGCGCGACGAGGCGGGAAAGGAACAAGGGGAGAAAGACAACGATCCTACTAGACCAGGTGTCATTCAGATCGCGCAAGTGCAAGGGTAGAGGGGAGGGGAAAAGTGCAAAGGGGAGGTGGAAAGGGGAGAGTGCAGTACAGGGTTAAGAGCATACAGGATAAATAACAAGGGCCAGCTAGTGACAAGTGCGAGATAAGTGCAGAAAAGTGCTGGGAAGGGGTGCTGTAGGGATACAGACAGTCCCGCGGTGCAGGGGGTTGCCAGGGAGGCAGTGCAGGGGAGAGTGGCTGGGCCAAGGACCGAGAGTGGTGAGTGGCCCAGTTGCAGATTCAGTGCATTTTCAGTAAGTTTAGTAGGGGAGAGGGGGAGAGAAGGCGGAGGCAAAGAGGAAGGTCTTGAGGTGCTTCCCGAACCGGAGATGGTTCTCCTCGAGTTTCAGGGAGGCAGGAAGGCTGTTTCAGAGGGAGGCCCCTGGAGCGGAGAGAGATCTGCCCCCAACTCGTCGTTTGGAGAAGCGGCTGACCCTGAGGGAGTTGGAGGCAGATGAGCGAAGAGCTCGAGAAGGAAGATATTTAGGAAGAGAGAGTTGAAGGTATTTTGGCCCAAGGCCCCAGAAGGCCTTATGGACAATGCAGAGGGTTTGGAGATGAATGGTGATAGGTCTCTGGCAGCGTCTTTTATTAACTGTGCTGGGCAGATATCACCTTTGCAATTGGACGGTTTAAGCGATACAGTAATTTTCTCTACCTCTAGAATAGAGATTTTGGAGAAGCTCTAGAATAGAGATTTTGGAGAAGTGAAATTTGTTAGTTTGGGCCGTTAGTATATCACTAGGCGTTGGGATATTGGACATAAGCTGTAGGTTCAGATTGTCTTTCTTTTGCTGTATTTTATTCTGGAGCGTAATTATTTTGTTTGCTAGTGCATGTTGGATGTCTGCACACCAGGTCTTATCCTTGGTACATATATCAGGATCGGGTGTAGCTATTGGTGACTCTAGTTCTTTCAGTATGGAGAAAAGTTCCTTCATACTGGAATTAGAATTAGCAATACTTTCGTCATAGGAATTCCGTTTTGCCACGCAAACCTCATTTTTGTAGTGCAGAGTGATGGAGGTCAGGTTAACTTTGTTCTCATTGGATGGGCATAGTCTCCAAATAGTTTCACATTTTCTTTTCATAAGGCGTAGATCCTTTAGTTGTGGTGTAAACCATTTATGTAGATGGGCTTTTGGTTTACTTGTTTTAAGTTTAAGTGGGGCAATTTTGTCCATTGTAGAAAGCATGATTTTATTATATTCATGGACTAGGGTGCTAGGGTCTAGATTTTCTGGCAGTGTATTTAGAGTTGGGAGGATAGCAGCGATGACTTTATCCACTGTAATATTCTTTTTGTTTCTGGTTAAGCATGGTGGAATCATTTGCGTGGCCATAGGTGAAGGTCTAGTGGTTAATAGATTAAAGGAAACCAGTGAATGGTCTGTCCAAGGTTGAGGTGAAATAGAAGAGTTGGTAGCTGTGCAGTTAAAATAGTCTACCCAGTCTAATATTCGCCCCTTCATATGGGTAGGCTGGTTGACTTTTTGAAGCAACCTAGCGCGTTGATAGTATTTGCTATGTCCAAGGCCTGGATCATCAAAACCTAGATTGAAATCCCCTAGTAAGAGTAGTTGTGAAGTCGATTTGACGTTATTAGATAATATACTGTGCAGGTTCTCCTGAAAGGTTCCAAGAGGACCAGGTGGTCTGTATATTAGGTGGATGTTAAGTGATTGAGAATATTTTATCTGGAATTTAGCAATAAGGATTTTGCATGATTGTAAAGTTTGAATGGGGGCTAACCTTAGAGATAGGCTCGCTCTAGATATGATGGCGATTCCACCACCTCGGGATCCATCTCGGTCTTGTCTGGATATTGTGTATCCGTTTGGGATAACTAACATAAGCGATGGTCCTGCAGCATTTTGTAGCCATGTCTCTGTTAATGCAAGGAAGTCCAAATGACTTACTGTGATTAGGTCAGTTATATCTAGTGTGTGAGCCAGGAGTGATCAACACATTAAGGAGTGCTCCTTTAAAAGGAGTATGCCTCAGTTTCAACTTTAACCTGGACAGGGGTAGCAGTAGGCTTGGGCTTGTGTCTTAGAGTTTGAAGGGCATAAGTGTTAGAGACTGATGGTAGGGAAGGCTGGTTATTGTAGTTAGGTTTCGTACTAAGCTGGCAATGTGTTTTCAGGTTAGTTGGTGGTAGGGATCTTCTGAGTGGCTCATACAATTTATTAAGTCTGGCGCGGAGTTTAGCATTTCTGTCAATTGTGGTGCATGGGAGAGAGGCATGAGCTATTGCACTATGACATTCCTGAGTATTAGTATCAAGGAATGTAGTGGCAGCCATTATACAGCAAATAATAATTAAGCCCAACATCTTTAGCAACTATACTATAGGCGCAAGGTCAAAATGCAATAGAGTAGTGCTTAACTCGGCAGGTCAAGAAGTAGCTGTAGTGCCGACGAATATTGGCTTAAGCAGTATGCAAGGCACAAGTAATGAGGTGACGTGAACACAGTATGGAGCGCCAGAACTGTTGGACTAAAGTAGTGCAGTATGGTAGGGCACGCAGCGACAAGCCACAAGTGGAAACAATAGAATGTGCAATCAAATAAGCATTGAGGCATACATATGAAAAACACCAAATCAGCGCACATATGTAAGCAGTGAGCATATGAGGATTTCACAAGGTTCTTAAATACAGTGCACGCACAATTCAAGAATTCGTATAGCAATACTCTGTGGTGGTAGTCTGGCTAGGGGACTAACGGTTATACGCAGGCAACTGATCAAAGAGACTAATGTGCAAGAGCATATTACCAGGGTAACAGTGCAGTATGGGCAAAATATGCGTAGTTTGTTGGCGAATTAATAATGATAGACGTGACATGGGTGCAAGGGCAAAATACGTATAGTTGCGCAAGATGCGAATACTTTAGAGTAGGGCATATCTCGGCAGGTCAAGTAATTACTGAAGTGGAGACGAATATTAGCTTAAACAGTATGCAGGGCCCAAGTGATAGGGTGATGTGAACACAGTATGAAGTACATGATCTGTTCAGAGTAAAGTAATGAGGCTGGGGCCGGGGAGCTCGGACCGGAACAGAGTGCATGGGTTAATTAGGCGGGATACAATGATCGGTTCACACTGGTAATACAGTAGGTGGCTGATGCCCAATCAGTCTAAATAGTTCAGGCAAGTCGGGTTGCCGGTGGAGGTATTAGACAACGTCAGGGCAGGTGTCGGTGGGAGGTTACCTTGATGTGTGGTTAGAAGTACTGGTCCAGCTTGTGCAAGGGTTCTGGCAGACGACGTAGACGGCTGGTGATAGGCTGTGGACAGGTGTTGGCCTCGTCTCCCTTGTCCTTACTGACGTGGGCTGGCTTCCGCCTGCCGGCTCACGGGATAGGCTGTTTAAAATAGCCTGGAGGCCAATCGGTGGACTATTGTGGGGCCTGGGTTAGGATGAATAAGGCAAGACCATGCAGTGGACGGCCATCTTGGAAGGTGTTTCCTTCCACATGGCAGGCAATGGAGTCGCCTGCACGCAAATCGTAAAAATGCACCAGCACAGGCCAACGGAGACTGAATCAAGTGGCAAAGTGCTTTTAAGCACACAGGGCAATTATTGGCACTATTCGAAGGGTTGTCGGCTCAAATTGCAGCAAAAGCAGATTTTTCTATTTTTCATGCACATGCATCACAACGCTTACCGCGACCATGGATGTCGTCGAATGGGTTCTCCTTCGTTGCCCACTGCTCCTGCAGTGGTCTGAAGAGCCCCGGCTCCATAGAGGGCTGCACACACCGTTTTGAAAATACATGTGGCATCAGGAACCATGGGGGCAACAGATTTTAAAATAGTTGTGGCATCAGGAACCATGGGGGCAACATATTCTAAAATACATGCAGCATCAGCAGCCATGGGGCTAGCAGATTCTAGGCATCAGGAACCATGGGGGCAGCAGATTCTAAAATACATTTGGCAAAGGAGAGATTCCTATTTATGTGTAATTTTTACTCTAGTTGTGAACCCCTCCCCCCCCCCCCAACGTTTTGCTTTTGTCGGACCATCCTAGCTTGACTTACCAGTGCAGCCAAGCCTTCCGCTGTACTCCACTGGGCTTTAGCTCTTCTCGTTAAGGTGGAAACTGACATGCCATTCAGATTGTCAGTACTGGGAGACTAATTTTTCCCCTACTCTTTCACTGTTGCCATTTCTTGGTAACATTATCAGTGCACCATGTAAATTCCAGGACTGCGTGCTGGGGTCTTTTCATTTTTAAGGTCCTAGATACCCTTGAAGTACAAGTGTGCCCAGGACGAAACCGGTGGCAACAGTTACTTTTTAAAGCATTTTGACTCTTTTCAATGGTCAAAACCACATTTGGCCCAGGAAGGTGGCCAGTGTCTAAAATGGCATGCCACAAAGTCCTTTGTTCTGTCATTTGGCCATTTTGTCCCTTAGCCTACCCCAGGTTGAGCCGACCCGGGAAATTCCTTATTTGGTCATGCAGGCTCCCGCGCAAACAGAGGCTTTCGCAGGCTTCGGCATGCCTTGTGTGCGTGCCCAGAATGTGGGCTGGACCGGTCCAGTTCCAATACACATCCTGGTTGCCAGGATGTCTGGTGTGCTGGGATGACTGGGACACGGATGGTTGAATGTGAGCAGATCTTCCATTGGTTGCCCTTCGTTTTGGCACAAAGCAAACTTTGGATAAGAAGTTACTCTATACCCATTCCAGGTCGATCAGAGTTCTCACTGAATTTAGTAAAGGAGCCAAGTATCCTGAGTGGAAGATACAGATCTGTGGAACCGCTGGCGACCAGCTGGAAGGTTTGGAACCCTGACCCTGCTGCTGTTCTGTCGAAGCCCCTATTTGTCATTGATCACAGAAGGCCTGCAAGGGTGCTTTGACCTCCTACTTAACCTGTAAACAAGCCCCTTTGGAAGTGTTCATGGAACGCCCAGTGAACTGAACAGTTCGTACGTGACCTTTGCTCTGAAATCGCCACCGTCTCGAGTTCTGACTTGAGATTTGGGAAGCGGAAGCTCTTGGTAAAAGGCACTCTCCAGCCGAACTTAATACACCTAGCATTTCTAGGTCAGGAAATAGGAGAGTCTGCTCCGCTGTGTTGGCAAGCTTAGTGGGTGACATGCTGCTGTGCCCTCCTGTGCTCCAAGACGACCTGCAGTGGAACTGGCCCGATCCATTGCCCAGAAGTGGAGAAAAGGCCACTGTCCCGCCACGGACTGAAGTCCCGGAACGCATCCCCTGAATGCCAGAGAGATGCACAACTGCTGGACTCGAACCTGCGAGCGAACTGGACTAGAGTGGTAAAGTTTGGTCTGGACTGCGCGGCATCCATATTTATTTTTATATTATATATATATATATATATATATATATACACATACATATATATACACATATACATATATATACACATATACATATATATATATATTTTTTTTTTTTTCTTTTTTAAATGCACAGGTTTCCCCCAAGGGCCACTCACTTTAGTTAAGGTAGCCTGAGCTACCATCCTACTCCCAATTCCTGGACATTGCTCATCCCTCTTGGGGATACTATCCTCAAATAGTGGAACACTATTCTTTATCACCTCACCCCCCCTTCCTGAGACACTATAGACCCTTGAAGATAGCCATTCGAATGATCGAGCACTGCAGAGCTAAACCGACTTTTGAGCACTAGGCGCCACACTTTGTAGGTATTGGACGGCCTACTAGTTAGGGTTGTGATTTCTGAGGAATTGCCTAGAGTATATTTGCACTGTCCGACCATCTTCTGTTACAGTTTGCAGATCCATACTTGCTTAATATTGCTTTAGGATAATAGTTAATGTATATATGTTAACTAGTATAAGGTCGTGTTAGAATTGTTAATACTACTGAAGTTTCATCTTGCGTTAGATTTAAAAGGCTCTTAATAAATGTATATGTATTTTTGATATATACACCTGACTGAGCGTAATTTGTGGTGTCATTTACTGTGTGTGCTCATTGTGGGGCTTCGATCACTCCCACCTCTCGTGAGACCTTGTCTTGACCGCTGCCAATGCCACCTTGATTGGTCTGGCTTGTCCAGAAGGTTACCCTGTTCCAAGAAACTAGGCTGGTCTTCTGAACCTCTACACATCAGGTCAGAGTTCAGAGATCCATCTTAACAGGAACCCTGGGGGCAACATATTTTAAAGTGCATGTGGCATCAGAAACCATGGCAGCTTCTAAAATACATGTGGCATCAGTAATCATAGGGGCATCAGACTTCCAAGTACATGTGGCGTCAGGAATAGAGGGGACAGCGGGCAACCAAATACAAGTATCTGCATGTGAGTAATGGGTGGCAGGCTCCAGGTTACGAGTGGAAGCAGTGAGTGAAGGGACCACTGGCTGTGAGGTAGCTGTAGTAGTAGTCGTGCTAGCTGTGGCAGCGACCGCTGAATGTATGGCATAGCTGGTTTTAGGTGGAGCAAGGTCAGAAATACGTGTGGCTTTGGCAGTGAACGGTGCGGCAGGGTCCAGTGCACGCCATACAACGTGTGGGATTTTGATGAAGGAAAGGGCGGGCCGATCAGGTGCTGCTTAGCGTAAGGGCTACACAAGGCGGTGGATGGGTCAGTTGCAATGTTCGCTGTGCAAGATGCCTGGGAGATCTGCCCCAGGCCGTCAGTGCCTGTGCAGCGCTTGTTAGCCTTGCATCTGCACCTCTGCAAAGGACACGATTGAGGACATTTGTGGCGCCCTGGGAGGCAGATGGTCGTAGGGGTTAATGTTGCATCTGGACCAAAGGCTCTGCGGCCATGAGGTTGGGAGTGTGGGCAGTGGCGGGTTGTGGGTAGTGCGCGATGAGGCACATGTTCCTATGTGGCAGGGCACATGGCATGGCAGGCCAGAGATTACCGTGGTCCATGGTGGCTGTAATCTTGCTTTGCAGTGTAGTGTGTCAATGCATCAGGTATGAAGAATGAAGGTGGTACGCCTGATGGAGGTAACGCATGCGGCATAGTGAGAGCAGTTAGACAGGTGGGCTGGCCGGTTTCCAATGACCTGACTGGGCCAGACAGGCATCGGCCTTGGAGTTGCTGAGAAGCACGGATGGTCGGGTCTGTATGGATCCGAGTCCAGTGCGTGGCATGTAGTCATCACAGATCTGCATTGAGCAGCAATTCTGTTATGTAGACAGTCATACCCGGCAAGACAGACAAAGACAGGGGCCATAGACCTGGGTCTTTGGTCTGGGCCCGGCTTCGCCTCACGGCTCAGCTAGGCCTCTGGATTTGCAGCAGGGGACAACCAATCGGGTTGCATGGTGCTGCCAAGTGGTTCTCCATGAGTTTCGGGAAAGGCAGGCAGGGCACGGTGGCGGCTATCTTCTGAGTGGTTTTTAAGCCACTAGCATCAGTTGCAAAAGGAGGTTGCCGTCCTGACTCTGAAAGAGCCTAAAGTGTAATGCCTGGAAATTCTACAGCGAAGTAGGTTGGTAGGGGCAATAAGGAATACATGGGAGGAACAGCCAGTCGAAAGAACGTTAGCAGGGGTAAGTAACTTGTTCTTCGAATGGACTGCGTCCTCCCTTGTATTCCTCATCTTTTGATAAGGCTCCCAAAGCAGCGTTATGTTTTGGAGGTGGGAGTACACATTTTCAGATTTAGGTTTTGTCATGGATTGACTATAGGACATCTTTCCCAAATCCTCCTCCCTGGCTAGAGGATGAAGCTGTCATGGTGCGTGCTCCAAAACCCCTGAAACTGAGCCCACCCCAGTCCCTGTCACCCAGAAGGACTTGTCAAGCCCCGAGGGAGTGCCCCAGAGCCTCATGGACTCAGTCCTGGCGCCGTTGGCGCCGGCTCATGAAATGGGTTGAACTGTATGGGACTACTTAATCTGCCTAGTGAGGCTGAGCCTTTCTGTATACTCAGGGTGTGGCAGAGGGACTACTTTACCTGGGAGACAGGGTGTGGTAAAGGGACTACTTTACCTGGAACTACTTGCAAGACTATTTAAGCCACACCCTGCAGGCAGAACACACTTCGCATTATTCTGCACTCCTGCAGCATTACACTCACCGTGTCTGCTCAGTCCTCGAGTGTCTATAGCCACGCCCGTTCTGAGAGTTCCATCCTTCGGTGCCTGTAAGAAGAAAGGGAGAAGAACAGGTGTTATTACAGCGACAAAAGCCTTACCTGCAGTTCTAGTCCATCGGTCTCGTCTTCAGCTGGTCTTCTGATCGCCATCCCTGTTGGGAAGAGGACTTCCGAGCAGGCATCCAATACTCACCCGGAGATCTGCATTCCTCCGGGATACGTCAGAGCGGTTATTCCATTCTTCATCCTGGGGCCATGCCGTGCCTGCAAAATGGGAACAGAAGACAGCAGATTAGTCGGGCACAATACAAAAACGAACAATTGTTCAGCCATCCAGCGCCACTCATCCGCGCTAATACTCACCTGGAGATAAACTGCTCAGCATCCTAGGAGAGTCGATTCTTCGTCCAAACTTCCGTACGTAACCGCGCCTGCAAGAAAGACAAAACACGTTTAAACCTTGGGAAAACAAAGACATTGAGCACCTATGCCAAGCAGTCATTGGGAAAGAGACTTACCTGCTTAATCCAAATATTCCCAAAACACAGCAACAGCCACTCAGGAACAGTGAAGTAACTGTGCACGGAGAAAGACTGAGCCTACTGCACCCCTGCTGAAAGTCAAGCAGGACGGAGAGCCAATCTCACCAAACTCAAAGGTGAGCCAGAAGGAGTTGGGCATCAGGACGTTGGAGGCAGTGGGAACAATCCAACCCACTAATTAGCTAATATCTTGTTTCATCATTGCAGGCTAACGCCTCCTAGGGAGATATCAGGGGAGAGAACATCATCATACCTCCAGAGCTACGCCAGTGCAGACATCGATCATACGACTACGTGCTACGCCCCCGTGGAGACCAGGTGAGCGTGACAGAATCCAGACTGTAATGCTTTGTAAATATGTGTATGGTAGACAAAGTGGCTGCCGCACAAATGTCTTTTATAGGCACCCCTCTTTGCAGAGCAGAAGATGTCGCCATGCCCCTTGTAGAATTCGCTCTCAGGACTTTAGGGGATCTTTTCCAGCCACTCCATAGCATTCTGTAATAGCAAGAATTATCCATCTGGACAAAGTTTGTTTTGTAACTGGGAGCCCCAGTTTGTGTCCAGTGTACCCGATGAAAAGCTGGTCATGCGGTCATATTTTCACTATCCATGCGATCTAAAAGCTCAAACCCCTTCTGGGATCGAGCTTATGTAGTGTTTCCTCTTCCTTGGTAGGATGAGGAGGCGGATAAAATGTTGGCAATACAATTTTCTGGGATAAATGAAAATCTGATGCAATTTCTGGCAAAAAAAGATGGTTTAACCCCAAGGGCAACCTTGCCTTTATGAAAAATAGTAAATGGAGGCTTATTAGATAAGGCATGCAACTCAATCACTCACCCTGTGGGCTGATGTCAATGCAACTAACAGTATGGTCATCATGTTAGTAACCTTATGGGCATGAATGGATTGGCTCAAAGGAAGCGCACATGACGATTCAATATTGAGATTCCCAAACCGGCACTTGAAAAGGTGTAGGAGTGGAACACGTTAGTGAGCCCTTTAAGGAATTGAATGATTAACACCATCTTGAAATAAGATACCTCTTAAGATGTGCGCTTGAAGATTGAAAGTGCTGACAAATAATATTGTTCGGATCTGGAGCTCCAGATTTGCCAAGTGTAACAAAAAAAGACAACACCATAGGTGTAATACACTGAAAAGAATCCATGTTCTTTTCCTTCACAAGCTGCAGAATTTGTTCCAACGACAGCGGTACAGGGATTTAGTTGCTGGCCTTCTGGTCAAAAGCGAAATCTCCAATACTTCATCCGGGAGGTCACAATCCAGGAGGATAGCTCAGGGGCAATGCACTAGTCTTGGAAGAAAGATGATGCAGAGCAACACAGGTTCCAATCCCGGGTCTGCGCTTAGAAACCTCTTGGTATTTAGTGCGTTATAATTATACATTTTTTTGTACATATATCAACTTCTCAGGAATCATGTGTGAAGGTGTAGTATCTTGACCTCTGGATGGAGAACCCCGACCCTCCTCTCGCGAGAGAAGGTCCTCTCTTTGTGGAAGACATATTGGACGGGCAGATGGACATGTCCAGAAGGTTTGGGTACCACGTCCTCCTGGCCCAATCTAGAGCAATTGGGTTCATGGATTTCCCGAACTTTCACAACCTCCCGATCCCGTGAGGAATGATGGGGGCTGGAGGAAACTGGTACAGCAGTAAAAACTCCCAGTCAACTACAAACACATCTCCTGGAGCTCCTCTTGGGGGAAATTCCATGGAGCAGAACAGTTTGCACTTCCGGTTGACACTGGTGGCAAACAGATCCACTTGAGGGGTTCCCCAAAGGGTGAAGATGTCTTGGTTAGTTCACACTCCTGGGAGACTCCACTGCCTGCTCAGAGCATTTGGCCGTGTTCAGCTCTCCGGCTAGGTGAACTGCTGATAGGGAGATTCCTTCTTGAATTGCCCAGAACCAGAGCTGCATCGCCTCTCTGCACAGTGGTATTGACCCTACACCTCCTCTCTTGTTGAGGTAGTACATGGCCACTGTTGTGTTCGTCATTATCAGGACATGCTTTCCCTGTACAGAGAGCAGAAAGGCCTTCAGCGCTAGTCTGATTGCCCTCACATTCAAACGGTTATGTAGTTTGGACTCCGATGGAGACCAACTGTCAGATCGTTGGTGTCGGCTCCCCACCCTGTGAGTGAGGCATCCGTCACTACGTTATCTCCGGCCATGGCTGCCAAACATATTCTCCCTTGAGACTGTTGTCCTTGCAAGCCCACCACAGTAGGTCCTGAGAGACTCCGATTGGAACTTCATTCTGCCTGAAAACAGTCACCATTGAGTCCTGAGAGCCCATTGGAAGGATCCCATTCTCAGGCGAGCCTCTGGCACCAGGAAAATGAAAGATTCCATGAGACCGAGCAACCTCAAAAAAATAGAAGGCCTAAAGATACTGGGCACTCTGGAATTTGGTAACCATCTACAGAATGTGTTGAGCTCTCACCTCGGTTGGTGAGGCCTTTCCTAAGGAAACATCCAGGCTTGCTCCAATGAATTGGAGTCTTTGAGATGGTATTATGTGGGACTTCTTGTAATTGAGAGAGAAGCCCAGTCTGTGGAGAGAGTGGCAGGTTACGCTGAGATGTTTCCGGGCTTGCTCAGGTGAACAAGCCCTGATCAGCCAATCGTCCAGGTACGGGTAGACGTGAATCTACCCTCAGACTCGCTGCCATCATCAACTTTGTAAAAACCCTCGGGTGGAGGTCAGACTGAATGGCAGAACTCGAAACTGATAATGAGAACCGACAACCGCGAAACATGCTTGAGATGGATAGGCACATAAAAGTAAGCATCCTAAAGGTCCAACGACACCATCGAGTCTTGGAGTTGGAGAACCTGAAGAATTTGAGAAAGGTCGAACCATCTTGAACTTGTCCTTCCTGAGGAACTTTAAGTTCAAGATGGGTGACAATCCTCTGTCCTATTTGGGAATCAGAAAGTATGGGAATACCAGTCCTTGTTCCTTTCCGCTACAGGTACATGTTCTTTTGCACCTTTCTCTAGCAGGGTCAAAATATCCTGCACAAGGAGCAGATAAGGTATTTTGAAAGTTGTTCCCCGGTGCATGATCTTGAGGCCTTCTTTGGAAAGGAATGCAGTAACCTTGCAGTTTTGAAGTAATGCCTCGCCATTCATTCAGATGCTGAGTAAGTCTGCCTCGCACCAGGGTTTTGTGAGGAAAGGCCTCAGTGGTTTAGAGGCAGCTGAAGGTCAAGCTGCTGCTGCTTAGATTGGCTTAGCACCTCTCCCTCGTCCACCACGAGGGAATCTTCTCTGACCTCTTTGACGGGCTTGTCTACTTCGTCCTCCAATTAAGTAGAATCGAAAGGACTTGCCCCTCCAGGAAGATGAGCCAGAGTAGGGGTATTGAGGCTGTCTAATGGCGGCGCTAGAGGATTTAGCCGCCACTTTCGAGGTCTGCAGCTTTTTTAAACTCTCATCCGCCTTGCTGCCAAACAGCCCTGAGCCGTTAAAGGGCATGTTGAGTAGCCTAGCTTGCACATCTAGTGCAAACCCAGACTTCCTCAACCACGCAAATCTGCATAACACTGTTCTAGCTGCCATGGATCTGCTGATGCAGTGTGCAGTATCCAAACCGGGCTGGAGACATTCACCAATTACCTCCTTACCATCCTTGATGATTGCCAGGAAGCTGTCTCTTTCCTTCCCTTCCGCGATGTGGTCAGCCGCCATAGCTACGCAGTCCCACATGGTAAACGTAAACCTTGACAAAGTACAAGTCACATTTGTTGACTTCAATGCCTTACTACCAGCCGTAAAAACCTTTCTTGTCCAGGCATCCACTCTCTTATCATCCCTATCTTGAAGGATGGATGGGTATGCTGACTGCTTGGTAGATGTAGCAGCCTGAACCACCAAACTTTCTGGTGTTGTGCGTTTAGTCAGATACTCTGGGTCGCTGCTGGATGGTCTGTATTTTTTGGCAACATTTTTTATTTACTGCAGCCGCAGTCTCTGGTGTTTCCCAATTTGTAGAGGCCCTCATCTGTAAGGCAGTGTAGAAAGGTAAAATTGGGTCTTTCTGGGGATCCTGGTCCAAGAGGTCCGTCATATCTTCTTGTTCAAAAGAAGGAGTAGGCCTAAAAACTCTATAACCTTACTCAGTTTTCTATATGAGGAGTCAGCATGTTCAGTTGGATCTGGTTTGCCAAACTAACTCGGGAGAGGTATCTAACTCACTGGCTGACTGAAGGATGTCGTACAAGTCCCTTAATCTGGACTCCGAAATTAGCTCTTCTTGCACATCAGGGGTCCCGAATTCTAGTCCAAAAGGTGGTGCGTTATCAGAGGGTTGATCGTCCTCATAGATGGCTGATAAGACGTTAAAAAGTATTTTAGGTAAAAGTTTGCAAACCTTTCTCTGTACCACCACTGGCTTTGACAATTTTGAAGTAATCATCGACAATGACCTCTAAATCGGGATCGCCTTAGTTGGCGTTCACTTCGATACCGCATCAACAGCTCCGACTGTGTCAGCGAAGGCGTCGACAAATTGTGCTTCTTCGGTGGAACCCTCCATGGGCTATGTTCCTGACTCAAAGCCCTCAATGATTTTTCATCGGATCCAGATCTTTCCCAATGCATCACCAGCTTAAGGCTCAGTTTTGAAGATTTTGTCATCGACTTCCCTTTGTTGTCTTTTTGCAGATTGACAGAGGCCTGGGCTTTCTGCTTGTCCTTTGAGGGAGGGGGGTGGGGGGGACGAGAGGGGGTTGAGGCCGCATTCTCAAAGATCCACTTTGCAGGGGAGTTTGATTTTGCTGGACACCCGATTACCTCAGCTAAGGAATCACTGGAAGTCGAATGTGACCTATCACGGCATTTCTTGGTCTTTTTTCGAAGAAGAATGGCGTGATCGACTTGTCGATCTAGGCCACTTTGATTGTTTACGCCGAGAGGAATCCCTCGACTCATTCTTTTTTTAACTCTTCGAAGGAGACTTCTTAGGTAACCGCCCCACCGCCAATGTACTTTTACGCTCCTGGAGAGCCTTTTCGGTCATCACCTGACAGGAGCTGTAGTCGGAGATACGATGCCCGGAACCAAGGCACCACAGACATACAAGAGGGGTAGGGAGGGGGGGATGTCGGTGATCGACATCTTCGATCCGCAGTCTTGGAAGGTGTGGATGAAGACATTTTCGTAACGAAAAGGAACAAGTTACTTACCTGTAACGGTTGTTCTCCAGCATGGATCTGGCATATATTCACATGCTCATGAATATTCCCGGTCGTCAGGCTGGGAATCCTCAGCAAATAAAACATCTGTTTCAGTTTCATTTCTGAACTGTCTTTCGCCTAACAACCAATAAGTGAGCTCTGTGTCATACTGCACCCAGCCAATGACTGCCATCTACTTAAGCCCCTGCTCTGGCAGCAATCTTCAGATTTGGTAGCACGTAAAGTGGCAGTAGGACCAAGAGAAGAGCCACAGAGCGGTAAGCGGGAGGGTTTGCATGTGAATCCATGCCAGACCCATACTGGAGAACAACAGTTACAGGTAACTAACTTGTTCCTTCTCGGCTAGAGGACCATGGAGTAGGACGTTTCTTCAAAGCTGCTCCAGATGATCCGATATGATCCTGCGTGAAAATTAGCTAAAAAAGGCATGATCGTGCTTAGAATTACACCATTTGATGTGTAAAGGCGTGGGGCAAGTTTGATGGCGAGCTGAGTCCTCGATGACTGCAGGAGGATTGGCAAGATCAACGGAAAGTTTGTGGCCGCAGTGCGACACCCCAGACAAAATGGCCAGCGCGCTAGAACAAAGGAGGCTGAGGTAGGCCCAGCAGCCCCACAGTGGACAAAGGTTGGAAAGGAGAGCGCAGTGGACGGAATGTGAAGCGGGAAGCAACTGCGGCTGAGAGAACTGCACTGGTGATATAGAAAGGGTTAGCTAGAAGCGGACCACAACACGGTGCACGCGTTGCTCACGACGCACGTGAGCAGCAACGGACTGCCCGCGAGATGTGTAGCCCCCAGGAAGTGGACTGGGATAAGGTACAAGAGACACACAGGCCTGGCAGTGCCACAGTGTGCTATAACCATGGAGAAGGAGTAACGGGGAAGCAGGGCCCGCACACTACAGAAAAGCTGGGCCCCGGTACATAGGCAGGACTGCACAATGTCGGTGAGACGAGGCAAGACCAAAAGTAAGCAGCCCACTATGGACATTTTTGCCAAGCCGCAACAAACTCCAACCACCCTGGTACAGGGTGCGGCAGCCGCGCCTGCAGAAATATCCCCGACAAAAGAGGATCACTTGATCTTAACGGCCATTACGGAGTTGAAAGCCTCGTGGGGTACAGTGATGGCGGACTTAAGGACCGCTTTGGAAACCAAAATAGATGCGGTTGGGCTAGCGTTCAACCTGCTGCGACAAGATGTAAGAGCGCTGGCTGAAAGAACAAGCGGTCTAGAGAGTGCGGTGAAAACCAATACAGAAACTAGCACAAGCAACGCAAAGGAAGTCCACATTCTGAAGCAACAGGTCGCCAACTTGGAGAACCGTGTGGAAGAGGCTGAAGGGAGAGCGAGATGGAACATACGGGTGGTCGGTCTACCAGAGGGAGAGGAAGGTCAGGACCCTACAGATTACGTGGAGAATTTGATCCTGCAAGAAATTTGAGCCGACAAACTTTCACATGCATTTGCTGTCGTACGGGCGCACAGGGCCCTGATGAGGAAACCACGACCGCCCCCCCCTTCCACTCCTCTAAGGCGAGAATAGCAAAGATCTTGAACTACAAAGATAGAGAAGATCCTGGAGTACTTTCGCAAAGGTGGAACGATCGAAAGGGCATCCGCAACCATTACAGCATACCCTGACTACACCATGTTGGTACAGAGACAGCGTTATAACTATGTGGCGATCAAGAGGAGATTGCGCACGGTTGGAATCAAGTACATGCTTTTGTAACCCACTAAACTCAAGGTCCTGCACAAAAGTAAGGCGTACTTTGACACTCCGGAGGACGCGGCAGCATGGTTGGATATGCAGGGTTGTCCGGAACAAGGCGAGAAGCAAGATCACGAGGATCACGATAAGTGAGGGGGTCACATTATGTAGAGAGCAAAGATGGAGAAGGGGGAGGCCCTGGTGAAAAATAAAAGGATTGTCGCATGGATAACAAGGGTGGGGCGAGGACAGATAACATTGAAAATTGCAATAAGAAACATTTGGACTTGTTGGACTAGAATATATAATGTGAATGTAAATTGGGTAGTACTAAGCGCGCACACATGGAAGCAAACGGGAGTGGCAAGATGTAAACGACCTACCCCCAAAATTTAGAGTAGTAGGGCTGCCATTAGGGCGACTTCACCCTGCTGGGCCGTGAGTAAAGGCAATTGCCAGGAAAGGGCTAGATGCGGGGGTGCCTGAGATCCAGGGATGGAGCTGGGCAACAGTTGGGTAGGGTGTTGGGGCGTTTGTTGTTTGGGGAAGTTCACGTTGGGAAACAGGCCCGCATAGAATGGGAATGTATTTGGTCATGGAATGCACTTGTGGTGGGAGAAGAGGGACCCTGATATGCCATGGGGGATCTTAAAATAATTACTTGGAACATCAGAGGGCTCAATATTTATTTAAAGAGGAATAAGGTCATGCTATACCTACGCAGACAGAAAGTAGACATAACCCTGCTGCAGGAGACCCATCCTACACAAGACAAGATGGAGATGATCCGGAAGAATGGAGGGGGACTGTGCACTCCGAGATCAAAAGATTCTTTAGGTCAGTTAGACTCAAGATCTTTTTTTCAGATAACCAGGGTGCATCGGATGAAAGTGAAACAGGGTTACACCCACCCTCTACATTCATCCCGGAAGACAGCACTATGCCAGCTGAACTCCTTACATTTGAGAAATGTATTCTAAGAGACCTTAACAAGCTACAAAAACAGCATAGGACTGTTCGCTACAATCTAACACAAGCAGAGAGACTAGCCTTAAAATCCCTCAGCAGTAACTCAAAAATTGTCATCAAACCTGCGGATAAGGGTGGGGGCATAGTAATATTAAATCAGTCTCAATACCATACTATGGTACAAGACCTTCTCAGTGTACCAGGCAGTTACCGCCCCCTCCGCAAGGATCCAATTAAAGACATCCAGAAGATGATTTCAGAAATCACAGATTATGCCTTACTACACTCCTGGATCACTCCAAAAGAAACACAATTTCTTAACAAACCTGACTGTTCCACCCCTAAATTTTATGCCATTCCTAAAATCCTTAAAGACTTGGCTAAACCACCGGGGCGGCCTATATTAGCAGGCTGTGGTACCGTTTTGGAACCAGTCTGCCAATTCATTGACAAATATTTACAACCCATTAGCCAACAAACAGAGACATATCTAAGAGATAGTACTGCAGTAATTTCTCTGTTTGAAGGCAAGACCTTTGACCCAGCTACCAGCCTTCTGGTCACACTAGATATCACGGCATTGTATACTAACATCCCACACGATGAGGCTATGGACTGTATCAGAAACAATCTGACCCATTCTGCATCAAGTTTCAAAGCTCCCACTGAATTTCTCATGGAATTACTCTCCCTGGCACTTACCAGGAACTACTTTGTATATCAAAATCAATTTTATCAGCAAACCCAAGGCACTGCAATGGGTGCGGCCTTCGCCCCCAGCCTGGCCATCATTTTTATGGCCGACTTTGAGTCCAAATTCATTTTTTCTGACATTAATCCATATCGCTAATATATCGAGAGCTGGAGGCGCTATATAGATGACATAATCTTCATCTGGCACGGCACCTCCCAGGAACTTGACTCCTTTCTTCTCTGTTTGAACTCTTGCCACCGGACGATTAAATTTACTCACGATATGAGCAATATCGAAATCCCTTTTCTTGATTTACTCATTCAACATAAGGCCAACCAACTGGTCTGTTCTCTTTTTACCAAGCCCACAGATCGTAATACATTACTGCATTACGACAGTTACCACCCACGCACTCTGAAAGAAAATTTACCCTATTCCCAGTTTCTACGCATTAGACAGAACTGTACATCCATAGCAGATTATGTCCAACATGCTACTAACCTGACCACTAAGTTCCGCCTGCGAGGGTACCCCAAAAAATTGATTACCAATTCCAATAAACGAGCAAGATTCACCCCTCGGGACACCCTGCTACTACCTAAAAATGTGGAGCCACAGGACAAACTAGTATGTGCCCTTACCTATAGTCCCCATTCCTTTCTCATCAAAAAAGCAATTAAGAAGCATTGGTCAGTGCCACAATTAGCTTTACCAGCTGAACCATTGCCGATCTTCGCCATGAAGAGACAAAAGAATCTCAAGGACCAACTAGTCCATGCCTCCTCTTCACTAAAATCTTCTAGATCCACTACAACCAGTTGCGACCTTTGCCCACTGACGGGTAACTTTCCCTGTGGGTCCTGCTCTATTTGTAAATTTGCGATGAAGACAAAAACAGTCCTGGTGCATGGCAAACTTTGGGAACTGAGACACTATTCAAATTGCAAGACTGCCCGAGCTATCTATTGCATTGAATGCCCGTGTGGGCTTAAATATATTGGAAAAACTACACGGCCAGTACACACTAGAATCACGGAGCACCGCTCCAGGATTCGATGTAAGTCAATTAACTCACCACTAGTGAGCCATTACATGGAATACGGCCACTCTACAGAGGATCTGCACTGGTGCGTGATTGATGTTGTCAAAAACTCTTCCAACCCCTCTCAAACTCTGTCCACAAAGGAGGCTCGTTGGATTTTCCAATTGGACACCATTTCCAATGGCCTTAATGAGCTATCTCCGCTTTGGCACTAAGGCAATATTTATTTAATTAATTTTTTAACTAATCCTCTTCAAATATAATTTTTGCATTTAAGCATTTCTATATCTTTCTTTTTACCAATGTTTATTATTGGTTGGTTTTCAATTTTCTTTCATGCAGTTTCGAATTTGGTAGAATTAACACTCCATATGCTTTGGGGTGTGCTGCCCCTTTTCGCTTTTTAATGTTTTTTTCCCTAGGATTAGTACCCTTTGCATATAGTACATAATGCCTGGCTTCACTAAAGTTTCAGCAAGCCTGCAATGTTAGTGTTAGTCCCTTGTCTATGTCCGGTCATTCATTCATAGGATTAGTACCCTTTGCATATAGTAAATAATGCCTGGCTTCACTAACGTCTCAGCAAGCCTGCAATGTTAGTGTCAGTCCCTTGTTTGTGTCCGGTCATTCATGGAAGGGCTCCATTTTGCTTTCCATTCACTTTGTTAGTCCAAGTCCCCTTTCTTTGTCTGCCTTTTTCATTCAGTGTTACCATTTCACTTTGTTAGTCCCAGTCCTCTTTCTTTGTCTACCTTTTCCATTCAGTGTTACATGCCTTCCAGTTGAGTGCTACTACACCCCACTGGCTGCCTTTCTCTTCACTATGAAGAATAGCGGATACACGCAGCATTTTCCAGAAGCAAGCCGCAGCTTTCTTTAGAAGCAAGTCATCTGCTGCTTCTACGTGGTAGAAGTCAACAGTAAGTTCCATTTTACTTACTTTTCTCACTAAGCCATGACTGACGCTGGGCGTTTTTACACTGCCTAACTCACATGTTGGGCTTGTCATTTTTTACTATTATGCAGCACTGTCATACTCATCAACCCATAGCCTGATACCACCAGCCCCAGGCTAGGAGTTTCCGTGTCCTGCGCAAAATACGAAGCGCTCCATGGGCATCCACATATTCATATGGTGAGTTTTTGTTACCTTTACCATACCTGCAGACTAGCCGTATTAAATTACCGCTGCACATAAACTATCGCCACCTTTATGTCTTTGTTCTCCTCCTCTTTCACTTTAGGTGAAAATTCCAGATTCAGTTCGTTTTCTAATTGCTAAACCCAAGTAATGTGCTGAATGCACGACATCTTGCATGGTGAGCACATGATGTGCCCTCTGAGGTACGTTCCGCCATGTTTTGATTTATGTGCCTTTCTTTTGCACAGCATTTTTTGTATTCTATCACACACATTTTTCACTATATGATCACATCTTTCACTTATTTTTCTCACGAGGTGAATTAGTTTTTGGGGACGCTCTTTACACTTTAAGGGCACCTTTCTGGTAACCTTCAAGTTTTCTGTCTGGGGGTACTGCCAACTTGGTTCTGGGGCACTGAGGCCTGATGCCTTCACCATATATTGGTATATTCTCTAGTTCTCTTCCCATTTAAGGTTAAACCTTTTGAGTTCACAAAATGTCCCCTGTTACTACCTTTTCAGGAGGACCCCCTACATTAAGGCTGTCTGTATTAAGGCTGAATGTGAAGATCCCAGTACCTGAGGAAGGTGGTTGCTACCCATCAATATACCACCGAAACGCCAACTAGTCCTATGTAATGGTCGCAGGAACTACATTCTCCTGCGGTTTGGCATCATGGACATACACGCTTTATAGCGGTAGGCGTAGTACACCCCCTTTCAGCCTGTGACAACACAGCAGATAAATGACTGTTTGGGTGACATTCTATATGTCCAAATTTTTTTCAGCCAAAATCTGGCTTAACACACAGCACTGTGCGACATTGTTTACATGGTTAGCCAAAATTAGGCTTAGCAAACAATATTCTGTGTGATATATATATTTTTTGTTGTAGCCATAATCAGGCTCTGGTTGGCGCATGTACTGTGCCATTTTCACGAAATTGTTTAATCTGAGCCTTTAGACAAGTAAAAACTCGGAAAACTCTTATGATTTAAAATGTACACTGTTTTGCTAACACCAAATCATTTTTTGTCAGTTCCCATATATTGGGTTCCCATGTTTATTTCCTAGTTGGGTTGTACCCCTACTTCTGTGAACCTTTGCATAAATTCTGCTTGCATTGATTGTATGGACTAAATAGTCCTGTTTTTTTCTCTTTGTAAATTGCATTGTTTTTGTATGTTTTTCATGTTGTATGTACTTATTAAATTGACGCATTGTCTTGTTACAAACTAACAATTAAAGCAAGTTTATAATTTTTTTATGCCAATGTACTTTTTTTCCCTTTTTTTCTCATAAAGGTTACTTTGATTGGTGAGAGACCAGTAAATTAAAATTTTGAATTTGATTTAATCTATTGTTTAGGCTACCAGGAGAATAATACTGTTAGCTCCACAAATGATATTTTTTGACTTTGTATGTTCAGGCACACCCTTGTGTTTATAGATGTCTGTTTGCTCCATTTGAGTGCCTGTACGCTTTGGAGTCCCTCTTTCGTTTATAATGGCTATGGAATAGGGCCTGGGTACTTACAGTGGGCCAAAATGCTATATAGCGCCCCCTTGGCTAGAGTTAAAACAGGGGCGGTGATGGAGAGGTGGCAACTTCGTAGAGGTACTAGGCAAGGATGCCCGTGGTCTCCTATGTTGTATATTCTTGCCTTGGAACCCTTGGCCATATACCTGAGGCAACAGTATGACCCGACAGGCATTGCTGTATGAGGGGAACCGCATCTACAGGTCGATTGATGGAAATAATGTGCGCTGAAATTTTCGGCACAAGCGTGCGAATCGCAGTGCCAGTGCGAAAATCGCAGCGAAACCCGCGCACAGCAATTCATGGAAGTCCGTGCGCGAGGAAATTCCAGGATGTGCGCCAAAATACTGCGTGGCGCACGCTGGCGCACACGTCTTCAAACCGCATGCGCTAAGCGCACAGCGAAAGCACACATAGCGCGGCACACACAACAAAAGTAGGCATAACACGGGGCGTGACACGCAGAATGGGGAACAACGCGTGAAAATGAGGGCGTCACGGGGGAAGTACAGGAGGCAAGTGCGCGGAACGCCCACAACATGTATTCATGGAATCGAATAGGGCAAACCAGCGCACAGGCAAAGACGCGCACAGGCCTAAACACGTCCGCCACACGAAGGCAGGCGGTAGCGTCCCTGCGCATGAAAGAAATGTGCGCTAACAAAAATGATGTATATACAGCCATGATGAATGTCCCATACGGTAGCCCTCTAGGAAAAATGATGTGCAAAGGGGTACGCGATAAACACTGACACCCGCTGTGTGAAAAATAGCGTGTACGTGTATTTTGAGGGTGTGTGGGAAGTTTCACACGCGATAGGGCTTGGGCGAGCGGGGCACGTGTATTTCAGGGGTTCGCGTGAAGTTTCACATGCGATAGGCCTTGGGCGTGCGGGGTACGTGTATTTAAGGGGTTCGTGTGAAGTTTCACACGCGATTGGCCTTGGGCGAGCGGGGTACATGTAAATCTGGGGTGCGCAGGAAATTTCACACGCGATTGGCCTGGGTACGTGTATTTCAGGGGTGCGCAGGAAGTTTCACACATGATTTTGCTGTCAGAGCGGGGAACGTGTATTTCAGGGGTGCGCAGGGAGTCCTACACGTGAATTGGCAGTGTGGGTCCCCCCCAGGTGTCCCCTCTACCCCCTCCATGACCCCTGCAGGCAGCCCACACCACAGGGGACTACCCTGCACCCCTGGTCATGACCCGCAGGCAGCCCATCCACCATGGGCATGCCCCGCAGCCAAGACACATGTCACCTTGCAATATGATCAACAACTCATGTCCCCCTGCACCTCCACCCCCCAGCAGTGCAGGGCACCGGCCAGCAGGCCCCCACTCATGTCCCCTTGCACCCCCACCCCCAGCAGTCAGGGGCACCTGCCAGCAGGCCCCCACTCATGTCCCCCAGCACCCCCACCCCCAGCAGGCAAGGGCACCTGCCAGAAGGCCCCCACTCATGTCCCACACATGTCCCCCTGCACCCCCACCCCCCAGCAGTCAGGGGCACCTGCCAGCAAGCCCCCACTCATGTCCCCCTGCACCCCCAACCCCCAGCAGTCAGGGGCACCTGCCAGCAGGCCCCCACTCATGTCCCCCAGCACCCCCACCCCCCAGCAGTCAGGGGCCCCTTGCAGCAGGCCCCCACTCATGTCCCCCTGCACCCCCACCCACCAGCAGTCAGGGGCACCTGCCAGCAGGCCCCCACTCATGTCCCCTTGCACCCCCCAACAGTCAGGGGCCCCCGGCAGCAAGCCCCCACTCATGTCCCCCAGCACCCCCACCCCCCAGCAATCAGGGGCACCTGCCAGCAGGCCCCCACTCATGTCCCCCTGCACCCCCACCCCCCAGCAGTGAAATTGCGATTCCATGAAACAAACCAAAAGTCAACTATGCACATCAACACATGTCCGCCACACAAAGGCAGGCGGTAGCGTCCCTGCGCATTAAAAATATGTGCGCTATCAAAAAGCACATATATACAGCTCTGATGAATTTCCCATACTGTGGCCCTCTAGGACAAATGACGTGCAAAAGGGTACGCGACAAACACCCACTGTGTCAACAATAGCGTGTATTTCGTGGATGCGCAGGAAGTTTTACACGTGATTGGGCCTGTGCGAGCGGGGTACGTGTAAATCTGGGGTGGGCGGGGAAGTACAGGAGGCAAATGCGTGGAACACCCACACGCACGCGCCAAAAAAGATGCGCTAATCCGGAAACACGTACACCAGCAGGAAGCAGGCGTACGTGGACATGCGCAGCATAAAAATGCGCGCAAACAACAAGCAAGCTCAGACGCCAGGATGAACATACCGTTCCTAGCAGCAGTGGTCGTGGGATACCGCAGGAGGAGGAGGATAGTCAGGCCCAGAATTTTCACACCCAGAAACAGCCTTTTTGGCATGCCTGATGACCAGGTGTATGGGAGGTACAGGTTTCCACCTCACATAATACTCGACCTGGTGAGTGAGTGGGAGGATGACTTTACATCACCCACCCTCTGCGCCCAAGCACTCAGCCCCCTGGAGAAGGTCCTCAATGTACTGCACTTTTTGGCCACCGGATCATTTCAGCGGACAAGTGCCATAGTGGGGTGGGGGGTGTCACAGGCCACACAGTCACGCTGCCTACACCAGGTCTTGGCCATCATGACTGCATGCCCATCAGTGCGCAGGCACATATACCTGCCCAGAACACCTGCAGAAAGGCAGGCTGTCATCCAGGATTTCTACGGGGTGGCACAATTCCCCAAAGTCCTAGGTGCCATTGATTGCACCCATGTGGCCCTACGTCCCCCCCAGGGCATCAGAGCACATCTATAGAAACCGCAAGCACTGGCATTCCATCAACGTGCAGGTAGTATGTGATGCCAAGGGAATCATCACCTCAGTATATGCCAACTATCCAGGGTCCACCCACGACAGTTTCATTTACAGAATGTCAACCCTAAACCAGGACCTAGAAGCTGGGCGGCATGACGATACATGGCTGCTTGGTGAGTATAAATGCCACAGCACATGCCTGCATGCCAGATACTGAGTAATGTCACAACCCCACTAATGATACCCATCACCACCTCCCCAGGGGACAGTGCCTACCCTCTGAGCACCCACATGATGACGCCAATTCGGAACCCCACCACGCCACCCGAGGTAAGATACAACACAGCCCATATTGCAACCCAGGGCATAGTGGAGCGCACATTCGGAGTGCTCAGGTCACGCTTTCACTCCCTTGACCGTTCTGGTGGGCAGCTTTTATACGCTCCCCAGTAGTGTGCAGAATCATAGTGGCAGCATGTGTCCTGCACAACGTTGCAACACGCCGGGGCCTGCCGGTGGACATGCTGGTGCCCCCACATCCCCAACCACATGCACGCCCGCTGCACATGGGGAGGGGAAAGGGCACGCAGTGAGGCAGCCCGAAAACAGCTGGTGGCTAATTACTTCACTTAGAATCACACCCCTGTGGAGTGCACACAGCCCTGCCACATACCAGCTGACAATCAATGATGATGACATGAGGGACAGTCAACTGTCACAACCATACCATCCTGAGATTGGTCACCTGGAAGTGTCACAATGTGTGCATCCCTACAGAAACACCACCAATGCTGTGTCATCAAAAGACACATATGCTGCTAAATGCATGACCCCCTTGCAAAATACAACATGAGAACAGTGCCATGTCACCCAACCCCTCCCCAGCACCGCCACCCAACACACCATGGCATGTCATGCTATGTGAGAGCAAACAAAGCAATCCCAAAAACCTGACACAAGTGTCACAAAGTACAGTGTCCCTAATGGAAACTGGCCACACACAATATGCTCCTAGTAATGTTGAACTAACAACACACATGACCAAATACTTACCAACTAAACAATGCATCTAGACAAGTTCAAACATTTCTAAAACATGACAGTACTAAGTTAAAGTAGTCGTAGTCATACAACCTGAATATGCCACCACATCGCCCCCTTCAAACTGTAGTCTTGCAGCCTTCAAAACTGGTCTGTGTACTGCATACAACATGAACTCCATCTCCAAAGTAGACGGCCTTGTGAAGACATGAGGAATGAACCTGCAAATTCAGAGGGAGACATGGAAGCAAAATCATACATTAATACACCATGCAGTGTACAATACAACAACAATATACACAAGGAATGTCTACACAGTATTGACTAGAGACTGCCCACACAGCTCATGGGAGCCCAACGTCACTGTGTACATCACTGTCACTTGGTCACACCCTTTGCAAGCCCATGGAAACGGGAAGCAGGAGGGGTGTGTGTCTCATGAACCCAAGCATCTAACCCAAACTCAGGACAAGCCTGCATGTGCCCAGCCGGAATACAGTGGATGCCCACGGGAGCCTCACAAGGCAACACACTGTCAAATTATTTTTAAAGAAAATAAAAATTCAAAAATCAAAAATGGCCATGTGGGGGCTGCGGGGGGTGGCCACCCAGGAGGTCCGTGGACAGGGTGCGCACCAACAGCCACCTGTGTGGATGTTGGGGAAAAAACACCACCTCCATGGGCTCATGGCCTGCACGTCTATGCCAATGTGGGAGAACTGCTGCCATCGCTCTCATGACCCTCTGCTGCTGCATCAGGAGGTGGTGGTGCTATGGGAGGCAGCCCACGCAAAGCCCTGGTATGGTCCTCCATGGCAGAGTAAGCATGTGAGTGTGGAAGGTCTCGTTCTGGAGGATTATAGTGCGGAGATCCCCATGCAACACCTGACGTGATGCCCGGATCGCCTCCCGAGTTGCCCGCATCTCAGCTGAGAGCATACTTGTGAGGTGCTCCAGCCGCTGTTCTGCCCTAAAATTAGCGGAAGTCTCAAGCTCAAGAAGAGTCTGCCTGAGGTTATGGAGTTCTTCACTCAGGGCTTCCCTGTGGGCCTGGGACTCTATTGAGATGGATTGGCGCAGAGTCTCCAGTGCCGCCCGTCGGTCCCTGTTGGACGCCAACATGTCTTCCCTGTGTGATGGCAAATGGAGTCTGTTGCCTGCTGTGGTTGCTCCATCTGCCTTTCAGGGGGATAATGAAGTGGCCACCCTCTCCATTGCCTGAGCCATCATTTCAACTGATGCTGACTGTTGGGTTGCCATAGCGTACATGGAGTTCTCCCATACGCTATTGCCTGGTGGCGTACGGCCACCGTGTCGACGGGCACCACACCTGTTTGGGGCAAGGAGATGTGCACCTTGCTGTGCTGGCACCGCCTGAGGCTGCAGGACTGCATTCCCCTTCTGATCTGCTGGCCCAGGAACAGGATCAGATGCTGTGGAGTGTGACCCTGCATCCGTAACCGCCAAAGGCGCCTCTACCAACACTGACATCCCCATAGAGGGATCTACCCCTGGTGCAGGTGGGTTGGACAGAACAGAATCCCTGCCAGAAACACTTACCTGTGACGGCACATGGGTCTCATCATCCGAATCAGCACCTGAATAGAGGTCTGGGGAGGTGCACCCAGAGACACCCCTGGAAAGTATGGTCTGCAGGAGGATTGGGTTCTCACCCACCACCACACCACGTCCCCCGCTGGTGCCCGGTCGTGCCTGGGTTTCCTCCTGGGTCTGCACCATCTCCTCAACCTCAACAGCATCAAGTGCGTCATCCCCTGCAAAAACATGAAAGAGAAAAAATGGAAACAGGCATTAGCACCATAGCACACAAATAGGCCTGTCAAGCTACAAAACCAGTACATGATTCACACATGTCCCACATGACTATAACCCTCCCATGCCTGCACTGTCACTGAGTAGTAAGGGGAGGCAAAAGGCAGACACTGATGACACCAATATGGGAGAGCAACACATTTGCTGCATGCTGGGTAGCACTGCCATCACACATTGGCCTGCGAGTGGCATGTCCAATACACATACATGACACATGGCAGCACACAGATGGCATTTAGCATAGCCATGGTACATTTGACAATTACAGCCATATGTCAGTGATTGAGTACTGTCACCCATCCATGTGAGATGGACAGGATGACATGAAAATGCCGCATACTGTGACCAAGTACACATGTGCGACTCACTGCAACACATGCAAGGTACAAGAATACAGTAATAGTTGGCTGATCTATTTTTCGTAACATTGACATCGCAGGAAACAACTGTCATTTTCGACATGCAAACAGGCACTCATCTAAACATTTGTGCTGGCCAATACTCCATCAGCCTGAATGGTCTCATTGTGTACATAACCAGGTAAAGCATTGCCCCAGTGAGGCCAGTGAACAATGACCGAAGCATATCACATATGTCACAATATGGTTGATAAATTTCTAGCAAAAAAGGGGAGAGTGGCAAATATTATCCTGAAGGCACACTTACAAATTCTGACCAATGTAGTTGCAAGATGGCAGTACAAGGTCAACTGCACAATTGTGGACCTAATAGGATACTGTGGGCAGAAGGGATCCAGTCATAGCCAAATACAAGGCATGTGATCCCATGTGAGGAAGGAAATGGGTGACCCATAACACTCTGGAGTACACACCCTCACCTGGCACTCAATCAGAACCCGTCACCCAAAATACATACACATGCACTACACACACACGCATGGGTACTCACCGGATAATGCTTCGTAATCGGGTAGTTCTCCCACACCTCGGATCTGTTCCTCTGTGACAAAGGTCCCAGCAACAGACTCATGTTCAGTGAGTTCGTTGTCCTCTTGTGGAGACCCACCACCAGACACCAGAGTAGCGGCATGATTTGAGGCCAGCTTGTCCTTTGCTCTGCGTTTCAGGTTCTTCCACCGCTTGTAGCAATCATCATCTGAGCGCCTCACAAATCCAAGGGCACTTATGTGGTTGGCGATGGTCTGCCAGTGTGCCTTACGTTGACCAGGTGTGGTCTTGGACCCTGCAGTCACCACCATTTCATGGCTATGTTGCCACACATAGCTCACAAGTGCATTAAGCTCTGCGTCATTAAAGCAAGGCTTCCTTGACGTGCCGGAGTGTGTAGCCGTGCCTGGGGTCTCAGTCTGTCGTGCCAGAGCACCCTTCTTCCTCTTTTTAGAAGGTGGAGCGGAGCCAGAGTGGCTAACGCTGCTCTGGTCAGTAGGGGCAGAATCACTGGTGGACTGGGTTGTTGGAGTGTGCGAATGCACATTGACCATAGGACTTGGTGCAGGCATTGTCTGAAGTGTGATGTTGGCAGGGGGAACATCAGTATGATGGACCAGGACCGACACTGTCCTGGCTGGGAGAGTCAGAGCTGGGGCGGATGGAGCTGCAGCTGCCCCTGCAGCCTCACCACCCTGCATACTTGGGGCAGCAGATGACATAGCTGCCCCAGATCCACGTGCCTTGGTGACAACTTGCACCGCCACACGTGGCCTAGACTTGCTGACCTGGAAGTCAGCCAGGGAGTCATCCTGTGCCAGGTCAGGTGCCACAATGGGCTGGTCCAACAGGGGCTGAGCTGGGATGGTCTCAGCCACATTTCCCTCAACCATGGGGGGGGGGGGTGCATGGGTGTCCCTGATTGGTCCTCCACACATGGGGGTCTAGGGGAACCCTGCAAATCCTGGCCAAGTCCCCTACCGCGCCCACCACGTCCACCTTTTGAAGGTCGGCCACCTTTGCTTCCCTTACCGCTTGGTCGCCTCCCAACCATGGCACTGATGTTGTGCGTATGGGAGGAGCAGTAAACTATTGTCCTGGGCAATTGGGGGTGAAAGGGGTAGGGTACTAGATGGATTATGTACCCTAGTGCTCTAACACGCAACGCACAGGCAGCCCAAAAACAAAAATAAACGTGCATGCAACCCCTTGTAGACCACGTGCATGGAAAAATTAACCTGCACTATGCTGTGGCACCCAGAAATACAAAAATAAGCATACGCGTAATACACGCAGCCTACAATGACCTCTGAAGGGGAGTGCAACACACAGGGCAAGCACAGTTGCTAAGTACGTGCGGAACTCACCGTCTGCCTGGAATAAGAACGTGAAAAATACGCGCGTGTGCGCGTTGGCAACACCCCCGCCAAAAGAAGAATTGTACGCTGTCTGAGGAGACAGGACAAAAGGAGAAGTGAACACTGTTTGAGGAAACAGGCCCAAAAAAATTAGAAAAATGAAAGTTGTCACAGGTAATAGGGAGTACGAACTTGAAACGCTGTGAAGTAATCGCGTGTGAACCGACAAGTACAGAATTCACCCACTCGCTCTCCACGAAAAGCACATACAAGAAAATGGCGTTCTACACGTACCTTTTAAACCGGCCCACACGTACACGTCACTTACGCGTGTACGCGTCCTTTCCTCCAATTACACGCGTTGACACTTGGACGTGCAGCTTTTCCACGTGTGCTCTGTCATCACGTGCTATGAGGGAAACACACGCGTGTGTCACGTCACAGACACGCTTACGCACTAAGGGCCTTTGGTCCAATGAAATCGTGTACATGCGCTGGCGCGCTTACGCGCTAAGGGCCTTTCCTCGAATTACACGCTGACGTGCAAGATTTTCACGAGCCAAATCACTCCGAATCAAGCTGGCCATGCGTTCACACACGGAAGACCACACTCCTGCCCAGAAGGCCGAATTACTGCCCCCCAGAGCCCCGAGCATGCTGCCACCTGCCATCTGCTGCTGCCCGATTGCCTGCTGCCCACGTGCCCTGCCATTTGCTGCCTGCACGTCAGCAATGGGTGCTGTTGCTGTGACCACCCCTGCTGGAATCGAAGACTCCCGACTGCTATTCCATCGCTCCACAGCCCAGCCCCAGGACCCAGTTGCCCACCCACACCTGCCTCTGGGGTTGCCATGTTGGGCACTACACCATCTGGCACCACTGGCAACCCCCAGCCAGAGAGGCAGAGGGGCACCAGCTTCACTGCCACCAAAGTTGGTGTCCTGGTGGAGCAAGTCCTGGGGCAGTATGATGCCCTCTTCGGAAGTACGTGCACCGACAAGGAAGGACGGACACGGATCTGGACGGACATCGTGACTGCCATCAACACGGAGGGGGTGGCAGTCCGCGACTTCCAACATGTGAAGAAGCGCTGGGAGGACTTCAGGTCCAAGACCCTCAACAAGGCCCAGCGCCTCTTGAAGGCAGCGTATGCTAAGGGGACCCAGGGCCACCTGTCAGAACATCAGATGAGGGTCCTGGAACGCATATCCCCAGCGCTCCACGTCCAGGTCCTTGAGAGGCAGACCCGCCTGGAGTCGAGCGGTAAGTGTACATGCATACTGATTGGAAGCTGTGCGTGTGATGGTGTGCCAGTAGTGTGCAGGTTGTACATGTGGTTTTGTAGGGCCATGTATGGATGTGTATGTACAGGGCTGTGAGGCTGACACATGCAAATCCTTTCGTGTGTGAGACACATGGATGGTGTATGTGTGGGTAAGCATGCAGGCCAAATGCAGATGTGTGAGCACACATGTTTGGATTACTGTGTATGTAAGTTGGCATGGTTGTGGTGTCACACATGGATGTTGGTTCCAGCTGCATGTATCTGCACCATGTGCATGTGTGTGTATTTGACATGGGTGCAACAGTGATGCAACATGGATGCATGTGAGACTGATATGTAGAATACGGATTGCCAGATGTGACATGGATGCCAATCTCATCACTGCGACAGTTGGCGGAGGTGTACACATGCATGTAAGTGTGGTGGCGTGTTTGCATGTCTAGTGCACTCCCTGTGTTTCATGTGATGTCTGGCTCACCTTTGGCTGCTCATGCTGTTGTATGTGTATGGATGGTGCTGGCTGTTGCAATATGGCTGTGGAATAGCTCATGTGTGTGAGTTGCAATTACATGTGTGTTGGGGATTGTGATGCCATGTCTGAAGTTTGACAATGCCACTTATGTACAACTGTCATGTGTGTACGAGTCCATTGTACAGTGCCCCGATGCCCGTCTCCTATCTCTCCCTGTCTGCAGCGTCAACTGATGAAGAGGGCGGAGAAGGTGCTGTGGAGCACAGCGGCAGGGATCGCACCGCCAGCCAGAGACGCAAGGCCCGGCTCCCCTCCCAGGTTGTCATCTCGTCGGGGAGTGAGGAGTCCGTTGTCACGTCCCAGGTCGCAGCTGAGCCAAGAGGAGGAGGTTGGAGTTGGACTCCTCGGCAGCCGAAGGGGCAGCTGAGACCCCACAGGGCCCGACGGAGGAAGATGGCATGGAGTCATCCAGGTTGGTGGTGGGTTTGGTGGAGGAGGAGGCCGTGCAAGGGACAGAGACGGGTCTGGAGGTGGGGATTCCACTGGTGCTAGTGGTGCAGTGCAGGGGCAGGGACAGGAGGCAGCAGAGGCCGCCGCGGAGGTGCCTGTGTGTAATCCTGTCCCCGATCCTGTGGCTGCATCATCTTGCACCAGCAGGGATACCTACGTCCAGACCCGTTCTCAGGGAGGGGATTGGCTTACACCAACTGGCCTTCCTCTCCCTGCAGATGTGGCTATCCGGCACCGGGTTGAGCCAGTCCTGGGTGGGGTGGCGTTACGTCAACGTGCCATGTGAGCTGACCTGCAATCTTTTCATGAGGAGACTGCACGTCTTCTCGCATGGCTCATTGACCGCGTTGACCCACTGGGACAGCTCACCAGGGGCGGATTCCTCCGTTTTCTAGATCTTGTTCCGACCCCCTCCTCAACTGAACCCCCTATGCGCCAGTCGTCCTCCGTGCCATCTTCCCACCCATGTGTCACCTGGGTGCCCTGTGGAGCTGCCTCTGACCCTGCGGCCAGGCTGGTGGAGTACACATCCCTGCCAGTCGGGAGTCGGACGTCCAGCAGGGATGGCCACCTCAACAACTGCACCCCAGCTGGAGGAGGATGTGCAGGCAGCAGGAGACAGGGCACAGGCAGTGGCACAGCAGCAGCAGCAGCAAGGTGGGAGCCATGATGGCTCGGGGCCTTCATCATCACAGGGGCAGGCATCGGCCGGAGGGCAGGAGGACACAGGAATGGGAGAGTCTTTGTGTGGCAGCGGTTGGGCCATGCGATAGATGCGGAGCGGCAGCGGGCGGAAGAGGCACGGCTCACGATGGTCAGGGCGGAGAACTCCATGTGTAGGGCCCTGAGGCGGGCCGAGTGTCTCGAGGCCATTCGCAGGGACCTGGAGTTCCAGATGTCATCATCCCTGCGAAACCCTCGGGGCCATGGAAGAGGACCGCCTCCGGGACATCAAGCAGGAGTTCGATGATTCCCTGGCCCGGGACATCAACATGTGAGCCGTTTGACTTGCCCGCTGCCCTTGTAAATAGTTAGTTAGTATTAGGTTTCCTTTTGTTTTTTCTCTATTTTGGACCGCTTGGACAATGGACCACATTTTTGTATATATTTTTATTAGGTAGTAGTTTTTGGGAGGTTTCATTTCTTAGGTTGGGCTCATGGACCCTGGATTCTTCAATTGTACATAGTTCTACATTGGAACATCTTTTTTAATAATTTTTTTGTGTTCACCATGGAGCAATGGTTTTTACTTTTTAATTTTCCCTTGGATTTGATTTTTTGAACTGTGACTTTGGACAACATTTCTTTTGCTTATGTTTTCTTGATTTTCATAATTATCGGACATGGACCATTTCTTTTGGTATTCCCATTGTTGTGTGTAATTTGATTTACGTTCATGTGATCTTTAATATCTTTTTCTTTATACTTCGATTTGTGGTATCATCTCATTGGTTTCATGCTTGTCATGATATGGGTTTTGACATTCACTTGCACCCATTGTGTGTGTGACGGACATGTGTTCATTTACATACTTGCCATTGGGGTTGTATCATGTAATTGGCATTTCTATGTGGGTGGATGCAATACTTGGGTGGGTCTTTGGCATGTGGAGGCTGCCCATAAGGGCCAGGGATCTAGATTGTGATGACGTGTTGGCTGGGGACATGTGTCGGGGCCTGCTGGCAGGTGCCCTGCACTGCTGGGGTGTGGGGGTGCAGGGGACATGTGTGGGGGTCTGCTGGCAGGTGCCCCGCACTGCTAGGGGGTGGGGGTGCAAGGGGACATGAGTGGGACATGAGTGGGGGCCTGCTGGCAGGTGCCCTGCACTGCTGGGGGGTGGGGGTGCAAGGGGACATGAGTGGGGGCCTGCTGGCAGGTGCCCCTCAGTGCTGGGGGGTGGTGGTGCAAGGGGACATGAGTGGGACATGAGTGGGGGCCTGCTGGCAGGTGCCCCTGACTGCTGGGGGGTGCGGGTGCTGGTGGACATGAGTGGGGGCCTGCAGGCAGGTGCCCTGCACTGCTCGGGGGTGGGGGTGCTGGGGGACATGAGTGGGGGCCTGCTGGCAGGTGCCCTGCACTGCTTGGGGGGTGGGGGTGCAAGGGGACATGAGTGGGGGCCTGCTGGCAGGTGCCCTGCACTGTTTGGGGGGTGGGGTGCTGGGGGACATGATTGGGGGCCTGCTGGCAGGTGCCCTGCACTGCTGAGGGGTGGGGGTGCAAGGGGATAATGCGTTGGTGATCACTAGTGCAAGGTGACATGTGGCTTGGCTGCGGGGCATGCCCATGGTGGATGGGCTGCCTGCGGGACATTACCAGGGGTGCAGGGTAGTCCCCTGTGGTGTGGTCTGCCTGCAGGGGCCGTGGAGGGTGTAGAGGGAACACCTGGGAGGACCCACACTGCCAATTCACGTGTAGGACTCCCCTGCACCCCCGAAATACACGTACCCCACTCGCACAGGGCCTATCGTGTGTGAAACTTCCCCGACCCCAGTAATACACGTACCCTGCTGAAATCGCATGTGGAACTTCCTGCGCACCCCAGTAATACACGTACCCTGCTGAAATTGCGTGTGGAACTTCCTGCGCACCCCAGTAATACACGTACCCTGCTGAAATTGCGTGTTAAACTTCCCCGCACCCCAGAAATACATGTACCCTCCTGAAATCGTGTGTGGAACTTCCCGCACACTCCTGTAATACACGTACCCTGCTGTAATCGCGTGTGGCACTTCCCGCATACACCTGTAATACACGTACCCTGCTGTAATCGTGTGTGGCACTTCCCGCGCAGCCCAGTAATGCACGTTCCCTGCTCGGCATTTGCCGTTTGGCAGCCCTGTATACTGGTCCAGGGTTAGCGCAGCCCTTTGCACTGAATTGTGAATTTTGATGGCTTTTCCTTGCGTGAGGGCGTTCTTGGGGGCGTAACTGGCGCTGCTCTTGGGTCGCTGCGCCACTCTGCGCCACGGCTGGTTTTGGAGGCTAAAATCCATGAATACGCTGTGCGCAGATATCGATTTTAGCGCACGCGGCTGGCGCAGACATTCACACGCGCACACTGTGCGCCAGCCGCGTGCGCCACTTTTGTGCGAAATTCTATGAATTACCCTGCTAATCTCTTTGTATGCGGATGACATGTTGTACTTAAGGCACCTGGAAAAAAATCTCCAGTACATTCTGGAAGTGATGGAGAGATATGCAAAGCTGTCTGGCATAGCTGTGAACCCCCAAAAATCTAGTATATTTCCACTGGGCAGGTGCAAAAGTGACCCCGCAAGAACAGCTACCGGTTCTACAGATACCATGAGAGGTGCGCACATTCCGATATCTTGGAATAGATATATACCATACGGTAGAAGAGGAACACCAGTATGACACAGAGGAGGCGATCAGGAAATGGAAATAGTATGAAGTTTTGGGTGAAACTACCCCTAGCGATGATGGGGCGAGGGGCAATGTTGAAAATTGTGGTCCTATCGAGACTTTTGCATTATTTTGGAAACATTCCATACCTTATAACAAGGCGGACCTTTGCTAAGATAGAAAGCATGTGCAGGGACTTCCTCTGGCATGGGATGAGGAATATAGTAGCCCTTTGGAAGCTACAAAACTCAGATGAAAGAGGGGGCATAAAACTGCCAAACTATGAAATGTACTACATAGCAAGCCAGCTGCAATATGTAGCCAAACACCTCGCCAAAGTCAACCTCGGAGTCCAGGCTGTTCCGACAGGACTGTGCCCCATACTTCCTAAAGGAAATGATGTGGCTGCCTAAGGCAGACATGGAACGGCGCCCAAGGATGATGATACTAGGGTGGAAGATATGTCGCAGGGCCTGCCAGCTGATGAATTCATTCCTGTGCTGCCCGCAGGTACCACTAGTGGAATTGGCCGGCAAAGACAAGCAATTAAGGATGATGATTAGGAAACACTGGGAACCGGTGGGGATAGCAACCATGGGCGATATATGGCAGGAGGGGGACTTAAGGGACTTTGTGGTATTAGAGGAAGAAACTGGGTTACATACGGGCCAGTATATTACATACCACAGGGTGGTGGCGAAAATCAAGGAGACATGGTCCGAACTAGCACTAGCAGAAGAACCGGATACTACCATAGACACAATATACGACATCGCAGATGGGGGACATGAGATATCCAGAATATATGAGCTGATGATGTCCAAGGTGGGGAAGGAAGTGGCACAACTGAGACGGGACTGGGAAGAGGAAGTAGGAGCCCCAATGAGTGACGGGATGTGGGAACGAGCCCAAGGGTACCACAAAAAAGTGTCGAGGAATGCAAGACTGCAACAGATGCAACTGTACTTAACCCATAGGGCGTATATGACGCCCCAGAGAATAGCCAAATTCAAAAATGTAAGACAAGCATGCCCCAAATGTGATGAGGAAAATGCCGGAATGGTGCATATATTTTGGTCATGCCCAGTTATTTAGCGTTTTTGGGGTGAGGTGGCGCACAGGTTGGCTGAAAAAGGAATCAAAATTGTGGTAGATACGGTGTGGGCCTGTTTGATGAGAGGGATTCCGAGAGGCGTAAACTCAAGCATTTTTTTTGTTTTAAACAATTTATTATTTTAAACAAACATCAAACATTACAACCATTTAGGACGTTCATGATCAATATTAAGGCATCACATTATTCAGTGGTATCCTCCGTCCTCCCCCCTCCCTCCCCACAAACTTGAGCCGTCGTATCCGTGCCATCTGCATGAGCATTTTCAGGTGTCTCAATTCTTGTCAACTCATCTGAGTCTTCCGTTTCATAATTGACCTGGTGGGGGTTTGCCATCGAGGTCACCAGTTGTCTCCAGGCTATCAGGGGGCCTACTTCCCCCCCCCCTAGTGACAGCTTCATACCATAACGCAGTTTCTGCTGCTGACCATTTCAAGAGGTCTGCCCACCACATCTCCACTCTAGGCCGATGGGCCACTTTCCAGCACATCGCAATTCTGCACTTGGCCAAAATATAGGCCAGGTCCTTCATCTTGCTAATCTTTTAGATTACGTGGCCTAGGGAAACTCCCAAGCATGCATGCCCAAGCAGACCCCACGTCAAGCACCACTCCCCCAACTGGCCATTCTCGTCCTTATAATCTCTGCACTTTTGGGCAGGCTCAGGACATGTGCAACAGCCCTGCCTCCTCCTCCCCACACCTGGGGCATTTCTGTATAGCCGAGCCATCAAACCTGGCTATTCTTCCAGGGGTCAGATAAGCTCTGTGGGTGACATAGCTGGATCTGCTGGAGTCTCGCATTCCGGGACACCTTCTTACGATACCTTTGGGCCCTATCCCACTGTCCCTCTGTCATGGGTTCACCCACCTCCCCCTCAAGCCTCAGTTGGAGCAACTCCTTTCCTGCCTTTGCACTCAGGAGCTCATATATCTGAGATATTTCGTGCCCACCCTCCGAGACATCATACATAATTTCTATGGTGGCATTGGGTACTTCCGCTAGTACCGTCTCAGGCCACCTCACCCGTTTCATGAGCCTGGTGTAAGTGATATATTGGCCCCTATGCACCCCTGTCTCCTCTTGCAACCTCTGGAATTCCAATGCCTGCCCCTCCTTCCATATGTCTCCAAGTGTGGCTAAGCCCACCGGTTCCCAATATCTGCAGACCCCTTTGAACAGTTGGGAGTCTTCCCCACATAGCACCACCAGCGGGACCTGCTGAGAGAGCGGGTCTGGGTCGCCCACAGTTCTCCATGCCCTGCGCCAGACTTCCCAGCCCAGCACCAACAGTCTCCCCATCTCTGCCACTTTTGTTTTATGCAGCCACACTGTCTCTCTTAGGAAGTATGGGGCTGAGTCACCCTGCAAAAGCTTAGCTTCCGCCGAGTCCTCTGCAGACAACCACCTAGCCACATATAACTGCTGTCTCGCCAGGTAATACAATAAAAAATTTGGCAGGTTTATGCCCCCCTTATCACATGCGTTCTGTAGTTTCCACAGGGCCATCCTATTCCTAGAGTTGTGCCATATGAAGCCCCTGCATAGGCTATGAAGTCTAACAAAAAAGCGTCTGGGGATCAAGTTCACAAAAAATGCAAAAGTCTGGCCAAAACCACCATTTTGAGCAGTGCTGCTCTTCCCATCATAGCAAGGGGTAATCTGGACCAGAACACCATGCTATTTTTAATACCTTCAATTGCTTTCTCCATATTGAGTTTGTGCTCGGTCTCTATTTTGTGGTAAATGTTTACGCCCAGGTATCTGACTGGGTCTGCCAGGGTATCTGCAGAATGGGTAGCTTTTCCAGTGGGATACCCTTATACCTTCCCAAGGGGAACACACTAGACTTCCCGGGGTTCACAGATATGCCCGAAAGGGTGGCATAGCGATCCATCACCTCCAGCACATATTGCACATTCTCCTCCGGGAAGCGCAAGTAGAGGAGCATTTCATCTGCTTACAGTGATATCAGGTGCGTGCCTCCCGTCGTACGAATCTCCACCTCTCCATATTGTTGCCTAAGGCAAATTGCCAGCGGCTCTAATGCCAGAATATATAACATGGGCGACCTGGGGCATCCCTGTCTGGTCCCCCTACTGAGTTGCCATTTGTCTGAAATTACAGTTCCTGTTTTGACCCTTGCAATCGGGAAGCTATATAACATCTGGACCCATCTAGTGTATCCCGGTCCCATCCCGTATCCTTTCAGGGTCACCATCAACCATTGCCACCTCACTGAATCAAAAGCTTTAACCACATCCAACGACACGATAGCCAGCTCGCCCGGGTCTTCCCCAGCTTGATCAATGATATGATGTAGCCTCCTGTGGTTGTCTGTGATATTTCTGCCGGGGACATAGCCTGTTTGGTCCGGGTGTATCAACTTGCCAATTACTCGCTTAAGTCTGTTGGCAAGCACTGCTGTGAGTATTTTGCTATCCTGATTAAGCATAGATAAGGGCCTTTAGGACCCAAACTCCACGTTTGGCTTGCCCGGTTTCAGGAGCGGGATGATCACCGCCTCTCGGAGGGACTCCGGCAGCTCCTCCTGCTCGTAGGCCTCATTGAACAGCCAGCAGTGGCTGGAGTAGCTCCTGCTTATATGCTTTATAAAATTCACTGGGTAACCCATCCGACCCGGGCGCTTTACATATGAGCAGATGTTGGATCACCGCCTCTAGTTCGTCCGAGGTAATGGGGGCCTCCAGATCTGCGCATTCTAGGTCATCTAAGGTGGGCAGCCCTATATCCTCTATTGTTTCCAGTATTTCTTGACCCATATCTTCTCCCGCGTCCTCATATAATCGTTTATAATACATGAGGAACTCCTAGTTTACTCCCTCCTGGGTATTACGGATTTGACCTTCCGCGTCCCTGACCTCTCTAATCACCTGGCAGGGGGTCTCATTTTTGTATAACCAGGCCAGTAATCTGCCCGGCTTATCTCCCCCCGCATGTTGCCTCTCTGTATTTCTTATAGTTTAGCTTGCATAATGTGTCCCAGAGTTCGCTACTAGCCTTTCGTAAGTCTCTTATCTTAGCGCTGTCTTCTCGGGTGGCCCCCCCCCTCCGCATCAGGCCCTCTCTCTTTCTGTTTCCTGCAGTTCCCGTTCAATGCCCTTTAGATTTTGATATGGCTACCCCATGCACCACCACCTTAAATGCCTCCCATACTGTACCCATGGATCGTACACTGCCTGTATTGATGTCAAAGTATTCCTCGATGGCCTCTCTCAAATCCTCTCGAAATCCCAAATCCTGTAGGGCCTCAGCTCTGAGCCTCCACGTCGGGATTCGCGCTCTAGGGGGTTGATGTCGCCACCCCAAGACCAAAGGTGAATGGTCCAAAAGTACCCTGGCTTTATATTCTGCGCCCACCATTTCTCCCACTACCTCAGCAGCGGCAAACACAGTCCAGCCTAGTATGCAGGTCATGTGGCGCTGCGTATGCAAGTATTGCCTGTCCATTGGGTGCAGCCGTCTCCACACATCCTCCAGACCGAGGTCTGTCAACAGCGTCCTCGGCGCTTTAGCTGCTGGCGCAGGTTTTTCTGACTTGCCATCTGACCTGTCTATCCCGGGGTCCAGGGTGCAATTAAAATCCCCTCCCCATACTATTGCGCCACCCAACAGGGGGATGAATTTACTATATAGGGACCTAAAATATGCTGCTTTATCATGGTTAGGGGCATACAAATTTATAATGTTCACTTCTCTGTTCTCCAGGAGTCCTACCACCACTATCATTCTACCTTCCGGGTCTATGGTAGATCTGAGCAGCTGAAACGGCACATGCGGTGCCACCCATGTAAACACCCCTCTTGCATATGCCAGATATGTGGCTCCTATGACGTTACCCTTCCATTTTCTCCTAACCATCTCCAACTTCTCCTTGGTGAGGTGGGTCTCCTGTAACAGAGCTATATCAATCTGCATCCTCTTTAGGTACATCATTACTTTATTAAGTTTTAGGTAACTATTGAGGCCCCGCACATTCCAGGTCACGACTCTGAGGTTACCCGATGCCATTGTCTTGATGTTCTCCCCCTCCCCTCCTCCTCCGGTGTCGTTTTCGATGGCTCGTTTTCCGACTCTTATCCCTCCCAATATCAACAACTTCCCCCCACCCCCTTGCCCCAACTATGCCCCTCTGCACACAACCCTCTCCCTGTCTAACCCCAACAAATGCCCATCTCCATCCCTGGATCTCAGGCCCACCCCCCGTCTGGTCCTTCCTCGTGAAACCGAGGGCTAGGACCCGCGGAGCGTCACCAGACTAGTGGTGACCTAACTAAGCGTAATGCTATGTGGTTCAAGGGCTGTCTCCTAGGAGCTCCCATTTATATGATTAGGATTGATTTCTTCCAGCGGATCTTGCAAGCATGTATTTTCCCGCAATACATTCCCTATAAGCTTTATTTACTACTATATTCTAGTCCCAGTGTTTTTGTGCTATGTCACCCGAGATGACCCAGCTGCGTATTACTTATCTTCTACGGCTCCTGTCTGGATACCCGATTCTTGGGGACGGCCCTGCATATCCAGCCATTCCATAGCATCCTCCGGCGTCTCGAAAAACAGGGTTTTGTTCTTGTAGAACACTTTCAGTTTGGCCGGTTAAAGCAACATATCTGTGACCAGCCGCCCTCAACCTTCTTTTCACCGCTCCGAAGTTCATCCTGCTGTGTTGTACCTGCAAAGTGTAGTCCGGGTATGCTGTGATTGTCGCAGGCCTCCTTTCGATCGTCCTGTCTCAACAAGTTAACATCTTCCTGGACTGCTCCGACCTTCAGGTCCAGTGCCACTTTTAGTTCGTTCATTGCAAGGCCCAGTTTGGTCTCCCAGGCAACTTTCAGGTCTGCAATCGCTGCTAGCACTTCCTGGATCGTGCCCAGAGTCTCCTCTACCGCCGTGGTAGTTTTGTCCTTACTCCTCTTCTGCCCCTGGAGGAGTCTTGGCATAGGCATTCATCGTGGGCGGTTTGTTCCTGGGTCTGACAATTTTATTGGACATTGTGCTGTGCAGACCAGGCGTGAGCCAGCAGTGCCACACCACTCGCGAAGGCCAACGTGGCGTTGGGCCACTGTTTAAGGCCGCTTCAGCCGTATTTGGGGTATATCCTTATTGCCCGCCGCACTCCTAGAATGGGCTGTGTCCTCCCACGTACCTGCGCTCACGCAGTGTTGCTCCACCGGTCTCTGCTGTGTTTTCTTCAGTAGCTGGTGGGCAGGTGCTCACGCTGGCCCAGCGCCCTCCTACTCCGACACCCTGTTGGCCCTAATACCATCCAGCCCACAGTCTTGCCTTAAGTGCTTTAATCCGGCCCCTTGCCTAAATAAGCTGCCTTTTACTTTTCTGGGGTTCAACAAGTGCTCTGGGGTGAGCCTCCTTTTCTTTCCATGCGGCCAGTAATAGGGTTCCACCAGACTTCGATCCTACTCATATAGCTAGGTGCATTGTGCGCTCCGTTTGGGCTGCGATGTTGGAGCCACGGCTCCAATGGATGCCCCCAGCTTAGGTGCAGCCCTGCTCCATCCGCAGGCCAGGCTGCACTATCCGAGCCCCCCACCGGCTTCTCTATTCACCTCTACCAGTCCGTGTGCAGCGGGTGGCCCACTGCACTCCTCAGCCCCCCACCAGGGCCGCATCAGTGCCTTCGGGTTCGCTACACGGTGGCGAGAGGGGGGGTGGGGGGGGGGGGGGGTCGGCCGAGCACCCCCCCTCGGGACGCGTCCATGTTCCGTCGGTGCCTCAGTGTTCGGGGAGGCAGTTCCCCGCCTCTCTTGCGCTCTGTGTCTGGCCCGTCAGACCTCGCTCTGGCGAGTCAGGGCCCCCGCCGGGGATGTCCCAGCACGGTTCTGGCTCTGTTGCTGGTGTTGTCTGGGTCTCCGCTGGGGCCTGCACTTCCCGGCCCACCCGGCCACCCTGGGCTCAAACACCACACACGCCCCCGCTCTGCCGGGTGTCCTCGATCTGGTGCTCGGCGACCGCCGTTCCATTTGCGTGGACCTGCAATGTCCCGTGCTCACGGCACCGCCTGGAGCGATTCCAGATGATTCTCTTCTGCGTCCGGGAGCCAGGGTGCGCCGGGGGTCCTGCCGCCTCTTCTCGCGTCCTGGCCCCAGGGGTCCGCTTCACACACCAGCGGTCTCCTCACTGTCGGGTCCTCGCGCCGCCCACGGGCTGAGCGCTTTGTCCCTCACAGGGCCGCGGCAGGCTCTACCGAGCAGCGCTAGCCTGCGCTCACGGCCGGGGCACTTCGGTCAGTTTATGACCCTTTGTTCTGAGGCCGCCATCTTTTCGCTCCCCAGGTTTCGGGAGCTCAGCTGCGCTTCGGTGGCCGTAATTCACCCAGTTTTGTACGGATCTGCCTCAAAGGTCGCTCTGCACACGTGCTGGACCTTCCCCCGTCCAGGGAAGTGTTGCTATCATGCCTTTTCTCCCTGAATATCCATTTTATTCACAGGATCTGTGCCGGATCATCAGGAGCTTCACGAGAGCACGTCCCTTCATGGAGCCATCAAGCCACGCCCCCGTAAACTCAAGCATGTTAGTAAATTAAAGGACTTAGCGTATGCACTCGCAAAAAGGAGAATTGCTATGGGGTGGAAGGCATGCCAGAGACCACGAATAGAAGTACGGTGGAAAGATCTACGGGAAGGGGCGAAGCAGAAACTGCAGTATGGCAGGATGCAAGTAATGTCGGGGGGGAGGAAGAGGCTGAGACCCTGAAAGCCTGGAAACAATTAATTGCTGAGTTATTTGGGCTACCACAAGACCCAACGGAAAACATGGAGGATGAATCCTTATTGCAAGATGCAGAAACAGAACATGGAGGGGGAATAGGCTAGTAAAGGGGGCGGGGGGGGTGAGGGCAGAAGCAGTGGACATGTTGAAGTGATGCATGTTTATAATGTTATTGTATGCACTGCAAGTTTGGTTTGTATTGTTGAAATAAAATTACGGTTAGGCTACGCGGCACCGCTTGGCCGACTCTGGACTCCTCCCTGGAATTCCTGTCGATGCAGTAGAATCTCGTTAAGGTGCGTCGACCTCCATGTAGCAGCCCTACAGATGTCCAGTAGCGGCCCCCAAGACAGGAACACCGTTGTATCAGCGATCGCTCTGGTGGAATGGGCTCTCGGACGGACAGGCAGCGGTCGGTGTGACAGTGGGTGATACAGCCGGAGCGCCACCTGGAAATGGAATCTAGAGATCGTACATTACTATCAGAACTAGCATTTCATATGTTTCACACTACACAAAAATTCTTTGCCTCGTGGGTGACTACTGCATACTCAGCATTAAGTAGTGCAGAAGTCTCTCTTGATACATTAATTAATAATCCTGATAAGGCAAAGCAACAGCTGTATGAATTTGATTGGATTAAGACAAACAAATTGTGCCTAACTTACTGTGATGGCAATGTTCTCCGCTTTCCTCCAAAAAAGATGAAAACACTCCCTCTCTATCTAGTTAAAGCTCCAGCAGGCCATATCCGCTCTGCAATCATGCATCTACGTTTTAACCTTTGGCCAACCAAAGCCATTCTTCACAGACGCAAGATAATATCAGATAAAGATAACTTTTGCCATTTTTGCAGGAATACTTGCCAACCGGAGACTTTGGAGCATCTGATCATTGAGTGTTCTGCTCTTACTTCTCATAGACTTATGTTTATGGGACGTCATTGCCGGCACTTGGGTTTTTTAGAATATGAGGCATGTTGGCACACAATTTTGAATTCTGCGTATTTGCCTATCCAAATTGCAGTTGTCAAATTTATTGAAAGTCTTTCCCTGACAAGTCCAGATGTTTGATTAACAAACTCAATTGAATTATCATTTTGTCACACTTATTGAGACCTAGCTGCTGGCCTCTTAATTTTATGTTTAAATAACTGTGGTATGAAACAATGAATGGACTGCCATAGATAATTCGTCATCATGTTTATGTTTCTTTATGCGTTTTATGTGCTTATTCAGTCAGACAGTTCTCTCTCAATCATATGACCAGATGTGGTGTTCTGCTGTACACTATTCAACTGTTATGTCTTTTTTATCTTTTGTATAATATTTTATCTGTGTTCTGTAACTCTGTTGAAAGGTTGATTTGTTTCAACCAAATCAATAAAAGAAAAAAAAAAAAATTGAATCCTTGGAGATGGCCTTCCCACGGTTCACAGGGCCAAAGTTCACAAAAAGTCGAGGTCTTCCGGAAACTCTTTGTGCGGGCCACATAAAACTTCAGCGCTCTAGCCACATCCAGCGAGTGCAAAGTTCTTTGAGCCGGCGACAAAGGTGTCGGAAAAAAAACACTGGCAACACCAAGGGCTCGTTTAGATGAGTCCAATGGCACCTTGGGCATGAAGATGGGATGCGTCTGCAGCACCACCCTCGTCCCGAGGAAAGTCAAGTAAGGTGGTTTACAGGAGAGGGCCTGGATCTCTCCCACTCATCATGCAGAGTTGATGGCCACGAGAAAAGCAGTTTTCCAGGACAAAAACTTGAGTGGTGCAGAATGCAATGGCTCGAAGGGAGGTCCCATGAGCCTAGTAAGCACCACATTGAGCTCCACGCTGGGGCCGGAGCCTTCACTGGCAGGAACGAGCGGAATAGTCCCTTGACAAATTCCTTGACCAAGCAGTGCAACCACAAGGATGGTTGTCCGGGGGATCTGGTGTAGCGGGAGATGGACGCCAGATGAACCTTGATGAAAGTGTGGGCCACAGCAAATATGGAAGTACTTGAAGAGCCTTGATCCTCAGCAGGTCACTCTTCTGGGAACAACACCAAACAGCAAATCTCTTCCACTTAAGTCTGCAGCATTTTAAAGTAGATGATACTCTAGCCTTGGCGAGAATTTCCGAGTCCACCGAGAGATCGTAGCCACCGTATTCCAACGCTGCAGGAGCCAGGCCTTCATGCTCAGAGATCATGGATCGTGGTGAAGAATGGCACCTCCTTCCCTGGCAAGAAGATCCGCGACCACTAGCAGCTTGACTGGTGGAGACGCTGACATGCTGAGAAGGTCCGGATACCAGATCGGTACGACGAGGATCATTCAGCATCGGCACTGTGAGTTGACTGATGACTCGAAGTAACAGCAACAGAGGGAACGCAAACAGAAAGAGGCCTTCCCACGGGAATGAGAATGCGTTCCCCCATGCTCTCCTGCTGGCAAACCTCTGGCACTTGGTGTTCGTCGCCATCACAAACAAGTCAATCTGGGGATTGCCCCATCTGAGGAACAGGTTCTCCACTAGGTCCTGCCGAAGTTCCCATTCGTGGCAAGAGCGGAGATCCCTGCTCAGGGAGTCAGCGACCGTGTTCTTTAATACTGCCTAATGAAACGGGACAAGGAACATCCCCTGGGTGACGGCCCAGTGCCAAAAGTCCTGCGCCTCTTTGGAGAGCGCCGGTGACCTGGTGCCCCCCCGTTTCCTGATGTAAAACATTGTGCTGGTGTTGTCCGTGAAGACCTGCACCACCTTCGCCTTGAGGTATGGCAGGAACGATTTGAGGGCCCAAAACACTGCATGCAGCTCCAGAACGCTGATGTGCAAGGTCTTTTCCTCCGGCAGCCACAGGCCTCTGGTGTGGGCTCCCCATCCCTCCAGGGTGGCGTCCGTCATGACTGTCTCCTGATGTGGTGGGGCCTGGAAATCCACGCCTTCGGTCAGATGAGCGCGCAGGCCCCACCATCTTATCGCCCGACGGAACCCCTCGTCGAGAGCAATCTTGTCCTAGAAGCTTCCGGACACCTGAACCCAACGGGCGTCGAGGAACTCCTACAGTGGCCGCATCCATAGCCTGCAGAGTCGGATGAGATAAATGCATGACGACATGCCAAGCAGCAACTTGATGGTCCTCACCGTGGCGATCTTCAGAGTGAGCAGCTGTTGCACCTTGCCCAGGATGGCCACCACTCTCTCCTGGGACTGTGATGCCAGGCATGACACTGTTGAGCCTGGATCCCAGAAACAGCGCGTCCTGCGAGTCAAGCAGGACCTTGCATAGTTCACTGAGAACCCCAGATCCATCAGTCGGACGGTCCTCGCTGTGTGGTCAACGGCGACGTCCTTAGAGTTGGCCTGGATGAGCCAGTCATCCAAGTAAGGGTAGACGTGGATCCCTTGTAGTCAGATGCATCCCCACCGCGCCAGGCAGTTGGTGAAAACCCTTGGCGCCAGCTTCAATCCGAAAGAAAGGGCCTTGAATTGTTAGTGCTGCCCCTGAACGACGAAGCACAGAAACTTGCGGTCTCCCTTGGGAAGTGCAAGTGCGCATCCTCAAGTCCAACGGCGACCGAAAGTCTCTCTTCGAGCTGTCCGAGCACGTGCTGAAGGGTGACCATCCAGAACTTTTGAGACTTGATGCATTTGTTTAGCCGGAGGTCGAGGATGGGCCTCCAGCCCCAGTCTTGTTTTTCATGAGGAAGTACCTGGAGTACACTTCAGAGCCGCTTTGGGACAAGCTCCATCGCTCCTTTCTTTAGCATAGCCTGCACCTCCAGCAGCAGCTGAGGGATGTGGTTTTCCTGCCGGGCCACTGGTGTTATTCTGGGACCCTTTCGTTGGAATTCCAGGGTGTGTCTGTGGACGAGAGCGTCCAGTACCCAACGGTCTTCCACACACTGACGAAGGTTGCCAGCCGGCCTCCCACCAGGGTGCACGGGTGGGGGCCCAAGGTCACGGCCGGTTCAATCTTGTTTGGACGTCAAAGGGCCACCTTCGGCTCCCTGGTGACGAAGACATCCTCCTCCGAAAGCCTTGGAACAGCCCCTGTTGGTTTCCTGGGCTGAGGAGTGGGAGGGCTGGTGGTAAGAAGCGGAGCCCCTGCCGAAAACTTTGGAAGATCATTTGGACTTGCCTCCTGAGGGCCGAAAGGATGGCCGCTGCTGTTGAACGGTGCCCAAGGCATTTGTCTCCGTGTCTGTCTTGATGGCCTGTAGAGACTCATCTACAGCCTTCCCGAAGAGATGGTCTCCGTCAAAGGGTATGTCCAAAACCCTGGTCTGAAAGTACTGACGAAAGTTGGAGGCATTGAGCCAGCCACGACGAAGGCACGCGCCATTGCCCATCTGGTGGAACCCCGCGACGCGATGTCTGTGGCCACTGTGATGGCGTGGTCCGATACCAACTCGCCTTTCTACAGAATTTCCAACACGTCTGACCTCTTGTTGTCGGGGAGGAAGTCCAGGATGGGAGTGATCTTGAATCACAGCTCTCGGTCGTAGCGCGCTACGAAGGCAAGGGCGTTGGCGGCCTTGATGGTAGTGGCTGCAGCATAGATAACCCGTTGCACCATGGCATCCAATTTCTTCCCCTCACTGTCCAGAGGGGTGGACGCTGCCGAGGAAGAAGCGCCCAACGACGACTTCTTGGTCGCTGCCAATACCACAGAGTCTGGCGACGGTTGGGCCCGCAAGCGCTTGGGTGCAGAGTCCAGCACCATGTACGTCTCAAGGCGATCGTTCTTCGCCAGGGACGTAGAAGGGTTCTTCATGAGAGACAAACCGTTGTCCCAAATGTCATCCAGGAGTGGGACCGAGAGGATGTCTCTTCGACTTGCGGCGCTGGTACAATAAGCCTCCTTCTCCTGCTCTGGAGCGAGTTGGAAGAGCCCAGAAGCTCAGGAGGTCATCGCATGTAAAGAGCCTATCTCGTCCGGCGGAGGGGATCTGTGAGAAAGCGGCGGGAGGTCCCCCATCCCACAGTCGACGTCCGTGCCTGACGTCGTCATGTCCGTCTCATCCCTCGGGGGGGAAAAGGGGGAGGCGAGGAGTGGCAAGGAGGAAGGGGGAGGCGAGGAGCGCAAAGGAGGCAGAGGGTGCCTCTTCCTCTTCTTGGCCGGCAGTTCCTCCTTTGCCAGAGGGTCGACCGCCGGCGCAATAGGCATCCTTGTCTGTATCTCAGAGACCAAAGTATGCAGTGCAGAGAGAATGTCTGAGAGGTCTCTAGGCAGCAGCTGAGGCGGAATTGTGAGCTGGGGCAGGGTGCCCAGGGTCACCTTCGACGGTATCCTCGTCACCCTCCTCGTAGGGCTTGCTCCCGACGTTCTCCTCCTGGATGGTTTGATGGTAGATGAGCTCCTCCTTTGAGGAGCTATCCATGCCCTGGAGGACTTCCACGCCCCCCCTTCGCATCCAGAGGGGACGGTCTCGGGGAGATGACCAGCATCTTCTTCTCAGGGGTCTTCTCCATGGGCCGTAACACAGCCTCCCTCCTGGGAGGCAGGGACACCCTTGCCTTCGGGGTTGCGCCCTGCAGACGCCTCGGCAGCCTTCACGAGAGACGCCACCACCCCCTTGATGGAAGGCTGGGCCTTTGCCGGGTGTACCTGGGCCTTCACGGTTAGGACCGGTCCCTTGTCCTGTTTGGCCTTGGACGTCCCGGGTGACTTGTCCTGCTTAGCCTTCACCTTAGGGGGAAGGGTCATCGCCACAATCCCCCTTGGCCTTCTCCGGCAGGTCGGTCTTGGGTTCTCCTTGAGTTTGCCCAGATGGTCCAACTTCCTCTTGGACGACGATCCTGAGCGCTGACTGGTGACTGAAGTGGCTGGAGTCGTCAGACGCGCCCTGGCCGCTGCGGTGCCCGCCGCACGGCGCTCCCGGTGGCAATGGACTCGTGGTGCTTAGCCATCTGTAGAACCCCCATGGGAGGGGCACCCTCAAATGTCTTAGAAGCTCGCTCAGCTTTCTTGGAACCGGGAGAGGCATGCTCCTGGGACCCACCCAGAGCAGGGGCCTTGACCTGTAGCCACTCTTCAGCCGCCTATGCCGATCCTTAAGCGTGCAAGGGACAATCTCCTGGCAAAAAGCACTCCTTGTGCGTCAGGTACAGGCAATAAAGGCACTGGGAATGCTTGTCATCCGAGAAGACATTCCGTAAACCCCAGTCGGAGTAAAGCTTGACAAGGGGGGGGGGGGCTGAATCCTTCTCCTCCATGGTCCACGCAGCACAGGACTGAAGAATCTTCTGGAAGCCTCCACGAAGAAACTCAAAATCCACCCTTGAAGGGCTCTGAAGAATCCGAAAAACGGTTCCCCGTAATCGGAAGGATGATCGAAGGAGCACAAGGGTCTGAAAAATAGAGTAAAACTCTTCCAAAAAGTGAAAAATGCAGTAAAAGCTTGAGAGCTAAACACGAGGACTCCCAACACTTGAACGTGCAGTAAAAATCTGAATATGGCTACCAGAGGAGGGGCTTAGGTAGAGGGCAGTCATTGGCTGGGGGCAGTATGACCCAGAGCTCAGTGATTGGTAGTTAGGAGAAAGACATTTCAGAAATGAAACTGAAACTATTTCTCTTTACTGAGGATTCCCAGCCTGACGACGGGGAATATTCATGAGCATGTGAATCCATGCCAGACCCCATACTGGAGAATAACTAGATTTCACCGAAGAGCGCCGTAATTCTCTCGAAGCGTTAGCTCGGAAAAACGGAACTGAAGCCAACAGGTGCTGCGTACGCCACTTATACTGATGATGATGTCGACACAGAGGCCCTCGAGGGACATCGACTCAACGAGAAGCCCCCTGTCGAAAACAAAATTCCAAAGCAGCTGAAGCTGGAGGGATAATTATAAGATGAGGAATACGTGGGAGGACACAAGACAATGCATTCTAAAGGTAGATATTCAAGGGGAAATTGGCAGCTGTCAGTTAGTCCAGAGAGGAAGACTCCAGTCTAGTACTCAGACAATAAAACAAATAATGTTTTAAAGATTTTTATTCCTGATATTTATATGGGTGCTCTATGGAACTTTGAAATGTAAAACAAAGGTGATACATGGTCAAACTAATCCGTAAACTTTCCTAGGAATCATTTAAGCTGTATTAATTGGCACAGATCGGTGAATGAGATGGGCACTTCCTTCAAAGAAAAGTTTTAATCCCAGCTCTTTCTGCCTGCTTCACTCAGTATGTAGAACAAATCAATAGCGGGAACATTGGTAAATGTGCTATTAGCGTACATTACCAGCCTATTGTCACGACCACAGACCTTAATTCCATGGGCCTGGTCTCTTGCCCCAGTCTTAGGGCTCCACAGCACCATGGGTGGCCCTGGGCTAGGTTACAAGCAGGGCAAGGTGGGCCAAAGCATGGCAGGACAGTGATGCCAAAACACTTGAATAACTTATCATTCCATTCATGGGCATTCAGGGGTTAATAAGCCTGGGACATGACTTTCAGGGGTTAATGGGATCATGTTAGGTACATCCTGTATCAATCAGCCTCTTCAAGATGGAGGCACTGCTTTTGCTGGCGTCCTTAGTTGCAGTCCCTAGCACAAAGTTAAATGACCCTACATGTAAAAAATCTCGTATCGATTGTTAGATGGCCCTAGTGAGTGCTGCTGAGCAGACTACAAATGATGTTGAGATCCTGACCCTATCCTCTCTATAACACTTTCCTAGTGTCTACAAGTGCACACAAAATGGAGGTCGGTATTTTGTTTTTAATCTTTCCGCCCCCACACCGCGTGTCTTATCGTTAAAACAACAAAGGTCCTCACTGACAGTCACTAGAGGAATTTAAAAAACACTATTTCCTCACCACCATGCTATAGCGGAGATAGAGTATGTAGTGATAACTTCAACAATTTCTTTTGCAACCCCTTTCTCTATATAGAAGGCTATTGGAGTCTGGGTTATCAACCAGTACTCTTAAACCAACAGTCAACCGGTTTCAGCGGGATTCTTGGGTGGCCGCTTTCTTCAGGACGAATACTTTTCTGATTTTAGTATTCTCAAAATGTCTTCAATGTTTTGAAGAGTTTAGGGGTGTCTTCCGTTGTCCAGAATGGGTATAATGGAAAAATCCCTGGTCCTATAAGGACAAAGACAAGAAAAAACAAGTGGGACAGTTTTCAGTCTCGAAGTACTTTTTAAAACATTTTAAAAGTTCGTGGAGGAAGGTGATAAATCCTCTCTTCTCTCCCGGATTGTTCTCACTAGAATGAGAACATCGGTATCAGATCATTTGTGTAAAATTCTACAGTCTACTTTTAAGCATGTTTAATGCCACCAATGTTCAACAGCTTCACCCTGGCTTGATAAAATTAGCCTGGTGCTCCTTCTATGTGTTCTGAGTTAAAGTGTTACCTAGCTTCTGTTGGTTGTACAAGAGATAACCTGTGCATTATTTTCATCACAGTTCACATGCATTATTGTTGGCAATGCGGTCACTCTCGGTAGCGCTTCCCCTATTCACTGCATTTTGTTAGTTTAATTATCAGACGGTTTGGCTTAATCTATCTGAGGGAGCGTGAAGCGCTTCCGATATTGCGGTTTGTTTTTTCGTGTCCATTCTATAAAGGGTTTTTTTCTTTTTAGTAAATCATAGCGAACGAACACTGGACGGACTCCAGGCTCTCCTGTGAGTCTAGTCGTCACAATCTAGGCAAGTATTTAAAACGCTACTTGGGAGTGCTTACCTCTATTCAATCGTGGTGACCGCCTCTTGTTGCGCGTACCGTTATCGCGCCATCTTGGATGATGCTTGTTTATATCTCAGCGTCACGTGTGCGCGATCACGTGTGAACTTCAGAAAAGACTGGGAATTGTAGTTCGGCGCCGTTTCTGTTTCTCATTAACGCGTTAGGGCTGTAAATGTTTCCAAAAGAACTGCCTGGGCAGAATAGCGGATAGCTAGACCACTTGAAGTTCCACAGTGGCCAATATATATATTCCTTTTGAAATTTGTGTATATCTGTGGCGTATTAGTGTTCAGCATATAGCATATAAAGTGGATGAACCCACTAGAATCGCCTCGGTTGCCAAAGTGTATTATGTCTAATCACCTTATTGATCTGTAATATTGATTGTCCAGATATTTCAAATTAAGTGAATTCTGTATATGTACCACGTATTGTGGATTGTTGTCAAAATATGGGAAGGGTTTTTTTCCCTCTGGTTTTTTAGAGTGTTTCTATTCACTTAGCCGTTACTTGTAAATCATTTATAAGACCGCCAGAGTTTGCCAACAGATCTCTTCATTTAGACCCGTCTGGTGACTGCGGGTCTTGTATATCCACTGTTCTCTTTTTTAACAGGAGGGCTGTTATATTCCCGCCTCTTTTAGGTAATCTGACTTTCTCTATGATGGTCCATGTCAAGTCATTCTCAGTATGCTGTTTCTCTATGAAGTGTTTGACCAGTGGGGCAGTTCTTTTTTGGGTCCTGATGTTAGAACGATGCTCCCCTATACGTGTCTTAATGGCCCTTGTTGTCATTCCAATATATTTCTTGTTGCAAGGGCACTGGATTAGATACACTACATTTGTTGTATTGCAATTGGTCAGGCATCTGTTCCCATGGATACTTCCAACCTATATCTATTGCTGTCGTACGTTGTGTGAATTTACACACAGTGCAATTTCCACATGGTGTGTGACCCTGTGGTCTGGGTTGGTGAGGAAATAGTCACTAGAGGAATTTAAAAAAAACACTCTGTCAGTGAGGACCTTTGTTGTTTTAACGATAAGACACGCGCTGTGGGGGCGGAAAGATTAAAAACAAAATACCGACCTCCATTTTGTGTGCACTTGTAGACACTAGGAAAGTGTTATAGAGAGGATAGGGTCAGGATCTCAACATCATTTGTAGTCGGCTCAGCAGCACTCACTAGGTGCATCTAACAATCGATACGAGATTTTTTACATGTAGGGTCATTTAACTTTGTGCTAGGGACTCAGCGTCAGGAATAACTTTTGTAATTACTTAGCCTTCTGTTATACATGTGTTATAATACCGAGGTATAAACAGGAGGCAACTGCCTCCAAACTCCAATTTGTAGTTACTTTGTCCTTAGTTGCAGGCCAGCCTGTCTTCTGGGTGTGGTCGGGGCTGGCTTACTATAAATAGCCCCGCCCCAACCAAGATCCTCGCTTCGCGTCGTTCTGCAGATGCAGCGTGACGCTCCCGGCACCCTTCCTGTAATAATGGGAAAAGAAAGCAGAAGTTAAGTTAAAGAATGCACGCGTGCGGCCACTGCGATCCCCAGCAGCTGTTACCTGCATGCATACAGAGCCTTGCAGCTACGCCGTTCAGGAACCTCTGTCTTCTTGCTATCCATTCCAGTGATCAGCTGCAGCCTTCAGGATTCCTTCTGGCTCTGCGCTCCGCTCATCAGCTCTTGCAGCCACATGGGCGGCCTCTTCACGACAGACTTTCACTTCTGGCAGCGCTCGTGTAAGAAAAGGGAAAACAAACCAGAAAAGGTCAGTGAGCAACAAGCAACTCCGCATGCGCATTATAAAAGCAGAAGCTCACCATAAAGCGCAAAAGGCAATACAGCACTTTGAAGAGGACTTTCAAACAAAAGGCGCTAAGGCAGCAAATGCAACAAGAAGTGGGAAACGCCATAAGCGCCACAACTGAAAGCGTAAAGCACGCATTGGAACAATAAGGGGACCACTAAGCTCCTAAGGCGCAGCAACATTTTTGAGGCCCTGGAACAGTACTAAAGTGCCTAGAAACGCCACACAACAGAGCAACCGTCACATGAGCGTATTCATCAACCCACCTGATAGAACTCTTTTATAAAGAACATTCACGCCGCAGCAGATCTGGGCAGAACTCCAAAACAGCCAGTGAAGTAACTGGTTGCATTTAAGCATCCCTGTTGAGATCTAGCAGGATGGAGAGCTTCCTGTAACATAAAAGCAGGTGAGAGAGGATCCAGAAGTTGGGGATTGTGGGAGGTACTGGGTGGTGGGTCTTCCCGCACAACACACCAACTGACATTCCTGTGCATTCCTTTTCAGACACATACCTCACCAGTCCAGAGCCCCAGTACATTCAGGAAGGCTGTTAGCGGAGCATTCAAGGTGCACCTGCAGAGCAAAGGTGAGCATTACACCTATGCAGAAAAAGATGCGAATCAAACTTAATGCAACCTGGTGGATGTGAAGTGTGTTCAGCTAGAAGACGCCAGAATTTGTCAATTGACAGCCCTGCAGAAACTTGCAATTGGTTTGGAATTAAGTGAAATCTCGCGATCTTCATCTTTCAAAAAGAAGAACATGTGTACCAGCAGTATGGAAGACGTGGTCTGTTGATTACGCAACAGTCGCGTGTGATAAGAAAATATTTTTGGAATAAACCGGTTAAGATTATTATTAGGGTATTTATTGAGCGCCGGCCTAACCTCGAGAAGCAATGGAACACTTTACAAGTCCTTTGGACAAGTGCACAGTGAGGAAAGCAGGATAGAAGGGAGTGAGGAGCGAACAATAGTGAGGAAAAGAGTGGGCAAATTTGCAGCAAGGGGTCTAAAAGCAACAAATGAAGAAAACTGTGGGAGCAGAACCCCCACTCTCAAGTGGGGTCTGAGTGGTGGTAGGGAGATATTCCCTGAAGGAGGGGTTTGATGCCTTTCCTGAAATGTAGAAGCGAATGGACGAGTCTTGTGTCGACGGGAGGAGGTTCCAGATTCTGAAGACATACATAGAGGTGGTCTGTCTTCTGGTTCTGTCCATCCCCCAATTGCAGAATTTAAGTTTGCACACATCATTACTTCTGGTGGATCGTAGGCATCTGGAGATGCCGAGCTCGTCCGCGAGGTAGCTTGGCATCTTGAGGGGGACTGCCTTATAAATGATTCAGCAGGATATGAAGTTGATGCGCGCTTGCAGTAGGAGCCAGTGCACTCCAATGAGGGTCTGGAAGATGTGGGTGAATATTTCCTTTGATGAGTTGCGCTGCAGCATGTAGGGCACATCTCAATGGTGCCAGGGTGGTCGCAGAAAGGCATTTCAGAATGGCACTGCCAACATCCAGGTGGGACAGGGCCAAGGCTTAGCCTTGGTTATAGTTGTTCTGGTAGTATTTGGCCATGGCAGTGGGGAGTTGGGGGGGGAGAATATCAGTCGATACAGCGTTCCTTAAGCAGGGCGAGAGGATGGAAAGTGCTGCAGAATTGTCGCCAACACTTTTCTGGTTTACCGATTGTTCTTTTGTTGAGTTCTTGAGAGTTCCAGGGTGTGGAGGGTTTCGGCTTGAGGGTGCCTTGTTTCACTGGGGGACGGAGGTTGATGTTGGTAGCACGAGTGGTGTGGAGTTCTTTGAGAAGTGAGTCGCAGTCCTGATTGGTCCAAGGTAGTTCGGGCCATGTGAGGAGGAGGTTCTACTGGAAAGTTCTTATATGACCTGAAGGCTTGTTTGCTGGGTTTCGGATGGTTGTGCTTGACTGGGGCATGTTACTAATGTCAAAGGGGATTGCCAGATGGCCCCACCTGCCGAGCAGGATTGGAGAGCTGTGACGCAGGGTGGGCAAGGAGGTGATGAGTTTGAGAATATTACCTTTACTAGGCGTTGGGTTTTTTCATGTGCTATGTAAGGTTAAGTGGAACAAGAAGGTAGTGTAGATCTTCCTTCATGGATGTTGAAGTTGCAGAGGAAGAGGAGTTGGCATGTGTGACCAAATCTGTCTCCAATGAAAGAGTTGGGCTTGGGTGCGCTGCATATGAGGTGGAAGGGAACTACATCTTTTGGAGATGGCAAGAAGTGGCAATTTTATGAGCTCACCAGTCAATGGTTCCAACCCACATGCAGCACGTCATTAGGGATCAGTCATTGCTAAGATTATTTATAATATATTTCAGAACAATTACTTTAGTTAAAAATGCATCTTTAAAACATTATTTCACAACACCAATACAGTTACAAGTAGAATCTCCATGCTGACATTTGTGGGATGCTTTTAAAATTGTTCATAACATTATTTTACCAAGCAGGACTTCAGGAGGAAACAAACCCACAGATGGGGCCATCTTGAATATTGGTAAATGTGTTGTGCATGTTTTGTGTTTTCACACATTATGCTGTCTGTTTAGGACATATGGGAGTGTTTTAGTGTGAAATGTCTGGCTTTTATTGTGGCAACGTATAGTGTGGTTCACAATTGGGTTCTTGCACTTTGTGTTATGACTGGATTCATGCAGGATGACAAAGATTGGGGTTTCCACATATCCACCTTGGTGAGGTATAACTCTGAAAAGGCTGGTTTTCCCCAGTTGTATTAGTGTATTGTTGGTATTGTGAGAAACAGAGGGTGTCTCACTGTCTGAACTCCGGAGATCTCTTGCTCAGGTGGCCAGTGCATGGCCATCGCCCTTGGATCCAGATCCTGGAGGGTGGAGAAGTGAGGACGGACCACCTAGGTGAGGGATCCTCTGGGAATGGCGATGAGATATCCGACGGCCGAGACGCAGTATTCCCCCCCTTTCCGACAAACCCCTACCTGACATTCCCTCCACCTACATAGGGTGTTGCGAGTCCCATCTCGTTAACCCCTCCCCAATACCAACATGTACCAAGACAAGAGGGAGGTATTCGAGAACAAGGAATAGGGAATTACACATATTACCCAGTCATTTACAACAAGGGGATTGTCCTTTTTCAGACAGCAAGTTACCAACTTTTTCCACCATCCCTAGAAAAGACTGACTCCCATAATTCCTCCCGAGTGCATTTTCCAGAAACCACTGGGACGAGTAAGGGAAAAAGAGCTGTGAAGATTACCCATAAGAATCAATGCACCAGGGATTCTATGGGCAGTCGCCATGTTGTCCCAATAATGAGGCGAGGCAAGGTCATGCCTCCAACTAGAACTATTTCTACCTGAAATCTATCAAGACTCCCAGTCACTATAAAAAGCAGAACACACAAGCATACTTTGAACGAGCTGGGGATGCTGGATGGAGCACAGAAGCCAGGAGGAGAATGCAAGCTGAAGAGACCCTGGAAGGCCTGGAGGACGAAGGACTACCCAATTGCTCTGCCTGTGAGTACAGGGTAGGCTGTAGTGAGGCGAGGGAGTACCAACTCCAGGGAGCCAAACCAGGGGAAGCTGGGGTCACCTGGTTGTGCCCACACCAGAGCTCCTCCTCGGGCAAACAGGAGGGCAGAGGCCTTTAAGAGGCAGGTGGCAGAACCCGGACAACAAATCATCCCCCTGTGCCCTTGCTGCTCCCAAAACCGCCAAAGAACAAAAAGGGGAGCAAGCGAAGTGGGAGCAAATTCAGAGAAAAGTGTGTTCTGGGACTTGAAGTCCAATGACTTTGAATTTGACAAAGCACGAGGGGTCTGAGCCTGGCTGATGGAGACCCGTGTGGAAATTGCAAAAAGGGGGTCTGTACCCCCACTCAGGGGGACCCCCACCCAACCCCAACACTGAATCCTAAAGCAAAAGGCTGCATTGTGTATTAAGGACGCCAGAGACCCTCCCGGGTGAACGGAAGAGTTGGAGAGGCGAGGCCAAGCCTGTGGCACGAAACTTGAACTTTAAGTCAAAGTGGTCCTGCAGAGGTCTGTAAAGAAAGCCAGGCACATTCGAAAGTCTTCGACATCCAAAAGCGGTCTGAGCCCAACCCAAAGTGTGATAAACTTGGGGAAGGGAGCCCCCTTGCAAGCTTGTTGAACTGTGTTATGAAAGGTCTGAGCCCAACAGAGGGGGGTCCATGTGAACTATGAATCTGGTGTTTTGGGAACTGTAAATCATAAAAGTGATGGTGAATTGTGAATCCTAAAGAAAAGGAACGTGGTTGCACTTTCAAAGGAACTTTGTTTTTGTACACTTCCAAGGCACCCTGCGAGAAAGATACTTGTTTTGGAAAAAGACTATCGTATAAAGCCCTGGATTGTGTCCATAGTTGCATCCTCGTGCTGAAGAAGCCCATTGAATCTCGTGTCTGTCTTTACTTGTGATGCCATGCCTCCCTTACAGTATGCACACTTCTTAGGAGGGTCTGCATGCGGATGCACCTTCAATTGGCTTAGAAGATGGGGCCTTTTGATCTTTGAACATTTTAACCTACTGTTTTTTCATATATTTTTCTGTCCATTTGCTCCATGTTCTTCTCTCGCTTTCTTTGTTGGTCTCTTTATTTCACGGGAAATTGTACATATGAAATTATTCGACAAACGTGACCGATCTCATGTTTCTGAATTATTGGGACACAATTTGCACTGAAATAACCTTGTTCTTGTGTTGGTGGAATGTATCAATTTCTACACTCTAAACATTATTGCAATTTACCAAATACATATTGATATTATGTTAAATATCTATGTTGCTTTATACACTATGGGTCCCACGTCATGTTTTTATGCATCACATCACTCCTTTTTATAACCATTTTAACAGCACAGAGGAGGACCTTCAATGGTCAAAACATGTGTAAGCTGTTGTAGGAATGTCATTGAATAAACACATCACATCATTTAGAGAGACCAAATGTATTATTGAGAACTATCATTGATACACATAACACAAAAGAGTTAATTTAAAAAAGAAAAACAGTGCGAGTGCGCGGAACAGGAGACTGAACCCTGCTGTTAGTTAGTCTCTGGTGATGTTGGGCCAAGGTCACTCAGAGCCTCCATCCCTGAAGCTCCTATTTAACTATTGCCTGGTGGTTTCGTTCTAACCCTGGAACAACCCTTAATTATAATTAATTGGTTATCATTCTTGCTGCCCTACTTTTAGTTTAGATCTTCATCAGTGGAGCTATGGTACAAATCCATCCCCATCAAAAGGGAGATCTAGAAAGATTTCTTGGCCTGCCTTTGTAAACTTGGTTGTGTACAGCCAAGCTTCTCTGCACACAGCTGAGTCCAAAACTACCCCATTTGACAAGGTATCAACGTGATGAGCTGGATATTCGCCAGACTCATTTTGAGCAATAACCCACGCATCAGACTGCCCCCACATTAAAATAGAAGACTTTTTAAATGCAGAGGACTCATGCAAAAGCTTCAAGCTGGTTGCCGCTAGCATGGCCTCTGTCTTGTCCAGTCATAGCAGAAGCAAATTTACAATTTTCTTTCCCCCCCACCACCTCTAGCGCTTTGTTCTCCATGCTCAGAATCTGAGCTGTGGCAAAGGTCTGGAATACACAGTGGCAGCAGCCACCAGAGAAGAGGACTGCTGCAGCCACAAAGTCAGAAATCTCGTCAGTATACCGGTCACTGTATCTGATGTCAATTTTATTTTCCACGGCTGGATTGGTTGGAGTTGGGCTCATATTTTGTTGCCTCAGCAAGAACATCCTTCCGTAGGTCTGCTCCTGATTTTTCAGATGCCTTGATCTAAATGGCACCTGGCAGGACCCATACTTCTGTTTTGGGTAATCTCCAGGGGAGGAATTTCTAGGATATCCATAAAATCTGTCCGACTATCAGGAATTGTTATTGCTTAACAGGACACTGCTTCCTCAGCTTCGTCGGCATCAACAGGCTGGTCTGCCGCTACCAGCCAAACTGAATCTGGCGATAAATGCTGGGGCATAGTATATTCAGTCAATGCTGGAGAGGAAACTGAAGGCAGAACAATGGATTGGGCCCCAGACAAGCCATATACAGAGGTAGAGGGAACCTGAAAGTGGGAGGCTTCAGTAACTGAGGAGATAAACACCTGCATCTGAATCTTAAAGTACATTTTCATAGGACCGATGTGCATTCCATTTTGGAAGTGGGGAAAAAAGGACACCTTCCACCATTTTACTAGTCCATGGCAGTGAAGGATAAGAGAAAAAGGCTGCTGCCGTGGTATGGGTCTGGTCAAGAGTTGACTGACATTGGTTGCCAAGATGATTTAATCAACCAGGTTTCCACATAAAGAAAGGAGGACATGGCTGGAAACAGCGTAGAAGCCGCCCATTCCACAAAAAGGAGCCAACATGACCCTTCTAGAAAAGTAGGGAAAGAGCGTGGTGTTGCCTCAAAAGTTGACAACATTGACTTTGGAATCAAGCAAATGTCAGCTGCGATTGTTTTTTCAAAACTGGCCATTTTGTGCTTTTGTGAGCAGATAGAAGCTCAGCCAAAAACCCCTGTGTATCCAGAGCTCTGGTGCTCTCTTTAGCCCTCTGGACAGAGGCAATACAAGGATAAGTCCTTGTAGAAGGTTTATTCCCCCAATTGGGGATACGCAGCCACACCAACCAGTAACAAATGTAGCCCTGTGAGCGGAATCCACAAGGATACCCTAGTTTATTTATCCCCGTAACTGGGAACTATGGCGGGACTGGCAGCTGAATTGGCCCCTCGAAGGGGATCCTCAGGGCAAGACCCGGTAAAATTAGCCACACGTTTGGGCTCCTCTGGACGAGCCCCATTAACTGTGTCCCTTAGACAGAGGAATGTGGCCTTTATGGTAATTTGGCCCTTTGTCAGAGAACCTCGAGACAGTCCCCAGTGGACTTATCCCCTGAACGGGAACCACAAGGAACTCTCTGGCAGCCTTATTCCTCAGAAGCAAGCCAGGTAGCACTATTACCCAAGCAGCCCTGCCCAGTACCGAAGCACCGCCCGTGGAAAAGAGGCATATGGCCCGGGGTGTCTTGAAAACATTATCACTTACCAGACATTGCTTCTTCGCTTTAAACTCTTGGAAGTGTTCCGGTACCATTTGTCGGAAGGCCTCCTCCCACCATCAGCAACCAGTGCCCAGGAAGAGTGTGTTACAATAGAGGCATGAGTCTTAATGTTGGACCCGGCTCAGGCCATCAAGGACAGAGATTGTGTGGATATGAAATGCAGAAATGATGCCAACAAAACATGCAAGTAGAAAAACCTTTTAATCTCAGCATAAGCGAAGAAAAGCCTGACAGAATTCAGGAGACACAGGGAAATCCACGGACAAATGGTTGGCAACAAGTCCCACAAGATGTATGAGCAATGCGGAGGGCAGGACAAGGGGGTGCGCCATGGCTGCGCATGAGATTGGCTTTGCATAAAAAAAAAATGTTTTAAAAAAGGGAACTGTCCCACCCTGCAAGGATGGAATGTGCAAAAAGCATGTAAGAAAGGGGGCAGACATATGTGTATGGCCTTTTGGGTACAGAGTAGGACTCTGCAAATGTGTTGTATTGTTATCTAGGGTTTACTTTTTCTGCCCACCCCTTAGCATTAAATGTATTGTGCCTACTACAAGGTAGTGGCCATACATTTAGCTTAGAAGTGGTTAGGGTTTGTCTTGGGACATTATAGTTTGTATGCATGCACTGTGTTTTAGTATGGGTCTTGTTTAACGCAAAGTACTTATTTGACCATATAGATATTCTGTGGGATTTTACAATACATTGGTCCTAAGTGAAGTAGTCGTTTTTTAAAAACAAAACTACTGCGAAAAAAGCTTTTGAAAGACTGCACCGTGACCGCAAAGAGGTCTTTCTTAAACCAGCTATCATGCCCCTGCCGCACGCGAGTGCGCACAGGGGCTACCAGGCACTCCAGGACCCGGAAGCGGCATAGAGGTAGAGGAGGTAAGTGTGTGTGCTTGTTTGTGTGTGCGTTAGGTGTTTGTGTTGGATTGGGGTTAGGGGGAGTCTTGGGAGGGGAGGAGAGCTGCAGGGAGTGTTGTGATTGATGGGGTGTGGAATTTTTTTTTTTTTATTTTTTTTTTAAGGCAGCCTAAAATCGGCTGAAAAAAATAAAAAGATAAGAAAAATCGGTCTTAGTAAGGCGACCAATAAAAAAAATATCGACCATATCACAGAACCGTATTTTTTTTAATCATACCAGTATCTATTCTTTATGGGTAACTCTACTTCACTATTTGCCAACCTCCTCTCTTCAGTTAATATCTGACCACGCTGCCACAGTTACTAGTTTAGAGAGTCAGTTCTTTTGGTTGGAATGCCTGACTTGCCTTAAGGTTATGTCCTGACTTGCCTTTAGGTTATATGGTTTTACATTTCTCAACAAAGGCTATGGAAAACTAACAGCATTTGCTCACATTTTGGGTGTAGAGGCAATGCATTGGTATAAAGAATATAGTTGCTTTCACGATTAGACCTAGACAGCTGCCCCAGAAAGCCATCCCTCAATGTGTAGCCTATAAGGGTTGGCTAGAATACTGGCTTGCGACCCATTATTGGGACCCTTCCACCATTGCTACGTAGTCCTTGATGGGATTAAGATTTTTGTTTGGTTTACTAAATTCACACTGTACTTTGGAGTTGCTGTCCATCAAATATAAGAGCGCCAAAGGTAACCACGAGTTATTAGGCACTTTTGTAAAAGAAAGCCAACTGTCTTACCTGTATCACCCTTTTTAATTATATTTGTTAAGTGTGTCTCAATTTTAATTCCCTGTAGACTGTGCACCTGCTTTGTTTTTTTCTGCCATTTGTTTTTCTGTGGTTCGCACAGACTGCATGGCTTTCTCCAACCTCCCCACTTCCGAAATAGGCTAGAAACCATGACAAACCCAGATAGCCTCCTGCGAAAAATAGTTCTAAAGTAGATCAGTCTGTGATACAGGTGCATTTACCCTGCTTTACTGCCTTACCCCTGCCATCACCAGTTATCTAAATCTTCCAAGACAGGGCTCACCTTACCAAACAGAAAGCTACATGCCATAAACATATTACACATCGCCACACACTAGACTTCAAAAACAGACATCTGGACATGGGGAGACATACCAACGTCTTCAGCAGAAGTACTTGTGGGAGGCACAGCTGTTGACTTAGGGATCACTAACATCTGGACTCCAAGTCCCTGCAATATTACCACGTCCTCCAGGTCTGCCAGCAGTTCCTTAGCAGAAGCATAGCCATTCAGAGGAAGTAGCCGATTGAACATGCACAGGTAAGCAGTCTTAAATAGAGCCAGTGGCATGCCACCTGGGCGCTGTGTCAGAACAGCAAGAATATTCTGTTTCAACTCTGGACTGATAGTTAGCCTTTTGGGTTTCGCCCTGGTGCAATTTGAGGTTGCCTTCTTGTTTGGGGCCTCCTCTGTGAGAACGGGCACGTCAGAAGTCGACAGGAGTACCTGTGGTGTGGCTGAATTTCCATTAGTAGTATTTGTGTGTTCCCAGGTTGCCTTGAACTTACGGGGAATGTCTTTTGCGGATTCCGCAGTTAATGGGGGAAAGTCAGAGGTAGATAATGAAAAGGGTGGCAAGCAGGGCTGAACGTCAATGCTGCGGAGGCCGTCAGTGGTCCTCTTTTTGGAAGGGTAATTCTGGGATTCTCCAGTCAAGTGGGGGAAGTTGGAATTGGTTAGTGAAAGCTGGGAACACGCTTGTTTGGTGTTCATAATGTCGAGACACGGTCCAGGAGACTGGAGGGGAGCTGCTGGAGGACTTCTCTGAAGATTACTGAGACCAGCCTCATGTTTTTTACCACAGACAGCACTCGAATACAGGGAAGTTGCTACGCTTTGTTCAGACGTCTTTTTAGCAAGGGAAGCCTCTTCACAGGTGTGGTTCAAATCCGTAGTTGAAGATGGGTGCACTGGTGGTTGCATTGAGCCACAGTGCAACGTGTTGGTTTCCTGTTTCTTTGGGTCCAACTGCACCGATGGGGACATGGAAACGAGAGGACAAGGTGCTCTTGGAACGCAGTTTTGGAATGGATTTAAAGGAATAAGAGGCCCCACTCGCTGCATGGACGTATGTTGGTTAGGAGGAAGAATTGGACAAATGTTTGGGACAGTATTTCTACCCATGCCTTGCGGCAGCAGTATGGATGGCGTACATTTCTTCTGATGCATATCAAAAGGGTTAACTGTAGGTTGGTTAAGGATAAAGATTTGTCCTGGCAAATTCTGAAGTGCTTCCTTTGTAGGCTGGCCATTGAAACCTAAGAGAAAATAAAGAACATTAAGGAAAAACGTATGAATGGTGCAGTAAAAGTCTAGGTTTCCAATTCTAATCACGGGAAGCACACACATTTATGCATATACACAATTTAAATAGCCAACAATTATTTTAAAAAGTAAATGTTAAGCAAACCGAAGTGCTCTTCAGAGTACGCACAATATCACAACTAAGTTTAATATTAATTCTAGGCAACTCACTGGAACACTATGGTTCTCCCTTCAGTTTTCCCCCCAGATATGATAGGTTATCACTCAACTCAGAAGTAACACATTTTAGACTAATTAACCCTAAAAAACAACATTGACTAATTTGCACAGTTATAGGAAAACAGTGAAATAATATTTGTGCAGTACGATATGATAGTTCGTGCAAGTGTGAGAATGAGAATTGCAAGGGGAAAGGGAGGAAGACGGGGGAGTGCAAGGGAGAGGGGAAAATAGGGCAGCAATGCTCTGAGTAAGTGCAGCCAGGGTAGCGTGGCTCTGGGGAGTGCAAGGAGAACAAGGGACTGTAGGGGTACAGTTACTGCCCCAAAGTGTGTGGTAGGCCCCGGAGGCAGTGCAAGCGTGACTGATCAAGAAAGAGCATGGTACCCAGTGAGACTGAGGGTAGCCAAGCAACCAGTTGGTATAGCAAACCGGTAGGTCAGGAGGGGAGTGAGAGAAAGAAAGAAAAAGAGGAATGTTTTGAGCTGCTTCCGCAACTTCAGGTGGTCCGGCTCATGTTTTAGAGGTCCAGTGAGGCCATTCCAGAGGGAGGCACCTACAGAGGAGAGAGACCCTACCCCCCACTCTCTGCCTGGAGAAGCGCCCAACGCTTAGAGAGTTGGATGTAGCTGAGCGAAGGGCTCGAAAACGAAGGTATTTCGGAAAAGAGAGTGTTGGATGTAGTGTGGGCTTTGACCACAGAAAGTATTGTGGACAGTGCAAAGGGTCTTGAACTTGTTCCTTGCCGCCACTTGGAGCCAGTGGAGAGATTTCAGGGCTGGAGAGAACGGTCCCTGGGCTTGAGGCCAAGGATAAATCTTGCAGTCCTGTCCTGGATTAGTTGGAGAGGGCGGAGAGTAGAGTAAGCAGTTTGAGAAAGAGGCTGTTGCAGTAGTCCAGCTTAGAGAGAACCAGGGCTCTGGAGACGGTGAGCTTCTGCGGGAAGTGGAAAAGGAACAGTCCCTTGGAGGAGGTGCAGCTGGTAGTGGGACATCATGGTAACATCCTAGATGTGAGGAGAGAAAGAGGAGTCGAAGAGGACGCCAATGTTTTTTGCCTCGCAGGAAGGCGAAGGCAGAGGTCCCAATGGCAAGGGTCCCTCTCTTACTGGGATTAAGGCAGAAGTTGTTGGAGGCACACCAATCCTGAATCGCAGATAGACAGTCGGGAATAAGCAAGAGAGGAGGCTGAGGGGATCCTGAAGGAAAGCAGACCATCATCCGCATAACACAAAGTTAGAGAAGGTAGTGATCAGGTGGGCCAAAGGGGCCAAGTAGAGGTTGGAAAACCAGGGTGAGTGGATAGAGCCCTGAGAACGCCACAGGTAGAGAGGTGGCGTAGAGAAAGGGACCAAGTTGGGCCTGGGAGGGGCTGTCCAATAAGAAGGAGATCAGCAACTCCAGGGCCTGATCCGTGATGCCCAGATTCACAGAGTTCATTGATCAGGATGGTGTGGTTGACCATGTCGAAAGCAGAAGAAAGATCAAGGAGGATGAGGACAGAAGTAATGCTGGCATCAAAGTTAGAGAGCAGATCTTCACTGGTGTTCAGGAGAGCAGTTTCGCAGCCTCCGGCAGCTCAGAAACCAGACTGATGGTCATGGAGACAACCAACAGATTCAGTGTAGAGAGTAAGCTGGGAGATGGCCAGCTTTTCCTAGAGTTAGCCCAGGAAAGGGGTTATGGAGACTGGGCGATAGTTTTCCAGGCAGGTAGGATCAGCAGACAGCTTCTTGAGGATGGGGTGCACAAGGGAGTGCGGGAGAGGGGAAAGTTTCAGTGGCGAAAGAGTGATTACAGAAATCGGCCAAGGCTGGAGCGAGGGTGTCAAGATGGTCCTTGATGGTTCTGGAGGAGCAGGGGAGCACCTGATTTTTTAGAAACCTCATCAGTTGTCTGAGAGAAAGAGGAGAGGGAAAGATAGCCAAAGGGGGCGGGAGGGGGCTGAGAGAGGAAGAGGAGATCGAGGGCAGGATGTCCTGAGCTTTAGCAGAGAAGTGAGGCCAGAGCCTTACAGAGGGCATGGGAGAATAGGAGAGGTAGCGACTGCAACAGGATTGGCTAGTTCCTTGCAGATTTTAAAGAGTTTGGCGTGTTGTTAGAGGCCGCATAGACGTGGGCTTGAATGTGAGCCTTTTTGGACAGGACAGAGTCTGTATTGCCTTTGGAGCAGACGGCAGGCCAGTTTGTCAGAGGATATGCCCGAAGCCCTCCACTTTCTCTCAGCAACCCTGCACTTGCGTTTCAGGGAAGCGAAGGTCAGAATCATACCAAGAGTTTCACTTGGAGGCAGGCTTCAACCGGATTCTCATGACAGGGGCAAGGATGTCCAGGGTGTTGGAAATAGAAAGATGCAGATTAGAAAGGGCTGCGTCAGTGTGCGAGTCAGCCACAGGAGTAGGAGGAGCAGAGAAAGTAAAGGCAAAGGCATCCACCGACACGCTTCTTGGGCTGAATGACCGAGAAGCTAGGTGGCATTAATGGGGGGTGGCCTTTGCCTGAGGGATAGAGTTTCAGAGGAGAGTAGAAAGTGGTCAGTATTAAAGATTTTATAAATTAAAGCCCATCTGATATAAAAACTGCTTTAAGTTGGTGTCAAATATAAACCCAATTGTGCAGGCACTATTACCTTATGAGGATTAGGTAACTTACCTATAAGGAACAAGTTACTTACCTGTAAACTGATGTTCTCCAGCAAGGGTCTGGCATGGATTCACATGCTCATGAATATTCCCCGTTGTCATGCTGGGAATCCTCAAAAAATCAGTTTTGTTTCTGAACTGCCTTTCTCCTAATAACCAATCACTGGTCTCTGTGTCATACTGCCCCCCAGCCAATGACGGCCCTCTACCTAAGCCCCTCCTCTGGCAGCCATCTTCAGATTTGGTAGCATGTAAAGTGGCAGTAGGACCAAGAGAAGAGCTGCAGAGGGGTAGGCGGGAGGATTTGCATGTGAATCCATGCCAGACCCATGCTAGAGAACAACAGTTGCAGGTAAGTAACTTGTTCCTTCTCCAGGATGGGGCCTGGCATGGATTCACATGCTCATTAATAAAGAATACATAGCAGTACACACCTGCACAACAACGGGAGGTGCCAAGGCTCAACATTAAGCATCTCTTACCTCCTCACCAGGCTTACCTTCAAGCGAACAGGTTGCGCAGCACTGCTTGGCCGACTCTGGAATCCTCCCTGGAATCCCGGTCAACGCAGTAGAATCTCGTAAAGGTGTGCGCATAGACCTCCACGTAGCAGCCCTGCAGATGTCCAGCAGGGGCACACCAGACAGGAAAGCCGTAGTTGCAGCGATCGCCCTGGTCGAATGAGCTCTCGGACGGCCAGGCAACGGTCGGTTTGCCAACCGATGACAATGGGTGATGCAGCCAGAGAGCCACCTGGAAATGGAAGCCTTGGAGAGGACATTCCCTTGATTCACAGGGCCAAAGTCCACGAACAGCTGTGATGTCTTCCGAACTCTTCGTGCAGTCCACATAGAACTTCAGCACTCTAGCCACATCTAGCGAGTGCAAGTCCTCTCAGCCGGCGACGAAGGCGACGGGAAGAAAACCGGTAACACCAGGGACTCGTTGATATGAAGTCCGACGGCATCTTGGGCATGAAGGAGGGGTGCGTCCTCAGCATGACCCTTGTTTCGTGGAAAGTCAAATATGGTGGCTTACAGGAGAGGGCCTGGATCTCTCCCACTCATCGTGCGGAGGTGATGGCCACAAGAAACGCAGTCTTCCACGATAGGAATTTCAGAGGTGCTGAATGCAGAGGCTCGAACGGAGGACCGATGAGCCTAGTAACACCACATTGAGCTCCCACGCCGGGGCCGGAGCCTTCACCGGCAGGAATGAACAGAAAAGTCCTTTCATGAACTCCTTGACCAGGCGATGCGACCACAGCGACGACCGCCCCAGAGCTCTGGTATAATGTGAGATAGCCGCCAGATTAATTTTGATTGAGGCGTGCAACAGCCCCGCATTGGCCAGTGACAGCAGGTACGGCAGCACTCGAGGGGCCGTAATCCGTAAAGGGTTTATCTTCTGTGCACGGCACCAGATGGTGAACCTCTTCCATTTATGTCCATAAGAGTCGAAGAAGCCCTGGCCTTGGCAAGTACCTCCTTGCAGTATGCTGGGATCTCGTACCCTCCAAACTCTAGTGCTGCTGGAGCCAGGCCTGCAAGTTAACGACCCCGGGTCGTGATGCAGAATTGCTCCTCCTTCCCTAGCAAGAAGATCTGCGTCCGCCGGAAGCTTGACTGGAGGGGACGCCGACATGTCCAGAAGGTCTGGGAACCATATCTGAATCGGCCATGCAGGTCTGACAAGGATCATCCTGCACCGGGACTATCCGAGTTCACTGATGTGTCGCAGAAGCAACAGCAATGGAGGAAACGCATAGAGGAACAGGCCGTCCCAGGGGGAAGAAGCGTTGAGGCGTCGGAGATCTAGAATGGGTCGCCAACCGCTGGTTTTTTTTCGGACGAGGGAGTACCGCGAGTTGGAGCCCCGGAGCCTCTTCGGGACGAGTTCCATCGCACCCTTTTCCAGTATTGCTCGTACCTCTAAAAGCAATTGCGGAACGTGGTCTTCTTTCCTGGCCACAGGTGGAAAACGTGGACACTTCCTTTGGAACTCCAGGGTGTGTCCATGGGCCAGAGCATCCAGCATCCAACGGTTGGTGGAGATGGATTTCCACAGGCCGACGAAGTTTGCCAGCCGGCCTCCCACCGGGGTGCTCGTGTGGGGACCGACGTCACGGCCGGTTCAGTCCTGTTTCGCCAAGGCCGTACCGCCTTGGGCCCCTTGGCGATGACGATTTCCTCCGGCCTTGCTGCAGCCCCTGTAGGCATCCTCGGACGAAGAACGGGCCGCTTGACGGTAGGAAGAAAAGCTGCCACCAAATCCTTTGGAGGCACCCTGAGACTTGCATCTGGAAGCTCGAAAGGACAGCCGTCACTGCTGGAGTGTGCCCAAAGCACGGGCCACCTTAGTGTCAGCCTTGATGGCCTGCAGTGACTAGTCCATTGTCTTGCCAAACAAGTTGTCCCCGTCAAAGGGCATGTCCAATACCCTCGTCTGGACGTCATGATGGAAGTTGGTGGCCCTGAGCCAACCACGTCGACGAAGGCAAAGGCTGTTGCCCATCTGGCGGAAACCGGTGTCGGCCATGTCCGTGGCCACTGATGGCATGGTCTAATGCCACCTCGCCTTCTAGCAGGATTTCAAGGCCCTCCGCCCTCTTGTCTGGGAGGAAATCCAGGAGCGGGGCTATTTTGAACCAGAGCTCCCTCTTGTAGCGGGGAACGATGGCGAGAGCGCTGGCTGCCTTAATGGGCGTCGCCGCCGATGAGATGACCCGTCATCCCATGGCGTCTAGCTTCTTACCCTCGCCATCCGGTGGGGAAGTGGAAGTCGATGACGCCGACCCTGCAGGTCTCTCCTCGCCGAGGACGGGTTCTTCAGGAGGGACAGCCCTTCATCCCAAATGTTGTTCAACAGCGGGATTGAGAGCACGGTCTTCCTCTTGGCCTCTCGTCGTTGATAAAGGAATCCTCTTTTTCTCAGGGTTGAGCTGGAACAGCTCCGAGGCCCTAGAGGTCATGGCGTGGAAGGGGCCGATCTCGTCGGGGGAGAAGCCCTGGGTACTGGCGACGGGAGATCTGTTCCCTCGTCGTCGCGGTCGTCCGTACCAGTCGTCACCGTATCCAGCTCCATCTCATCCCTCGGCGGAAGGGATGAGGGGAGGGCTGGGGTGGAGGAGGATGGACTCGTCTCTCAGCTGGTGGATCCTCTGAAGGTCCAGGTGACGGATAGCCCGTCGGAGGCGTGGGCAACCTTGTCCATATCAGGGTGTGCAGAGCTAGTAGGATGTCCTCCGATCTGTCAGTTGGTGGTGGAGGCTGTTGCGAATGGAGCGTTGGAAGTGGCATGGTGTCCGGTTCCTCACTACCCTGCCACTCCTCGTCGGTTCCCTCGTCGCTCTCCCCATCTGCCTCGTTGGGGTCCTTCCCGTAGGACCTGGCCTCAACGCCCTTCTTCTCAGACACTGTTGCCAGGCTTGAAAGCTCCTCATCGGAAGAGATCTGACTCCAGCTGGACCACTGCACCCCCCCCCATTCTTCTCGGCAGTGGCGATGGTCTCAGGGAGACGATAGGCATCGCCTTCACAATGGGCAGACAAGACGATTCCCTCCGGGCAGGCATGGAAACTCATCTTGGTGGGTGTCTCCTGGGAACCCACATCCGCGGCCTTCGCTAGGGATGCCACCACTCCCTCAATGGACGGTTTTGCCTGGTGAACCTGGGCCTTCAAGACCTTGGGTGCGTCTGAGGCCTTCACTGCAGCGGGTGGGGGGGGGGGTCAGCGCCTCTCTCCCCCTTGGCTTTCTCCGTCGGAGTCGATCGGGCCTTCTCCAGAAGCTTCCCCAGGTGATCCGTCTTTTTCTTCGCCGAGCCGGAGCATTGGCTCGTGGTTGACTGCGTCGGCGGAGCTACGCCCAGCCTGGCTGCCGCGGAGCCCGTACCAACGGTGCTCCCGGTGCCCGCGGACTTGCAGTGCTTTGCCTTATGTTGGGCCCCCTTCTCCAGAGCGCACTCAAAGGTCTTAGACCACTCAGACTTTCTTTGGGAGAAGTACGTTGCCGGGGCTCACCTGCTGCCGGGTTCTTCGTCTTCAGCCACTCTGCGAGCTGCTTGCGACGGTCCTTCATGGTGCGGGCGGACATGTCCTTGCAGAACGCACAGGCCTCCTCCACGTGCGAGCCATCCGAACTTGAGCAATAAAGGCACATGGAGTGCCCATCCTCCAGGAAGATGTTCAGTAGCCCGCATCCTGGGCAGATCCTGGACAGAGGTGTTGAGTTTCCTTTATCTGCGGCCATGTCCAAGCAGTGTAGGCCTCCAAGAATCTTCCAGAATCCTCTGAGTAGTGAACTCGACGAAAAATCACCCTTGAGGGGCATACAAAGTTCTGAAAAACGTGTCCCAGTTAGTCGGTTGGTGGATCGATGGAGCTTGAGGCTCGATTGACTGGAAAATGGAGCAAAACTTAGAAAAATCGCAAAACGCAGTAAAAGCTCGAGGGCTATAGCACGAGGACTCCCAACACTTGAAAGTGCAGTAAAAATCTGAAGATGGCTGCCAGAGGAGGGGCTTAGGTAGAGGGCAGTCATTGGCTGGGGGCAGTATGACCCAGAGACCAGTGATTGGTTATTAAGAGAAAGGGTTCAGAAACGAAACTGAAACGGATTTCTTTACCGAGGATTCCCAGCATGACAACAGGGAATATTCATGAGCATGTGAATCCATGCCAGACCCAGAACTCATTGGTATCTTTCACAGATTCACATGCTGCTGAAAATCCCTCGTCATCAAGCTGGAAATCCTCCAACAGTAAAGCAGTTCGTAAGGAAATGCATGAAACTGCACTTACTTTAGTGTTCCATTAGACACTTTGGTTCATTTACCCTTTATCCAATAGGCAGACTCTTCACTCCACCCCTGAAGGCCATTTTAAGATTCCTATACCGCACAAAACAGTTCAAAGATGAGCCTCCTGCGGGGTAGGTAGGAGGGCCGCATGTGAATCTATTCAAGATACCAATGTTGATGAACATGAGTTTCAGTTAGTAACTTTACCCTTATTCAGAATTGGCTCCTTCATTCACATGCTGATGAACAGATTAGAAAGCAGTAAAGTAATAGTTATGTATATAAGCAGGCCTTACGAATACTTGCAAATTCTTAAAAGTCCCACTAGACCTAAGAGAAATGACTTGCTCCCATGGTGACGGATGACAACATAAGTACGAGTGCTTTCTGTAAAATGGTGCACATCACCATAAGGCTTGGGCACTATGATCAGTCACCACAGCCTTCGTTTGACTTGAAGGACTCTTGCAATGAGGGATATCAGTGGGAAAGCATAAAGGGACTTGCCGTGCCAGGGGAATGTGCCAGAGTCTCCCAAGCTGGACGGCTGAGGCAAACATTTTGCAAAATTCTCCTACTTGGCAGTTGGCCTTTGTGGTGAACAGGCCTATGTCCGTTTTCCATTATACTTGGAAATTGTCTACCTGGCCATGTAGAAGCTCCCATTCATTGCAGGCGCTTAATTCCCTTCTGATGACATCAGCCACTGTGTTGTTCACCCCAGACAGGGGAAAAAGAGACCAACATTACTTGGGCCAAAGCCCACTTCCACAGCATTTAGTTGGATAGGATCTGCAATCTGGTGCCACCCAGTTTCCTGATGCAGAACACAGAGGTGGTGCGGTCAGTGAGTATTTGTACAATCTTACCCTACAGCTGTGGCAGGGAGGATTTGAGCACCACAACACTACCCTGAGTAAGAGTACATTGACATGCAGAGTTTATTCCCTTTGCTGCCCAGAGTCCCTTGGCATGGAGTTGTCCATTTTGGGCTCACCAGCAACCCATGGAAGCATCGGTTTTCTCTGTAACATTGTGGCACAAAAAGGTGTACTGTTCTTCAGGTGGCTTGCGTTTTGCACCCAAGAACGGCTCTGCTGAAAGCCGTGGAGAATCTGTCTTTGTAGTCCCAATGCCCAGAGATTTGGTTCCAGTGAGCATTCAGAAACTCCTGCAGGGGGCGTGTATATATACATTTTGCAGTTTTGGATCAACACTATGCACAACAGTAGCATGCCCAAGAGGGACTTGATTGCTCATACTGTGGCAACGGATTTTTAAAGTAGACTTTGAACAGTGGCAAAGATAGTATGCACCCTGTCATGCGGAGGGGTAGCCGTCGAGGTTGCAGTATTTAAGGCTGCTCCTAGGAACACTATATGTCACGATGGAGTTGTGGATGACCTCGCCTATTATTGAAAACGCCAATTATGTCACGCAGTTCTTTTCTACTGCCATCTGTCTGAGGCCTTGATCGGGGACTGAAAACCAAACTAAGCAATCGTCCAGATATGGGTAGGGATGGATTCCTGCTGTCCTAAAGTTTGCTGCGGCAGGTGCAAAGCATTTTCTGGAAATCCATGGGGCCAACTGGAGTCCGAATTGGAGGACTTTGAATTGAAAGTGGTGGCCTGCCACCATGAAACAATAATCTGAGGTGCTAGCAATTAATGGGGATGTGGAAATAGGCATCTGCATAGGTGACCGAGGAGTTTTGAATGGGTGGCCACCTGGAATATTTGAGAGCGGATAAACTTGTTAAGGTTTCTCAGATATACGACAGGCTGCCATGCCCCTGTCTTTTTTCAGATGTGAAAGCCCGGATTCCTTTGGAAAAGAGGGACCTTCTCTGTGGCCTTTTTTGACAGTAGTGCTTTTACTCTTGAAGGACAGGCAGATTTTTTTTCTCATCAGCCGGGAGGGAGGAGTGGAAGGCAGTCTTTTAAAAAATTCAAAGTTGGTTGGTCACCAGGGGGCGCGCGGATGTCCACCTCTTCCATGTGAGCTCTTGCCAAATGGTCTGAAAAACGAAATGAGCCCCCGCTTTTAGACCCCCCCATACAAGAAGAAAGTCAGTCCGACGCTGCATGAATGTCCCCTCCCCACCTGGGAAAAAATTTGAAGAAAATCGGACAACATACACCTGAGAAATCAGCAGAAGAATGTTGCGGTGCGGCGAGCCTGATCCGACGCTGAGGTAGCAGGAGAGGTGAGGGGACACATCGGAAGCAGTCCCTCTCCCAATGACTCTCAAGGGCCTCAACACTCCGCTTTTCTACAAGCTCTGCCACGCTGAACTAGTGACACGAACCCGACTCCAGACGGGCTCCCAAACTACTAGTACACTGCGCCTCGGCACGCGTAATACCCCTGGAGGGAACCGCGGGCACCGACCCTGCAGGCCTGCAGGCCCGTAGTCGCTGCAAATCGAGAAGAATCCCCCAGGGATTCAGGGATCGGGAGAGCTGGAGAGCGCTGATCCATACTTCCCAACAGCTCTGGAAGAGATACCTTGGGCCTGCGTATTCCGCAGAACAGACGTGGCAGCCGGGTGAGGAACCGCCACGCACCACTGCTTGAGCCGGCGAACCCAGAAACTAGGCCGGAACAGAGAGGAGCCATCAGACCCAGAAGCACCACTGAGACACTGCCGGCCCTGTCTTGGGGTCGGGCGGTGTACAAAAGGCATCTACCTCAAGCCCAGAGCCGAGACCAAGCCGGCTATAATCGACGGCTGGCACCCTCACACAACAGGCCTCCCACACGAGGAAACACGCAGCAACGCCAGCCAGAGACGCATCGGCACCACAGCAAGCAAACCGAGACCCCCAAACAACGGGGCCTAGGTGAAAAGTCCGCCTCCTCAATAAATGACAGTATCAGACTTGCACTAGTGACACGTAGCAGCGACCCGGACTGGGGATTCGCGGGAGTACAGCGGTGAAACAGGCAAGTCTGGATGAGAGTGGGCTGCCGAGCGGGGTGTGAGACTTTTTTCAGGCTTATGCCACAATACAACTGTCCAGACCTTTTTATGGTATCCACCCCCAGAATACACAGCCTCATCCGCTGATTAACTTCTACCCACAATTTAACAGTGGACAACCCTACGGGAGTTTTCAAAACAAACGGTCCTCGATATCTTGCAAGTCGGCCCATCCCATATGAACTACGAGGCTTCCGACCCCGACAGTAAACTACACCATTAGGACAGCGCTCCCAAGCAACTAGGAAAAGTCTCAGAGAAGAGGAAGGCAACCTCAATGAATGACCGGTGTCCACACCGCAGTCTTGTCCCAAACTGACACTGGACAAACCTGAAGCAGGTGATCATAAACCCTTCGCCAAAGCCTGCCCTTTCCACCTCCAATAGCATCTCCCTCCAAAGGAAAAATGAGAAATGTGAAGAACTCAGACACCAGACCCAGTGGTAGAATAGAACACTGTCCTCAGAGTCCAACAACCAAGCCACGGCGGACCATGGTTCGTGGAGCCTCAGCACAGGTCGAGTGATAAGGAGGCAGTAAAGATCATCTGGCCCAGCGTGCACTGGAGGCCGAACCCCCCCTGCTGTGCGATACCAACCCATCAAACACCACACCCTCACCACCCAGAGCCTCGAAGAAATCATTAAGAAGAGCAAAGAAGGTGTAAAAGCGTGCGACAGAGGCTTGCTATCTACGCATTTGCCCCTGAAAGTCACTGCACCACTGTCTCCACAATGGCTTCCATATCAGGCTCGAATGTGGAAACTGCCGCCACGAAAGGAGATATTGCTGCCCTATTGACAGAAATCAAAAGCATGGGGGCGAACATAGGAGAGAAAATTGATAAGCTTACACAGCGCCTACATAATATAGAGGACAGACTGGAAGGAGTTGAGAACAATCAAGCTTCAATAGACACATTGGAGACACAACTGGCCCACAGAATAACGGACTTGGAGCAGAGATAAGAAGAGTTCAAACTCAAAATGGACGATTTAGAAAACCGGGAGAGAAGAAATAACTTGCGCTTCTTCGGGATTCCAGAACAAGCAGGGGAAACGGAGGAGGATCTTAAAGGAAAACTCCATGACATCATCAAACTGCTAGCCGCAGATGAAGACATTGATGAACCCAAAACGGAACGCATCCACAGAGCTGGGTGCCCTTCCGGAGGCCCAAGGTCAGTCCTTGCCCGGTTTCACAGATACCAGGACAACGCCTGGGTGTTGGAAAAGGCGAGGAATGGGGGTACCATTACCCTGGGAGGAGCACAAATAACGATAAACCAGGACCTCTCCGCCCTGACTCTAGCCCTCAGAAGAATGTGTGCGCCCCTCACAAAATGGCTCAAGGCAAGGGACACGCGCTATAGATGGCGATACCCTTTCTCCCTCTCTGAGCACGAAGGCTCGAAGATCAGACTGAGCTCGGAGAGAGAAATCAAAGCGTGTATATCAGATTTGTTAGGCGTACAAGGACAAGAGGAGGATCGGGATGAAATAATGAAGAATGAAAGAGGATGGCAGATTCAAGGCCCAAGGAGAAGAAAAGGTGAAAGGATCAAGGAAATATTGTAGAGGCAACATCTTTCCTGACGGGGGCCAATAGCATCCAGAGAACAAGGTACACTTCTCTGGAATGTCTCTTGATTCCAAAGGGATCGAATACGAACAGTTGAAATACCTCAGAGATAAGTGTCTGACTTTAAATTGAACTATGATATCAATGGGGGGTTAGGGAGGGGTTCATTTGTTTTAACGATTTTATTCTGGTAAAAAGACCGAAAAGGCAACCGTCTCCACCGGTGGTTCGATAACGGACCAGTGCTTTTAACTGGGCTCGATCTGACGCCACCAAAGTGGGGGAAGGGAGGTGAGAGGGGGAGGGGAAAAAGAGGCATGGGAAAACGATAAGAAAAGGGTCAGTGCAGAATATGAAGTAAATAGAAATGTAATGTGGTTAATTGAGAAAATGTTGTCTTGGTGGATACGGTCACACGCTATATATATTTTGAGACTCTAATTATGATGACTGCTAAATCCTTCACGAGGGGCTCCATAAGGGTGTGTACACTCAATGTCAAGGGACTTAACTCACCGACCAAGAGATCGCTTGTGTTCAGAGAATTCCGCAGATTGAATATTGATATTCTCCTTCTACAAGAGACTAAATATATGAAGGGTGAAGAGAGGGCGGTACTGGGGAGACGGAGCGGGATAGAATTCTGGGGATCGAGCCCGCTGAGAAAAGGCAGAGTGGGAATCCTTATCAAGAAGGGGATAGATTTCCAGTTCACTAAGATGTGGTCGGATACAGAAGGTATAGCTTTATTAGTGACAGGATTCATTGGAAATGTGGCTCCCACAAACGCTACGATTTATTCCCCCAATGTCAGTCAAGCCAGATTCTTATCCAGAACAATCCCCAAACTTATGCTAGAATCTACTGTCATGTCATCTTAGGAGGTGACTTTAACATATGGGCAGATCCGGCCCTTGATCGTAAATCGACCAACCCTGACATACGAAACAGAGCTGGAGAAGAGCACACAAATTTCATGGACATGATGGATGTGTATGGGATGAATGATGTATGGAGACGAATGCATCCCGATGAAAGAGGCTACACCTTCTCAACCCCACACAATATCTTTACTCGCATTGATTATATTTACCTCTCAAAAGACCTATATGATACCAAAACACACACATAGATCTCCCCAATCACATGGTCCGACCACGATATGGTGATCGCGGACATACAATCGGAACATTTACCGATTAGAGGTGGGAAATGGAGATGTAACGAGTCCCTATGGAAAGGCCCAGTCTTTAAAACCGAGTTGGAAACAATAACTCTACGATACTGGAGAGGTCTCCAAACAAGTTGTCTGGGAGGCGGAAAAGGCAACCTGGAGGGGGATTTTCATGAGAGAGGGCCCGAAAAAAAAGGGAGAGAGCTCTAATTGAAAGCAGACTTCGGAAGGAAATCTGTCAGTTAAATGGGGAGGCCAGAGAAGGAGACACTAGACATCACCAATATTCGGGAGGCAAGGGATAAGAGGGAGGAACTTCGGCTCCTAGAACATGATCAAATTGTTTGCAAACTTCAGCTACTTAGGCAAATGTTTTATGAGAAGGGGGACAAAGTGGATGCACTTCTAGCGGCTAGGCTAAGGGAACGAGTGGAACGCAGGGTGCAAGAGATAATAGACAGAGAGCGGGTACTGAGACATGTGAACCCTCCATCCCTGAAGCCTTTGCAAACTATTATGAAACCTTGTACACCCCAGAAACAGAACCAGATATGCCTACTATCGAGGCCTACCTAGCAAACGTTAACATGCCCAAGGTATCGCATACTGAATGGTCTCATTTGGAAACTCCTATAACTGAGGAAGAGATACAGAATGCGATAAAGGCTAACCCTAGGTAAGTCCCCAGGAGAAGACGGTTACACGGCCGGATTCTATAAATCCTTTAGTACCCAGCTCACCTCCTTTCTGGTTGACCTGTTCAATGAGATCCTAGAAACGGGAAAACCCCCAGACTCATTTGTTAAAGCCCTCATAACAGTGATCCCAAAAGAGGGAAGAGACCCCAAAAGATGTGGATCGTACCGCCCTATATCGTTGCTTAATGTAGACGCAAACATACACAAGAGTCCTCGCCGCAAGAGTTGAGTCACTTATGCCCCACATCATCCACCCTGACCAGGTAGATTTTATACTCGGCCAACAGGGAGCCGACACCATGCGCAAGACCCTACACCTGATCCATGCCTCCCAAGCTATGAACAATGACCCCGCTCTGCTTTCCATCGACGCAGAAAAAGACTGATAGGGTAGACTTTCTGATGAGTGTCTTGCGCAAGATAGGAATAGGCCCCAAATTTAGAAGAGGAATTCTAGCAGTTTATACGGCCCCCAAAGCCTCAGTGTTTGTAAACGGGGAATACTCGAAGTGGTTCGAATTAAAGCGAGGCACCAGGCAGGGATGCCCCTATCGGCAATTCTCTTTGTCCTTTCACTAGAACCACTGGCACAGAGGATGAGAGAAGACACCCACGTACAGGGAATGCACTTAGGCCAGACTGAGTACAAAGTGGCACTCTATGCCGATGACATACTTTTGCACGTGATCAACCCCGAAACGTCCATTTCCAGAGCCATGTCCATTCTCGAGGAATACGGTCAGATATCCGGATACAAAATTAATGGATCCAAATCAATTGTGTTCCCCCTTCAAGGATCCACAACAGTTAATGAGGCCAAATACTCATTCCTTGACCTAACAATTGAACATGATGAATTACAATACTTGGGGATACAAATTACGAAACAAATAGGAACTCTATATGAAGGCAATTTCTGAAACTCCTCGAAAATTTCCACGCAGATCTGGCTAGATGGAACAAATTGACAATATCCTGGCTAAAACGCCTCAATGCGATAAAAATGGTTTGTCTCTGTCATGATTCCTGCCCCTCATGTCCCCAGCCCTCCAAGATGTCAGGGTGGAGCCAGGCCACAATCACCTACATGGCCCTCAAGGGCCTCTCCATCCCTCCAAAGACCCACTTGGAGTCAGACTTGGCGCTTGTGGCACCAGACTCGCTCACTCCCATAGGATAACATTGGGGAATTGGACTTGTAGTGCATTGATGGGGACAAGATGGAGGCCCCCACATATTTCAGTTCCCAGAACTGCATGTGCAGTCTAGTCTTTTGGGTGTGGTTCAGCCCAGAGACACCTGGGATACCCAGAGACTATTTAAGCCACGCCCAGGCTGAGACGCATGCTTTGCGTTTTCTGCTCCTGCAGCATGACACTCGCCGTGTTTGGATCAGTCTCCAGTAGGCCTGCATCTTTCTTCTGCGGTCAAGTCCTGCAAGAACAAGAACACTGTTGGGAACAGCCTTACCTTGCGGCGCTTCTGCCCATCATTCATCGCTCCTTCTGTTCTGCGGGCATCTTCGGTGGTGTCATTCCCATCCTGGCACGCTTCTTCCTAAGAAAAAGGGAAAAAAAGGCATTAGTAAACATTCAGAAAATCTTCGCTTATTTTTAAAGACTGTATGAGCTTCAAACACTTACCTGAATCCAGGCACTCTGGGGGAACTCGGTCTCCGGAACTTCTCATCCATCTGCAAGAAGGAAAAGACACTCCAGGTTAGTGTGAAAACATCTAGAGGCGCCACATACCGCGCTTACTCACCGCATTTCTTCTTCATAACCGGCATCCACGCTGAAAACGCTCCGGCACCTAAAAGACACAGAAAAAGAACTCTGTTCAATACAAATACGAAAGGGTTGCATCGCGCTCTCACTCACCTTCAGCGCTACTCATCTCAGCAGCACGTCGCCATCCCCGGACACCGGCCATCACCTAAGGAAGGAAAGGAACGAAGTTAGAGAACTGTTCAAAAGACTCATTATACTTACTTGTCGGACTCTTTCCAGTGAAGTAACTAGGCAGCAACGAGCCCGCATCAATCAACGCACCCCTGCATTGAAAGCAGGACAGAGAGCACACTTTCCAAGAAAACAAGGCTCAGTCTCCAGTCGAGTAGACTCCAGGAGGCTGAGTGATGTCCCTGTGGATACCAGGTGAGCATTACAGTCTCCCAAGGTTTCTGTACCCCTTCCAAATGCTCCCCATCAAGATACCACAACTATTTCCTAGAGGTTAAGAAAGCGATTTTAAAATTTCTTTGGCAAGGGAAGAAGGCCAGAATCGCCTATGACACCTTGACATTGCCTAAGGGTAGTGGGGGGTGTGGGCCTCCCAGACCTTAAAAGATACTATGAAGCAGCCCAACAGCGGGTCCTCATTCCCCAGCTGTGCAATCAGAAAGAGACACAGTGGATTACAATGGATAACCACTATTTGTAGCCGGCTACAGTCTCAGAGTGGTTATGGTCACCACGAAGGAGAGTTCTGAATAGATCAAGGGCACATCCAATCTTGGAGACAATATGGGAAATATGGAGGGAGGGCATGGACATGAAGAAAGTCAGCACATGGCCGTCACCACTGAGCCACTTATGGTCCCCGGGAATTAATCATATCCCCAATGTGGAAAGATTCCAGGCTTGGTACGAAGCAGGATTGGAAAGAGTAGGTCAACTTCTCCGAAGTGAATCCTTTATCACACTCCCGGAACTAACAGGGGCTTTGGGAATAGGGGTCCTGTCAGTATTCCATTTATACAAATTAAGGGACTCCTAAAAAAACCAGAATGGAAAAACAAACTAAGTAGAGAACTCACTCCTTTTGAAAAACTGCTGGACTCTAGAACTGATATGAAGGGCCTGATATCCGCCATGTACAAAACATTGATAGAAGCAGGTAGGGGGAACTACGGAATATCTCAGAACAAAATGGGAGAACGATCTAGGTGAGGAGGTCAATCAAGAAACATGGGATAAAATATGCAAGGCGACATCCCGAACTTCCATATCATGTCAATATAAGTTGCATGCCATTAAGCTCTTACATCGCTGGCAATATGACCCATATAAACTTTCCAAAATGTTTCAGTCAGCTAGTGCTCTGTGTTGGCGTGAATGTGGAGAAACCGCAGACTATTGGCACATGTGGTGGGCGTGCCCCCGAATCAAGATCTATTGGGATGAGGTCTTGGGGTGGATTAGGGACCTAGACTGGATTCAGAGAACCGCAGACCCCCATTTTATACTGTTTGGCTTTGAAAAATGTGAGGATGAATGGAAGAGAGTCCAAAGGCTGGCCCCGCATCTTCTGCTAGCCGCCCGAGCCCTCATAACCATGAAATGGAAGTCAGCCACAATTCCGACAGAGAAAGAATGGATTAATGTAGCTATGAACATATGCACCATGGAAAAAATAACGGCTTCCCTACATGGGAAAGCAACACAAACTGACACCATGTGGATGGACTTCATAAACGAATACATACCAGGGATCACACACTGAGCGAATGCGACATGTAGAGAGACTGAACATCTACACCCCCCCCCCCCCAAGCAAACACCATCATCATGGGACAACGTCCCCTATACACTCCGAAAGGTAACGTAGGAACAAAAGAGGGTACCCCTCCCCCCCCCCAACAAAGGAGACCCCGATCATATTGGAAAAAAAACACAGGAAACAAAAATGCACATGACCGCATCGGAGCGGAATCATATAAGCAAACGGGACAGCTAAATTGATGTTAAACAATGTTTTTGAACCATTTGAAACAGCACTGTAATGTAGAACTGAATGCATACACGTATGTTCATTTCTCGTTTCCTCGAGATAATTGTTTTGCGTATAAAAAAAACGAATAAAATCAAATTTAAAAAAATTCAAAGGTGGAGTTGTATGCTAGTATGGAACGCACCCATGTGTCCAATGCATTTTTTTTCCCCCACAGATGCTTGAAAAGACATTGTTGCATCTAAATGAGAGGGTGTGGCCGACACGAGTCAAACCTTCTTATTGGATTGGCTCTTGGGTTGCAACATTCCTCATTGTCTGTAGTCATCTCGGTACAACAGTGACTGAGCCTTATATTGATCACCTGATGTGTGCGATGTGTGGGGGGGCAGGGTTTGCTGTGCTTTTCGTTTTTGGATTCTGCAAGTCTTTGTTGCCTTTCAAGAGGAGGAATGGCTACAAACCTGCTTTTTGCCCAAAAACGTCCACACAGCGCGGAACGCGTGCTCTGTGAGACATGTGTGGAGGCAGTTTGGCAAGTGTTTGGTGACCGGAGTGAGCTACTCCCCGAATAGAGATTTCAAGTGGGGAGTGGCAAATGTTCTCTGGTGTACCAGTGAGATTTATCCGTACATTACATATGTACGACCTTCGCAGCAGGTCAAAATCTTTATCTCTTGACAATAGGACACATGACTTTTGTATCTGACCAAGGCCTATTGCAGATGGCTATAGACCTACCACTCCCTCTATCACCGGGTGAAGGCACTTCTGTGGTCTCTTGCAGTTCAGTCTCCACTGTAGGTGCTCTTGCTAAAGGTAAAAACTTTAATACAAAGAAAGCAACCAAGAATAAAAATCAGGTGGCCAGCGTTGGTGGAAGGGGGTGGGGGTCTGTGGGAACAGTATGGCGGATAAAATAGGCAACTGATAAGATAACTGCATACTTTTCCCCCACATCCGGTATTCTAACATTGGTATCCAATTTCTCCATTACATGTCCTCATTTGGGAGAGAAAAATGAGGCATTACATTCACGGCGGAGGGCCACAGAAGCCCAGGAACAATAAATGGAGGACAATTAGCAACGTGGCAGTAATGAAATAGTTTAAGGAGTTGGAGGATGGAAGGGATGAAGGTAATAAACCTCAGCAGTCGCCTGGTTTGACTGAAATTTCAGTCTACGACTCACTCAATTATTTCAACCGGTGTGTCCACTCGAACCCCATGTTCGCCTAGAAGGCTTCCGGCAATGCTGAGACATGTTGATCAAAGAATTTCAAAGGGTGCAGATAAGGCGACTATAGTAGTACTGGATGAGATTAACCAAAAGCTTTCTATTTTGGTCATACTTTCTATTTTGGTCATGCTTTATAAAGGGCTAAAGGTTGAATCGAAAAATCAATCGACCATGCAGGAGGAATTTAATAATATTGGGATCCAAACCAAAATAAAGGACTTTTTGTTGACCAATTCAAGGTCCAATGATACTCAAATCCAATCACAGTGACAGAGGTACGAACGGCAGATTGTTCTGTAAAAACATTGGACAATGAAACTGGAACTCAGACAAGGGAAGCGTTAGTCAGCTATCAGACAATTGGCGAGGAGAAATGCGATCCTGCTAGACCAATAATGTCCTTGTCAAACTCCAGCATCTTCTGATTTGCTCCAATTAGGAATGCTGAACCAGTGAAACCCCTTGTCTTGCAACTTGCAGCTACCCCGGCGCGGTGCAGGAAAAAATGAAAAGAAGTCAGTCAATGGTAAAAATAAACACGCGGAAGATCTGTGGAAAAGCAATCCCCTTAAAAAGGCAACCTGAAGAATAGTCAATGAAATTCATGAGGACGTTATCAAACCAGCCTTCTGTAATGGCTGTTCCGAGGAATCCACAAATACAACATTGTGCTTAGTCAAATAAGGGTACATTCTAGTACAGTGGTAAGAATGGAAATGGAAAGATCCCAGCACTCATCCCTCGGAGGCTTAACTGGCGCCCGTGTTGGTTTCTCAGCTACAGACTCAGTCCTCATTGCCCTTGGCTGTTTATTGTGAGAAACATTTCTTGCCACTTCAGGCCGCATCAACTATCCTGCCCATTCCTTTACCTTCATGTTCAATCAAGTCTGTGGTGACTGAGAAAACGGCGAAAAGCACCCCTTGGCTCAAAACTTGATAACTGAGTCTCAAGTCTCTGCAATTACTAGTTCAGTTCATGCATCGGTCATCTATACAATAAGGGGGACCACACAAACCAGCATTTGTGTGCTCTACTTCACACAACTTGGGGGAAACCGGTGTGCCACATTTTACCACACTGTCTGAAGGAGGGAATTGTGCTAGTAAGGGGGCTAGCATCTTAAAAAGTGCTAAGGGAGCAGAGAAGTTTTCCATGTATCCGGTCACACACGCCTCATCAGTCTCCCGGTGGTTCTTATGGTCTCATTTGCACACAAGCATTGGACACCTTCAACCTACCGGATCCTAGTTGAATGTCTCGTGATGGAAAATCAGTTTGTTATACCCAATAGAACTAATATCCTAAGACTCTTACACTTAGTATAAAAACTATGCGTTTTATCGTCAAAGAATATTGCCAGAGTCTGGTACAATGCCTGGTAGGAGCAGAAGGTTGCGGCTTAAAAGGCATTGGAAGTGAAGGGTCAGCCCTGGAAGGATGATAGGAACCCTAGTATGGAGTTTGGACACCAAAGTCTGCAAGGTGCTTAGAAGTTCTATGGACAAATAATGTGCTATGGGATGTGGAAATGGTGTTGAGAGAGCAGCTTGTTCTACTGGCTTTGAGGGGCGAGGGTGCTCCATTGGCTGTGCCTTTCAACAATATCAGAGAGGACAAGGGTTGCAATGATTGTGCAACTAGCAATTCCTCATCATCAGAGAAGACGCCTTCTGAGCGTTGAAAATCTGCGTGGGTGGTAGGCTCTAGGATGTCTTCTGGAGGAAAGGAGGAACAAACGACTGTGGGGTTGTTTTGGTCTCAAAGTAGCAATTTTGAAGTTCCTGTAGACTGACTTGTCAACAAGGGGTGTAAGCCAGAGCAGTTGAAGTGAGCTCCTCACTGAAGCTGAGTGAGGCTATAGTGCCTACGTTTCCCGGCATTCTGTGTCAGTGCGGTCAGATATTCTCATTCTCCAGCACTGAAGGCATAAAAAAAAGCCTGCATCAGCGTGAGTCTCTGCATTTTCTAACATTGCAACACTGTTTCTCTTGTGCCCAACCTGACTTTTTAAAGATTTCTGCCTGGATCGCCTCATTTCTAGAAAACAGAACTTCCAGAGTTGTATTGTTCGCACCTTGAAGTGTTGAAATGTGGTCTGCCGCAGGACGCATACCTCTCGCCATCTCTGTTTAATATTTATTGTCAACTACTGTGCGTCCTCTTGGAGAATCTAGGAGTCTGCTTCACCAATTACGCAGAAGACACATGGCTTGTCATCGAGCTGTGAGGAGTATACAAGAAAGACACGCAGTGACTGATTTACAACTCGATCCAAAACTGGTTGATTTGCAATGAATGTGTTTGAATGCTGCTAAAACGGAGCTGTTGGTCTTTGGCTCATCTCAGTCTAGAGGGAAACCTGTGGACTCGTTATTAATAAACATTTCATTCCTATAGTCACCAAAGTGAAGAACTTGGGAATTATCTTTGAAGCATCTCTAGTTTGGATGCTCACATTCAGAACGTTCTCAATAAAACCCAGCATCACCTTAGGCTACTGCGACTGGTTAAACATTGTGTCAGATCAACTGTACGACCTTGGTCCGAACATTAATTATGCCCAGGATCAACTATTGCAGTGCCCTACACATTGGTGCTAGTAAGGGCAGCTTAGGATGTTTGCAGGTTCTGCAAAATGACACTGTATGCCTTGTGAAGAATGTGCATAGATATGAGCCCATTTCAGAACACAGAAGAAATCTTCACTAGCTCTCGGTGGAAGCCAGGACCGCTTCAAGGCACTCACCATTGTACATGAAAGTTGCTAGGGAAAAAGCCCAGGATATTTAATACATTTTTCGCATGAAGGTGCATGTCCCCAAAAGAGCTAGCAGATCAAGTGATGCAACACGCATGATTGTTCCAAGCCGCAAACGGGTTAGAGGAAATGGCAGATCTTTCCTAATGCAGGTAGCCATGGTCTGGAACAAACTCCTGAAGGAATTGCCTGCCAAAGCCAATCTGAGTTTTAGAAAACGTCTGAAAACTCTCCTTTTCGAAAAGCTACAGACTTTCCTGGGATCTTGATCAATGCCTTTGCATTCTCTTTTTGCCCCTCTGCGCCCGATGCCTGCGGGGTCCGGCGCTCTACAAATGGACAAATAAATTAAATATTCCAATCTGCACTAGGTTTCCCAGCATTCTTGGTCGACGCAGTTAGATCTTCTCATTCTCCCATGCCAAAGACACAAAAGGCCAGTCTATTCGGGCAGTTAGACGGTCAGATTGACCATCTTGTCCTCCGATTATTTCAGGAAACAGTTTGTGTCTCGGATTTGTTTCCATTTGTTTACTTGGTGTGCCTTTATTATAGAAGGGCATTTAACCCTGCAGGTCAGAAGGGCTTTTAAACTTTGTCCAGGACTTGGTATGCTCGCGATATTCATCTCTGCACCCTCAACAAAACTAGACCGATAGATATATGTAAACGCTGGGAAATACTGCAACTGCTGATATCCAAAGCTCTTATTTATGAGCCGCATTGATAAATGCTAGATCTGCCATAAAGAATGCAGTGGTACTATGTGGAGTAAATTTGCTGAAAATGTTGGGGGGACATGACATCTGAAAGAAAGGGGCAGGTCGGAGGAAGGGTGGACAGTGGCTCTGAGGGATAACATTAAACTACTACACCACGAGAGTCCATTGCAGACGCTCTGTTATAACTTTCATAAGACTGGTGGCGTGTCTTTAAAATTCAATTCTAAAGACACGGCAGTCTTCTGAAACGTATAACACCACAGTTGGTCTTTAGAATTCACGGCATTGACAACAGTAAAAAAGCCTGCACCCTCTCTCCCTAAAGAGGGCCTTCAAACAGGCTGAAGGAAGCTCGTGTTTGATCACTGCCACCAGGGCACTGAATC